>NC_080105.1:41956485-43166485 GCF_950005125.1 Chionomys nivalis | reverse complement strand
CTTGACTAGCTAATTCCAATGATTTAGAAAATCATATTACTTCTGTAAATTGGCTCCACTTGTTATATTAAAATCCAGGCTTCTGCCTTTGCTAGGTGACTGCTATCCAGCTCAGTGCCCCGCTGGGCTGGGTATACCCTAGGGGCCTCACAGGCAGGCTTTGCAGGGAAGATGACTCAGCGGGTTCAGTGAGTTTTGGGAAGGGCTTTCCTAAGTAGCCCTGGATCAACTCTTCTGTCCATGAGGTTCTGTTCAAGCAGTATGGGAGAGCTGAGGATGGTGCCTTGTTGTGAAATTAAACTTTATTTCTAAGATAATGATGCACAGAGAATCTGGGTCTCAGACTCTAGCTTTGTTTTGCTTTTATAAAATATGAGTAGTTAGGGACTATGTATATATGTCCAGTTAGGAACAAGGCAGATAATTGCCTGGACCACACCCACTTACATTACCTGTTGTTAGAAATTTAAAGAGAGACAGGCAGTGGTGGCGCACGTCTTTAATCCCCACACTCAGGAGGCAGAGGCAGGCGGATCTCTGTGAGTTCGAGGCCTGGTTGGTCTACAAGAGCTAGTTCCAGAACAGCCAGGACTGTTACACAGAGAAACCCTGTCTTAAAAAAAAAATCAAAAGAGAGAGAGAGAAAGTGACTTCACAGAAAGGAACTGACACAACAGTACCCTTCCTATAAGGTTATTCAGGAGGGAGAACAGCACAAGCATAGCAGCCATGACTGGCTTTGAAGTGGGACGGCATTAGGGTAGAGAGTGTCACGCCAGAGGCAGCAGGGTGGTGTCTTGAAGGGTTAGAAAGCCTTCCGTTCAAATCCTACAGTACTAGGGGAGTAGGGGTTCTGCACTATACATGGGGTAATAGAGCCTTGATGGGAGAGCCGGCCCCTTCTGTTCCAGCGAACAAGCAGATTTCTGACTCTTACAGGCTTGCATAGGGTGGTAGGGACGCTCCCTCCTACCTGATCTAGGCCGGCCAAGCCTACATGCTAGAAATAAGGATGAAGATCAGCAATAATTCAAGGTTGTCCTTTGACTAGGGATGGGGGGAAGGCGTTCCAGGGCTTGCTCACAGCTCCAAGTGAGAGGGAGAAAAGGGTACAGCATCCTACCAACAGATGGAGGGTAAGCTGCAAGAGAGCATAGCTTGACATCTGGAAGAGGAGGAGAGGCAGCTGGAGGGATCTGTAAGCTAACAACTCTCATATGCACGGTTCTGATGGAGAAAAACCAAGAAGCACATATACCATAGAAACCTACCTCTGTCCCCTGGTAGAATCCCTCAGAGCTTGGTTTAGTTCATAGCAAAACTATCAGAATTTCCAGCACAGGTGTCCACCTGCACAGGTGTCCGTCCCATACTGAGTAACCTCAGCTATCATTCTTGATCAAGAGTAATCAAAAAGAAACAGCAAAAGTCATGGTCTCGTCAGCCTTCAATACATTTTCCCCCCTAGAGCTGTTGGTACTTTAAAAGAAACCCATTGGTTTCTTCCCTTTTTGCTCCCACTCCCACTCCTCTCAATAAATGTCATCAGTTTGTTATCCTTTGTTCCTGGCTCACTTTTCTATTCAATCAAGAGTTAGGAACTTAATGAAAAAAATCAGAAGCTTTGCTGGAAACCCTGTTTGTCGGTGCCATCAATTATTTCCTAGGTTGCAACTCTTACCCTATAGAGACTGGCATTTCCTGAGAACAACTGAAAAGCCATGAAGTTGGACTCTCTGAGAGAATAAGACATGAGTAGCCCAAGGTATATTTAGATATCGAGAAAATTGCAACCTGAAGGGTAAGGGAGAGGAGAGGTCCCATGACCCACTGTGTCCAAGAGATCCAACTCCAAAGAATCTTTCACCTTTCAGCATGGGCTTCTACTTCGAGTTACAGTGGGATAATGAACTAAAATTGGTCTACGTGTGAAGATAAAGCCTGCAGGAACTTAGAATCTGGCTTAGTAACTGACACTTACTGTAGGGACCTCAAGATACAGCTTAGTAATGATGCTTACATAGAAGACAAGTGCACTGGAGGCAATCTTACACTACCAGTTCATCATTAAGAATCATAAACACCATTTACCTTTGACTTTAATCATAAAACAATGAGTTAAACTTTAGCTGGCACCAGTAAATTTCAGTTTCCCAAAGAAACATAAACAGATGTATGTAGATGAGATATTTTATCATTGGGATTGACTCATGGGAAGACCATGAACAAGATAGAGAACCAAGAAAATTGACATTTATAGTTCAATCCAGGGAATAAAGGGTCAAAACCAAGATTATTGATGTGTGAGGTTACTTGAAACTACACAGCCCTTTCAAACACACCGAATGTGCCTTTCTTGCATCTTTCTGAGCTAGTGAGCTTCTCAGCGAGATGATGTCAGCCCACACTGCTGAAGGTAGATCTGACTCAAATATTCTTTTTACAGATACCTTCCCCACCATACCTAGAAATGATGTTTTCCTAGGCATCTTGGTATTCCTTAGCCCAGTTGTGATAATTGGAATGAAAATGGCCTCATAGGCTCATAGAGACTACCACTATTGGGAGGGGTGGCCTTGCTGGAGTAGGTGTGGCTTTGTTGGAGCAAGTGTGTCATTGGGGACAGACTTTGAGGTCTCAGAAACTCAAACCAGGCCTAGTGGCTCACAGTTTCTTCCTGCTGTCTGCTGGTATTGGATATAGAACTCTAAGCTACCTTGTCAGCATCATGTATTCTTGCGTATCGCCATCTCTTCACCATGATGACAATGAGCTAAACCTCTTAAGTGTAAGGCAGCCCCAATTAAATATTTTCCTTTATAAATGCTACCCTGGCCATTGTGTGTGTTCACAGCAACAGAAACCCTAACTAAGGCACCAGTCAAGTTGATATGAAAAATTAACCATCATGGCAATAGATGTATTCATAAAGCTATTTAAGGGAATAAATTGTATTTAAGCACTTTTGAAACACACATTGATGTATGGACAATAAAAGTTAATTACATATCATTCTGATACATTCACACAAAGATCTATATTTGGCAAAACATCCTGGTAACATTTTGTTAGCCTAGCATATTTACTATGCCCATTTGAAAGTAATAAAAAATGGCGTTTCTGAAAAAGTGTGCCATAATTCAATCTCCTCACTACCCTATTCTCTGAGCACAGACCAGGGGGATCTCACATAAATCCAAGGAAATGTTCTGCCTCATAAAGTGCTACTGACTGGTGCTTCAGGTTGCATGGGCCTAGCATGGGCAGAGCATGAATTCTACCTAAGAGTGCAACTATCACAAGTATCAATCACTAGACTACTGGAACCATGCTCTCAAATTCTGACATCACAAAGTCCAGGCTCCCATCTGAAAATGATGAAATCACTCCAGGATATTGGCATTGCGACCCTGAGTCAATCCATAAAATAGGAAATGGAGACTTGATTTCACATGCTTTCTGTCATCCAAGCTGTTTATATTCAGAAGATTGCACTTTGTAATATTTTTTGATTTTTTTTTTGTCTGAACATGTCTGCAATGCATGGTGGTTTATTTTAGTGTATATACATATATATATGAGTGATCAACTCAGGGAAATCAGCATCCATTATCTTAGCCTTTATCATCTATTTATGGTGAGTACATTCAAAATCTTTTCTTGATTTTTAAGTATCTTTATCCTGATGTACCACAGAACACTAGAATATTCTACCCATTGACGAATAGTCCCTTGTATGTCTTCCCTGCCTTCCTGACTCTCTGTAGGACATGACTGCCATAACCCCATTCTCAGCTTCTGTGAGATCAGACTTGTTAGATTCCACATATGAGGGGATTATACAGTGTTTGTCTTTCTGTCTCTGGCTTATTTTGCCTGGCATAAGAACCTTGGGCTTATCCAAGTTGCTTATGACAGGATTCTGTGCTTTTTCTGGCAGAATAGTATTCTATTGTATATATGCACCACATTTTTTTCATCTATTCACTTCTTGATGGTCATTTAGTTTGATTGTACATCATAGCTGTTGTGAATCATGCTGAAATAAACATGGGGGTTCCAATGTCTGTTTACTTTGTCAATTTTATTTCTTTGGGGTATCATCCAGTAGTGAAATTACTAGTATCTGCTGTTTTCCATAATGGGATGTAACAGTTTATAGTCCTACCAACAGGGAATCAGAGTTGCCCTTTCTTTAGTGTGGGAGGTTCTTCTGTCTATGTGTTGCTTTTATTGGTTAATGAATAAAGAACTGCTTTGAGCCTATGGCAGGGAAGAACAGAACTAGGTAGGGAAAGCTAGGCTGTATGCTGGGAGAAGGAAAGGCAAAGTCAGAAAGAAGCCATGGAGCCACTGTAGACAGACGCTGGGAACTTAACCTGGTAAGCCACAGCCACGTGGCAGTATACAGATTAATAAAAATGGGTTAATATAAATGGGTTAAATTAATATGAGTTAGCCAATAAGAAGCTAGAGCTAATGTGCCAAGCAGTGATTTAATTAATACAGTTTCTATGTGATTATTTCAGAGCAAAGCAGCTGGGAACCAACAAGAGGCTCCCTCCCTACATTTCTTTACATCTTCCCCTATGCTGCTGTATTTCAAGCTGTTGCAAATAATTCTGGAATAACAGAGAAAACTGCTGTGTGGAGTAGAAGCTCCCACTGTCTTCAGTATTCCTGCCACACAAAGATGTTGTCTGCTCCTTTTTGCTTATCCATATAACAACTATACACACTGTATCTTTTCTAAAGTTTAGCATGTGCATCTCTGACCTCCATGGGCCTGTTTTGTAGATGGGCCTAATCATACAGAGCAAATTTCCTTACTTACTTGATAGTAGCACACTGAGAGGATGCATTTTTATCGTCCCAACTTAGCTCCAAAGCAATCAGTTGCCAAGTCCAGAGTAGAGACCTGTGGTCAGGTGAAATACAAAGACTCTCTAGGTAGCAGGTGTTTCCCTTTTAATGACAGCTTAGCTGGTGAAGGATTGAGCAAAGGACTGTTGTTTCTCCCTGCTGTTTGCATTGGGCTGGGAGCCAGCGCCAATCTGCCTTGGTGACATTTCAGGACAGGCTATTATATCAGGAATTTCCTACACAGCAAATGGAGAGTGGAAAGGCTACTGCCAGAATATGTGGAGCTGGAAAAAAAAAAAAAAAAAAAAAAAAAAAAAAAAAAAAGGAAACCAGGGGAATGAGACACCGTCAGGGCTGTGTAGTCTGATGAGGCTGTGAGGGGATCAAAAAGAACAGCATCTGGATTTGTCTGAGTATATTGATCCATGTCCATGTATAAGGCTAAAGAGAAAATTACAAATGAGGCTGTGGCATGAAGGGAGAACAAATGAAATTGCAGAATCTGGCTGAAGACTGCTGGGACTTATCCTGTCATTCCTTGAGTCAGTAGATCCAAGCCATTCATCTATTTAAGCAGCAGAGAAACAACTCAGTTGTGACAGTGTCTGAATGTTAATACACCCAGGTTCCACCTACAGTAGAAGTCTGATGGAGTAGGAAGGATACGAACACCTCCTGTGCACAACAAATACATCTTTTCTCTCAGAACGCTGCAGGGCAGACTTTGCTGATGTGGCTGGGAGTGAAGAGAAGCACCTAAAAGAAAACTGATTCTCCCTTTCTTCAGCTAGGGGTAAGATTTCATGCCTATCTCCTTTCACCATGATGGGTTTTAGGGACACCACTGTAGGTCAACTGCACTCTAAGGGAGGTCTCACACCAGGAAGGAGTTAGGCAACACAAACTGAACTCAATGTGTCTAAAGAAAAAGAGAGTCAGAGCCAGATTGTCCTGGGACAGTCAGTCATAAGCTTTCTTAACACAAGATGAATCTGTGAAGAGAATCTGAAAATTCTTGAAAGATAAAATGAAATGAGCAACATCCATACCCTAGAAGTATTGACATGTGAGTGATTGCCAACAAAGACTGAGTTAATGAAGATGAATAAGAGTTTATTTTAATGAGGTTGAAGTTTCGTGTCTTAGTAACAAAGACATCAAAGGAAAATTGGGTAGAAGGGAGCTGCTGTGATGGAAAGGCAGGGGTCTAGTCTTCCTCAGTGGCTTCCGGGATAACTAATGCACATTGTGAAAAATGAAAGAAAGAGGGATATTTTCACACAAAATACTAGGACTTCATTTTATGGTGAGTGTCTAAAAGCTTGTGCCTATTAAGGTCAGGATCACCACCTTATGTTTCCAGGCAACCTAGAAACTGATTATTATCATTTAATTCCCATGATATTCTTCTACTTGGAGAAAATGTGCTGTCAAATAAAACGGGCATTTATCCCCTTCAATTAATAAATTTCCATTAGGTTTAACACGTCAATATCTCATGAACTTTCTATCCCAAGTTCTACAGCATGGCTGAGTTAGGTTTCCTGTCAGAGACCCCAATTAGGTTTCTGGGTTTGGGCGGTGGTGGTACATGCCCACCATTAGGGAGACAGAGGTAAACAGATCTCCATGAGTTCAAGGCCAGCCTATACAAAGGACAGCTAGAACTGTTATACAGAGAAACGCTGTCTCAAAAAAAACCAAAACCAAAACAAGCAAAAGGAGTACGTATTATGAAGTTAGAATGTATGGGTTCAAATCCAGAGCTGGCATTTGCTTGCTCTGTGACTTGAAATAGTATCCTGATGTTTCTTGTATGTTTTCAGTAAAATTAAAGTAATACCACTCTTCATGTCATAGAGTTAAGTTAATTAAGGTAAGACTACTCTTCATTTCATACAGTAGTGGATTACTACTTTTAAACTCTTACATCAGCAACTCTAATTTGAAAATAAGACTAACTCTAGCCATAGGACTTGGACAGATCCAGCTGAAACTGTGCTGCAAACTCCTTCCTTGCTGGCTAGCTTTCACAGTGCTGGGAACTGTTACACAGGTTCCTGGGGGAGGGGATAGAAATCAACGGACTCACCAAGCTGTGAATTTCACCATATATGACAACGCTGGGAAGATATTCTCAATAGTGCTATATTGGTATGAACGTTATGAGGGTAACCAACAGTTTTTCAGGTTAGATTTCAGGCCCACTCCACAAGACAGAGCTCATACCTAGTATTGCAAAACTAGCTAAGAACCTGGGATGGGTGGCGGTCATATGCCCTAGGAGATTATCTACTACTGTCTTATTTGATACATGGACTTAATATCAAAATACCTTCTGAATACTTACCCTTTTACATACAGGCTAGCACAGATCTCACTCCTTATCAGAGAAATTTCTAACTGCAGGTGGTTGTTGGAGAGAGTCACAATAGGTCAGAGTGCAGAGAATAACTATCTGTGGAATGTTCGACCCTAAATGGGACATCTGTATCACACCACCTCATCCCAAGGCTCGAGCAACATTGTGGAAGAGGAGGTACAAAGATTGTAAGATCCAGAGGCCAGGGATGGCTGGGATGACACCGTGTCTTATCGGTATTACAAGGCTGCTGCACTCAAGAACGCTGTGCAATACTGGCTACCTGTATAAGACCTGAGCAAAATCAAGTTTGTCAATATTCCAGCAAGGGCAAGGAGGAGCTCTGGAGGCCCCAACTGTAGTAGAGAGCTATTGGTTGTTGATTGGGGAGGAAAAGTCCATTTTCTTCAGGAATATGGCCTCTCATAGGTTTCCTATGCTCCACTGGAGTTCCTTACTCCTGTGAGCATATAGATATTGCTAACTGAACTCTGTGGATTATTAAGGGGGGGGAGATATGATGTTGGAGGGGGATGTTAGGGAGATATGAGAGAAGTTGGAGAGGGCAGTGAGGCTGGTTTAATCAAAATGCATCATAAGCACGTATGAAGTTCATAAAGACTAGATAAATCAACAGAAGAACTTAGTAATCCCAAGGAGACCGAGTGGCTCTGGTTGTCCAAATCGCTAGTAGGACTGTTGAACAAGGCAACCGCTTTGGAAAACACACTGGTAGCTTTTGAAAAGTTAAACACACACTAACCAGCAATCTCATCCCCACATAATTGGCCCTTGAGAAATGAAAACATATGTCCACATTAAAAAACCCTGCTACTTTACTCATTATTGCCCCAAACTGGAGGCAAATCAAATGCCCTTCAGTTGGTGAAAGGATAAACAAACTGTAGAAGATCCACATAATTGAAAACTGTTTGTTCAGCACTAAAGAGCGGCAAACTATTGACAAACTCAGCAACACAAATGAATCTCAGATGCATTGTACCGAGGAAAAGCAGCCAGACGCTAACAGCTTTGTACTCTGCCATTGCAATGATATGACTTCTGGGAAAGGTACGACCAGGAGAACGACCACTCAGCATTACCACGGACTCGAGCACAGCTAACCCCTGGGCACTGGCATGAGCAAATGTGAGCCCTCTGAGCTGTTCGGTGCTTTGAGTGTGCTGATGGGACACCACTGTACGAGTGTTTAAAAATTCATACACCTCTATACCAAAGACACTACATGATACCACCATTTAAAAATACATAAAGTGGGAGAGAAGAAGAAAGTAATGATAAAAGAATGGGAAGAAGGGTTGAAGGGGAGGGTGGGAAGTAAAGGAGGAAGCTAAAGTGAGAAAAGGAGCCAAAAGAAAACAAGGCCTGGTATGCAGTGACAACATGCAAACAAATAAAATTGTAATATCTCTTATTCGAAAGTTCCATGTAGTTCCCAAGCATTGCTGTATAACAAATATTGGTAACATAATTAATTTATAACCATAGATTTTATGCATATTCTAGGTTTAATGATTACATATGTAATTCATGTTCTTTATAGGAAATAAAATTGGAAGTTCCAAACATAAGACATACACTAATTCTATCAGTTGAATATAACCACAGGTGAAACTAATTAATAGCCTGCCAAGTGTTTTACACTTGAAGCTTTTTTTTATATAATTATTTTGGCAGGGAAAATGGTTTCATCCCTTGCCTTTTGTGTTGAAACTGCTTTTCCCCTAGCAACGCATTCTTTACAGAGATGGATAGGCAGCATCACTTTTGACAGATGCTAATTTATGCCACCAGGTCTCTGTTGCTGAACACTTAACTTGGTTCCAATTTTTTAGCAGGACGATCCAGGCTGTGTTGAATGTCCTTGGTACACTTATCTTTTGTGCATACAACATTGTTTCTTTGTAGCAAATGCCTATCATGAGAATAACTGGATGGACAAAAACGTACATTAAATGGTGTTTCGTTCAGATTGCCAAATTGCTCTCTGGAAGATTACACCATTTACTTGCAGCAGCTTTGAACAGAGTTGGTCCTGTGCCGGGCAGCCCTTTTCCTTCAACTAAGCCATTATCATAATAATGTTGCATATTATAAATGTTGCTTTTTTAATTAAAAGATTACTAAGTCAACTTTAAACACTATTAAAATGTGTTGAATTTTTTTTTTTTTTTACAGGAGATGCTCTTTTTCCTTTGTAAAATCTTGTTCTACTCCCTTGTACTTCCCCTGGTACTACGCTGTATTACATTTTTAACAATAGTTTCACCTTACGATATTAAAATTTTATTTATTATAAAAATACAGTATTAATATTATATACAAAACTCTTTAAAGTTTTCATTCCTATTTCCCTTTATACATTCATCTTATTTTGTCTACACTTTCTCATTTCCGAGTGAACTTTCAGTTTTGGTTTGCTGTCTTTTCTGACCCTTGTGTTTCCTCCCCTCTTCTTCACATTATACTTTAGTATAATCTGACATTATCGCACTGGCTTTTTAATTTTTTTAGCATCCCTGAACTTTTCTATTTTACTCTCCTTTGTAAGCTTACCTAATTAGGCTTTCAATCTTTCTCATTATGAGATCTTTCTTTGTCCTGCTCCGTCTTCTCCTACTTTATAATCTTTGTCTTTTCTCCTCCACAATGTTCCACTCTTCCTCCCATTTTGAGCTAAATCTTGCTTTTGGCTGCCATTCCCCTCATGAGCCCTCTTTCTCCAGCTCATTTATGTACTGGTTCCACACCGCACTGAATAATTTTTACCGATTAGCACACTCTGCACCATTAGCTTTGCCATTTTCTATTTGATGGTAATTAGGGATATATTAGTGAGTTTTAACTAATCACGTTTTATTTCTTTCTCTCTTGAGTAACTTAATGCTGTTGCTGGCACCGCAGTTTGTTTTCTCCCTCATGAGTGACACGAGGAAATTAAGGCCTCAAGATTTGCCTGCTCGAGAAGAAAGCGTAAACTAAAACCAGAAGAAATATGAAGAGTACCATCTCAACACAAAACCTAAGAAACATGTAAGCAAGTCAAAATGACTTTTCAAAACTATAACTTCATAACACAGTGGCTGTAATAAAGAATACTGAATAGGTTAAATGTTGACCGAAGGGTAAAATAATTCCTAGTCCCTGGCCATGGTGATTCTTGCCTCCAATCCCAACTTTGGGAAGATTGAGAAAAGATGGCTGCCATGAGTTCAGCTTGGGATGCAAAGTGAAGCCTTGCCTCACAACGAAAGCTTCTGAGTAAAAGGGATCTCAAAAGAGATTAAAGAGGGCACAAAGAAGTAGATGGATTCAGTCCAGAATCTGGAAAGAACGACCAGCAAAATGAATAAGAAAATCAGAAAAACATATGAAAAAGTAAGAAAAGTGGGATGAAAATTCAGCCAGGAAATTCAAATTTTGCAAAAAAGAAATGTTGATAAAAGATTTAATTAATTAAATTGAAGAAACCCAGTGGAGAGCTTGACCAATAGTCGCAACCTAGCAGAATAAAAGCTATTGAAGATGAAAACCAAGGTCAATGAAATAGTTCATTCAAGCATCAAAAAAGAAAAAATAATAGGTAGGTGGAACAACATCCAAGAACTCTGAGATATGCTCAAGACAAAAATTAAGAATAAAGAGAATAAAAGAAGCTGAGACAAAAGCTAAAGATACAGAAGATCTATTCAATAAAATTATAGTGGAAAAGGTCCCAAATCCAGAGAAAAGAGGTGGACATGAAACACAAGGTTTTTGGACCCCTACTTAGATATGAACAGAGATGAACAAATAACATATTGTCGTCAAGGTGACAAAAATACAAAACAATATGAAAAACTATTAGAGAAGACACCAACTCACCCCCAAAAGCAAACTCATCAGAATAACATGAGCCCGCATTAGCACACCTAAAAGTAAGGAAGCTTAGGATGGCATATTTCAAGCAATTAAGGTAAATAGCTATCAACCAAGATTGTTATATGCAGCATGACTATCTCTTAAAATTGATGGAGAAAAAAAGAGGCTTCAAGACAAGCATAAGATGTAGTAGTTCGTGACCACTAAGTGAACAATTAAAGGTATACAATAAACAGAAGAAGAATAAAGACAGCTTCAATCATGAGAGAACAAAAAAGAAAAGTTTTAATGAGACTGAGTAAACAAATAAGAACTAGGAAGGAATCCATCATATTTAGCATGTGCACACACACACACACATACACATGCACACATAGGAGAAAATACATAGCACTAATAGGAAAAAATAAAAAGCACAAACAACTATCTAATGAACCAGAAAGCAATCAACAAAATTACAGAAATTAGTAAATAGCCCTCAATAGTAACTTCAAAGGTAAATTACTTGATTCATCAACAAAGAAACACAAATGTTAAAGCTGGATTTTATAATGACATCCAATTATGTTATCTTCAAAAAAGAAAAAGCTTACTTCACAGACAAAGATATCAACAGACCATAGTCAATAGATAAAAGTTAATCTGTTTGGCAAATGCAAGCCTAAAACAATTTGAAGTGCCTATTGTAATATCTGAAAAATTAGACTTCAACCAAAACTAGTTAGACAAAGAAGGTCACTACATATAAGTACAGGGAATAGTTCACTAAGAAGATGCAGTGATTACAAATGTATATGCTGAACATTGGAGCTCCGAACTTCATAAAACAAAGGTTGATGGGAATATCTATCTTTAATATTCCGTTTTCATCTTCAGATAGGTCAACCAAATTAGTAATCATCAGAGAAATTACAGAGTTAAACTAGATCAAATGAGTTCCGCAGATATATGCAGTATCTCTCACCTAACAGATACAGAATGTGCATTCTTCTCAGCAATACATGGAACCTTCTCTACGACACTCTGTCCACAAATATAAAAGATCAAAATAATTTTTAGGAGCTTACCAGATCCTAACAGAATAAAACTAGAAGTAAATAGCAAGTAGAACTACAGAAAATGCACAAATACATTATAGGGAGAATTTAAAATATGAATGACCAGTATATCACTGAAGTAACCAGGGAGAAAAATTTAAAATTTGTCATAGAATAAACTAAAAAGAACAATATAACAGAATCTTAGAAAACAGATAGCACAATAATAAAAACAAATATATATTTATATAGATTAAAATTATATGCATTTACAGTTATATATATTCTTTTAAAAAAAGAATTCAATAAATAACCTAATGATGTAACTTAAGGTTTTACAAGAACAATAAGAGGCCAAAACCAAAACAGTAGGTGGCAAGAAATAATGGAGATCAGTATACTGATAGTTTGTGTCAACTTGACACCACCTACAGCCATTTGGGAAGAGAGGCTCTATACAGAGAAGTTCCTATCATCAAGAGAAACAGTTTTCACCCTCAAAGGAACACAAGTCATGCTTTATTCTTAAGCCAAAATTTTGAGTAGCTGTCTCCTCAGAACATCCATACTTCAGTTCTCCCAAAATATAATGTTTCAACAAGAAAGTAGTTTCACAGAGGTTTTATGTAAACAGAACAAAGAATACTATAAACCAAGACATTTTTAAAACTACATTAATGGAAATAACAGAGAAGGGGGTTACAACAAGACTGGGGAATCAATCCTACAGTCTCAGATGTAAATAAGACAAGAAGAGACATATTCCTATTTGCAGATAATATGATCTAACATGTGAAAGACTGTAAAAATCCACTAGAGAAAAATAATTTAACCCAATAACATTTTCAGAAAAGTGGTAGTATGCAAAAAACATAACTTCACTATTACATTAAGCAAATAGCAAACTAACCAGGAAATAAATCATGAAAAAATCTCAGTCACAATGTTTTCAAAAAATTCAATAATAAATGTAACCAAATAGGTGCGAGATCTCTGCAATGAAAACCTTGAAACGCTGAAGAAATTGAAGCCAGCACTAAAAGAAGGGGAAGCTCTCATGCTCCTGGGTTGGGAGGATTAATATCGTAAAATGAGTTTGCTGCTGAGAGGAACCTACAAATTCCATGAAATCCCCATAGAAATCATAAGAAAATTCATCCCAGACCTAGGCAAAACATATTTCCAAAGTTACTATCAAAGCATAAAAGACCTTAAATAGTCAAAGAAAGACAAGTTTAGAAGGGAATGGATTACATGAGCTCAAATTAAACTATAGAATCATTCTAATAGAAATTATGGTGCTGGGGATGGGGAGACAGAGACCAATGGAATACATTAGGGGACCCAGAAATAAGCCCACAGAGATTATTTAATTAAGGTATCTAATTATTTACACAACCACCAAAAACATTCACTAGAGGAAAAACTCTCTTTAACTTTGCCAGGTAAAAGTTAAAGAACAAAGCCATATCCGTATTGCTCAGTATTCCCAAAAACCAATTTGAAGTCAGCAAAAACCTTACTAAAATACCTGAAAACTGCTAGAGGGAAAAAAACATGGGTAAAATACTTGAAGATGAAGTAATAGGCATAGACTTTCTGGGAAAGACTGCACCAGAGAAAGTAATACAAAATTTGACAGATGAGATTTTATGCAATTAAACAGCTTCTGCACAGCATGGGAAAGCAAACTGCGCCAAATACACACGTGATCAATGTGACTGGATTTAAACATCTCTGGACACGCATGTGAGGACACGTCCAAAGAGTTTTAACAGGAGACAGAAAACCAGCCCTGACGACGGGTGGTCCTGCCTCATGAACTGAGGCCCCAGACTGAATAAAGAGAAATGCAGGAAGCCAGCTGAGAATCACCATTCATCTCTCACAGCTTGTTTGTTTACACCATGAACCGAGCCACATGTTGACCTGCCCACTCCACCATGCTAGACTAAAATCCTCTGGACTGTGCGTCAGAGAAAATACCCTCTTCCACCAAGGGGCCTCTTGTTGGGTATTTGTTTGAAGCGATGAGAAAAGTAATAAACACAATCTGACAGAGAACTATTATATAGAATTTATAAAGGATCCCAAATGTACACTAAAGCAAAATCACCTGAACTTGCTAGTTTTATGTCAACTTGACACAAAGTAGAGTCATCAGAGAAGGGGACTATTGAGAAAATGCCTCCATAAGATCCAGCTGGAAGGCATTTTCTTAACTGATGATTAGTAGGGGAAGGCCCAGCCCATTTGGAGTGGTGCCGTCTCTGGGCTGGTCGTCCTGGGTTCTATACAAAAGTAAGCTGAGTAGGCCATGGACAGCAAGCCAGTAAACAGCATTCCTCCATGGCCTCTGCTTCAGTTCCTGTCTCCAGGATCCTGCCCTGCTTGAGTTCCTACCCTCACTGCTTTTGATAATGAATTGTTATATGGAACTGTAGGAGAAATAAACTCTTCCCTCCCAAGTTGCTTTTGGTTGTGGCGTTTCATCACAACAATAGTAACCGTAAGGTATCACCCAATCGATAAATGGGATAAGAATTAAATAAAGAGTATTCAAAATAAATACAAAAATCACTAGGGAGTATTTGAAAAGGGTGTGTAACATGATTAATAATTAGGAAATTATAAATGTTTAAAATAAGTGTGAGGGTCTCTCTCACCACCATTCGACTGGCTATCATCAAGAAGACAGCAAATGCTGAATTAGAATGTAGATGGGAGCTCTTATATACTGCAGGCAGCAAAACAAACATATGATCGCTGTGGAAATCAGCAGAGAGACTCCTCAGAAAAACTCAAAATAAAACTTCTATATGACCAAGTGTCACCCTTGCTGAAAGTCCCTGAAGAGCTCTGAGTGCGCCTAGCACAGGATGGTGCACATCTATTCTCATACACGAGAGCGAAAGAATAGAACCAGCCTAGGAGAGATTCATGACTAGATGGATGGAGACGGAAAACATGGTGCTTTGCGGATATGAAGAAAAAGGAAATGATTTGCGAGAAAATGGATGAAACTAGAATTCTTTGTATTGAGAAAAAAGTCAAACACCAAAAAGTGCATACCTCTCATATGCAAAATATAGATTTAAATTGTGAGTCTCTCTCTCCCTCTGTGAGTGTGTGTGTGTGTGTGTGCATGTGTGTGTGTGTAGTGTGTTAGGAAGAGATATTAAGAGACAGGAGGTGAGGGGATACATATGACATTAAAGCCTAACAGTCTACTGGTGAGCGTGACAAGATCCAGCAAGAAGGAACCAAGAAAATGAGGTTGCTTGGTAGAAGAAGAGGATGAATAATAACAAAATATAATAAAACATGTATATGAACTGTCATAATGAAAATTATTACTTATCATACTAATTTAAAATATTACTTAGAAAAAAACATGACATATATGCCTGTCCTACTAGGCAGGCACTGAACCGGTGGCCTGCTGAAATAGTTCCTACCTATTAGGTTAAAAAAAATGAAAATTTTCTGAATTTCCCTGATTCATTTGGATCAGATGATTTTACATGCCAATGAAGAAGCACCGCTTTTCAGTTGCCCTCCAAAATTTCCCCTGAAGCTAACATATTGTTTTATTTTTTTATATTTTATATACTTATGTATATATGTATAATATATATACAAATTATATGTGTAAAATTGCATTTTAAGAATAGCTAATAATATATAATATGCATCATATTATTCTGCCAAAAAGACTTACTGCTTACAAAAGGAATAACTCTTTTGTTCACTGTGAATATACATTGCTTTCATTGATTGATAACAAATCTGCTGTGGCCTATAGCACAGCAGAATACAGGGAGAAAGGAGGTCGGAGTCAAGAGAGATACAAAACAGCCACCCAAGAAATAAGATGCCAGCAGACCAGTAAAAGTCACGGCCTCATGGCAATACATAAATTAACAGAAATGGGTTAGTTTAAATGTAATAACTAGTTAATAATAAGCCTGAGTTATAGGGCAAACAGTTTGTAATTAATCTAAGTTTCTGTGTGATTATTCCGGACCAGGTGACTGGGAAAAGAAAGCGCCACCCTCATTTACATACTGCTTTCTGCAAGGAGTAGCACGGAGAAAGTCTCATCCTTTACCCCAGGCTGGTCTTGAACTCACTATGTTTCCCAGGCTGTTTTCAAACTCATGTTAATCCTCCTGCCTCAGCTTCCTGGGTGCTAAGATTACAAGCATAAACCACCAATCAAGCTAAGAGACTATATATATATATATATATATATATATATATATATATATTTAATTTTCATACTATAGTCACTTGATGAATCCTATTATGTAGCTTCAAGTCATCTCTAAATTTATTTAAAATAAGTCTTAGCAAGGGATGAGAGAGAGTCAATTTCACATTCAACAGCCCCAAAGATCAGAAGTAGTAAATGAAAGTGAGCATGCAGTTCATTCAGTAAGAAAAACTGGATCATTCCAGGAACTCAACCTTTTTTAAAGACAAAAGACAAAATTACTCTAGTAATAAATATTTCTGGGCAAAAGCTAGCCTGTGGGTTTCTAAGAATATCCTACTTGGAAGACCTTGAATTATTCCTCTTAAAATCTGATCTTTCCAATTAATTAGATTCAAATTCATCGTATATTCATGTATTTCTGAGGATTTATTTTATTTGTTAATTATTCCCACTGAGATGTAAACAGTAACAGGCTGATAAGAACACTTGTGAATGAACCCATTAATTACACACCACACTTATGATTGCTTTTCAGTGAGAATGCTAACAACCACCCATGTGTTGGGCCTTGTGTGAGACCTTGGAAAATCATAATATGTTCTCATAAAGAAGGCTTCATCGTCGTGGAAAGTGGGGTGCCTTCCCTCAGTCACACAAAGTGGACTGACTAACTCACACTTGTTCACGCATGGTAAAGTGATTGGACAGAAGCAGGACCAGGGATGTGCCTTCCACGGCTGGTCATTGTGCACTTGCTACCTATCTTAACTAACTAGTTCCATGTTCAGTGGGAAACTGATGAGCTTAAACTGTCTGCTGTTTTGCAAACAATGGCATTGACAGAACGTGAATCAAACTGGGGTGGAGGGAGGGGTCCGGGCCTTAAATAACAAGATGGGCAAAGAGGGTTAAATCTTTAAGACCTACCATAGGGGTCTATGAAAGGTTAAAACCAAAGGAAAAACAAATGCTTGTTCACCGTGCTTCATTTCCCCCATGGAGCGGCTTACTTTTGAAGATGTCTTAAATAATTCTACAGACATAAGGGGGTAAAAGAGGAAGACAGGAGTCAGGAAACACTGACTCAGACAGAGTGAAGAAGAAACATTCTCCATACCCCTCCCTGTATTAGTTAGCTTTCTATCACTATGATCAAAATAGAAAGGTTTATTTTGCCTCAGATGTTGCTGTCCATGGTCACTTGGCCCTGTTAGTGTTGGCTTGTGATAGTACAGTACATCATGGCATGAATGCACAACAGAGAGGACTCTTCACCTAAGGGTTCCCAGGACAGAAGGGGAGGTTGCCATCTCAATATCCCCTCATCTCCTTCAAGGGCGCATCCATATGACCTGACTTCCTCCCACTAGGCCCTGCTTCTACAGGTTCCAACATCTTCAAATCAAGGCTAGAACTTTTACTTGGACTTTTAGGAATACTTAAGATTCAACCCATAATAGTGTTTAGCTATGAGTTTCTAACCCAAGTCTCTGGATTTGGAGGGTGGTGGTATTCATACTCATATTTTCCCATGCTCGCAGATCTCATCCAAGCCTTCGCTTTTCACTGTAAATCTTGTTTTCAGGGTATGCAGTAACAGGATGGCTTAACACTCGGAAGTCTTGGAGTTCCCTACGTTAAGCTTCTCATTTTACATTGTCCTCCCAACCAACTTTGAGGACTTGAGGGTTTCTGGAGCCCTGCTGTGGAGATAGGCCTTTCTGAGCGGTTCCTGCATCCCTACTGTCGAAGATGGATCTGTCTTCCAGGAAGCTGGTGGCACTCTCCTTTCTGCAGGTCATGACACTGCAATGGCATCTGTGTCCACTCAGCAGTGTTGGCCAGTCTGATGAAATCTGTGGCGTGACCGAGCTCAGTCATCACTGCAATCACTGTCTACACTGGTCCATTGGAAATCTGCCCGTGAACCTCTTCCTTGGCGTCCAAGGTAATATAAATTATATTGGGAATATAATATAAATCATATTGCTAATTTGCCATGTGTGGTCTGCCCTTTCTAAATGCTAACTCGGAGAACAGGAGATCAGCCCCTTACCTCAAATTCCAGAAAGTTTATTCCAAGTATCTCCAAACTTCCATGTCCTGGAGCAGACTGGCCCCTGGCCCTTAGACAAAGAGAAGACAGTAAACATCTAAGAGTATTAAAAAGCACTGTACCCTGGGAAACAGCTGTATGCTGGATAGTTTTATGTCAACTTGATACAAACTAAAGTCATTTAAGGGGAGAAACCTCAGTTGAGAAAATCCTCCATAAGATCAGGCTGTAGCGCATTTTCTTAATTTGGTGATTGATGAGGGAGGCCCAGCCCATTGTGGATGGTGCAACCCCAGGGCTGCTGGCCTTAGGTTCTTTAAGAAAGCAGCCTGAGCAAGCCATGAGGAGCAAGCCAATAAGGAACACTCCTGCACGGTCTCTGGTATCAGCTCCTGCCTCCAGGTTCCTGCCCTGACTTTCTTTCCTCGTGAACTGTAATGTTAAAGTGTAAGCTTCCTTCCTGAGTTCTTTTGGTCATGTTGTTTCATGACAGCCATAATAACCCTACATGTGGCAAGTTAGAAGACACGTCATTTCTAAATGAGGTTACTGTTGTTCCTCCAAAGGTATAAAAAATCCTGAAGTAGTAATACAGAGGGGAAAGATCATCTGTGGAGAGGACATGCTGACTGGGACTCTCAGCTCAGAACTCGAGCAGGACTGTCAGAGGGGCTTCCCCAGTTATTTCTGCTGAATGCTGGGTTTGACTTGATGTCTTACCACCTTTCTGCTACTTGATGTTGCTTTTATGCTTAGAAGTCTCACCCAAGGACAACGATGTGATTCCCCCGAGACTCTCATCAGGAACTCTGTTTGCCTCAGTGGTACCTCCCCAGTCAATTTCTGCTGGATGGTATAGGTGCTGATTTAATATTACTTTCACTTGTTCTCTCGATTACATTACTCTGGTTATCTCTGCTGGATGTTGTAAGTGCCCAATTTGATTCTTGTTGCTATCTGCTGCTTGCTATTCATTATTTTACTTTTGATTGATATATGTTTAATAAACCCATTCATTTCATACCAAAATTACAGCTGTCGTGGATCATTCTGGAGACAGAAAGGATTGTAAACTCCTTTCTGAATAGAGAGAAAAACATTTCATTTTTCCTCATTTAATGTCAATTCTATTCCATCACCTACCTCTATATGTCTTCCTTATCTGCCCAGCAGGCGGGGGGGGGGGGGCAAGAAGTTGAAATATCGGAAACTAAAATACAATACCCACACACATATACACAAACATATATACACACATACATATATACGCATACACACAAACACATATATGTACACACATAAACGTGCACACCTACACAAACATACACACACAGAGGCACACACATGTGAGCCACTCTTAGAAACACTATTAGAAACAAGATTTAAATGTAATTGAATTATAGCACGATTAATAAAAACACAAAGACAGATATTGGGGTTCAACCTAAAGATCAGAAAAGCAAAGCAGTCAAGCCACTAGAGAGCTCTTACCTCAATAAAATCTTCAGACTGAAAGAGAGTGAGTTCCTGTCTCATCCCACCTTATATCCCTCTTTAGTGCTGGGATTAAAGGCATGCACCACTACTGCCTGGCCTCTGTGGCTAACTAATGTGGCTGCTGGGATTAAAGGTGTGTGCCACCACGGCCTGGCCTGTATGGCTGACTAGTGTGGCTACTTTGCACTGACCTTCAGGCAATCTTTATTCATTAAAACACAGATAATATACCAGTATGTTGAATATTTGAACTTCTGAAGGCACTAGAGTTAATTTCAGCTCGCACACTTGTGCAATAGCGTTAAAAATTTTAACTCTGATGGTAATGTTTTTGTGACTCGTTTTCCCTGTGTCCCACCTTGTATATTAACTTAGATTTTTATTTAGATTTTAATCAAAGAACGCATGTACATACTTTAAAAAGTCAAATACTGCCCTGGGGTTTAAGGTGGAAATCAATAGTTCCCTGTCCTGCTTTGCCCCGTGTCAATATTACAATCCTGAGTTAATATTAACTCTTCCAACTATTTCAAATAATGTGGTCAAATGGTCATCTTGGCTTTAAAATTTGATACTGTATCATTTACTTGCCCATCCATCAAACTCATTCTCCACACAAACACAGGAATCCACCCTGTCCCTAAACAAACCCCATGTGGATTAAACCAACAGTAAATAGTTACATGATTATGACGCTAAATATACCTGACAGCTGGACTCGTGCTGAACTTCTGTTTATAACTGTCTCATAAGAGGAAAATTTGTTCAATATTGTGTCTATTAGTAATTCCTCCCCCAATTCTTCCAACTGAAAACTAAAACAACTTTAGAAATGAAAAGTTTCACTCAGTAGTGGAGTGTTTGCCTGGCAAGTGCTAGACTCTGGGCTTGATCCCCAGCACTGCAGGAATAAATAAGTAAAAACAAAACAAAATTTGAGCCTTTATGTGCCATAATTATTTTAAATGCACAACATGTGTAGTGTTGGGAGGTGGTGGCGGGGAAGAGGCAGAAATCTTTAATAATTAAATTAATTAATTAATAAAAAAAATCAGCAAGAAAAAAAAATAAAATAGAAAAAGAGAAATGTTTATGTTTTCATGTGTAGGATAGTTTGATTTATGTGTGTGTGCTCAAGAATCTGTAGGATAGCTCAGATTGTGTGTGTGTGCACGTGCATGTGTAGAGTAGCTCTGATTGTGTGTATGTGTACTATAGTTGATTGTGTATGTGTTTGCATGTGCACATATGTAATTATGATTTTTTTCCTTGAATCATAATTGACTTTTTATTTTCATCGTTAAATACACTATTGTCTTGGTTCTCATCTTAGGAGAGATCTATAACTTATAAATCTATAGCCATAAGATGAACTGGCTAAAATTAACAAATTTATCAAGTTACCTGCTGAGGAACTATCTGCTTTATCTTGCTCAATTTTTTTGGTTAATTCTCATTTTATTTAATTACTTATTGACTTTGAATTTATTTCTCCTTTCCTTCATTTATTGTAAGTTCTACTCTTCCAATATAGGATTTGAAAATGTATAAATCATATACTTAATCCTGAAACAATAATATAATAAAAAAAAATTAAAATTAGAATTAAAATAATTCTACCCTCACTTCCATCCTGCATGGTAGCATTATTATTTCTCTTTAGTTTAAACAGAAAACTGAGTTGAATAATGAAGCTGCATGGTTAGTAAGTGCTGAGGATGGAAACTCAGACACTGTGACGTCGTGAGGATGAGTCCCTAAGCCTCACTCAGTGTAAACAGATGTGCACGGGCCATCACACTTTCTTGTCGTGTCGTGCACTGTACCAGCCTGGTGCACTTGCCTCTTTGTGGTCTGTAGTCGTCAACGTGGAACTTGACTTCTCCCTCCTCACAAGAACTCATCTCGGTACTCTCTTTCACATCCCTTCTCTCCTGAACATCACACCCTTGTCGTATGCTTTCTTTAGGGCTACCAACCAGCTCTCAAATCATGGCATAGAGACGTATTATTAGCTGTGATTATAGTGTGCCTTAGTTAATGCTTGTCCCGGTAGCTCTTATAACTTAATTTAACTCGCTTCTCTTCATTTTCATTCTGCCCTGGGGCTTTTTATCCTTTCATTCTGCATGCCTCTCTCTCTTTCTCCCTCCTTTTCCTTTTTTCTCCTCTCCCAAGCCTAGATTCCTCCTCCTACTTATTCTCTCTGCCCATCAGCCCCTCCTATCCCTCTGCTGCCTAGCTACTTGTCATTTAACTTTTTATTAGACCAATCAGGTGCATTAAGGAGGCAGGGTAAAACAGCAACACATGGTAAAACAGCCTAGTTAAGCAACTGTAGCATAAACAAAAGTATCACGTCTTTGCCTGGTTAAACAATTATTCTGCAACACAAACAAATGTAACACATCATTACATAGCTAAACTAATATGCCACAACACACTCTTTCTGTTGCTGGGCATGAATGAATCCCTTCCCTACCACCAGTCAGGGATAAAGTCAAAGAGATGTGAGTTTGTGGTAACTGCCCTTGGTCTGCACATTGGATTAAGGTTTGACTGTGTGTGTCTCCCGTTTGGTGCTGTAATAAATTACCATGAAACGGATGCTTTGGAATATAAATTTATCTCACACCACAAGAGATCAGAAATCTAACTAAGCAGACAGGGAACTTTGCTACTAGATGACCCAGAAAATAAAAATACATTTCCTTGCTCATTCCCTCTTCCAGAAATCAAGTGATTTCTGTGGCCTCTTTCCATGACCTTTGCCTGGCGGCTTCCACCTGCTGCTCTTCTCTATCTTCACACAGCCCTGTAGATTGGCTCACTCGCATCCTTCCAGAAGCGCCTATGTGACTACACTGGACCCACATGGATGATTCCGGCTAATTGTCTCATATGAAGATCCTTAATTGCATCTGAAATCTTCTTCTTGCTGCATGTGGTCGCAGTCATAGCTCAGAATGACTCTCTTAGAGAGAACCTACAGGAACTAGACTTAGACTTTTGTTTAGACACAATTCACCTCAGTATTTTGAAGACATTGGTGCCCTGTCTTTTCACAATCCTATGAGACTCTAAAATAGCTGTTGTCAACCTGTGGTCTCAACCCCTTTGGGATCTACATATTAGGTATCCTGGATATCAGATATTTACATTACTGTTCATGGCAGTAGCAAAATTTACTGTTATGAAGTAGCAGCAAAATAATTTTATGGCTAGGGGGGACCACAACCTGAGGAAAGGTGTATTAAAATGCCACAGCAATAGAAAGGTTGAGAAACACTAAGCTAGAAGGACTCAGGTCCAGCAGAGTTCTTGGTCTTCTAAGTGTGACCTGGTTTTCCATCTCAAAGAGACATTTAGGAACTTCTCCCTCTGACTTCAAACCATAATGAAGACCTTTGTGCCTGTCTTTTTTTTACTATTATGTGTACTTAGTGATGTATCTTCATATACCAAGATAGCTAACTGCTTCCTCCCAGTTGCTTTTCTGATATTGTTAATTAGTAGATTTGATAGTTGGATTTTCTTGTCTTTGCTCCTGATGAGGCTGCTGCATTGTTTAAGGGGTACAAAGTCTGCTTTCTGAGAAAGTCGAGTCCAGTTATTCTGTGCTTTGATTCTAAATTTTCTCTTGCTCAGTGCATTGTTTCTGGTCTTCAAATTTGCTTCCATTCATGTGGCTGATTTGTGCCACTGCCTTATGTTTGGGACATGTCTTAATTGTGTAGGGAGCCTCAGGAAAAAATGGAATATTTAGGATTGAGCCTCTAAAAAGTTGACAGAAAGTCTGTGTGGGGAGGTAGATTGACAGCAAGTGTTTTCCTTTAACGTATGTTCTGGCCTGACCTTTTCAACACAAGGACACCCAAACATCAGTTTTTAAGAATTTTTCCCATAGTTTAACTTCCATGAGGAGCGTAACCATTCTGCCCCTCAAGAGTAGAGGCAGCTCACCCCTGGCTGGAAGCAAAGGCAGAACTGGGAGACTTTTAGTGCTTAATCTTTAGCTTCCTTGTCCTGCCATTAGTTAGGCAATTGTCCTGCTCACCACCAAATCAGGAACCAGCAAAAGCCAGGTACCATTTCTGTAAAGAAATCCATTTTCAGCAAGAGTTTAAAAGTCCTTCCCAGACGTGCCATCATGCCTGCTTACAGCCTCCCCCTTCATCTCTCCTTTCAAAAGCACCTGAGACCTGGATTCCCTGGGCTTTCGGGGGCTCCTGAGCAGGAATTATCTACCATTGTCTTAGCTCTGTCCAGGTTCTTCACTTCCAGTTTCTCTGCTCCATAACTCAGTGCTTACATTTCGACAGTGTGGCCAGGTGAACTTCATTTCCTCTCTCGCATTCGTTTTATCCATGTGGATTTAAATCATTCTCCTCCAGAAGCAGGGCTACCCAAGGCAGGAACAGATGTTCCATGTGTCGTGTTTCACAGAAATTCTGAAGCATCAGTCCAGGTCCCAGTAGCAAGCATAAAATAAATTCCAGTGGGCTAACTGAAGCAATTGTCTTGAAGAGTCTTTTCAGAAAGCTATGCATAAGGACAGAAAAGCACTCAAGCTAATGGCAGCATGGAGCTGTTACTGTCCCTAAGAGTACAGAAAAGAACCCACTGAAAGCATTCCATGGAAAGAGATTTTGGACAAAACACTTGAACCTATAGCATCTTATCTCAATAGCAGCAATATTTCACTTCTTCCTAAATCTATCCTTTCCACGATACAGTTTTATTATTTGTCTCATTGAACGCTAGAATCTATGTTGACTACTTTCTCCATCTTAAGAATATAGAATACTTGTCTGTTGTACTAGACAATAGAAATATAATAGAAGTGAAGATGAAGCCTCCACACTCCTGAACACTTGCTCAGACCCCATGAGATTGACCCTGAGTTAGCATCTTGCTGGATAACAAAAGTCATTTGCCCTGTCGTTGACTCCACCTAACAACCAGCCAAGCAGTAAGATTCTGAAGAGAAATGGTCCTTAACTAGCTAGTCACCCAGCCATCCTACAAACTTGGTGAAACTTTAGAAGTGACAGTCAGCAGGACTCAGAGCAGAAGAGCAAATCAACTGAACCCTACAAAGATGTGAGCTAAAAACAGCTACCTTTCAGTCATTCAACTGGTCAAGGCTCATTACGTAGCAGTAGCTGACTGGTGTAAGCTTCTAATCAGGAAACAGCCAAATGTAGCGATCAGTCAAGAGGGACAGGAACCTAACCCTCCTCTCCTCTCCCGTTCCTGTCCTCCTAGACTGTTTCCTGTTCCTCTAGTTTAATCTTAAATTGAAGCAAAAGAGAATCCATTGAATGCTGCCGTGGTCAGTGATCTTTCTGGTCCTCAGTCAATAGAAGAACCTTGGAAGGAAAAACACCAAAGGAAGTCATTCACCGTGCATTATGTGTCTACTTTCCAATTCTGACAATTTCTGGAAATTTCAACCAAATACTTGCAGTAATATGGAAGAAATCAGAAAAGACCAGAAAGTTGACTTAGGAATGAAGGAATATTGGCCAACAATAGTAAAAAAAATAGATGAAAGTCTTGGTAGTTAGCTTTCTCACTGTTGCGAGAGAAACTCTCAGGAAAGATTTTAGATCACAGTTTCAGATCATCCACCATCAGTACCAACCATCTCTTACAATTCTGACCCAATAAGAAAACAGAAACCACAGTAACAAGAGAATATGTCAGGGAAGATTGCTTCCCTCATAGTAGACAGGAATGACAGCTAACTGGTAATAGGTAAGGGGTCAGAACAAGACATCCCCTGGGACATGTCTAGAGACCTACTTTCTCCAACCCCACCCTTCCTTTCACAGGTCTATCACACTTCATATCTTCCCAAACTTAGAATTCATGATGAATTTTATAAACAAAGGCTTTCACTACTCGAGAGCCCTCATTATTTAACCATCTCTGAAACCACCATCATGGACATACTCGATGATGGGGTGCTTCACTGATCTAGAGGCACAGACTGACATACAGAAAGATGGTGTTTATTCCAAGAATAATAATACTGTGAGCTTCTCATTCAGGCTCCAGCCAAAGTTAACATCTTACAATGTCTTCTCAACTTTTGAATGATCAGTGGCAGATATATACCAAGCAAGGAAGGTAGAACCATTAAAATATTATGGCAGGCCTCAATTAATCAGATATGTAGCTAATCTCAACAAAATTCAAATAAACAGAAATGTATCAGACTTGGCATTTAAAGAGAGAAATCACTTGGTAATGTTAGTCACTTTGGATTTTAAGTGGCTAAAAACAATAGAAAGTAAAATAGCAGGAATTAAATAAAATTTGCTCTCACTCACACATATGAAAGCTAGGTGGAGGCAACTCAGAGCCATAAGGACCGCTCCACCCAAGTTTCGCTGTAATGTTTTGTTTATTGCATGTTCTAAACCACAGGCTCAGAGAATGACTCAAAAGCCAGTCCTTGCATCTGCACACTCGCTGGAGAGCTGCTGAGAAAAATAGCTATTATCTTCTCCACTTAACTCATATGTACCTTTTCTACTTACAGCCTGCTGTTCAGAACTTAGCAATGGGATGGCTCCTGACCCTAATAATAAGGATAAGCAAGAAAAGCTTTATCCCATTAGGCCACATGACCAGTTTTTAAAAAACAACAGATAATAATAATAAAAAAAAAAAACACCAATAGTAGTCTATACCCCAGGTTGCATCAACTAATGTTAATTACTGGGCTAAAACCCAACTCCCAAAGTCATGCCTATAATTAATACCTAAGACCACCTGGCAGCCTATAGATATCAAGTCTCCACTAAAGTGTTGACTTCTGAGAAGATTCATTATGCTGAGGCTGTGAACATCTTCAACTATCAGAGATTCATTTTTCATAATACCTCTAAAGCAATAATAATAATAATCCAAAAATGGTACGCACAAGAAACAGTTTTGACTGAAAGTTATAGAACATTGACTTAAACTTTGTAGAGACTGGTTTCTCTCACACATAGAACCTTAGCAATGAATAGTTAGGATGCAGAGATGGGTGGATGAAGACACATGATCCCAGGCACCTGCTGATCAGAAAATGTCCTGGATACCTGTGCTTTCATAAGTATCTTCAGTAAGTTGTTCTGGGGCTGTTCATCTGCAGAAAGAAGAGAGCAGGGGTGCTGAGCTGCTACGAAGGTGCCAGGAGAGCAAGATTTATTAAGCTATTTATCTCCAAATTTGTTTTCCTAGGAACACAGAAAGCTCTTTTCCCAGGAGAATTCTAGCAGGGCCTTAAGAGATCAGGTACAAACACTGCATTGTCCCTGGGTGCTATTTACCCTCGGTTAAACCACTGGTCTCCAGACCACACTTTAAGAGGCAATGCTTTAAAAGCAAAAGTACAATTGTTTAACCTCAGCTCATTGAAAGGTCTGTTGAACCACCTCCCCTTCACTTCAGGCTCACTGAGTCCTACAGTTTGATTTGCAGAGAACATGCTAGGTGGCGGGAGGTGACAAGCAAGAGGTGTACCGTGACAGGAGGCAGGAAGATGGGCGATTGTAAAGTTTAATTTCTGTGCAGAAATGAAGAGTGCTTAAGATAATCACTTAGAAACCAGACGTCTGGTGGTCCCCTTGGACCCCCTTCTTTGCAATGGCAGGCATCACTGCATCCCAGGAGCATCTGACAGACAAGCAACCACGCCTTCTTCCTTTTCATTCCTGCTGTCGCCATTCTCTGGATAGAAAAATTCTGACTAACCCGGTGACTCAAATGGGACATTTGGCAAGGAGTATTTTGCTTCACATTGAGTGATTTCTTCCTAAGAAATTATCAGTGTTATAATAGCAAGGTAATTAGGGAAGGATTGAGAAGGATTTGATTAAAACTGCTTCTAATTTTTCATATCTAACAAGAAGCAAGCATCTGTGCCAGAATCATCAAGAGGTTTAGATCTCTGATAGGTATGAAGACAGGTGGTACCCTTTAATAAATGTTTGTGCTCTCTCTCTGTGTGTGTGTGTGTGTGTATGTTTGTATGTGTATGTGTCTGTTGTCTCTCTGCCTCTGTCTCTGTCTGTCTCTGTCTTCTATCTATCTATCTATCTATCTATCTATCTATCTATCTATCTATCTATCTATCTATCTCTGCCTGCCCCCAACATGGCAACAATTAAAAAATATGTTCCACAATTCCAATACATAAGTGCTTGGTAAATCTGTATGTGGTCACATCTGTGATGTCCCATTGGCTAAAGCAAATCAGAATCAATATGAGAGAGAAGACATAAGTAGTTTGACAACGGAGCATGTAATTCCCTAGTGGTAGTTATGCCATCAGTCGACCACATGGGATAATGCTGTTCATCTGGCCGAAGATGATAGACACTAGGTTTTCAGATGGAACGAGAAGTCTCTGACTACAGCCAATCAGACTCACAGGGGTGGGGAGGAGTGGCTGAAGGAAGAGTTCAGTCAGTAATCTGCAAGCATGAGGGACTGAGTTCAATACCTAGTACCCGCGTAAGAAACAAATGAATCAGTAAATCCAGGTGTTGTAGTAGTCTTCTGTGATCCCAATCCTCAGGATGCAGAGACTGGAGGATTCTCTCGGGCTCTGTTTAGCCTAATTAGTGGAATTACTTTCTCTTACCTAGAAAATGAGATGAATAGCTTCTGAGGAAGGTGGACCACTGACCTACACACACAAACACAGAGAGAGAGAGAGAGAGAGAGAGAGAGAGAGAGAGACATACAGATATACAGACATGCTCCCACATATCTGTGTGAGCTACAATGCTTTTATTCTATGTTCTATAGAGTGTGTTTTACCTTGAAAAACAGATTTTTGTCTTGCGGTGGTGGCACACGCCTTTAATCCCAGCACTCGGGAGGCAGAGGTAGGCAGATCTCTATGAGTTCAAGGCCAGCCTGGTCTACAAGAGCTAGGTCCAGGACAGGCTCCAAAGCTAAAAAAAAAAAAAAAAACCCACAGATTTACATTTTTTAACAAATATTGTGTTCTCCTTGTTGATTTAAAACAATTGCAGCCTCTTTAACACAAGACACATAAACTTCTTGTTGTGGCCAAATATGAGAAAGGACAGAGGAATGTGAGGAGACATTGTAGCCCAGCTCCTTCTCTTGTCAGCTGGTGCTTCCTATGGCTCTGACTTCCTGATGACCCTGTGCTAAGAGACCTGACTCGTAGATTGACATTAGACTCTCAGGAGCCTTATTCCAGGTTTCCTCTACACTGAGCATCCTTATTCTGGTGAGGAATGCATTGTGATTGAGAAAGAGAACCTCTGAGAATAGGGAAATCAGACTAACAAGGCTGTATTTTTCCAGGAAGAGAAATCCTGAGAAAATAAATCAACCAAGCAGTCCTAGGGGGAGAGGGGCTTGTGGAGGAGCAGGTGGGCAGTTTATTAAATGCTGTCTGTCTGAGTTCATACTCAGGGGACCTGCATAAATCACTTTGTGCTACTCCATTCTTCTCAAAAAATCCCAGGGGGACAAACAAAGCAGGTACCACTGGCTCCTAAGTTTCTTGAATTTTATCCGCAAAACCAACTTCCTGAACTGAGCCAAGCACCTTCATTTTTAAGCACACATGGATATTGTTTATAAAATTTTTAGTGCCTGCTTCAGGAGGGGGATATTTCCTTTGCTCCATTTTGGGGGATATATTATTAACAGACTTATTGCCATGACCTTCTTTCCAAACTCATTGGGAACATTCTTGTGTCTGTTCCGTCAAACTAAGATCTTATAGCTCCAGAGAAGAATCACATGTAGGAAGCTGCAATGGGAGTATATAGAGGGACTGGGGTGGCTTCCTGTAGAAGGGAGGAAGGCGGCTTCCTGTAAACCCCATAGGAGCACAGCTGTCTGTAATGCCAAAGGTTCAAAACAGAAATAATTCCAAAGGATTAGCTTTCCAGTCTATTTTCAATACGTGGGAAACCTAATGCTATCACCAGCTCCTATTTAGTAATAACTGTTAAAAGAAAGTTAGCTTCCCATAGTGGCATCTGCGAGAGGATAAGATCAACTATTTATCAAAAAAAAAAAAAGAGTGCACCCTGGAGTGGCCAATGAATCCTGGTGCTCTGGATCACTAATGATGGCTTTATTGAAACCATAAGACTTGGCCTTAGAAGATTAAAGTGAAATTCGGTGACTCAATCTAACCAGATATTTTATCCCAGAAATAGAGGCTTATGTCTTACAAAGTTAACACCAAATAACATGTTGAATTGAAAGTCAAATCTGCATTGAAGCCTCATGGCAGATCTTGCCATCCTTGGTGTCTCACATATGCCAAAATGTAGCTGCTTCTTAACTGAGGCCTTGGCCCCAACACAGCAACCATTCCAGGTCTCTACCATAGCTTCCCACTTGCTTACAGACACATTTCAGTATGCCTTCTGACCTGTCTGCTTCCCTTCATAGCCTTTCCCAACTATTTCAATGTTCTCATTATAAAACTCAAAGATTATCTTTGGTCTTTTTCTGATTTGATTGTTATTACCCTTTTCCATTTGATTATATTACCTTGAAATTGTAATTCAATATAGAAAAATAATCTTTGGAAAAAATATAATGGAAAGCACCTACTGAACAAGACAATGGAAGTTCACTTCCTGGTCCTACGTATAAAGCAGGAAGCAATGGTGCACACCTGTAATCCTTGTATCTCCGTGGCAAAATGGGAGGTAGAGACAAGGGGAGCTCCTGGAAGTTTGTGGGTTGGTAGCCAGGAATACTCAGTGTGGTAGAAACAAGAGGAGACTCTGCCTCAAAAAACAGGTAGAAGGATCTGACTCTTCACACACACACACACACAGGCACACACACACAATGTGTGCAACAACAATGAATAAAATAAATTTAAAAGAATGCTTTTAAGTTACATTCATGTTCACAAACAAAAGAAGGAAAGAAGACCTTTCTCTTAGACTACAGACAAAACCTAACTGAAATGGGATAGAATACCATGGAGGTTAACCCTGATTGCCAATTTGATGGGATCTAAAATAAGTTAAGAGATAAGCCTCTGGGTAAGTCTATGAGGACATTTCTAAAAAACAATAACTAACCAAGGAGAAAATACCTTCCTTCGGAGTGAATGAATCCTTCCAAAAAAGTATCCCAGATATAACAGAGACTCCAGGAAAAAACAACATTGCTTGTCTGTCTGCTTTCACTAGCTGCTGGGAAGTGTTTCCATCTCTTTTCTTTTGTTGTTTTGCTGATACTGATGCTGATGATGGAGGTGGTGATGGGGATGATGATGATGATGATGATTGTGGTGGTGATGATAGTGAGGATGATGATGGTGGTGATGATGATGGTGACAGTGATGATGCCTACATCACACTCTACCTTCTTTGGCCTTCCAACATGTAAACCCAGTAGCCAGGAATCTCTTCGGCTTTCTATCTCCTACCTAGAGACTACTGATGCAGCCAACTGGGCAGGCAGAACAGTTATCAGGTCCAGGTTCTCAGCTTCACCAGCTTGCAACTGTCTGTTGTTGGACTGCCAGGCTTTATCATGTAAACCATCCTAGTGACTCCCATTTTGTGGTCTATGAAATCCATCCTGTTCCTCTATAGAGAACCCCGCTAAACACAGATTGTGGCACCAGGAGTAGTACTAGAGCAGTGGTTCTCAACCTATGAGTCACAACCCCTTTGGGGTCAAACAACACTTTCACTGGGGTCACCTAAGACCATCAAACCACAGAGATTTACATTATTACTCATAACAGTAGACAAATTACAGTGATGAAGTAGCAAGGAAAATAATTTTATGGTTGGGGGTCACCACAACATGAGGAACTGTATTAAAGGATCTCAGTGTTAGGAAGGTTGAGAACCACTGTTCTAGAGAAACAGATTCAGAAAGAGAAATTCATTTAACTGGATAAATGGTATATGAAGCTGGCTCTCCGGTTCAACTATACCTAAGTTTTGTTTAGTTGCTAGAGACTTTCCTGGTATTATAGAGAGCACTAATAATTGATTATGTGAACTATTAAAGGAAACATGCAGCATAGAGATGTTTGATACTCTGATTCACCTCTCATGAGAAGCAAAATATTTGCTAACTATATTTTAAAAAAACATTCTTGAACAGTTCTGTAAAAACCAGACTATAATGATGTAGACTGGTTGCTTCTAACACCTCTAGGTAAAGTAACAAAGGAAGAAAATGTGTGCAGAGATGAGAATTCCCTGCTGCAGATGTGTACACTCTGAAGGCTTGTGTTCTCTAAAGAAGAACCTCTTCAACCCTCATAAAGCTGAAATTAGCGTGAACCAAACCCAAGCCTCCATCACATGACTGGCTGCTTTACGGCACAAGTTTAAGAGCGCCAGCAATTCAGATGAGGGAACCAATGGCTAAAGAGTTTAATAGTATATTCCTGATGAGGCCAAAAACAATGAGTTCTCAAATTATGGTTGGTTTGTTTTCACCGATGAAGTCGTTTCTCCCTCCATAGTAGCAGATGTGTTCTCTCTCATCCCTGCAATATCACCCCATTCATCGTTCCTTGAAGGAGTTAATCGTGCGCCGTATATGGAATTGGCAGTGGTCTTCCCTGAAGAAGATGCCAAGTAAAACCATCTTGATGCCCCTAAGGAACCAACCTTCCCACCCATATTCACTTCTCATCTTATAACCAGACTCAAGTCTTGACAGACCCCTCAAGAGACAGAGTACAGAGTGGCACATGATGAAGTGTTATACATCTCTAAAGAATGGCTTGAGCTTTTAATTCATACAAACAGAGAACTGGAAAATTGTGTGAAAAAATGATTTTAACAGTGTGGAATAAATGATAGAGGGAACATAAAACTAGATCTGCTGTCTTTAACAAGATGGGTCTGCCGAGCAGGGTTTGACGTTGGATCTTCGCACAGTTAAAGCAGGTGCTAACAATTTATTTGACTGCTGAAGTCTAGGTCAAAAGCAGTCTCCTGTGAATGAGCTGGAGGTGACTGTGATAGCGACTTGATGTTAAAGGAAGGATTTTGAAAGACTCAAAAGAATTGGGAGGCAGGAGCAAATTTGCCTTGTAAAGTCTGCTCGCCCACTGTGGTGAGTTCCAGGAGATGTGGGAGAAGTGTGCTCACATCCCCGAAGAGCTTCGTCATGGCTCTTCTCGGCAACATGAGAGTAGGGATCCAGACTGCTCAGTGGGATCATTTAGAAGCAATGGGCCTTATTGGAACTGGGAATTGCAAGGGTCAGTGGCATCCCTGAAGTGAAAAAGACAAGGTGAGGGTGCTTGCTAAGCCGTGATTGAGTGGTGTGGATCACTAAAGAGCTTCTGTCCTGGCTAATTATGGCCTTCCCAGGAGTGAAAGAGGTAGGTAGTCTACTAATTCTTGTTCAAGCTCAATAAGCATAAAATTCCACAGCAAATAAATGAAAGGCTATCTTGAATCATAGCACCTCAAACATTTCGAAGACCTGAGCTCGTTTAGAGACCCAGAACCCCTCGAAAACGGGAGGACGGGAACTGTGGAAGAAGGACCTTGCCGGAAAACCAAAAAGTTTTACAGCTAATCTTCCTCCAGTCCCTCCACAAAGATATCTAATGCCTTGGGGAAAGGGAAATAATCAGACCGTTTGAGGCCTCTGGATTCGTATTGATTCCAAGTGACTTCAGACAGCGTCTGTGGCCCTCCAGTCAAAGTAGGGGTTTGGGAGGTCTGGTGATCAATGGAATTTTAGCTAATGTTGATTTGCTGTGAGTCCCCTGGGTCTCTGAACTCATGGTGTGGTATTATGCGAGCCCCAAAATGTATAAATGAGATAGATATACTTAGGAGTTAGTAGAATTGATTCCTTGATTTGTGGAGTAAGAACTACCGTGGTTGGAAATGCCAGCTGAAGCCATTAACGCTGCTTCTATCAGAGAAAACCATGAGTCCAAAATAATAGTGCAACCCTGCTGGGATTGCCGGGATCAGTGCCACCATTAAGAACTTAAAAGAGAAGGGTATAGTGGCTCTCAACACATCTCACTTTGCCTCCCGTATTTGGCCAATACCGAAGACAGATGAATCCTAGAAAATGACAGTTGATTATCTCCAGCTCAGTCACGTGGTGACTCCAATAGCAGCTTCTATACTCTATGTGGTTTCTTTGCTTGGGAAGATTAACAAATCTCCTAGATTCCAATATGCAACTACTAATCTCCCAAGTGCTTCATCACCTCTCCTTGTCCATAGGAAGTCCCAGAATAAATCTGCTTTCGGCTGTCAAAGCCAGCAGCACACCTGGACTGCCCCACCTCAAAGAACCTATTCATTCCCCAGCCTGGGTTCAGAACTCAGCATGCAGGGAACTTGTTCACCTGTCTTCATCAAGTTACTGTACTCATTCACTACACTGATGAGTTATGTTGATTACACTAAATAAGAAGCTACCACTCTGGACTTCTTGCTAAAAGATATACATATCAGAATCTAGGGTGGTGGGAGGGGGAATTCAACCAAAATTAAGGGTTTTTTATGTTATTATAATTCCCAGAGTTAAGTCACTTGCTGATTTAACCAAAGACTGGGGTTCAGTTTCCAAGAATTACATGGCTCACAGCATCCTGTAACTCCAGTTTCACAGCCTTCGGATTTTGAAGACAATTTATTCCTCACTTGGGTGGGTTACTCTAGCCCATACACTGAGTGCCCCAGGACTGCTAGCTTTGAGGGGCCACCCAGAACAGAAGGGTCTGACACAGGTTCAGGTGATGCTGTTGTTGCTGCTCTTTCTGCTGTCCCAGTTCCCTAACAGCAGTCTCCAGGTTTCTCCATCGTCTCCTGTGGCCTGAGGATCAGGAACTCTCCGAGACCCTTCCAGGATGTCAGTACCGTATGGGGACTCCTGACAAACCCCGCTTCCTGACCCAAGCAGCTACTGGGCTCTCAGACCATCCAGAATGTACATAACTGCTGCTGGAGTCCCAGCCTTTGTTATGTAAACCGTTCCCTTAAACCCCCTTTATGATGTACTTATATCACATACATTATAAGTAAATATATATATAATCACATATATTATACACATACACACATATTCTCTTGCTTATGTTTCTCTAGATAATCATGTTTAACACAAATATCTAAAAAATTCTTACAGTAAAATGTCAGAATAAAACTTTGACCTGGGATTTGTTTTTTAGATATGATGCTAAAAGCATAAGCCACAAAAGAAAAAACGTTTGATGTCATCAAGTCAGATGCTTTTATTCATCAAAGGATATTATCAAGAGAGTGAAAATACAACCCACAGAAAGGCAGAGAATATTTGAAATTCCATGTAGGAGTCTCGTATTCAGACTGCTTACAAAATTCTTATAATTCAGTGGCAAAATAAATGCTACTCAATAAAAAAAAATGAGATAAGGCACTAAATAGATATTTCTCCAGAGCTGATATACTAATGGCCACCAAGCAGAGAAAGAGAGTCCTTACATCACAAGTCACTGGGGAAGCACAAATAAAAGTCACACTGTGGTATCGATACCATTTTGGACAACTAGAGCTTTTCAAAAGCACAGAAAATGAGTATTGACCAAAGACGCTGAGATGTTGGAACTTCCCATTACTGGTGAGAGCAAAAACTGTTGTGCTCACTTGGGAAAACATTTGGTACTTTCTAAAACAATAAATATGTGCAGAATCTCTTAAGGCCCAGAAATGTCACTTAAGTCTTAAAACATAAACAAATATTCATAGCAGAATTATTCCTAATAGCTAAAAGTAATGAGAAGAAAATAAAATATGGCATAATAATACAAAGAAATATTATTCAATAACAGAAACATAAAGTAGGAGCTGAGAGATAGTTCATTCAGTAAATTGCCTTGGTTGTTTGTAGCCCATTTCATGTGTATGATAATTTTTTTTAATATTTTTATTTATTATGTATACAATATTCTGTCTGTGTGTAATTTTAAAACCAACATAATTAAACACACATGCACACACACATATACAGATTGCAATAGTCATGTGTGTTCTGTTCAATTTGATCAGGAATATATTTGGAGGGACATTCATATTATCTTACAAAAACCCCAGTACTAGCCATAGGAAACTTTCTTTATAGTTGTTAGTCGATGGGGGCCAGCAAACCTCTAAACAATATAAGCTCTTTCTGTTGCCCTTGGCTGCAATAAATTGAAGTAGGACTCAATGGTTGAAGACACCACACACTTTGGACAGAGGACTTAGAGGCGTGCAGATAGTGCTAACCAGAACTCTCCTCCCTGGGGAACAGTTCTCTGAGTATGAACAGGAGCTTTGCAAGCTGCCAAGAGAGAAAAGCAATGAAGAGCCCTATACAGCTGCGTTGCCCGCAAAATACAGCTACGAATGGAAGGTATTCTGAAATGTACAACACTGGCACTTATTATCCTGGCACTTATATACTGCTAGCTAATTAGACCAAAGACCAACTCCATAAGAGAGAACGCATGCCTGGTACTGTAAACCTAGCCCACTACCCATAGATGATGAAGTCATGGATTCTAGAAGAAAACAGACTACTGCCTTCCCTAGTGTTTTGTTGCTGCTGGTGGTGGTGCTGGTGGTGCTGATGGTGTTGGTGGTGCTCATGGTGCTGGTAGTGGTGTTGATGCTGGTGGTCATCCACAGTGAAGCCCGAGAAACATTTATACAATATAAACGATTGTGTGCCACATACATAATGTATTTCTCATGCTTTTCAAAGTATACATTAGTGAAGAAATGAAGTAAAATTGCCCCTCATTAGTAAATAGAAGGTGAGCAGAAATGTAAGCTGAGCAGAAAATGGCAATAGGTGTATTATGTATGGATACGTATTATGTATAATAATATTTCATGTAATAAATAGTACTAAAGACAAGCAGGAATGGGGAGGGAATAGAGCAATGAAGCTGAGAGTTGGAAGCCAGACTTACCTAAGCACTGATTCTCCTAATTATGTGATTGGAAGCCAGACTTACCTAAGCACTGATTCTCCTAATTATGTGATAACTTTCTTTGACTACAAGAAACATTATAAGATAATTAAGATATTATTAAATTTTCTTGAGTTTGAACAGTATATATATATGTATATATATGTGTATGTGTGTGTGTGTGTGTGTGTATATATATATATATATATATATATATATATATATGCTGTTTTAGGGTAAAATAAAGACTCCTCCATACCTAGTTCAAACTCAAGAAAATTTAATAATATCTTAATATTGTAATATATATATTACAAAAGGCTATTGAGAAGCCTCAAGGAAAGGAGTCAGCCGTCTGTTTCCGGAGCCAGCTGTGGTCCTCAAGCTAGCAAACCCCTGTGTAGCCCTCAAGAATGAGCTACTGGCAATGTGTAGAACTCAGAGGCAAAAATGTTGATTTAAGCAATCACCTGTGCACAAAGGAATGATGTGCCTAGTCAAGGAAAGACTAAAAGACTGCAGAACAAGTACCACAGATTATGGTGGGGAGCATGTGGAATGCAGGGGCTATAAGGGAAGAAGGAAGGGAGGAAGGGAGAAAGGAAGGAGACATGTTTTATGTATTCACTTCAAATAGCTATAATGTCTTTGTTCTATAGATATTTTATGTCTTCTGGTCTTGGCTGACATCCATTAAAATCAAACACTCTGCTCTTGCAGTACACAAGATATTCCATAGGTTAAAATCTGTTTTATAAACCCTTAGGTTAAAGCATGGTACTTTCAGAATTTTAATGAAGGTACTTGACAAATTTTGATAACTTCATTCTCACTTCATTCCAAAGTCTGATGAGCCGGCAACCACTAGAAGGAGTGACCATTCCTATAATGTATGCATGCATCCACTTATCTATGCATATATGCATATATATGAGCAAAACATATATGGTGTGTACAAAATGACACTGAATTGCTAGGAATCACTGGCTATACTGAAGAGGTAGGGAGTACATGCGTGTGAATGGATTTGTCGGAGGTGCTTGTTTGCCCATGCTCTCAGTACATTTTTCCAGAAGGGCCACGAGACTCTTCCTTTATCACAGTTTTGATACTGGAACTCTAAAATCCTTGGAAATACTATATTGGCTGCACTCTGTTGGCCAGAGATAAAGTTGAGAAGCGCTACCATTGAAATCAGCTCTCATATTGCCATGGAGATAGAATTAAGGCCAGGTTGAAGGTAAATGTCACTATTACAGCCAGGTGGGCACGATCACCAAAACAGGCATCGGGGCTTTGAGGCAATCAGAATGGCTGGACAAGGTATTTCTGGCAGTAGATAATGGATACAAAAAAAAAAAAAACAGTAACCTGTGAGATGCTTAGTAGGTCTTGGGGCTTGCTGCAGAACCTGAGGTCCTGAATTGACTCCCAGGACCCACATGGTAAAAGAAGAGAACCAACTCCACAGTCTGTCCTCTGACCTGAACATATGCACAGTGAAATATATACACATGCACAAATGCGAGTGTGTGTGTGTGTGTGTGTGTGTGTACACATACACATAAGGAATTTAAAAACCTCTACATCCAAGCATGCAGGGCAGTGGGTGCAGCTATGATGAACAAATATTCACTGGAGAGATGGGAAAGCTAGAGTGTGTGATGGAGAGATGGACATAATGGTGCCTGTGCTGTGAAGAGAGGCGGAGCTGGAGATGTGATGGTGGTGAGGAACAGGAGGACATGAAGAGCCTACGCTGCCACCTGAAGCCATGTTGATATCCTTGTGCCATGCTGCTACTGCCGCCATGCTAATCTGAATGACCTGTCCTGCTACCTGAGGCCAAGGGGATGACCAGGCCCAGGCTGCGGCAGAGGGCCATGATTGGGTCCATAGTCCTACCGCAGCTGGAATCTGTGTTGATGGTCATGACCTGTGTTACCTCAAAAAGCCAAAAAGCTGAGTGGATGTCCTTGGGCTGGGCTGCTGCCTGAGCCACGTTGATGTCTGAGCACTGTGCATAGCTGGCCCGAGACCCTCGTCAGCTGCAGGAATGCTGACCTCAACCCTTGCGCTGTGTGTGTAAGAGAGCTGGGCATGCCCCTCACCTAGGCAGTGTGGGAGAGCTGGTCCTGAGGGCGTGAGCTGAAGAGAGCTGGCTCTGTCCCTTATCAGCAATGTGGTGGCTTGGGCTCAGGATAAATGTGTCGCCCTCCCACCCCCGCGCCCACCTCGCAACCTACAGCAGGTGGGAGAGCTGGCCCTGAGAAATGCAGAACGGGGCCGTGCCCCTTGTTGACTGTAGCACTTGGGAAAGCAGATCTCACACGGGAACCACTGATGTAGTCACAGGAGAGCCAGCCTTGAGGGCATGAGCCTGGGAGAGCGTGTCCTACCCCTCACCCCAGCCCTGTGGGAGGCAAGAGAGTGGTTGAGCTGGTCCTGCCCTTCGCTGGGTGCAATACTTGGGAGAGCTGTCCCACGGCACCTCGCCTGGGCAGCACAGAAGAGCTCACCATTTTGGGAGAGCCTCCCCAAGGTCAGGAGGCAGAAAAGCTGGCTGGCCCTACCCTTGCTGGCCTATGGTGGCACAGGCACAGGAGAGATGGCCCTGCCTCGTGCTGGCTGTGGCACTCGGGTGAGCTGGCTCCTCCCCTCACCAGGGCGGTGCCGAAGATCTTGCATTGATGGTGTTGGTGAGGGAGAGCTAGCCCTGATGGCGTGAGTGTGAGAGAGCCAGTCCAGCCCCTTGCCAGCTGCCACAGGCGGAAAGCAGTCCACACCCCTCATTTGTGCAATGTAAGAAAGCATAGATGCAGGAAAGCAGGCAGACTGACCAACACAGCTACTACCCAGGCCCAGATGCAGGGCTCTGCCATGGTCCAACATCTACCCCATCCATGAACAACCGGAGCAGTGAAGGGGTGGGTCCTGCAGAGCCAAAGCTGCAAGATCTTCATGAGGTAGGGCAACAACAGGACATCTGGGAGGAGTCCTAGTTAGAATCCAGTATTGAGAGTGGAGAAGCCAGACGCCTCAAACCAGAGGCCCAATGACTCACTGCAACGAACATTTGCAAATAAAGATGTTTGGACAAAAAGGTCTACTGTGTGATACACGGCAGCCTCCTTGGTGAGATTTTTGTTTGGTTGTTTTCTTTTGAGGGGGCAGGCTGCAAGGGCAGAGGGTAGATATGGAGGATTGAAGAGATGAGTAGGATTTGGGGGCATGATGGGAAATTCACAAAGACTCAATAAAAAGTTTAAAAAAAAAAAAAACCCTAACATCCTAATTGTTTTATTTAACTGGGGAATATCTCTAAACCAGAAAACCAGTGACTTAATTTGATTACTTCATCTAACCCCAGCTCTGTCCACTTGATAGAGTCCTGAGAAAAAAGAAAACCATCTGTATAGCTGAGGCAGGCTCACGCAACACAGCGACACTGATGTGTTGTCAAAAATCTTTATGATCTATGCCAAAGAGACCTGTTGCCACTTTCTAGCATGGCTGTGTCCAAGATACAAGGCGTAATAGCCCTTTTAGGGTTTAATGAGCACACTGGTATTGAACTAGTCACCCAAGAAGACCCCTGAATCTACCAGCACCTTCGTCAGTTTTAAATACATTTTATTTTCAGTCTTTTTCATGATGTCCCAGATAAGCTTCAAACCCATGATCAACCTCTCTAGATTATTTACATATATGTCCAAAGTAGGTATACTCCATGAATAGCAAAACTCCTACACTGTCTCCGTCACTCTTCTGCACTATGATCAGTGCCCAGGAAGAGTCTCCAGAGGGCACTGAGCCGTACATCCCTCTCACAGAGTAAACCTCATCCCAGTAGCTGAACAGATTAACACCAGTGTGAAAAGCGAGAGACGTGCAAGGATGCTGACTCCCAGAATCCCACGCAACTCTGGTTTGGCTTGTGCAAAGAGCAGGTGAGTCTTGGCACAGGACTGTAAATTATCACAAACATACTCAGGAATGAATCTGTCAGTCTCGAGGTAGTCTCTTTGCTGGAACAGACTGACACATGCTAAGGTACCCAGCAGCAGCATTAATCTCCAAAAATGCTTTGTTATTTATGCATAAAACAAAGCTCACCCAAAAGTGGCTTACTTCCAGAAGTTCATTTTCACTGACCTACTTCAGGACCACTTCAGTCTTCCAAATGTGTGCTCTAGTTTTGTGGCTCCAAAGTGAAAGGCAGGTTCCTACAGCTTCTACCCCACCACACAAAAAGGCCAATGTTTAAAGAAGTTTGTTAATTTGAATATGTTGCTTTGGCTCACTCAACAAGCATGGGATAGTTTCCTGAAGTCCCACCTATGGCGAATTGGAATCCTGTGATTCATGGTATTTTGTAAAATGGTCATCAATGAGCATAAACAAACAAACAAATAAATAAATAAATGATGTGGTAGGTCTTTCTGTATATGTGTTGCTTTCATTGGTTAATGAATAAGGTTTGCTTTGGCCTATGGCAGGGCAGAATATAGCCAGATTAGAAGGAATATAAAGAGAGAGTGGGGGGTTAAGGAGACGCCCTGTAGCTGCCAAAGGTGAAGGATACATCAGAACATAACCTAATGGCGATATACAGATTAATAAAAATGGGTTAATTTAAGATATAAGAGCTAGCTAGGAATACGCTTGAGTCATTGGCCAAACAATGTTGTAATTAGTACAGTTTCTATGTGAGTATACAGGTCTGGGCAGCTGGGAAATGTACAAGCAGTCTCCCATGACAAGGAGAGAGAGAGAGAGCTCAGCAATGGTTTCTGAAAGGGGACAACTCAATAAAGACTTGGGAGTCCGATGCTGGGATGAAAACCTGCTAGCTCAGAGAGGCTGAGGAGCAACCAGGTGACCTTCCACCTTAGCCAACTGCCCATAAAAGAGAGCTTCTCTTCCACCATCCAAAACCAAAAAAAGTCACTAGACTCAAAGTAACTCCTTACTGCTTCTTATGCTTTTTTTTTATCCATTTTCCAGACTCCCTCTTGCTCTCTATCGCTACTTCAAAACTAAGACAAGTGGCAGAATATATACAAAGGACAAATGGGCTGAGAAAAAAATCAGAGAAATATATCATTTCCAGCAGCCTTGAAAATAAAGAAAGAAAGAAAATATCTTGGGTTGACTAACCAAGCATGTGAAAGACTTGCAAAATAAAAACTTGAAGATATAAAAAAAAAAGATACCAGGAAATTGAAAGATATCCCATGCTCATGAATTGGTAGAATTCATGTAGTAAAAATGGTCATCTACCAAAAGCAATCTACAGATTAAATGAAATCCCCATCAAAACTCCAACACAATTCTTCACAGAACTTGAAATGACTATCTTTAGCTTCTTATGGAACATAAACACATTAAAAACAAAACAAAATAAAACAATCCTGAATAATAAAGACTGCTGGAGGGTATCATCATCATCAATTTTAATTTGTACTACAGAACTATAGCAATAAAAATAGCATTGAATTGGCATAAATACACACAGACTGATAAGTTGAATCAAATTGAAGACCACCAACATAAATCTACACAGCTATAGATGCATGTTTTTGAATAAAAAATAGAAATATTCGCTGAAAAAATTACAGCATTGTCAACAAATGGTTCTGGCCAAACTAGATTGTTGTGTGTAGAATTCAAATAGATTCATACTTACCACCCTGCACAAAACTTAACCCCAAATCGATCAAGCACCTCAGCATAAGACCAGACATGATTAAGAGGAAGTGGGGAATAGTCTTGAGCTCATTGGTAGAGGAAAAAAATTTCTGAACAGAACACTGATAAAAACTGGCTCTAAGAACCACAATAAATGGGACCTCATGACACTGAAAAGCTTCTGTATGACAAAGGACACCATCATCTAGACAAAGCAACAGGACACAAAACTGGAAAAGAATTTACCATGTATACATCCAATAGAGGCCTAATATCCAAAATACATAAATAACTTTAAAAACTGGACACCAAGAAAACATATGTCCCAATTAAAAACTGGGGTTCAGATTTCAACAGAGTATTCCCAAATGAGGGGCCACAAATGGTTGAGAAATGCTTTAAAAAATGTTCAGCCTCCTTAGTCATCAGGGAAGTGCAAATGAAAACCAACAAAGGAACATAGCAATAAAATGACTCCTAATCACGTTCTGCCACAGATATCCACAGATCAGCATCTCACTCAACCATAATCAGAGAAGCTTCCTCCTTTAGTAGATGTGATCCACAACTGGACGAAATGCAGAAAGTAAGAGACCTTAGAACACTCAGTCCTACATGGGATGCCTCCATCAATTCTCTCCCTTCAAGGCTCAGGGAGGTGAAAAGATTTTAAGACTTTAAGACCCAAAAGGGATGAAGTACACCAAGGTAACGAAGCCTTCTAAACATAGCAGGATGGATGCAGAAATGAAAGAAACAGCAGAGGCACCTGACAACACTGTAATCATCTATGACCATCTATAAGGTGTGTTAGAAAAACTTGTCTTCCATAATCATCTCTAGTTTTCTTTCATAACCCTTAAGATTTTTCTTTCAGAGTGGGAGATTCAGTCGCAGTAATGGTGAGTTACTTCAGGGAAGCTGTTTTCTGGACACAACAGACCTCACGGCAATTCTGATAGCATGCTCAAGCTAGACATAATCCCTGCATGGAGGGGAGATTCGGTAACATGTTCAAGTTTCTGATGATATATTTTATGATAACAGTAGGATAAATGTATGCCTCTTTCCCTTTTTCTTCAGTTTTAAAACTGGCGAGTGGGCCCCCTCTTGTCCTTCTGTGATAAGCAGGCACATTTCTTTCCCTAGAAGGATTATAAACTTATGAGGCACTCATGGATTTAATCACCTTTTCATTTAAATTCATTACAGATATTTTATTGGAGTTTATTTGCTCCACACCTGAACAAACCTAAGATATCTCCTGAAACATTTTGGCGAAACCTCAGTGGGTTTTGGTAGCTTCCTTGCTATCTTTTCAGACAAGATTTTCCAAGTTAATCTTCCACATTTTCTCACTCATGCTTAGACTTTGCCATCCTTCCATGGATCACTAGTTACTTTTAGTGGAAAATGGTATTTCAGACCTCCATCTGCCCATGCTACTAAATGGATCATAGTAATTGCCTGTAATTTCTACTTCATCTCCTTTATCTTACACAGAGTATTTCTGATTTCAATGATGCTGCATATGATAGAATGAGGTTCTCACATAACCACCTCTTCATCTCCTCTACTATATGTCCTATGTCCATAGCAAACAAGCACAAGGACCTGAGTTCAAATCCCAGCATCCACAGAAAGCCTGATGCCATAATACATGTCTGTAATACAACAGATCCTATAGAGACATGGGAGATGGAGACAGAATCCCTAGAAACTTGTAGACCAGCTGGCATGCACAGCAGTGAACCACATACACACATGTGCACACACACATACACACGTACATACATACACATGTACACACAGACACACAAATATGGTGTGGGAAGTCCTTCTGTATATGTGTTGCTTTTATTGGTTAATGAATAAAGAAACTGCTTTGGCCTATGATAGGGCAGAATAGAGGTAGGCAGGAAAACTAAACTAAATGCTGGGAGAAAGAAGGTAGAGTCAGAGAGAAGCCATGTAGTTGCACTGGGAACAGAAGCCCACCAAAACTTTGCCGGTAGGTCACAACCTTATGGTGATGCACAGATTAATGGAGATGGGTTAGTTTAGGATATAAGAACAAGCTAGCAATATGCTTAAGCTATTGGCAAAAATGTATTGCAAATAATCTAGTTTCTGAGGGATTATTTCATGGACTGGGCAGTCAGGAAGGAACAAGTGGCCTCTTAGTACAAAAAAAAAGTCTCAAACATAATGGGAGGTGAGAACCAACACCCAAAATTGTCCCCTGGCCTCCACATGTACTGTGCATCCACATACACACAGACACACACACAGACACACACACACACACACAAAACCAACTTAAGTGTTTATTTTGCTTTTGACTGTTAATTTTGTTACTATTGATACATGGCACTAAAAATGTAAAGTCAACTCATTGTGTTTCAAGGTCTCTGGGAAGAGCTGGGTTAGCAACTGAGGAGAGGTCTCTAAAATGTTGACTCCTGACTTCACCACGAAACCACAAGCACTAGCCTAGCCTAGATTTACACACGCTGGGGAGTTCAGGTGGAGCTCCCATTAAAAGTGTGTTTGTTACTGCAGAAGGCATTAGCACATTTAAAGAAAGTTGTTTACTTTGATTACATGAATTATTTCTTAGCACCAAGGATGGAGTCTCAAATTTTCCTAAGAAGTTAACTATCCATCAAAAGCACCAAGTTTCACAGGAGCTATTCACCCAACAATGTTTGGAGTTCTGGTTGGACTCAAACCTTCTGCTGTCTCTTCTCAGGACAACCATATTTCTAAGAGGATCCAATGATACTTCCAAGGACCAGACACCTTCTATGGCATTAAATTCCGTTACTAAAGTAATATGGTACACTTAAATTTATTAAGTGTGTAACACTGGGCTTTTAAAATATTATTTCCAATTGATGGGGCTATATATTTTATTAGGAACAGTGTGACATTTCATTACATATAAATATACACTGTATAATGGTAACTGGCATACACACCACCTCGAATATCTATCATTTTCTTGTAGTAGAAAAATTTAAAGCTATCTATATGGGGCTGGAGAGATGTCTCAGAGACTAAAAGTGCTTATTGTTCTTTCTAAGGACATGGTGGCTTACAACCATATATAAGCCTACATTCAAGGAATCCAATGCCTTTTCTGACCTTTGCAAGCTCCTGCATGTGTGAGGCACACATACATACATACATATGCATATGCACACACACACACATACACACACACAAAATTAAATAAATAATTTAAATAAATAATTTCAAAGTATTCAAATGATATTTACAGTCTATTATGAAATACACAATCAGCTTTGTCAACAGAAGTTACCCTACTGTACTGCACAACATCATTTTATATGTGCTCTGTGACACTCACTATTCCTGAGCAGATGTGAACAAACCTTAAATCACCGCAGATACGGAACTCTTGGCAGACCAAAGCAAGACGACCACTAAAGTCCAACTTGGTGAGCCAATGAGTTTTAATGGGGTTACTTAAGCAGTATGGGTGAGGGCCTACTCAAAGACAGCTGCAGCACCAAAGCCCACTCGAGCATGGGTGTCAGTTCACAGAATTAGGAAACCTGGAGCACACTGCACAGCCTGCAGGCAACTCAGCTGGCTTGAGGGTGTCCTTCGCAGGTAGTTCAGCTGCTCTGAAGCCCTTCCAAGCATTTCAGCTTCATTCTGCTTCTTCCAGGAAGCTAGATGGAGCTGCCTTTTTTGTTTTTTCAGTAGCTTAAACTGTCTGAGAGTGCCTCTCAGCAGTCCTTACTGATTGATTATATATGCCTGGGAAAGGAGGAGCCTAGTGCATTTAGTCAGTTTCATGGTCTTCCTGAAACCTTTAAGTTGTTGACTTCCTTCATAAACTTTTTTCAGAATGCAATGTTTCACCTCTCTTTAGGACAGCCTCTCATTGCATCTCCTATTTAACATCTGTGTCTTAATGGGTTTGTCTGCAAGACAGAACATTTCCCTGACTTCTTGATGACCTGTGTTTCTCCTACAAAGTGGGATGCTTTATGTCTGAATCCCTTGATCATTAGCCCAATATCACTTCTCCTCCATGTCATTCTCAGCCTCTGGTTAAACACTATATTCTGTTTTCTATTTCTGTGAGGTCAGCAATTTTAGTTTCCAAATAAAAGCGGCAATATGCAGACTTTGGGATTCTCAGTATCGCAATGTTTTGAATTAATTTATGTTCTATCACAGATGGCTGAGATCTTATTATGTTTCTTCACAATCTCAAAAATATTTGGTACACCATCCTTCTCCTCTTTTGCCAATGTGAAAGATGTGAAATAGTTTTACTGTGATATTGATTTGAATTTCACAGACTATAACAAGGTTGCACATCTTTTTTATGTTTATGAATATAGATTTTTTAAATTTACATGAATGTCTTTTGCACAACTTCAAATTTAGATCACTTTTGGTCAGCACTGATAGAAGGTCTTTAATAAGATCAGACCATTAAATCTTTATCCATCACATTTGCTCCAAGTATATTTTGGGGTTATCATTTCTCTATTACAATGTGTTCCAAAAACTGGAGTTTTATCTTTTAATTAATCTGAATTTATCCACATTTCCTATAGTTTTGTGGTCTTTTATTAATCTTGTAAAAAAATTCATTAATAACCAAACCTTATGAGAACATTCTACAATATTTTTCTTCTCAAATATGTTTTAACCTTCTTAATTTTGATATTCCTGTTTCTTAAATAAGAATGCATTATTGTACATGATTTAGTGGCACACAATTTCATTTTTGCCCTTGTTGATGATTATTCACTAGCTAGATCAATTCCTTCCCTTGTGATCTGCAGAGCATCTTCTGGATCAAGTTACTATAAAGCAATGGTTCTTTCTCTAGTCTAATTGTTCTGCCCTACATTTCAACTTGTCCATCTCTATACTAGGGCCATACTGTCTTACACCCCAACTCCTGGTATCTGGGAGGTAAAGCACCTATGTACCACACATACGTGACTCCAATTTTCAGGAGTGTTGGTACTTTTTGCTTTTCATAAAACATACAAATTTTATGTGTTTTAAAATTCCATGGGCTGTTTTTACTGAAATTTCAGAAACCTCTCATTCCAACCAGGAATAAATGATGCTATTATTACACTATTCTTTCAGTCAAGAACATTATTGTAAATGATTTAGAAGACACCAAAAAATACCTTCTTTGCTATTAGTGCACAGGTGTGCACTAATAAAGATATAAAGCCAGTGGTTGAAGAATGAAGGGTGTGTCTTGGGATGTTTAAAGGGAACATATAGAGCAGCCTCTAGACGGAGTGAACTGCATAGCCAGGCTGAGAGAATATATGGAGATTTGTGTCATGTTGTTCTTCCCACTTGTGGATTCATTTCGCTGCCCTGGTTGCATGCATGGCATGTTTCACAAGACAAACTTTAGGATATAGAATCAAAGATATTTGACACACTAATTGATTTAGAACAAAAGTATTCAAATTTTTAATTTTTTCCTTCACATAATATAAAGATAAGTAGTAAATGATTAAGAAAACTTTTGCTTAAAAAACATGACTGCTTTGAAATTCAACTCAGCTTCCAGGATTTAGAATATATTGTCTCTTAAAGAGTCTTGATTCCTTCTCTTACTCATTATGCAATCTATTACAGCTCAAGCTGAATTGGGTACATAGTCATTCATTTGCAAAGCACATGTAAAGTTTGTTGTCTTATAGAGACTACTGAAATAGCTGTATTATCAGATTTAAAAGGTAGAAATAATAATGATATTAACCACAGGCAGCAAAGGAGTTCAAAACAAAGTGCCATCCTATGATTGAAGGAGACAGGACTGGGATTAGACTCAAATTGCTCTCTTGGTTTGAAAACATGAAAGAAGTGTTTTAGCCTCTTGCTCATATCCCAGGTTTGTCTGGTTGAAAGCAGTCAGTAACTGCATTCATCATCATTGGGTCTATTTTCTCTTGACCCCAAATTGTGCTGTGTTAAACCAGAAAGGAAGGAATTCGGTGACTGAGCACTAGACTAACATGCCCAAGGCCTGGGTTAAAAATCTTAGAATTTACATACACACGTATACACACACACACACACACACACACACATTTGTAGAAAGGATTTCTTCTTTATTTTAACCTGACCATGACAGAAAACTTCATGAACTTAAAGTTTTGACCTGCCCCAAACCATAAACTCATATCCTGTATAATTTATAGACACCTCAGAGAATAAGTCTGAAAACAAGACAGTGCGAATTGACTGGATGACCATGCTAGCTGGCTGCCTTGTTTTCATAGACCCCAAAACACATCCCATAAGTTCACTGAGGGGAATAAGAAGTAAGAGTTACCTGATATAGTGTCACTCATGTCCTTCTGTGCACTGCCTCTCTGGCCCTCTCCTCTGAACTATTCCTTGTTTAACTAAACTTTTTTTTTTTCCAACTATTTTTATGGAACTCTCTGTTTATGGAACCCTTTAATATCTTATAATAAGTACAATTTAGCATTCAGCCACCAGAAAAGCTTAAAATATTGTTTTTTCTGAAAGATACAGATAGAAGGGCAGAAAGAGCAGCCACGCTGTGCACAGGCTTGCAGAGAGAATGCCATCTCTCTCTTCACATCCCAGAGCCAAAACCTTCCCTGGGACACACTGAACAGTCATTGACATTTCCAAAATGGCAACACTAGTGATATGAAAGTCCTTCCAATCTGAAGGTGGTGTGATTTCTAAGCCTGGGAACAGATTGAAGGCTACGTTCTTGGCCTGCTGAAGCTGCATTTTCCATTATTAATGCAAGAGTTGGTAATAATTAAATTCAGGACCACTAGCAATCACTGCCTCGAGAGCTTGATCTCCCAAATGTGTACAGAAGGAGAGCTCGCTTGCCCACTGAAAGGATTAGCAGACTCATCCCCTGCCCTGAATCCTGGGCACTGTTTCAACCTTACCCAATTATGTGAATCTACAATAAGGAGTGGTCTCAGATGTTGGCAAAGAAGGTGTGCAAGCAAGATCAGATTAACATTCACCCTGTCACCTTGAAACACTTCTTTCCTTAGGTTGCTTCAGCATCCTGATATATAAACGTATGGTGTCATATTACTCCATTGTCTACTGTATACAATTTTAAGAAGTTATTTTATAGAGATTTTAGTGAAAATGAGCTAAGCTTTAATGATACTCTTGGCATGGTTAATTGTATGTGTCACCTTGACTGGACTGTGTGATACCCAGATATCCGGTTAAATATTATTCTGGGGACATCTCTGACGATTGTTTCTAGATGAGATAAATATTCGAATTGTGAGATTGGGACACTCAGATTGCCGTCCCCCATGTGCATGAGTGCCCCCCTAGCAGCTGAAGATCTGAACAGAACAGAACAGAAGAGTGGAGTTAATGACTGTTTCCTAGCTGATATATGGTCTTCTCCTGACTTTGGACTTGGCTGGGGATGAAAGCATCAACTTTTCTGCCTCTCAGGCCATCTGATCCAGTCTGGAACTACAGCATTAGTACTGCTGGCTCCCAAGCACATACACTGTGAATTTTGTTACTTTCCTGCTTCCATTACACCATGAGCCAGTTTCTTACCTTTGTATGCTCTCTAGGTTGTCTCTCTGATGAACATAAACTATCACTCATGCATACAATTTGAGGTCTCTGCTTCTCGTAGCGCAGACTACAACAGGTATGTGCATGGCCATAGAGCAGGTACTGATTTTAAACACATTCTGAGGCTGGAGAAATGAGTCAGCAGTTAAGTGCGCTTGATGCTCTACCAGAGAACCTGGGTTCAAATCCCAGCACCCAAACAGCAACTCTCAAAGATCTGTAACTCCCATTCCAGGAGATTCCAAGCCCTCTTTCTTACCTTTGTTGGCACCAGGGATGCATATGATAAATAGACATACATGCAAGCAAAACACTGATAAATATGAAATAAAATAAAAATGAGTTGACCAAGAACACATCAAAAACACCATCAACTCAGCTTCATCCCAGAAATGCAGGGATGGCTCAACGTATGAAAATGTGTCAATGTAATCCACCATATAAACAAACTGGAAAAAAGAACACAACATTATCATTTCATTAGATGCTGAAAAAGCCTTTGACAAAATACAACATTGTTCGGAGCTGTGATCCCCCAGATCCTGAAACAATTTGTTTTCTCCTGATCTGAGTGCCTACAGCTGCTCTGAGCATGAGACCCTCTGGAGTTCCTGATGGCAGGAGAGTGGTGCGCTTGGCTATCCCTATATAAGTTGCCCCTGAACACAATAAAGGGGCATTCTTGGGGCATTCCTGTTTCAAGAATGACCTGTGTCTCTGTCTGTGAGCCTTTCTGAGTTTCAATCTCCAGCCCTTTGCCTGGTTCACAAACTGTATGGCGGCACATGGAGCGCAGACGCACAACATCCCTTTATAATAAAGGTCTTGGAAAGAGCAGTAATACAAGGAACATACCTAAACATAATAAAGGCAATATGCAGCAAGCCAACAGCCAACATCAAACTAAATGGAGAGAAACTCACAGAAATCCCACTGAAATCAGGAACAAGACAAGGTTGTCCACTCTCTCCATATCTATTCAATATAGTACTTGAGATTCTAGTTAGAGCAATAAGACAACAAAAGGAGATCAAGGGAATACAAATCAGAAAGGAAAAGTCAAATTCTCACTATTTGATGATGATATGATAGTTTACATAAGTGATCCTAAAAATTCTACCAAGGAACTTCTACAACTCATAAACACCTTGAGTAATGTGACAGAATACAAGATTAACTCAAAAAAAAATCAGTAGCCCACCTTTATACAGATGATAAGTGGGTTGAGAAAGAAATCAGAGAAATATCACAAAGCCACAAATAACATAAAATATTGTGGAGTAACTAACCAAACAAGTGGAAGACTTGTATGACAAGAACTTTAAATCTTTGAAAAAAAGAACTTGAAGAAGACACTAAAAAATGGAAAGCTCTCCCATGCTCTTGAGTAGGCAGAATTAACATAGTAAAAATGGCAATCTACAGATTCAATGCAATGCCCATCAAAATTCCAGAAAATTTCTTCACAGACCTCAAAAGAACAGTACTCAATTTCATATAGAAAAGCAAAAAACAACAACAAAAAAAAAAAAAAACAGGATAGCCAAAACAATCCTGTACAATAAAGGAACTTCTAGAGGCATCACAATCCCTGACTTCAAACTCTACTACAGAGCTACAGTACTGAAAACAGCCTGGTATTGGCATAAAAACAGACAGGAGGACCAATGGAAATGAATCAAAGACCCAGATATCAATCCACACACCTATGAACATCTGATTTTTGACAAAGAAGAAAAATTATAAAGTGGAAAAAAGAAAGCATATTTAACAAATGGTGCTGGAATAACTGGATATCAACATGTAGAAGAATGAAAATAGATCCATATCTATCACCATGCACAAAACTCAAATCTAAAGATCGAAGACCTCAACACAAAGCCAGCCACACTGAACCTCATAGAAGAGAGAGTGGGAAGTATACTTGAATGCATTGGCACAGGAGACCATTTCCTAAATAAAACCCCAGTAGCAAAAACACTGAGACAAACAATTAATAAATGGGACCTCCTGAAACTGAAAAGCTTCTGTAAAGCAAAGAACACTGTCAACAAGACAAAACAACAGCCTACAGAATGGGAAAAGATCTTCATCAATCCCACATCAGACAGAGGTCTGATCTCCAAAATATACAAAGAACTCAAGAAATTGGTCATCAAAAGAACAAATAATCCAATTTTAAAGACTGAGTACAGACCTAAACAGAGAACTCTCAACAGAGGAATCTAAAATGGCTCAAAGACACTTAAGGAAATGCTCAACATGCTTAGTCATCAGAGAAATGCAAACCCAAGATCAAAAACACTGGTGACAACTTATGCTGGAGAGGATTTGGGGAAAGGGAATAAGTAAAAACAATTTTTAAAAATGAGTTGAAAACATTGATTTTGTTTTTAACATTTTCCCTTTGAAAACTTCTACCAAGTAGTGCATATACATACACATATATAAACACATACATATGTACATATTATATATATATATATCAGTGTATTTCAAAGGATGTGAAATAATTTTATTTACTCCATACTACTACTATTGACACAAAATACTTCTCAAACATACTACACCAAACCCTCCAAGTGTTTGAATTTAATTTTCTATTTTAATTTTCCTATTTAATTTGCACATGTTTTGACCTTGCTTCTACCAATCACAAAGCCACTGAGAGCTTTCAATCACCAGAGAACAGAGGTTAAGCCCTCATGAGCTCGGCACAAGGACAGGAGGGAGGGCACGGATTGGCATCCCACGGAAAAGAACATCATGAAATTAATTCTCAAGCTGAAGAAACTTTACATTCAAGACAGAAAAGCCTTATTTAAATCAAATCACAGTTGATTTGATAGAGTAAGAGGTAAATATACAAGACTTAAACACTTCCTCTTTCCTCAAATGAAAATATAATATGTGCAAACAAAACACTTGTATGAGTCTAAAATATGTTTAACCAGAGAAGCCTTTAAAAGCACAGCCTTCCATAGGACAGGCAGGAACTTGCCTGCCTGATGAGGCAATGAAAAGTTTCCTCAGCAGGGTGCTCTGCCTTCTGATACCTCAGCCTCACCCCAGTGCACCCTTCCTGTGCTGGGGGAGGAGCACTTTACTCCTCTTCATCAGGAACTACCCCTCAAATATGTCAAGAAGAGCACAAACAACACAGAAGAGGTAAATAAATTGGGTTTTATCAAATTTTTAAATTTTTGAGCTATAAGTGACACATCAAGGAATGAAAAATTCAAATTCAGAATGAGGAAAGGTATTTCAAAATTGTAAAAAAAGAATAAGGAATTTGTATCTTCAATATAAACATCGCTCTCAAAATTCAACAATCAAAGAGATAAATAGTCCCACTGAAAAATGGGCAAAGGATCTTAAAAGACATGTTTTCAAAGGCGATGTACAAGTGGCAAGAAGCACATGCAGAGATGTTTAAGCATTGTTCTGTTAGCAAAAAGTTACCTCAAGCCACAAAGATGTCAAATGATTCCTAATAGACTACTACAGAATAAAAGACAAATGGTAACAAACTGATAAGGATGTGGAAAATAATGAAACCCGTAAATTGTTGGTATCGACGTAAAATACTACAGCCAGTCTGATAAACACTTTATCATTTCTGCAAGATCTATAGGTAGGACTGGGGAAATGGATCCCTGGGTACAGAGGCACTGCACAAACATAAGGATTGCGGGGGGGGGGGGGGTCATACCTCCAGAACCCCTACAAAAGTCAGTGTAGAGCTTGGGTCTAAAATCTCAGTGATTCTACAATGAGAGGTAAGGCAGAGACAGCAGAATCCATGGAAGCTATCAAGCTAGCTAGCCTGTTGGACACATCTGAAAAACATAGAAGAGCCCTTATGTAAACAAGGTGGAAGACAAGGACTGAGACTCAGGGTTGACCTCTGACATCCACACTCATACACATGATATGGGAGGTGTGTGCCTACCCACGCATCACACATACACACACACATACATACATACAATACACAAACACATACACACATGCACAAACACACACAGAGACACACAGAAAGAGAGAGAGAGAAAGAGAGAAATGGCATTCAACCATAAAGAAGAATAAAATCCTGTCATTTGCCACAAAATGCATGGAATTAGTGAATTCGGCTAATTGTCAGACAAAGAAAGAAAGGTTTGCATGTCTTTTTTTATATTTGTAAGCTAACAAAAATGTTAGCCTGGCTGTAGATTACTAGCAGTTGGGAAGTGGAGGTGGATGGAGGAAGACAGGCTGAACACAATCAGCATTCGTGTGCACAAGCATTGAAATACCACACTGAAGCCCATTGGTGTGTGTTTGCTTGGTTAGTTTTTTCCACCTCGGGAAATTAACCCAGAGCCTCCCACATACAAAATAAACACTGTTACCACTATGAGCACAATGTAATGCATATATTTGATTCATGTTAATCAAAAATTTTAAAATAAAAAACTTTTAAATGTTAAACACAGAGTTCCTGTTTTCATTGCTTGTCTCCTTGGTGTGCTAACAGGAAAACTTAAGGGAGGGAGCATTTGTTTCCAGGTTAGAGTTCAAAGGTGGACCGTTTATTGTGGTGGGGAAGTCATGTGGTGGGAGTCTGAGGCAGCTGGTCACATCTTCCTCACAGCTGGGAAGCAGAGGGTGGTGAACACTAGTGCCCAAGGAGCTTTCTCCTTTCTATGCAGTTCAGAACCCAAGCCCAGGGAATGGTAAAACCCACTGTTAGAATGAGTGTTTTCTCTGAATCCAGGTAAGCACTTCCAAGCATGACTAAGCTGTGTTCTAAGTGGTTCTAGATCGGATCAGGCTGATGATCAATATTAAGCATCACAGTTACCATATAGTCCAGCAATGTCACTCCTAGGTATATACTTAAAGGAGGACCACACAAGGACTTTTATATAAATATTCATAGTGGTATTATCAGAACAGCTAAAATATATGCACAACTCAAATGCCCACCAAGTGAAGATGAACAGAAAAATAAGATGTACTATACCACGCAAACTGGAATATTTGGTAATAAAATAAACGCCGACATGGATGTGTTATGACATAGGTAAGCCTAGAAAGCATTATACTAAACAAGTCAGTCAGAAAAGAATGCATGTTATTTGATTCCATTGAATTGAAATCCCAGAATAAGGAAATCTAGGGAGACAGAGAGTTGATTATTGGTTGCCAGGAGCTGAGGAGGAACTGATAACAAGTATGGATGTTGTAGATGAAATATTCTAAAAAGGATTGTGAAGTTAGCCCAGCCCTGTGAAGAACACCAGGAAGCAACGAGCTACGTCCTTTGAGTTGCCCCACAATGGGATGCGTGAATTGTATCTGACTTCGATCTGTCACACATCCTTGAAACCAGGAGTGTTTCAGACCCTGCACTTTTCCAGACTTTAGAGTGTTTTCCTGTGCTTGGGTATCTTGAAGACAAGACCCAAGTCAAACCATAAATCCCATTTGTGTTTCGTAGACACACAACCTGAGGTGATTTGGGGCAGAATTTTAGTAGATTTGGTTCTGATTCTGTCACCTAGAGTGGTGTGCGGTTTTTCCACTTGAGCGCAAATCCTGTGTTCAGGACAAAGTGGACTGTAGGAGAGAAACTCCATTAATACCTGGGTAAAATTCTTTGAATTGTATGTCTGATCAGTGCTAGGAAGAGGTAGAATATTGGCAATCGACACTCTTAGAGTTTGGAGTGCCCTGTCACACTTCTGCGCCCATCTTCTTTCCTTACCAGTGACTCAGAAGACATCACAACCATTTTAGAGCAGATCTAAGGCTCTGTCCAAAAGTGCTCAAACACAACCAGGCATGGTGGCGGCACATGGCAGTAACAACAGCACTATGGAGCCTAAGACAGAATGTGGCTCCAGTTGGAAGATAAGCCAGGGCTACATGGCAAGACCCTATCTGTAAACTAAATAATCTGCAAGTCTCTTCATTTAAGACCTTGTCAAGCATCTAAAGAAGCACCTTCACGCTACTGTGACTGGGAGTTCTCTGCACTCCTGTGTGCATCCACAGCTTTGCCTTAATGGATTTGCTCTCTCCTAGAAAATGCATTCTCCATCGATTTGCTAGTCTGAGTTCTCACTGAAAAGCGAGGATGACAATTTCTCTGCATTCAGCGAAGCAACCCCAGTAATAAGGTAACTCTTTAAAGAAGTCCATTAAACCCGGTGACTTGAATGGTGATAACCCTGGACTCTCTGGCCATGACCCCCACAGACTCAATTTCCTTTTGGGTAGATGCCATCCTGGCTCCCTTGTACCTTAGAAGGATTCCTACCGAGAGAATAAATTGAATTATCATTTCATTTAGAATATTGAACACTTTTGCAAGTGAATGAAATTGTTACAAGACTGGGTCTTTCAGAAGTGTTTGCATAGGGGTTAAGGATTTATGCACCTATCTAAGCGGTAGCATTTGATTTTACCTGAACTCTATATGTTTTCAGGGCTATGCCTGTTCCTATGTTCAAACGTAGGACTAGCGACAAATGCTTTGGTCCTCTGCTCCCTTATCTGGGTGATGGTTGCACTAAACAGCCTCAGAAATGTGGGTATGCCATCGCCCGAAATCTAGAAGAGTGCCCGACGGTGGTACAGACCTCCGAGGAAAGCAGGTTTCCTAAGTGAGATGGCACATGCAGTGGAAAAAGTTCTCTCTGATGCATCCTGCTGAGGCAGAGCAGTTGCTGGCACCAAGAGGCTCAATGAGAGTTAATAAAACACAGAATATGCATTGCCCGTTTACATTTATTGCACATTAAGCCTCCTTGCATACAAAAGATAATGACAGATGCAAAACAAGCCTGCGGAACAGTGCAGGCCTCTCACTGCAGAATGGGCAAGGTGCCAGCTCTCCCCACTGAACCAAGCAGGACTCTCCAGGCAGGGCTAGTGGGACTGCCCCGGGATGCGACACAGAGCCACTGGAGTCATTTGAAAGTGGCATTTTCTTGGAGTAGGATGCCAACCCCACCATGGGAAATATGGCTGGAGCAGAGAAGGAGCAGCGCCCGGCAGAAAGTTCAAATTGCAAGTGTTACATGAAGGTTGAGGTGGGCACACAGCTTGCTTAATTGACCAGTCTTATCGTCAAACCACCTTTAAGCCAAAAAGCAAAACAAAACAAAACAAAACAAAACAAAAAAAAAAAAAAAAAAAAAAAAAAAAAAAAAAAAAAAAAAAACGCCTGAACCATTCTCTGGTAGAGGAAAGCTTCTTGAAACCCATAAAGGTTCATAGAAGATTGGGCAGTCAGGGTAAGAGTGATCTCTGATGGCCTCTCAGGAGTTTGTTTAGAAGCAGAAGTAGCTCAGCCTGCTCCCCAGGAAGCCTAGTGTTGAGGCAGCTGTGGTGGTGGTGGTTTTGTTTGAGTATGGTTTTTTAGTGGTGGTGGGGGTGGAGTGGTGGTGGTGTGTGTGTGTGTGTGTTCATGTGAGTGTGTTGACAGGGTCTCTCTATGAACCTCATGTTGACCTCAAACTCCAGACCCCCCTGCTCCCACCTTTCAGATTTGCAATAAGCATGCCCATCTGGGGTGAGTTCTTCCAACAGGTTCTTTTCAACACCTCTCTTTTCCCACCTAAGAAGTGCAGTTCTTGAGAAAATGGCTTATGGAGTGCTTGGAAGCTCTTTTATAGGCAACTCTTTCGAGTACTCTCGCCAAAGTCCCAACAGTACCTATTCTGACTGAAGTCCACTCACAACACAACAGACCTCCCAGCTTACGGGGCAAGTGGCAGAGTGGATGCTATCCAGCCCCTCCAAGTCTTTCCTCTTTTCTCCAACTCTCAAGTCCCTTGGTGCTACCTCAAGAGCCCCACCCTCGCCGCACCCCCTTGGCTGAAACAGCCGCCACAAACATTCTCAGCCCAGTTTAAAGAGCCCTCAGACCAACCTCTCAGCTCCCTCTTTATGAAGCTGCCCTGGAAAGACAGTCTCTGCAGGTCTTATCAAGGGGCGCCCCGTTAACTCATCCCTGATCACTCTGAACCTGTGGGGTCACTTCTCTGCCCAGCTGTCCCCTCCTGGGCCAGTGCCAGCCTCAGACACTTTTCTTCGAGGCTTGCAAGCTTCTGCGCAGCTGGGAACAGAGCTGCGTCTCCCCAGCACAGCTGAAGAGAACAAAGGCTTCCAGAGACTACAAAGATAATGAGTCTCCGCACCCCACCTCCCTACCAAAGCCAACTCCCTTCCCTCCCCCGACAAGTGGAAACCCATCTCAAAGTTCCCCACAGCCACCCCAATGTCTTTATTTATTTATTTATTTCTGTTCGGGCGGGGGGTGGGGGGAAGCGGGGTCGTCGAGGGAACTGCGGAGGAGGGGTGTGATGGCGTTTGTTTCCCTTGTTTTTCGGAAGCTAAAATGCTCTGGCAGCCAAGAGTGAAAGTGTTTGTCTTAATTCTGCCCTCTCGGCATGAGCCCCTGCAGAAAATGGCTTGCGTTTCCGCCTGCCGCCACTGCGGCTGCTGAGGCTGTTGTGGTGGCAAAGATAAACAGCCCATCAGAGCAGAGCTGAAAAGAAATATAGGAAAGGGGATGGGAGTAGTTTAATTACTTTGAATGGCTTTTTGTGTTCTGTGTGATTGCTTCCTATGATACAGTAGTTTCTCATTCTCCATGCAGGCTCTGTGTTTCTATTCATAAGAATAAGATTGAAGCAGGAAATTGGCTTTCAAGAGCAGGAGAGAGAATAGAGCAGACTAAGGTTGGCTGTTTCCGTTAGAAGAAAGAGAGAGAGCCAAGGAAGGTTCCTTCTCTCCTGGCTGGGCTAAGCAAGGGGCGGGGCCAGCTCAAGGAGCTGGGAAGCTTCCCGACCCTACCCTGAGGTACAGGAACAGTGCCTGGCCATGGGAAAAGTGACCTCTAGAGCACGGAATGAATCTCAGGGAACTTAGAATAGCAGTCAAAACGAGGTTGAGGACGATCACCAGCAAGGCCAAGGTGGTACTGGGGCTGTCCCCTTCGGAATTGAAAAGCAAGCCTGTGAGCAGAAGCCGGAGACGAAGAGAGGGCTGATGGGAGAATGTGTGACACAGGAATGCAGTTCCCTCTGGTTAGTTGCCATAGGACAGATTTTAGATTTGAGGGTCTGGGCAAAACCCTGGGGGACCATTGTTCCCTCCCTGCATATTTTCTATCTTTACCTTTCTGCAAATTTAGAACTTATGATTCATAACATAGTAACATATGGCTTAACTATGGAGACACACTGGGAAATACGCCACGAGGCAATTATATCACTGGGTGAACTTCAAACAGTACAGGGAGTTAAGTTAGTTACACGCATACACACACACACACACACACACACACACACACGATGCCTGTGGTGTTACTAGACTCTCATGGACCACCATTTATGTGGTCCACTGTTGACCAAAGTGTCATTATACACCTACTAGCTGACAAAGTCATCTCTGTCCATGACATACTATCAGGTCAGAAGTCACTAATCAAAACTTAAGTAATTTTCTATGCTATCAATTTGACTCTGAGTCAAATCTGTTTTTATTTTCCATACCAATTAAATTGGCATATAAAATAAATATATCCTGAATTCACTAAGGAGAAGGCTATACTTTCTGTGATAAATTCTTCTACAAAACAAACGATAAACATTTCCGTAAATTCGAATGTTCCATGCTGACTTTCCAAAAATAGAATAAGGCTGTACTGGGCCCATCTCAGATAAGGACTTAAATTTACAAGCCCGTTGTGAAAGCTGAGTGTCTATTATGTGCAGGGAACTTCTACACAACTTGGTAAAAGGAATTCATGGCATTGCTACCTCAGGGCTTACAGAGGTAGGATTGTCCAGTGTTGGGAACTTTATAGAGCAGGCATGTCAAGTAGCTTACTTGAAATCAAGGCCTATAAAAACACCGGGCAAATTGCAAAATGCCATGCCAGTTATAATTTGTGCCATTGTTACAAGAAGATACCCACAAGGGTGGGTCTAAGGTGCTTGGGGAATGAAATCTTTCAGGCTCAAATGCTTCAGTGTGGAGGGAAGGGGAGCTCCAAGCCTTGGAATGACATCTTATAGACCTTACATGCAAAAGGAATAAAGGTTTCTCAAACAGCACAAGCAAAACAGGGAAACAGGCAAAGACAGCTAAAACAGGCAGAGAACTGGAGAAAATTCACCAGGAGAAACTTCTCTGGGATAATGTAATGTCCAAAAAGAAATGAGCCAAAGAGGGAACTGCAAGAGGTTCAAAGGGAGCAACAGAGAAAAGAGATTAAAAACTATAAAACAGGATAAAATGAGGGAAAGTGAAGCAGAAGCTGCAGGAAAGGAGACGCAATAAAAAAATGAATGATAGGTTATAACACACTTATAAAGAAAGCTCACCTTCCTCGGTCCCTCCCCTCTGCCTTGTGCATTCTTGTTTTGGGGATTCTCATACTGACATGGCCAGGCTGTTTCTGAATGGACCCTATGTATAGTCATATCCGTGATCATTTTTGCCCCATGCATTCCTCCGGGATCTCAGAATGGGGGAGCTGTAGCTCTGCCAAAGTTAGGATTAGAACAAGACACAAAAGACCAGCTGCAACCAGTCATCATTAGCAAACAGTGAACCCTGAGAAAGGCCTCCCTGCCAGAGTGAGAACTTGTGAACTCCCAGATACTCAACTCCCAAATATTCACTCTCTATGTAATTCAGAGAAGAAGAAAAGAAGGGGGGGGAGGACTTAAGATTTTGGTATCCTGGGTATCTCTCTTAAGAATGGATAACCAATCAAACTGTTATCCTTAGGGGCCAAAGACCTCCAACACAGTGATATCAGACAAGAAAATCCTAACACAGAACTGTATCGAGACAATTCAGCAATTGCTGAAAAACCCACTGGGGAACGCAAGAACGGCCCATGAAGGTCACTTTAGTAATCGTGGCGAGCCCTGGGGATATAGGAAGTACCACCGTGGCACCAGGTGCCTGGTAAGTGTGAAAAACCTTCATCGATGTGAGTGATACAGTAGCAAGCAAAGAAGAACCCTGGAAAAGACTGGCCTCCATCACGAAGTGACCCTAGATGCCCATGACTCTGATAACTTAGGTTATCATGAGTAGGTTAACATGGGTACCAGAGGAACAAGAGGTTTCCAAATGAAACATCAGTAAGTCTAGAAAATACATTATTCTGAGGGTCCAGCCCCAATTTGTATCCCTTTTTATTTAGCAGCATGACCTGGAACAGCTTGCCCCACTCCTTCGAGCCTGGTTTTCTTCATTCTATAATAATATTATCCTCTGAAGGTCTCTGATTTCATAGTCACTGTCGTCTCCTCCTTTCAGTTATCCTGAACTAGCTCAGCACAATTCAGAAGAAAAGTAAATGAATAAATACATGCCCAACATTGCTCTCCTGGTGTGATAGCCTGAAGAGAATGCTTCACGAGCTACCTAGATGCCCAAGGTCTGGTATAAATGCCTGAAATATGAAGTAGACAGGGAATATCGTGTTAAACTATAAAATCTCCAGTAACAGAAAGCAAAGCGATTTATGCGCCAAATTTCAAACTACCGGTCAAAGGGGACACTCTGCAACTTTATGGAGGAAGTTGTTCACCCAAAGGAAAATAAACATACCAAATACATCATACCAGCAGGTGGTACAGAGAGAAAATAAGTGTATAAATGGTTTGGCAAAGTCTTATAAATGTCCATGTCATCAAAGCAGTAGAATATTGCAGAGGATTCAAAATATTTAAAGGTGCCGTCTAGGAAAACATCAAGCTATCCCTCATCTTTGGAGAATTCTGCATTAAATTAGAAAAACCAATCAGTTCAATGTTCTACTGCTCAAATTGGAACACATCTCTTTTTTTCTTTTTTTCTTGATTTTATTGAGCTCTACATTTTTCTTTGTTCCCCTTCCATCTTCTCCCCTCCCCGTTAGCCCTCCCACAAGGTCCCCATGTTCCCAATTCACTCAGGAGATTTTTGTCTTTTTCTAATTCCCATGTAGATTAGATCTATGTAAGTCTCTCTTAGGGTCCTCATTGTTGTCTAAGTTCTCTGGGATTGTGGTTTGTAGCCTGGCTTTCTTTGCTTTATTTTTAAAAACCACCTATGAATGAGTACATGTGATAATTGTCTTTCTGGGTCTGGATTACCTCACTCAATATGACGTTTTCTAGATACAGCCATTTGCCTACAAATTTCAAGATATCATTATTTTTTTTTCTGCTGTGTAGTACTCCATTGTGTAAATGTACCACATTTTCTTTATCCATGCTTCACTCGAGGGTCAGTTAGGTTGTTTCCAGGTTCTGACTATGACAAACAAAGTTGCTATGAACAAAGTTGAGCACATGTCCTTGTGGTATAATTGAACATCCATTTGGTATATACCCAAAAGTGGTTCCCTTAACCCCACAACATCTCCAGCATAAATTGTCACCAGTGTTTTGACCTTGGCCATTCTTACGGTGTAAAATAGAATCTCAGAGTTGTTTTGGTTTGCATTTCTCTAATGGCTAAAGATGTCGAGCATTTCCTTAAGTGTCTTTTAGCCATTTTAGATTCCTCTTTTGAGAGTTCTCTATTTAGGTCTGTAATCCACTTTTTTTATTAGATTATTTGTTATTTTGATGACCAATTTCTTGAGTTCTTTGTATATTTGAGAAATCAGTCCTCTCATCTGGGATTGGTGAAGATCTTTTGCCATTCTGTAGGCTGTTGCTTTATCTTGTTGACCATATCCTTTGCTTTACAGAAGCTTTTCAATTTCAGGAGGTCCCATTTATTAATTGTTTCTCTCAGTGTCTGTGCTACTGGGGTTTTATTTAGGAAGTGGTCTCCTGTGTCAATGTGTTCAAGTATATTTCCCCCTTTCTCTTCTATGAGGTTCCGTATGGCTGGCTTTATGTTAAGGTGTTTGATTCATTTGGACTTGAATTTTGTGCATGGTGATAGATATGGAGCTATTTTCATTCTTCTACATGTTGATATTCAGTTATTCCAGCACCATTTGTTAAATATGCTTTCGTTTTTCCATTTTATAATTTTTCTTCTTTGTCAAAAATCAGGTGTTCATAGGTGTGTAGATTACTATCTGGGTTTTTGATTCATTTCCATTGGTCCTCCTGTCTGTTTTTATGGCAACTGTAGCTCTGTAGTAGAGTTTGAAGTCAGGGATTGTGATGCCTCTAGAAGTTCCTTTATTGTACAGGATTGTTTTGGCTACCCTGGGTTTTTTGCTTTTCTATATGAAGCTGAGTATTGTTCTTTCAAAGTCTGAGAAGAATTTTGCTGGGATTTTGCTGGGCATTGCATTGAATCTGTAGATTGCTTTTGGTAAGATTGCCATTTTTACTAGTTAATTCTACCTACTCAAGAACATGGGAGATCTTTCCACTTTCTGGTGTCTTCTTCAATTTCTTTCTTCAAAGATTTAAAGTTCTTGTCATACAAGTCTTCCACTTGTTTGGTTAGAATTACTCCAAGATATTTTATGCTATTTGTGGTTATTGTGAAGGGTGATATTTCTCTGATTTCTTTCTTAGCCCATTTATCATCTGTGTAAGGAGGGCTACTGACTTTTTGAGTTAATTTTATATCCTGTCACATTACTCAAGGTGTTTATGAGTTGTAGAAGTTCCTTGGTGCAATTTTTGGGGTCACTTATGTAAACTTATCATCAGTAAATAGTAAGAGATAGACTTCTTTTTTTTTTCTGATTTGTATCCCCTTGATCTCCTTTTGGTGTCTTACTGCTCTAGCTAGGACCTCAAGAACTATATTGAATAGATAAGGAGACAGTGGACAGCCTTGTCTTGTTCCTGATTTCAGTGGGATTGCTGTGAGTTTCTCTCCATTTAGTCTGATGTTGGCTGTTGGCTTGCTGTATATTGCCTTTATTATGTTTAGGTATATTCCTTGTATCCCTGCTTTCTCCAAAACCTTTATCATGAAGGGATGTTGTATTTTGCCGAAAGCTTTTTCAGCATCTAATGAGATGATCAACACATCTTTATTTAATTCGGAATAAAGGAATGTGATATTAAGGAAGCCATAAAGTTGTTCTGCATTAAAGGCTGTCAATGACAGTCATGACAGCGTAATGCTTTATTTACATCTTGAGAGAGGATGGACAAGTGACAAACTCCATCCAGTTGCCTCTAAAAAGGAAAACACCCATATTGGTACTAAGTGCTCGTTTTAATTGTAGGTGCTGAAAGTAGCCTAATGAATTGCCGCCTCTAGCTTATGAATTGGCTCTCCAATCTCGGCCACTTCATCATACATCATTCTGCAAGGATCCTTTACACAGAGTCCTTCTACAGAGTCCTACATGGCTAGGAAACAGAACCCAACCCTCAGTTTCTCAGATAAATGGTTATACTCTTGGGCCTGTTATCTGTTCAGTGTGTGTTCTTAGGTCGAAGCCTGTTAACGGGCATTCTGCCGAGGTAAGGATTTTAGAAGTGGCCCTGGCTGCATCTACTTTCCTGCCCGCATTTGTAGCCGGCCTGTCATTTCATTATCTGCATTCTGTGTTAGCTGTTTGGGATCATTAGGCAGAACCTAGCTCTCGCTGCACATTACCCAGCATGTTTGCTCTAATAAGCCTTCGTAAATAAAACCCGAAGAGATGAGAAAGGCCGGTGTCTGATTACATGCAACCAATTTGGTCTCATTAGGTTCTTAAAAGGAGAAAAAGTAAATATAATCTTTATAAATCATACAGCTATAACAGAGATGCCTGGCAAAATTCATTAGTTAAGATAATAAGAGTGGAGACCGTTTAAACGTGCAGAATCCTTGGTTTATGAAGCTATTAAGTACGATTTCATCCGTTATCAACTTTTACAAAACTCAAAGATGTAATCGGGCAAAGGACATTACCTATTCTTAAGGAAATCTGAAAGGTTTGGGCTTAATAAGTTGGTATTAAGGCACCGATAAAACCTAATGCTTGTCTGTCACCTTTGTAAAAATTTAAAAAAAAAAAAAACCTGTTGACACTTAAAATATTCATTTATTTCCCCTAGTTGTCCAAAGCCTAGAAACTCAACCTATTTTACAAAGAATACCACTGAGGCACAGGAAAAGAAAGCGATAAACCAAAGAAACTAGAGCAAATTTGACAAGAAAACAGGCCTTGTACCCTACAGGTTTTGCTTCTGGAGTCAATGTGAAGTCAGATTTTTCATTTAAGAAGATAAAATAATAGAAACTGCAAGAGAAGGCTGGCGCGTTTATTACTTTGCCTTAAGCATAATCTCTAGTTTGATTCTTAGGTGTCGAGTAGAGCAAATGTTATTCTGTCAGCCTTGAATATTGCTTCTCGGCGGAAGTGCATGAGGATACGGAAGAAAATGAGAACCTGAGGAACTGAATCCGGCTCTCCCGATGCCTTGAAGATACTGAGTGCCTTTGTAACCATAGTGCTATGCAGAGAGCAGGGAATCATTAGAGCGGGAAGACGAGGGGTAATTCGCCCATCAAATATCTGAGAAAATACCTTACAGGGCGAGGCTCATGTGGGTTCCCTATTTCAGAGAGTGCCCATGGCTGCCAGGCCTCATGCGTTTGGATAGATCATCATCTAGGAATGTGTGGCTGCGTGAATCCTTCATGGGGAAGCAGAGAATGAGGAAAGAACCAGGGACCAAATATAATCACCCAGGCATGCAACTTCTTCCCAAAGTTCCCATCACCTGCCAAAATAAAAAAAAAATAAAAAAATGCCTGGGTCCTCTATAAGAATCTGTGAGTGCTTTTAACCACTGAACCATCTCAGAACCTAGACAACAGTGAGGACCCTAAGAGAGACATACACGGATCTAATGTACATGGGAAGTAGAAAAAGACAAGATCTCCTGAGTAAATTGGGAGCATGAGGACCTTGGGAGAGGGTTGAAGGGGAGGGGAGAGGCAGGGAGGGGAGCAGAGAAAAATGTAGAGCTCAATAAAAAAATCAATAAAATTTAAAAAGTAAAATAATACCACCAGTCAGGGATGAAACATGTTCCAAAGATGACCTGGTAAGGGACATTTCACATTCAAATCATAACAAGATAGAAGGTTGGAAAAGTACTACCTAATTTTTTTTTTTTCTCAAGACAGTGTTTCTCTGTGTAGCCCTGACTGTTTTGGAACTTGCTCTGTAGATCAGGCTGGCCTCGAACTCAAAGATCTGCCTGCGTCTACCTCTGAAGTGCTGGGATTAAAGGTGTACACCGCCGCCACCACCACTGTCCAGCTTCAATATTATCTTTTTTGTTGCTGTTCCTTTATATACTACAATGTTTAGAGAATTGATTCCTATCTCCTGAACCTTCCAGAACACCCCATTTCCAGATGGGGTCAGCAGAATGCCCCATCTTAGCTCTGTGGAAACTGAGGCAGTCTTAAAAACTCTAGCCTGATATCCCCAACCGTCAGAAGGCATGTCTTACCAACTTCTTGGTTCAAACCTTTCAGCCCAGGAAAGAGCATACTTTCTAGACCACCTGCAAATGGAACAGGACAGGTAGCAATTCGCTTCCTTCCCGAAATCCGACTCCTGTCTGTCTGCCACCTCCCATCATCACGTACACTCCCTTTAGCTCTGACTTTCACTGTTAACATCTTCTGGGGCCAACACACAGCTGGACATCCCTTCTTCCAGACTGCACCCATCAACCTGTGAGTGTCAGCAACAGTGTGGAAGTGAGAAACAGGAAGGATTGAAGGAGGCAAGCAAACTCTCAGGCAGCAGAGCTTCCAAATGAACGGAGCAGACCTCAGAAGCCCAAGAACCACTGATTTTAAATTAAATAAACCATACGCAGAGTTAACTCATGATGTCTGCAAAATGACATGGAAGGATGCTCTCAGGTAGCATGGACAGTGGTGCTAGGAAGTTAGATAGAAAAGGAAAAGGATGCATGCAGTCCTTTTCCTGTTTTTTACTTTCCTCTTCTTTTCCACCATTTTCCATCTCGGCAATGTAGCCAGCCAAAGCACAGTGACTCTTAGACTAGATACAACAGTGCCACCTAGAGGCCAAGAAGGGATTGTCCTGCAGCCTGCCAGCCGCCAGGACTAAAACGGATTCCCACGCACTGCTTTAATGAAGCTTCCTGACTGGGAGCTCCTAGCCTGTTTCACCCTGCATGGGGCAGACGGAGCTTGGAGCAACTGCTTGAATGTCTAAGAATGTGTGGCAGTCTTTACCGACTTAACCGCCCATCTGCAGCTCCTCTAAAGCATAGCTCCAAAACATAAAAGAACGGACCCTAGTTGGTAAACTCCCCCCTCACCATCTAAATGCAAATTTCCTCGAGTTTTTCCTTCCCGTGTCCTATTCTTTGCATGTTAAGATAATTCATGCTAATCTTATGCATTTTGCTTAGAGGCATCTAATTAGACAGATTAGCTCATAGACTCAATAACCTTCTCTTTTATTCTTCTGAAAAGAAGGTTATGTCAGTCAGGAACCTCTCACTCTTAAGAGGCATCCGTCAGGGAGCATGTTTGTGCTCCCAGGTCTCCGTGTGTACGGAGAACACAAACAACTGTTTTGTCATGTATATTGCTGGGCGTTTGTATTTGGGGGATGTGCACGCCTTCTGAAATCCAGCACTGGCGCTGGGTACCAGGGCCAAGTGTACTTTTTTTTCCCATGAGAAAAAGGAAAAACAAGGGGCAGTTCACAAAGGTCCAATGAGTGCAAACATCTGATTGGCCTAAGAGTTGAACAAAGGAAGTAAAATGGAAAGAAAAAATAAAAGCATATATTCTCTCCTTTGTTCAAAAAAGTGGATTTGGGCTTTTGTTAGCATGCTGCTACTGTGCACCGTAAAAGAAAAGAAAACTCGCTTGTAAGGAAAAGATAAACCAAAGATGTGATGCTAACAAGCTCTCAAATTGACAAAAGCATTGTAGGTTGCCATGGAAAGAGATCTTTTAAAGCGTGAGGGTCGTTATCCCCGGCCTCAGAAAATCCCTCAGGTGTGCCAGCCTAAGACAAAATTAGTCAAACCGGAGTCCTCAGAGCAGCAACTCGGATGACTTGCTGACTCTTTTCTTCCCCTTCAAGAGTTTGCAGATTCCCGAGAGTCATCCAGATGTGCATTTAGTCAAATTCTGGATAAAGCTCCCTGGATCCGATGCCACTTCCTCCCAGCATGGAGCAGGCAGTAAAGCTTGGAGGTCACAAAGTGCAAACTCAGACCTGCCAGGGCTGATTGACTCCTGCAGGTGAGACCTGACTGTCCTGGACGGGAAGTAGGTAAAACCTGTCCCAAAAGAGAAACCATTACTCAGGACAGCCAGTTGCTGCCTTCAAGAAATGTGGACTCGCTATTGTTAGATTTCTTTCCAAAGCAGCCAAAAATCTGCGATGGATGTGAAATCTCCTGATTTTGAAATGTTGGCAGCAACTCAAAAAACAGAAGAGAAAAGCATGTGCTGGACCAAACAACACTTAGCCAGAGGCCTGAGTTGACCTAGAAAAGGTAAGTACAACTCCTCGGTCTCAGGCCTTGAAAAATCTATATTCAAACCACACCCAGTGCAGGCCTCCACTGTCTAGTTAGGGCAAAACCCTTCACACTTCCGTGCTTCGGTTTATCCTGTTTCACCTGTCTGCGTTGCTCTTTCCTCTAGCCTTTGCCTGTCAAAATCCAATATCAAGGGGCAACTCAGATGTCAATTTCTTTGCGAGGTCTGTTGGCATTACTGGAGTCAACATTGATCACTGCAAAGGCTCTCTTTTTGATCTCTAGTCTCGCACTCAGCAGAGTCGGCATCCAAGCAGGAGTAAGTAGCATCTGTGCCCCAGCTGTGAGTCCTTGGCAACAGTAAGCTGTTAAATACATCTCATCTCTCAGTCCCATGCCTAGCACAGAGTTAAAGTTGATGGCTGACTTGAACGCATCTGGAGAAGTCACTAAGTGAGAAACAGTGCATAAGTTTGTTGGTTAAAAAGCTCAGGGTACCTCAAACACAATTACTTGAATCTGAGTTTTGCACCAAACATGCAGTCGACCAAAGGAAATCCAAATATCAACCCAGCTACATTCAAAATGGCTCGAAATAATAGAAATAAAAGCAGCAAGCATTTTTGTTCAGATGAATCTCTCTTCCAGACCCCAGGGACGCAGCAACTAGATATGGAGCTAGATTGTGTTCATGAAGATACAATCATTAGACTTTCTGGAGAAAAATGGTTCTTTATTCTTTCTTCATTCCTTCCTTCCTTTCTTTCTCCTGGTAAGTCTACATTCTACATGCTTGCTGCACATTCAGACACAGGATTTACTCCAATAAAATGTGTGTGGAGCTTAGTTATCAACATCAGAACAAGTCTACCATGAGCGCCTTATTCATGTTAGGGACAGCACACACACTTTAGTGTTTACAAGGTGCCCTGTCCTCAGGGACTTAAAGAGTAGCTGGGAGACAAAATATATTTACATGGAGAAGACTACTACATAGAAACCACCAAAATGCATTTATTCAGTTCTTTGAGTCAAAGGTCTCTGGCTCTGCACCAGGGATTCAAGGATGACAAGAAGCTACGTCCACCCTCATGGAGGGCATGTAGTGTAAATGGCAATTGGCAATGCAAAGTTCACTGTGGGTTGAGCACTCACTAAAGTTGGGGCATAAGAGGTTGGAGAGATGGCTCAGCAGTTAAGAGCACTTGCTTTTCTCCCAAAAGACTTGCATTCCATTCCTGGCACCTCTGACCGCCCACGCCTTTAGTTACAGGGGATCAAAAGTCCCCTTCTGGACTCTTAAAAGTATTTGCACACACACAACAGACATACACACACTTAAAAATAAATATCATCCTTTAAAAGACAGGGGTTGGGAAATAAGAAGAAACTGAAACCTAACAAGTTCTAGATGGGAACTAATGACGAGTGTTTCAACAGGAGGAGAGTTTCTTTGGCAAAGGAAAAGTCAAGCAGAGGAGACTAAATTAATTGAGATTTTGCTAAAGAGGATGTATACTAAAATGGCGCTGCTGCTCCTGCTCTTTAAGGCATCTGGAGACTTAACAACTCCTGGATTTCCACATCAAGACCACCCAACTAAGGGTTACAGGGAAGCTCCAGAGAAGCAGAGCGTCAGCAGGAAAGAAAAGTCCTATCTCATATGCCATGGAGATGCCTGGACTCTGGTCATTCACAGGGGACACAGGGCTATGTAGCAGATGGAGCGGCAGGCTGTGTCCCACCACCCAACTGGCTTACACCTAGGCTGGCAGGCTGCTTGTCATCCTGGCCACCAGCTTGCTTATGCCCAAAATAATCACATGAAGATCTGTATTAATTAAATTGCTGCCTGGCCCATTAGCTCTAGCCTCTTATTGGCTAACTCTCACATCTTGATTCAACTCATTTCTAATAATCTGTATGTCACCCTGAGGCCATGGCTTACTGGGAAAGATTCGGCATGTCTGACCTGGCAGCTTCATGGCAGGCAGCTCTCTCTGCATGCCTTCTTCCTCCCAGAATTCTGTTCTGTCTACTCCACCCACCTAAGGGCTGCCCTATCAAAAGGCCAAAGCAGCTTCTTTATTCAACCAATGAAATGAACACAAATGCAGAAACCACTAAGGACTACAAGAAAACACTGGCATGAGAACACATTCTGCTCTATCCTATCTTCACATTTCTGCTGCTCTGGTCCTCCAAAATGCTACATAAAGAAACTCTCCAAGCTCATGTAGATCACGCCAGTCTGCCTACAAACCTCACAGTCCCAATGTGAAGTTTCTTTGCCTACAAACCTCACAGTCCCAATGTGAAGTTTCTTTGCCTACAAACCTCACAGTCCCAATGTGAAGTTTCTTTGCCTACAAACCTCACAGTCCCAACGTGAAGTTTCTTTGCAAACTGGGTGAAGGTATAAGCCACAACTATTGTTCACCCTTCTATGATCACACTTGAATTTGGTGAAATAGTGAAGGAACCAAGCAAGGGAAAAGCCATACTGGATGCAGAATGAGCCTTCGCAGCTGTGGTAGCTTGAATGTGAATTGGCCTCTATAATCTCAGGGGAGGGGGTACTAGAAGAGCTGTGGCTTTGTTAGAGTAGGTTATAGCCTTGTTGGAGGAAGTGTGTCACTGCGAGGGGTGGGCTTTGAGGATTCCTATGTTCAGGATACCATCAGTGTGTCAGTGACTTCCTGTTGCCTGAAAGACATAGCACTCTGGTGCCATGTCTGCCTGCACACTGCCATGCTCCCTGTCATGATGATAATGGGCTGAACCTTTGAAACTGGAAGCAAGCCACACCAGTTAAATGCTTGCTTTATAAGAATTGCTGTGGTCATGGTATCTCTTCACAGCAATAAAAAATCCCAGCTACGACACCATCTAAGTATGAAAATTGATGTGACGAACTCAGTGTGACATATTCTATCAAGGAAGAAAGCCCTTCTTTGTGCACTATACATAGCCTATAGGGAGAAAACTTGGGGAAAGGTAAGAAAAGAAGGAGGGGGGAAATTAAATTAATGATTTTTTTGAGAAACCTAAAATAGGACAGGAAATTAAGATCAAGAGTCGCCGGGGGTCAACATTGGAAAAGGAGGGAGGTGCAGATAAAAGAATTTAATCGAATCAAACCCCTGCAGCTCCAGCCCATGCACTGCCAATCATTTATTCTCTTAAAATGTCAGAAAGATCAGAAATGGAAGAAAAATAATCAACACAAAAGGATAAGTGTCAACCTGAACAGACTGCAGAGCGAAGCAAAGAACTGATGTGATTAGCTGAAATTCCGTGGAGATGTAGAAACATCTCAGCAAAATGAGAACAAGCAGAGACCTGGCTCCTCATGGCGCCTTGTATGTTGCTCAGTCTTTTGATATCTATTTCACATTCTGCAGCAAAAATTTTTGTCATATCTGATGTGTTTTGCCAAGTTTTTTATTTGGGATGCTTCCTGATTTCAATATTTTTAGCTGCGGTGGTTTTTTAATCACGCGGGTATTGTCTTGAAAGTAATTATTTGATGTGCATTCAAAAGCAAAATTCAAGACCAATCCAGATTCGTGTGAGATCATCCTATAAGTGAAGGCATTGTGGGAAAGGGCAGAATGCTGACCTTGCGGACCATATAGGAAGGGATCTCAGATTTCTATTTAATAAGCGTAGGTGATCGGTAGCCTTTGCTGAAGTCACCCAGTGCTGTTGATTGAAGTTGGCAAATTACAACTTTATCTGTGTTCCTCAGGAAGTAAGGCTCAGGCACTTGCTCCACCCTGAAATCTAGCCTCTCTGTAATCAGCCATCTTTCTGAGTGGCCTACAATTTGATAAGAGGAGCATGAATGAGTCACTTTCTAGAAAGAAATACATCCCCTCGTGTCATTGTTTCTCTAAGGAAGCAGTGCCACACCTAGTTTGGGACTTAGTGTCCTAGAATTGGCACCTGGAAGGGAAAATAACTAAAATTCAGGACTGATATAACCAAGGAGCCCTACTGACCTTTCCCCAATGCGTTCTTCAGAGATGGGCAGATACATCCATTGATGGGGTTAAAGGCTGGTGCTTCTCTGGTTGTTCCCAACCCCTACAAGGCTTTGTCTCTCAGATATTATGATGAAAGAAAAACTCAAGCTCTTTTTTTTTATTTATTTCTTTATTAAAGATTTCTGCCTCCTCCCCACCACCGCCTCTCATTTCCCTCCCCCTCTGCCAATCAAGTCCCCCTCCCTCGTCAGCCCTAAGAGCAATCAGGGTTCCCTGCCCCGTGGGAAGTCCAAGGACTACCCACCTTCATCCAGGTCTAGTAAGGTGAGCATCCAAACTGCCTAGGCTCCCACAAAGCCAGTACGTGCAATAGGATCAAAAACCCATTGCAATTGTTCTTGAGTTCTCAGTAGTCCTTATTGTCTGCTATTTCAGCGAGTCCGGTTTTATCCCATGCTTTTTCCTTTGCTGGAGAGGTTGTGGAGAAAGGAGTACACTCATCCATTGCTGGTGGAAATGCAAACTTGTGCAACCACTTTGGAAAGCAGTGTGGTGGTTTCTCAGGAAATTCGGGATCAACCTACCCCTGAACCCAGCAATACCACTCTTGGGAATATACCCAAGAGATGCCCTATCATACAACAAAAGCATATGCTCAACTATGTTCATAGCAGCATTTCTTGTAATAGCCAGAACCTGGAAACAACCTAGATGCCCTTCAATGGAAGAATGGATGAAGAAAGTATGGAATATATACATATTAGAGTACTACTCAGAAGTAAAAAACAATGACTTCTTGAATTTTGCACGCAAATGGACGGAAATAGAAAACACTATCCTGAGTGAGGTAAGCCAGACCCAAAAAGAGAAACATGGGATGTACTCACTCATATTTGGTTTCTAGCCATAAAACTCAAGCTCTTTAAGACGGGAAGACACAAACACAACTCTCAGGACATGGAGAATCAATCCCTAGAGCCTTGATTCCAAGAACACCTTGGTTTGGTGAAGCCACCTGCAAGCACTGCTTGCTTCTATCCCAAAGTACCTCATTCCTCATACACTTAACTTGGTCCAATAAAGGCATTGTTCAGGGTGGAAATGTGTAGTACAACCAATGCAGTCATTTTCACAGCAAAGCAATTATGGGCCCGAAGAACAACGCAAAGTCTCTTTTTCCAATTGTTCGTGGGAGTGTGTTCATTCCGAGCCATTACCACGTGTGTCTGTCACAGGGAGTCTCCACAGCAGGGTGAAATGAGGCGTGTTAACTTTCTCTCCGCAACTGAGCATCTCACAGCCTGGCTCCTGGACAGATCTGAGACTGTGGCTCCAGGAGTAGCTTCAAACCCAGATGGCTTGCTTTCTGAAGAGTCCAGGCTACAGTTATTGGGGCAGGACTTAAAGTCACCAGCAAGGAGGTAGAGGAAGACATGGACAGGGACAGTAGCTTGAGAACAGAGTCCTGAGAGATTTGTTGGCTGTCGCAAGGAAAACGTGCAAGAGGCGTAAGTGAGGGAAGCCTGCTGTCCAACCCGGTACCTCACTCTTTCCTCTTGACAGTTGCCTCTGATGCTGATGTTGCTTTGCTCTCTCATATGTCATCCTTCTGCTCAAATTCTCTTTATGGTTCCCACTGCCATTATAATAAAGTCCCAATCCAAAGTCTGATTTGCAAGATCTACCAAAAGTGGCCAAAAGTACACACCTCGGGCAAGAGGACAGTGGCGCAGGTTAGTGTACCTGCTCCACAATAGACGCTTTCTTTCTAGCCCCCAGAGCCTGTTCTCCGTGTTCTCGTCCTGCGAGCTGGACTCCCAGGATTACTGCCATTTGTCAAGGATCCTGTCTTCCTGGTTGGGTTTGACTGAGAAAAGAGGCAGAGCTAGGAAGGTGACCATAGGGATGGAGAATAACCTTAGCACTTACTGTCTTGGCTCCTTATCTCTGGGGTTCCTTTAGATAGCTGTCGCCTAAAATGCCCTAAAATGTGAGAGGTCGCTTTACTTACACTGATCTTATTTGTTCTAACTGGACACATACCCCTACATAGTCCTATGAATATGAGGATAACTTCCTTTCTCTTCCCCTCTCCATCAGGTTACTGGACTCTTGTCAACAAGCATCTCTTATCTGCGAGGTCAGTAGTCCTGTTACCTTGTTGAAGCCATAACTGGAAGGCCTTCTTCCCAACTCTCCACCTCCTTAAAGATGAGAAAACTCAAAAGTCCAAAGAGGTTAAAGTGCTGCTTACCTGAGAGTTACAAAGTAGCAAGTAGCAGAACCAGGAGTAGAACCTGAGAACTCCCGCTCCAGACACTTCTCTAGTAGCCCATGAACAGCTCCTCCTTGTTGTCACACCAGGCTGGCGCTATGTTTACACATCTCTGTTCCCATCAAGACCCAGCCCATCCCATATCATCAGAGCCAAGTCGCCCATTGTCCATGACATTCCCGAGAGCTCTCCCATCTCCACAGCGTAGTGCCTGTGCAATCCCCTCGGACACATACTAAATGCTGCTTCTGTTTCTTTCTTCCTCTTATACATATTCGTGGGTATTTTCTTGTTTCACAATTGGGATTGAAATCCTCTCAGAGGATGGAAATCATGACCCACACACTCTATCCACTGTCCTTAGCCTGTAGTAAATACGGTGTCCCGGATGAGTGGCTGAACGAATGATTGAGAAGGAATTTTCATATTTTCCCTAAAGAGTCATTTCCTGCTTCACACAATGAGCATTGAGGTGTGTGTGGTTGGGGTGGGGGTGACAATCTCTAAACAAGTTAATGTGCCTGACGAAGCCATCACATTTTCATCTCAGCGAAGCTCAGTCCGGGTTACCATAGAAGCCCCGCAATGTGTTAGCTACTAAAGACTCAGTAGTTTGATGCCTGCAGGTGAACTTTCTGGAACAACATTACTTAGGTTCGAATCTTAATTCTGCCACTGTTATTCTTGGGAGACGTCACCACATAAACTCTCGGTTCTGCTGTCTATAAGATGGAGACAGGGGTTGTACTTCCCTTGTGTTGTGAGGATTAATTAAATCAAATATACCTAAGAGCCGAGAGCAGGGAGAAATGGATGGATGGTGGGTGGATAGGGAATGATAGCTAAGTTAATAAGTGTTAGTGATTATTGCTGAGTTAGCAACAGTCTCATGGACGCCAGGCCCTGTGAAGACTCTCTGTGAAACTTCTCTCAGCTGGAAGTTTCGAGAAAAATGCAAATTATGCTCTCTCTGTTGCTCATTTGTAAGCAGGATTAACCCCTCCTGGGGAATGGTTTGCTGGCGAAGAATTTTTACCTTTCCTACACGAGTAGACCTGGGAAACCATTTGTAGTGTGTTGGAAATGAGACCTCAAAGGCAGGGAAGAGAGATAAGCGGACATTTACCTGGCTCCCACAGTGAGCCCCAACAGTGCAGGGTGCACTGAGACACACCACCTCTCTAAGGAGATCCAGCACGTGGCCAGAGCCTGAGTCCCAACATCATACTGTGGCCCCACAGCAGTGAAATTCAAAGTCCCAGAAGTAGCTATGCTCTCTGAGAACTAGATAAAAATCTCCTGAGAGGAAAATAACTGAGTTTCCATCAAAAGACTACTACAACATTGGGGACGTGGCAAATTCATTTCTGAAACCACCTACCTCTCATCTGTGCGCTCCTGCCATTCACTGCTGACGTGTTGAAATGCCAGAGAAGCCACAAGAGCACCATGAGAGCAGAACAAATAAAGAGACCCCATTCCTTGATGGGCCTCTTTCTTCCTCATAATCTTGCCTTTTTATTGCCTTTATTAAGCACGGCATGCGCTGAGGGCCTAAGAAAGGAAAGAAGAAACGATTTGAGTGTCGAGTTTGCGGCAGCTCCCTCCCGTGAGAATTGAGCCTATACACGTAGTTTATTACCTTCGCAGCCTTCTGAACACAGCTTAAAGCCATATAATATCTTCTGGTAGGTTAAATGAGTAACAGCTCTCGCTAGTCTGTCAATCAATGCTGTCCCCCTTGTGAATAAAGGAAGTTAGCATCTTAGCTAACGGTTAAGGAAAGTGAGTTTTTCTTCGGCTCTCTGTCAAGAATTTTTTTGACAGAGGAGGGGAAAGGAGATCCTATAGTCCTCATGGCACCTGTCACGTGAGATACTAAAATGGAGGCAAGCTCTATAAGCTAAATCAAGGCTGCTAATAGAAAAATCACAACAACTTTAGTGTTTTATCTACACCTGAATTTCAGCCAACGCAAAAACTATGGTATATTTCATTGCAGTGATCAGGAAAGAGTCCAACTTTATTGCAATGATCAGGAGAGAATCCAGAAAGAACGAAGCAACGATGAAAGAAAATAGAGCCATAGCAAGATATAGTAGTCAGGGCCTCGTTGTTGTCATGAAAGGTGTGAGGTGACAGGAGACAGGCTCTTTAAAGGAACTATAAGACCTCCGTGCCTTCCACTCTTCTTCTCGCCTGGATTCCAGGAGGTAGGAGACTCCTCTGCTGGGGACTCCTATCATGCTGTTCCCTGCAGCAACCGGACCAAAGCAATGGGGACAACCAGCCATGTACTGCTGCATCCAAGACTGGGTGGTGATAAACCTCTCTTTTTCAGTTGCTTTATCTCAGGTGTGTATTGCTACAACAAGAAAGTGTTTAAGAAGCATCCTTGTCCCCAACCAGAAGTGTGTCAGATACCAAAATCCTTAGGTGATCAAGTCTCTTATCAAAATACTGTAGTATTTGCATGTAGTTGTAGTGTATGTGTATCTACTGAAATATTCTACAGTATTCTAGGTTATTCTACAGTATTCTAGGTTACCTTGGGTACTTAACATAAGAGCTATGTGAATGTTTGCCATATCGTATTCTTTAGGGAATGATGACAAGAAAAGGTCTGTTGATGTTCAGTACAGATGTCAGGGTTTGTTTATCTGCTGTTGTTTTTGTTTTTGTTTGTCCTGAAGATTTATATTCCACAGTTGAATTCTTCGCTGAAGCCACGGAGACAGAACCCATGAATACAGAGGGCCAACTCTTGGAGTTAGCAACACAGGCCTGGGAGTCATGGCATCTTGACCCTTGCCATACTGCTTTCAGCAGTGCAGTCTTGGGAAGTTTCTGCCCCAGGCTTCAGCTGCAGCATTACAATCCTTAAACGGTAACTGTAGCATTTGTCTCCCAAGTGTTTGTGTGGACGAAATGAGAAATTACACACACAGTGCTTTTTGGCATCGCGTTTGACATAAGAAATGGGCGATAATATTATTACAATGAACATTATTCCATTAAGGAGGGAGGCTGGCGCCCAGCTGCTCCCGTACAGAATGCCAAGCAGTGAGTCGTCACCCAGCCTGAGAACACTGGCTGGCAGGTGCAGAGTCAGAGCCGGCCTGTTGGCAGGGTGGGAGAGAGTGATGCTGGCTTTTGCAAAATGAACTTGAAAATGACATAAAAGCACATTTGGTGGCGCGATAGCAAATACAGTACCTACAACCAGAAACTCCCCCTCGATTGCTCCATAGACGTCTACTCACCGAGAATGAGGAGCAAAGCGAAAGGTTCCAGAAACTTCTACAAGAGTTGCATCGCAGCAACCGAAGCCTCATCCCCTCCCACTTCCTTCCACTCTCTTCCCACTCTCTCCTGATGAATGGAAATGCCACCCCTCATTAAAGCAAATGTCAAAGATCCCTTTTTAAAAACGGCTTATGAACAATCCTCTGGGATTTACCTTTAATGGTCAAATTAGAGCATTTGAAGCTTGAAAGGAAAATCTGAAAGGTCATAAAAAATAGAGAGGTCCTGATACTGAGGTTGGGGACAGTAGCATTCTCAGGATATCTTTGACCATCATTCACACTGTTGGAGAGGACTCTAAAAGTAGATATCAGACTGGGTACACAGTCCACACTATCACCAACGTCCTGGGTGGGTTTGGACCTCATGCTCCCTCCTCTTGAAAAGTGAGGACAGTATGTGCCAGAGATGTAAGCCAACGGTAAAGCACTTGCTGACATATACGTGGTACCTGAAGTGAAGCCTTAGCACTCTATTTGCTGGACCCAGATCCAGAATGATGAATATAATATGTACTCACTCATAAATGGCTTTTAGACATAAACCAGCCTACAGTCCACAACCCCAGAGAACCTGGACAAAAAAGAAGACCATAAAAGAGACATACATGGATTTACATTGGAAGGTGAAAAAGATATGATCTCTTGAGTAAATTGGGAGTGCAGGGGTCACGGTAGAGGGTAGAAGGGGAGAAAGGAGGAAGGGAGGGAAGCAGAGAAAAATGTCTAGCTCAATAAAAACATTAAAAAATAAAAATAAATAAAAAGAAAAGTGAGAACATTGTCTTAGTCAAAGTTTCTGAAGTTAGACTTCTTGCCACCCACTCCAGAATCATGTGGCCAACTAAAGAATATTCCCATAGAGACAGACTTCTGGAACCCAGACAGTGACGTGCATGAGCAGTCTCTGTCTGTGAGAATCTTTTTACAGGGAAGATGGAGAACCACCAGCCTAGGGGATTTCTAAGACATAAAGCTGTTGCTTCTACGGAGCTCTGCTACCCATGAGAAGGAAGTTGTTGCAGATTTGTCCTTCTATGTGGGCCTTCACGATCTAAAAATGGTTCCTCTCAGTCAGCAATAGTAGGAGTAATAAGAAAGCTAAATCAAACCTGGGCATCCTTGGTCAGCAGGGGTTCAGTGTCCCCTACACATCTCTTACAGCCAGCACCTCCCTGGACGACAGCTGTAGTCCACAAAAGCTGGCTAGCTTCGGCAGCCACTATTACTACACAGCTCAAGAATTGATCTCAGTAAATGAGAAGTAGGGGAAAAATATTCCCTTTAAGAATGTACCCTCATGTGGTGGTTTGAATGAGAATGGTTACATAGCCTCACACATTTGAATGCTTTGCCGCCAGTTGGTGGACCTGTTTGGGAAGGATTATAAGGTGTGACCTTGTTGGAGGATGACTGTCATTGGGATTGTGCCTTGAGGTTTCAAAATCCCACACCAGGCCCAGTTAGCTCTCTCTGCCTCCTCCCTATGGTTTAGGATGTAAGGTCACAGCTCCCCACCATGGCAGTCATGCATTCTAACCCTCTGCAACCATGATGCCCAAATTAAATGTTTTCCTTTAAAAGCTGCCTTGGTCCTGGTGTTTCATCACAGCAATAGAAAAGTAAAGATGGCCCATCAGCCTGCTTCCTGGTACTAGGCCCCACCACCTAGTGCTGCTAGTGCTGCCCCATCTCCCAGCAGCACTAGCAGGGCAGTGAACACAACTTCGGGACTTGGTCTCTGAGAGATATCAGATCCAAGCCAGCTAGTAAGTAAAGAAATCTGGACTTGGGCCCAGGTAATAAGACGTGAGGATGGGGCTTTGTGTCCCAAACTTAGCTTAGCTTCCAGGGGTAGAATTTAGATGCCGTTTTAAGGAAACCTTGTAAGACATCACCAATCCTGATATGCTCTTTGTGTCATACTGTGAGTGGAACTCACAAGTCTCAACGACTGTATGTTGTCTTGAAAGTCAACTAAACTGGACAGAGCCAAGTGACTTCCATGACCCAGGCCAGGGAGCATTGTCTGTGGCGGCAACCTCGAGCTGTCTCCAAAATGCAACGAGCGTGCTGAGGGGAGGAACTCACACAGGGTAGGCAAAGTCTAACATTTCTCTCCCAAGGTAGTGAGGAAAACCAGACTTGCAGAGCCTCATGGGCCCCTTTCAAAATCAGTCCCCACCCATTCGGCCCTCTTTGGGAAAACTAGGCCAACCTCAGTCAAGTTCACATCTATCAATCGGCATGTGGATGTCACTTCATTATCCACCTGAATCCTATTGGATTTGATTCTGTCCATTACAGAGAGAATTCAGAACAAGGCAGAGCGTGTGTGCAGTTGTATAAATCTGGCCCATGTGGCTAACTGGAGCATGAACGATGGCAACAGCACAAACAAAGCCAGATGAAAGTACCTTCCTTCCCGAGTCTGTAACCAGTAATGGCAGTATTAATCACGGTATCATTATAGGCATCCTCCTTCGCCCCATAATCATCAATTTGGAAAATGTTTCTCTTGGTGACGGCTCCTTATTACAGCATGGTATTAACTGTGTTCGCACTGACTTTCTGCTCCTGTTGTTAACCAGCTGTGGGGCAGTAAATATCCACACGCGAAACAGTGTGGGCTCGGAGGGCCAGGACTTGGGAAACTGGTTTAGATATGGACCAACGGCAACTGCAAGCACAGAGTCCCCAGCGTCGGCACTAACTCGTGGGCGGTGCCCAGTTATAGAGCTCTTGAGATCTCTCTCAAGTACAGGGCCTCGGGATGTGGCTTGGCGGTAGAATGAATCCCTAAAAGGGAACCAGGCCTGAGGTTCAGTCCCCAGCCCTGAAAGAAAATCAAATCAAATACAGTGGCCCAATAAAGGGTTAACAGCTCAAGTTTTGCTTTCTGTGAGCGTAATCTAGGTCACAGATATTCAGCCTGAAGAATCTTTGTCTGGTTCATTATTTAAAAACAAAAAGAATACAACTATCACCAAGAGAATAACCACATGGGTTCCCTCAACGTCTGGTTAAAAACCCTTAACTACCCCAAATTCCTATTGTGGCTGTTGGAAAACAAAGCTGCCTCAGCATTCTGGGGGTTTCCTCCAAGCACATTTCAAAGCTCTTTAGTCTGTGGCTTCTACAAAGTAGCGCTCGCACGCCTTTCTCCCTAGACGGACCAAGGCAATTACATGCCACAGTCACCGCTATTTTTGTCGCTCCCTTAGAGTCTCCAACTGGCAGGCGAAAGTGCCAGATGACCTGTTGCTTTGTGTCTCTTCTGCTGCTTTTTGCCAGTGCCACTGCCTCGGGGCATAAACAAGCTGTTTATTTGGGTTGATTTGGGTTAAAGGATCTATCAAAGAGCTTAGCATTCAAGACCCTCAGCTCTCTTCTTAACCGTTTGGTTGGCCCATGTTCTGACTGGGAGCTGGACCCAAGTTGGAGCCCCAGGATCTTACATGGCAAAAGGAAAGAATCGGGGCTGGAGAGATGACTCAGAGGTTAAGAGCATTGCCTGCTCTTCCAAAGGTCCTGAGTTCAATTCCCAGCAACCACATGGTGGCTCACAACCATCTGTAATGGGGGTCCGGTGCCCTCTTCTGGCCTGCAGGCATACACACAGACAGAATATTGTATACTTAATAAATAAATAAATAAATATTTAAAAAAAAAAAAAAGGAAAGTATCGACTCCCCGACGTTGCCCTCTGAACTCCGTATATGTGCAGTACACATACACACACACACACACACACTCACACACACACACTCACACACACAATATATATATGAATAAAAACACGAGACTATTATCCTTCTCCCTGTGCCCCACCCTTGGATACAGATGAGAGAGCATGAGGTTGCCAACAGTGCGATGAGCCTTCTCGGGTGAGCCAAAGAGGCACATAAGAGAGGAAGAGAACTGTGGAAGCACCCTATAGTGTGTGCTTAGAGCCATAGCCCACAGTCTATGGGCCCAGGGAACAATCCTGAGTACAGTAGTGAAGTAGGCTCACCAGTTCCCTTCCCTGGATGCAGCTTGTTTCGGGGCATGTGTTGTGTGTATGGCACGCTCCTCTGAAACGGAACACAACATTCCCTCCAAACTGGATCATTTTCTGGGGAAAGAAGGGGGGTTGTGAGCCTCAACGTAAACAGAAGTTCATATTTCTAGGAGAACAGAAACTAGAAGATTCTTCAGAGCCCACCCAGCAGTATGAAAGGAGCTGCTGGAGGTTCCAGGCTGAGCAGCTAAACCATAGAGAGATGGGACTGTGGAGCTTCCTGCAAACTGCACAGAGAGCTTCTGGGATTTAGTTTTTGGGACCGATGCTGGGAAGAAATTACTGGTGATGCAATTGCCTTTGTAAGCAACTTCTCACCCATATTTCTGTGGGAAATGCCAATAGAAAGGCGCCTTGGGTCACCAGTGGCAAGCGCGCACTTTGTTCTGAGGTGGGCTCCTTTACTAGGGTGACTGGAAGTGTTCCCTCCTCTGTAATAAGGAAACGTTGTAGCCAGTCTAAGTGACAATGATTTGAAATGTGTTGTGTAACTTATATTAGGATTCTATAGTTAAATACTATTTTAGTAGGTTCAGAAAAATGGCTCAGAGGTTAAGAATACTGGCCGGGCAGTGGTGGTGCACGCCTTTAATCCCAGCACTCAAGAGGCAGAGGCAGGCCAGCCTGGTCTACAAGATCAAGTTCTAGGACAGGCACCAAAGCTACACAGAGAAACCTTGAAAAACCTGGGTTGAATTCATAGCACCCACATGGCACTGTGAAACCATTGTCTGTAACTTCAGTTCCAGGGTACCCAGTGCCCTCTCCTGGCCTCCATGGTCACATGATGCACAGACATACATGCAAGCAAAACAACCATACACGTAAAATAAAAAATAAATTACTATTTCAAAATACTATGTATTCATTAGATTAACTTTTCAAAGATTTCATAATAGTACAAATACAATAGTTTAAAAATTATTAAATGAAACACATTAAATCCAATCTTTTTCAAAACTTAACAATCCACATATATAATTTGCACTTGTACATGTAAAACATGTAATGTGTATCGAAGGAGGAAAAGACATTGAGAAACTGAATGAGAAACAGAGTAAAAAGAATGAGAGATAAGCATATGGAAATATATGTAGCTTGTCACATGATGGGCACATGTATGAGTTTTATTCTTCATTAAAATCTGTCTATATTTTTCAAATCATTCAGTAAGAATATCCTTTTTTAATATAATCAAGAAAAAAGAATATTATTTTCAAATGAAAGTTGTGTATTAAACTCTCAAAATTATATTTAAAAACAGTGACTAGGACATGAAAAATGCTTACTTCTAAAATATTTTATGTGTATGAATGTTTGCCTGCATGTATGTTTGTGCACCACATGCATATCTGGTGCCCACAAAGGCATCTGAGGGTGACAGATCCTCTGGACCTGGAGTTACAGGCAGCTGTAAGCTGGTCCTGGGTCCTGTGCAAACGAAGCAAGTGCTCACGACTGCTGAGCCATCTCTTCAGGCCCTAAAATGCCTAGATTCTTAGAAGAAGGAGAATCTACAGCCACTCATTTACTAACCCAACCCAGCCCCTAAGAATAATCTATAAACATTTGTCCTTAGGCCCACAGATACGTGAAGTCTTCTTTCATCAGGGAAACTTCTCTTTATATCAGATGGAGACTACCACACACGACCACAACTAATCAAAACGCAGAGTTGTGGATTCCAGTCCCAATGGTCACATCTACAAAACACAGCCACATCAAAGGCTCGGGAAACATTGAGGAAGAGAGTCAAGACTGCAAGAGCTGAAGGACTGGGAGGTTGCTGGGAGATTCTGTCTCCTAGTAATGTCAGAAACCATACCCATAAAGTATGCATGTATGTATATTATATATATGTATATTGTATAATGTATACATACTTTATGGGTATGTATATATCATGTATTTCACCATGACCACCCAAATATAAGCTGCGCAATGATGACACCAATGGATATGCCAAGCAGGACAAAGAAAAGCCCACGAGGCCTCAACCCCACACAAATGACTATCCAACTGAGGAAAGCTGAGGAGAGGTGGCCATACCCAGGGAAGAACACACTAATTGGATGTTCAGTAACAAATGGCCAGCCCTGAAAACATACGGTAGCATTATCGTGTAGCATTATTTGAACTGAATGATTTATATTTTGAAATATATATATGCACATACTAGAATACATACAAAAAGAATTTAAAAAGAGAGACAGAAGGAGAAAGACCATTAATTTGAAAGAGAGTTGTGGGGGCTGCTATGTGGGAAGGTTTGGGGAGAGAAAATAAAAAAATATTGTAATCAAATTATAATTTCAAAAATAAAATAAATTTTTTAAAAGGAGACATTCTTATCATTCCAACTCTGCCCAGTAGCTATAGATACAAAAAGAAAAATATATTCAAATATGAGCACTGATTACACTGAATGACCAGGGTGAGTTGTTTTAGCAATTTCCTCAAATAATCCTAAATTAAAATAAAATAAGCAACATAAAAATATTCATCCAAAGTTTTTTTAAAATAAAAGCAGACAATCTCATACTGTCAAAATGGACAGGTTTTTTTTTTTAATATTTAAGATATTTTTCATCTTTATGGGGAGCTGGTGAGATGGCTCGTGGTAAATGGTCTTGCCTCACAAGCCTAATGACCTGAGTTCAATCCTTGAAGCCCACAGGAGAAGGGAAGCTGTCTTCTGACTCACAAGTACACTACGGCATGTACATAGGCACACCACACATGCGTACATACAAACACACACACATGCACACACGTGCATGCACCAATGTTACTAATGAAAAAGCAATTGTATGCCTAATTACATGAATCCACGTGTCACAGAGGTGATCCACATGCCCTAAGTGTGTAGAGGGGGTGGTCTTTCACTGTATTGACACAGTACTATCAGCCAAGAAAACTCTGGGATGGCAGAGGTCTGCTAGTGTTAATTCCAGCATCCATCCTGCCTGCCTACAGCCTACGGCCCCATTTCCCTCTGCACTGGCAGCACGACAGCCTAGTAATACTCTCCCTATCACTACTGGGAGAGACCAGTTGAGAAGGACAAATACTAAGTTCAGGGGTTTCTCTCAGGATCAATTATTCCAAAGTATATTTATCCAGCTTCTTAATATTTCCCCATGCCAATGGTGAGGAAAATCAAGCTGTGATTAATTAAACAAAGTGTTGCAGAATGGAGCAGCCACCTTTAGAAATATGTTTCTTAAAAACTAATTGAATCCTGAGGGCATATGAGTCATCTCCCATGCACTGAAAAACCATCCTTCCAGGTTGTAGTTCAGGGCGCATAGGCGCACATTTGTACATAGACACCAAATTTTAGGCTAATGGGCACATCTTACTAAAACATCAAAACGTATCTTTGACAGGAGAGGGAAATCACAGATTATTAAAATTAAAATGTAACTTTAATAAGCATTTCTGAGTTTTGTGCACAGTAATAAGAGAGTTATAATAAAAATATTTGAGGGCTTGGCTTGCTCCCCTGGTGTGTGTGTAATGAAGCACCTGGACTCACCCCCTATCTTCCAGCCCAAGCTCAGCCCCAGCTCTTTGTGGCCTTGAGGTCTCTCTGTCTTACTTAGCAAGAACGAGACTGATCTCTCCATATGTGACTGGAGTTGCTGTCTACCCAAAGCATATGTGTTTAATCAACTTTAATACCCCTGTAGGCCAGAGAAAGTGAAATACTCAAGGCTGGGAATAATTATCATTTCCATTGCATTAAGCAAGGTTTGCTCGTGTACCAGTGGAGCGGGGCATCGGCCATCACTCTGTGCAGGGCTGGCTGGCATTTTAGGGAAGAACAGTCCAAAGTGACACATGTACCCCAGGTGACACTCTCTCCTTCTCAGCTGCCCGCTGCCCTAAGCACCCTCCCTCCTCACCTTGGGGAACAGCAGCTCCCGTGGTTAATGAAGAAAGTGGCTGATCTTTCTCGGTTCCCTCAAGGTGTCTTTTACATTCCTTTTAATTCAGAGATGGGAATCTGGACCTTGTACATTGCCAGTTGAAAACCACCAGGCTCATGAGCATCCCAGGGAGGAAAGCTCCCAATGAGCATCAGCGATCTCATCAGACGGGCCAGCAAGGCACACCTCATGGAAGAAATACAGGGTCCTCCAACTCCAGATGAAATGGTCGGAGGGATACCCAAGAGCTCTGGTAAAGGCGTTGAGTTCTCTTCTGGGCTCTCATGTGAGCTATTAGCTTCTCTCGGTTTTGATTTCTTATTTTTCTCAAGTAGAGATTTAAAAAGTCTATGTCATTCCGACTCATGGCATTGCTGTGGAGATCAAAGGAGATTTGTGAAGACTCCTTGTGCATCGCGAAGCCTGAAGATGATAACCGAGAAGTGGCATAAAAGAGCACTGACATTGCCAAAATCTAAAAATATCCAAGCTCGGCAAGAAAGGAGAAATGCACCTTGCCATCCACCGCGAGTACAGTAATAAACAGCTATAAGTGTCCCGGTTTAATAACAGTGTCAACAGCCTTCAAAACATGCTTACCCTCTGACCCCATCCCTAACTCCATTGTGTTGCTGTTATTTAGTCTTCGTTCACAACGTATCAAGGTGAGAATGTACAGGAACCATGCCCTCAGTGGTGTAGCCACTGGTAAGCTGCCTGTGCACCAGTAAATACTCCCATACCTGTGCTCGTGCCAGCAGCCATAATAACCTCAGCAGGTCACACAAACACATGCACACACACACACACAGAGAGAGAGAGAGAGAGAGAGAGAGAGAGAGAGAGAGAGAGAGAGAGACATGAAAAGTTGGAGGGATGGAAAAGACATGAAGAGACGGAGGGATAGAAAAGAGTACGGAGGGAATGGAGAAGAGAAGGCAATTAGGAGATGGGATCAAAATACATTTTACACATATGTACATATATGTGTAGCAAGTCCTATATAAATCCTTCTCTGGCATACAAACTTACAATATTCATACATTTTAAGGTAAATCTAGTACTAAGAATGTTGTCATTGGTCAAAAGAATAAAAGACTCTGGGAAAAACACAAAAAGATGGTGAAGAAAGATGCATGAACCAAAGGACCAAGACTTCTGTTGCTAGACGGTGTCTTACAGCATGACAGGGAAGCTGCATCAGGGATGTACCAACCAAATGGCTCACTAAACAAGACATGTATAATGACAATACCAGCTGACATGCCAATGTTAGTGGGAAAATTTCCCAGGGTCCCATCCTGTGATGGATGACGAAGAGCTATAGGCAAGCAGTTGCTTCTGAAAGAGGGAGAATCAGTTTCTTTCAGGGGAAAACTCCCTGATAGTTTATCCAATCAGAAGAGGTTATCCCTAAATATATGAACATGCCAAGGATTCACTAGGTTGTATATGTGTATACATATGTCAACAGTGCCTATCACTATTTCCTTTCTCCATTGTGTTGGACTTACTAAAAAAAGCACAACAATCAGATACAGAAGGCCTCTCCTGCTCAGCGATAACATTTCGTTCAGATCCAGAAGATGATAGACCCAGAGCTATGGGCAATTAATTAAAAGTAGCAGTGAACCGGGTGGTCGTGGGGCATGCTGTTAATTCCAGCACTCAGAAGGCAAATACAGGCAGATCTCTGTGAGTTCACTTACATTACCTTCTCTACAGCTCAGGGAATGTTGTGGAAGTAAGGACCAAAAGAATATAATAGTTGAAAGACAGGGAGAAGGGCATCAAAGTCCCATCCTGGACATACAACACGGGCACTGTCCTTGAAACCTCACAGAAGGTACAATTGTTTGCTCTGGGCTTGCACAAGGCCCTCTCAACTGTGAGTCATGGATGAACTATGAGCTCATGGGATCCTGCTGAATTAGTCCTTACCAACTGACACACTCTAGAAGGGGAGCTGTTGTCTTCAATTCTGTACCGACTAGTGAATCCACTAGACCCTAATGGACAGTTTCAATCCTGTGGTCACACAAACATTCTTGGTCTGTATCTGTCAGGAATGAAATCTGGTGCCATTTGCTTGAACAGAAAGGATCATGGAAGCCAGGCTGGTCTTAGAAGAAGGGAACAACTACAGACTTTCCTAGCTCATCTCCTGCTGCATATCAAATCATCCCCAAACTTGGCTGAGAACTTCTCGGTTCTCTTGGGTGACATCCTAGCCAGGCTCAGCTGGGCAGCTCTCCTCCGTGTGGCATCTGCTGGGGCTGAAATGTACACAGTGGCTTCGTCACTCACACATCTGTTGTCTGTTAGGATATCAACAGAAGCTGGGAGCTAAGCAGATGACAAGACTTGCAAGAGATCTGAGAATGTCCCTGCTTGCCAGCTGACAAATTATCCTATCACAGATCCATAGATGCTGGCAGGAAGTCTGCGTGAGAAACAGGGGATGCAAGTCACCATGGGCCAGGAGATGATGCAAACAACATTGGTTGGGTTCTGTAGCCCACTGCAGCCCCTGCCCACTAATAATCCATGGGAACAAGGGAGCATGGCCCAGTAGATGATGCAATCAACATTAGTACATCTCCATCCCATACATGCTATATAGACCTTGTAGTAAACTCCCTGTTCTATAAGATGCTACCAGCAAAAACTCCACCCTTGCTGCATAGAGATAGTGCTGCTGTGCTGTGAGAAACATAGCTGTTCTCTGAAGAAGAGGCATGGGCCACCTCTATCTTCCAAAGACATCTGTTATACAATACTCCTTCAAAATAAACATTCTTTAGAGGCAATCAGGGGGCTGGAGAGATGGCTCAGTGGTTAAGAACACGGTTGCTCTTCCAGAGGACCTGGTTTCAATTCCCAGCAACCACATGGCAGCTCACAACTATCTGCAACTCCAGTTCCAGGGGATCTGACACCCTCACACAGGCATACATGCAGGCAAGATACTAATGCACATAAAATTAAAATAAAGATATAACTTAAAAAATGAAAATTTAAAAAGGCAATGCAATCTGGTGTGCTGGCTCATACCTGTAATCCTAGCACTACAGAGGCAGACACAGGAAGAATAATACCTGGGGCACACAGTAAGACATTTACTCTAAAATTAAATAGAATTCAAGGCAAAAGAAATCACAGGACATGTGGAAATTTTGTGAAGATTCACCCTCAACACAAGAGCTCTCCACGCTTCTCTCTACATCTCACAGTTACATTGGGCTATGAAGTCATCACAATCTAAGATGAAGATCAGGAACTTAACTGTACACTACCCCTAGTCCTTGGTATGTCTTTGCTAGTGGTGTTTGTTTGCTGTTTTAGGTCATCATGGACTTTTAAAAAGTAATGTGCAAGTATCTTAGAATTGCCCATTCAAAGACCAGGCATGATGGTGCATGCATTTGATCCCAAATTTGAGAAGTAGAAGAAGAAGTAGGATCAGGAGTTCTAAGTCATATTTGACTATATAGTAAGTGTGAACCCACTCCAGTCTACAGGAGGCCCTGTCTCAACACACACACACACAAACACACACACACACACACAGGTTCCCCGACAGAAAGAGAAGACAGCACAGAAATCTGGATTTCTGGCATCTCCTACAAATGTCAGGAGACCTGCCATCTGCAACTCATTCCCAAGAACCTCGGTGGTCTGAGCTGGACAGAACCTTTCTCATTTGGATATGAGATATTCTCCTAACTTGTTTCATGTCCTCCCCTCTGTGCATGATCTTGTAGATGGCTTGTTAACTTCTTAGTCCATAAGATTCCCTGGTTTTTGTCTCCCTTGCTCAAGGAATGTCTCCAGAAATCAAGACACAGGCAGACTGGGAATGTTCTAAGAGAAACAAACAATGTAAAATAAGGCAAGAGGAAACTAAAGGCAATGACAACCCAGAATGACAGGCAGGAGACCAGTATTTACAAGATGTAGGCTCTGATCCCAGCTCTGCCTCTCTGCTAAGAGCTAACTGTTGCCACATCAGAGTGTCTCTGTGCTCAGTCCTCATCTGTGACCAAAAGAAAGGAACCACCCACTGTCTCAGTATCCTAGAGATCTAAGACAAGGGTCAACCAACCCCAGCCTGGAGAACAGTTCTAACCAGCTGCCTGTTTTTGCACTTTCTGCTAACTTAACATGTCTTTTGCATTTTTAACTGGCTATTAAAAATCTTATTTAAAATGACCTTTACAATACATAAAAAGTATGTAAAATTCCCACTTCAGTAGCCAGAATAAAGGTTGGTTAGACACACAAAAATACTATCTCTGACTGTCTTTGCTCTACAACCCTATGCAACCCCCAGTGACATAGAAGTGGAATCACTACAATAGCAAATAGGATTATTACAAGCCTAAAATATTGACTTACCTCGGCCTTTGTGGGAAAAGTTAACTGAAAATGTTTGTGATGGCTGCTCTTGGTTGCCAGCTTGACACAACCTATAGTCTTCTGTAAGAAAATAGTATCAGTTGAGAAAATGCTTCCTTAAGATTTGGCCTTGAGGCATTTTCTTAACTAATAATTGATGGGGGAAGGCCCAGTCCATGGTGGGTCGTGCTATCCCTGGGCTGGTGGTCTTGGTTTCTATAAGGGAGCAGGTTGAGCAAGCCATGATAACCAAGCCAGTAAGCAGCACCCCTCTATGACCTCTGTATCAGCTCCTACCTCCAGGGTTCCTGCCCTGTTTGTGTTCCTGTCCTGACTTCTTTTATGATGAACAGTGAGTGATGTGCAAGTGTGAGCCTTGTAAACACTTTCCTCACTAACCTGCTTTGTGGTCATGGTGTCTTATCACACTGAAAGAAACCAAAAGATAATGTTCTAAGCTTTTCCACAAAACTCCACGAGACAGTTCCAGGTGTGTATCAATATACATCTCAGCAATGGCTGCCCGAAGTTTTCATCATTCTCACCTGCTAGATAAACGAACCAATTCTAAGGCATTATGATAATCTTCCCAAAGTCAAATGAAGAATTTTGGGGTGCCTTTGAGAAGAGTGGAGACTAGCAGAAGGGGGTCACAGAAAATGGGGGACAATCACAATCCTTGACTGGGATCTTTTCAAAGGACTGATGACAGAAACTGGGGTGAGGTGTATGAGGAGGATGGAGGCACAGACAGGCTTTAGGCAGAGGTGCTCATTGAGGAGATACCAAGGGAACCAGGCCAGAACTCTCTCTGGCATCCATGTCCTCCAGCAAAGACATCCTTAGGACTGCTGCTCTGGGGTTCCTACCCTACTTAATCCGTTTCTATCTCCTGTTGTATAAATGATGTATAAATGCATTTAAGTAGCCGAGTGCAGGTTCATACCAAAGCCCGCCTGACTGCAAATCCGTGCTCTCTGTAAATGCCACTGTCACCAATCTCACACGTACGCACTACCAGAGTGGCTCAGCATGAGAGTGATGAGAAGTAGCACTGACCTCAACTTCCTTCATAAACTCTATCTCTGCTCTAATTCTAAGATTCTTGTGAGTAATATATTCACCCGGTTTATGTTCTCTGTTGACTGATGTTTCTGTCCCATCCAATCCCACAGCTGTTAAGTCCCAAAGAATCACACAGAGGTCTACATTAATTACAAACTGATTGGTCTATTAGCTCAGGCTTCTTATTAACTATTATAACTTATATTATCCCATAATTCTTGTCTCTGGTAGCCAGGTGGCTTGGTACCTATTTTGGCAAGACAGTCACATCTTGCTTCCTCTGTGTCTGGATGATGACTGCAGACTGACACTTTCTCTTCCCAGAATTCTCCTGTTCTCATTGCCCTACCTCTACTTCCTGCCTCTTTGCCCACCTACACTTCCTGCCTGGCTACTGGCCAATCAATATTTTCTTAAACAAGTACAAGAAGCAGATCTTTATAGGGTAAAGCCATTGCCCCACAGCAGTACTTCCCCTTAGAAATACTGCCACAGGAGCTGAGGAAACCCAGCAGTCTTCAGTTGGTTATTGGAGTATTTAGTCCTCTTGGAAAGGTTACCTGTTAGTCATCAATGTCACCTCACTAATGGTGGGCTTAATGTGGTCTTTGGAATCACCTTTTATGCATATTTGCCCTACTTGATGGATGTTCATTTTCATCTTTAATATCTCCATTTTCATCTTGACAGAGTTTTGAGGGTTTTTTCCCCACTTGTTTAGTGGAAACAAATGTCTTTGAACGGCAACTCATTAAGCAATACACTTGTGCCTTCCAGTAACAGATAACCCACAGATGAAAGAAAAGGACGGGCAAGAAGAGAATCTTGAGAGCGGTAAAGTAGAACTAGAAATAGGTGAGAGACCCTGCCCCCAGGAGGCTGATGGGAGAAAACAACCAAGAGAACAGTCCAAGAGGATTGTGCGAGAATAAAGAGGCAGTCCTTCTCCCGGAGAAATAAAATACACAAGCACCTCATCTACCCTATTTCCCCCCCCAACCCCCCAACCCCCGAGCCCCACCCAGGATTCAACCGCCACAGTTCCAATTTGAATCCAAATAATGCCTGCAATTTGGGAGTCACTGGTAAACTAGCTCTGGTTTCCTATTCCCGCAGCGGATGGTCTGGGGTGTGGGGATTGGGAGGTGATTAATTCAGCCACCTGTAGCTCTCATTCAGCGCTGCTGCTTTCTTCCACCTTTGTACAAAGTTTGGAGGCGATGAGCAGTGTGCTCCACCGCAGCCTGGCAAGCCCACCTTGGCAAAGATGTCTCTCTCTTCCTGAGCATGGGCTTCTGTCCTCTCCTCCTTCATCTCCCACTGCAGATCTTTCACTCTGTGTTGGAATCCTGCAGGCCATTTTGAGTCCAACTCCTAATGTCTCTGCTTGCAACCTTGTCTTTCCCCAGCTGAAGAGAGCAGAAAGGATGACTTCCAGCAAGTGAGGGTGTGAGTTGAGTTTCTCGAGTATAAATTCTCATTACTTTCAGAGTTAGAGCAGATTTTAAATAACAACCTTGAGGGATTTTGAAGTCAGCCTGATAGCACTCCATCACCTTAACCTACCTGCACACAGATGTAGAAGCCTGCTGCATGGACAGGTGACCTCGCTGCCTTCCTCTACAGCTTCCTCTGTCACGTCCAAGTACTGCGTTTACAGATACGCACCCTGAAAAACAGAAATGATGGTCTCTTAGGGGAGTTAAAAATATCACCTTCCTGTTTAGTGTTGAGCAGAAGTTTAAAAATATTTTCTTAAAAGCACAGCATTTAAGGAGGCTTCCTTGAGAGGCATCAGGGAAAATCACATCCCATCATGTCTACTTGGCACTTTCTCAGAAGGGCTCTGGCCAGGCTAACACATTGGGGCCATCACAGGTGAGGCAAACTCCAAGTTTTCTTTGATTTGGATTACAGTCGGTAATTACCTTTCCAAACCCTGGATGTCCTCCCTGCTACACCCCATGTTCAGTTTCCTTTCCTCCCCAATATACTCCCATCTTCCACCTCTAGAAATTAGATTATGACCTCCAAGAGCATGGATGCTGTTAAAGATAGTGCTGATCTCACCAAAGGGCAGGTTAGGAATCCCAATATACCTCCTGTTGGCTGTGAAAAGTAAGGGTTCAATGTAAACAATCTGATCCAATGAAGTTTATAATGGCCCTTTAGAAGGTGAAGGATGTTAAAACTGGTGTCTACTAATAAGCATGCTGGGATTGTTATCTGCATTCCAAAGACTCTCTTGGGAGAAGGGAAAAAAGTTGATCAAGCACAATTACTGTGTATAGCAGTTAAATTTTTTAACTACTCCAATATGTTGGGGCTCAGATGTAATCTGAGTGTAAGGATTTCTTGATTAGCCATAGGGATTTATCATGAACACAAAGCAATTTAGACACGCCTGCTTCTTGCCTGTAAGGATTTTTCTTAAATGGAATTCCTCTCCATGGATGCTCATTTGTATTAGTGGAATTTCTTGCTAAGAAAACAAAGCATCTTTCAAAATCCCAGGTTGTTACCAACTTGTCATACTGAAAAGATAATACAATTTCAGCCAACTATTCCCTCTCTGAGCAGAAGTTAATGAGATAATGAGCTCGGTTTAATTTCCTGGTAAGGGCACCAATTTCAAATGGCAAAGGCCCCAGAGGATTCCGGCATTTCTTCTTTCTTGCCTTCATTCTTGGCACCTCGGGGTTTTTATTGGTACGCTCCATTTTCAATGAGAAACATGAAGTGTTGTTACAAGAGTTTTCCTAGTGCAGCTTTTCTAGAACAGTCTGGTTTTCCCATCTTAGCTTATTCTTTTTTCATACATCTAACCTCGGAATGACCTTCATTGGGAGAGAGAGAGGCTGCCACAGGCAAGGCATTATGGTAGGAAGTGCGAACGCTTAGCTGAGAAAGAGTCTAACTAGAGCAGTCAGCCTTCTGTAGAAAGTGACAAACTTTCTGCAAAGCATTCTGGGAATAATGGGAGCCAGCAAAAGGTTGTTGGAACACTACAGAGGCAATGTTTAATCCTTCTTGGAGGATGTAGAAAAGGTTTCATAGAAGATAAAGTTGAGCTGAGCGTTCAAGGATACATAAGAACATCCAGGGTAGAGTAAGACACAAATGCTCCTAGCTCTGTGTCTGGGACTGGATGTGCATCAGGAAAGGAAATAGACGCATTATGGACATTATGAAGAGTTTCAGTTCTGTGCAAAAGCTTTGCCCTTTTTCCTATGGCTCAAAACAATCACCACACATTTTCCCAGCAAGAACACAACTGCCTGAAATTTGAGTTGAGGAAGAAAACAAGCAGTAATCATTTCTTAAGAACCAAAAGCGAAGTTAGAGAAATTTGTCAAGGATGTTCTGAAGAAAGGCTTGGCCATTGGAAGGACATTGGAACGGGAAAAGGGGAGAATGTGTGTTTATCTGCTGCCATCCTCCTCCATGGTAGCAAGAACAACTGCCTCAAAGCCCTTCCATTCTTCTCCCCTCTATACTGCAAACAGCAGCCCAGCCTGCAGGCACCCTTTGACTGAGAGCCGGAAACAGATATCCCTGCAGGCAGGCATTTGAATCTCTTTTCATTTTTCAAAAATGAAGACTGGCAGACAATAATATCTCATCAGCTTGGTCCCAGAATACCAGCTGGTGACCTCTTCAGGGTGACCTGGTCCAGCAACAGAGAGCGTGGAGGACTGCATTTGCTGCTGATTAAGTCTGAACTCTAGGTTCCTTGAGATACAGCAGTCAGCTGGAATGTTGACACCTTCCAACAGCTACCCCACGACCATCTTCATTTGGACTGAGAGGCAAAGGCTCCCACCTTCCATCAGAATAATGAGTAAAGACACCTACAGTAATGAAATCCGCAACTTGGCCTGTGGGGGTCCTGGCTTCTAAGTTACCTGCATATCTGTGCTACATTGTATCATGTCGGAAGGAGTAGGAACTATTTCCTTCCTGAGGGTTCCTTCTAATTCAGCCTTGGAATTGATTTTTTTTTTTTTTAAGTTTTTCGAGACACGGTTTCTCTGTGGCTTTGGAGCCTGTCCTGGAACTAGCTCTTGTAGACCAGGCTGGTCTTGAACTCACAGAGATTCACCTGCCTCTGCCTCCCAAGTGCTGGGATTAAAGGTGTGCGCCACCACCGCCCAGCTCTGGAATTGATTTTTTGAACTTAGTTTTCAGGATATTTAAGGGCAAGGGTCTCCCAGCAATACATGAGAATCTAGGGACAAAGGACAAAGTCTTTCTTGACTACTCCGGTGGTCTCTTCGGAAACTGTAGCACAGCTGGGATAATGAACCACCAATACACTGTCCCCTTAGGTCCCAGGTTCTAAACTACTGGCTTGGCTTTGTTGAGATATGATTTTACAAAACAAAACTCAGCCTTTCAAAGTGTTTAACTAAGCTGACTGCAACTTGGAAGTTGAACTGATGTTTAGCAATGCAAAGATCTGGTCCAATCCTCAGCATCAAAAAGATGTACAATTACCGGACTTGCTGAACATAATGGACAATGAGGACTACTGAGAACTCAAGAACAATGGCAATGGGTTTTTGATCCTACTGCATGTACTGGCTTTGTGGGAGCCTAGGCAGTTTGGATGCTCACCTTACTAGACCTGGATGGAGGTGGGTGGTCCTTGGACTTCCCACAGGGCAGGGAACACGGATTACTCTTAGGGATGATGAGGGAGGGGGACTTGATGGGGAGGGGGAGGGAAATGGGAGGTGGTGGCGGGGAGAAGGCAGAAATCTTTAATAAATAAATAAATAAATAAATAAATAAATAAATAAGTACAATTGGGTGGTCTTTAGTATATCCACAGAGTTCCATAAATACCACTATCAAATTGCAACATGTTTCATGGCCTTCAGAAGAAAGTCAGTGTCTACTAGCTATCATGGTTTTGCTCTTTCTTCCTTCCAGTCCCTGACATTCCACTAATACACCTTTCGTGTCCAGTTTTGCTTAACTAAACATTTCCCAAACAATAGAAGCACACAGTGCATGTCCTTTTTATGTCTGCCTTCTTTCACTTAACATATGTCTCCAAAACTCCATCCACATTACAGAGCACATAAGCATTTCATTGTTTTATTGTCAAATAATATTCCATTTTATATATAATATATCATATTATATATAAATGATACCACATATCATTTATCGATTCCTCCGTTAGTAGAAACTTGGCTTGTTTACACGTCAGGGCTATTATGAATAATGATACTACAAACATTTTTATATGAGGTTTTGGGTCCTCATATGTTTTCGTTTTCCTGGGAATATAAACTTAGGAGCAAAATTGCTAGGTGGTAACTCTATGCTTAGCATCTTAAGGAACTGCCAAACTCCTTCCGAGAGTAGCTGCATCATTTTTACATTCTCATCAGCAGCATTATATGGGTTCCAATTTCTGCACATCATCAACACTTGTTATTATCTGTCATTTTTATTTTAACCACCCTGCTGGGTATAAAATAGTATCTCGTTTTAGATTTGATTTGCATTTCCCTAATGACTAAGGATGTGAGGATCTTTTAAAGCATGTATTGACTGTTTCTATATCATCTTTGCAGAATTATTCAAATCCTGGGCCTATTTTTTTATGGGGTTGTAACTATCGAGTACTGAGCAGTCACATAATCTCAACACACGTTCTCTTCATCAAATATGTGCTTTGTAAATGTTTTCTCCCACTCTGTGGCACAACTTTCCACTGTTTTAATGGTATCTTGCAATACAAATTATTCATTTTTGTTGTGTCCATTTTTTTTCTTTTGTTTCAAGGAGGAACTGCCTAATCCAAGATCACAAAGATGCCTATATTTCTGAACAGACTTTTAGAACTTAAGATATATTTGGAATTCAGATTCCCTATGGTATAAAGACCAGAAACTTAACTATTAATGTGTAACCCATCTTGTCTTCTCTCCTACATACACAAGCACACACATCCATGCCTGCACCTGTGTGGTTTCTTTTCCCTAAAGCCAACGTGCCTCAGTTGAAATATCAACTCCAGTTCTTGACAACTGAACATCCTCCTGGACCTCCTCACCTTCCTGAGCTATAATTAAAGAATAAACTGAACTCATATGTTTGCCAGAAGAGGAAAGCAAAAGACCCTTTCTACAAAGCAGAGAGGCAGCTCCTCGGTTAAGATCACTGGCTACTCTTCCAGAAGATTCAGGTTTGCTTTCCCAGCATCCAACATTAGTGCCTGTAATTCCAATTTAAGAAGATTTTGCACCATCTATAGGCCCCTGTGGGCATTCCATGCACGTAGTGCATACACTTACATGGACGCACACACTTGCACATTAATAAAAAAAAAAACTTTCTTTTAAGAACAGTTTCTACTTTCCAACAAAAATTTCACTAGAAATGAATTTAGGATTCATTGTGGAAGAAAAGGCAGAAAGAGAGAAAAAGCCTGAGGTGGTGGATAGCAGCAGTGTCTTCAGGTCACATCAGGGCAGCTGCCCATAAGAACTCACAGTGGCTGGGACAGCATTGCAAGGCCTGTGGAAGCCCAGTCCAGACCAAATCCCTGCATAGAGAGGGTAACTGAACACAAAGGTCCACCCCTAGCTACATAGCTATTGGCAGCTGTCAGCTGCTGGGAGAGAGAGAAGATGCTTTCTCTAACAGTGTGACACCTAGTAAGGCCACCCTGGTCCAGTAGAAGGTCAGATATCCAAGAATATTTGGGCAGCACAAATTGATCTTAATGGGGAAAAAAAAAGTATAAAAGGCACAAGGTTGGGTAGGAAAAGAACTGTGGATCTGCACACAGTTGGGGCGGGGTGGGGGGCATAGTAAATATGAACAGAATAGCCCATAAGACTGTCCTAATTGTCATCATAGAGCCTCATCCGGTAACTGATGGAAGCAGATACGAAGATCCACAGCCAAGCACCAGTTGAGCTCGGGGAGTCCAGTCAAAGAGAGGGAGGAATGATCATATGAGCAAGGGAAATGAAGATCATGACAAGGAAATCCCAGCACAGACAACTGACCCGAGCTCATGGGAGCTCACAGACTCTAGACCAACAGCTGGGAGCCTACATGGGACCAAATTAGGCCCTCTGCAACTGTGTTGTCACCACACAACTGTGGGTGACAGTTGTGTGACTTTGTCTGTAGGGACCCTGGCAGCGAGACCAGGATCTATCCCTGATGCATGGGCTGGCTTTTCGGAGCCCATTCCCTATGGTGGGATGCCTTGCTCAGCCTTGATGCAGTGGGGGGGGGGGAGGCAGGGAGAAGGAGTTGGTCCTACCTCAACTTGATGTGCCAGGCTTTGTTGACTCCCCATGTGAGTGCTTATCCCTTCTGAGGAGCAGCTGGAGATGGGGGGGAGGGGTAGGAGGAGCTGGAAGAGGGGAGGAAGGGGGAGCTGTAGTTAGAATGTAAAATGAACAATAATTTTAAAACGAAAAAGAAAACCCACAGCCATTTCATTAGTAAGTATACATACTTTAAAAATAAAATTAACTCGCTATCTTAATTCACGAATTTTATAGATTTTGCTAAATGTAGAAATAGAAGGAGAAGAAAGTATAAGCAAGGGGAAGAGAGAACATCAGAAGATTATACAATTATGTCCCACTATGTTTGAAAACATATAAATAAATAGCCATTGAAGTCAGGATATTTAGCACTTCACAGATTAACTACTTCTTTGTTTTGAAAACATTCAAAACTCTCCTAGAAGTCTTGAAATGTTATTACTTTTTCTTATAAGTTGTTATGCTACTCTGCAACTAAAATGGAACCTAATTTTCTTATCTAACTGTAAAAAACATAAAAAGATTTTGCCCTAAGATAGAAATTAAGATTAGTGGTAGAGTGATGCTGTAACCTGGGCAAGGCCACACCTTGGATCTCCAGCTCAGGAAAATAAATAATTTCACTGGACTGTCTTCTCACAAGAAGGTCCCGTTGTCCCCAGGTATTTGTTATGGCAAGGCAAAGCTGACTAATGTAATTTTCAAAGTAAAAAGTATATTTAGCCTTTGACCCAGCAATCTCATTTCTGAGAGTTTTCATAAATACATGCGTGTACCTACTAAATAGTATGTTTTTTCTCCAGGGCTGAGTGTATAACACCAATTTGAATCAACCCAGGTGTTCCACAATTAGGGGCTGATTTAAAATTTGGTGGGAGCCGGGCGGTGGTGGCCCACACCTTTAATCCCAGCACTTGGGAGGCAGAGGCAGGCGGATCTCTGCGAGTTCAAGACCAGTCTGGTCTACAAGAGCTAGTTACAGGACAGGCTCCAAAACCACAGAGAAACCCTGTCTCGAAAAACCAAAAAAAAAAAAATAAAATAAAATAAAATTTTGTGGGACCAACACCATAGTGTACAATGGAATGTGGAGTTAAGAAGTTCCTCATATTTTATTATGCAAAAGCTACTAAGATTCTTTGAGAAGAGGAAAAGCAACAAAATCTAGAGGACTAAGTGCAGTGTGCTCCCTTTCCTAGAGGACTATGTGCAGCGTGCTCCTTCTCCTGGAGGACTATGTGCAGCGTGCTCCTTCTCCTGGAGGACTATGTGCAGCGTGCTCCTTCTCCTGGAGGACTATGGACAGCGTGCTCCCTCTCCTGGAGGACTATGCACAGCGTGCTCCCTCTCCTGGAGGACTAAGAGCAGTGTGCTCCCTCTCCTACAGGACTATGCATAGTGTACTTCCTTTTTAAAAAACATGAAAAGTGTACTAAACTATGATTTTATTGAGTCCTTAAATTCTTGCTGGTATCTGTCATGTGTTGAATGTTCCTGCCAGAATTTATAATTAAAACTTAATCACCAATGTGATAACATTAAGAAAAGGAAGCTGGATAGTGGTGCTTAGCTATAATATCAGTGCTTGGGAAGCTGAGATGGGACAGTCATAAGCTGAAGACCAGACTGGACTACATAGTGATATCACATATCAAAATTAGAGAGGATAAATAGGGCCCTTTGATTCCCTAGCATCCTCATGAAAAGAGGGGAGGATTTGGGTGTGTGTGTGGGGGGGGGGTAATTATGTCACTGGTAGAGGCCTCAGAACAGTGAGATACAAGTAATCACCTCCTTCTTGGTCTTCCCTTATATTCTGCCCTACAAGGGCAAAACATTCAGTACCATTCATGCCCATACCAAAAACCAAACCTCTCAGGACCTTGACTTTGGCCTTCCCAGCCTCAGAAACAGAGAGCACTACACTCGCCTGTTTATAAATCATCCCATGTAGGGATTGTTTCTCGTAGCAGCACAAACTATGATAAAATCTTAACCTCCAAAATGATGTCACCTACTTTCTTCTTAGTGTGTTGGTGTAGTAGGTTTAGTAGGTCTGTTGGGAGTCTGCTTGGGTCATGAAAGTTCTGCTTCATACTATGAGATTACTGACTTTATAAAAGTATTTCAGAGAGAACCCATGCTCCCCCACCATAAGAAAATACAGGCAGTTCACTCTGTACCTGATGGAAGCAGATACAGATACAGAGGTCCACAGCCAAGCACTGGGCCGAGCTCCAGGAGTCCAGTTGAAGAGAGAGAAGAGGGATTTTATGAGCAAGGAGTGGTCAAGATCATGATGGGAAAACCCACAAGAGTCAGCTGACCTGAGCTTGTGGAAGCTCACAGATTCTTAACGGACATCTTGGGAGCCAGCATGGGACCAACCTAGGCCCTTTGTATCTGGGTAACAGTTGTATTGCTTGGTTTTTTTTTTTTCTGTAGGGCCCCTAGCAGTGGGACCAGGACCTGTCCCTGGTGCATGAGCTGGCCCTTTGGAACCTATTGCCTATGATGACATGCCTCATTCAACCTTGATGCAGGAGGGAGGAGCTTGATCCTGCATCAACTTGATATGCCATGCTTTGTCATTCCCAAGGGACAGCTTACCCCATCGGAATGGAGGAGTGGATGGTCGGGGGTAGGGTAGAAGAAAGGTGGGGGAGAGGACAGAAGGAAAGAAAGGAGGGGAAGCTGTGTTGGGTATGTAAAACAAAATAAAGGAAAGAAAAGAAAAGAGAAAGAAAGAAAGGAAGGAAGGAAGGAAGGAAGGAAGGAAGGAAGGAAGGAAGGAAGAAAGGAAGGAAGAAAGGAAGGAAGAAAGAAAGAAAGAAGATAGCAATCCTGAGTCAAGAAACAAGCTTCATCAAATACTCAATCTGCTGGTGTGGTTCTTGGGTTTCCCAACCCCACTGTGAGAAATAAACTCCTGGTGTTTAAAAGCCTCCCAGTCTGTGTTTTCTGTTACTCTAGCCTAGATGGACCAAGATGGGGTTGGAAAAAAGTGAAAGAAAAAAAAAAAGCTTTACAGGTGTCTTAGTTTCTATTTCTGCAAAGTGACCCCATTTAATAGGGGCTGGCTTACAGTTCAGAGATTTAGTCCATCGTCATCATGGTGGGAGTCAGGAAAAGAGAGGGGGAGGGGAGAGAGAGAGAGAGAGAGAGAGAGAGAGAGAGAGAGAGAGAGAGAGAGAGAGAGAGATCCAGACTTCTGTGGGCAGAAGAAAAAAAAACAATCTGCCGTCAGGAGACACAACTTGTACTAGTGTGCAACCTGTTTTAATCTCCCATTCCACTTCTGTAGATGGGGACAGCGGTGATATCTACACTGCCCACTTCTCAGGAGCATAGTCAGGGTCAAGGCGATAACGTATGTGGCAGCAGTCTGTAAACTCTAAATGCTATGCTAAAGGCTAGGCACGGTGTTGATTGTTTTAAAAAAAAATTGCTTCTGACAACTAGACCCGTGTGAGAGTCACTTTCTCTCAGAAAATCAAGTACCGTATTATTTCCTTTGCCCTTTGCCTTTCTGTCATCAAAAAAGTATAGGTTTGATGGAAAGAAAAGAAAGGCATCCTATCTGTGAGACCTTTCTCTGTTCGTTCATAAAATGTTGCATCCACAGCTAGCTTCTTCAGGACCACTTGTTACAGGTTGAATCATGTCATCTGACAAGGAAGGTGAAAGCACCTCGGAATGGGACCTCTCTGGAAGAAGGGTGGCTGCAGATGCAATTACTTAAGTGAGGTCATGGAGAGCAGGATAAGCCCTTATTCCAACACCACCAGAGTCCCCGTAAAAGGATTTGATGGTGCCTAGATGGTCTGTGCAGTGGTAGAGAACAAACATTTACAAGACCTAGGGTTCCATCCCCATCACCCCAAAGATAAAACCACAAAACAGAGTGGGGACACAAGGGAAGGACAACAAGTGGGTGAGGACAGGAATTTGTGTTGTAAGCTTCCAGGTCAAGACTACCAAAGGGTGAAAGATGTTGAGAAGTTAGGAAAAGGCTATGAGGGATTTATCCAGAGACTCAAAAGAGCATGACCCTTATGGTTTAGACTTCTACCCTGCAGAATTATGAAAGAATAACTTTTCAGTTGTTAGGCCAATTGGTTTGTGATAGACTAAGGCATCTATGATGGCGATTCTTGATGGTCAACTTGATTCTATTTAGAATGAACCATCATCCAGAAATGGGGGGCACACTTGTAATCCGGATCTTGAGGCAGGAAGAGAGCATGTCTTTGATCCTGATCTTGAGGCTGGAAGACATTTAATCTGGGCCACACCTTCTGCTGGAAGCCTATATAAGGACAATGGAAAAAGGAAGGGTCCATTGATCCTTCCCCTGCTTGCTCTAAGCTTGTCAGCACATCCACTCCTTCGCTGGCATTGGAGCCTGCCTGCTTCCTTGGAATTACAGCATATTCCGAACACCAGCTGAATTGGGAGTGTGGGAGTCATGGGAGAGAGTAGAATAGGAGTGGGGAGGAAGTGAGGGGAGTGGGAAAATGTATAGCTCAATAAAATCAAAACAAAAACACACCAGCTGAGACACACAGCCTCATGGGACTGAGTAACTTCTAGATTCTTGGACTTTCCATTCACAGCTAGCCATCGTCAGATTAGTTGGACTGCAGCCTTTAGGTCATTTCAATAAATTCCTTTTATGTATAGAGAGAGTCATTCCATATGTTCTGTGACTCTAGAGAACCCTGACTAACACAGCATCTCTTGGGAACTCATGCAGGCATTTAGTCGTGTCTTTCCCAAGTCTTCATTACGTGTGCATAGTCTGAAAGGAAGCATGACACCTCTCTGCCCCTGTGGCTCCAGACATCTTAGCAGATATCTTTCTACTGCAGACCTTGGCATTGCTATGAGGCTTCCACTTCAAACATAATCTATAGATGAGTGAAGGAAATATATAGGTGGGGAAGTAAATATGTTTTCCAACATCCGTGCATACCATTGACTTAGATCTTCTTTTGGCGATGGTGCAGCTGAGACAGACAGGACACACAAAGCTTGCCCCATCTATCATTGTACATTTGAGACATCTGTAAGGCTTTGGGAAGCTGAGATAAATGCCAGCCACCCTTCCCATGTGGGGTGCATTACAGAGAAAGATACAACTGAAGTCAGAAGAGCTGTCACTGTTTCCATGGCACTCATCGCCTCCCTCAATTCTTGCTCTTAAAAGAAAAGTAAGCTATTCATATCCATCTACGCTTTTGAGTCTACTCCCACCCTGTGCTTAATAAAATTAATAATATAGGAAAGGCTCTGGGAGCTAAGAGAGAAGGGTGAGCCTCCCTGGTAGAATGCAGACCCAGCATGCCTGTAGTTCTGAGTCCAGTCCCCCAGCACTACAGAATAACTCAACTGCAGTAAATTCTCAGCCACTTGGAAGGGTGACCTGAGGATGTCATTTCAGACTCTCCTGCCTCTCACAGTTTCTGAATTGCTTTAAAAGGCTATACTCATTTAAACAATAAGTGAAAATATTTCTCAGTGTATTACATGTTTTAAAATAAGATTACAAACAATACTGTGCTACAATCAGGGCTCTATTTTTGAAGCTAATAGGTATTTTTCTATAAATAAAAGAGAGATTGGAAGAGTACAAAAGAACCTAATTGCTAAGAATTCTTGCACCTAAATGGTGGATTTGAGAGTCATGTTATTTATTTTTTGTTTGTCTGTATTTCTAAATTATATACAAAGAACATGTTTGGTTTTAGATATCATAATTTTTAGACAATAAAATGTCCAAAAGTCTCAACTCCTCAAATCAATTTGTGAGAGATTTCTAATAGGTTTTCCTGTGTTTGTCGGCAGCCAACAGATTTATCAGATGGAACAATTCACGATGTTTGATGTTTTATTAGTATGCATTAATTATACATAGTAATGGGTTTGTTACAACATTTCTATGCATTTATATGATGTATTCTGAGCGTGTTCACTCACCGTTGCCCTCTCTGGTCCTTACCACTTCCACTGATCCTCTCCCACTTCCCAAACAGTCCCCACCCACACCTCCCACCCGGCTTCTGTTTTCATTCCTTCTCCTGTTTCTGTGACTCAATGGTTTTCCTTAGGGTTGCTTAAAGGAGCGTAGATAGATAGTAGGGTATATCTGAAAGAATGCATACCCTTCCAGTAGCTACATCACTGACAAAGAAATCTCTTCTTCCCCCAGTAAACATTGTGGATAGACTCTCAAGGGAGGGGGAGGCTACGAAGCCCCTTCCCCTGCTGAACTCACAATGCTCCCATGCATGGTACGTGCTCAGCTAGTGTTGTGCCACTGACCTGCACCTGATGCCCCACAAATAGTTTTAAATAATCTGTCTTTTGGGGTGGAGGCATGGCTCGGGGATTAAGAGCACATACCGCTCTTGCAAAGGAATGAAGTCCAGTTTCCAGCACCTACACTGGGCAAATCCCAACAACCGCAACTCTAGTTCCAGAGGATCTGACACTCTCTTCTGGACACCAAGAGCACCTACACTCACTCACAGACAGACACACACACACAATTAAATCAAAATCAAATCTTTTTTTTAAAAAGGTCTATCTTCACAAAACAGAAGTCTCAAAAAGTTACTCTAATAAATATTTTGAACTTATAGCCTATATGTAACAAACTAAGAAAAAAGACAAATGCCTTTTCGTGTAGGCAACACAAAGTCCAACCCCAAAGAGTAGTGTGAAAGGAGCAGGGGCTGCAAACAGGAGGGAGGGGGGCTCAGCTCCAGGAACACACAGGAGGAAGAACAAAGGGCTACCGGTGAGAACTGTGTTACAGCCCGCGGGATTTTACAACTCTTACAAGTAGGATTTGAACTGTGCAGATTATAGTTACAGAGTAAAACATAAATGTCATCAACACAGATGTGGTTAGAAAAAATAGAAGTCAGGGGTAGGACTGGGGGAGTCTATCGGGAGAGCTGCTCAAACAGTAATTTCTTCTTCATCTTCGTGGCAAAGAATCACTTGTTCTATCAAAAATGGAAATGGGGAGTTACGTACCATGCACAACAATTCAGTTTCTTAATGTTTCCCTCAGTCTTTTCTCATAACCTTAAAGGGAACCTTTTAAAAACTAATAACTCCTGATGTAAAGGTTTTTATAAGTTCAATAGAGCCTATAAATTCACTTATTTCTTTTTTTTCTTCTAACTTCTTGTAAGACTAAAATGACTGTTTTGTACTGGAGACAACACATTCATCCCATTCCATTCTCCTAGATTACTCTCTTCTTATTTACATGTTCAGCGTGCATATGTGGAGTTATAAACAATTAGTACTGTTTGTGAAAACACTTTTATATAGTGGGTGAGAATTTGCTTTTATTTTCTGCTGCTATAATGTTGGGAACAACCGTCTCCAAATACAGACCTATAGACTTGCTGTAGCAACTACAGTATGAAGTTGAACTTCAACTACAGTATGAAGTCACTGAAGACTGAGTTAACTCAGGCTTCTTGCTGAACAGAGCTAACAGAGTGGACGGGACAGTCAAATAGCATCTCCCTTCTCTATCCTTCTTGTACAAGAGTCTTTACCTGGTATCAGGGTGCTGTGGTTCAAACCACAAGAGTTGGTTAGGGGGAGCTGTTTCATATTGTGTAGTTTTGAGACAGGCTCTCACATATCTCGGGTTGGGCTTGAACTTGGTATGTAGCTTAAACTTCTGATCCTCCTGAATACCGGGATTGCCAACATCTGGTGCTATGGATGGAACCGACAGCCTTGTGTGCTAGCCAAGCACTCTGCTGACTGATGGACCTAGACTCCTAACTCAATTATTTTCTACTGTCACTGAATTTGAGACACTGGGTCTTCTTCCTAGTGTAGTTCTCTTCTCAACCTATCTGTAGGTGGCCAGAAGAGGTCCCTACTTCTGCCAAGTTTCATGTTTATAATGGCTTGGATATTCACAGTCACATGGAATTTGATGGAAACTGGAAATTAGCTTTCAGGATGGACAAATTGAGAATGGGGGGAATGAGCACTTATAAGGAGGCAAAGAAGAAAGCCCATTAAGGAGACGGGACACTTGAGAGTATTCTTCAGGTCGTTGGCAGCATGTCCATCACCTGACTCATTTAATGGCAGAAAATGTGCAGTGTTCCTGGAACCCAGCCTCACAGTCATTACTACACCCTATCATTTACAGGAAGTTCAGCTCTTCGGCTAACAACAAAAATGATCGTCTCGTCTAAATCTCCAGAATAAGAAGATTTCCATAAATCTCTTGACAAATTCTGACCACATTTTCAAAAATCTGATAGCTGGAAATCATAGCTAGGCAATTAAAATCCTGGTCTTCCATTTCAAAGAAGCCATTTCTGGGTTCCTGTGTATTCTCGGAACATTATACAATCTGTTCTCAGAAGTCTCAGAAAAGCTCTTCTTTTCAATCCTTTTCCACAAAGGGTGTATCTGTCCATGCATCCAGGTGCCCGGCACCCTGAGGGACCCTCCGCCACTTTCCAATTTGTCAACAGAACAGAAGCCCGTGGGATCTGCAACAGCAAGCTTTGTCCATGTCTCTGTCACAAAGTCCTTCCCAGTGTATAACAGGTATAAGAATCCCAAATTCAGGATCAATCAATAAAGTTTCCAATACATTCAAAAATCGCAAGGGGGTCATGTACTTCACCATTCTGGATGGTGTTTATTAAGTGCTGCGTCAGCTACCTTTTGCAAACTCAACACACACTCGAGTCAGATGGCAGAAGGAAACTTCAACGGAAGAAATGGTTCCATAAAATTGTCAAATAAGCAAGCCTGTGTAGCATGCTCTTGATTAATGATTGATATGGGAGCGCCCAGCGCATTGTGGGTAACGTCACCCTTAGCAAGTGGTCCTGAGAAGCATGAGAAATGCAGCTAGCGAGACATAAGCCTGGGAACAAGCCAGTAAACAGTGTTCCTCCATGACCACTGCTTCACTTACCGCCTCCAGGTTCATGACTCGAGTCCCTGTCCTTGCTGACCTCCATCCTGGACTGTAAACAGCAAGCCAAATTAACCCTTTCTTCCCCGAGCTGCTTTTGGTCATGGTGTTTATCACAGCAACACAAAGCAAGCTAGAAGAATTTTTTTACCGTTTCTCGTGTGTAATCAAGTGAACAACTGCCATCCTTGGTTTCTGGAAATAAGTTAGGGCAAAATATTAAATATGAATTCAAAACTTGTATGTATTACTTACAGTTATTTGGTAAGTACAAGGGTCTAAACAGGTAATACTGACTACCTAAAACAAGAAGTATAGATGGGGTCCTGGGGTAGGGACCCAGGGCCTTGGGTTCTCATTTTCTCGTAGGCAGTGTCTGTGTTTTATTAGCCAAGCCACTTCCTGAGCCTGGACTTTGATATCTGTCCAGATCAGCCGGAGAAGTGCCTTCCAACTCCTCTGAATCCAGGGGCTGGAGAGACAGGAAGATGTTTCAATGGTTAAAAACACCTAATTGTCCTCCAGGGGACCCAAGTTTTGTTCCCAGCATCTATGTCCAGTGCCTTAACTCCAGTTCCCTAGGGATTGTTACCATTAGCCTTTGGCAGCACCTGTCCATACCTACACAGAGATTCACACATATAATTAAATGACATAAATCTTTAGGTTCTGATCCAATTAAATCAGGACATTAAGCACAGTAAGATTCCTCTGCCAGATAGGCAGTCTAACTTGGTGAGGATGTTACTATGTTACCAGGTCTGTGTCACAATGGCTTGTGACTTTTTGAGAAGAATCCTCAGGACACAAACCACTGAAGCATTCAAGAGTCACAGATGTCACAGCAGGAGCCTATACAGAACATGAAAGTGTTCAAAGGAATGAAGAGCTCAGACTTAGACTTTTGGACCACATTAGCACCCAAAACAAATATTGTCCTATAGACTTTATTAATAAAGCCATCACTTCAGGGTTGGAGGTCTGCTCTTTATTTCTTCATCTGAAGAGGACACAGACTGCTTCCGAATAGGTATAGAAACCCTCTGCAGGGAGGGCTCTGCCCCCTGCCCTCAGCTGCACAAGAGGTGAGGAGAAACACGGGCTGAATTTGAGTTGGAACAAACTCTAGCACAGAAACAGCTTCTCAAAATTACATTACTTAATGTGAGGGGAAGGGAATAAACTGGGCACGGTGCCACACATCTGGAGTCCTAGCACTCGGCTGGCTCGGCTAGGAGCAGCTGGAGTTTGAAGCCAGCCTGGGTAACAGAGCAAGACTTGGTCTCAGAGAAACAAAGCAAAATAAGAAGCAGGGAACTACCTCTTAATTTGAGCATTTGACAGCATAGAGTCACTATTCCTACATAATCCATACTTTCATCCATATTCCATGCATGCTCAAGTACATGCATAAGCATGTGTACACACACATTCAATTGTGTCCCTCTTGAAAGTGCCTAATACCCTGCAAAATTTTTGTACATCAAATTCTATTACCTTCCCCACACACACACACACACACACACCCACAGGCAGGAAACAAACATCCATTTGCCTTATAGGAAACCATTGTTCTCTTCTTCACCAACATGGGCAGATTGGCCTGAAAATGAAAGAGATAGGAACTAGTGGGCTAATGTGGCCCTGATCTCCACAGGTAACAACAGGCCCCTGCTTGCCAGGGTCTACACAAAGGGGACACCTGTAAGGGTTGTCAGCGGGTGACAAAGCAGCAGCCTGTGCGGCACTCTATTGTAAGTGACAGAACGCCAGCATCCCGTGCTCAGGCGTGTCTGCAATGGACAATGGGTCGGCTGTGTTCTGAAAGAAAACCACAGTTCTGCTCTCATCTCCTCCAGCTGACGGGTTGTGAACACTCAGAGTTCATAAAAGATCTATTTTTGAGACTCCCAAGATAAGAGAGTTAGGTCAAAAAAAGATGGGAGTGAGGACAGCAAACTTCACAGCAGCCTCAGGCTCTTTCCTCCCTAATTTGTTTACTTCTTATCTGTACCTAGCCTTATTTTGAGAAGAAATTTGCTCTTGAATAGGGGAAATTTGACACAGAACAGACAGTGTTGCTATGCAGAATGTTCCCGAGCCATCATCTGCCTTTGCAACTTTAATGGGACTGACTCTGCAGCACATTTCCCATCCCACAGCACTCTGCAGATCAGAAATGACTGATGCAGACCCCGCAGCACACTGCAGACGCCACAGCACACTGCAGAACCCACTGCACACTGCAGACCCCACAGCACATCACAGACACCACAGCACTCTGCAGACCCCACTGCATACTGCAGACCCCACTGCACACTGCAAACCCCACCGCACACTGCAGACCCTACAGCACTCTGCAGACCCCACAGCACTCTGAAGACCCCAAAGCACATTGCAGACTCCACTGCACACTGCAAACCCCACTGCACACTGCAGACCACATAGCATACTGTATACTCCACTGCACACTGCAGACCCCACAGCACACCACAGACCCCACTGCATACTGCAGACCCCACAGCACACTGAAGACCCCACTACACACTGAAGACCCTACAACAGGCTTCATACCACACTGCAGGTTTGACTCTGCATCACACTACAGAGCCCATTCTCCCAATGCAGGATACCCTTAACGGGTCAAACCAGCCTGAGACCGTCTTGTGCAATTGCTGAGGCCTTTGTGGTAACTGTAATACAGTCCAGGGTCTCCTTTCAGCCAAGTTTTGGTTCCTGCCCACAGTCCACTGGAACTAGCCATCAAACCCTCCTTTAAAAACTTTGCACCTTCCAGTCTCTGTCTCAGGACTGCTTTCCAGGTGATGCACATCCACACTACGGGTGGATCCAAGAGAATGATGGTTTGGGGATGGTGATGGCTGTCAGACAATGCATCCAACTAAAGGCGTTCAGTGAAGGGCTCTTTCCTTTCAGCTCTCCCAGTGGGTTTTGGGTTTTGTTGCTATTGTTTTTGTTTGTTTGTTTGTTTGTTTGTTTGTTTTTCAGCAAATCTACTCCTAAACTCTCAAGTATCTAGATGCTTGCCCTAGCTTGGGTTTCTACTTTTGTAATAAAAACTCATGACCAAAAAAGCAAGTCAGGGAGGAAAGCGTTTATTTGGCTAACACTTCCATACCACTGTTAAATATTGAAGGAAGTCAGGACAGGAACTCAAACAGGGCAGAAAATTGGTGGCAGGAGCTGATGCAGAGGCCATGGAAGGATGCTGCTCCTTGGCCTGTTCTGCATGGCTTGCTCTTGCCTCTGTCTCCACAGTGCTGAAATTAAAGGGATAGGCCACCACCACCTGGCACAACCTGCTTTCTAACAAAGTCCAGGAGTACAAGGCTAGAGTGGGTCCACAATGGGCTGGACCTCCCCCTCCAAACACTAATTAAGAAAATACCCTACAGGCCAGCACACAGCCAGATTTTATGGAGGTATTTTCTCATTTGAGGTTTCCTCCTCTTAGATGACACTTGTGTCAAGTTGACATAAAACTAGCCAGCATGGATTACCACATGCATTTTTTGGAAAATTAATCCTCGGTAATTTATGAACATCATCTATTCTATTAGTAAGGTTTTGCACTGAGGCTTTTATTTGGCTTATTGAGTTATTCACTTCCAACATCATTTCAGTTTGACTTTCTTCAGCAATTCTCCTTACTGGATTCTCTTTTCATGTGTGGCATTGACTTCCTTATTTCATCCGACTCTTTGTTTCTGTTCTCTTGTTGTACATCCACATCTTCTTGATTTGTTTAGATATGGTTGCAGTCATTCTTTTGAATTCTTTATCTGGAAGTTCTTTCAGGTCTTTCTCATTGCGGGCCATCACTGGAGGACTGGTACTTTTTGAAGGAGACATGTTGTCTTGTTACAAGCTAATTAATAATAGAACGTTTTTTACAAGGGGAGTTTGAACAGAGTCACCTGCATGGGTGGACATGGGTTATTAAATGAAAATCTCAATGCTGGGTAGAGTTTACCTCCCTGTGGGCTCTTGCTCAGGGAGGCCCCAGAAGCACTCAAAACAACACACTCTTATTTCAGGACATAAAGAAATAAAACTGAAGCTGAGAAAAAAAAACTCTCATTGCTGGCTAGTATCATAGGCTTCTGGGGAAGAAAAAGCACCAGTAGTTCCTCCCAGCACTGGTCCCTACATGCCACAATACTGACATGCAAGGCAAGATGTGCCCATGGTACAATAGTGAAATGGACATTTTTGGGGTAACCAACTACTTCCTGGTTGAATTTGAGGCCTGCTCCAGGAGAGGAAATTCATGCCTGGTACTATAAACCTGGTCAGAAACCCATGACTAGGGGAATCATGGGCCCTAGGAGAGATCTTAATGTTTTTGTTTTGTTAGATGGTTGTCAGATTACCTTCTGATTATTTCTTTGTTAATGTCCCAAATTTTGTGTGGCTCTAGTCTAGTCACTGCTCTATTGTTGTGATGAGACACCATGACCAAGGCAACTCTTGTAAAGGAAAGCATTTAATTGGGGGCTTGCTCACATTTTCAGAGCCAAACAATCTTCTTCATTATGATCACGACACTCAGTTCCTGCTTCATCCAGAGTAAGCCAGTCTAGTTCCCTGCCAATTCAGATTAGTTCCGCAATCTAATCACTTTCTTCAGTAGGAACCAAGGGCCACCCCGCCCCCTAAAACCTACAAAGCCCACTGCCCACAGCCCTGGGCTTTCTACTCCATTCATAGGCACAACTGTTGTGTGACTCTGTGCCACATTGTCCTCTTCCCCGGAGGTGTGAATGGCTGTGACGTGAAAACTGCTCTCACACATCTGTCCAGACACAGGCATCATGTGTTCAGACATCCCCCATAATCCTAGCTCCTCTCAGCAACAGGGGAAGAGAAAGAGAGAAAAGGAATCCATCCGGATACGAGAAACAGAGGACAGTGAGGAGCCATGATGAGATGTGGGACAATAAAGAAGGGGAGGACAGAAAAGGCCAAAATAATGACAGGGTTGAAAATTCTTTGTGGGGGGGGGGAACATTTATTGGTAAGAGGGGGGACATGCTCCTAGTTGGGAGGGGGGACATGCTCCTAAGTAGGAACACTAGCTCCATCAACGTGGTGAAGCTCGGATAAAGAAAAACATTCAAATGAGGCAGGAACGAGTAATTGACGATCATAACTGTGATTATAAGGCATAATTACAATTAGCTGCACAGGAGTGTTAATCATGAAAATAATTACATGTCAGCTTTCCTCCTAAAGAAAGGAGAATGTAATTCAGTGGTCCAAAGGTGGCAAAGCAAACACATCTCTGAGTGATGCAGGTATGGGGCGGAGGGCCAGAGTTTGAACATCTAGAACTCGCTTTGTGCTTTAAAGGAGTCAACCAACTTCTTCCATGGGAAAAGATGGAGGATGGGAGGGAGGAAAAGAGGGAAGGAAAGACTGGGAAGAAGGGGGATGAATTGGTTTGAGATTTGTCTTCCAAATCCAAACCTCACAATAGGAGAACTAGATTCATTGTTCCCGTTACCAGTAACCAGTCCCATGACATTCGCTTCTTAAGCTCTTCTCTAAGCCTCTCTTTCCTCAGTTAGTCAAGGATCACCCATTCCTAAGTTTTTCTTAGAAAAACAAAAATCATAAAGCTAGTGAGTCACTTACATCATGCTTTCGATACAGTATGGTGATAAAAGTCTGCTTTTGTGAAGTTTGCGGGGAAAGAGGGGGATGGATGAGAGTCCTGAACTCCCAGAGTGCATCAGTGATGCCATGTGCAAGCCCAGGATTTGGTAGAACAAAAGATGCATAAGAGTTTTCCAGGTTTGGGAGCCAAGGTGGGCAACTTTTTGCCACAACTGGCTGAGAATTAGTTCTATTGCTTTTTAATTGTGATTTTAAATGCATATTAATTATACACATTAATAGATTCTCATACCTGCATAGATCATGCTTTGATCATAACCACCCTCTATTACTCTCTTCCCACCCCTTACCTTTCCCTAGCAGTTTCGAGGTAGAGAATTGCCTACGCCACGCTGTGCAGTATGCTGTGCTATTAACAGCATCTCTGACCTCGGCCCAGCGGATACCAGTCTCACTTCACAGCTGTGAAGACACTGCTAAATGTCTCCAGGAAGACAAACTCACCTTCATGGAGAACAGTTGACCTAGACCTCTGAAGGTGTTGACAGCTTCCAAAGGCTGTGGGACAAATGACCAGAAGACACCAGTGAGTGGTTCTGGCCGCAAGAGGGGTAGCAGGAATGGGCAGTGCAGAACCTCTAAAGAATCAAGCAGAGCATCCTGAGAAAGAGAGACACGGTTTTGAGAAACCTGTCACGTTGGGATTACTTAAAACCACCTGCCATGTTAAGGGTCTCCATCTGCTTTCTCGTCTCCTGCCTGGTATCATCAGCAAGAACAACTCTCTAGATCAGCACCTGCCTTTTTTCTTCAGCAGATCTCCCTGCTGCCTCTTACTGGGGATGGGGTCGGTGGCAAAAGTCTTAAACATGAGTTAGAATCTAAAATCAACATACTAGTTATTTCAAGGCAGTGGACATTTCGTTTATATTTTATATTGGGGCTGGAGAGATGGCTCAGTGGTTAAGAGCATTGCCTGCTCTTCCAAAGGTCCTGAGTTCAATTCCTGGCAACCACATGGTGGCTCACAACCATCTGTAATGAGGTCTGGTGCCCCCTTCTGGCCTGCAGGCATACACACAGACAGAATATTGTATACATAATAAATAAACATATTTTATAGTATGCAAGAATGACTTGACAATTCAAGGGAGGGTCCGAGTTCTTACATAGTGGTAGGAGAACCAGCTGCAGGGAATCAGCTAACGGAAGCAATAGAGGCTTGGCGTGGTGGTACACCGCTATAATCCTAGCACTGGGGAAGCTGAGGCCACAGGGTCAGCAAGTTCAAGATCAGCCTTGGCAATATACTGAGAGTTTCTTTTTAAAAAAAAGAAAGGAAGGAAGGAAGGAAGGAAGGAAGGAAGGAAGGAAGGAAGGAAGGAAGGAAACAAAGAAAGAAAGAAAGAAAGAAAGAAAGAAAGAAAGAAAGAAAGAAAGAAAGAAAGAAAGAAAGAAATCTAACTATAGTAGCTCAGGTCTATAATCTTAGTATGTGGAAGGTTGAGTGTCTTAGGCAGTGTTCTGTTGCTGTGCAGAGACACCATGACCACGACAACTCATAAATGAAAATATTTAATGACGGTTCAGAGGCTTAGTCCATGTCATGATGGGGAGCATGGCAGCTTGCAAGTAGACATGGTGCTGGAGAAGTAACTGGGAGTTCTACATCCTAGTCCCCAGGCAGCTGGAAGGGAGCAACTCTGGGCTTGAAACGGACTTGAAACCTCAAAATGCAGCCCTAGTGACACACTTCCTCCAACAAGGTCACACTTCCTAATCCTTTCAAATATTGCCACTCCCTGGTTACCAAGTGTTCAAACCTATGAACCTATGGGAGCCATTCTCATTTAGACCACCACTCTGAGATAACAAAATTCCAATGAATTGGAGGCCAGCCTGGGCTGTAGAGTAAGAGCCCTCTTCTTTGTGGTTTGTTTACAATAATCTCAGTAGCTACAAAGACCATATGTACAAGCATGAAATCACACATTGTCCCAAGGTCACACTCTAGACTGGCAGACCTCATCATTCCTTGCACTTAGAATGCCCTTCTTCCTTGCAATACAGTCCCCCACCCTAACCAAAGACTTCAACCTTCACCTCCCAGTGCCATCCCTCAAAACCACCAACAATAACAATGACTAAATGCAGCAAGGTTAAGCAATAATAGCCTTTTGTTTAAGTCCTGTTAACAAGACTGCTAACCAGTGTTGCTGGCTTTAAGCCAGCAGTAGCTCTTAAGGCTCTCTCTACTGTGTGACATGCTCCAACCCTTCCTTTGGGTGGTGGCTTCATCTCTCCTCTGCCCTGCTCCTTGAGCAGCAGCAAGGTCAGCAGAGGGGCCACAAGTCATCCATCAGCCAGACAGGTCTCCTCTGCCACATCTCAAGCTCCCAGGGGCAAGAAACGATCAATCATAGATGTGTCCTCCTCTGGGAGCCAGGGTGACAAGGTGCTGAAATTTATCTCATGTGAAATGAGCTGGGTTCTTTGAATAGGGCAGAGGATGTCATTCATTAATTCTCACAGATTGCTCCAGGCTCTTTCAGGTTCATTCTGCACCCACATAACTGACACAAAATGCCCATCCCCGCTTCTTTTACAGATGTTAACAGCATGCAGGGAACTAAGCTTGTAAGCCCTCTGCCTACTTGCTCCAACAAGGCAGGAGACCATCCTTCGCCCACAGAGAATGCAGGGACCACTTAACCTTCTAGTGTTTTGTTGTTGATGCAGGAGCTCTTTTTGTAACATCAGTCCCATCCAACTCCCGCCATCTTTTGAAAATATCATTCTGTTTGATATCAAAAGCACAATCCGTAAAATAAAAAGTCATATCAATTAAACATTTTTAAAGTTGGAAGGTTTTACCCCTAGAGAAGAAACTGGTAGGAAGATGGCAAAAACACAGCCAGAATAGCTTAAAATTGTTTCAAATAACATATTCGGAGAAGACCTTATGAGTAAAATCTACAAAGAACCCTCAAAAGTAAAAAACATGCAAAATTTAACTCTCAAATAGGTAAAATATATGAACAGAACACTTCACTGCAGAGAAGACACAAATAGCAAATTAACACAGGTGAACCCTTGGACAAGCTTCAGACATCACAGAAATGCAAATGACCTCTGCACACCTACACAAAAGGCCACGTGAACAGTGGAGAAAGCTGCAAGTCAGATAAACCCAGAAAACTGCATGGTGCACAGTGCTAAGGGAACATGAGAACTACAGTCACTCAGGAAAATAGTTTGGTAGTGTCACTGCGAATGAATCATGCACTTATTATAGGACACAATATTGCAAAGTTACCCCAGCCTGTGCACAAGAACACATAGCCTGTACTGCGTGTTCATGTGCACACATGTACAAGCACACATGCACACACACATACACATTCACACATACATGTACACATATACATTCATATATATGCACTCACATATACATACACATACTCTCATACATACATACATAAATACACACACATACATTCACATACACATACATGAATGTTTGTAGCAACCTTAGTAACAGAACCTGGCAAATGCCCTTCATCACATGACTGAACAGTGTCATAACCGTGTCACGGAACACTGACTACATGAAGAGATGGAACTACAGACATATACAACAGGTCAATGCATTTCCAGGGCACTGTGATAAGTGGGCTAGGGGAGAGAAGAAAAAAACTAAAGATCTGTGACTGAATTTTTAGAATACTCTTTAAATGACAAAGAGATAGAAATCGAGGTTATCAAAGGCTATAGATGAGGAGTAAGGGAGAGACTTCTGGTAATGAAAAATTCTGTTTTGGTTTTAGGAATTGTGGGAATTGTGTGGGGTTATTTGTTTGGCTGCCTAGTTGGTTGATTTTTGGTTTTTTGAGACAAGGTTTCACTCTGTAGCTTTGGCTAGTAGTCACTATATAAGCCAGACTGGCCTCAAACTCAAAGCATTTCTCCTGCCTCAATGTCCTGCATTCTGGATTATAGACCTGAGCTGCCATGCCCACTCCAAGAGTCCCTATGCAGACTGTGCTGGTCATCACACAAACCCACACGGGATGAGCTGCCTAGAACTGTACATACAAATGAGTTCATGGAAAGTAATGCCTAAGCATGTGACTGCGCCCATGGCAGCTTCCTGGTTCGGACATCCCAAAATAGCTCTACAAGGTGTCACCGTTAAGGGAAACGGCCTTCTCTGTAGTTTTAACTATCTCTTCCTTTTCTTTATTACAACTTATTATGATGATAGTGACTTAGCAAAAACCAAATCCTTAAAGACTGAGTGTGTGACTCAGTGGTATAGAACTCAGTATCAGCATGCAGGACACCCTCAGTTCCCTCCACTGGCAAAAAGGAAAGAATATAAGTCTCAAAATCATATTTTAAAAAGGACAATTTCATTTCAATAACATTTGTTTCTTATTAAGAGGGGACTACAGTTTGGATCCTACCACTTCCCCTGAGGGCCTGGTTATGCTAGTTCTTTGTCTCTTTGTAAGTCCACGGCAGAAGGGACACACTCTTTTTTTTATGTTTCTTTTTTTTTATTCTTTTTTAATTAATATTTCCACCTGCTCCCTGTTTCCCATTTCCCTCCCCTCCTCCCAAATATTGCCCCCTCCCCCCACTCCCCTCCCCCTATCCCCACTCCTCTTCTCCACCCCCCACACCATTCCCCCTTCCTCTCGATACTGAAGAGCAGTCCAAATTCTCTGCCCTGCGGGAAGACGAAGGTCTTCTATCTATGTCCAGGAAGGTGAGCGTCTAAACAGGCTAAGCTCCCACAAAGCCAGTTCATGTATTAGGATCGAAACCTAGTGCCATTGTCCTTGGTTTCTCATCAGCCTTCATTGTCCGCCATGCTCAGAGAGTCCAGTTTCAACCCATGCTTATTCAGTCCCAGACGAGCTGGCCTTGGTGGGCTCCCAATAAATCAGATCCACTGTCACAGTGGGTGGGTGCATCCCTCGTGGTCCTGATTTCCTTGCTCATGTTCTCCCTCCTTCTGCTCCTCATTTGGACCTTAAGAGCTCAGACCGTTGCTCCAAATTGAGTCTCGGGACATACTCTTGATATCAGTTGCCATACTTCCCCTCTGTATCTGGAGAATAAGTAGCCTTGTCCTGTACAAAGACATGAAAAGGTTCTCTTCACTTAGTCACAGCTAATACAGCCATGGCTTGCATCAATATAAACTCTGATTTCTTTCCAAAAGAAAGAAGCAGCATTTCTCCCTCACTGGCAGGCTGTCAGGGAAAAGAAGTAGGGAAATCATAAACACGGAGTGACTCAGACAAGGCTGGCAAACCCAGTTCTACCACACACCATATTCGCTGCTGGGGACTGTGCCTTGATCTCATCCTTTTTAAAAAGAGACTTGCTCTCCCTAGTCCATCCTGCATGTGCTGGTGGCGTGGAGTTGTAAAGAAGCGCCACACACGCTCTGAAAATGCTGCTTCCACACAAGACAACAAAGCTGACTGCGGCAGAAAGTAAAATGCTCACGTGGAGAACAATGACCACTTCCAGTTGAATCCTCATCTGCGGACCAAGCCCACACTCTGCCACTGTGATCCCCGTTAGCCACAGAGGTTTCTCATTTTCCAGCTGCCTCTCTGTCTTCTGATTCTTAAAATCTTACTCTTGGCTGAACCTCTGTCCTCTGGATAAAAATGGATACTGCATTAGCTAGGTTTTATATTTTAGTTTTTGGCTTTTTTATTCTGTTTTTCACTGTGACAGAATAACTGGCAGAAACAAGTTAAGAGGAAGAAGGGTGGATTGGGGCTCATGAATTCAGAGAGTTTGGTAAATATTTTCTTGGTCACCTGTGCTTCAACAGACAGACCTTGGCCACAGGAGAACATGACAGAGCTTTCCCGTTTGTCACACATAAGAAGCCAACATAAAGAGACAGGGATGGGTGAGTGACGAAATGCCTCTAAGGACCTGTGCCCCAGGACCTACTTCCTCCAATGAGACTCATCTCCTAAAGCTTCCAGAACCTCCCAAAAATTGCACCACACTGCCTGAAGAACCAGCATGCACCCCAAGAGCTCGTGAGACATATTGCACACCCAAACTTAACAAGTGATGGGACAAGTGGAACCTAGAGCAGTGTGTGAAATCAAAGAGGGAAACTGAGCCCATGGCTCAAGTCCTACTTCCTCAGGTCCTTCTCTGTGTGCTGGGGCAGGTCGTTGCACCTCCTCATGGTTTTCACTATCTGAAATGAGAGAGCTAGACTATAACAGAGTTGTTTCTTTTCCATAAGGAGCCTGAGAATGAATGAATGGACTTTGCAAACTCTAGCATCTTCCGAACTCTATCATGGAACAGGAAAGCTGCTATAGGCATCACTCTATCCTAATAAAACTTTATTTATTAAAAAAAAAAAGTCAGCAAGCTGAGTATAGTCAGCCTGCTTTAGTCTGAGAACTCATGAACTAGATCAGTAGTTTCCAGTGATTTCTACATGAGAAGCCCCTTTATTACACATCCCCTTATAAATGTCATACTTCAAAAACATGTTTATCAACCCTACAGCATTGAGTGTGAATTGAATTAGTGTTCTGCTTTAATTATAAATAAACTACACAATATATGTTTCTACAATGAGCTCTGATTGGCAGACTTTTATATAAATGCTCTGATTATATGTATATAATAGACTCTGATTGGCAGACTCATATGTGTGTGTGTGCACACATACAGCTCGACAATTCTGATTGGCAGATTTTTATAAAATAACTAGTGTTAACATACTAGGCTAATATATTTCCAACCAGAATAATAAAGCCTGACATTTTAGTTTAATAACTTACCTTACCATGAAAAAATATAGGCATGGCTTCTCAAAACACAGAAAAGTATGCACAGTCTCCCAACAAAAATGTCAAGATACCACTCTACAGGTCTGAGGTGTGCTCTGTCCTGTCTTTTAGAAGGTCAAAGTTGTTGGGAGCAGTGAGACCCCAGATCCTGAATTTCTTGTAATCCCCTGATCTGAGTGCCTACAGCTGCTCTGAGCACGAGACCTTCAGGAGTTCCTGATGGCAGGAGAATGGTTTCTGATGGGTTTGGCTGGGGCGTGGCTATCTCTATATAATATACCCCTGAACACAATAAAGGGGGCATTCTTGGGGAATTCAAGGATGACCCGTGTCGCTGTCTCTCTGTCTGTGTGTGTCTGTGTATTTTAACCTCCAGCCCCCTTGCCCGAAGCTTGGTAACTGGGTAATAGCGCACAGAGTGCAGACACGGGGGCGTGGTGCGCAGCACAAAGTGGTCCGTGATTGGTTAGATGATACGACACAGGTCTCCTCTCCTTTATGAGCTTCTACTTTACATCATGCAGAAACGACTGGATGATGTCTATAGACCTACCATGTCCTGTCATCTTCTGATCCCGAGGTCCAATTCCTTCAAATGTGTTCGCTCTCCTGGTTAACAGGTAGTGTAAATACTATCAGAATACATGTCTCCCTTTAAGAACTCTTCAGTGTTGATACTTGTGACTTGCTAGGGATGTTTTGGCTCAAATGCATCTTATTTGAATCATTTCAATTATCACACACACAAAAAAAAAAATCTGTCCAGTCCCCCTGGGACTTCAGACCCCAAAGCACTTCCTAATCATTCCCCTAGGTGAACTAAAATTTAAATTCAGTCAGAAAGTACACTTGCTTTTGTGAGGGTGCAGGCTTCAGTGTGGGGAGTGTGATATTAAAAAAAAAAAAACTATTAAGTTCAACACAAACAAACAAAAAACTACACTCTTCTGTGTCTTGCCCTTTCATCTGTCTTCCCATCCTCCTGATTAGGAACAGCCCAAGACACCTCTGGGTTTCATAATCAAGGAAGGATGGGTAGGAATGCCAGGAACAAAAAATCATAATAATAAGGGAATGTCTACAGCAGCCAATTTCTTTTCCCAATGTCTTTTCCTCACAAGGAACCTGGCCTGGGTGTGTTGCAGACGCTGAATGACAGGCAGACAGCACAACCCTGGAGATGAGACATGGGCTGCAGTGAGGAAGCTGTTCAAGCATGCTTGGTTCTTAATATGACAAGAGTTTCAGAAAGATGCGGCTGTATATCAAAGAGCGCTCTTCATCCACACCCCCATCTTCTCACCTGTTGACCATAAGGCATGGCGCATGCCTTATCTCATCTGTTTAGTGGCCTCATTCCTTATGATTATGGTGGCTGTCACTAGAAACCTCTAATGAGAGTTGGGACACTTTCTTCTGCAAACAGCTGGAGTATCAATATTTCAGACTTTGTGGGAGATCGGGTGTGTCATAACTATTCAATTCTGCCATAGTAGTAAATACTCATAGAGCATAGAAAATGAATGAGTATGGCTATAATGAAAAAATGTTATTAACTGAAAGCAGTGGGATGATATAGCATATGGCTACCTGTTCTATAATAATACTTAAAACTATTTTCTTTTTTGCAGAAAAATCCTATATAGTCAGTAATTTTATTTTATTTCTTTTTTACAATTGGCATAAAGCCATTATGCTCCATAAAGCAAGGAAACATTAAACACTGGCCCAGATTCCACAAGCTGTGTGTGCTGGAAAGGATATGAGGCTCTTACTACCTAAACCACAATTGTTATCTCCCTAGTCAGAGCCCCATGGTTGACTTTTACTCTTCCCTGGGGCTCTTCAACCTCATTCAGGAGATACAGATAGGATACAGATGGGTAGCCATTCTAGTGTCCCACACAAAATCATAGCTGCCTGTCCCAATCAGAAACGGAAGGGCTACTTATAAAGTACCATCTCAGAAAGAAACACCTTCAGCAATATGAATGAGTTGGTGGTTTCTAACTCTGTAGCAAACAGAGGTAAAGTTTTCCAGCAAGACCCCTGATCAGTTCTGTCCCACCAGCCACTCTTCAAATAACCACACAGAGACTTATTAATTATAAATGCTTGGCTAAATAGTTTAGGCTTGTGTTTTAGTTAGCTCTTATAAATTGACCCATTTCTATTAATCTACTTGCTGCTCCAAGACTTGTTTACTTCATATACATACTTCCCATCCTGCTCACTCTGCATCTCGTGGCATCTCCTCTTGACTTCTTCTTTCCAGCTTTGTCCTAATCTCATTCTTCCACCTAACCTTACCCTGCCTACCTATAGGCCAGTCAACTTCTTTATTGAACCAATCACAGGGACATATATTCACATAGTGTAAAGGAATACTCCACACAGCTATATGAATAATGCCCCCTCCTTCTGTGACACAGGCTACAAGAAAATGTAGACATGAACCCACAACCTGTCATGACTTGTAAATCTTGTGCACCTAAATCTGACTATTTCTTTTGCATCTCCAAGATGAATTTAGTTCACTCAACAATAATCACTTTCTACATTATTAGCATGGCCACTTACTAACTGGTATATTTTTATACTGGTTAATCTTGAAAGTCTCAGAAACCTGTTATTCTCAAAGGTAGCAGTCATATACCTACTTCAAGGAAGAATATCATACTGAGCTCTTTTTCTCCCCCTCTAGTCCATACAGTCCCCTCCTAGGAACATTTTCCAGAAGTTCTCTTTGATGAGGACTCAGTAAACATTTCCCATCCCAAAGCCCTGAAACCACAAAACATAAAAATTTCAGAAACTAGCTCAAACTGTTTTCTGTTGTGGAAACAAAAGGCCTGTGACTAGATATACAGAAAAAAAAAAGTCTGTTTCAATTCATGGTAGTGACAGCTTGGAAATTCAAGAACATGGTGCCTGTAGTTTATGCTTCAACTCTCAGAGGACACAAACAGAAAACAGGTATGTACAAACCAATCAAGCAAAAAAGCATAATGTGTAACCTTGCTTTATGACAGCCAGCTCTTAGGGGATTTATTCAGTCCCTTGAGAGCAAGAACTCACTCACAAAAGCACGGCATTAATCCCTAACCACTCCCACCTACCAACACTACCATAAGAGCAATCAAAGTTAATGTGAGTTTCAAAGGAGAGAAGACATATTCAAAGCATAACAGACACCAATAGAGGTCTCTAAATGATGGATTTTTATAACATAGATACTACCTAATTCCTGAAGAACAGTGTCCTTCAGGACAAACAACTGAATTTTTGGAGGATGGATAGATTAGATAGATAGATAGATAGATAGATAGATAGATAGATAGATAGATAGATAGATGATAGATAGATAGATAGATAGATAGATAGATAGATAGATAGATAGATAGATAGATAGATAGATAAAAAGATACATACATACATGCATATCCCTGATATGAAATAGATGGCAAAGATGGAAGCACGATATTAATATCTACTCCCCAAGGAGACTAAAAGAAAATTGAATGTCCCCTTTCCTGTGTTTTCACACACAATTACTACAGTACAGTCCTCATCAATTAAGCTCCTACATTCCAGGCACCATGCTGTGAGAGGAATGAGCACAACCACCACCTTTAAGGGTTTCTATTCCAGCTGAGAAAAAAGCACTCCATCAAATAACCATGATACCAAACAGACTACACACGCTATAATAAAGATACAAAAAGTCCAGAAAAATAATCTTGTGTGCTTTTGTTTTTTCGAGGGCCACGAGTTTTAAAAATTTACCAAGACATCCAGTGAGGGCAAGGACTAATTGCCCATCTTCAGAGCTTAGCAACAACTAATGAAATGAAAACAGGATTTTCTCATTCTCCAAAATAAAACACATTGCATTGTGGCCGCATGCATTTTCAGTGCTCCATGAAATAACCAAAACATCTCTTCTGCATTTATAACCTAAAAAATTCTGTATTGAAAGGATAAAGCCTGGAGAAGAGACCAAAACAAAGGCTCAACATCCTTCCCCTCATCTTTCATCTCTACCTCGGCCTCCGAGTCCATCAAAGGCTCCGTCTCTTGGCATCTCTAACAGAAAGGTTTTTTTCTTCCTTTTTTCCAATGAACCAGAGGCCTGGAAACACTTAAAAGGATTTACTTCTTACATATATTCATCCCACACAAGCGCATTAAGCACTTGATGTGTACTTTCCACTGTGCAAGATGCTCAGATGAAGAGATAAACACAGTACGGTCTTATCCTTGGTGGGCTCACAGTCTACAACATAATGCAGGGAAGAAAAGGAAGACAAATTCCCCAACAAATAAGGACATTTCAAAGTGAACATCTCCCTAGTACTTTTGTCTATGCTATTATAGAATCATTCAAATACTGCTTCTTAGGCATAAGTCAAGACAGTGATGAGGAAAACATTCTTTATTTTGCAAAGAGTCAAGCTGTCTAGCATACAAGATTTGAGTTGCCCGTTGGTCTCTTCCCTCTAGCCTTCTGAATTGGCTTAGCACTCCTAACATTCAATTTTCTAACTGGGTTACTTGTTCTGGTGGAAGCTCCACCTCAGCCCCTGGCATCCATATACCCAAAGAATCTGGAATGCTCTGGTGGAAGTTCCATTCCAAGCCCCCTCCCCCATCTCCCATTTCAAACCCCACCCCCTCAAAAGCCCACCAAAAGTCAGCCCCTTCTTGGGGTTCCTCAAAACCACACCTACAGGCTACTTAAGACCTGGTAGCCATGTTTGCCACGTGATAACTCTCTCGCCCTCCTGAGGGTGACCCAGGAGTGTTTTGCTCTGTTCATTAAACCTGAATTTATTAATTTGGTTTGACTGGCTTATTACTATATTATAATTTAGTAGTAGTAGTAGTATCAGCAGCAGAGGATTAACTGGTGATTCAAAACTTACCATTACGGCCATGTTCAAAGATTAAAATACAATTCTATGTAAAGTCTAGTGTCCTGCACATGGCACCAAGTACTCTAAAATCTGGCCTCAACTGTGTGCTCTGGCATTGCTTTTTTAGTCAATAAACGTCTACAGAGAACCAGACATTGTTCTGGTCATGAGAGACCACTGGAAACATCAGACAGTTAAGATTCCTAGTTTCTTAGGGTAGTAGACAGAAAGTGGGGCATAGTAGCATATGCTTGCAATCCCAGCACTCAAGAAGCAGGTACAGGGTGAACTAAGAGTTCAAGGTCAACCTGGGCTACACAGTGAAGACTATCTTAAATAAAAAAATAAATAAAATAAAATACATAATTAAAAATAGAAAGAAAGGGAGAAAAAGAAAAACTAGTTGAGGGAAAGCAAACTAAGCAAGTAAACAAGAATTTCCTTTTTAGCTTTATTTTTATTTTTTATCTAAATAACATTTTTTTTTATTTTACATACCAACGAGTCTCCTCTCCCTCCTCACCTCCCATCCCTTGGGAAAAAGTTAAACAAAGTAATAGGGATCGGGAGGGCTGAGATCTCAATCATGCTCTAGGTCATGATCTGATCAAGCCAACACCCATAAGGCCCTAGGGAGCAGTGTCCAGAGCAGGGGGTGAGGATGGCAGGAGCAGGGCAGAGAATGACTGAGCCCGGGCCCTGGAGGCAAGATAAGAAATGTAGATTTATAGCTCATGTTTGAAGAGAAACCATTAGTAGTGTATTCAGCTCAAACAGGGAAGCCTTGCTATGCTGTAGAGCAGTGGGAAGCTCCTGCGGATTTCAAGTGAAAAACTCTGGTGGTCTATGCTGTCATCTTTCTGAACCGAGGGTGAGAGTTCACAAAAGTGAGATACTTGGAGTTGACTGCATGGTCTACAGGCAGCTCAGTGGGCTAGGGAGTGTCCTCCCCTAGCGCTAGGTTGCTCTGAGAGTTCTTGTTTAAAAGGTGAGGGGGGGGGTGCTGTGGAACAATGGTTTGTACCCTGTCAATTGTATTTTAATAAAATGCTGATTGGCCTGTATCCAGATAGGAGTATAGGTGGGACAACCAGGCAGGAAGTAGAGGCAGGGCGATGAGAACAGGAGAATTCTGGGAAGAGGAAAGCTCAGCCTGCATTCGTGACCCAGCCACAGAAAAAGCAAGATGTGACTGCCTAGCGAAATAAGGTACCGAGTCATGTGGCTAACATAAACAAAAGTAATGGGCTAATAAAAGTTATAAGAGTTAATAAGAAGTCTGAGCTACTAGGCCAATCGGTTTATGATTAATGTAGGCCTCTGTGTGTTTCTTTGGGACTTAACGACTGCAGGAACTGGGTAGGACAGAAAACTTCAGTCAATATCCAGGTGTCTCCACTAGTTGCTATTTCTTCTAGGCAATTTGGTTAATGTCTGCTCCTTCCAGGGTCCTTAACTGGTCTGGTCTCTGCTCACTCCAAGTGGCTTGCTCTGAGCCTCCTCTTTGCAACCTTGCTTGTCTTGGGACTCTCAGCTATCTTTAATTTTGTTTTTTTTTGGGGGGGGGGATAAATCTAGTGGATCTGGTAAGTATCAGGGACTTTACGGTACTCTTTTGAGTTGTTTATTCCCTTTCTCTCCCTCTAGGATATAATCTTTCCATCTGGGAAACGAGAACCACCAAATATACCCTTGGATCATGAGTGGGGGGGCAGGTCACTTGTCCCGGTGACCATCAGCATTAGAATTCATGCCCTAGAAGGTCTGACAGTATCAAAGGGAGTCACACAAACTGTGTGTGCACCTTCCTTCTCGTCCTCTGCAAGCATGTACCGCACCTTATTTCATTAGGTCTAAAACACCAATTCTAAGACATATTACTTTATGGAACACTAAAAATGAAAAAGGGAGCTCAATTAAACTTTGACACGTTCTAAAACACCATGCATTATAAGTGGCTCCTCATTTCGAAGATGTGGAGTACGAAGGGAAATGGAACCTTAAAAGCCTTGTGTTACCTGAAGGAGCTAAAGCTCAAACAATGGCCCAACATCTGATACACCCTTGCGCATGTGCTAGGTGACTGTTGTTCTCTTGATCCCAAGAATCATATCCATTCTGTCTCTTCCCTTTCTGTTTGTTCATTTGCTTGCTTGATTGATTATTTGGCTTTGTTATGTCGTTATTTTGAAAGAGGACCTTGCTGTGTAGCCCAGGCTAGCCTTGAACTCACTGTCTAGCCACTGCCAACTTGGAACTGTGGATCTCCCCTTTTCCTCAACCTGTCAAGTGCTCAGATTTTTTCAGATTTTAGTCAGAATGGTTTGGCATAGAGAAATAAAGACCAAAATGCGCTTGCTCCAAGTAAGGCTGCATTCTATACAAATGCCTTCACTGGCAGCTGGCAACTTAATGGGATCGGGAGGAAGTGGGCTGAGCTCCTTCTCCATGGGCGGCACTGTCCAGAGTTGTCAGGGATAATGGTAATTTATGTTTACCTCCACACTGCTCTCTTCCTCACCTTAGTCAATCGCTAGCACAGCCTCTCTCCAGGGGGAGGAGAGGGAGGGAGGGGTGGGCAACGAGAGGAAGGAAGCAGCTCTTGTTCACAGCAGCTCTGCTAAATTGCATTTGCCCTCTTTTGCATAGAGCAATAAAGTCTTATAGAAGATGGAGCATAGATTTTTAATTTTCTCCTTGTCACTAGGTGCTGTAATCACATAATTAACCAAGTGCTAGAGATAGTTATTTATAGCAAATGGGCAAAACGATCATAGGGGTTAAGTCACCCAGGGACTGTAGGTTACAGTTTCCTCTCAAATAGGCATACATGGGTTGACAATATGGTCATGCCATGGCTATTTGGGACCTGACACCTTAAAAACATGGCATTCCAGTAGAAGAGGGGTGTTGAATCTGCACACACTTGGGAGTTTGGTTTCAAAGCTCTGGTAGGAATGGAATTTGGCCAAGGACTCCAGGCCCAGCAGCTATGCTATGATCCAGCAGTCCACCCCACCCCAAGTCACCCCACTCCCTAAGTGCCTTTGGTATGTCTCTCCCTCTGCCTAGAATGCCCTTCCAGCCCCAGGACCGATCTTTTAAGAACAACCCACATGGTTTCTCCATGGAGACTTCCACGCATACAATTGCTCTGGCAGCTTTCTGGGTTACAAATAAAACACATATATAAAACCACATACATGCCCTCTGCCTGCCGACATCTACCACCAGATGATTGATGGCAGAGACTAATAGAACTTCTTGAGGCCCACAAAGTGTTTGGCTTACCCACCTCCTCGGGTCGGACAGCCTCTCCCATTGCTCCAACACTGTACCCAGAGCAAAGCAAACCAAATACCCACTTCCTAAGATCCATGCATAGTGTAGCTGTTTCTCCCCCATGATGTTCCCTGAGCAAAACAGCTGTGACAACACACTTACAGCCCTCACAAGCATTGGCATTATTACTGATTTTGAGATCAGGATACTCAGGGGGCTTCAGGAAGTCCTCACCACACTCCACCTCCCACAGAGACTCCAATCAGCACTGTAGAGGAAGTAAAGGATTGGCAGGAGTCGGGACCTATCAGTGGTATTTCCACCCTGTCACCCAAGGGACTTCCCAGTGGAGTGGTTATATACCTGTGCATTACCCATGCCCTTGCTAAGTGGTCCCAGTAAACTCATTGGCTTTACCATGATGGCCATTGACAGAGTCTTGGCTCTCTTCTGTTGGTACCCATATCCCCAGGAAAAGTCCTGAACCACCAAATATGGGAGCCAGGAAGTGGTTATGAAAGGTGTCCTCATTAATACCAATAAGCTCCCATGCAAACCACCATTTCAAATTTGCTTAGTCATGAAAGCCTGAAATTCAAACCTCTTTAAGGTGCTCTGCTGTCTCAGTTGGATGTTCTCTCTTAAAGCACAGCACCATTGAAAACGCAGTGTGTTACTTGTATTGCAGTCTCACACCAGCTCCTACCTGAATTCTCAAATTTTAACTCTCTCTTCCCTAAACGGTGAGACCCAGATAGCACATAAGGCACTTTTCCCTGAGCAAAGAGGGAACAGACAGACAGAGAAGGAGCTGACAAGGAGCAAACACTTCAGACCAAGAATCATTCTTCATTCATCAACTACGGTTCTGTAAAATAAGTATCACCACCATCAGTGGCGTTGTTATTTCATGGATGACAAATAAGGTTATCTGCCCAAGGTCCAAGTAGAGTTGCTAGGATACAATGCCGGTCCACACATCCTTCCCCATAGGAGGATGCACAGTGCAGAACTGCTCTCCTTTCTCAGCCTCCTCCCCCAAAAATAAACTCAAGGAGTCTAATTATGTGTCACTTACACCTTAAGAGACCACAGACAACTCAAGGAAGAAGGACAAACCCATTAACTTAGAACCGCATGAATTACTGTGAGAGATTCTGAAATCTCTTAAAAGACTTTCAGACACCAGGGTGAGGCGGCAAGTACAAGGTCATATTTGTACTTGTGGGCATATCAGTGTGTCAGTGTGGGGAGCAGAGGCAGGGCACAGAGACGCTCCTGGGACCTGACAATCTCTACCACCTCAGTGGCAATCTGGGAACCTCCATGATAGGGAATCTGGATCCTCAGAGCCAGGAATAAAGTGCCAAAAAGGCATCCAGTTATCTTTTAAAGCCCAAGCTCAGACACTCTCTGGCATACATATAATCTCACAGCCCTAAGGAAAGGAAACATATGGCCTCCCAGTCAAGCCGCATTGGGGGAACTGTGGCTGTTTCAAACAGAAAGTCGGGTTTACTCTTAAACATGTCACCCTACTTCACCCTACCCCATTCTAATTTGCCATATTGATTCTATGAGCTTCCTCCTGCCTGTTCCTTTTCATGAGTAGACTCCCAGTCAAGGCTGTCTGGGACTCCAGTTAGTCCATCTGAGTTCATTTGGAGGGACAGAAAGTGTTGCCTTGTAGAACATGGAGCAAGGTGGACATGGAACCTAATTCAGATGCCTGTCCAGGTTTAGAGTTTGCTTGTCCCAAGCATGTAGCACTGTGCCTCCTCCTGCAAGGGACATTGTCTTAGTTGGGGTTTCTATTGCTGTAAAGAGATGCCATGACCACAGTAACTCTTAAAAGGGAAAACATTTCATTTTCAGAGGATCAGTCCATTATCATCATGCTCAAACATAGCAGCATGCAGGCAGACATGGTGCTGGAGAAGTAGCCATGAGTTCCACATCTTATCTCACAGGCAACAGGAAGTGGTCTGTCTCATAGGAGGTGGCTTGAGCATATATGAGATCTCAAAGCCTGCCTCCATAGTGACACACTTCCTCCAACAAGGCCACACCCACCCTGACAAAGCTACTCAAAATGCCTCCTCATAATGCCACTCCCTCTGGAGGCCATTTTCTTTTAAATCACCATAGACATCTTTTCCAAGAGCTGAGAGAGGCAATGAAGTCTGGCCTGGAGACCGGGTCACCATCTCTTACTGCAATGCTTCCGAGCAAAGCGAGAGAAGCCACTAATGTCAACTGTGCTCTTCCTATGGCCAGGGCATTCATTTGCATGACTTATTTTTCACCCATAAGACAATCTGACAGAACTCGTGCTTCCGCTAATTTGTTTTTCTATTGCCCATATCATTAGCTGAAATTGTTAACATCCATTTGCTCATGTCTCTTCTGCCCCATTTTTGCTCCCTAAATTGGAATTGTCGAGGAAAATAAAATCAAACTGGAGCAGTATTGGGGGTCATTTAAAATGTAGCCAAAAGGCCATCATTAATGACATCCCAGGCATCTGCTTCTAACTGAACCTTTCAACTTGGATGCAGACCCACCTGATAAACGTAGCATCTTACAGCCCAAAAGAAAGGTAACGTGGGGCCTCTCCGACTAGCCCCATACACCCTGATCCCAGCCCTAGAGTTGACCTCTGAATCACCGCTAAACCCTCCTGACCCTTCATACAATTGGCCCATCTCCCTAACTACCTGCCAAATAACCAAGAGAGTGAGACCACACCCAATGTCTCTTACAAAGCAACTTAGATTTTGCCAGCACCTATCATTTCTAATGAGTGTTAAAATTACCAGCCTCCTCCGACTCACATCTATAAATACAGCTGTCATTTTGTAAAACCTTGAAGCTCATTTCTAAGATTGCTTGGATCAGTGTTTGCTCAGATTGCAATCCTAATTAGTCCCAAATAACCGAATGTTCTTTGTTTCTGACTAGGTTGACTTTACGCTAGGTCAGCAAAATCTAAGTTCCCTGAGTCTGAAACTGCAACCTCCTTCCTGCTGTATCCCTGGAAGCTAGGAAATGGTTTGAGCTTAATATTTGTGAAATAAATACATTTCACAGGTTAAAAAAAAACAGCAATGCAAAAGAAGTTAAATAACACATTCAGAATTAACCAAATGCACGTCCTTTCATCTATATGGTAGAAATAGATCCAGCCACCAACTCACTGCCCTATGCCCTTCTTGTCTAAGCCAACTCTGTTGAATTTTTAAAAATGCCATGAAGTCAAGTAATGCCATGCAACAAGGCTCACATAGGAGGTTTACTGGAAGAGGAGAAAGAAGAAACAGAAGGGAACAACAAGGAGACAGAGATTGGTCCCGGCGGGAAGAGTGTCAGAAAGGTGGAGGGAGGGAGAGAGAGACAGAGAAAGAGAGGAGAGGGTAGAAAGGAAGAGGAAGGGAGGGAGGAGGAGGGAAGAGAGACAGGAGGTGGGCAAGGCCCATCTTTCAAAAGGGAACGTAGCAAATGTGCATAGGAGATGTTCTTAGTGGCTTCAGTGGAGGACATATTCTATCAGGACCCTAAAGGCAGGCCAATACAGATGCCTAAATACTAACAAACTCTGGTTCAAATTGTTCAGTTCTTCCTCCTGGGCCTGGGAGCCTGGATGGAGGGTTCGCCGACAACAGGCCAGGTGCTCAGAATACACTGAGCAGAAAGTATCATCACCCATTCAAACACACTTCTATGGTCAAAGGAATCCCAGAGGCAGCAGAGGAGACAAAGAAGAGATGTGGAGGGTCCCCAGGTGGTGGCAGGGAGCTGGAGGACTAGAACGAATGTGAAGGCAAGGGAAGGCCCGCCAGGCATGGCTGCCTAAAGGCAGGCCCAAGAAACAGACTGTTTGACAGCACTTGGGGTTTGGGGTCAACCAGGTCTCTGGAGGAGTTGAGAGGCGGCAACTCTGGAAGAAGAACTGGTGGCCACGTATCCAGGATATGAGCAGATGGGCACTTATCCCTGTAACAGCAGCTCCAATCTCTGAAGGGTCCTACAGAACTCAGTCTTGCTGCAAAAGGAGGTGGTAGAAGGTCACAGGAGAGGCAGTGGGTGACAACGACGGCTCAGGGATAGGGCAATGATAGATGGTGCGAAGTAGAGGCTGGGGACAGCCAGGCATAGTTTCAGCCCTTTCCTAGGCTGGCAGATGGAGGATCCCAGTAGATGGGAGGTGAACCCAGACTTGTGGAATCAGGTGAGCTCACGCTCCAAGTCCCAAACACTCCATTACTCTGGGGTTAGTTGGCAGACCAGAACTCAGCCTCAGGGGGCCCACTTGCTGGCAATGCCTACCCACGGTGGTAGGAGCGCTCATGTAGGGTGGGTGGGAAGTCAGAGAGCTGAAGTCAGGTGCCATTTATAGATTCCTTTCTTATAACTCATTGGGTGTAGTCCCAAGGTTCCAGTAAAATAGAACGAAGTCAATTCAAAGGAAGCCTGTGGTCTGCTGGATTTTAATTCCCCAGGCTTGTCTTTCAGCCCAGCTTCACCTCCAACAAGCTCAGAGTCTCCCTGGAAGAAGAGAAAGAAGGCTAAGGCTTTCTCTCCACTCTGTCCCTTTGCTTTGAAATTGTTTTCTTCCATGGGAGCCTGCTGGCTTTAATTAGGAGGAGTGAAGGCAGCCTGCCGACTAGAGACAGCAGGCGGTCTCACAAAAATGTGTTCAAGAAGCAGCTTCGGATAATCAGAGGTCACCGAGTCCCTGTGTCTGCAGCCTCCTCCTTTCTGGCTGCTGTTTCCCCATCCTGCTTGTCTTACCATTTACCCCTCATTAGCTAGAAGGAAGCCACCAACTCAGAGTCCTGTTGCTATGGTCTTGGAAGGGGGTCCATCTTCAAGAGGTTGAGGGCTGGGATGGGGGAATTCAGAACAAATGAAATCATATTGCCTGTGCACAATCAGCTATAATTAGGCCTCTTATAAATATCTATTACATGAGTGCATTCAGGTGATAAAAATCAGGCATGTTTAAATGAACTGAAACTCTGGGCCACAGAGGGTAATTTTTTTTTGAGCCCGAGAGAGTTCTCTACTGTGTGTAAAAGAACATTAAATGCATATTATTAAGTAGAAGAAGCTCATCAGAGAGGCGACATGCTTTTTGATTCCGTCTGTATGACATTCCGGAAAAGGAAAGCTTCTCAGTTGTTCCGGGTTAAGGGAAAGAGGGATGAGAAGGTAAATGCAAGAAATGCAAGGAGGGTGGGCAGTGGAACTGCTGTTGGCAACACGGGCAGGTTCTTAACACCAGGGCAGGAATCCAGAGGAGACAAAAGAAGGAACTGGCACAAAGCTTTGTTAAAAACAATAGCCTACACCGGTAAGACAATGGAGGTTTCTCATAGGAGAGGTGTGGCCTGCGTTTAAATAGTTCATTTCATAGGGAAAATTCAGCAGAGGGAAGGACTATTCATGAGTTAAGGCAGGCGAAATGCAGGCAATTCCAGGGGTGAGATGGGATTTTCTGTGACGAGGGTTTACTACCTTTTTCTGTCCTTATATAAGATTTTATGTGTCATGGTATCCAATACATGGTGGGAGTCGCCTGTTTTGCAAGGCTGATAACACAGAGATGCACGGCAGCCTCGACAGGGTTCACACATTTCAGGGTAGGGGCAAGTGTGTGGATTAGAAATTTTAGGCAGAAGGAACAGACATATGAAAGAAAAGGAACAGAGATGCAGAATTAAGTCGGGAGGGCAATCCAGAAAATACTGAATTTGCCCGCGTTTATTTTCCATATGCTTTATACCCCAATCCAAAAGCAGAGTAAGAAGAGAGAGATTGCTTTAACATGGTACAAAGAACAAACAGAGCAATTACCTCTTCAATACCTGAAACATCAAGAAACTATATTCTGAGTTAAGTAATCTGTTGTTTAGGCAGGACGTGCAATAACCACACCTTAGACCAAGCATCCTGTAGGCAGCCACTCCCCGGGTCAAACCTCCTTGAAGGAACAGGAATAGGCTTTAATTCTCTGACTTCTGGTCAAAGTAGAATGAACCCACTTCTGTGGGCTCCCACATCGTGTGGGTTGGCTGTTGGTCCCAGCGAACAATTTGGGGTGATTCTGTCTTTACTATTCAGGTTGGCCACACAGCTCTGTCTTTCTTCAGCTTCTAGCCACTATTCAGCTTGTCTCTTTTTGTCCCCTGTGTCTATCTCCTCTACCTGAAAACTACACAGTATGACACTATAATGACAGATCCCCGTCATTTTACATTTGTCAAAACCCATCCTATGTGCAGCACCAGTGAACCCTGGGGTAAACTCTGGATTTGGGGAGATAATGATGTGTCAGTGTAGGTCCATCAATTGTAACAACTTAGAGTGCTGCTGGGGGCTACTCCTAGACATTTAGTGCTCTAGACGGAGCAGCTGTGCATGTGCGGCTACAGGACCTACTCAGTTCCATTGGGAGCATACCCCTGATCAAACAATGAAGCTTTTGTTTTTATTTCTTTTTAAATGTATTTACTTAATTATTTACGCATTTATATTTATGTGTTTGGAGAGGTGACCCATGCCACAGAGTACATGGGGTAATCAGAGGACAATTTTGGGGAGTCATTCTCTCCTTCTGCCACGTGAGTCCTGGGGACAGAACACAATCATGAGGCTTAGCAGCAAGCACCTTTACCCACCGAGCCATCGAGATAGCTTCTTTTACTGTGGGATGAGATGGGGTCTTGTTTTACATCCTTGGCTGATCAGGAACTCACTGTGTAGAGCCAGGCTGGCCTCCAACTTGTGGCAGTCTTCCTATCTCTGCTTCCTGGTTGCTGGAGGATGTGGACCATGAACAAACGTGCACCATGAGATCCAACTTCACTGACTATCCTGGAGTTCCCTAGGTAGATGGGGCTGGCCTTGAACTCATAGAGATCCACCTGCCTTACCTTCCAAGTGCTGGGATTAAAGGTGTGTGCAACACTGTACCTGGCTTTAAACTTTTTTAAAAAAATTAATTTTAGTCTGTGTGTCTGTTTGTACAAGCATATGATATTGTGTGGGTGTCAGAAGATAGCTATTGGGAATTTATTCTCTCACACACTTATTTTTTTAAAGAGCATTGGACTTAGATGTGAATGGTACTAACTTTGATTTCTGTGATAATTTTGGTCAACACAAACTGGTTATACAAACTTGAAAATGTTACTTTGTTGCCCCTGGGTCTCAAAAACTCCATACATACACCAGGAGTGATGGTGTCTTCTGGGCATGAATGTAAAGTAATAAAGATGTACACAGGGTCAAGTTTATTAATTATATGAACATACTATCATGAATAATAGAAAATATTTTAACTAAAGATGTATTTGTTTTATTCTAATATGCAATAAAATATAGAAAGTGACAGGAAATAGCTTAATAAAATAACAGCAAGATCTTTTATTTCTTGAGATAAGGCCTGACAAAGTGACCCAGGCTGGCATTACACTTGAGATTCTCTTACCTCTGCCTGCTAAATGCTGGGACTTGGGAGTCTTCACCTTTGTTCAGAAGCACAGAGTGTTAGCCCAGACTGTACCACCTGTGTTTCCAGTTAGTTCTAGAAGCCCGTTCCTCTGCCAGTGAAAAACACCTACCCCTCTAGAAATCTGAACTTCAAACAGTATCCAGTCCAAGGAGTTGCAAATTTTATGTGTGTGACCCAAGTCTATTGTACTATAAACACTGCAGAAGGTAAATGAATAGCATCCTCACACAAAAGACCATGTTAAGCTGCATTAGCTACTACGGTTAATCTTGGTTGTCTACTTGATTGCATCTGGAAACGGGTGAAATAAAACCCAATGCACCGGCACTCTGCGAGGGATTTTCCTTAATCAGATTATTTAAAGCAAGAAGACCAATCCCGAATATAAGGCAGCCCAGACAAAAGGGCATGGAAGAAGGAAACTCTTTTAACTGCTTGCCCTCACTCTTATCAGCAAGTCCATTCTTTTTACTGTTAAAGCACTTCTTCAATAATAGCAGAACCTACAGAGCTGGAGAGATGGCTCAGAGGCTAACAGCACTGGCTACCCTTTCCGTGATTCCGAGTTCAATTCCCAGCAACCACATGGTGGCTCACATCCATCTATAATGAGGTTTGGTGCCTTCTTCCGGCTTGTAGGTACATATGCCAGAACACTGTATACATAATAAATAAATAAATCTTTAAAAAGATAGCAGAACCTACTTCGTGGCAATGCCAGCATAGACTGAAGACCAGCCACACTCCAAGAATCTTTCAGGACCTCAGCACCTGATGGAGACCGCAGGATCATCCAGCCTTCTGAACTAAATACCTACCAGATTCTCAGCCTCGCCAGTGTGAGAAAGTCGTTGCCCAGACCGCGTCCTGTGAGCCAGTCTGGTGATTCCCCCTTTAATGCATACATTCATCCTGTTGCTTCTCTTCCTTCAGGGAACCCTGACTCATGTAGCGGTCTTAAAAACCGTTTCCTCAGAGAACAGGACATGGGATAGGTTAAGTTTTGCTTAAAGGGTTGGTAGAAAAATCTGAAATACTGAGCCTCTGGGAGGAAAGATTTAGTATGGAAGGCAGGAATGACATAATGGGCAGCCAGAGGTTTTCCAGGCAGGGCAGAAAAGAGCTAGAATCCAATCCAAATGAACAAGGCATAGGTGCTGAGTGCTCAGGCTCGCCACCCACCTCTCTGAGGACTTGGAACACAGCACCAACCAGCGCAGAAACCATGAAACTTACAGTCTCTTTTCTATTATATTTGACTTACTGGGGAAGACTGCATGTGCGTGCCACAGTCTCTGTGTAGAGGTCAGAGGACAACCTGTGGGAGTCAGTTCTCTCCCTCCATAATGTGGGTCCTGGTAATGGAGTTCAAGTCATCAGGCTTGGTGACAAGTGACGTTACTCATTAAGCCATCTCACCAGGCAGGAACTTATGTCCTAATGGAAGAAGACAAACAATTAAAAAATAAACATAGTAATGTAACTTATTTAGTACACTCAATATTGATCCATTCCATTTTATTGCTACATTCAATGAATCTCAACAAAGTTCAGGTATAAGCATAGATCAGTACCTTGTTCAACCCAACCATCATCAGAGACACCTCCTCCTGCAGTGGATGGGAACAAATACAGAGACAACGTGCAGAGAATGAATGAGAGACCGTGGAGCATTCGTTCCTAAATGGAATGTCTTCATCAAATCTCTCCCCTCAGGACTCAGGGAACTAACTCTTCAGAAGAGGCGGCAGAAAGATAATAAGAGCCAGTGGAATTGGAAAACACAAAGAAACAAAGCCTTCTAGACACAGCAGGAGAGACACACATATGAACTCACAGAGACCGGCAGCCTGCACAGGACCTGCATGGGTTCAAGTCAGATGGAGTCCCAGTGCCAGGAGGGAAAATGAACTCAAGTTCCCCACCCTAACCCAGAAGCTATCTCAAACTGATAACTTCTAACAAAGAAAAAAAGTCAGTTTTCAGCTTTTTTAACAAAGCCTTGCAGGGTATACAAACTACTCTTAAGGCCAGGCCCTATGCCCAGCAGTAAAATAGCCACCATAAAATGAACTCAATGGTATCTTTGGAGATTTGTTTTTTGTCTCACAAACTTTGGGTTTTTTTCCTTTTCCTTACAGATACTGTGTTTATATATTATCTTTTCCAATTTTGTTTTTCTGGTTTCCTGTGTGTGTGAACGTGCATGTCAGCATCTATGTGTTTTTGTTCTTTTTCTTTGACTATTCTTCTGTTTGTTTTTGCCCTATTCTGGTTTGTTTGTTTCCATTTTGCCTTATTTCATTTTAACTTTTGGATGCCTGTTTGTATTCTAATGAGAGAAAAAGAAGGGATATGGATTGGAGTGGGTAGAGTAGTGGAAAGGATATAAAGGAAATTGGGAGAGGAGAAACTGTAATCAGAATATAATATATGGAAAAAAAACCTATTTCAGTTAAAAAAAATATTCTATTTCACAAGGGGGGGGGAGAAAATGTGAAACACAGTAAATGATCTGGGATAAGATGGCTCTGTCATTAAGAGCATGGCTATTCTTCCAGAGAATCTAGGCTAAATTGCAAATGCCCAAATAGCAGCTCACAACTATTTATACCTCCAGTACTAGAGGTTCCAACCTTCTATCTTAGACTTCACGTAAGCACTAAGCGTGCAGACAGTGCTCAGACACACGTGCAGGCAAAGCACCCATACATACACGATAAAAATTTCAGTTAAAAACATTGAGTAGAGCCGGGCGGTGGTGGCGCACACCTTTAATCCCAGCACTTGGGAGGCAGAGGCAGGCGGATCTCTGTGAGTTCGAGACCAGCCTGGTCTACAAGAGCTAGTTCCAGGACAGGCTCCAAAACCACAGAGAAACCCTGTCTCGAAAAAACCAAAAAAAAAAAAAAAAACATTGAGTAGGTGATTTGAGTTTCAAATAGGACAGTCCGGGGAATGCTGGCTGAGAATGACACAGAGGAAGCGCTGAAGGAGGTGATGGTGAGCCGAGCAGACCTGGATTAGTCATGCTTCTCATCACTGTGACAAAATCCTGATGGAAGCCACTTAAGGGAGAGTTTATGTCGGTCCACAGTTTAGAGGGTGTGGTCCATCATGGTAGGGAAGACATAGGGGCTGGGGTGACTCCCTCTGTGAGGGTAGATGCTTACTTGTGACTTTTTATATCTCAGGAGATCCAGGAAGCAGAAAATGTGGGCCTGAAGCCTTTAAAGTCCCCTACACACACACACACAAAACCACCTCTGTTAGTCATGCCCCACTCCCACCCCAAAAGTTCTACAGCCTCCCAAAATAGTGCCACCAACTGGGGGCAAAGTGTTCAGAGAAAGTGTGTGTGTCGGGAGGGAGGGGGTGTCAGTGGAAGCATCTCCTATTTAAACCATAACAAGATCTCAGCAGGAGGAACCTTCCAGAAAAGGTAGAAAATGGCACAATACTGTGGAGGAAGCCAGAATGACTGCAGTTGAACCAACAAGAGGCACAATGGAGAGACTGGGGGCAGAGGTTAACGCTACAAGGTCTTAGCTGGCTATTGGGTGAACTTTGGTTCCGCTCTTGAGATCAGAAGCTATTGCTAAGCGATGGGCCAAAGGAGTACCACCATCCAGAGTGCGCTTTAAATGGAGCGTCCTACTTGCTGAGGGCAGATTCTGTGAGGACAAGGATAAAGAAGCAGGAGAATTTCTTAGTAATCCTCACAGTTCAGGGAGGAACAACCCAATCTGAAACCATTTTCTAAGTCCTCAGTTTCCCCGGTACCAGGCAACAAACAAATCCGCAGAAGAGTCCCCTAAAAGCAGGGCAGTGCGTTCGGTGGCCGCGGCACCCACGCGGGCTCGCCCATCACACACCCACCCGCTGCCTTTGCCTTGTCTCCCATCAGTCCACAGCAGACACCTGCAGCTAGATCGTGAATGATCCCACGGTCCCCCGTGGAGCCGTCCTCATTATCTCCTACAGTTTCTTCATGTCACCTCCCACTCCCTCACCCCCTCAAAACATGTTCACTGGAGATCTGATAAACTGACATCTGGGAGAATATAAATGAGTCTGGGAAAGTTTGGAAAATGTGTTCCCTGGGGGAACAGTTGAATTTTTAAGTAGCCCAAGCGCCAAACCTAAGGACAGAATAAGAAAAGATGAGTCCAACTGAGTCCACAACTTAAAGTAACTTAGGGGCCAGTAGCACGGCACAGAGGAAACTTCGTTTTTCCATCCTGACCTATCCAGAGAGGATGGCAGGTCCTCCAGAGGTCCACACACTTCATACTTGCCCACACACCATTGGATTTGCGGGGGTGGGGGGCACGTACTGTGACCCTGCCAAGACAATACACAGTTGTCCAGATGCTCTCGTTATTATTAACCCTCTACTCTGTGTCAACTTTGCAGCATCAAGCTTGTGGGGCTGAGCCTGTAACTCAGTGGTAGAACATGTACTAGCATGTATGTACAAGGGCCTAGACTCAGTCACCAAAGAAGGAGGGAGAGAGAGAGAAGAGGAAAGAGAAAGAAGTCAGACTACAAAAATGGCCAAAAAAAAAAAAAAAATACCTGGTCATGTCCAGAGCTCAACCAAGCCTGCCACCATATCTTCCTGAAATCAGATTGCCAGAACAAAGGTACACAGGGAGCACAACCACTTTCCTGGCTACTTTAACAAAACCCCAATAGATACTCTGTGCATGTGCATGCAGGCATGTGTGTGTGTGCATGCTTGTGTGTGTGTGTGTGTGTGTGTGTATGCACATGCGCTGTCTCCAGAGTCCTTAAAGCATCTGGCCTCAAAGGTCCTCCAGAGAGTAACAGCACAGAGGAGATATATCCCTCCTGTTGAGCCAGCAGGCACCCCCAGGGGTCCCTCAGACACCAGTCACTCACTCAGCAAGAGGCTGACAGTCACCTCCAGCAACAATTACAGCTCCTCCATACTGTTTCTTCTTTTTTTTTTTCCTTTTCTTTTTTTTTCTTTTTTTGTGGCTGTAACGTTAAGTCAATCAATCAGGTATGCCATTGGCAGAGGCTCAAGCTGCCAGCTCACTTGCAGGGTGTGAGGGAAGCGATCACCACACAAACTCCTGCCTCTTGCCACTCTCTTTGACGCCGGTACACTTTGCAAAGTCATGACACATCAGTCTTTAGGAAAGTTTGTCCTCCCTCTGGGGCTCTGCACTGCCTGGTAAATCTGTGACTCCAGACAAGACGCAGCCCTTCTAAAATGCTCTCGCACAGAAACGCGTAAAATAGGGGTATGAGGGAGCATCCTCTCTTAGGCCTTCAGAAAGGTATGCACTTGGATGGGGAACAGAGGTTTTGCTGGCCGGCTGAATGCTCAAGACCCAACAGATTCCTAATCATCATTTCCAAGGAGAAGATGTGATGGGTGCCAGTGTCCAGCGCCCATGGAAGGAAAGAACTGAATATGGTTTTGGTGTTTAAAATTATACTGCTGCTGCTGGGGGGGGGGGGAGTGTAGTGTACTTTATGTGCGGTGTATGCGCTTATGTGTATACAGGTGTATGCTCCCATGCATACTCATGAATACCAGAAGAAGGCGTTGGGTGTCTGGTTCTATAACTCTCTCTGCCTTATTACTTTGAAACAGGGTTTCTCCCTGAACATTGAACACATGTGTCTTGGTTAGGCTGGCAACCGACAAGTTCCAGTGATCCTTTTCTCTCCTCCCCTCAGGGCTGCAGTTGTGGTAATATTATGCTTGTGTTTTAACAAAGCTTTCCTGCAGATCAGAGTGCAGAGCTAAGCCATTAGAGGAAAGGCAGTGGTGGCACACACCTTTAGTTCCAGGACTCGGGAGACAGAGGCAGACGGATCTCTGCTAGTTCAAGGCCACCCTGAGCTATATGAGATTGAATCTCTCCTAAAAGAGAAACAGCTCACAGATCCCAGCACTTGGGATCACATGCCTTTAATCCCAGCACTAGGGAGGTGGAGACAGGATTGATGTGGCTGGGCACAGAGAGGAATATGAAGCCAGAGGAGACAGGAGCTCAGTGCAGTCTGAGGCAGCAATCCGGGGTTGAAATCTAGGCAGCCAGTCTGAGGGTACAGACTGAGAAGGCAGTCTGAGGGTACAGACTGAGAAGGCAGTCTGAGGGTACAGACTGAGAAGGCAGTCTGAGGGTACAGACTGAGAAGGCAGTCTGAGCACAGGATCGCCCTTTGGTCTGAGCATTGGTAAAGGTAAGAGCTCTAGCTGCTGCCACTCTACTCCTCTGGTCTTTCAGCTTTCACCCTCTCATAGCTGACTCTGAGTTTTTATTATTAAGAATAATTAGAATTCGGGCTATATGAGTGGCAGTTTTACATGAACACTGGGATCTACATTCTAAGAGCTTATAAAGGAAGTGCTATTACCCAACGAGCCATCTCTTTGGCTTTTGGTTTTGGTTTTAATAAAGAAAAGAAACAGGTAAACCACAGCAGCACAGTGTGGCCTATGTCTGCGCTCTGTGCTCTGGCACCCAGTTTGCGAGCTTCAGGCAAGGGGGCTGGAGGTTAAAATACACAGACACACACAGACAGAGAGACAGCGACACGGGTCATCCTTGAATTCCCCAAGAATGCCCCTTTATTGTGTTCAGGGGCAGATTATATAGAGATAGCCATGCCCCAGCCAAACCCACCAGAAACCACTCTCCTGCCATCAGGAACTCCTGAAGGTCTCGTGCTCAGAGCAGCTGCAGGCACTCAGATCAGAGGATTACAAGAAATTCAGGATCTGGGGTCTCACTGCTCCCAACAACAATGCTTCATGGTTCCTCTACAGTGTGCTATACCACACCACTGCCCACTAAGTGGTCACTCCCAGTCCCATCTATCTTTCTTTCTTTCTTTCTTTCTTTCTTTCTTTCTTCTGTTCTTTCCTCTTTTCTTCCTTCTTTTTCTTTTCAGATTTCTATAATATTGATTTTATTTTATTCTGTTTGTATGGGTGTTTTTGTCTGCAAATATGTCTGTGCATCGTTCATGTGCCTGGTACCCACAGAGGCCAGAAGAGGGCCTCCTAGAACTGGGTGTAGAGACAGTTGTGAGTCACCATGAGAGTATTGAAAGTTATTCCTATCCTTTGGGAAAGCACACATGACCTTAACTGCTGAGCCATCTCTCCTTCCCTCCTTAATTTTTTTTTTTAATGTGAGAACGATACGATCTCCCAGTGTAGTCCAGCGTTAAACCAGTTATTCTGTTTCAACTTCCTGGGAGCTAGGATGACCAGCAAGGACTACCACATCCGACTCCCACCTTCTGCTAATGCTCACTAACTTTGAATTTTAGGGTTTTCTTCCAAGCCCACATTAATGCCTTACTCTCTTAACCATCATACCCACCCACTACATATGCTTATAAATTTTCCCACACTCCCAAGAGGGTCCAGAGACCCCAAAACTGTGTCCTACTTTGCTCTCTGTCAATGTAAAAAAGAAAAACCAAAAATGCCTGGAAACAACTTGGTGGACGAGAGGGTTTGCCTGACCCACACTTCTCATCACCATCCATGACTGAGGAAGTGAGGGCAGGAACTCAGGCAGGAACAGAGGCAGGAACCATGGGCGAACTCTACCTACTGATTTGGTTCCCGTGGCTTGTTCAGTTTTTTTTTCTTGTACAACCCAGGACCACTTTGCCCAGAGGTGACACCCTTCACAATAGGCTGGACCCTCCTACACCAACCATCAGTCAAGAAAGTACCCCCACAAACACACCCACAGGACACGCTGATGGAAGCAATTCCTCAGCAGAGGCTCTTCTCTCCAAGTGAGACAGTTGTGTCAAGTTGACAAAAAGAAAAAAAGAAATGAAAACTACCCGCACGTCTTATAAAAGTGCTCTTAAAGCCACTGAAATCCTAGGGTAAAAATCCCTGGTATCTACTGTGCTGGTAGAAGTCTGTAATCCCAACACATGGAAAATGGAGGCAGGAGAACCAGGAAATAGGCTACATAGCAAACTAGAAGCCACCCTGGGCAACATAAACCCTCCATATGTGTTGTAGCAGCAAACGTGTGTAATCTAGCAACCTAAAGGTAGAGGTATGAGCACCAAGAGATCATGGTTCAAGCTCATCCTACACTACACAGTGAGTTCAAGTCCAGTCTAGATTAAATGAAACCCCAGCTCTAAATAAATTAATTGAGAAAATCATACTTTCAGTAGATGATGAAAAGAATGCACGCCCAAGCAGTGGACACAAAGAAACATCTGTGTAGGCTGCACACAGATAGGATAGATGCCATATCTGTATTTCAAAGTTAAAAACCACAGCAAACAGTTAAATGATCTGCTCAGGAGTCCAGCACCCATATTTAATCCGCTCACGCGGGGGACATCCAAGGCGTCTCTTGGAACTGAAGACATCAGTATGATTTAAACGGCTACCACTTAATGTGCTGAAGAAGAATCAATGGTGTCCTGAAAACAGACGAAAAGGAGGAGCGTCGGCCTCCCGGTTTCCCGAGAAATAATGAGCTCTATTAATAGAAGTTAACATCAACGAATGGCTCCTCTGTCAGTGGCAGGCGGGCGGGCCCGAGTCAATCAGTGCAGTGGAAGAAAATTGACGATTCAGGAAAAAGCCCAACAAAAGAATGTAGTGTTCTGGCTCCTAACCCTGCCATTCCCACCAGCTCTACTTAGGGACCAAACCAGGGCCCTGCAGAGGGGCGCAGAAAGTCTCACCCCACAGAGGTGGGCGGGGCCATAGAAGGCAGGGCTTCCTCACAAAGGCCTGGCAGAAGTCTAAGAGACCCACTAACCACAAGGATCAAGAGTTGGTTGATTAATTAACTGCATCGAGCGTGAGAACCTTGGCAAGGATGTGGCTAGCGAAGGCAGCACTGAGGAGAAGGCATTAAAATAATCCGTGAGGTCCCCTCTTGATTCGGTGACAAACTGCAAACCCTGTAGCTCGACCAAGATCCGTGAGAACTAATGAGAGCCTGAGGCAAGGAATGACTGATGTCCTAAAGCACAGAAAGGCCATGGGCATCCTCCCCAAGAGATGAAACTCCCAAGGGATAAAAAGGGTTGGAGCTCTAGCACAGACTCGCCTTGGAAAGAATCTCGGAGTCACCACGATTCTGTGTGCCTTGTCTAGGGGAGGGGTTATCCTCATTAAAAAACCATTCACACAAAACACAGAGCATCAACTATGACAAGAGATAAGTAGTCTTAACGATTTAGAGTTTGTGTGCAGTCCACGAGATGGACAGTACAATGACTTCTAATGATATTCTAATGATATGGAAAGACCAGTGCCTTATTTAGCCACCATCCTCAGAGAAGCATCCTCCCGCAGGTGGGAACAGATGCAGAGACCCTCAGCTAGACAGTAGGTAGATAGAGAGACCTTTGAATGCACAGCTCTGAATGAGAGGTCTCCAGCAGACCCCTCCCCTCAGGGATCAGTGAATCCTGTGGAAGAGGAGGAAGAGGATAGTGGAGCTGGAAGACAGAAGGGATGGACTACACCATGGGGACAAGGCCCTCTAAAACAACTGAGCAAAGCTCGCATGAACTCACAGAGGCTACAGCAGCAAGCACAGGGCCTACAGAGGTATGTGCCAGGTCCTCTGTGTATACACTGTTGCTTTCAGTGTAGTACTCTTACGGAACTCCTGAGTGTGTAAACAAGTGGGCATCTGATTCTTGTCGTTTCTCTTGGGGATCTTTTATTTTTCTGTTGTCTCGTCTTGTTTTATTATATTTTATTATATTTATTTTGTTTCTGTTTTTGTTCTTAAAGAGTTTGCATGTAAATTCTTGCAAATCAAGGAAAAACAGTCATTAATAACAAATAGTATTTGTTATTGCCAGGCATGGTGACTCATACCTATAGCCTCAGTTCCTGGGAGGTGAGGCAGGAAGATTGGTATGAGTTTGGGGCCACCCTGAACTATATAGCAACTTCTGCACAGCACAGGCTACAGAGTCAGATGCTGTCTCAAAAACTAAAATAAGCCGGGCGATGGTGGCGCACGCCTTTAATCCCAGCACTCGGGAGGCAGAGGCAGGCGGATCTCTGTGAGTTCGAGACCAGCCTGGTCTACGAAGCTAGTTCCAGGACAGGCTCCAAAGCCACAGAGAAACCCTGTCTCGAAAAACCAAAAAAAAAAAAAAAAAAAAAAAAAAAAAAAAAAAAAAAAAAAAAAAAAAAACTAAAATAAATAATATCCAAGAAATACTTTGAGTAGGAGACAAGGCTCGGTGGTTAGGAGCACTTGCTACTCTTCCAGAGGACTGGGGTTTTGGTCCACAGCACCCATGTCAAGCTCATAACCACTTGTGTATCCTGGCTTTTGTTTTGTTTTTTGTTTGTTTGTTTTTACAAGACAGGGTTTCTCTGTGCAGCCCTGGTAGTCCTGAAACTCTCCTTTGTAGATTGGGCTGGTCTTGAACTCACAGAAATACAAGTGCTTCTGTCTCCCAAGTGCTGGAATTAAAGGCATGCGCCAACACAGCCCAGTTCATAACCACTTAATTCCCGTTCCATGGGATCCACCACCTTCTTCCAACATAGATGCATGCAGGTACTCACACATAGCATAAAAAATAATAAATCTAAAGAAATAAAGGGAGGAAAAGAGAAAGAAGAAAGGAAGGAAAGAAGAAGGAAGGGAGGGAGAAAGGGAGGGAGGAAGGGAGGGAGGGAGGGAGGGAGGGAGGGAGGGAGGGAGGGAGGGAGGGAGGGAGGGAGGGAGGGAGGGAGGGAGGAAAAATACTTGTATACAATATGCCAGTCTCGGGCTATGATCTTATCTAGATTATCTCCTCTAGATTAACTCATTCAAAAACTTTCAGGAATGGATTATATAGCCCAACTGGCAGATGGAAAACCTGAGGCTCATTAAATTAGAGCATAAAATTGGCAATGATAAAACAGATACCCAAGATAGACTTCTGCATGCCACATTATGAACTTTTTATAAGAAACTCACAAAAGAAGAAACACAACTGACCAAAAACCTTAAGAATGCATTGCATGTGACAGCATGTTAGATTTTCTCATCAGTCTGCAAACCCCTGAGAAGAACAGTATAAAAGAGGCAGGATTTCCTTTGGATCGCTGTTTCTATGGATTCAGTCTATGGTAGCAGAGAACCCGTGGTAAAGCAAAGCTATCGCCATCATGGCAAATGACAGAAGAGTGGGGAAATACACAAGGAAACTGGATAAGACACAATCTATAAAGCCCTGACCCCTATGACTTACTTCTCCTATCAAGGTCCCACCTTCTGCTTTTTACTACCTCCCAATAATGCCCTCACGTTATGAGTCCATCAAGGGATAGATCCATTGATTAGGTCACCACCTCACGATCTAATTGTCTCCAGCAATGACCTCATAGTCACACATGAGTGAGCTTTGCTAATCCCCTAGGTCCTTCTCACCCAACGTTGACAATAAAGATTTACCCCTCATAGATGGTAAGCAAAAATCAGAAACAAAAATGAAAGAGCCTATTATTTACTTACTTTTCAAGCAGACGAATTGAAGAAGTATCAGAAAAAGCAATGTTAATGAGTTAATGCAAAGCAGTTCACTAATGTAAATAATGTAATATTGTATTTAAGACATGTATAAAACATACCCTGTTGTTGCCGCTGTAAGTTGGGAAACCAGGGGAGGTCTTCTTTCAAGTTCTAAAACCATTCGGGGCGGGGGGCAGCTGACAGCTCTTTCAAAGTATATGAAAGTGTACATTTTGCATGCTCAGAAAAGTCTCTGTTTCCAGGAATGACTTTAATGGGATGCTCCTACTAGAAGGGGAAGATGAAGATATCGATCACAGTTGGCTCGCAAGAATGACATGTTGGGGACATTATTACTGTTCATTTATGAGAACTGCTTAAATTACAAAATGTCCGTATGCTGGGATATTACTCAGTCACCCAAAATCATGATGTTGATCTCTTCATAGGCTATGAAAAGAATCGTCCAGTCCAAAAAGCAATCATCACAGAAACATACATAACAATACAAATGTTCACCACAGACACATGCAAAGCAAACTTTTGGGAAGTTTGCTTGTAAGACTAATACTAGTCCTAGTTTTGAGATTATTAAATTTCTGGAGGCTTTTACTTTCTTCTCTGTGTGTTTGTGTGTGTGTGTTTACATATCTTATTCCCTTTAAATAAGATCTATTGTCTTGACAACAATACGCTTATTTCCAAAAGGGAAAAAAAATTCGCATCTTCCATTTTCTAATTTAATTTTGTGTATGATAGGGCTGAGTGCAGGAACACTTTAAAATAATGAGACAGTATAATGGAGGCAGGCGTGAGCTTTAGAGGAGGCCACACCTGAGGTGCAATTTGGCTTTTATTAGCATTGTGATATTGCGAGCTTTCTACTGCTACTCTGGTAAATTACGACAAGCGTAGTGGTTTCAACAACACACATTTATGATCTTGCAGCTCACAAGGCACCCTAACAGACTCATTGGCTAACCTCAAGCTGCAGGCAAAGCTGCTCCTTTATGGAGTTCCAGGAAGGGGGGACCCCTTCCTTGAGCCTCAGCTTGTGGACAAATTTTAGTTCTTGTGACTATTGACTATGGTCCCTAAAACAAGATGTCAGTTATAACAAAGGGCTGGCCACAGCTTCTAGAAGCCACTTGAGTAGTGGGTCCCTCTGACGTCTTCAAAACCAGCAGTGTGTATCCAACCTGTCTCCTGGCTCCCTCCTCCGTTTCCGAGGACTCACAAGGTAAGATTGAATCCGCTCAAATCCTTCAGGTCATTCTCCTATGAAGCACATTTGCAAACTCCCCAGTGCCTCAAGGGCTAACAGAATCACTGCTGCCAGAGATGTGACAAGAACATTTTGAGGGGTCATTTCTTTCTGCCTCCCCTTGTGACTGACTTGAGGAATTACTCTGAAGGGCATATGGCAGGATGCTTTTCGCTTTTTTTGTTTTGTCATAGCATTGTGTGCCTCACTTGGGTCCCCCTCACCTCGCTTGTGATGGCAGAAGACAGCTTTTCTTCGTTCATTATGTCTCCAAAAAGCTAACCTAGTGGGTTCACTAAGAGGCTGGAGGACAAGAGAGGGAATTACTAGGTGGCATCCCAGGGAGGCATGAACCTAAGCACTCCTATCCCCAGCCTTGAGAAGGATTGTCTTTAAGGACCTGTGTGGATTTGAACAAGAAGTACACAAACTGTGATCCATGTGCTCTTTCTGCAGTTCCTGGTTGGGTTAAACCATTAAGTCTTTTCTATGATCCTCTGGAAAGGGTTGGGGACCAGAACCACAATAAAGCTAGACTAAATTTTCTACCACTCAGTGGGACAGGGCACACAGAGTCAGAATGGTTTAATTTAGAGAAAGTAGTACGCTGTCTTCTGTACCCAACCCATGACGTATCTTCTACAAGGGAATAAGATTATCTACCTGCAGGGATTTGAGAAGGATAGATATGTGTGAAACACGTGACCAGTAATGGGCCCTTAAAATGTGACAATCTATGATATGTTGGTAACGACAAGTCAAAAACACAAACACACTCACCTTTAAAGAACCAAAAACAAAAACGTAAATGCTATAGGAACCTGCACTTCCCGGTCACACTCCGTTCTAGCAGTAGCCTGATAAAAGGCTCATCATGTACTGTCGCCTTTTAAACTCTCTGAAAACATGAAAGAATAGCAGAGTCCCACCATGAAGAAATGTGGAGTCATCCGCTCAACTTTCCTCTTTCTCTTCTCGTAATTAATTAATTAACTGGCCATCATGTGTGTTCTGCCATTCTAACCCTAACAGTGCCTGTCACATCCGTCTCTGTCGATGGCTTCTCTCAGTGACGTGTTCCAGTCCTCCATCTTCTTTCTCCAAAATATTCATGGCAAAATCTCCCCAGTGGGTCTGCTCCCTGACTTATATTAATCTTAAATGATTAAATAAAGCTCACAGTGCTTCCCCAAACCCTGTTCTTCCAGGATACTCATTGCCACGCCCCTCACAGACATACCCAGAGGCTAACTTGATTTAAATAATCCCTCACACATATGCCTGAAGACTAGCCTTCTGGGTGATGCAAGATTTTGCCAGGTTGGCAACCAACACTAACCACCCTAAGACCATGAAGGTGACATTTCACACTTATTAAGACGATAATTATCAAAAATAATGGCTGGGTCCGAGACCTCTAATTCCAGCACTCAGGCTGCTGAGGCAGGAGAATTGCCACAAATTCAGGGCCAATTCCCAGATATGCTCAATTCCACCTTCCTCGGTTTTATCGTGGTTTAGTAAGTAATGCCCCCTTTCCACACTATTTTCTTGCTCTGTTTATCTATATTTCTCCAATAAGCCGGGAATTTCTCAAGTACAGCACTGTATCTTGTTCAATTGTGGATTCTTAGCCTCAACCCATTATCTGTCATATAATAGCTGCTCTCAAATATGTTATGAAATGAAAGCCAGGGAAGATACCATTAAGTTGTAAGACTTTGGGTAGCTCTGATAAAAAATGTAAAGGCCAAATTATGCCAAGCTAGTTCATTCTTCCATTTAGACTCCTCGGGGAACACAATTCCTGTTTATCCTCATCTCTCCTTAATGTGCCAGAACAATAAAAGGGCACTTTTGACAAAGAGCAGCAGCGAGTAAATCTAAGTAAGAAGCGTGAACCGTCAGTGCACACAGTGCACACACTTGCTAGTGCTTGTGCTGTGCCTGGACTCTGACAAAGGCTGGCATTGAACAATCTCCCTGCATCCGCCTCAGCTCTTCCACAGGAGCCAGGACTAAAATCCCAGATCACCTTGAACATTGAATTTTTCCCAAGGGTTCATGTGTTAAAGGTTTCGCCCCCAAGGGAGTTGGTACTAAAATTCCTTGCCCCAGATAAACGTAAACAATGTCTATCTCTCCTTCTAAGGTCCCAACCATAAGCCCAGGCACTATTTCACCAAAGTTCACTCTGAGGAAGCAATGAATTCATTGAGCTTACTTACAGAGCCTAGGTGAGAGATTATCTACAAAGGTGTGGGTGTTCTTCCCCCACAAAGGTTACACTGGAAAGTGTCCTAGCAACCAGGAAGCAGAGAGAGAAAGAGACATAGGTCTAAGACAAGCTAAGCCCCCAAGAAGATACCCCCAGGGGCATACTTCCTCCAGCAAGAGCCCCCAGCTTCTAAAGTTTTCAGAACATTTCAGAATAGCAGCACCAGTTGGGTAGCAAGATTTCAATACAAGAGTCTTTTGGGAGAAGACTTCATTCCAAACCATAATGCTATGAATGTCTTGCCATTTCTTCAAGCAACGAAGAATGTTTTGTTCTAATTCCATAAGGATAAAATTTGAGAATTGACAAGAAAAGAATAATAACGACTTTTGAAATGGGCTATGGGGGTAAAAAAAAAAAAGTTCTGTAGGTACGAGTTTCTGTCCTGCCAGCTGCTCCCAAGTAACCACACAGAGGTTTAATATCGATTATAAATGCTCAGCCAGTAGCTCAGGCTTGTTACTAGCTAACTCTTCACTGACTGATGAGTTAAAAACTCTGACATTAAGCCTGCACTTACTACTTAGCTTTTATGATTGCTCTACAGTCTTACCTATAAAAGATCTACCATACACTGTGCTGAGGCTCTCTGGGGAGACAGAAAGACTTTCCAAATTAAAGAAAGATTAAGTGAGAAAATGCCACTGGCAAAGATAGGCATGGTGACATGTCTGTAATCCTAGCAATTGGTAGGTGTAGGCAGGAGTTCAAGGTCGGGTTACCCTCATTAATATAAATCAGTCTGAGTCAGTTTGGAATATAGGAGACCCTATCTCAAAAGCACAAACAAATGAAAATTGACCATTATTTGACAAGTTATTTGAAGTCAAGTTACAACGGGTGTGCTAGCTAGCTTTTATTGTCAATTTGACAAAAACTAGAGGTACCTGGTAAGAAGGACCATCAACTGAAGAATTACCTAGATCAGACTGGCTTGTGGGCATTTCTGTGGAGGAATGTCTCAATTGCTAGTTTATCCAGGAGAGTCCAGCCCACTGTGGGCAGCACCATCCCTAGAGGGAGTCCCATGCTATTTAAGAAAGCTCGCATGAGCCTGCAAGCCAGAAAGAAAGCCAGTGATCAGCAGTCCTTCATAGTTCCTGATTCACCTTCCTGCCTTGGTTCCTGCCTTGACTTCCATCCAAGTTAGACTGTGACCTGGTAGTATAGGATGAAATAACCTCTTTCCTCCCACAAGTAGCTTTTGATCCGAGTGTTCTATCAAAACAACAAAAAGCATTTAACTAGAAGAACAAACAAGTCCCTTACATTATATCAGTATAAGCCTAAGTCTCTCTTTCCCATCCTACACACCATGACATTACAAGAGATATAAGAGTGAATAAGGATTAAAGGTTAAAGAGTGAGGTTTTGAGTTATTCCGTGTATGAGTATTATATATCCATTACAATTGAGAAACAGAAGAAGGAGAAATATGAGAAGGCATTCAGCATTCTGTTTCCTTCACCTTACATGGCGTAACTGCAGCCTGATTTATAGCTATGTAAATCCACAGATACAAGAGCAAGGGCTGAGAGTCAATACACCGAAGTAAACATCTCTGCTGGCTGGTGATGAGTGACTGTGGGTTGCATGTTTCTGTTTTTAATTTCATTTTGTGATGTTTTGTTATTTTCATGACAATGAATCAGGACAAGAAGGAAACTGTCCTCCGCCCTTCTTCCGCGTTTATCTCATGGTCTCTTGAGATAAATACTCTCACCCCTTTCCCACTCGTTTCTAAGGTACTCCAGGCTCTACCTGGAGGTCCTTGGGTGCAGAGGGCAGGATTTGCTTCTAGCAATGATAGAAGTTTACACTGAACAACTGGAGGATGCTCTAAGGCCCCTTCAGGGTAAAGAGCAGCTACTTTCTATAGATTTGTGACTCTAGGCTCCAGGGGACACTAAGGGCACAAGAAAAGCCATCAAACTGTGTTTGGCCTTGGGCTCTGATTCAAAGGCTGAAGCTTCCTAGGCCCTTGCCCTTCTAACTCTGAAAGACAAGGCCCTTGTCTTTCCCATTCTGACTCCCACAAGCACTTGCAAGCCTCATTTTTGATTGCCTGAGACACACTGAATTAGTGCAGGGACATTATTTCTCAAAGCAGGGCTTCCCCATCAGCCTTTCCAGACAGGAATGGGCCATAAACTATTTGGGCTGCTAAGCTCATAACTAGCTCAAGGAGAGAAACCAGGAGTGGCAGGTTGGTTTTATGCCTTTGCACAAGCTCTTCAGTCTATCACCTGTAGAACCAGCGAGCATTAGCACCCCTGACATACATCAGAAGCTGAGGCCTATAAAAAACAGAAACAGAATCACAGAGACATCTCAATTTCTCTGTGCATCTAGAAGGCCACTCTCATTGGCAGAGAAAACTGTTTAGTTATACCCAAACAGCTGTGCCTTTCGGCCAGAGTCTTTGATTCTGCAGTAACAGGGCCGCTATTCCCAAAGTGGAGCTACTGTGTGCATTGCGCAGCTGTCTGTGCAGAAAAGCGCCTGACTAAGGATAGCAGGGAACAAATGCCCACCACCCATGGGATGCTGGGCACAGGAGGTGCTGCCTAGAGTAATGGTTCTCAACCTGTGAGTCGCAACCCCCTTGGGGTCAAAGGAGCCTTTCACAAGGCCTATCTAAGACCATTGGAAAACACAGATATTTGCATTATGATTTGTAACAGAAGCAAAATTGTAGTTATGACGTAGCAATGAAAATAATTTTATGGGTGGGGTCATCACAACATGAGGAACTGTATTAAAAGGTCACAGCATTAGAAGGGTTGCAAACCACTGATCTATATCACAATCTGATTCCCCAGTCACACTGTAAAGAGGCAGAATCCGCCTTGAGGTCTGCAGTCTCTATTGTCAAGTTGATTGGATTAAGGGCTGTCTGAGAGGTTAGCAAAACTCACTTGTGTATGTAGAGCATTTCCAGAGATGAATACCTCATAAGACCCAGTGATGGAGCTATCTTCTGCATAAACTACTTGAGAGATGGTAGAAATTATGAAAGGCCATAGTTGGTGGAGAAAGTTACAATAGGGGGTCTTTAAAGGGCATTTTTTTTCCCTTTCTCTTTGTCTCTCTCTGCCTCCTGGTCAATATGGGGGAAGCAGCCTCTACCACATCCTCCCTTTGCCATGATATTCTTCAGGGCACCAAAGTCAGCAGAGCTAAGAAGTATGGACTCCGAAGCCATGAGCAAAAAGAAAATCCTTCTCATGGTGAAAGGCCTGACGTGTGACAACATTCTCTGACTCTTATCAAACATCAGAAGACTTGGGTAGACTCTGGAAATGGATGAAGCACTTGCCACAGAAGTCTGAGGGCCAAGAGTTCAAATGCCCAAAAGGCAGGTTAACTGGGCACAGCAGCCAAAGAGCTCCTACGGTGAAGGGGTCATGAAAACAGGGGGATGCCTGGTAGCCTGGTGTGCACAGCAGGGACCAACACAGAGACTCTGCCTCCAATAAGGAAAAAGGCAAGGACACGTGCCCAAGGTTGACCTCTGGTAGTCACACACGTGCTGTAGCATACAATGCCTGCACACACACGCACGTGCACGCGCGCACACACAATTAACAGGGAAAGTCATCCTTGCCTGCCCATCTGTCCTGTCTACAGCACAGAGATCTGCCTTGCACTCTCCTTCCAGGTAGGGAGACCTAGTGTCTTATTTCATTTTCTCTCTAAAGTTCAGGAGACGCCCACATGCTGCCCTATGCCTCACGTAACATTCAGACCAGATTTCTCTTTTAGATCTTGCAGTCAACAGCTCTTTCCCAGGATATTCTGTAACTTCCTTCTGTGGACCGTCGGTTTTGACCCTTGACAAATGCCAGCTGCCCCCACCACCCTCAACAACCCCTTTCACATGCTGTGTCATTGGCTTCCTTCTCTCATAGCCCTTAATTCCTTTCACTTGGGTCTTCCCAGCCTTCATGACCTTTGATGACTATGTCATCATGAGTCCTAATCCAGACTTTCTATTGAAATTTCTGACTTGTAAACAATGTTTTAAAGACTTGAAACTATAGAAGAGATAATTCATACATGTGTATAAAATAATCAATCAGCCATTGTGCACAGGTGCTCCTGGGATGGGGGGGCAGAGTCTGGTCTTGGACTGTAGTGAGTAGGCCAGGTATGAATGACCCAGGAGAGTGTTTCAGAGGACAGCTCGTTTGTTGAAATAACTGGGCTTCCTTGTATAGCTCCAGTCAGGAGGGAGGGAAGGGAGGACAACCAAACAAGGGAGAAAATGAATCTAATTTGCATATGCAGACCCGATTGAAGACAGGTAAACATTAATGATGCACCAATCTAAATACCAAAGTGCAGCTGAGGCAGGGACTTTCCAAGTATTTAGGTTAGCAGACTGCAGGTCACGTGACTCCCGAGGAGTCAGTTCTCTGGCAGGAAAACAGAAGTTTAATGGATTCTAATACGGCATGTCCTTGGTCTCTCTGGAGTAAATGAGACCAGGCCTGATCTAGGTAAGGAGTAGCCCCATTCCTGCCATGCTCTCAGAGATGTCCAGGTATGGGCAACACTCTACCATCCCTCATCTGGCCTGGGAGCCCACAATAAATCTGCTATTTGAAAGGGATCATAGCCTCCATCTGCTGCAACTGAATCATTTGTAAACAGAACTGAGCAACAGAAGATAGGAATGTAGAGTCACTGTGTGAACTGAATGTTCATGTATGTGCTGAAACCTGATTCTCAGCATGGTGGACTCAGTAGAGAGTTAGGTCACGGAGACGAAGCCCTCATGAAAAGGACCAGTGTTCATATAAGAGGCTAAGAAGAGCAGAGCTTGCTCCTTTTGCCATGTTGAGTGTACAGAGAAATGTCTGAAAGCTGCAGGCTACAAAAAACACCTCAGCAGAACCCTAAACATGCTGCCACTTTGAGCTCAGGCCTCACAGCCTTAAAAGCTGGGAGGCATTTCTGTTATTCCTAAGTCACCTAGTCAATTATGATATAGGTTTTAATTATATCTTAAATCTTATTCATTTTTGCACGCGTGTGTTTGTGCACAGGTGTGAGAGAGTGCTTGTACTAATGTGTACAACTAAAAAAGTCACAGGACAACTGATCTGTTGGTGGGAGTCTGTCCCCTCCAACATGTGGGTCCCAGACACCAAACTCTTGTCAGCAAGTGCCTTTACCTGTAGTCAGAGGCCACTGGTTCATTTCCCGGCTGCCCAGACCTGAAATAACCACACAGAATATTAATTGCAACACTGCTTGGCCTATTTGCTCAGGTTTCTTACTAACTAACTCTTACATCTTAAATTAACCCATTCCTACTATTCTATGTATTACCACAAGGCTGTAGTTTACCAGGTAAAGTTCCATCATCTGTCTCTTTCGGCGGCAACCTGGCGTCTGACTCCGCCTTCTTTTCTCCTCTATCCCTGCTCGGAATTCCTGCCTTGCTCTATTCTGCACTGCCATAGGCCCAAAGCAGCTTCTTTATTAACCAATGCTAATAAAACACATTCGCAGCATACAGAGGGGAATCCCACATCATTTATTCACTGATCCATCTTACCAACCCATTTTATGAATTGTTTATATCAGCCTAAGGAGTCTGAGATAAAGACTGAATATATTTTTGTTGCAAAAAAAGAAAAAAGTAGTAAAAGGTAGCCCTTCTCATCAACCTGTCATCAACCTCAAGCTCATCCAGAACCTTCCCGCACTCGGCCACTTACCAAAGAAGGACCAAGCTTCTGGATGAAGAAATTGTTCCTGGTGCTCTCAGGAATAGCATGATGTCCAGAAGGCTCATTTAGAAGTTCTTCTGGTGACATCCACTGCTTTGTCACAAGCTGGGCTCAGCAGGGCCATGCTGAAGACAGTCCAGGCCTCTATCTTGTTTTCCATAGTTGGCACCACCCAGTGCATCTGTAAATATGCCAGGAGGAAAAGACAGCCAGTAAATATAAAATTTCTAAGCCCTAGTTCATTGAAAGCCACACAGGCTAATTGCATATTAATTTCCATCTTGTTATAGCATCAATCAGCCATACATCTGATGGAGGAGCCTGCTGCGGAGCTCAACGGCTAAATGCCGCTTCTCCAACTGTGTTCGTGAATGATCCCTGACCACTCCATGCCACCAAGCCTTCTGAGCAATAATAGTAATTCCATGGAACTGGTTTTCCTAAAATCTCAGTAATTACTCAAACTCTCCTCCAACTGCAGTTCTTCCTACTGCAGGTACTGAAAAAGAAGCAACTAGAATATCCTACCATTGACACCTATTCTCAAATCCATTGGCTCAAAGTCTTTGAAAATGACCAGCCCCAGCCTCCTGACCTCCTTCAGGCTGATTGCTTAACTGACTGCAGTGTCTTAAGACAGTCCCTAGGTCCTCGGCTTTGCTTTCTTCTTAGACTTTCAGAAGTCAGTCTCTTTTTCCCTGTTTGCTCCATTGAAATACCACCCCAAGGGGCTGGAGAGATGGCTCAGTGGTTAAAAACCCTGGCTGCTCTTCCAAAGGACCCGGGTTCAATTCCCAGTACCCACATGGCACCTTACAACTGTCTGTTACTTCAGTTCTAAGGAATCTGATACCTTCACACCAATGCACATAAAATAAAGTTAAATTTAAAAAGGTAAAAAGAAATACAACCCCAACAAATAAGTCATGTGAAGCCCAACAGAATTTCTTGCTAGAGAAATTATGTGTAACAAGATGGCTGGCAAGGTTATATTGCTCCATGAAAGCTGCAATTTCCCTCAATTGATTTCCTAAAGATAACTCACTGTTTGCGTGCAGCGAAAGCTAATTTAACAAGAAAGATGAGTCTCTTCAGAACACCTTGATTGGCAATTGTGATAAATTCCTATAATTACTATTGACTCAGAGGGGGGTTTTCATTTGTTAAGATGCTACTGAAACGACAGGTCAGCGATGACTTTACGGAGCAAACAGAAATACCACAGGCCGGTCCATTTTTCACAAAAGAAATTTGAGGGAGCTGACATGGTTACAGATACTTCAAATCTCATAGAGACCCCCACCTCCCCTCTGCAAGGCTATCTGACTGAGACTTCTAATAAGAATCATAACTCATCAAGAGTTGCTTTCTCTTCTAACAAAGATATAGAGTTGAGTCTGGATCAGAGAGAGTAACAAAATCTTGGTATTTATATTTTTTAAAATGGAGGGGTATTGGAGAGATGGCTCAGAGGTTAAGAGCACTGACTGTCCCTCCAGCGAACCTGGGTTCTGTTCCCAGTACCCACATGGCAGCTCACAACTGACTGTAATGCCAAGATCTAACACCCTCACATGGACATAGATGCAGGTCAAACACCAAGGCACATAAAATAAAAATAAATAATTTTTTTAAATGGGTAATGTAAAGTAACTGTCTACGTCAATTAAAATAAATACAACATATATTCTACATCTACTAACAAGATTTATGGAAAGTTAAAAACATAGAAAACATATCTACATATGGTTTTACATGTAAAACTTAAGAATGAGAAAGGTTTGAATATGGAGGCTTCAGCCCATGATGCAATGATTGCTTTGGAGCCCCTGGTAAGGCAACATCTCATCGCAGAATCATGTAACAAACCATTCCCCTCACAGCCAGAGAGAAGAGGACTCCAGTATGTGATAGGCTCTTCAGCAGCGGCTCCTCTCTTTTAACTTCCTCCACTGGGTTCCACCTCTTAAAGGTTCCACTGTCTCCCAATAGCACCAGAGTGGCGAGCAGGGCCTTTAACACCTGAGCATTAGGAGCGGGTTTCTATCCACAAACTCTAGCAAGCCTAATACCCACTCTATAAGAAAGCAGGCATAAGAACAGGAGGCAAGGATGTCCCCAGGTGATAACAGCCGTAGTTCCGAGTCTCTGAGTGGGGAGGTGAATGAACCGAGAGGAAAAAGGAAGAAGCCTGTCTATTCAGGAGCATAGTAAGGGCTACCCCTGGAAGCCAGATTGGGTTAGCTTAGACGTGAGGGTCAAGGAACAGAATAGCCCTGTTAGGGGTACACGCTGTCCTTTCGCACGCTCTTCCTGCTTGGGGTTCTACTTTCCAGCATCTCAGAGAGCAACTCAAAGAGCCAACTCTGACAGAAAGTGTAGTCCCTGTATAAATGTGCTGGACAATTGTCAGTCATTAACCGCTCTGATCAAATTTTATAGTAAAGTCTTTAGCATCCCCAAGTGTTAGTTTGCATTGTCTGAGTCACTGCCCTGCTGCTGTGAAGAGACACCACGACCAATGCAGCTTTTAACTGGGGCTTGCTTCAGTTTCAGAGGCTCAGTCCATATCATCACGGCAAGGAATATGGCGGCATATGTGGTACTGGAGCGGGAGCTGAGAGCTACATCCTGGTCCACAGGCCAAGAGACAATTGACACTGGACATTGCTTGGGCTTCTATAACCATAAAACTCACCCACGGCGACACGCTTCCTCCAACAAGGCCACACCTCCTGACCCTGTCAGAGTTCCACACCATGGTGACTACGCATTCAAATATGTGAGTCCACAGAAGCCGTTCTTAATCAAATCAATCAAATCAACTCAGATAACCCATCCAAAAATTCTGGGAGATACACTAGGAAGACAGGCTTTTGAGATGTGGGGTGGCTTGCAGGAGCTACCTTAATTAACATAACTAATTACTACGGGGCATAGTAATTGAACCCAAGCCCTTCATTTCCTAAGACTCTTCCTACAGTTCCATAACCATTGTGATTTCTGCAGACTAAGAGCGGATGCATTGTTCCTACATTCACCTTTTCTTCTTCCACTTAGAAACTGCTCCTGGGTATGGTAGCACGGGTCAAGATAAGTAAGCAGGAGGCGGGACAGAGGGATCCTGATTGTGAAGCCAGCCTGGGCCAGTGAATTTCAGAGTGGCCTAGAGCGTACAGTGAGACCTTATCTCAAAAACCAAACAATAGAAAATACTAGAATAAAAACTGCCTATCAAAACTTTCCTTCTTACAGGCTTTGCTATTTTGCATACAAACACACACACACGTGTACGCACACACACACTCACACATACACACATATTCACACACATATACACACACATGCACATATATACACGCACACTCACACACATATACACACATTCACACAAAAACACACATACACATATACACACATATACACAAACATTCACACACATACACATATACACAGACAAACACAGTCTCACACACATACACATATACCCACATTATAGTTGTTAGGAACATAATTGAAAAAATAAGCAAGCATATCACTTTGCATGCTGGCTCAACAAATAGGATTTTAATGTGCTACAAGTCTCAGTACAATTTTACTTAACGACAAACTGAATCTATCGCATATTTAAGCGACAGAACAAATGTATCTTTGTTCCTCCTGGCCAAGTGTCTTTCTTGGTTATTTGGGGTAGGGGGAGATAGGGCTGTATAGGGTTTTTGTTGTTGTTTTGGGGGTTGTGGTGTTCTGTTGGGGGGGCGTGGTGATGGAGGAAGAGTTGCTTGTTTCATATTCTGCAATGAGTAATTTGTTTGCTCAGGCTGAATAACAGCCTCCTGAGAGGAGAGAAGAGCTCAGTAGGCAAAAGGGCTTCATGGAAGCCAAGGTCTAGACGCTTCTTTCTTGCAGAATTTTTATTTTTGCCTGGAGGTAAAAAAGCAGGCCCCGAAGGGAATGATCAGGTTTGCCTGCAGCAGCCAGGCTTGAAGACCTCCCTGGGAGTTACAGAGGCAGACCGTGCAGCACGGAGCACATGGACGGAGTGTCACACCTCGCCTACTGTACAGAAAGAGTGGTTACCTCAGCACAAACACGGAGGAAGTGGGCAAGCGAACTGCCGGGGAAGAGGCTGACCACAGGCCTTGCTACGTGATAGAGGACCACGCTCGGGTCCTTCCCAGGCCAGCAGGAGGCTCAAGAAGGCAGGCTAAGAAGCGCTCATCCAGAAGGACAAGAAGCCTGCTGGGAAGACAGGCAGCAGCTGGGTCCAAGAGTCGCCAGTGGGAACAGGCGGAGCGGGCAGGACAAGCCGGTTTGGGGCTCTGGTGTGGGTCTTCTGGCTACTCCTTTTACATATATAAAAGCAGGTTCCCTGGGGAGCCAAACAGAGGCCTGCGGGTCTTCCAGGGTCTGCACATCTCGGTGCAAAGGCTGGATCTGGCAATTTTGGAAAATGCCGTGAAGAGAACATCAGCCTTCCCGGTAGGGGAAGACTGTGGGCATGGAGCCTGTCCCACTAAAGAGCTCAGATCACAGCACACAGTCGCTGGACCTGACTCTCCTCTACTGTCATAGGTAGTGTCCTGCAGCCCTGTGGCCCCTGCATTCAAGAGCAAGTGAGTCACCCTGGGCTTTCATGCCAACCGTAGGCCACCACCACTGCCCACACCCTCTATTCTTAATGCGTAATTATGGCTAAGATGCTAACAGAAAAGGAACCAACTAAATTATTTTTCAATGCACAGCTGACTGTTAAGTATATTCACATGGATTCGCGAGAAATTTCCAGAGTCCATTCAGCAAGCAAAACAGAAACCACACCCCGTAAACAGCCTCCATTCCCCCTCCCCTAAGCCCTGCCGGCCACCATTCTGCTTTGTTGCTATGAATTTGACTGCTCTAGGGACCCCGTCTAAGTGGAATCATGCGCAATTTGCATAATGAGAAAATAAGACATTTCAAGTATATAAATGTTGCTTTGTTTCAGCTTTCGAGAATAATACGTCTGGCACTCGGAGTAGTCTAACTCCCAACTCCCCCAAACGGCTGGCTAAGGGAAAAACTCACCACCATTATTTCACCAAATTTTCCATCAGGATGAAGACCACATGAAAATTAAGATACAACGGCTACTCTCAAGGATCTCGGAGTTCAAAGATTCATATGTTCTGTGCCTCACAAGGAACATGGTAAAATAAATGAATGAATGAATGAATGAATGAATGAATGAATGAATGAATGAATGAATGAATGAATGGAAAAACTTACCAAATATTGGTCAGATAATAAAACATTTTCAACAGATATGAAAGGACCGAGACAATGAAATACATCATCTGAAAACGAACGGTGGAGATAAAGCCAATACAATGACTATTTCCAGAGTGTATCTCGCCAGGATTTGCCGCAAATCTCCTTCTGTAAATATGATTAAAAGAGTGATTTAACTGCAGGCGGGAACTCAGCAGATCCCTGCTTCTGTTTTCGAAAAAGCCACTATGGCACTTTCGACACTGCTACGGGTCTTCGACACTGCTACGAGTCTCTGCCTGAACTAGAGGCGCACTGGAAATGTAAAGCGGTTGTAATAGCAGTGAGAATAGCCTTTCTCTCCCTAATGAAACTCTGAAAAGCAGCAGACCCCTGTAATACAAACAAGCATGTCTGCCTTGGCACATTCGCCACACAGATGCAGCCAACCAAGGCGAAGCGGGATTGCGGTGGTAACACTGCCGCCTTCTGTGCGAAAGTGGAATCGCATCCCTCTGAAGCAAAGGTTTTTTTTTTTGTTTGTTTGTTTGTTTTTTTAAATCAATTGCCTTGACAAATCGGTGCTGCCCTATTTGGATAAATAGATCTATTATCCTAGAAGCGTTGTGCATATTTTAACAGGTTCCTCTTCTACTTAGCCAAACTCACGTGTCGTTTCACCAAACCTGTCTTATTAACCGTTTCATTTACCCAGTTATGTGGTGTATGGGTTACTTTTCTCCTTGCTCTGACAAACTATTTGACAATGGCAACTTAAAGAAGGAAGTTTGGGCTCATTGTTTGTCTTAGTTAGGATTAATATCGCTGGGATGAAACACCATGACTGAAAGCAAGCTGGGGAGGAAAGGGTGTATTTGGCTTACACTCCCTCGTTGCAATCCAGTACGGAAGGACACGAACTCAAACAGGAACCTGGACACAGGAGCTGATGCAGAGGTCAGACTGCTCTCCGCGATACCTTTGCGCCTTCAAAACCGGTTCCACCATACCACCTGGGTGGCTCTTACACATTCCCAAATTTGGCTGCCAGCGCAAAGTATAACCTTGGCCGCCTCTCAAACAGGGCTGTGCGTGCTGACGTTGAGGAAACACTTCGGGGAGACTCCACCTCCGGATCCTGATCTCTTCGGTCACTGCCGATTTCTTAGCTCCCAGCTGACCGGCATCCACTATCCCAGTGATGCAAAGGTTTCACTTCAATGGCGCTGGACTCTTGTCAGTCACAACTTCCTCTTTGGCCCCAGATGACCAGAACAACAGAATCTTAATTCAAAAATAGTGAATGGGGCTGGAGAGATGGCTCGGTGGTTAAGAGCACTGACTGCTCTTCCAAAGGTCCTGAGTTCAATTCCCAGCAACCACATGGTGGCTCACAACCACCTGTAATGAGGTCTGGTGCCCTCTTCTGGCCTGCAGGCATACACACAGACAGAATATTGTATACATAATAAATAAATATTTAAAAAAAATAGTGAATGGCCCCATCGAGTCTTTGGGCTTAGCCCAGCAACTTCACAATCCCAGTCTCTGCCATCTGCATTGCTCTCAATATTTGTACCTTCAAAAGTCAATAGAACATCTCAATGAGCTGTCGGCATTCACTTTTCTAATCCAAAGTTCCAAAGTCCTTCTACAGTTCTCCGCAAAACATGGTCAGGTCTATCACAGCAACACCCTCCTATCCTGGGACCAATGTCTGTCCTAGTTTGGGTTACTATTGCTGTGATGAAACACCATGACCAAAGCAACTTGGGCAGGAAAGGGTTATTTGGCAGGGGCTCAAGCAAGGCTGGTAACTGGAGGCAGGAGCTGATGCAGATGCCAGGGAGGGCTCCTGCTTACTGGCTTCCCCACTATTACTCACTCAGCCTGCTTCCTTACAGAACACAGGCCCACCAGCCCAAGAGTGGCACCATCAATGAGCTAGGCTCTCCATGAGTCATTAATTAAGAAAATGCCTTACAGTCTTGCCTACATCCTGATCTTATGGAGGCATTCTCTCCATGGAGGTTCCTTCTTCCTGATGATGCTAGCTCGTGTCAAGTTGACATAAAACAACCCAGTACACCGAAATGGATTCAGTCCATCAAGGCGGAAGAGCATAGTGATGGAAGGGTCAGGCGGTTGCTGTATTGACCCAGTCAGGAACTAGACAGGAATTCTGGTCCTGCCTTCATTTTCCTCATCTTCTCATTCAGTGTGCGACTCTGGCAGCGGAATGGGGCACCCATGTTCAGGGTGAGGCTTCCCAATGCAGTTAAAACAAGCCCCTATTTATCTAGGTTTCACTTAAGCACAGAGCGTGTGGGGCTGGAGAAATGGTTTAACAGTTTGGAGTACTAACTGCTCATCCAGCGGACCTTGGTTCACTTCCCAGCACCCACACGGCAGTTCACACCTGTCTGTAACTCCAGTACTAGGGCTTCTGACAGTCTCACACAGATATGCATGCAGGCAAAACATCAATGAACAAAATAAATAATAAATACATTTTTAAAAAAAGAACAGAGCGTACAAAATAGAAGCCTAAAGTGGGGTGTGGAGGGGGCTTGTGGTACATAAAAGCCTATGAAGAATGGAAGATGCATCTCGTGGACCAATGCTTGAGGACTCTTCCCTTAGCCCCCTCTCCAGACTTGCACAGAAGGCGCCAAACCCTGTCAAGCTGGCAGTCAAGATTAACCATCATATAAGCAGCATGGCTTGCAGTTTTCTTTTCTCTCATTTATTTAAGATGAAATATTTAATGGTCGGTCACCATCTGCAGTGTCTTATTTTATAAGGCAGCCAGCCCATGAGGTAATGAGCACAAAATCCCTTTCCTTCTGCAATCACAAATGTGTGTATGTCACCTATCACTTCTCCAATGAGTGCAAGGGCACACACACATACACACACACACACCACACACACGCACACACACGCAGGCACACAGCATACTGACAAGGATGGTTTTTTTAAGTAGACATAAAAAGTCAACCGAGTTAAGGACAAATATGAGTTAAGATCCTCTTGTGCCCAGAATGATACATACTCACTTAAGCACATTGTTGTTGGTATTGTTTGTGTGTATGTGTTTGTTTGTTTAAGATGACTGTATTTCAAGAAATTCATGCTATATACAATGTTGATCTTCAGTGTTCCAGTCACCTTTTGAAGATGTTTCCCTTTTCTGTTTTTTTCCATGTCCAAACTACTTTTACAAGGCTTAATTGTTCTGATTATCCTTTTGAGATACTTACTGAAGAAGACCAAAGACTTGGGACCTTCCAGAATCAGGATCACTTCTGACTCCCTCCTCCTCTAACAACAAATTATTTGTGGCTAATCATATGGATTGAGGAGATGACTAATTATTTAATATAGGAACTAGTCTCAGACTTTCCCTTGTTGACAGAGCCCCCCATCAGCCATAACTCAATTACAAGCATGAGTAACTCACAAAATTGTATCTTGAATATTAACAAAGTCAGTAGGGCAACCTGTGGGTGACAATCCATCTGAGGGGTTGACTGGCCCTTTCACAGGCGTCACCTAAAACCCTCAGAAAACACTGATATTGACATTACAGCTTATAATGGTAGCAAGATCGCAAGTATTAAGTAGCAGCAAAAATAATTTTATGATTGGGGGTCACCATAATATGAGGAACTGTATTAAAGGGCCACAACAGAGAACCTTGCAGTAGGGGGACTCATTAAATGATCAGAGACAGTCCTTAAGTCATACAGAGGGTAGTTCTCTGCTTTTGTCTGTGTGTAGGAAGTCCCTACACATTTGTGCATGCGTGTGCCCACACACACAAGGGAAGCAGTGGCAGACTGTGGGTTCTCTCCATGAGTCTGCAGTTGCTGCACACACGTAGAGCTCAGGTAGCAAGAGGATGAACTGCAGGGCAAACCTAGATTACTCACAGCACGGCACATCAGGTGAGCCTTCTCATCATCCTGGGATAATGTCTATAACCTTTCTCCGAGGTTCCTTGTATATCATAGTGGTCCTGTCTGAAAGGCATCCAATTTCATTGAAGCAACTCATATAGGAAAAGAAATCCAAAGTGTGGTAGAGAAACAAGTAACAGGATCTGTTATTAGGTGACAGTTCCCTGCAGCTCCTTCAGAGGTCCAAAAATGGTGTATTTTATCAAAATCCTGCCATGACAAGTGATTCAGAATCCATGTCCCCAGTAATAGATGTTACTGGAGGATGAGGCAAGAGGAACATCTGAACTCACACCAGTAACACCTAGACTATACACCAGTAACACTGAGACTACACACCAGTAACACCTAGACTACACACCAGTAACACTGACATTACACACCAGTAACCCTGAGACTGCACACCAGTAACCCTGAGACTGCACACCATCAACATTGAGACTACACACCATCAACACTGAGACTGCACACCAGTAACCCTGAGACTGCACACCATCAACACTGAGACTACACACCATCAACACTGAGACTACACACCAGTAACACTGAGACTACACACCAGTAACACCTAGACTACACACCATCAACACCGAGACTACACACCATCAACACTGAGACTACACACCATCAACACCTAGACTACACACCATCAACACCTAGACTACACACCATCAACACTGAGACTACACACCAGTAACCCTGAGACTACAGACCACCAACACCTAGACTACATACCAGTAACCCTGAGATTACACACCAGTAACACCAAAACTGCACACCAGCAACATTGAGACTTCATAGTAAGTAAGACCCCCACCTCAAAAAACATCAACCAGAAAAAGACGAAAACATATTTGGGAGAACCGTGGTATGAACATAAAACCTGTTCAGTTCAAAGTGTGGACATGGGAGTAACCACTAGCATTGTTCACTCCCTTGGTATTGCCATGGATACAGAGTGGATAAGGGAAATAGCTTCAATGTGTTATATGTTGTTTATGTGTATTTCATGTAGGAAGAACCCTAAGAGAAAGTCTGTAGGCAGAGCAGTCAGATTTGGTGTGGCAATGTCCTTCCTGAGTCTCTATCTGCTGAAGTGTAAAATTCCAGCACCACAGGTCACAAACCCGAGCCATTGGTCCATCGGGAGAAATCAGGGATCAACCAGAACCCTGTTCCTTCAGAAGAACCCACGTTTTCACAGCCTTGACTAGAAAGCACAACTGAACCCAATGGCTACAAAAGCTAATTAGCAACTGAATGAAAGCCTGGAAGAGAAGTGAGGGCTACTGCTAGAGGACTTGGGAAGATGAAGTGTTCCCTTAGACAATCCATCACGTTCATGCTCATAGAGTGTAGGGACCCTCCATGTGCAACTTGCCATGACGTTTCAGAGAAATGAGCCCTTATTCCTTATCTTGTCAGCTTAAAGCTGTGTTTCTGTCTAAGACCGTTTACCGGGACTGGCAAACCACTTTCCTGTAATATTGAAAGATTTACTTCAATAGACCCGAGGATTGACTTCTAATTAGATAGTGTCTGTTGTAGGATTTGGCATTTATTAAAATATTTCTGTAGTAAACAACCTTGTTCCAGGAAATTGTTTTTATCACAGACACTTGCTTTAGACTCCAACCTGGCGACAACCAGATCAGTTTCTGTGACCTTACAGACTCTGTGTGAGCTAGCTGGCATCCCCTACCACTCGGAACTTCTCAACCCTCCATCCTCAAGGAAAAGGATATCCTCGTATTCAAATGTTCAAAAACATGGACTGTGTACTTGTGTGTTTGCAATACAGTGGCAGACCCAAGGGCTCATTCACCCAACACATAATTTAAAATTCTATCCATATTGATACATATAGCCTTAGATACATCATATCCATATAGCCCTGGCTCCTAAATACCATGTAGCGCTTGCTACATCCCTGACATTTAACCAACCTGTTTTCACTGAAATGCACACTCAAATTACCTTCAACTCCCCACCTGTTCTAGTTATCGGTGTATTGCCTTTCAGCTCCAGATTTACCCTGCACTGCCTACTCAATAAAAATAAATCTGGGCCTTTTTGAATAGTTTTATCAGTTGATACAGTTAAAATTCTAAAGTCAGATAGAAAAACAGTCAAAGAAGAAGTCATTTCTTTTTCCTGAGCTCTGATTAAATACCTCATTTTGCTTCTGAACAGACAGCTACCCCACAGCAGCTGTTGGAGCCAGCGACCACAGCTTCCCTGACACCACTCTGTTGTGAATGCTGGGCTTTGCAACAATATCCCTCATGGCTTCCCTAGTTCCTGGTTCCTGATGGGCACAACTGAGACTACCCACAAGTTTTCTCTAGTACTTGTCCTTCGTGCAGGGAGTCCTGTGGCAGAGTGTCTAGGGAGACACATCCCGTGAAAAGCTTTCCCCAGTACTTCAGAGCACGGATGTTGGCAGGGAACACTGGCCTGACACCATCCAGTCTTGTCTGCCTTAGATCACCCCTCTTGAAAGAGGCCAGAAAGTAGGACCTGGGAATGGGAGGGTCTCTCTCTCTCTCTCTCTCTCTCTCTCTCTCTCTCTCTCTCTCTGTCTCTCTGTCTCTCTCTCTCTCAACTTGTGGCATGACAATTCCCTATACCTGCCATGCCCATATTCTTCTGTGCCCTCAACTTCCAATCACCAAGAGCACATTTCTCTAATGCCCTATTATAACTAACAATTTTCATATCCAAATTTTCTGTTAAAATTTTTATTTGGTTTCTTTTTTTATGATTGGACTTTGATTAACATACCACCTCTTCAAATAACGCATCCTCATTTATGCCCCTTTTATGGGCATGAAATCTGGGGCTATATGTACCCCATGGATGTAGGGTACTATTGCTAGGTCCCAAGGTTACTATGTGACTTAACCAACTATTTCTTGAGTTCTCTACTAAGTAAGAACTGTCTATAAGAGTTGATATTTGACTCCTAAATAACCATCAACACTTGAACTCCCAGCCTCCACGTTTTCCTCTTCTAGCAATGAGTGCATAAGAGTCATCTTCAATTAATTTATTTATTTTATGTGTGTGGCTGTTTTACCTGCATGTATGTTTGGGTACAACATGTGTACCTGGTACTCAAAGATGCCAGAAGAATGTATGGGATCCTCAGGAATTGGAGTTACAGATGGTTGTGAGCCACAATGTGAGTACTGAGGATTGAACTCAGGTCTTCTAGAAGAACAGACAATTCTCTTCACTACTGAGATATCTCCTGAGACCTACAGTCGTTATTTCTAAGTCATGTGTCTCTGATATTAATGTCTGTTCTTACACTTGCTGGCCTTTTAAAAATCTCACTCCCTACAAACTGCCTTTTTCTATCTTTTCCCATTCCCTTTATTGGCATTTCTATTGCTAATTTATAAATTTGCATATTCTTGAAACTATTCCGTTGTAGATTTTAGATATTATAAATATTTTTCCAATTGTTTCCTCATTCTTCAAGTTCTGTCCCTGATACTCTTTATTGAAAATAAATCTCCAGTCTGCCCTCTCAATTCTAAAAAAAAAATCACAAGCTATCTTGCCACATGTCTCTCACTGACACAGTTTTAGTTTTTCACCAGGTCTTTATATACTCTGATTATGGAGCTTGAGTGATCCAGATTTTTTTCTTCCAATTAGTAACCCAAAAATAAATATTTTAAAGACCAGAAGAAAATTATTCTGTCAGCTTTTGAGAAGAACCAAAGAGTAGTGTGAGACATTCTAGTCTGAAGTAAAAAGAATAGTCAATGCCAAGAGACTTCATGAACTAGAAGAGAAGGATAAATCCCTGGATGCGTACAGCCTGCCAAGGCTAACCCAAGAAAAAACAGGAAGTCAAAGCATACCTAGAACTTTATGTGGAAGTTGAATCACAAACTGACAATGAAAAAACATAAGACAGATAACAGCACTGTTAAATTATACCAAACATTTAGAGAAAAAGTATGTCACCAATAAAATATTGAAATCAGCATTACCTAACCCCTGAAGTCAGGCACAACAACAACAACAAAAAGTTATAGACTGTGTCTTAGTTAGGGTTCCATTGCTGAAAAGAGACACCATGAGCACAGTAACTCTTATAAAGGAATGCATCTAATTGGGCCTGGCTTACAGTCTCAAAGATTAGCCCATTATCACCATAGCAGGACTTGGGAGACATGGTACTGGAGAAGGAACCAAGAGTTCTACGTCTGGATCAGCAGTCAACAGGAAGAGAGAATGAGCCTGGGCCTGGCTCAAACTTCTAAAACATCACTCCCCACCCCCAGTGACACACTTTCTCCACTAGTGCCAAACTTATTCCAACAAGGACACACATTCCAATCCTTTCAAGTCAAGCCACTCCCTATGGGCCTATGGGGGCCATTTGTATTCAAACTACCATAGGCCAACATCCCTTGTGAATGAAAATTCTCCACAAAATACTATAGAATCAAATTTAACAATACACAAAAGCCCTACTTACACCATGACAATGTGAGATTTATCCTGGATGGTTGGTTCAACATGAGAAAATCAATTAATGTGATAAAAACACATTCATGGGTTAAAGAAAATAACAATCACATGAGTATCTCAGCAGATGCAGGAAAAGCATCTCACAATCTTCAGCAACCTTTCAGGATGCTAAGGACCAGATAGACCAGAAGGAAACCACCCCAGCATGGGAAAGGTCATACCTGCAAAGCCACAGCCGACAGCATACTCAATAGTGAGAAAACGAAATCTTTCCCTCCCAGTCAAGAACCAAACCAGGAGAGGCCTTTTCTTAGTTTTATCCAAAATAGTACTAGACATCCTAAAGAGAAAATGAGAAGCCTGGAATATCTCTCAGTGACACATACATCTCTTGCATGTGCAAGGTCCTGGTTTTGATTCCCATATGGGAAATAAATGAAATAATATTGACCCTTTTTTTTTAGAGAGAAACTGAAAAATATAACACTTGTAAGGGAGAACAAAACACTTCCTTGGAGCATCGATCACACTTCCTGGTTCCAAAAATGATTGCAAAGCTATAACCATTAAAACAGTGTGGTATTACCCAAAGACAGACCTGAACCAATGTTACAGAATAGAAAACCTAAAAGTACATTGTGCATATATGATCACTAACAAAGGTGTGAAAAACATACAAAGCTAGATAAACTCTTCCATAAATGGAACAAGGAAAATAGGGGTGCAGAAAGAGAAAGAAAGAGGGTAGGAAAAGAGAACTATTGATTGGTTGCTAATGAAGTTAGTCAACTGGCTAGAACTAGCTTATATGTTCACAGTGACTCACTGGATAAGGGATAAGGGAATACTAGGGCCATGACTAGTTCAGTAGTAATCCATTGTTCCAATTCTAGTTGAGACCACGATTTATGCAGGAAATGCAGACACAGGTACTCTTTCATGCTTTGGCTTGGGTTTTTTGAAATTAGATATAGAAAGTTGCTATACTGCAGCTGTGGCATTTCACACACACAGCTGGCATTGAGATAAACAGAAACAGATTCCTCATGTCCGACCCAAAAGCCAGCTTCCCCCTGGGGTTGTTTTCCTATTCCTCCTATATATGTATATAATTGGTTGTTTTGTTTTTCCTTAATGGGTTTCATGCTAGCTACAATATGCTTTTCCACTAAGAAGTAAGTTATATGACCCACAGGTGTGGCTCAGTGGTAGAGAGTTTGCTTAGTATGTTATAAAGACCCAGGTTCAACATCCCCCCCAGTTGCAAATGACAGAGAGACAGGGGTGGGGGGAGCAAGAAATAACACACATTAGAGGTCTTACCAATCTTCCATTCAAACATACTTCCCACGGAGTAGAAAGGTACCGCAAGAAGGAAGGCATCAGTCCTCCTTTGACGTGAATGTTGATCTACAGGATAAGGCTACCCCATCCCCGCATCGCCCAAGGCCAATCAATCTGTAACAGCATTTCCTCGGACTTGAATTTGGAAGGATCAAAGCATCCCACTATAGAAAAAGGCTAACAACTCATTTGAAAGTTTTTCTTGGTTTTTGAACTCACTTTCTCCCCTCTCCTCTCTCCTCTGTTTGAAATTAGTGAAAAGAGCTACTGCCAAGAGGGGCACTAAATAAAAGGAAGCAGAAAAGGCAAAGAGGGAAATCAAAGAGAGAAATTTAGACCAAGCAGCAAAGGCTTCATTAGCCTCACAACAAAGACGGGCTCAATTTCTCTCTTATTGACATTAAGGAGTCTGATGTGAATCTAACATAAAAGTCTTGCGAATCTGCTCCTCTTCCTGGGGTCTTGGGGTCCCCAGCAGCTGCTTGCAAATTGTTTGCTTCCAATAAAGGTCATCTTTCTTGATTGGTTTTCCTTCCCTTCCGTGTCCAACCAATCAAGGGCTGGCCAAGCAGATGGCTGAAGCTCGTCTAGACTGTCCAAGTCAGCAGCTGCGGTCTCAGCCTGGAACTTGTCTGTCCTGTCCATCACAGGGCTCTTTCTTTCTGCCGGACCTTAAAAAACAAAAAAGGAGAAGAAAACACGGGGGCCCGTGGATACTTCTTGAATGAATAAACTCTGTGCCCAGTACTATGTAAAGGCCTGAGGTTGAATGGGAAAAAAAAAAAATGTCATTCAACAATCAAATGAAAACAAGTTGTACACTTTAAAAAACTATTATCAGCAACAGGATGAGGATTCCAACTCCCATCTTTGTGTACGAAATTCTCTAGTCCATCATCATGTCTTTTATGGAAAAGGAGAGAAAAAAGAGATGAAGCAAAGAGAAAGTAGAGAGGAAGAATTGAGTGTGAGCTTTTCTTATATGTTGAAAGTGCTAGTCTCCTGCTCCGCTTTATCCTGATTTATCCTTACAGCACTTATAAAATTAAACCATCGCTCTTGGCCCTCAAGTACACCAGAGGCTTATGTGGCTATTGATCTTACGATAAAGACCAGACTTTGTGTTCCATTCCTGCTTTCCTTAAGATTCTAGAAACGTTTTTGCAAATATGATTTAATCATAACGAAATTAATACCAGAATTCCCTTGATTCTGGACATGCATCACTAACTCAAGACACATCCTGAGAGCCAAGCATTCTATTCGGTCTTAGACACATGCCAAGACAATTAAGACTTGGTCCATTCCCTCCCGGAGCTTGAGGCTACTGAGGAAAACCGGCAGAGAAGCAAACATAGTGAAGCAGTGTGTTTGTGTTATCGTCGTTTAGTTTAGAAGTTGGTACAGGTTGCCAGTGAAGCACAGAGAGAGAGAAATTAGTCTAAACTGACTGAAGACATTGGGAAGTATTTCTTGGAAGTAGTAATGTAAGAATTGAGTCCAAATGACATGAGTGGGGGAAGAGAGAAAGCATTCCAGGCAGAGAGATTGGTGAGCCCTGTAACCTGGAGACGGCGTACTGCATGGTGGGAAATTCAGCATGGGAGCGCGGTTTCAGTAGCTCTTGTTTCTAGGAAATCATCGAGGGCTCGAGGACTTGGGGTACAGAACAGTTCGAGGCTTCAGATGTATTTTGGAAGATACAGAATACCATTGAAGTTGTGAATCAAAGGAAAAGCAAGATCAGCTTTGCATTTTGCTTAATTATCTCTGACTGAAGAGTTGGCCTCGAGGAAGCTCTGTCTGAAAGCGAGCAGGCTTTTGGAATGGAATCCTCTAAGCCCTTCCTGTCCCTTCTACAGTGTCTTTCTACATGAAGGTGACATGAGGCACAAGTGCAGGATAGAAAGATCGATGATTCCAGCAAGCTCTCTGTAGGGATCACACGTTGGGTTACAGTAATCCAAATGCCTGATGTAAATCAGGTGAGGGAGGAAGGGCTTATTTGGATCACAGCTCCCAGGGCTTCTATCCACCATGGTGGGGACGCCATGATGGAACAGCTCACTGTCACCATGGATTAGGTCAGAGCCCTCAAAAATCAAATACTTCACAAAAGCTTCTCAGAAAATAAACTTCACAAAAATCAAATACTTCACAAAAGCTTCACAAAAGCAAGTTGTCAGTAGCAGAGCCTATGAGAGGCATTTCCTATTCCAACCAAGTACTCTACCTTCTTGCTAATCTCAAAGCTCTGAGATACTTTCACAAACTCTTAAGATTTGATTTTATAATTTGGCATGTGATTTTAATAACGGTACCCTTTGGATGGGGTTCAGTGAAGAAGGGAACAATGTATGGAAAGAGAAGATAGAAGGCTAGAGATGGCAGAGATTTCAGTGACAGAAGAAAAGGAGGACTGGAAGGACAAGAAGAATGACAGGGAGCAGGAGAACATGACATCATGGGACTCAAAAGAGACAATAGTTGTGGGAGGTCACAGCAAAGCGAACAGAGAGGTTGCATAGGCAGGAACGGTAACCATTTGATTTGACTCCAAACTGTAATTCTGACCACTCGGATATAGCTCGGTGGTAGAGCATTTTCTATCCCCAGCATCACATTAATAACCATTAGTAATAACAGATATGTGGTGGTTTAAAGAATGGCCCCCAGTGGCTCATATATCTGAATGATTGGGGAGTGGCCAAGGAGGTGTGGCCTTGTTGGAGTAAGTATGTCGCTGGGGGAGGGGAGCCTTTGGGGTTTCAGAAGCCCAAGCCAGCCCCAGTCCCTCTCTCTTCATGCTGCCTACAAATCCAGATGTAGGCCCCTCAGTTCCTTCTCCAGCACCACATCTGCCTGCGGGCCACCGTACTTCCCACCATGAGGCTAATGGACTAAACCCCTGAAACTGTAAACCAGCCCCAGTGAAATGTTTCCCTTTGTGAGAGTTGTCGTGGTCATGGTGTCTCTTCACAGCAACAGAACACTAGCCAAGACCAGCTACATCTGTAATCCTACCAGCCAGGGGGAAGACAGCTCAAATGACCCTCAAGAGCAACCGGGCAAGAGGAAGCAGGCTAGCTCACACAACAAATCACTACAGACTTCCAGGCTCAGAACGGCACATGCTGAATGCCCCGCAGTTTTGTGGTTCAGAAACCAGGCGACTGCTTCAGTCTTTCGGGCTCTCATCTAGACATACTGTAAAAGCAGCCTGGCTGCCCAGCTGTTCACTGAATTCTCTTTCCTGTGGTTGATGGGCACAGATTCCTACCCCTTTGCTGATTGCCATCCGGGGATCACTGAGAGCATCTAGAAGCTACATACAAGCTCTGTCTCCTTCTTCAAGGCCTGTAATGGAACATTAGCTGGAATGATATTTTTCAGTGCTGGCGAGCAAACTCACAGTTTCTCACATGAAAAGCACATATTCTACCAACCGAGCTATATCCTGAGCCCAGGTCAAATCTTTGTGATTCATTTCTGTTTTGCCTTTTTTGTTGTTTGTTTTTTAAAGGGTTCAGTTGATCATGATGAACTAGTCAGCTAATCCATCACCATCTCCCCATGTTAAATTCCAGTGTTCAGTCACCACCTTTGCTCCACTGTCCAACTCAAGTCAAAACTAGCAAACCAAGAAAAGAAATGATTTGGACAAATAACACGTTTCATCATGGAGTACGTAATACAAAGACCCTGAATAATTCCAAATGAGATATGCCAGGTTGTTTGGGATGGAGATGTAATTAAAAAGTAAGAGTCAAGGAACATCCTAAAGCCAACCATCCCTGACAAAGACGAAAGAGGCTTTTGCAAACTCTGGACTTTTAATTACCTTTGCAATGTCCACATGTCTGTTATCTCTACTTGCAAGGGTCACTTTTCATTTGCCGGGACTGTCATGACAAAGTACCAAATACTGGGCAACTTCAACCACAGGAGAACAATCTTATAGACCTGGAAGCTAAAAGTCTAAGAAGATAAATAGTCTGCCCCTTCTGAGAGGCCTAGGAGAAGGTGTCCTCTTGGCATCATTTCTGGGCTTGTGCATGGCCTCTTCTTATGCACACATTTGTCCCAAACATTCCCTTTATACACAAGGACCAATAACATGTTAGAGTTTGTCCTGCTTCAGTATGGCTACGTCTAATTTCATTGGCAATGACTCTGTGTCCAAATAAGGTCACGTTGGGAAATAGAGGGACATTTTAGTTAGCTTGTCATGATGAAAAATATCCAAGATAATTGGATTAGCTTTCCTTCACTGTAATAAAATACCTGACGCAAAAAAAAAATGATTTGGGGAAAGATTTATTTGGGCTCATGGTTTGAGAGGTTTCAATCCAAGACTGGCTGGTTCCATTGCTTTGGACTTGAGTTGAGGCAGAATAGGACAGTGGTAGGAGCATGTGACAGAAGGGACTTCTTACCTCATGGCAACCAGGAAGCAATGGAAGAGAACAAGTTAGTAATCAAGAATAAGATATGACCTCCAGGCCATGACTCTGGTGAGGTATTTTTCCCACTAGGATGGACCTCCTAGAGTTGTTGGCACCTCCCAATGGTGCCATCAGAGTATGAATTCACTAAGAATTGATTCCCCGATAAAGCTGTTATGATTCAATCACCTTCATTGCCACAATGGGGACCACCAGCCTTTGGTGACCTTCCAGATCCGAAGCATAATACAAACCAATTTCTAAAGAGAATAGCATCTTCTTGGCTCACAGTTTGGTTTGATATTTTTAATGTATGTGCGTTGGTATTTTGCCTGCATGTATGTCTGGTGAGGGGGTCAGACGTTGGAGATACAGTAGGTTTGTTAGCTGACATATGGGTGCTGGGAATTGAACCCAGTCCTCTGGAAAAGCAGTCAGTGCTCTTAACTGATAAGCCGTCTCTCCAGCCCTTGGCTCACAGTTTTGAGATTTCAGTCCATAATCAGTTAGGCCTGCAGAAAGATGGGTCATCATTTTGTGAGCATGTCGTCCCAGAATAAAACATGGGAAACAGAGATGGCTTTGCAAATGCTCAAGGATGTGAGTTGGGACCCTCACACCCACAGAAAAAGCCAGGCATAGCAGTGCACATCTCTAATCCCAGCATTTGGGAGGCAGAGGCAGGAGGATCTCCAGGGCTCGGTGTCCAGTACATCTGCATAATTGGTGGGCTCCAGATTCAATGGGAGACTCTGTCTCAAAGAATAAAGCAGATAGCCCAGGCAGTGGTGGTGCACAGTTTTACCCTAGCACTGGGGAGGCAGAGGCAGGAGGATCTCTGTGAGTTCAAGGACATATCCTGGTCTACAAAGTGAGTTCCAGGACAGCCAGGACCACTACACAGAAAAACCCTGTCTCCAAAAACCAAGAAAGAAAGAAAGAAAGAAAGAAAGAAAGAAAGAAAGAAAGAAAGAAAGAAAGAAAGAAGGAAGGAAGGAAGGAAGGAAGGAAGGAAGGAAGGAAGGAAGAAAGAAAGAAAGAAAGAAAGAAAGAAAGAAAGAAAGAAAGAAAGAAAGAAAGAAAGAAAGAGTGGAGGGCCAGCAAGATGACTGAGTGGGTAAAAGCTGAGTTAAAAAACTGAAAAGCCTCATTGCCCCACATGGTGGAAGGAGAAAATCAATTCTCAAAATCTGTCCTCTAACCTCCACACTCGCCCTGGCACCCAGGCAAACACACACATGAGCACATGAATAAAGGTAAAGATATTGTTTAAACAAGTTGGAGAGGAAAATGTTCAACATCCAGCATTGACCTCTGCTCGCCACATGTATGCATCTGCACACCATACACACGTATAAACACACACCTGAACACACACACTCACAGAGAAGATGCTGGAAGGCTGCTAGCTCCATCACTGGCTTTCCCCTTTGACCTAAGGTCCTTCCATGCATTCCCCCACTTTGGAAAGTTTTAATAACTCTCAATAACACCACCACCCTGGGGACCATGTTTGTAGTACATATACCTTTGGGGGAATATTTAAGATACAACTATAGTAGGAAGCAGTTCAGCCCACGGAGTCAATAATAAAAATCTTTAATATATCTTGTTTGTTTTGGGAATAACCAAAGAATTGTAAGATAGTAGGGGACTCAGCATTATATCAACCTTTCTTGGAAAAGGAACTCCAAATGTGTTGGTTAATTTTTGTCAACTGAATACATACAAGAGTCATTTAGGAATCTCAGCTGAGAAAATTTCTTCATCAGATTTGCCTGGAGCCAAGACTGTGGGGTACTTTTCTTGACGAATGATTGATGGGAGAGCACCCAGCACCCAACACTTTGGGTGATGTTATCCATTGGCGGTGGTCCTAAGAGGTATAAGAAAGGTAGCTGAACATGAGACTGGCGGGTCATCAGGTTAGAGGCATTCTTCCATGGCCTCTGCTTCAGTTTCTGCCTCCAGGTTCCTGCCCTGACTTCCCTTCATGATAGACGGTAAGCTGTAAACTGAAATACGCCCCTTTTCCCCCACATTGCTCTTGGCCATAGTGTTCATCACAGCATTAGGAAGCAAACTAGACACCAAGGAGTGAGTTTTAATAGCTAACAAAGGAGAAACTATAAATTATACCCCCATCATCAGCACCTTATACTGGGAACCAGGGTCCTTGACTGCGTATTAGAACAGTGCACAGCGTTCTACAGAGACAACCATTCCGCGTGGATTCTTGATCATGGTGAAGTCAACCTGAATATTTATAACTCGCCTGAGCTCCTTCACACAGCACCCGTAGAGATTTAACGCTGTGTGTTTCCATTAAGTTTAAAAGGAACATAGCTGGCTATCCCTCCTGAGGAGGCTGGTGCAGAGCATAGCAGCTCAGAGTGGTACCCAGCCAGATCTCACAGGAGGCAGTTGCAAAAGGCTGTAGCGGCCAGGATGGAAGGCAGCACCTCTTCCTTGAACCCTCGTGACTGGCTCTGCTAGAACTCCGCCCACTTTCAACACCTGTCTCTTTCGACCTTTCTTATTTTAATAAAAGTGACATTCTATCTGCCCCCCTCCCCCGCAAAGAGCAACGCCTGCCCCACTCTTCCGAGTGTCAAATCCCTTGCTCCCTAGAAAGGTTACTCCTTTCACAGCCAGACAATGCTAGATATCCGCTGACACCTCCCTGCCCTTTCCTAAGGTAAATTCTCATTGTTCCGGGAGATACGATGAACCTTTGCTGTAGTTCTTTCTCTGTCTCGCTCCCATCCTCTTCTTTTCATTTGCTTGAAATCCCGCCCTCCTTCTATGGGCTACCCGCCCCATGCCTCCTCCCAGGTCTCTCGTACTTACTCATCTCTTACCCATAGGGCCTGGCTCCACTCTGCAGTGTGTATGGCGGGGGTGGGTGACGCTATGAACAGCGTTTTATTCCCATTAAAGGTAATCAACACTCCAGTCTCTGCCTTAAAGCTACCGTCTCTTTCAGGCCTTCACGGTTGTTCTTTTAGATAAGAGTAACAATCCAGCCCGGCGGTGCTAGCACACACCTTTAATCCCAGCACTCAGAAGGCAGAGGCAGGCATCTTTGAGTTTGAAGCTGGCCTTGTCTACATAGTAACTTCCTGGCCAGCTAGGGCTACATAGTGAGATCCTGTCTCAAAAATAAAATATTTTTCCAAAAATTATTTCAACAGTTTACTAAATCTTTGATAATCATTTTATCTCAAAAGATACTGCTTTAGATCAATATATGTTGAAATATATATAGGGACCATTTAGCTTATTCCCATTTAATAAGTTAGATAGCAGATTCTCATTTATGCATAAAAGTATTTTGTTGTTAAGATAAATTCCAAAGAAGCCTCATATAACACACCATTGAAACCCAGAATTTATATCAAAATATGCATCAAATTGACCCTCCATCCAGTCAGTAAGCCTGGGCAAAAACTACCTTCATTGCCTAAACCTCAGGGTGCACATATTTTATATTAAAATATTAATTGCATTTTATCTAAAATAAAATGGCTTATTTTAATATTTGAATGCTCTATTACTACTAGACAAGAGAAGAGATTTCAAACTGGTATTGGCAAATGATTCTCTGCAAACACACACTGTGAAGTGGATAGAATTTACTCACATTTAAGCAAGAGGAAGCCAATATAACCGCCCTGATTTTCCTCTCTCTAACCAGAAGTGTTCCGTGTTCGGCAGATCCCTCACGGGATAGAGACCTTGATAAAGTGAATTTTCAGAGTTTCAGCATATCCTAACCAGCTATGTTTAAACATCTGTGCCCCCCACGCTTCCTTTCTCCAACAGGTGGCCCATTATATGAATATATTAAAGCATCATTAAGAGAAAAATCGCCAAGTTTATAAAGATCACCATGGCAGCTAATGGTACTCAGCTGCGTGGTGATTCCGTGCAGAATTGCAAGGCACTTGTTTAAAATACACTTAGACGCTCACACGTTGCTCCCTTTTAAAAGGGCAAAAATATTCAACAACCACCCTATATATTTTTCAGTAGAGAGTGGAACCAGCTGCTGCTGCCTTTGATGCTGTGGGCCCAGAACACCTTTGCAAACACCTTACCAAGGAGCGCTCCCAGGTCTCACCGCTTCCTTTCAGCCTCTCAGCAAATGTTTTCCAGGCATCCTATGGTCTAAATGATCAACCGCTGCTCCCTCCAATCTAAAAATCTAAGCGTGATCCCATCACTCCCACCTAACAGTCTTCATCGGCTCCCCAGAGAGTTTAGGAATAAATCCAAATCCCTCCGAGTCGTACACAACACCGCACCCCCTAATGCTCTTTTTACAGAAGTCATTCCCTTTCGTACTTCCCTACCTCAGTCAGGCATTTCTTCCTACCAGGGTGTTCCCCCTCGTTTCCATGTCACTAACGCCTTCATTTTCTTCTAATTGCCAAGTTCGCTCGTGTAAAACCTCTTCAACCAAAATGGCTTTCCTTCCTCCAGTGCGTCCCTCTAGTCTCCCACTTATTTCTCTAACACAAAACCACTATAATTCTCGTCTTCCCTAAAGATAGCCACAAAGTGACGGAAGTGGCTCCCCTCCTGCCTTGCCTGCACCTCCACTAAATTACCCAGCCACCTGGGAGCCAGCAGTCCCAGAATCCTCTGCTCTCACAGCATGCCCCTGTAGCTAGCTGTGGCTGTGTTCCTTGTGTTCTGGCTTTTAGGTAGGAGGATCAGCCCCCGACATGGGGCCTGCTGGTCTCCTGGCTAAGGAAAGAAGTGGGTCCCCAGAACTTCTAACAGTGTTCCTCCGCGGTCTGTGTTTCATTTCTGGCTCCAGGTTCCAACCCTGAGTCCCCGCGCTGCCTTCCCTCTGTGATGGTCTGTGATACTGAATTCTAACCCAGAAAAAACTATTCCCCACCCTAAATTGGTCTGGTCAGTATTTTATCACAGCGACGTGGGGCAAAGTAGGACAGGAACTAATTAAGTTTTGATGAGATCAATGGAGTAAGGGCTCCCATAATAGAATTAATGCCTTGAAAAAAAAAAAAAGGAAAAGAAACCAGAGCTCTCTTGGCTGGGTGAAGATACAGCACAATGACCCGGCAGCAAACCAGACACCAAATATGCTGGCGTCTTTATCTGGAGCGGCTCAATGTCCAGACTTTTGTTTACAAACTACGTAGTCTGTGGCATCAAGTTCCAACTGCATGCCAAAGGTGCCCAGTTTGCTCACGAGTGCTGGAGACTGAATCCAAGCCCTCATGCTGGTGCACCAAATGTTTTACAAACCGAACCATCTCCTCAGCCCTGTCCTTTTTTCTTTTAATCTAAATTCCACATAGAAAAAAAAAAGCACGTGATATTTATCTTTCTGAATTTGGCATAACTCACTCAACAAAACAATTCCTCCCTCTGTCCGTATAGTTCCAGTCATGTCAAGACTCCTTACAACAGCCAAAGACAATGTGAGTTCCATTTAAATTATTGTTATACCATATTGTTTAGAGACCAATAAACAAAAATAGGTCTGAACATATTTAGCATAGATGCATATTTTTTTTTCCATACAGTTGCTCGAATCAGAGGATGTGAATCCACACACATGCAGACACCACAGACCCGGGGACCCCACAGATATGCAGAGCTCAGTTCTCATTCCTGCATCTCTGTTAGTACACTATGAAGACCTAATAGACAGAGCCTACCCCCTTCCCTTCCTTCCCTCTCCGGCACCTACTGTCACTCTTGCCCAATGGCAGTAGGCTTAGGACGTATTCACCATGCCCACTGCTTCCCCAAGCTTTATCAAATCTGAGTGCTTTTGTCAAGTATTTTTCTTTGCAAACAATTGCTTTTGATTGGCTTTATTTACTGTAATCTCAGCTGTTATCAACGCCTACTCCTACCCAACACACCCACACATCACTCTACACATCCACAGCAGAAACACACTGAGAAAGCCTGGAAAGGAAAGGACAGGAAAATGGTAACAAGGGGGGCTGCTGGAAAGAAGTCATTCTGAATACATCTGGAACAAGGTTTCGCTCGACATAGAAACACACACAACTAACACTGGTCCTGTGTCCCCTGAGGAGCAAGTTACTCTGTTTGTTCAAGAACCCTTCTCTTAAGCAGCAGCAGTGATGCTCACCTTTAATCCCAACACCCAGGGGCAGAGGCAGGCAGATTTGTATGAGTTCAAGGTTAATCTGGTCTACCTCATGGGTTGCAGGCCAACCAAGACTACACAGAGACCCTGTCTCAAAAAAATGAAAAGAAAAAAAAAAAGAATTCTTCACTATAAAGAGCTCCCAACTGCAGGATGTCTTTTTCACTGTGCAGGGATAAAGGAGGAAGAAGCGATAACGGGTGTGCATTCTGTATATAATCTCATTTAACTTTGTATCACCTGGGTGAGTGGCCATCAATCTGGCTCCTTCCTTTCCCTTACTCTTAACCTCTCCCAAATCTGTGCTTCTCCCTCTGTTTTCCAGCCATGCAGAGCTCCATTGAGTTTCCTAGGCCTGGGACTTTCCCCTTACACTTGAAAAACTGTTTCTTTTCTCTTATACTTGAACTAATGTTTCCTTCTCCCTTCTCCCTTATACTTGAAAAACTGTTTCTTTGTGCCTTATACTATAGTGTTTCTTCTGCCTGAGAATCATCAACCACCTCTCCCCACATCCTGCTAGGTAATGTCTGCCCATCTTTTAAGATTCATCAAAGAATCATTCATCCTGAAAACTTTCCTTAGCATCTCCTCTCTCCCAAGACTGAGGCAGCTGCTTGCCCTTCAGGCTCCCCTGTGATGACACCTATTAATACGTTTTCTAATTGGTCACCTGACTAAAGCAACTTAAGGAGGAAACTATTGATTTTTGTCTCAGGGATTAAAAGAAGAGTCAGTCCATTGTGGCAAGGATGGCAGAACCGTGAGGCAAGAGAGTCAGAATGGAGAGGGCAGTGAATACTGTCACTAATTCGTTTGTTTCTGCATGTGCATGTATTCAGTCCCGTCCAGAAACCCAGCCCGTAGGATTCAGAGTGTGTCTTCTCTCCTCAGTTAAAGCTTTCTGGGAACGCCCTCATAGACACACCCACACGTGCGTTTTCGTGGTGATCCTACATTTATTCTACCAGTTAATTTAACAATGAAATTTAACCATCAAAGGTGCCAGGCAGATGTTTAAATTAAAACATGTTCTTTCTTTACTCCTCCTTCTACTAAGCTGAGAGGTATATAAGAACCTGAGTCACTCACATATCCAGAGCCTAACTTACGATCCTGTTTTGAACGTGAGGAAGCTAACACAATAGTGTTAGAAATGTGTCCAGAGACATGGAACTTAATAACAGAGTACCTGGATTTGAGCCCAGACCCTTCCAAGTCCATAGTTGGCACGCTACATAAATCCTTGACCAGTGTCTAAGAACTTACATTAACATGGGCCTCGTCAGCATGTACCATTGGGGTCATCCTTTCTTGTTTTTTCATAAGGTTCCACCAGAATTTCCCCTCACTGGCCACTGAAAATCCCTCTAGCTTAGCTGTTTACACATAACTCAAAGACTAGGCCTTTATAATGAGGCTGGGAGCAAAAGATCTGAGGAGCTGGAGAGAAGGCTCAACAATTAATTGCACTTATTATTCTTGCAGAGGACCTGAGTTCAGTTCCCAGAAGCCACCTGTCACTTCAGTTCCAGGGGATCAAATGCCCTCTTCTGACTTCCGTGGGCACCGGACATACCCATGGCACACAGGCATGTATGCAGGAAAAACACTCATCCACATTGTGGTGGTTTAAAAGAAAATGACCCCCTCAAAGGGAGTGGCACTATTAGGAGGTGTGGCCTTGTTGGAGTAGTTGTGATCTTGTCGGAGGAAGTATGTCACTGTGGAGGCGGGCTTTGAGGTCTCATAGATGCTCAAGACATGCCCAGGGACAACTCATTTTGTCTGCGCAAACTGTAGCACTCTCCAGCACCATGTTTGCCCTGTCGCACCATGATAATGATGGACTGAACCTCTGGACTGTAAGCCACCCAATTAAATATTTTTATTTATAAGTGTTGCCTTGGTCATGGTGTCTCTTCACAGCAACAGAAACCCTAAGACACACATAATACAAAATAAATCTTAAAAAGAAAGGGATAAAGGACAACATTTTGCTTTTGAATAGCTTGTCTCCCCTCTTTAAACTGTTTTCATATTATCTCCCAGAGGCCTGCTTGTTTTTAAGAAAAGAGAGAAAGAGTACAACTCTGGATGGGAGGGAAGTGGGTAAAAACTGGGAAGAGCTGGTGGGAGGGAAAACTGTAATTAGAATATACTGTATTAAAAATATATTCTCAATTTTAAAAACCTGATTTAGAAACAAAACAAAGGTAATAGGCCCAGAGTATTGGACGCCCACCCCACAAGTAAACTAATTTTTGAGGTTTGACGTCAAGTAACAGGGCAGGAACTTTCCCGGAAACCTTCATTTTGTTTATGTTTTTTTGTTTGTTTTTCCTGATATTGAGTAACAGTCAAATCTAAGATCTGATTTAGCACCCACCTATTTATTCCGTGCGTGGAGCTCTCGAGCGCCGTTGGGTACCTATAAAAGCCTTCCGGTGACAGTGTTTTCATTGGGACCAGAAGAGTATCAAGTTTTGAGTTCACAGTGTTGCCTGCCAGAAATCAGCCTGGCTCCAGCAGATGGAGCCCAAGTCATCTTTCCCTTACACCTGTGTTTATGTCTACTGCTTTTTAGCAGACACGCCACAGTTAAACAAAAGGCCAACAGACTTTAATTATGTCACAGTTTCCGTAGGTCGGGAACTCAAACAGCATATGGATCAGGGGGTTTTCTAGTGTCGACGTTCGGATGTTGGCTGGTACTGCAGTCTTTTGAAAACTGAACCAGATTTGATTCAAGAAGAAAGGAAAAAAGAAAGGGAAAAAAGAAGGAATGGGGAATAGAGAGGGAGAGAAGAGAGAAAGGGAATAAGAAGAAGGGAAGAGAACAAAGGGGAAGAGAGGTATAAGGAGAAAGGTGTGGGGAACAGGTGGGGAGGGGATAAAAGGAAGGAGAAGCTGTGGTGGAGAGGGGAGGGGGAAGGGAAATCTGAAGCCCGCTAGAGGGCCCACCTCTTTTTCTGTTTGTTTTATTTTGTTTTGTTTTGCTTTGAATCAATGAGTTTTATTTGGGTTACTTATAGGAATGTGGCCGAGGGTTTACTTACAACAGCAGAAACAACTCAAAGGCAGCTGCATCACTAAACCCACCCCAGCATGAGTGACAGCTCACAAAAAATCTGAAAACCTGGAGCCCACTGCACCACCTGGGAGACAGCTCGACAGCTGGAGAATCTCCGATCCAACTGGCTCATTGGTCTAAGCCTCTTCCAGGAAGCTCAGCCAGCCTTTCTTCTAGGACATTTAGCTGGTCTTTGCTTCTTCCTGGCTCATGGCCTGGTCTCTGGCTCTTCCAGGGAAACGGACTTGTTTGGGAGTCTTTTTTACAGCCTGGCTCACCTAAGAGGGACTCTCAGCCGTCTCGATTGCTTATATACTCCTGGGGATGAAGGGGACCTAGTGAATCTGGTCAGATTCAGGGATTTCCTAAAGCCATTTTTTTTTAAGTTTCTGTTGTTTCTTTGTGGTTTTCATAGCATGCTTCTCAAGCCACTCATCTCCCTGCCCCCTGACCTCCACCCTCTGTCCCTGAGACCCCACAAAACAAAATAGAATTTAAAAGTATAGCCTAAAAACAAAATAAACAGAAAGAAAAGAAAAGAGGGAAGGGAGGGGAAGAAGGGAAGGGAAGAGAAAGGAAAGAAAAGAATTCTGTGTGGAAGCTTTGGTGTGGTGGAGTGAGTCACGCAGTACACCCCTTAGTCCATACATCTTTACTTGTAAGTGTTCTTTGCAATGGATCCTTAGTTGACTCAGGGCCTCCGGCTTCTGCTACCCTACTGAGCCCTCACTAGGACTCCTCTTGGACATCTTATTGGTGCCTTGCGTCAGGGAGATCCTGTAGCTTTGGATCTGTAGGTCCAGCCCCTTTACAGGCTCCAGCGGTTCATAGATGACTTGGATGTTGGGGTGAGCTACCTTGGTTCTGGTTCAGGTTCTGGGTGGTAATTAGTCGGTCCTCGAGCTTTCCTTCAATTGTCACCACCCAGGTGCGCTCCCCAGCTTCCATCTCCTCTCTAGTACCATGTCTGCCTGAATGCCGCCATGCTTCCCCATGGTGCTGACAACGGTCCAAACCTCTGAACTGTAAACCAGCCCCAAGTAAATGTTTTCCTTAACAAGCACCACATGCTCATGGTGCCCCTTCACAGGAATAGAACTAACTAACCAACCAACTAAACAGAACTAAACCTAACTAAAACAGAGTGAGAGACCGGTTGGAAGTTGCTGGAATAATCCACAGGAGAAAATGAACAAGCTCAGCCCACTGTGGCTCAGCCACAGGGTACTTGGGTAGCATGTACGAGGTCGGGACAAAGTTGTTAGTTCAGCCCCCAGCACCACAACCAGAAGAAAGAAAAGAAGAGGGCTCTCCCGGGAAGCAAGGATGATGTCAGAGAAGGAAGGTGACCTGAAAGTGTAGCCATAACTACTAACCTATTGAATAAGACTTAAGCTTCAAGACTGGGAGACCCAGCAGGACTTGGCACTAAGTGTTTTGAGGTAAAGACAGGAAGATCAGGAATTCAATGCAAGCCTGGACTACCCAAGCGCGAGCACCCAGCATCAGTCGGCTCCGGCTTAGAGGTACCAAGCTTAAGCACTTGCAAGACAGGTGCTAATATGAAAATTTCTCATTGGTTTGGGCCCATTAGGCAGAGACTAATTTGAGTTCATAGCAAACTAAATTATAGAAAGATCACATTTACACTTTGATTTTGCTTTATCTACTGCTTTGTGTTTTGGTTTGGTTTGTTATTTCCTGTTTGACAGGAGATAATTGTGCCTTGTGTATACTACGCAAGTACTGTACCAACTGAGCTACATTCCCAGTCCACTTCCTTCAATTTAAAAAAAAAAATCCAAAAAATAAATTAAAAAAATAAAAAATAATCCCTTTCTGCCTGGTGGTGGTGGTGCACACTTTTAATTCCAGCACTCCAGAGGCAGAAGCAGATGAACCTCTGAGTTCAAGGTCAATCTAGTCTAGACAGCTAGGGCTGCACTGAAAAACCCTGCCTTGGAGTGGGGGTTGGGAGAGTGTATTGGGGTCTGGAGAGGTGAATGGGCGATTAAAAGCACTTATTGGACATCCCAGAGACCCCAAGTTCATTTCCTAGCACCTGTATGATGGTTCAGTCATTTGTAATTTCAGTTCCAAAGACTCTGGTACCCTTATAGCCTCTTCTAACCTCCCCAAGCACTGTGGCACATACTTGCTGGCAAGCAAAATACTTAAAATAAAAATAAATAAATTTTGTTTGCAAGCATATGGGTGAGGGGTCACTTACAGGACCATGGTGTCTTAAAAGCAGCTACAAGTTCAAAACTGTAGAGAATCAAGCTTTGTAATATAAAGAAATCAATGTAGCACTTTCACAAATTTTCTGATTCAAGATTTCGTATTTAACGTACTTTCCATGATGGAGATTATGAGTTATAGTTGTTTTGAGATAGACGACAAACATTTTTATAAGTGTTAAAAATGCATACTTTCGCACACAAAAGAGGATGGGCGGTGAAACAATGAAGGACCCTTCTGCCATCTTTACATATCTGCTAAGGTCCAAACAATAAATATTTGATAGGCTAGAGTTTAAAAATTAATATTGTTTCCAAATATTTTGTCTTATGAATTTATTCTACACTCCCGGTGTCAAGCAGAAATGAATTTATTCTACATGCCTAGTAAAACGGAAAATAAATCCACCAAGTCAGCAGAATTTATCTTTGGATTATAGGAAGAGTAATATGTTTTCCCCATAATCTTTTACATTTCCCTTTTAGTTGAAATGCGGGTAATTAGAAACAGGTTTTCAGAAGGAAACAGATTCATTTGCCGTCCGACCGAGTTTGTTCACAGGAAAAGCCCTGATAGGAATCATTTGCACCCCAGTGTGAGCTGGATAGGTCATCCCCAGAGGCAGTCACCTTTCCTTTATGCTCATTAATCAGAAAGAAAATGAATTTCTAGAAAGTTCATATGTCCCATGGGAAGCCCACCTACTACCCCATACGGAGACTGTTTCGTTTCCAGAGGAGAAGCCTCTTCTTGTCCCATCCCTACCCTGCCAAGACCATGCTGCCCTCTTTTATTCCTCCACATCCCAGTCCCCTCCTGTGTTGGCTCCTTGTGTCTGGTAAAGCTCGTTTGCTGTGTACAGCTACTTATACGAAAAACCAGAGCAACCTCCAGTGGCTGCAAAGTGAATTCCCACTCGGTCTCCTTTCTCTCTCCTAACCCACAGCCGGGCTTTTTACTTACTCTCCCTCTATCCATGCTACAAGGCGGAGATTTTTCTGAGGCAGTTCCATGTCAAACACCCCGCCCCGATGGATACCCCTGTTTCTTAACACCATACATTCTGATTCTCATCTCAAAAAATGTAGGCAGCATACATTACCTCCCAAATTATCCATGACAACTCATCTGGGTTCCTTTGTGCCAACTTGGATGAGGGGAAGTTAAAATTATATCTGGATATGTGGTGCGGGTCAGTGGGGAAGTGTCTGTTTGGCATGTGCAGAAGTATGGATTCAGTCTCCAACACCAAAAGGAAGGAAGGAAGGAAGGAAGGAAGGAAGGAAGGAAGGAAGGAAGGAAGGAAGGAAGGAAGGAAGGAAGGAAGGAAGGAAGGAAGGAAGGAAGGAAGGAAGAGGCAGCCACAGGCAGTGAACACAGGGTGGATGCTAGAACCCCAGGTTTCTTATTTACTCCGATTTCTTGGTCTCTACTGATCCTTTGCCAAAAGCACAGCCTTTCTTTTACCTCACAATTAGAAAGAAACCCTGGATGCCAGATGCTTTAAAACAGTGTGCCAGTGTGGAAAGCACTCGCTCCTTCTGCTTCCTCTGTCTTCTGTCTCCTCTAGCTCCCTCAACTACCTATAAACCATCTGGGATAGTTGATGTATGGTTGACTCCAAACACGAGCCACCATGTCCACAGGGGACACAAGTGCCCTGGCAGAACACAACCCATAAGCGTCAGCCATTCAACCCAAAGGGCATGGAGCAAGAGGGAGCTGAGTCTACATTTCTCACAGATATGGGGAGGCATCAGACTTACCTGTCTCCCGATACTCTTTGCCCAACATGATATAAACTGTCTTCCCTTCCTGGGAATAATAGAATTTACTCTTTCTGTAGCAACACAAGAATATAATGATAAATCTAAGATGAAATATTCATCCTGCCCTGTTGCTTTACGTAGACACAGCATTAGCTGGCATTACCTCATGCATTCAATTATTTTGCAACACTGGAACAGCAATGCCTGGGAGGTCCTGAAATATTTCGAATTAAATACGTCTTCTTTGTAGTGTTTAAGTCTTTCCTTTTTTCCGGTTCCTTCCCTTGCCATTTGGGAAGCTGAGCATCGTGGGTCCAGACTTCTGATTCTCTTCCTTTCATCCCCTACAGATTTAGGATAAACCAACTGCATTGGAATGATATCCGCTAAAAGGTGAAAAAGCTCTGATAAGGACATTTGAGCAGCAACAATCCCTATGTGGCATCCAGATAAAAAATGTGCTCTATGGATTGGGTTCACTGCTCTGGGGCAACAGAAAATTCATTCTTTTAAACTATCTGTATTGAAATAATTTTAGATTTACAGCAGAGCTGCAATCCTTTTTCAAAGCGTTTCCATATCACCTCCAACCTGCACTGACCCTGACTGCGAGTATCCCAGTGGGCTCACAAGACGCAGTGTCTCAGGGTCGCTGGTAAAGAACACATCCATTATAAGGATCTTGTAGTCTGTGATACATTTCGTCTGTGTGTATTAAACGCTATATACAATACATTTAAATTACCTTGTTCCATCTTATTTCATCTTCTCTGTTTATGTGCTATCTTCTTCCGTCTTTGGTTGAGTTTATCTAGTGTGCTTTATTCCCCCCATTAAGCTCTGTTGATTCGACAGTTAAAGCCTAAATTTAAGTGGCATGTTTACTCTCTCCGAACAAGACAGGGATTCTCATTTCCTGCATTTATTGTATTTTATTTTTGATGCGGGATTCTGCTGTGTAGCCACCGCTGGCTTCCAACACATAATCCCTTTGCCTGGGCCTCCAAATGCTGGCCTTTCAGATGCACAAGGCTATGTCCCATTTTTTTAAACAGGCGAGAGAACACACAGGCTTATTATATCTATTATTATTATTATTGTATCTATTACTGTTATTATTACTTTAAATATAGCATAAAACACTCTTCCATTAGTCACATAACACAAACACACAGTTTAAATAAAGATACAGTGGGTTCTGCAAGACCTACTTTAGCCTCTGCCTGCTCTCCCCATTTCCCACCGCCTGGAAGCAGACAGACAGATGAACCATAGGTATCCTTTCCATGTTTATTTAATATTGTGTCTCTTCATATGATCTGATTGCTCTTTCTTGGTTTTTCATTTCTAAATATTGTGAATTTCTCACCTTATAGTGAGCTTTTCTAAGCCGAGGATTGGAGCTGGAGAGATGGCTCAGTGGTAAAACGCACTTGCTGTTCTTGTGAAGGGCAGCAGTTCGGTTCCCAGCACCCACCCACCACCAACAGTAACTCATGACCCCCTGTATGTCCAGCTCCAGGTGAGCCAGCTCCCTCCCCTAGCCTCCATGCGCACACACATGCACACGGACACAGACACACATACATACACAGAAGCAAAAATAATAAACCTTTTTAAAAGTTAAAATTGAGGATTTGCTTTTGTTTAATACGCAAGCAGAGCCAGAGAGATGGCTCCGCGGGTAAAACCACTTGCAAGAGAGTTGGGCTATGTGAGTTCGATCCCGATCTGTAGTGGAAGGAGCAAACTGAAACCACGAGCTTGTCCTCCGACCCGCACATATGCACTGGGCCATATTTCACCAAGTCCACACACCGTTGTCATCGTCACCATCAAGCGATTTTTAAATGCATTTATTTTTATATGTATGATGCTTTGTCTGTATGCATGTCTGTACTTCATATGAACACAATGCCCACAGAGACCAGGAGAGATACAGTCAGGCTTGCTTGCCAGAGTCAGACCCTTTGGAGGTATAGGTTATGTGCTTGGTAGAAGCCTTATAGAAGCTGTGAACCAAACCCGGGTCTTCTGCAAGAGCAGCAAGTGCTCTTAACTGCTCGCTCTCTCTCTCTCTCCTAAATAAAACATAATTTTAAAGTAAGGGCAAGCATCCCTCTTTCTCTATCTTATTATATAGTCATATAATTTTGAACGATTGCTAGGTTTAGGGTATTGAAAGTGTGCATCATTATTCAGAACCATGAGCTGTCATTAATTTTCCTTCTTCTCTGTCTCCCTTCAATTAGACAGTGTTTTTTGTCTCGTTTTCTTAAGTTTCAAGGACTACCTCACTAATTTATACCTCAATCTCTTTTCCAGTTGCCTCTATCTTCACTAACTCAATACAGTTATAACTTGATATTGTTTTTAATAAATAAGACTTTTTAAAATGGACTTATGTGCGAAACTATCGCCCCAGAGTCTCCTTGAGTCTCATGTTAGAGATTTCTTTTCCATTTGGGTGTTCTGTTGCTAGACACCCTTTGTTTTTATTTTATTATGTCATGGTTTAATCACATAAAGTAATCGGGTTATTGAGAATAATCTTTGTGTTGTGCTTTAAATATGAAATGCCCCAGACAGACTCGTGCATTGAAGGCTTGGTTTCCAGCTGGTAGACTTTAAGGAAGTGATTAGGTGCTCAGGGCTCTGGTCTATTCGCTGGAATAACTCCCTGATGGCTTCATAATCTAATGATATTGTTGGGGGATGTTGGAGACTCGGAGAGTAGGACCTTGTGGTTTTCCAGTCAATTATCCCTAACAGGCTCCGGTTTTCAATGAATGATTGGTCTCCGGCTGGTGCTATTTCAGGACGTGAGACTTAGCTGAAGGAAATGGGTTCCTGGGGGGTATGCGTTTGAAGGTTTACTCTGGTTCCCCTCATCTTTATGTGTTTCCTGCCTATCACAAGGCAAACAGACTCCCCTTCCAAAAGTCCTGCCTCCTTGATGTTCCACACAACCAAAGACCTGGACTCAGCATTGCCAGGAACCAAGAACTGACTGGCATCTCAGGATACTCAAGCGGGAACAAACCTCTCCCATCCCAAGCTGTTTATGCAGGTAGTTGGTCATAGCGAGGCGACAGACTGAATAACAAGCTCTAATTTTAGAACGACCCACGGTGCTCAAATATCCCTGGCTTTGCTCCAGTCAAGACATCCTCCTTCAGGGAAGATGCTGGCTCTGTGGGAAGGAGAGGAGGTCACGGGAAAGTTAAGAACTTACCGTGAGCAGACTTCCAGTCAGACCTGTGCCTTTAGTCTGTCCTCATGCTGACTCCCTGGGTCCTCCTGGGCTGCCATTTCTCTGGCCTTTTGGAAGTTCTATGGAGGAAATCAGATTGTCAGTATGCCCAAACTGACTTGCCTCCTGCTTTTTAGTATCTAAGAGTCTGTAACTATGAAGAATATTTCCCATACTTTTTGTCGAGTAAGTCTTAGATTTTATTATTCTTTAATCTATTCTCATTCTTGTAGAGTTTTGGAAAGAAGCAGAATTAAAATGCTTATTTTTAATCTACTATCTTTAAGTGTGCCAGCTGGTTTTTTTAAAATATATGAAAGTGATTGCTATTCTAATTTTTACACTTGATAGTTATTTAAATTTACCAGCATCTTTTAAACAATCTTTTTGCATACTGTTGCTTCTTTATTCTGTTAGTTCCCTCTGAGTTATTTTTTTTCTTCTTTAATAGTTCCTTTTCTAAGAGACTACTTGTAAAAAAAATCTAAGTGTTTGGGTGTCTTTTAAAAAATTATAATTTTCCTTGACTTGTAAATGACATTTTTGCCTGAGTTTAGAAATTTGGGTCTCCAAATGTGTTTCTTCAGCACATGGAACATATTATCTCATTGTCTTCTAGCATTTATTTTGCTGATGAGGTTTTTTTCCGTTCCATTTTTTTTTATATATATATATAATGAAATCTGCTTACTCTCTTTCTTGGCTTAACATTTTCTCCTTAGTGCTTGTAGAATGCTGCCTTCCCAGATGTCACCAGGAAAACACAAGGCTCCGTTTATTCATTGTCACAGTGAGAGAAAATACCAACGTGGTAGACAGTGTATCCACAAAGGCAGAACAAGGCCTGACTTACTAAGACTTTCAAATTTAGTTAAAGTCGATGAAAGGACTTAATTAGAATCCCCTGGTCGTCATGATATAACAGTGTAAGTTTTGTGGACAAAGGTAACCAAGGATGCGGAGATGAGACATTCGAAGAGTTGGACATAAGCTGTAAATTGATGTTGTGTAGAGTTGCTGGGTCTTTGCTGAGTTCCTAGAATAAACAACGAAGCTATGGGACCGTTTACCTCCCTGGTCGAGCCTCTGGGATTGTGAAGTAATGTTACTGGGGACAGCAGACCCGTGGAGACATGTCAGCACACAGGCGGCCGTGGGCTCTATTCTTCCCCTCTGATCATTCCTTATCCTGAGCTAAAGGAGAAACCATTAATATCCAGGTTATGATCCATCCAGATCTTTGCTCTAGTTGAGCTGTCGCAGCCGTATATCAAGCTCCCAACGTCTGGCCTAGTGAAACAGACCCAACCACACAGGTGGCCTAGGCAAGTTCACAGCTGCCTGAGAAACAAAGCAAGCTTGAGTGGTACCAGTGTGGATAATTTCATAAGCCCCAGTCTCAAAAATAAACATTTTTATAAAACCAGGGGGAAAGGCTGGGCATACAGTGGTAAAACACTTGCCTGGCACATGAGCCCCAGGCTTAATTTTCAGCACCTCAAAATCAAAAGAAAGTTCCTGAGAAATACGACCGATCCTCCAACGGTCTGGTGATGCCTGTCCCAACTTCCCATAGCATCCAATTGTCTCATTCTTGCGGTTGGACTCTCTGTTGCATTGCTTTGTGTTCTCTTTTCCACAGCTGTGTGCTTCAGCACTTAACACCCTAGAGATTGCTCGTCTGAACATGGCAACATGGATAAACATACTAAGAGAAGAACTACGTTTGGTTGAAGTCTACCTCCTCCATAGGAATCAAGTAAACTAAAATTAAATCAAAGCCTAGATCATATTGCTAATCTGAACAGTCTACAAAACCAAATTTGGCCCTCCTAGCTGAGTTATCTGACTTTTCTTAAGCCTGTGTTTGCCTCTCAGATCCTTTTTTGTCTTCCCAAGAGCGCGTTCCCGTGTCTGCAGGAACATGAGTTCACACACTTCCCTTTTAAAAGCACTCCTTATGAAGGAAAGGAATTAAACCCAAGGCACTGCATGCTGTAGCATTGCCTGCCCAAGCCCTTGCATGTGCCAGTGCAGAGTCCCACAGGTGGTGGGCATGAGCTAAGTAGACTGCTGCCTCCTAAGATTTCTTTACCTTTCAGGACTCTTAGAAAGCATTTGGAGAAGAGCGAGAGCAAGCCATCATTCTCAAGTGAGTGAGATGGAGATTTTCAGAAGGGTCAAGACTCACTTTTTCTTGTACTCGGTTAAGTCATCTAGTGATCTCTTTTCCATAGCAGAGAAAATAAGAGGCCAAAACAGGCCCTGGGAGCAGTCGAGACTCTTCTGGAAGCATCAATGGGTTGCCTATGTATCCTTGTCCAGGTTACAAGAAATGCTGGGTACTGAAGGTCTAAAGGATTCCTGAAGGCCGCTGGTCTTCAGTTCACACTAGAGGGCCACATAGTCTGAGTTCTGATGTCAGGAACATATGATGACAATTAGCTATGGCAGCGGGAACAAGGTGGGTGAACTCACCAGCAGAACTCAAAGGATAGAGAACAAAAAGCAAAACCTTTTCCCTTGGGACATCCTAATAGCTGCGTTGTAGGAGGAAGGGTCCACATTTAAGGTGGGTCTCCCATTTCAATTAATGTCATCAAGAAAACTCCTCACAGACATCCCAGGGGCTAAGCTGAACTAAGTAAGCTCTCACAGCTGTGCCCAGGGCCTTGCCACTTGCCAAGCTGACAATCATTAACCACCACATCTGCCTTTACAGTTTCCTGTGGCGGCAATGAGTTTGCTGTCCATGAGAGTGGTTTGCCCACCACCACTCCAGGGCTACCCTCCTGCTGCTTCTGAAAGAACTTATTTCCAGGTTTTAGGTCGTACAGTTGTTGCTTAGAAAAGGTGCTGAAGACAGGGGTGTTCTTGCCTGTTGAGGAAAGACTGGGTATATCGCAGGAGTCTCTAAAACATTTGACTTTGTCTTCTTAGGAAAGTGTAGAGTCTAGACTTGGAGGTGGTATATTCTGGTGCCTGTGCGCCAGCCAGTTATTAACTCATGCTCCAAGTCAGTAAGGTACAGAAGCAGTTATCTTATTATTTAAACCAATACTGTTGGTCATAAAAGCCAGAGTCTCAAAGAATTTTGCAGCTTTGAATTTCATATTTCTGAATATTGGACACTGAGTATCCAAGTATGACAGGCTTTGAGAAGATCTTTAATACCAGTCCCAGTAAAATGAGTGCCTTGACACTGGAAAGATGGGCTGTAATTTCCCATGTTAAAAACACCATTTCAAGCAGGTTTTTTTTCACTCTCTCTCTCTCTCTCTCTCTCTCTGCAAATTTCTCTCTATCCTGTGTAGATTTTCTAAAGCTTTTGACACTAGCTCTCCACTAAGGGTGAGATAAGAGCTTAAAATCAAGTATAAAGACTTTTCCTTGTTGAAGGGACAGTTTAATTTTAAGAGCAATTGATCTTTGAGGGTTTCTGCCCATGCGGCGAGGGGCGGGGCAGATTTGAGGGAGAGATTGGGGCAGATGAAGGCTGAAGAACAGAGGGTGCCAGGCGATGATAGGAGAAGAAAGGCTGTGGTTTGTGGTTGTGGTCTGGGGAAATCTGAAAGAGATGTGGAGTCAAGGATGTGGCTCTTTTGTGAAGCGATTGCCTTGCAGGTAGAAAGGGCCTGGATGTGATGACATGAACTTGTATTCGTAGGCAGAGTGTGCAAGGGAGGCAGAGCCCAGAGGACCCCAGGGCTCACTGACCATCCAGTCTAGCCTACTTGGCAAGTTCTAGGTCAGCGAGAGGCCCCATCTCAAAATCAACCTGCAGAACAACACCCAAGGCTCTCCTCTGGCCTTTCACATATATCCACACAGATACACTCACAAAAAAAAAAAATTAAAAAGAATAAGAAATTTTTGTTCTATACTCTTTCTTTGAACTTTGGCTTGAGGAAAGGGTTTTGGACTGAGTTTCTTCTAGAACAATGCAGACCATTGAGTGCTAGGCACGTTGGCTGCCATGTATGTCTCGTGTACTTTCCTGTCAACCATCCACAGGGTATCACATTATTTTTTAAATTATCTTTCTTGAAACTATGGCATTTAAAAAGATGAGCATCCAAATTTGAGTCACCACATCAATACACGAAAGCAACAGAAATGAGGTCTGAGGAGCCTCGCTCAGGCGGAAACAGTCCCTTGACCTCAGGGATGCACCATCTCAACTGCAGCTTTGTCTCTTTAACACAGGAACTCTGTCCTTCTGGATGAGAAGTCCAAAAATTTCTAGAACTAGATTCTCAGAGTTGGAACAAAACACAAAGAGGCATTCTCCTTAAGGGTTTCATCACATAAGTGACTTGGAGCAAAATTTGTCCCCAGACTGTTGGTCTGGGAAGAAACTTAACTCAGAGGCCAGTCGGTAAGCCATCTTCTTAATTAGTAATTGATGGGGGAGGCCTCAGCCCTTCACGGATGGGACCGTCCCTGGTGGAAGTCCTGGGCTCTATAAGAAAACAGGCAGAGCAAGCCATGGGGAGCAAGCCAGCAAGCAACATCCATTCATAGCCTCTGCATCCTGTCCTGCCTCCAGGTTCCTGCCCTGTCTGAGCACCTGTCCTGACTTCCTTCAATAATGAACAGTGCTGTTGAAGTGTAAAACCAAATAAACCCTTTCCTCCCCAACTTGCTTTTTGGTCATGGTGTTTCATCTCAGCAAAAAGCAACCCTAAGACAAGCAGTGAGGGAGACATTTAGGAAAAGGCAATACTGACCTTGACTCAGAATTCTTAAGACCTTGGGTGTTGACCCACAGAGAAGTAGGTGTTGGTGAACACCACCAAAAGACAAGCTTGTGAGAAAGAGATGAAGATTAACTTCTTCAGGGATAAGGAAGGGCACCATGCGCTGAACATGTAGAAGTGGCTTTCTGAATGAACCCCAAGATGCATACTCCTTATGGGAGAAGCACGGTTGGGACAGGTCATGACATGGACTTCAGAGTGTCGCCACCATCGTCGGAAGCTCGGCTCTGCCAATACCTAGCTGGTGATCTGGGCTTAGCCTCTCTATACTTCGGTCTCTTCCTTCACAAAATGCAGATGAAGATGCCTGCTGATGAGTATAAAACTCACTAAGACAGGTGAAGCGCTTAGCATATGGCAAACGCTATTAATAGTAAGGGTGGCTGAGGATTGTTCTCTAGAGAGAGTGTACAGATGAGGAGAGCAGGCCCCGTCTGTGACTCATTAATTCTGTCTGGGAAGAGCGAGCAGCGTGAAGACCCTGCCTGAGAAGGCTTGCACAAGGCTTTGCCATTGGCCTGCTGGGCAGCAGCCCTGGCGTGCCGACGAGGCGGGGCTGCGGGGCTGCGCGGGGCTGAAAACAGGGGCGGGCTGTGTCGCTGCGGTGTGGCGGCTCCCACCGTTGCGTGAGACGGTGTCCCTGGGTGTCACCAGGGCGCACACCGATAGGAACCTGCTTCGATGTGCGTGTCATGGCTTAAAAATAGCTGCGATCCACCTGCGCGCCGGGGCGGCGGCGCAGCGGCGGGGAACCGCGCAGGAGTCATGGGCGCCGGACTGCGGGAGCCCGCAGGCCACCTCGGGATCTGAGACCCTAGCGACCAGGAGGTAGAGACATATGGGCGAGGGAACGGGGGTCGGGGCGGAACAGGGGCTTAGGGGGCATTGCCACGCGTCTCGTTTCTCCTCAGTGCCTGTCTGGATTGTCACAGGGCTAAGGCGACAGCCAGGAACCTGTTACTACCGCGACAGCAGATGCAGGGAGGGGGGCAGGGGCCAGAGCTTCTGGTGGCGGGTTAATGGGACTGGAGAAGGCCCAGGGTCTGAGCAAGGCTCCTCCACATTAGGAGGAACAGACCCAGACCCGAGGAATGTGGCTCTCTGCTTCGGCTCTCCTCCCAGTTCCTCACCTCTCACCATCACTAAGGAATCTATTCTGAGAAAGGTGGTTGTTGTTGTTGATGGTGGTGGTGAAGGGGAGGGGGTGTCTTTGAAGCCCAGGAGGAGAGGTAGGTGGAGAGGGGGGGTAAGGGGGTGGCGGTGGTGGTGGATGTGTCTACTCTAGTGCTAGATTTCTGTGCTTCTTCTAACTCAACCTTTGAAAACCTACCTGTTCCTGAACTCCTGAATATGCACTCATCCCTTCCTAGGAGCAGTCCCCCAGTCCTAGTTTGTGGTGTTTCCTGGGAGATTGGTGGCTCCTGACCCTGGGAGAAGAGAGAGAGAGGTGGGAGTGTGGGATGAAAATCACTATATGGCCATGGGCCAAGATGGCTTCTTACTGCTGGACATTCAGTTGAGGTACCTAAGGCAGCAAAGGGAATAGGAGGGAATTCAGCAGGTTAGCCCACCCTTGCAAAAAGGCAAGACCACACCTGGAATTGAAGACTGGGGTCTCCTATAGATGTTGGGCTGGCCAAATGTCCTAGGGCAAGCCTCAAAGGCAAGCTCTTTCAGGGGAGGCTCAGAAAGGAGCCCACTTTCCCGAGGACCCTCTCTCTACAGATACTCTGAGACACACCTGCTAGGCCCCTCATGGCTGACACTGCTCCATGTAGTGTCCAGGACCAGTTGACACCACCACCAGCAAAGGTGACCATTCTGAGCCTCTCAGCTACCCCTGAGCCTGCAGGATCTCTTATCTCCCCCGCCCCATCATCTCCTGCTTGCTTCTCCCACTTCTACCCCACCCCCACCAGACACAGACAAAAAGCTCCAACCCTGCTTTGACTCAGACTTCTCTCCTTAGAGATGAGGTTTAGCCAAAGGAGGGGCTCGCTCCTCCCACTCACAGGCTTGTTTGCACAGCCTGAAGCCTTCTTCCAGCGGCTCTCAGTCAGCAAGGATTTTCCAAAAGTCCCTTTTCCTCTTTGTATCATTCCCTACTCTCGCCCTCCTGATAGCCTTCCCCGTGACAAGCTTGGCCACAAGCAGGGCAGGGATGGGTTAAGGTACTTCATCTCTCGGGCACACAGGAGACATGTCTGGCATATGTCATGGCCCCAGCTGCTATTATCTTCCTGATAATTCTCTCTGGCTGGCTCTACCACCGCTGCTTTCATCCCTATCCCCAGTTCCCTAGATGCTCTGCCTATAACCCCAGCCAGATGAGACCCAGATTTGGGCTGGCAAGTGTCCCGGCAGTGTGTAGAAGCACCAAAGTGTCCAACGTATGTGTGTGTGTTACTGGGTTTATTGGCTGTGGGGGTGGGGAGATGGAGGAGAAACAGCAGCTGGGCAACTCCTTCTCGTAAACAAGGACATGTGACTCCCACCTCCTTGGGTGACAGAGCCAGAGCATAGTGGAGGGACCCACAGCAGCTAGAGAAAGGAGGTATTTAAGCGCTTAGGCTAGCCTTGCCTTCTGCTGCTGCAGGGCCTACTCCTCCAGACCCAGCCCCGTGGGAAGGAAAGGAAATAGCTTCTCTGGACTCACTCAAGTATACCGGACCCTCCTTTGCTTACAGCAACAGCTTCCTGGTGACCGAGCCCACCATCCCTCAAGTCACAGCTCCTGCCACCTTGAAGATGTGTCCTGGCAACTGGCTCTGGGCCTCCATGACGTTTATGGCCCGCTTCTCCCGCAGCAGCTCAAGGTCCCCTGTTCGCACTCGAGGGAGCCTAGAGGAGATGTCCTCTGCTCACCATCCCTTCCTCAACGTCTTTGAGTTGGAGAGGCTCCTCTACACAGGCAAGACGGCCTGTAACCATGCCGACGAGGTCTGGCCAGGCCTCTACCTCGGAGACCAGTATGTAATGGGCGGCAGGGGGGACCAGGCCTGAGTGTGTGCGTGCGTGCGTGTGTGTGTGTGTACGTGCATGCGTGCGTGCGTGTGTGTGTGTGTGTGTGTGTGTGTACATGGAGAAAGGTAGCAGGGGGACCAGGCCTGAGTATGTGCGTGTGTGCGTGTGCGTGTTTGTACGTGTGTGTGTGTGTATGTGTGTGTGTACAAGGAGAAAGGTGGCAGGCAGACACGGACTCACCTTGTCAGTTCCAGGTTGAAGAGTGAAGGGAATAGGTACATGAACAAAGAGTAGAAGCTGGAGGGCTTGAGGGATTTGGGGGGAGATTTATTAAAATACTCCACTCTGGACAGAGAAACTCTGTTGAGGAAATTGTGGTACTCATGTAGAAAAGACCTCATATGAAATGCCAACAGTATAGACCAGACAGGTTGTTCTGACCTTCCAGCTATTGGGGCGTGGCTCTGAGAAAAGGTAGTCGCTAAGACAGAAATGGTAGACAGTAAACTGAAGGAAAGACCCAGCGAAGCCACCACAGTCCAGGGTCATGAAGAGAGAGCCATCGAAGTGGGCACACTCCCTAATATGTGAGCTTTTTCTTTTTAATGACACTTTCTTAATCCTCCTGGTAGCTTTGTGAGCAAGGGGGTCCCTCTCCCTGGGTTACAGAGGAGGAAAGGGGGGCTCTGAGAAGTTGTGACTACACCAAGATCATCCAGGTTAGAAACGGGAGTGCCAACAGTTTGTGGGTTGGGTTCGGTGGCCTTTCTAGATTGCTTGGCTAGGCTAGTATCTGACCAACTTGTCTGAGGGGTTTCTACCACTAAGCCGCTAGGGTATGGGCCAGATGGTGTCTGAGGATGGCTATAGATCAGAGTACACAAGAGCCCTTGAGTAACTAGCAAACAGAAGAGGTTTCTAGGTGTCCAGGAGAATATAAAGCAGATCCATATAATCTAGAGTTTATCAGTGATTTATTTATTCATTCATGCATTTATTTATTTGTGTGTTTTATGCATATGGGTGTTTCATCTGCATATATGTCTGTCTCCACCCCAGAAGAAGGCGTTGAATTTAATGGAACTCCAATTATAGACGGTTGTGAGCTGCCATGTGGGAGTTGGGAATTGAACTTGGGACCTCTGGAAGAACAACCAGTGCTCTTAACCACTGAGGCATCTCTCCAGACCCTGTATTTGTTTATTGGTTCTGGGAGCCAAATCTAGAGTATTGCACAAACTGGGTAAACACACTACTGTGAAATTACCCACATAGCCCTAGCTAAGACCTGAAATAGAGGCGGGTCCCATAACTCCCCTGATGTACACATCCCTCCAATTTCCAGGCTCTGTCCACCGAGGACTTCTCTCTGCCTGGACACCCTGGTGGCAGGAAAGTTACTTTCTTGAAGTGCTCTAACTTGGCTCCACTAGAGTTCTCTCTTAATGTGCACTGTTTTTGCGTGAAACCTCGGCATTGGTTTCCCGGATCTTGAATCCTTTGATCCTGGGTCCACCTTTTAGAGCCTGACAGATAAGGAAAATTCCACTTCCTCGCAGAGGTCCCAGTATTTGATTACAGTCATCTTGACCCCACCCCCTCAGACTCTTACCTAGCCCAATCATTTCCAGACCTCTCAAACACTGCTCACAGGACATGACCCCAAGTCTGCCACCTTCCTCTGATCTAGGGCATTAGTGAGTACCCTGGAAGTTTGTAGCCAACAACAGCATCTAGACTGAAAGTTCCTGGCATCTTGGTTTCCCCATCCCCCTTCTAATGTCTGTTTAACACAGGGACATGGCCAACAACCGTCGTGAGCTCCGTCGCCTGGGCATCACCCATGTCCTCAATGCCTCACACAGCAGGTGGAGAGGCACTCCGGAGGCCTACGAGGGACTGGGCATCCGCTACCTGGGTGTCGAGGCCCATGACTCGCCAGCCTTTGACATGAGCATCCACTTTCAGACAGCTGCGGACTTCATCCATCGGGCACTGAGCCAGCCAGGAGGTAGGAGAGAATGCAGAAGGGGAGGTGGGAGCAATAGGTACGGTGTTCGGAAGCCCCAGGGTTCACGGATGGAACAAAAACTTGGCCATGAGACCAACTGCTTAGGAACCAGAGCTAAGGAAAGAAAAATGTTCTCTCAGTCATCTTTTTCAAGGTTGTTTTCAAAAGGGATGAGGGCCTCATTTAAGGTAGAAAGCTATTCCTGGATGCTGAGGTTATGAATGGTGTAGCTTTTATACTTTTGTTTAGAGCCTGTCCTGGAACTGGCTCTTGTAGGCAAGGCTGGCCTCAAACTCACAGAGTTCCGCCTGCCTCTGCCTCCCGAGTGCTGCGATTAAAGGTGTGCGCCACCACTGCCCAGCTAAAACTGATTTTAAAATGCTTTAGCTATAGGTGGAGGGGGGGGGGAACGTTGGCCCTCTGTATTGCCAAGTTCTGCATCATTGGATTCAACCAACCACAGACTGAAAATATTTGGGGTGGACGTACATACAGAATGTGTTTAGACTTCTTTTTATTAGTCCATGAACAATATAGCATAACAACTATCTGCAGAGAATTTACATTACATTAGTGGACATAAAAATCCAGGAATCAACAAAAGTATACAAGAGGGCGGGGTGTATGCAATTGCTGTATCATTTTATATTCGGGAACTGAGCATCCATGGGGGTTGGTGATGGGAAGGTTTTTCTGGGAATCTATCCATTCTGAATAGCAAGAGGCAACCATATAGAGAGAGAGAGAAAATATAGTCAGTGGAGAAAAAGCAAGAAAGAAGGGTGGGGAAGTAGGGTGTGATGCAGTGTGCTCATAGACCCAATTACTCCAGAGGCTGAGGCTCTATCTGAACGATAGCTCAAGATTCATTTGGGCAGCATAGCAAGCCTCAAACACCAAATATTTGAGCACCAAAAGAAGCATTAAGGAGGACCTGAGGGGATGAGTCCAGAGGGAAAGAACTTGCCATACAAGGGCACTGTCTCCCAACACCGGTGAGGAAAATCTTAAGAGGCTCTTTAGGCTTGCTGGCCAGCCTGTCTAGCCTGCTCTGCAAACTCCAGGTTCAACAGGAGAGCACAGGTCAAAAAAATAATAATAAGATGAGAACAGCTAAGGAAGATGCCCAACATTGACTTCTGGCCTCCACAAGAACACTCACATCTGTGTACACACACACACACACACATCCACCATACACAGGTACATAGAAGGAGGGTTGGGGAAGACCTAAGGCTAGATTCAACATGGACAGATTTCTCTTGATGCATCCAATGTCAGCGGAGTCCCTGCTCTGTTCAGAGCTCCGGTTTACAGCAAGAATGAGACGGAACCGCTGAGCTCTGCTCAGGTTCATGAACACTAAACTTCAGAATCCCTTCTCCATCCTGGTCTGCCCAGGTCTCTCCCCTTTGCCAGGGACCTTCATTATTTGTTTGGAAGTGCTGGGGATCGAACCCTGGGCCTTGCTCATGCTAAGCACACACTCTGCTACTGAGTTTGTGTGTGAGTGTGTGTGTGTGTGGTGTGCACTCATTATGTGCCCTGGTGGATCTATGAAAGTCAGGGGACAATACTGTGGAGTCAGGTCTCTCTGATCTTTACACGGTTCTGGGGCCAGAACTCAAATCATCAGGCTTGTATGTAAAATGTCCTTCCCTGCTGAGGCATCTCACCAGCCCAGGATCTACATTGTACGCCCCGCTCATCCTCATCCATCCCTACCTCTGCGTGCCTCGGTTTACCCTCTTCTATTCACTTGGCCATGCTGACCTCTTCCCAAGCCTCCTCCAGGCCATCCCTCAGCAGTCTCTCAGATGTCTCTTTGCCTGCCTCTTCACAGGGAAGATCCTGGTACACTGTGCTGTGGGAGTGAGCAGATCGGCCACCCTGGTGCTGGCCTACCTCATGCTGTACCACCACTTCACCCTTGTGGAGGCCATCAAGAAAGTCAAAGATCACCGTGGCATCATCCCCAACCGGGGATTCTTGAGGCAGCTCCTAGCCCTGGACCGGAGGCTGCGGCAGGGTCTGGAGGCATGAGGGAAGGGAAATTGTGCCAGGTTCCTGGGTGGTTTCCTGGCTCCCAGCTGGGAAGAGGAAACCCAGGTGGCAGGAGGTAGAAAGACCAGACAACCCATCCTCCCCCAGTGGCAGGAGAGGGAAGGGCCCCCAGGCCACTGTCATTGTGGAAGGGGATGGAGAGCCAGGTTGGGCAGTGTGGTAGGTGGGGGCTGCTAACCTGGGAAGGAAACAGCTGGGCTGTAGGTAAAAGCTGGTTCTATGATTAGGACAGCACCAGATTCCAACAGGGTGGGCCCAGTGACTCAGAACCCCTTTTCTCTCATTGTGTGCAAGTGTTCCCCTCTCTCACATTCCAAACAAAGGGACCGCTGCTGTGCAGTACCTGAGCAGCGTGGGGTCCCGGGGTGTCAGCATGCAGCAGCAGGGATGTAAAGGGAGGCATACAGGTTGCAGAAAACAGTGGAGAAAGAGTCGGGGATGGGGTGGTGTGGAAGCCACAAAGCCAGAGGGAGAAACCTACAGGCGTGCAACTCCAGGACGAGGAGGTGTGGGAGGGCTGACGTGACACCCCAGGGGAGCTGCTCTAGGTCAAAGGAGGCACACCCGTGAATGGCTGTGAGTCTTTAGGTGGTCATATTCTCACTGAAAACCATGTGTCTGGAGTAAAAATAAAGATCTGAAAAAGATGAGAGTGTCTTTACATCATTAACAGTTTGACCCCTCTCTTCTGGGCACGTCTCACCCACTCATTAACCCTCCACCAATTTTTACCTAGCCCTATGAAATCTTGAAGTGCTATTCCTAACTTGTCCACAAGGGGACAGCAGAGGACTAAAATCTTGAGGTCGCAGCGGCTTCTGGATGCTGCCCAGGAGAGATATCTTAATGTTTTCCAAGGGTACCTCCGTCTGTCCCCTCAGGCTGATGAGACAACAGAATATCAATCTTAAATCAAGATCATCCCTAAATGTCCTACTTCAGGAGCCAAAGTATTAAGGGACAGTTGTTTCTTTTTTAATCCTTACAGGTTTCCCTTAGAGGAATGTAACCTTGGGAAAGTTCATAAAATATGTCAGACATCCAGGAAGAATGGCATGCTATATGCTATCTCAACTGCCAGATTTAAAGAAAGAAAGAAAGAAAGAAAGAAAGAAAGAAAGAAAGAAAGAAAGAAAGAAAGAAAGAAAGAAAGAAAGAAAGAAAGAAAGGAGAAAGAAAGGAGAAAAACGAAAAAGGAAGGAAGGAAGCAAAAAGTGTGCTCAGTATCTGTCGGAATGGGGAAAGAGGATAGACAGACATGCAAGAGAAACGTACAGGGGAGAATAATGAGCCAGCAAGACAGCTCGGCCACCAGTAAAGGCAGTTCTCACCAAGCTGGGTGACCTGAGCTTCATCCTGGGTCCCACATGATGGCAGGAAAAGAGCCAACACCCACAAGCTGTCCTCTGAGCTTCATGGGACCGCTGTAGCACACACACAGTCACGTACAAATAAACATAGGTCCTAAAACGTTCAGGTCATTTACATATGAAGTGTATATCCCAGTAGAGCATAGACGTCTAAGGTCGGAAGGCGCCTCCACGGACTGCACTTCAATTACTTAAGTTTATTTATTATCTATTTGTTTAACTTTATTTTATGTGCATTGGTGCGAAGGTGTCAGATCCCCTGGAACTGGAGTTGCAGACAGCCGCGAGTTGCCATGAGAGTGTTGGGGACTGAACTTAGGACCTCTGGAAAAGCAGCCAGTGAGTCACTGAGCCATCTCTCCAGCTCCCTGCTCTCTAGGTTTCTACTCACCTTTTCCAGGGCTTGAACACCGCTGCTGACCTCAAACCATGCAACCCGCCCTCACTCGGGAGACTTCAGCATCTCTAAGTCCTGTTTACTGGCGGTAGTTCTGGCTCCTTCTGTGGGGTTATTGTGGTTGTTTCATAGGGAAGAGTTAAGCTTGGCCTCCAGGAGACCATGGGGCTGTCATCATCTCTTACACTTACTCCATATCTTGAGACAAAGAATCCTCTGGTTTAAACCCAGCTCACGTGGCTCTCTCTCCTGGCCCTGTTCTTTTTCCCACCATCATCTAGTACTTTCTTCTCCACCATCGGCATTTGTCAAACGTCCACTTACCCCACTGGCCTTGCCGATACTGGTGTCTCTCCCTCCGTGTAGCAAGCAGAATTCTCTCAGAATTTACAGACCCTGAACTTCCAGGGAGACCTGTGAGGTGGGAGGAAAGCAGGCTCCTCAGCTGGGGACTCAAAGTGTGGTCTTCTCTGAGGACACATTTACTAAAGGGACAGAGAAGAGCCTTCATAAGCAAGGCTGATTCTGATCAAAACACATTGGTTCCCTATTAGAGCCATGAGGCCAATCCAGGTGTGGTGGTACGTGTATGTAATCCCAGCACTCTGGACGTGCAGACAGTGCATTGAGAGTCCCAGGCCAGCCTCATCATACAGAAATGTCACAATTAATAATGAAAATCATGTGTTAAAACAATTAAATAGGCCGGGCAGTGGTGGCGCACGCCTTTAATCCCACCACTCAGGAGGCAGAGGCAGACGGATCTCTGTGAGTTCGAGACCAGCCTGGTCTACAAGAGCTAGTTCCAGGACAGGCTCCAAAACCACAGAGAAACCCTGTCTCGAAAAACCAAAAAAAATAAATAAATAAATATAATTAAAAATGACTCGGGGGATAGGGATATGATGAATGGTAGAATACTTGCCTAAAATGTTTTTTCCAAGAGGGCCGGTATTCAGTTCCCAGCACACAGTGATGATGATGATGATGATGATGATGATGATGATGATGATGATGATGATGATGACTAAAAATATAACTCAGGCTCATAGCAGGACTCTCCATAGCAATGATTCCAGCAGTATAGCATGCAGTAGAATAGCCATCTTCCTTTAGATCATAAATGTGTATTACTAGTGCCATTAGACACAGTAGGATATGCCTCCAGCTGACTAAGCCACAACCCTCCAGAACCCTCTAGAACCAGTTCCAGTCTGGCTGGTCATTGTGCTTCTTCTCCGTCTTCCAGCCTCCTCCTCTGCAGTGATGACTTGAAGCAGGCCTAGGAGACCTAGCCATCTCTGGGGGAGGGGAGAAATGCTCACCCAATTCTTCATCCCTGTCACTAATCCCAGCTGGGAAGTGCCACAAGCAGCACAGCTCCGAGCCAACTGCTACTTGTGAGCCCAAGGAGACAGGGGCATCTGGAGCAAGATGGGTAGCTACCTTACAATTAGGCTGGCCCAGAGGGGGCTCCATTTAGCTAAAGAGACGTGATGCCAAACTGCATTCTAATAGTCATATTTATACCCATAGAAAAACCGATCCAGTGAGATCTGTTGGGTATGTGACTCACCCAGCTGTAAAATAATCCATTTATGTTGGTTAATCAAGACCATCAAGATGGTGATAGCTTCCCAGCATGGATAGGACACTAATATAAGCCTTTGGGCTCACCGTGAAGACCTGTCCCCATGTAGAGCCCTCACTGAAAAATAACAACACTAGTGTATATGCTCAACAGAACTTTTTTTCCAGCCATAACGAAGAATGAAGTTGTAACATTTGTTGGAAAATGAATAGAGCTAGAGACCAACGCACTAACTGAAATAAGCCAGGCTCAGAAAGACAAATGCTGTATGTTTTCCTCATATAAACAATCTAGATCTAAGGGTCTGTGTGTATGCCTCTGTGTGTTGGTCTTAGGCCCTAGGAGGGAACTTACCAGTCGTTTATTTAAAGAGACATGATGCCAAACTGCATTCTAATGGTCATATTTATACCCATAGACAAATGTTACACCTAGTCTCCAGCCAACTTCCCTTCATAATGAACTGTGATAAATACGGAGACTCGTGACTGCTCAAGGTACTGAGAATACATGAAAGTTCAGTGGTCAGCCCTGGACAGGACACTTATAGCAACACCTCTGGCTGTGGGACAATGGTTTTGCATCCTGTTACTTACATTGTATTGCTTTAATAAAACGCTGATTGGCCAGTAGCCAGGTAGAAAGTATAGGCAAGGTGATGAGAACAGGTCAATTCTGGGAAGAGGAAAAGCTGAGGCTGCAGTCGTAACACAGAAACAGAGGAAGCAAGATGAGAATGCCTCACTGATAAAAGGTACCAAGCCACATGGCTAACACAGACAACAATTATAGGTTAATGCAGTATATAAGAGTTAACAAGAAGCCTGAGCTAATAGGCCAACCGGTTTATGATTAATGTAGACCTCTGTGTGTTTCTTTGGGACTGAATGGCTGCAGGACTGGGCAGGACAGAAACCTCTGTCAACACCTCTGCAGTCAGAGAACATTGAGGAAGAGTGGGCAGAAAGCACATAAGAGCCAGAAGATCAGGAAAGGGGCTATGAATGCTAGGACCACTCTCCTTAGTTTGGATGCTAGTGGATTCTGGGTAGAAGCAATCATTGTTTTCACTAATGTGCCCACAAGTGAGTCCACAAGTCTCCAATGGGTAGATCAGTGGGTGATTGTGGTAGTTTGAATGTAATTGGCCCCCATAAACTCATGGGGAGTGGGATTATTAGAAGGTATGGCTTTGTTGGAATAGGCATGGCCTTGTTGGAGAAAATCTGTTACTGTGAGGGTGGGCTTTGAGCTCTCATAAACATCCAATCCCAGTCCATTTCCTGTTGCCTCATGATCAAGGTGTAGCCAGCACCAAATCTGCCTACATGTTGCCATCCTCCCTGCCATGTTGATAATGGACTGAACCTCTGAACTGTAAGCCATCACCTCAATTAGATGTTTTCCTTTATAAGAGTTGCCAGGATTATGCTGTCTCTTCATAGCAATAGAAACCCTAGCAAAAGTAAAAGTCTTTACCAGGGACTGGGGTATTGGCTGTGTGTTTTTTGGAAGAATTTGAACTTTAGTGCTTTGGGTTTAGAAAATGCTCTAAGTACTGTGTAATAGGCCATAATAGCACACACATCAAAGACAAAGGTGCTCAGAATGACTTGAACTGTAGGAGACTGGCTCAAGGCGTTTCAGAGGAGAAGACTAATATGTAGCCTAGAGGTCATTACTGTGCTATTTTGGTGAAGAAAATGATTGTCTTTTGTCCTTGTCCGAAGAGTCTGCCTAAGGCTAAAGTAAAGAGTTCTGGATTAGTTCTATTGGCAAAGGAAATCCTCAAATCAATCTAGCATAGACTCTGTCATAGGGTTATTATTATTAGTGGTAACTGTAATTTCTGCTCTGTCCCTTTAAGAGACAAGCCACGCCAACCCCTCCACCCCCACCCCTATCCACCAAGGCAAGCTGATCTTCAACTTTCAGACTGAGTCCCTTCCTTTCCTGTCTCCTCTCAAAGAGGCAGCTTCTGTCTCTCTCTTCTCCCCACTTCTCCTTTTCCCCATCTCTGTCTCTCTCTCTATGTCTCTCTCTGCTCTTCCCCCTTATCCCCTTCTCTTCCATAACCCAGTAAATAAATATCCAACTTCACTCTGCGTGGTGTGCCTATCCATGTCTCTGTCTCTCACCTGCCAGGTGGCTCCCTGCCCAGGACCAGCTGCCTTCGGAGACCTGCAGCATGGTCTTGTGGCATGCCCATCTGTCTGTCTCTCATGGGACTGGCTGCCCCACCAAGGTCTCTTACCCACCATGCAGCCCCCTGCCTGGGACTCGTGGCCTGCTGCAAACACTCGGGGATCCACAGCATTTTACTTTTGCCATTACAGTAACTCTAATAAAGATTTATAATGAAAAGAAGCAAGCTGAGAAAGAGTAAATTACAAGATGTAAATTTTGAGGAGAAAAATGGCACGAGAAAGTGGAATGGAGCTAAATCCTGTTCGAGGAGATAAATGGGTTAAGAAATGCAATAAAGAAAGTGGTGACCTCAGGGCAAGATCCCATCCAGCTAGGTTTCCAAGTTGTGGAAAGAAACTAAAGAAAAGCTTAGAGCTTGGTATGGTGGGGCACACCTTTAATCTCAGCACTCGGAGGCAGAGGCTGGAGGATCTCCGAGTTTGAGGTCAGCCTGGTCTGGAGAGCTAGTTTCAGGACAGCCATCTTAGACAGTGAAGGACAAAAAGCTGGTGAAGATATAATTGAACAAGGGGGGTCAGGCCCAGTAAGTAGCAGAACTTGGTAGCTTCTGCCACTCGTATGGTTCTGACTTTTGAAGTTAAAGATAGAAGAAATGCATGAGGGTACTACTCAGCAGTGGATGAAACTAGAAAACACTATCCTGAGTAAGGTAACCCAGACCCAAAAAGATGAATATGGTATGTATTCACTCATAAGTGGATAGTAGCTATAAACAAAGGATATTGAGCCTATAGTTCATGATCCTAGAGAAGGTAAGTAATAAAGTGAACACTAAGAAAAACATATATAGATCCACCTAGAAAGTCGAAATAGACAAGATTGCCTGACAAAATTGGGAGCTTGGGGTTGGGTGGAGAAGGGAGGGTGGAAGGGATAGAGGAGTGGAGAAGGGGAGGGGCCAGGAGAATTGAAGGAATGGGCTATTCATGAGATGGAGAAAAAGGACAGAGATAAAAGCAAGGAAAGAGAAATCTTGATTGAGGGAGCCATTATAAGGTTAGCAAGAAACCTGGATTTAGAGAAATTCCCAGGAATCCACAAGGATGACACAGCTAAGACCCTAAGCAACAGAGGAGAGGATGCCTGAACTGGCCTTGACTTGTAGTTAGACTGATGAATATCTTTTTGTTGTTGTTTGTTTGTTTGTTTTGTTTTTCAAGACAGGATTTCTCTGTAGCTTTTGGAGCCTGTCTTGGAACTAGCTCTTGTAGACCAGGCTGGCCTCGAACTCTGCCTCCCAAGTGGTGGGATTAAAGGCATGTGCCACCACTGTCCAGCACTGATGAATATCTTAAATATCACCATAGAACCATCATCCAGCAACTGATGGAAACAGAGGCTAAGACCCGCATCAGAACACTGGACTGAGCTCTCAAAGTCCAGTTGAAAAGTGGGAGGAATGAGAATATGAGCAAAGAGGTCACAACCATGATAGGTACACCCACTGAAACAATCTACCTGAGCTAATGGGAGCTCACCAGCTTCAGCCAGACTGGGAAGAAACAAACATAGTCCTTCTGAATGTTGTTGACAGTTGCATAGCTGGGGCAGACTGAGGGGCCACTGGCAGTGGGACCAGGATTTATTTCTACTGCATGTACTGACTTTTGGGAATCTGTCCTCTTTGGATAGATAGCTAGCTCAGCCTAGATATAGTAGGGAAGACCTTGGATCTTTCCCAAAGCGATGTGCCTTACCCTCTCTGAGGAGTGGATGGGGTGGGGTGGGAGGATACTTGGAGGGAATGGGAGGATGGGAAGGAGTGGGAACTTGGATTCGTATGTATAATGAAAAAAATAGTTTTCTTTCTTTTTTCTCCAAGCAAACTCCCAGTAAGCATTGGGAGCCAGCTGGGAGAAGGGGGTTGGCATTATGAGGTTCTTAAGCAGAAAGCTTGGAGAGGAACCCAGCCCCACCTGTCCTGGGGCACAGGGAGTGTTTCTCAGCTCACAGACCAGCTTCTGATGTTTCCCAGGCAGCAAGGCATAAGCTATCACCCTGCCCAGTAACTTTCCCTGATCAGTCTTCTGTTGTTAACAGACACAGAGATTAAATCCAGCCCCTCCTCCTTTGCTCATAGAGTTTATTCATCAACCGGATCAAAGCTCCAGCGAGTCCACAGTCTCAGCCCAGTACCTGGAAAGAGTCTGAGCTCCTAATCCCAGATGAGACCAATGACCAATCCTAGCGTGGAGAGGACACATCCAGAGGGCAAATCAAAATACTAACCTGGAGACAGAGCACAGTCTGCCCTGAGAATGTGTAAGTCCTGACCATCAGAGGTGCAAAGACTTTGACCCCTCACAACCCTCCATCCCAGCCTCATGTACCAGGGAGAGAAGAGACCCTCACTTTTATTAGAATTAAGGAGAAGTGTCGGGCGGTGGTGGCACACGCCTTTAATCCCAGCACTCAGGAGGTAGAGGCAGGTGGGTCTCTGAGTTCGAGGCCAGCCTGGTAAAGAGTTAGTTCCAGGACAGGCTCCAAAGCTATGGAGAAACCCTGTCTCGAAAAACAAAAAGAAAAACAAAAAGAATTAAGGAGAAGCATGTCCCAAGATGTTTCACCTAGGGAGGAAGAGGAAGAGAAGGGAAGCTGGACACTCGGGCAGAGGCTCATTCCATTTACTTTTGGTAATGCCTGCCTGGTACAAAAGTCTCCCTGCTGCCAAGCCAGAAGGGGGTTGGCAGGTTCACACAGGTGAATAATCACAACCTCAAAATTACCACAGCTGGTAGGAGGCCAGGAGAATGTCAAGGTCAGTGACTCTCCCCGCCCCGGCCCTTCTGTTTCCTTCTTCCTTTTTCTTCCTTTCCTTTTCGGATTGACATAGGAGACAAACAGCTTTATTAAGGATTCCACAAAAATTTGGCAAACGTTTTTTTAAAGCATATTTGTAAACATTATGCTTGCCTTCTCAGCTGGCAGTGTTTTCGAAAGACAGTACCAGGAAAGCAACCATCTGGGAGCAAGAGTATTAGTTCGCGATCCTTGTATCTATCAGACCACAAAATGTACGCTCCCACATGCTAACACAAGAGTGAGTTCTAGTCAGCATCCACAGATAAACGGCACGGCAGGAAGTTTATCTGTTGGATGAGTTATGGTATGTTGTGGGCAAATACATCTGCTCTTTTTCAAGACATATTTTTATTTTGATTTATGTGTGTGTGTAAATATCTATCTGTGTGTGCCTGGGGAGGCCAGGCAAGAACTCCATATACCCTGGAGCTGGAGTTACAGGAGGCTGTGAGCCGCTTGATGTTTGTGCTGGGAACCGAACTTGGATCCTCTGCCAAAGCAGCAAGAGCTCTTAATGCTGTCACCTCTCTAGCCCCAATATCAGTTCCTTTTTTCTATTCATGTCACCTGGGATTCAGAAGAAACCAATGTTTAAGCTCATACGTCAGGTAGACATTAGTCTCTTGTTTATTTATACACTTCTGTATTTTTTTTAAGAGAGTCATGAAGTCAATGGTTTTGTTTTCCTTTGTTGAACCCAGGAACTGGCACACGGGAAACAAGTGCATTACCAGGAACCTGTACCCCAAACTCTGAGAGCTAGTTCTTCAAATAGCTGTTCCTGGGGGAACAGGAAAGAGGGCCCATTGTGATTCAAAGAAACAATTCTGTTTTTGTCTTATAGACGCAGGTTTTATTTTGATCATTTTATTACAAGAGATTGAAAACTCGTGTGTGCTAAGGACGCACACTACTCTGAGGTATATCAGCCCTTGCTATTATTTATTTATTTATTTATTTATTTTCAAGACAGGGTTTCTCTGTAGCTTTGGTGCCTATCTTGGAACTAGCTCTTGTAGACCAGGCTGGCCTCGAATTTATAGAGATCTGCCTGTCTTTGCCTTCCGAGTGCTGGGATTAAAGATTGCATAGGGGGTAGAGAAACTATGTAAAAGCCAGGCTTGGGGCAGGCAGGATTGCATAGTGGGTAGAGTTCCTTGCACATGGCCTAACAATCCTAGATTCAAAAGAGAACCAACTCCTAAGGTTTATCTTTGTGTTTTGCCTTCCAAATAATATACTGTGGCACATGTGTGCTTGCACTTACACAAACACACACACACACACACACACACACACACACAAATTTGTTTTTAAAAAGCCACATGTTATCCCAATACAAGTCAAGAGGACCATCCGTGGTTATGTAGTGAGTTCTAGGTCATACTGGTCTGTCTGAAGCTTTGTCAATATAATGCAGTCAGGATAAAGGGAGGGAGGGAAGGAAAGAGAGAAGGAGGAAGGGAAAAGAAAGAAAACCGAAACCAGGGCTCAGGTGGGAGCATTGTCAGGCACCCGCTAGCAGCTATCACCCCATTTTGCACCCTAATCTTCCTCACATTAATGAGATGGCCCTGAGCTAAAACCACACACATCACTGCCCAGCTACAGATTTTGCCCCACATAATCTCGCAGAGAAATGTAACCACGGGACAAAGTTTTCTCCAGCAGAAGAATGGAAGTGGGGCTGTTTCTTAGGAAATGGTTGTCCCTTCCCTGTTCCTTTCCCTTGCACTGTAACACAGGACATATGACTGGCAAGGATCTATTGCAACAAACTAACAAACAAACAAACAAAAAAATCTATTGCAAGAAAGAGAGAACTGACAGGGGAGAGGCTGTAGCCCAGGAACATGGGCTCAGCATTACTGTGTGGAGCTGCTCAGAGAAGCAGATGCCCCTAAGCAAGGACATGCACAGAAAGCACTGTAAGGTTAAGGCCGTGACTTGTATTCAAGACCCTGTCTCAAAAGTAAGTAAATCAATAATTAAAACCCAAATACTTGTTATTGTCTCAGGATGTCTGTGGGCTGTTCTGCAGAGCCTGTCTCTGCCAGCTGCCTGAGGATCTCTCAGGAGGTGGCAACCAGCACTGTGAGCAGCATGGTGACCACAATAGTCAGAAACATCTTCACTTAGCCGGGCGGTGGTGGCGCACGCCTTTAATCCCAGCACTCGGGAGGCAGAGGCAGGCGGATCTCTGTGAGTTCGAGACCAGCCTGGTCTACAAGAGCTAGCTCCAGGACAGGCTCCAAAACCACAGAGAAAGCCTGTCTCGAAAATCCAAAAAAAAAAAAAAAAACATCTTCACTCAAGCTCACTTTCGGCCTGTTGTCGTGTAGCCAGACCAAGCGCCTTACCATGTGACTTCTCTGCTGGTAAGTGTCTTTACGGCAGGTAGTGACTTCTCTCAGAGCTAACGACCCAAGAACCAGAATGGCTGAGAATTAGATTTGCTTGTTTGATTTGTTTTTCCAAGACAAGGTTTCTCTGAGTAGCCCTGGGTGTCCTCCAGACTGACCTTGAACTCAGAGATCTGCCTGCCCCTACCTCCAGACTGCTGCGATTAAAGGCATGTACCACTACTCCAGGCTGTTTTTAAATCTATTATTTCCCTCGCTATGCCAAGCCTCTCCACTTTTGCAAGTGGCCTGTGCCTTTGGCGTTTTATCTACTGCGTTCCCGCCTACACCAATATCCTGAAACATTTCCCCCGTGTCTTCTTGTAACTGTGTTATATACAATTCTAGGATTTTTGTTGTCTTGTGGGTTTTTGTTTTCTTACTCTTTTGGTTTTGTTTGTTCGTTTTTGTGACAGGGGTCGTCCCACCCAGTCACCCAGGTTGGCCTGGCACAGTAATTCTCCCACCTCCGCCTCCCAGATGGCGCTAGGATTAAACAGTGTTTGAGCTGATTCACCTGGCTTCCGCTTTCCAGCTTAATATCTGGATCTTTGATTCATTTTGATTTTGTCTGGTGGGTTGATGACACAGAGAGAGCTACTTTCACTCTTCTGCAAAAAGTTTCCCCGGACAGTTTATTGACCGTCTTTTCCCCCACTGTTCTTGGCACTTCTGTTAGAAACCAGTTGGCTATGTGAGGACAGATTGATTTCTGATGAACCGAATCATTAAAATGTTCAAGGCCAAAGCTTTTCCCATCTGCTGTGCCCATTGCCAGCCATCATCTGAGGTGCTGAACTGTAGCCAGTGTCAAGAGGGATACGGATGGCAACTGGCCTAGGGAGAATTTACCGGGACCGTGAAATGGTGTACGTAAACATATAAATGATTAGCCAGGTGGTGGTGGCGCACGCCTTTAATCCCAGCGCGTGGGAAGCAGAGACAGGCGGATCTCTGTGAGTTTGAGGCCGGTCTGGCCTACAGGGCGAGTTCCAGGACAGGTTCCAAAGTTACAGAAAAACCCTTTCTTGAAATGCAAAACAAAGTCACATAAAGGTATAAAGTATAGACCATGTGGTACCCACTATAGCAGGGCTTCTGTGAGTCAGTCCTGGGATCTTCTCCGCTCAGCTTTGCCAGCTGTCTGCAGAAACACCTCCCTGGCCCTACCTCCTAGGTGTTTTCCCTAGGAGGCTCATTTTAGCCTGAAGGCGAATGGGTAGGGAAGGAACTTCTCTCTTCCTGTCCCTTTCCCCTTCAAAGGCTCTTCCTCTTTTACAACTTTGGGCCCGGGCATCTGACAGCCTTAATTAAAGGAAGATCACCCATCACACCTGACTTGGAACCAGTGTGGAGAAATTGCCATCTATCTAGTAAAGGTTGTGCACACTTGGAGTTTGATTTTCAATCAGGATTAAGGATTTTTTTTGTTTGCTTGTTTTAGGTCACGGCAAAAGGGATGAGAAGCATCAGAAAATCCCCACAGACTTCCTGTCTCAAGGCATGCACAACTTTCCTTCCCCCTTACCTACATCCCCCACCAAATGATGGGTGTGTATAACTGTTTAACCTACACAGACATGGTGGCCCCCACTTTATTTAACACCAACTCAGGAGGCAGAGGTAGGGGCATCTCTGTGAGTTGAGGGCCATCCTTGCTTACACAGCAATGCAAGTTCCACACCAGCTGGAGGGTATGGTATAGAGTTGGAGGTCAACGTAGCCTTATACACACACACCACACACACACATACACACACACACATGGAAAGGAAAGGAAAAAATCAGTTCAAAAAGAAGGTACTGAGATGGCTCAGTGGGAAAGGGTGCGTGTTGCCAAGCGTCTCAAACTGAATTTGAGCCCCAGGACTCAACTAGTGGAAGGAGAAAAGTGACTTCCACAAGTTGTCCTCTGACTTCAGTGCTCCAGCGGTGGCATGTAAAGCCCTCCACAACTACAAGAAGGGAAAAAGAAAGAAAAGAAGAGAGGAAGGAAGGAAGGAAGGAAGGAAGGAAGGAAGGAAGGAAGGAAGGAAGGAAGGAAGGAAGGAAGGAAGGGAGCTGAGGGCTGAAGGGATGCGAATGCCACACAAACCTGTAAGCACCAGAAACCAGCAAAAGTTATTAAGCAAAAGAAATAATCAGATTATATGCATTAGAAAAATAACTCTGGGTCACTATCAAATCAGAGCTCTGTTTCTCTCAACAACTGCAGGATTGTTGCAGGAAACAAGGCCTATCTATCAGAAGGAATTCTGGAGCAGGCTTTTAAAACAGAAGCTCTGGGCCCGGCCTTGGGTGTCAGTAGAGGTCACATGACTCCCATTAGCGTGATTCCTGTGACTCTGAAGTCAGAGAAGAGGATCAGAGACCATTAGGCACTCTTTGCAGTGACGTCATTGAGAATCCAGTGTGTCATTCCTGACATCTTTTATCCCAGCACGCAGGAGGCAGACGCAGGCAGATCTCTGATTTCCAGTAAGTTTCAGGTCAGTCGGAGCTACATTGTTATTAAAACCCTGTCTCAAAACAAAGCACAAAACCAAACCAAAACAACAAAAACAAACAAAAACCCAAACAAACATCAAAAAAACAGAGAAAGCAGATCTGCAAGTGACATCACCGCCCCCCCACTAGCTCTAAAAGAATTGTTAATAAACCAATTGATAGACTCCAGTAAGCCCTCCACATTGTCAAATTATGCAATTAGGAGGGAAAGACGATTTGACGATTAAGGGATGTATAGCTTACTTGCAAACACCACAAGTCGCTGCCCACAAGGACCTTTTGAATTTGGAGACCATCTGACCATCCCCAGAGATATGAAAGGCTGCCTTTTTGCTAAGCAGGACATCTGATACTTTAAGGACTACACTTCGGAGTGGCAAAGCCACTCATGCGCATTAGTTTACTTAGGGGCCAGGAACTCCCCAGAGTTAGGGAAAGTACTCACTTCCAGTAGACAGATCAATAGTGGGATAAAATGTGTCACACGAAGGGCAGGACATTTTGTTGGCTTATTCGTGGCTCTCCTCGAACACTGCCTCTGACCCTGGATTCTAAGGTACGTCGAACAATACTGTACACTTGTTGGTAATTCTTCACGTGGAAAGATAAACAAAAACAGAGATAAACCCGTTGGGTGTGGTAGTTAGTGTAGGCCTGTAACCCCAGCAATCAGGAAGCAGAGAATGGCCGAACTGAGTTGAAGGTCAGTCAGGACCAAATAAATTTCGTTTTAAAAAGTGAAATAAACGATGGAATGTCATGCAAAATAAATAATACTGCACAGAGAACTGGGATTATCTTTCCTTCATCCTCTGTTCATTAAACACCCACTTAAGACCCCCTGCATTGACAAAGCCAGCTTCTTGAGTTTTTAGTCACAATCTGGGAGATTGGAACCCCGGCAAGTGACGGTCTCTCAGCTTTGGGACTTAAATCCTTGGGCGCTGTCCTGGAGCGAGGTGAGAACAATAGCCCTTTGAAGATCCGAGTTTTGAGTTTCATCTGCTTTGCCTTGTTGTCTCCGTCACCTCCTTTCGCAGTGAGTCTGGGAATGCGCTAGCTGCCACACACAACCCTCCAGGACTGGCTGCTACACAGCTATAGAAATTCGAGACAGGCACGGATCTGTAGGCGGAAAACAAAAGTGGCACTAATCGTCTGGTCGCTTCCCCCTACCCTGCTTCCCCAGCCCCTGTCCTAGAAGGCGGCGCCGCAGACCAGGGACTCCCCAGGTCTAGTTAGGAGGCGGGGTCGAGCCTACCAAGCAAAAGGGCTCCGTTTTGCAAAGAGGGGGACCGGCCTGTAAATAATACCCGGGGGCAGGAGAAAGGCTCCCATTGGCCGGAGGGCAAGTGACGAGCAGGGGGCGGACTCCCGGGAGGGGGCAGTCATAGGGAGGGGGTGTGCACGGCGCGGTGTCAGTTTTCGGAATCCCAGCGCGCACTGCTCGGTGCAGTGGGACCCCAGCCCGGCTCAGTGCCCCGGCTGCTGTCTCCTCGGCTGGGCGTCGCGGCCCACTCCGCTGCCCTCCCGGCCCGGGTCTTTTGCGATTTCTCTCGGCAGAGCTTCGCTCCGAAAGACTTTGTTTCCTCCTCTGCCCTCTTTGTTGCTCTGCAAACCGGCCTCTCCACAGCATCTGACTCCTCCGGGGAGTTGCATCTCCAGCCCGGCGATCGCCGTGCACAACCCCGCCAGGTCTCAACACTCTGTCTCCGTTCGCCCCGGGAAGCCGTCCTTGACTTCATTGATGCACCCATTTCAGTGGTGTAACGGTGAGTCCCGGGTCTGGCGGGTGAGCGGACACCGCTCAGGTCCAGGTCCCGAGCCAAGTTTCCCCGTCCCAGAGACGTCCTGGCGTCCTGCGGTGCTCTGCACAGCGCGCAGTTTGAAACGACCCATTCTCAGTGTCTGGGGATAAAAAGGGTCTGGAAGCAAGTGGAGGGCTAGGGGCGTGTGAGCCGAGGGCTTCCCGGCCTTTGTGTGGCGGTCCGGCTCTTCTACCCCCTTCGCCTTCCTTTGTGCGCTCTCAAACTCTGTTCTTTGTTGTGGTGGTTGGAAAATTAAATCCGCGCTCGGGCTAGGATCTCCTAGACGGAGCTCAAGTTCCGGCTCTGAAACTTTGCAGGCTCTTTTAAATATGTATACAGTGCAGCGTGCGGGACCGGGCGCGGGGTGACTTTCCCCATCTTTGTTGGTTCCCACCGGCTTCCAGGGACAGGATTAAAGAACGTCAATACTGAATACATAAAGCCTTGCAGATTATTGCTGGGCCGCCAGCTCAGGGCTGGCCTGGCAAGAGCTTCGCTTTCTGGCAAGGAGGCCAGACCGCGGGGTCTGCTTTTAGTCTAAATGGTGACAGCGCCTCTATGCACAGCCAGCCACCCGCCACCAACCCCTACCCCACACTCCACCGGGTAATGATGCTAAATTAATTCACCTGAGGCTTTCTTGGTGGCTCAGTTGTTATGGGTTAAGAGCGGGTCTGGATTTCCCGTCTAAGGAGCTGATAAATCTTTCTGAGGCGGTCACTTAAGCTTTAGATGTTAAAACCACCCACCCCTCCCCACCACGGATCCCCAGAATCTTGGAATCTTGGCCACTCTTTCTAGACATGAAGAGTTGGGCGAGGTGAAAAGCAGCTGGAGCTTTTTTTTTTTTCTTTTTGTATGGTTGACTGGTTTCTCAGAGGGGGAAAAAAATCTATTCTTGAGTAGATTTCTGCCAGATCTTGGATTAATTATTTCAAGCGTCTTTTGTTTTAAGGCAGAGTTTCGGCTGCATGTGCATGAGTGGCCCCTCTCCTCCCCTCCCCCGCCCCCGTCCTTCCTCCTTTTGCAAGTCAGATCTAATTTCCTGAAAATGAACCAAGCTGTGTGTGGTAGGCGGGTAGTGGAGAGGGGCGGGGGATAGGGGTTGAGGCTGACGGTGTGTCCCAGCATCTGGGAAAGATTCCCTTTGGCTGGAAAGAAGCGGTTCCCAGATCTGCTGGTCTTGGCCAGACCTGCTCTGACGTCATTCCTACTTGCAGCCTGCCAGCTGAGAGGCGATGGTGTCAAGACAATGGACCAGAGACTTAGGGAGGTCTAAGCTGTTAATAACCCCGACTTTCTTCTGAGCAGTTCCCTTTGGAAACTTGCACCTTCCCTGCCCCACCTGCATGGTGTGGGACCCAGGCCTTGCTCATTCTGAACATACTCCATCACTGACGTGCAATGCACCCTGTCTTTGTGTGTGTGTGTGTGTCTGTGTGTGTGTGTGTGTTTCGAGACAGGGTTTCTCTGCGTAGCTTTGGAGCCTGTCCTGGAATTTGCTCTGTAGACCAGGCTAGCCCCGAACTCACAGAGATCCGCCTGTCTCTGCCTCCCAAGTGCTGGGATTAAAGGCGTGTGCCACCACTGGCTTATCTTGCACTTCTTGAAGTGATTGGAAGATCTGTCTCCTGACTCCAGAGGGAATGCAATCCATTTCTGCCCCCTTGAAAAACCTCTTAGAGACCCTATATCTGGAATGCATATTCTTTGACCTTAAAGTTTCAAAGAAAAACTCAACTGTCCAATTTGGACAATAACTAATTTTTTCCATTTCTCTTCAAGAGTATAAGTTGAACATTCCCAATCTGAAAATTAAAATTCCTGGAAAGTTCAAATTATATAAAATTCAAATGTGAAATCACAAGAGACAGTTTCACACCATTAAACTTTGCTCTGTATACAGAATTGCTTAAAATGTATAATGTATTCTTCAGGCTACGTGAACAAGGTGTATAATATAAAACATAGGATGAATTTCACATTTAGGCTTGAGTCCTGTCCTGGAGATACCAGACTATGTACAAATATTCTAAAGGAAAAACATTTCAAATCCTCATGAGGTGGGGTTTTCAAGCCAGGCAGTGGTGGCACAGGCCTTTTAATCTCACCACTTGGGAGACAGAGGCAGGCGGATCTCTGTGAGTTCAAGTCCAGCTCTATCTACAAGAGTTAGTTGGAGGACAGACTCCAAAGCTCCAGAGAAACACTGTCTTGAATCCCCTCCCCCCCACAAAAAAGAAAAATTCAAAAACAAAATGAGGTGGGTTTTCACCGTCACCCATGCTGGCCTCAGAAAAACTCTGCCTGAGCCCATCAGACAGCTGGGGTCACATAAGCTACTATGACAGCAGGCTGTTGTGTAACCACGCATCCTGGGGAGATGTACCTCGCATGTCTATTTACACCCCCCCCCAACGGCATTCCGGCATTCCACGACCGGCCAAAATACAGGCACCACTGAAGTCCAAATTGGGTAAGCCAATGAGTTTCATTGGAGTTACTTACAGGAATATGGGCGAGCAGAAATGGTTCAAATAGCTATATCACCAAAGCCCACCCCAGCATGGGTGACGGCTCACAAAAGCTGGGAAACCTGGAGTACACTGCACAGCCAGCAGCTCAATAGGTGACCTGGTTGGGCTAAACCTCTTCCAGGTAGCTGGTCTGGTTTTCAGAGTCTTTTTTTTTTTTTTTTTTTTTTTTTTTTTTTGCAGCTCAGCTTCCTTCGGAGTTCACATTCTTAGCTTTCGTTGTTTACTCTGGTGGGAAGGGGCCTTGTGAATCTGTTCAGTTTCAGGGTCTTCCTGAAGCTATTTGAGTTGTTCACCTTCCTCCTTAAGGGGTTTTCTGCAGAATGAAATATTTTAATCTCAAAGAAACTGTTACACAGCGCAGGCTTGAACATTTACTCTTGAAGCTGCCTCCTTATACATTTCATAAAGTTCCAAGTTCGCTGATCCAGTCCTAGAGCCCCAGAGAGAGCCTTTTAGGAGATGGGAAAAGATGGAGATAACTGATCCAGGACTGCTGGAACCAAAGTACCAAAACTGTGTGCAAGTGTAAGCCCTGCACACACAGTTCTGGTTTTCCAGAATAGAAATAGAGGTTCTTTAGGACCCAGTAGATACCAGAGTCCTGCTTAAGTAAGGTCCATAGAAAAGCCATGGCAAAAGTGGAGAGGATGCTGGCCCTCTTACAGTATCAGATATTTCTGTGGTGGGATGAAGGAGGCTACTGGCAGTACAAAGTCCTGTTGGTCCTAAACGTACAACTTTCTGGAAGAGAGTTCCTGGGGCCCTTTTCTAGGGCAGAGCGAAGGATGCTGGGGCAGGGCTAGCATGATATCTGAGGGAGTTTCTCTGAGAAAGGCCCACAGAAAGCAAATCCTCAAGTGGGAATCAGTGATGGAAATGGTATTCTTTCTAACCCTCCAGTGGAACCTAGAAGCAAGAAGCATCCTCTTGAGCAAAGCAAATGTTAGTAGCTAATTGCTTCTTTAATCTCCCCTAATTGAAAATTCTTTCAGAACAAGAGCTTCTTTCGCTTTCTGTTTCCCCCACAAGGTCTAGGTCAGTGTATAAAACACACCCGGAACAAAACCTGTTGGTTGACTGGTGATTTATTAGCTGAGGGCAGTTTCTGGGCAGTTTTCCCAAACATCAGTCTTCCTTCTTTGAAGTAGGAGCTTTTGCCAAGAAGACTAGGTTGCTTTGAGAAAACAGGGATCTGTCTGTTAACTAGTTATATAGGCAGATCAAACATTAGCTTAGGGCACTGCCAAGTGCTTAGGAGTCCACGTTAGTATTCCCAGACCTAGGAAGGTTCAGGCTTGTTAGGAGGACACTTAATTCCCTGGCTCTTTCTTTGCTCCTAGAATTATAGACTCACCTCTACCATAACATCTGTGTCAAGGAAAGTGCTTGAGTCTGTCTCTTTCCTATATGGAAAGTCATCCAATCCTCTATGCACTGGATTATTCTTAATCTCAACTATCATGCTTGTCATCTAAACAATGTAGAATGTGACAAAGGTCAGTTTAAATTGATACTAGCAACAACAGTGTAACAAGGTATTCTGAGCAAAACCCATGGCAAGTGATGCAAGTCCTTAGCATTGTAGAATTCCATGATAGAGAGATTATTGGAGTATCCTAAAGATCATGGCAGGGGCTTAGGATTCATCTCAGTAGACCACTGCCTAGCTTATGCAAGGTACGAGTTCATCCCACAGCCTTGGCATCAGAAAGGAAAATTCTCAGGAAGACCAACACTAGACTTCAGAAAGGGAAGAATTCTAGGCAGAGAAGGCTTCATAGACAAAGGTGTGGAGACAGAGACATGGCTGGGCAAGATTTTAAAAGACTGGCCCGGGCAGAGAACGCTCACAGGATATTGCAAGGGGGCAGGTGCATGTTCATATAGACTTGAAACCAGACAGGGGTTTGGAAATTACATGGTAAGTGAAGTTGGCAGATGTGCCAGACATATAGGATAATTAGAGAAACTAGAAAGGGTGGTGACATCAGTAAGCCAGGAATAGGTGCGTGAAGTAGGGGTGTGGCGGTAGGGATGGGTCATGGTCTTTGACTTTTGAATGAAGGCTTAGGTCATCCACTGATAGAAGAGACAGAGGAATGATGTGTCTCGTGTGTGATGGTTTTGTCATGACAGAATCATACTCATACATGACTTAGAAAATCTTTAGCTCATAGCTTTTTAAGGTTTAAGTCTATCAAGTGGGGAGGTTGTAGCTTTACATCATGGGGTCTAAGAAGCAGAAAGGAAGAAGGGTCACCATCTAAGCCTTCTGCAGGGTGGCCTCAAGTCCAGACCATAACACTGTCACAACCGATTGCTGTCTCTGTAGCTGGTCTCCTGCAGTTGTGGTAGCACTCACTTGTGGTAATTACCAGGTAGAATCCTAGCTCCTAAACAAAGAGACAGGAGAGAAGCTAGCCTCTAAGGTCTGGAAGGAACTGGGAAATAAAAGGCTGGGAGCGGAGAATGTGATTGGGATGTAGGACACAGATTCTGGTTAATTGGAGATACCACTCTTTAATGCTTTTGGCTATTCTCTTCCCAGCTCTGTCTTATCTACACCTTCCTACACGTCTGAGGTAATATAAGAAGAAAATATTTCCTTAAAGGAATTTGATTTTTTTTTTTTGTTTGTGGTGAGTTTTTTTGGGGGGGTCAGGGATATCACTACATAGCCTGGGCTAGCCTAGAACCTTTGATTTCCTTATTCCAGCCTGAGTAGACACATCCCAGATAATTGGGGTTATAATGTTATATCATCATGCCCAGTTAAGAATATCTTGCCTTGCCGGGTGGTAGTGGCGCACGCCTTTAATCCCAGCACTCAGGAGGCAGAGGCAGGCGGATCCCTGTGAGTTCGAGGTAAGCCTGGGCTACAAGAGCTAGTTCCAGGACAGGAACCAAAAAAGCTACGGAAACCCTGTCTCAAAAAATCAAAAAAAAAAAAAAAAAGAATATCTTGCCTTTTTCTGAAGACTTTCTTTGGTTTATTGCAAGGGAAGACGATTACCTCATGGGAGGGCCAGTGAGAAAGAAGCAGCAAGTGGTTGTCAGTGCGTCCGAACTGACTGTGCAGGAGGATCTCCACGGATCTTTTTTTTTTTTCTTTTTGATTTTCGAGACAGGGTTTCTCCGTAGCTTTTGGTTCCTGTCCTGGAACTAGCTCTTCTAGACCAGACTGGCCTTGAACTCACTGAGAGCCCCCTCCCTAGGCCTCCCAAATGCTGGGATTAAAGGTGTGTGCCACCACCACCTGATCCTCCAAGGATCTTCTTAATGAATCCAGTTCATTTAGTGTGATATAGGTCCAAGACTGCACCATTTTAACAAGTTCTTAGGGGATACACTCGAGACTGGGACCTTAAGGCTGTGAGTGGCCACTCAAGGAAGCTGACATTCCCTGGTGGCAGTCCCCATCACCACCTTGTGGAATGCGGCCTGGACTTCTAGTGAACGATTTCTGTTCCGGTTCTGATACAGCTTCTCTTCTGGAACAGGTGGTTAATAGTAACAAATGACCTCTGCAATTGCTCTTTGCATTTGTTATTTCTTAAACCATCATTTCTATTACTCGATTTTGCAAGTTTTCCTATGATGAGGTTAATTCTATAGCAATAACTCATTGAACATCACACAGCTTGCTTAGGAGACTTGGGTCAAGACTCAATGTATTTTCTCTCTTCTTTTTATTATGTACTCAGTGTCTCCTACTTGGAGGCAATTTTGATATTTTCTTTTTCTACTTTCTACCCTTGCCTAAATTCTTTGCTTTTTTGAGACAGAGTTTCTTTGTATAGTCCTGGCTGTCCTGGAACCCACTCTATAGACCATGCTAGCCTTGAACTCAGATCCACCTGCCTCTGCCACACAGAGGACTAAAGGCGTGCACCACCATGCTAGACTTCTAAATTATTAATCCATTTAAGTACTTTGCCTACTATTTCATTTCATAGATTGATGGAGTAATTTAGTGCTGATATATAAGTTTAAGGTAGAGCCTGACATTCCTACTAACGCAGTGTGCCACGGGCCCCAGTGGTAAGTGTCTAACTTCAGTATTCTTTCCCTCTTGTTTTGCAGGGTGTTTCTGTGGCCTGGGACTGGTTAGCACCAACAAGTCCTGCTCAATGCCACCTATCAGCTTCCAAGACCTTCCCCTCAACATCTACATGGTCATCTTCGGTACAGGCATCTTTGTCTTCATGCTCAGCCTCATCTTCTGCTGCTACTTCATCAGGTTGGTTGCTGGCTGGCTGATCTGGGGAGGGAAACGAAGAAGGAAGGAGACTGGGGCATGGAGGATATTAAGCAAGTCAAGCGCATGTGTGCGTGCGTGTGCACAAACACACCAGAGCTTTGTGCTAGAGCCTCTGGTAGGAGGATGTACATTAGCTCGCTCCTTTGGACTCTTGAGGTCTGGTGTTTCTATTTATATCAGCCTATCAAGTTATCCCAGAGCACATAAGGTCACCGAGGGTTGGACTGCATTCCACCAGTTGGCCAGTTAGTCTCAGGCTGTCTAGAATGACTGTTAGCTGAGCGATAAAGCCAGCACTCTTAACCTGCTTCCCACTCACGGCCAGGGAGAGGTCGGTTGGTAGGTATCGGTTCTTTCATTCTCCCGTGAAATTCCCAGTTCTCCCAATGCTGATATTAGCAGACTCATACAGACAACTCCTTGTTTACTCTGTCTTTCTTGTCAGCTTTTACTTTTGAGAGCAGAAAGAAAGAATGGCACGTACTCTTAGTTGCTTAGGGATCCAGGAAAGAACTTTCGCTTGGCAGGGGTAGCTGAGCTCCAGGAACTATTTCTCCTTATGGTGAAGGCCGCACGAGTTTGTGGCTGCTATCTACTAAAAAGCTGGGGAGATGATGGTTCAGTAGTTAAAGTGCCTGTATCGGGAGTGAAATTTGAATACCATACCTCTGTTAATGCTGGGTGAACACTGGCCCCAGGTAATTCTAGCCCTAGAATGTGGAGATGGGGTGTCTAGAGCAAGCTAGCAATCTAGACCAACTGCCTAGTGAAGCTCTGAGTTCAATGACAAGAAGCTGCCTCAGTGAATGTGATGGAGAGCCGTGAGGAAGACTTCCTGTGTCGATCTCCTACATGTACACATATGTGCTAACACACATATTAATATGGATGTGCATGCACATGGGGAAAGTGTTGGACATACTTGGTACTTAGAGTAGAAACCAAAGCAGCGTGCTAGTGGGCTGTTCTGTTGGTACTTACAGTTCTTTGTCCCGTGAGTCTGCCCTGTACATTGAAGACAATGGAGCATCTTTGGTCAATAGAGCATGTTAATAGTCCTTGGAGTCTTTGTGACAACTGGCCCCTTCCCTGGCATACACATTGCCTAATGTCTGGAGAGACATGGGCTAGGTAGGGTCTAATCAAATCATTTAGGAAATGAAGAGCCGGGGGTCTTGGTTCCTTGTTGGGATTCTCTGCTGGAGGATGGCGTCTACCTGAAAGGCAGATGCTTGGAAGTACACGAGCCAAGTACTACTTCCCCAGCCTATGGCTGTTGTGGGGCTCTTCAGAACCTTCCCAAACAGGTCTTTTGTTGGTTTTTTGAGACAAGAGTTTGTCTGTGTAGCCCTGGCTCTCCTGGAACTCACTTTGCAGACCAGTCTGGACTTGAACTCACAGAGATCCGCCTGCCTCTGCCTCCCGAGTGCTGGGATTAAAAGTGTGCACCACCACTGCCTGGCCTCCAAACAGATCTTAAAGCTGGAAACTTGAATTTCTCCACCTAAGTGTGCAGAGAAAATAGTGCTTGATTTTTTTTCCTCTGATATAATTAGTGCAAAGCCCACATTTAGCTGCTAAGTGGGAGCACTTTTTTCTCTTCTACATCCTCTTTTCTGTTCTACATCCTCTTTAATGTTCCCCATCCCTATGTTTCCCTCCCCAAACCATTCTTTTTCACTGGTCTTTTCCCTCAAACCCTTTATCAAGCAATTAACTTAATTCTCGGCAAGGATCATGTTATGCATGTTGCAAGTATCAAAGATTTCTTTAGGATGTGACTGGTAGAAATATAAACTTTGGGGGGGGGGGTGTTTCGAGACAGGGTTTCTCTGTGGCTTTAAAGCCTGTCCTGAAACTAGCTCTTGTTGACCAGGCTGGTCTTGAACTCACAGAGATCCGCCTGCCTCTGCCTCCCAAGTACTGGGATTAAAGGCATGCGCCACCAATGCCCAGGAGAAATATAAATTTATATAAAAAAAACACTATACTTCGCTGGGCAATGTGGCACACACTTTTAATCCCAGTACTTGGGAGGCAGAAGTGGGTAGATATTTGTGAGCTTGAGGCCAGCCTGGTTTACAGAGAAAGTGCCAGGACAATCAGGGCTACACAGAGAGACTCTGTCTCGAAGAAAGACATAACAAAAACAAAGGAGAAATCCAGATGGTAGTGGCACACATCTTTAACCCCAGCACTCAGGAGGCAGAGACAGGCAGATCTCTGAGTTCAAATCCAGCCTGGTCTACAGAGTGAGTTTCAGGACAGGCTCCAAAGCTACAGAGAAACCCTGCCTCAAAAAACAAGAAAGAGCCGGGCGGTGGTGGCGCATGCCTTTAATCCCAGCACTCGGGAGGCAGAGGCAGGCAGATCTCTGTGAGTTCGAGACCAGCCTGGTCTACAAGAGCTAGTTCCAGGACAGGCTCCAAAACCACAGAGAAACCCTGTCTCGAAAAACCAAAAAAAAAAAAAAAAAGAAAGAAAGAAAGAAAAAAAAGAAGAACAAAACAAAAACAAAAAAAAAGGAAAAATAAACAAACTATTTCTCTATTTGGTTCCTTTACACACATAGACACACACACACACACACACACACAGTGGTGCTGAACAGAAGAAAATCCAGAGGCTAGCCCTCTGACCAATAAGCAGATGGCTAAGTCCCTTTCCTAATTGGCACTAACAGGCGTGACCTTGCGTTTTGGGCTAGTCTTTGCTAAGGGCTTTCTTGTATCAGGCATTGTGGTAAACCATTTAGCTCACTTAATTCTGTGAACAAGCCTCCAATGTACGGGTTAGGGAGCTGCATAAATGAAGACATTCATGTCTGAACAGTTGAGAATTTGTCCAGGAAGATGCTGAGGTGGGTTCATCTGACAATTTAGCCTTTCATGCTCTCCTCCGTGTTTGTCTTTTGTGTGTCTTCTTTCTTGCGTGGGAAGTAGAGCCTGCAGCTGAGACCTCCAAGGCCAGCCCCTTTCAGCTGGGTGTCGGGGTCCTATAGGAGACAGGCTAAGGTGCTGTCTGTTACTGATTTGTTTTGTTTTGGCTGTAGCAGAACAGAGAGTCGTGACCACGTGATACTAAAAGCCATCTCCACTGTGGTGCAGCGCGGTGCCATCTGTCCTCTTGGCAGTGTCCGGCCCCTTCACCGCCCCACCCTGTGTGCTATAGCCTGTCCAGAGCCAGCTGACCCCTGGGTCTCATGGTTCCAAAGGCTCGCTGGCATGTGGCATGTGTGTCTATATATAGAAAGACACACAGGCACATAAGCTACTTCCTCTCTCTGCTTCTCAGTTTCCACCTCAGCCAAAATAGGTCCGTGACTGCCACTCCTGACCCGGTGAGCTCATGAGCCAAGGACGCCTCAACTGACAGCTGCCCCTGGTCTCTCCTCTTTCCCCTCAGAGCTGACCTCTGCTTACACAGGATGGAGGGGTCAGTGGGATACAAACAGGCAGGAAAGGAACAATTATTTTCAGGAGCTGACTGCATTGTTTTGCTCTCAGAGGGAAAAGAGGGAAGAGAGAGCCTGCTGGCAGTGGCTTGCAATGGTCTCACTGAAATCGTGATATTTTTAGTTGCTTTGCTCAGCCAGCAGCTGAGAGAGCCACCTGTCCGGAGTTCTTGACTCTCCATCCCTGGCTGGAACGGCCCAGAGTATGCTTTCTGCTGTTTTCTTTGCAACTATTTGAGCCCCATCCCCTCACGACCTAATCCTTCCAGAGCCGAAATAGCCACGCAGGATGAAAATGGAGTTTTGAGGGTTCTGGATCCCTCCATTAAAGGGAGCCTGTCATACACAATAGGTGAATGGACCCCAGGAACCCCAGCGGTCATAAAGTGTGTAACACCATCAGCGTTGATGCTGAGGCGGTTGAACCTTTAAAAGAATGTGTGGCATTCTCCCTTAAACTTCTACCCCCAGACAAGGTTGGAATGTCGCTCAGGGACCTAGCAAGCATTCGGTCCTTAGACCTAGAGGGCAGGTTAAGAATGAGCTCAAGAGTGCAGATGAACTGGGTTATTGCTGAACTGGAGGTGCCTAGCAAGAACATAATCCTAGCATCTCAGAGATGGAGGGAGATCAGAAGGTCAGGGTCATCCTTGGCTGCATAGCAAGTGTCGAGGCTAACCTGGGTTACAGAAGACTCTCAAAAACAGGAAAGAAATGAAAGGTTTTTTTTTTTTTTTCTAAAGAAAAACCACATGCAGTATTGTCAGGTAATAGCTCAGTCCTGCTTTAGACACCCTTCCCTGTCCATCTATCTCCTTTGGGAGCTGAGAAAAAGACACACTTGCATGATATATGAAAGCCTTTTCAGGACTGGGTAGTTCTGCACATTAAAGGATTAGATAGTTGAGAGTCCAGACCTGAAAGTGAGCTGAAAGCACATGTAGAGGGGGCAGGAGGGGGGTGGTGGGGAAGGGGGGGTGCAATGGTAGTGCTGTCTCAGCCCCAAGCCCTGGCAGGAGTCCACCTGGCTGGGACTTTCCCAGAGGCTCCAGGAACATTCAGCCTCGCCAGACCACGTGACTTCCTGTCAGAAAGGATGGAGGAGGCTGGTGGCCAGATCTTATCTGTCCTGACCCACCTCTCAGGCAGGGCTCTGTGCTCTGCTTCTGAGCCACCTTGGGAGGAGCTGCCACCACCGAAATGAGGTGATCTGTTTTCGTCACTCAGGCCAGCAACCTTTTTATTTGTAGGCTTCCTTGCTTGTAAAGTCTCACAGCCACCCAGCCATGCTCTTAAACCGTCATAGCCAGTTCCAAAGGCAATCACAGACAATTCATAAACTGATGGGCCAATGGCATTTTAGAAATTTTTTTCCTTCAGTAGTGCAGGGGATCAAAACCAGGCCTTCATACGTGGGAAACAAGTGCCCTGCTGCTGAGCTAAAGTTTCAGATTGTGAGATGAAAGTTTTTATACTAGGAGATGTTATTTTTTTTTCTTTCTATTTTTACATAGTGAAGAATAAAAGCCATTCTTAGCCTGTCGATTCTGTAAAACAGGACTTGGTCCTACTCCAGTATAGTCAGATTTCCCTCCCATACTCCAGTCAAATCTATGTTAGAAGTGCTGATGTGTAGCTCCGTGGTAAAGCATGTATGCAGTAAACAGGTCATATTAACTATATGCTTTTATCATTGCTATGAAAGATGCCTGATTTGATTTGTGGTTTCAGATGGTTTCATCAATGGTCACGTTAGTCTCAAATGCTTAAGCAGAAAATTGTGGTGGCAGGAACTTGTGACAGGGGCAGTTTGTCAATTCTTACTGGACAAGAACAGAAAGTAGAGAAAACAGCAAGGCCAGGGCAAGATTCCTCTTTCTGCAACCTTAATGCCATTGAAGGACTAGATTAAAACTCTCATTATTGGCCGGGCGGTGGTGGCGCACGCCTTTAATCCCAGCACTCGGGAGGCAGAGGCAGGTGGATCTCTGTGAGTTCGAGGCCAGCCTGGTCTAGAAGAGCTAGTTCCAGGACAAGAACCAAAAGCTATGGAGAAACCCTGTCTCGAAAATCAAAAAAAAAAAACAAAAAAAAAAACCAACCTCTCATTATTGGATTATGTCTGGAAATGACATCATAGACCCCATAGGCACACCCTGAGATATATTTTACTTAATACTGAGATATTAAGGGTTTTTTGGTTTGTTTTTGGTTTGTTTTTCTTTTTTGATTTTTGAGACAGAGTTTCTCTGTAGCTTTGGAGCTTGTCCTGGAACTAGCTCTTGAGTAAGTCTAGCCTCAAACTCACAGAGATCCTCCTGCCTCTGTCTCCCGAGTGCTGGGATTAAAGGCATGTGCCACCACCGCTGGCTTTTAAGGTATTTCTTAATCAAATTAACTTGATCATTATAGCATGCCTGGGGTTAATTCCTAGCACTCAACAACAGCAAAATAAATAAATAAATAAATAAATAAATAAATAAATAAATAAGGTGAGAGACAGTTCTATGCCCATATATGGGAGGCCTCTCCACCGACCTGCAGCTGGGCACAGTAGCATAGGCCTATGGTCCCAGTTCTTTTTGAAGGTCATGGATTTGAAGTCCATCTGGGCTATGTGTAGAACTCACAGGAAGGATTCCCCCACTGATGTAAGATGGTAGAGTCAGTGCCTATTCATGCTTCCAGTCATCTGTACAGTGGGTCTCCCGAAGTCAAGGGCTTAATAAAGCATGCAGGGTATCTCACAATCAAATAAGAACTCGGGACTCCGATGTATTCCACCAAATTGCAGAGGCAGGGGGATCATGTTCTGTGGTAAACAGCACAGGCTTCCTAATCACAGAGACTCACTTCTAGGAGCTGCACCCCATCATCTCTGTAGAGTTTGGGCAGCTTGCTTGATTTCTTTGGGGTTCATTTGTTTTTTCAACTATAATATGTAAAGTTCCTCCTTCCTGTAGTCACTTGGATTCAGTGAGACAATGTCAGTCTCCAAGGGACACACAACATCCCTGGATGGACTATTTATTATACCATTGTTATGAGTATCAACATGCTGTGTTTTGGCTGTCGAGTGGCTATGTACAGATAAGCAGCTAAAAACATCTAGCTCCTTCTGCACATGGTAAGAATACAGTTGATCTCTGTAGTTTGGCTACCTGGAGGAATTTACCGACTGGGAAAAGGCAAAGAAAGCAGATAAGCCATGTAGGATGCCCTACTGGAGAACAACCCAGAATGTGACTGGAACCTGGTAATAAAGCCTTAACCCTTATCTCTGGTTGGCTTGCATACATCTGAACTGTGCTGCCATTGGCATCTATAAAATAAGTACCTGTTTCATCTCCAGAAAAATGTCCAAGCAGTCAGCCCTCTTCACATATACTGTCATTGTCTGTGCATCTTTTTTTTTAAAAAAAAAAAAAAAAGGAAAAGAAAGAAAGAAAAGAAATGGTAATCTTCCCCCCTCTTTCTTTCTTCACCTAGTAAACTCCGGAACCAGGCACAGAGCGAACGGTACGGCTATAAGGAGGTAAACACTGTCTCTTTGCATTAAACTTTCTCCTTCACCACTTGCCCTGATAGCGAGAGCAAGCCCAAACTTCCATAGTCTACATTCCCTTACTTCCTGGGCATCCTGGAGGCCTGCCACTCCTGCTATTGTCCTCAAGTTGGGTTTGCCCTTCACCTTCATGGAGAGAGAAGGGGTCACATCATTCTATGAGCCTCCCTGGATCTGTGGTTGGTACCTACAGACACCTGTTGCATCTTTCCTCCTCAGGTGGTGCTTAAAGGTGATGCCAAGAAGTTGCAGCTCTATGGGGTAAGTGTCTTGGGATAACATTTGGGAGGATCCTGCTTAGAGCATCTTTCTTGAGCTCTTTGGACTTTCTCCAGACTCTTTAGTCCCTGACTTTGGATTCCTGTCTAAACAGAAGGACTTCAACCCAGTAGGTAATGCATTTTGTCTAGATTCAGATAAGGCGTGAAACAAAGGAATCACAAAAGACACGGGATAATGAGAACAGGGTGTCATGGTCTCTGTCATAGACAATGTATTGTATAGAATCTGTAAGGATGTCACAGGCACAGGCTCTGTGCCATAAGCAATATGCTGTGTAGAATCTATATAGGTGGCCCTGGGCTCTATGCCATAGGCAATATGCTGGGCAAAATCTATGTGTGGTCATAGGCAGTGTGCTGTGTTGAACCTTTAAGGTTGTCACACATTCTTGTGCCATAGACAGTGTGCTACTAACTTTTCCTTTATTCAGAACCACTACTCTGATCTATGACTAAAGAAAATAAGGTCCTTTTACCTTATTTTATATGAGTCATATGTATATGACATTGTCCTAATAGATCAGTGACTTGTATCCCTTGCAATAGTTCTGGCCTGTCTCCCCTCCATCCTTTCCCCAAACCTCCCAATATAAGGCCAATTCCATTGGGTCTCTCAACTTTGACCTTTTTATTTCAATTAAAATGTAATTACATCATTCCTCCTTCCCTTCTTTCCCCCCAGCCCCATCTTTCATTGGACCATTTCCTGACCAGTCCCCTCAGCCTTTGAGGTTACCTAACTCATCTCCCAAGGCTTCCATCCATAACCACAGACAGCCTAACCAGAGAGTGAGTCGTTTGTGGTTGTCTGAAAATGAGGAGGATTCCAGCATCACCAAACATGAGACTCCCTAGACATGGCCTCATTTTACTCTTGGTTTTCACATTGCTACCATACCTCCGGTCCTTAAAGTAATTTCAGGTGTTTCCTAAGCCTTTCACAGTCGTTCAGCTGAGATCGTGGAGTTTCATAAATGGAATTGTAATTATGGATTTAAAGAATGTAACAGCACATATATCTGTATTAGTCAGAGTTCTCTAGTGGAACAGAACTTACAGAATGAATATATATAAAGAATTTATTAGAATTGCTGACAGGCTGTGGTTCAGCTAGTCCAACAATGGCCGTCTACTAAAAGGTCTAAAAATCTAGTAGTTGTTTAATTCACAAGACTGGATGTCTCAGCTAGTCTTCATTATATACTGGAATCTCAGAGAAGTAGACTCTAATGCCAGTGAAGGAATGGGCCTGCCAGTGAGAGAAAGAGCAGCAGGCAGAGAGCTACTTTTTTCTTCCATTGTCCTCTCCATAGGCTGCCAGCAGGTGTGGCCCAGAGTACAGGTGGATTTCTCACCTCAAAGATCCAAAGAGATTTAGTTAAGAAAAATCTCTCACTGCCAGGTGGTGATGGAACATGCCTTTAATCCTAGTCCTCAAAGGCAGGTAGCTCTCTGAGTTCAAGGACAGCCAGGGCTACACAGAGAAATCCTGTCTCAGAAAAAGAGGAAGGGAAGAAAGAAGAACTCTCAGGTGTGCCCAGCCATTTGAGTTTTAGTAAATTGCAGATGTAGTCAAATTGACAGCCAAGATAGCCATGACCTCGATCCTACAATCCTTCTTTTTATTACTGTGTTCCTCCTTAGCCCATGCTGTAGGCTAGAATTTGAGACCAACACTGTCAATTCAAAATAATAGCATCCATGTCTAAGAGGTACTGTAGGGATTTGATCACACTGTGGCTTGTTAGATGTAAGATTGTGAGAAGATGGTATCTGTTGAGTACCAGAGCAACCTAGAATGGTGTCCACATGAGGAAACAGTGCATCATGGGAAAAGAATTGGCATGCATATAAACAGTGGCCTGAAAGTGCTAACACAAATCTACAGTCCCAATACTAGGGAGGTGGAGACTGGAAGATGAGAAATTCAAGGGACAACCTTGGTTATACAGTGTGTCTGAGGTCAGCTTGGGCTATGTGAGAGTCTGTCCCTCAAAGAGACAAAACCTAAAATAAAGCCAGGATGTTGAGCAGAGAGATCCGTGCTTCCTCTCCCAAGGGCCTTATCACTAACAGCAAAAATCAGCACACACTCTTTGTTTAGTGTTTGTGATGCGGGGCATCCAATTTAGGATCACACAGATGGTGTACAAAACTCGGCCACTGACCCATGCCCCAGCCCACATTTCCATACTGAGATAAATGTTTGGAGGAATGTGGCTGGTGCTTCTGAGGAGCCATGTTTATCATTTCTTCATTTGGTTGATTTCAGGTTCAGCAGCCGTGTTGGCTGTTATCCTGTCAATGCAGTGTTATAAATATGACTGAGTCGCTGGCTGATGCGGGAGGCAAGAGACTGAGTTGGAGTTTGGTTTCCTTGTTTGAAAATTCGATGGTGGATACTCAGGAGGGATGAGTGAAGAGGGTTTCTAGACCCTTAGCTCACAGATTCTCTCTCTCTCTCCCTATACCTCCTTCCCTCTCTCCCCATAGCAGACCTGTGCAGTTTGCCTGGAAGACTTCAAAGGGAAGGATGAACTAGGTGTGCTTCCGTGCCAGCATGCCTTTCACCGCAAGTATGTGGAGATGTGACTGTGTGTGCATGTGTGTGTGGGGGTGTTCTGTAGAGGAGAAATAATTACGGAGTATCTTTAAGAACCTTCTAATCCCACCCGTGCTGTTCAACAGTGATGCCCTAGGTTCAACACCCCAGAGGGGTGAGCTCAGGGCAGGCACAGGGGTACTTTGTTCTCAGAAGCAGCTGGACTCAGAGACAGCTGGAGCCATCTGGAATGGCTCCTCCGAGATAACCGTCCTCTTGTTCACAGGTGTCTGGTGAAGTGGCTAGAAGTGCGTTGTGTCTGCCCCATGTGCAACAAGCCCATCGCTGGCCCCACAGAGACCACGCAGAGCATTGGGATCCTGTTGGATGAGCTGGTGTGAGCGCTCCTTGTACGTGGACACTTGAAGACAGCTTACTTTGTGGACACTGGGGATCCTCTATACAATGAACAAGACTTCTGGGTGGTGACTTTCGTACTTGCCTAAAGGCAAAGGTGACAGGGATGGGCTTCCACCAGCAGTGCCGGACCAGTACCAGACTTGCCCCAGCTCTGTCTCCCAGTGCTTCTTTCCTTGTTACCCAGTCTCAATGAATGGCCTCACCCAGCCAGACAACTCTATCTGGTACTACACTATCTGACTGCCTCATCCTTGCCCTGGGAAGGAGTCAACCCTGTGACTGTGGATGTGGATACTTCCCTTTGGAGAACAAGCTACTCCAACTTTGGAGGAGATGGCTCCGCTCCGCCCATATCCCTTACTCCTGCCAGAGCCTTGGGATGGTTTAAAGGGAAGGAAGGAAAGATCAAAAGAACCAAGGTGAAAGATTCAGCATGAAATAAAGGAGGGCAGGGCCCCAGACAAGGGAAAAGTCGATGTTTACATGGGTTGTAGGAAACAAACGCCAGCCTTGTCCTGGCCAACGGCAGGGTGATGGGACCAACCATCACCTGTTAGCATGTAAGGTGCTCTCCATTCTCTCCCCGACCCTGGTTAATCTCAGAGCTTCCTATTCCTTGCTGGTTTTGAAGAGACCCCACTCTAGAGGAAGGAACTTTTTCTATCAGCACATTCCCAGGGGCTGTTATTATTATTTTGCAACAAAAAGGACCCTGGGATGGGGTGTTGGGAGGTTACAATAGTGTGGACGTCTGCTTCCCTCTGTAAACAGTATTTTTATACTTCATCCTCACCATCTCAGGCTTTACATATGTGGCCCCTCGAGGACGGAGGGGGTGGAGTCTCTTCTTCAGCCGAGCAGCTGAGAGTGGGAAAAGGTTATGTATTTAAAGAAAATTAAATTTAATAACATGTTTCTCTAATCAAATTTGACTTCGTGGTTGTGACCTGTGCCAGGAGCGGGAACAGAACCCTTCACCCTTCGTCTTCCTCCTCCCCGAGTCAGACCACACTTGACATTTCTAATCCTTGAGATGTAGTCCTTTTGAAAAAAAGAAAACTGAGGGCTGGGCACAGCTCAGTGGTAGTGTGCTTGGCTAACATGCTCAAGGACTTGGGTTCAGTTTCCGGCAATGAATAAGAAAAAGAATTACCTGTTGAACGCTGGCGTGAAGTAAGATCTGATGAAGCAGGATCAATCGCCAGGATTTTTGGAAATGTTTTAAAATCGGATGTCTTCCCATGTCGTTCACCAACTAAGTCTTGGGACGATAGGATTCTGTCTGTAAGTTCACTGCCTGTGACTTTGGAACCTCAAAGGCCCATGTGGCTACCCTGGGATCCAATCTCTACTACTTCTGTGTCACTACAGTCCCTGACCTGTAGTAGATCCTGGCCTCCTATCCCCATTTAGAATTCCACATGGTGGCAACTTAAGCCCCAATCATCTAACTGAATCCTCCAACTTAGCTTTGCATGCATCTTTACTGACAGCAACAAACAGCAGGAGTGTGCCCAACCTTGAGAGTTGTCACGTGGCCATTTACCATGATTAACCAGACTTTTTGGGGACCAAAGAATGCATTCTATATAAAGCTAATGTGGGGATGGACCATAGGGTGGGATATGGGGGTGGATGGCAAGTACTGTGTGGGGACCAGGAACAAAGGCTTTGATAGAGTAGCTTCCTGACGTTTGTGCAGATAAACTTAAAAACCCAAACCACTAAGCACCACCTGAGAACCAAGCTAATTCGTTCTCCTCTGAGTCCCACATAGTCATAGGCAGCTACAACATGCCCAGTCCTCCTTAAATTAACAAAGAACTTACACCCTGAATATGTTTGAAAGGGAAACAGATCAAAGAAAGTTGTGTTGTACTATACAGACCAGCTTTGGTAACCTTGGGCTGGGCATAGAGGCACACGCCTTTAATCCCAACAGCTGGGAGGCAGAGGTGGGCATATCTGAGTTCAGGGCCAGCCTGTCTACATAGTGAGTTCCAACAGAGCCATATAAGTAGCCATGTACATAGCCAGGCTATGTAAATAGACCCTGGTCTCACACACACACACACACACACACACACACACACAAAATGTCTGCCGTTCCTCCTGATAGTTCCTGCTCAACCCACCCCAACCAGGGTTTTTCCCATTTTCACTAAAGTCTTTTATCCTTCGGTTTTGTCCCGTTTCCTCCTTCCCCAATACTGGTCCTCCACTCCACTGTCTCCGGTCTCTCTGAGCATCAGACTCCCACCTTCACTGTCCTGGCCATGTCACTCACAGCTCAACCTTCTGCTGAAGCTGTGTGCACAGGTTCAGAGGGACAAATGTGATCGATTTGGAAGCAAGAACAGCATGACCAGCTATACAAGTTTGTACAAATTGTTGGAACATGTTGAGCTGTTTATTGTTCCAACTCAATAGTAGTGGATTGCAACTGAGCCAATGTAAGAAATTAAATGCCATGCCCATTTCCTTTCTGAGGGAAAGACATCAACTGTCACTTTGTGCTTTGATTCTTTACCTCTGTGACAGCTCGTCAAGACACCTTTTGTGCTCCGCAGAGGAGTAGCTAAAGGGACATCAGCACCAGGAAACATTGGGGAGCACTTGATGGTTACTGAGTGTGGTCAGCCATGATCTCTTACAAAACAGCACATTTTTCTTCATCTATGCCTATTGGCTGATATTACTAAGACTACCATATCCTTGTAGAATTCTCCAGATGAGTTGCTGTTACCATGAAAGGAAGACAAAAAACAACCCCCACAAAAGACAAACCACAGGGATTGCTAAGGATTCATGCCTAAATGAAACTGTGAATCCCCACAGAGACTGTCTCTGAGTTCAATGAATAATAAGCATTGTGTCTCAAGAAGGTGCTGGTCTTCTCAAAGACATGGATAACATTTGTGATGACTGGAATCCAAATCCGAAATGCAATAATGTCAGGGGATTGTTTCTCTGTTACTTGCCGCAATCAGATCTCTGTTGGGTTGACTCAGGTTTAATGTCTATAGAAAGCCATGGATAGCTTAGAAAATGGTGGGGGGGGGGCTTGGGGGTGTCATTGGTTGTGGAGCACTTACTTAGCTTGGGCAAGGCCCTAGAGTCTGTCTCCAGTGCCCCCTAAACAAAAGGTCCGGAAAGCAAGAAACTGAATGATTGTGTCTGGAGGGAGGAGACCAAAGAACAAGGAAGCCACTAGTGGCCTTTAGCAAGCTGCTTTTGCTGTAAGCCATGCCTAGTTCCTTTCTGAGCTAGTGGGAGTACATCACATCTGCATTTTTGTCATGCTATCATTGCTGTGATCAGATACCCAATAAGACGCATCATGAAGGAGGAAGGAATGATTCCTTCATGGTTTGAGGAGATGCAGCCCATCCTTATAGGAAAGGCATGGTGCTGAAAGGCTGTGTGGTGCTAGCAATGGGTGTCAGCTGGTTCCATTTCGTCAGCAGTTGAGGCAGGAAGCTATAAAATCTCAAGGTCCACCGCCTTTCCTGCAAGGTCTCCATCTGAGGTTCCTAGAACCTATTCAAACAGCAATACCAGCTGGACTGGTTTAACCTGTGAACCTGTCAGGGAAATTTCGCTTTGAAACTGCAATGTATCCCTTCCTGAAATATTCAGGGACCACGGATCAATACTCTATTCCACCCTTCTGCATTTGTTAGCACTGCATTTGGTAACCTGGATTGTCTTTTGTGCCGTCAAAGACCTCACTATTGCTACCAGCCTGTCATCTGGGACCAGGTTGGAAGGTGGAGAGTTTAATGACATGTCCAAAGCTGAAGACATCTAGGTCCCCACGGCTGTCCTGTCTGGTACCAGCTCTGTGGTCTTACCTGGGAAATAAATCTGGTCTCAACTTGTGTGGTCCCTACTTCCACCCTTTTATAGCAAAAAGGTTGTAGAGTGAACCACATGAATTATTACAAGAACATTCTGCTATATCTATATCACACATCTTTTCATCATCAATATGTTTTCAATGCATTTCAAAGCAGGCTACAGATAATAGTGCACTTCTTGTACCAATTTGTACAGGGAGCTGCTGCTGCTGCTTTTTTTGTATGTTTGTTTTTGGATAGAAGACTAAAGAACAATATCTTAGATAAGCAAGCCAGTCGTGGTAACACACCTTTGTGAAGCTAGAATTCTTGGAGGCTCCTTCAGGAAGATCAGGATTTCAAGGTCAGTCTGTGATACATAGTGACTAAAACCTCAAAGGCTGAGAATGAAGATTAGCAGGAGGGGCTTCCCTAGCCTTGCCCAGTACCCTGCATTTGATGCCCTAGTACCCCAAAAATAACAAAATAACTTGCTGATTTTGAAGAGTATCTCTGACTTCAAGGAGTTTTTTTTTTAAGAACAACTCAAATATGAAATCATTTATTTACTATTTTACATTTTATTTATTAGTATATTACATCATACAAATGTGCTAAGGATTGAAACCAGGACTTAGCACCTACTAAGCATGTACTGTCCCCCTAAACCGTATTTTATATATAAAACTCCCCTAGTTTTATATTTGGAATTCAGTCATGGTAGTAAACAGCTTGTCCCTGACACAGATAACTTTGGATCTGAATCTTGTTAAATTGCATGGTGTGTGTCAGAGAGGGAGGGAGGAAAAAGTCATTGGGAGTTGGAAACACCCTCCCTCGCCTCACATGTTAACACGTCTTGCACAATTACCAACGGAGTCTTCTCACTTTGGACTTTATCCACACCCTAAACTTAGCAAGCTGGAATTATCTCTTAAGCACCACTTTGAGCAACCTTTTTGAAAGGAATGCCAACAAGGGGGAAAAAAATCTGTTTCCTCACGCTTAAAATGCAATCCCTGGCTCGGTCATTCAAGCAAGGAGCAGAGTCTTATTATATGCTGTAGAGAGAGAAATGCATAAAATACATCACAGGGAGAAATGCAAAAAATGCATCACAGGTTTGAAAGGGTCAAAAGTTACACATTCGGATTGAGACACAAGACTCCGTAATGAATTACATCCTCTGCATGTTTGGGAAACTGTGTACGTGGAGTTTTTCTTATTATTTAGCAGGATTTTACATAGTATCTTTTGATAGCTAAAGCAGCATTTTTAAAACTGCTGGGGAGTCAAAACCAGGACCTAGGCCAGACTGTGCAATCGCTGATCCCTGAATTACATCCCTAGCTCTAACACATTCTTTAAAGTGGGATTCAAAGACTTAAAACGTTAAAATCTATGTTTAAAATGGTAAGCTTATTTTAAAGTGGGGTACATGTATAGAACAATTAAAAATAATTTCCTTGAAATCTTACTTATGAAGAGAAAATCATAAAGTGGGCACAGACGAAGGAGAGGCCAGTTCTAAATTAGCTTTACTCGGCTACCCCTTTTAAATGGAGAGGGACTCCCAGGCCTGTGTGGGAACAATTTCACAGCTACCCTTTCTCCCACCCCTCCCCAGCAAAGCTGAGTCTTTGAACCTGCACACTAAACTAAACTCCCTGACCCCTGCCATACTCCACGTGTGCGGCATCTTGGACGCACCCTTCCCACAAAGGCCCTCTCTGGTTGTAGGCAGATGAAGCCTTCATTCCAGGCCAGGGCTAGCTCTGCCCTCCCTCCCTGTGCTTGAAGGGAAGTGGCTGTTCAGACCGTCCTTTGTTACATGGTCTCTTCTTGATTATACTGAGATCTTCAGGCAGAAATTAGCTTTGTTTGCCAGTTTTAGAGACAGGATCTCACCACCTAATGTCCACACTAACCTTGAACTAGTGGTCCTCCTGCCTCATAAGCAAACACAAGACAGTTGGTTCTTGGTATTTTATCTATATATTTTATTCTAACTGAATTGAAGTTCATTTGAGTTGTATAGTCTTTTTGAAAAAATGAAATTTATGCCCTTGCAATGCTGAAGCATGCATGGGCAGCTTGTATATGGTGGTCCTGTTGGACTTGTTCATATTGGCTTTAATGGTCTAAGTTGATGAGGATGACTGAGCAAGTCTCTTCCTCAATGTATAGTCTTTGGGCCTGGTTTATTTCCATGTATGGGGCTAAAGAGATAGCTCAGCCATTAAAGACTTAGGCTCACAATCAAAAATATTTCCATGTGTGATTTTTCTGATTTGCAACATTTTATTTTTAATAATAAGGTTTAAAATAAAAATATTTTATTTATGGATATGTGTTTATTTATGCTATATGTGTGGGTAGACATGGAGATCAGAGAGGATGTCGGAGCCCTTGGAGCTGAAGTTCAGGCAGGCATGAGCCATCCATTATGAGTGCTGGGAACTGAGTCCATCTAGAAGAACAGCAAGTGCTCTTATCTGCTGAGCCATCTCTCCAACCCCCAAATTCCCAGTCTTTTATAAAGAAAAGAGTCCACTGCCAAGAATCAGTGATGACATGTGGCTGTTTTCGGAAAACACGGATACTCTTCTCTCCTCGTTATGAGATGTAGCGGAGTAAACAAAACTAAGACTGGAATCCGAAGAGTGAGTTTAAAGTCAGCCTTCCTCACCTTAGCTAGGAATTCCCAGCCTAGCTCCTCATTTTTTTCCCCTTTCTTTTATAAAATATTTTGGAGGGTATGTATGTGAAACAGTGTCTCGTGTACCCCAGATCTGGCTTTGAACTCAATGTGTATTCAAGGCTGGTCTTAAATGTGTGTCATCTTGCCCAGCTGGTTCCTCAATGTTTCTAAGCTCAGTTTTCCCTGATGGGGAGTCAAGGATGCCTGGGCGAGTGTGTAAGGAGAGAATGAAGTCCTGAGAGGATCCGTGTAGTTGACAGATGGGAGACCCACCTGATTCTGCCCTTCTAGACATGTACCTGTGTGTCTGTCCCTTCTTTATTCCTCATCACCTGAGTCGGGTCAAGTCCTCAGCTGTGCTGGACGCGTTGTCCCTCCTCTATCAACAGAGGTAACAGGACATGCCGCGGAATGCAGTCAAGGCAAGCGTGTGGAAGAATGGGCATGAAAGTCTCCAAGTCATAACAGTTATGAGCTCTCTTTACATCTCAGGTCATCGGGAGCCACGCAAACAAACAAGGGGACTGGATAAAAAGACTGCAGGACATACGGAATGGTCTCGGGTGGCAGCTCAGTGGGCAAAGATGCTGATTACACAGTGTGAAGACCAGAGGTTGAATTCTTGGCACCCATGTAAATGGCAGGAAGATTATGGTGTCCCACCACACTGTGTAATCCCAGTGCTTAGGAGGAGACCCTCAGGACAAGTTAACAAACTAGGGAAATTCATGAGCTCTGAATACAAGAGACCCCTGCCCCATTATATAAGGTGAAGAGGGACCGATGAAGACATTGATGTCAACCTCTGGCCTCTGCATGCTTACACTCAAATGCACACGTACCTGTCAACATACATTCAGCCACACACATACACATAGAGAGAAAAGAAATCAAAACGTGTAGCTCGTTATGCAATCCCAGCAATCAGGAAGCAGAGACCGGAGGACTGCTGCAAATTTGAGGCTAACCTGGTCTACGTAGTGAGTTCCAGACCAGTTGGGACTGCTTAGCGAGACCGGAGTCAAAAGACAAAAGACTTGAGTAAACAACAAAAGAGTCATCTGAATGAATGCAGCTGTTGTTTTCCTTGCTGACCATAGCTGTGTCATAGGACTTCAGTCAGGATTTGCTCTACTTCAGTGAAAATAGGGGACATCCACTGAACATGCCATTCATAGAGAACCTGACATGGGTAATCTTTCTCTGTCAAATGTATTCACCAGCTAGCACTTATTTACGGGGTGCCTTGTAGACAGCAGGACTATTCCAGTGACCGAGCACTAAATGATTCCGACCCCCCAGGGTATTGGATCCTGAGAGACACGGCTATTAAACAAACATGCATATCCATACCCACAACCACGATCAGCCAGGCAGTGTCTGTCTACACTAAACTGAGCTGGGCATGGGATAAAGTCTTTCTGAGCAGGAGGGGTCTCAGCTAAGGACAGAAGCATGGCAGGAGATAGAGTTGAGACAGAAGGACAGATAGAAGAACTTGGAGGCCTGACAGATCGTAGAGTGAAGGAAAGCAAGTTCCACGTACCTGGAGCACAGCAAGACAGGGAGAAGAAAGGTACGAGATGGGATTCAAGGGACACAGGAAGACCACGTAGGGCCGAGCAGCAATCTTAAGGAGTTTCAGTTATGGCAATGAGACTTAAAGAGAGAAATGACAGTGTCTAAATTTTTAATAAAAATAAAAGTGTGGGAATGAATGGAGAAAAGTCAGGTTGAAGCCTTGTAAGTGGGCTTGGCATGAGACAGTAAAGACAGCAAACGGGAGAGGGGACTGAGAGTGTAGCTTAATGGTAGAATAATTGTTTAGCATGGTGAAACCGCGGATTCAGTCTATAGCACTGGAAGAAGAAAAGGAGGAGAAAGAGGGAGAGAAGGAATAGGAGAAAGAGCAGAAGAAGAAAAGAAGGGGGAGGGGGAGGAGGAGAATTTAAGGCATATTTTAGAGGTAAAAAACAGCAAAATTTTCTGATAGGTTGCATGTGGGACAGGAGGGAATTTCTGATGCTGAAGCCTGTATTTCCTAGGTGTGTCCACAAGACTAGTGAGGCCAAAGAAGGGAATCAGTTGGAACTCCCATAGAAATGGCATTTTAATACTCAGCTGTAGCTTTTAAATAATGTTCCTCTCAGAAAGTACCGGGGCTCTCTGGAGAAATGGCTGATGCAATCTTGCCATTTCTGGAAATCCGGGAAACATTCCAAGATTACGTGACAAGGGACATAGTAAGCCAAAATGAAAAGACTTCTGTTGGCAATAGTCTGGGCAGCCTACGTATAACTTTTGGGAAAAACTCATTACATCTACAGAGTTCCTTGAGACCAGATGAGACTGACAGGAACAGCAGGGAGCAAACGCTGGGTGTTGATTGAAGGCCACTGGAGCGCTAGGCTCATTACTGTAAACACTGGTTCACGAAGGGAAGGAGTCAGGCATTTTCCCTGCCTTCTCCATGCGAGCGGCATTCCGGGTGATCAAATAACCAGCTACAGATGGAAAGGCCTACTTACAGAGTAGTTCCCATTAAAAGAATGCCAAAGGAAATAAAACTAGAAAATTCCCATTTCATAATCTTAATGAAGTCATGAAATTAAGCAATAGTCACGGTATGGTTCTGTTAAAGCCACCAGGGGAAAGAAGATGTGGAAATTTATAACAAATCTACCTCTCCAAAGAGTTTCAGGGGTTTCCCTGGCCTCTCCCTAATCCCAAAAAGCCCCACCTATCAAGCTTTCTCTCACTCTCCTCCTCCATCTCACTCCCAACCTGCCTCAGGTGCCCAGGCTGCCCTATCCCTTCAGGGTCCCATCGCTCATCCCCCCTCAATCCACCCCCACCCCCAGTTTACCCAGGAGATCTCTTCTATTTCCCCTTCCCAGGAAAATCTATGCATCCCTCTTTGGGCCTTTTTTGTTATCTAGTTTCTCTGGGGCTATGAATTGAATGTTGGTTATCCTGTCTTTGACTCCTAATATCCACTTATGAATGAGTACATGCTTCTCTTTCTGAGTCTGGGCTAACTCACTCAGGATGATTTGTTTTTCTAGTTCCATCTATTTGTCTGAAGTTTTCATGATGTCATTGCTTTTTTGAAATAATTTATTTGTTTTTATTTTATGTGCATTGGTGTTTTGCCTGCATGTGTATCTGTCTATTTGTGTGAGGGTGTCAAACTTAGGAGTTACAGACAGTAGTGAGCTTCCCTATGCGTGCTGGGAATCGAACCTGGGTCCTCTGGAAAAGCAGTCAATGCTCTTAACCACTGAGTCATCTCTCCAGCCCCTGACGTTGTTGTTTTTGACAGCAGAGTAATACTCCATTGTGTAAATGTACTACATTTTCTTTATTCATTCTTCAGTTGAGGGTCATCTAAGTTGTTTCTAGGTTCTGGATATTACAAATAGTGCTGCTATGAACATAGTGGAGCAAGTGTCCTTGTGGTATGATTAAGCATCCTTGGAGTATATGCCTAAGATTGGTATAGCTGGGTCTTGAGGTAGATTGATACCTATTTTCCTGAGAACCTCCCCCCCATACCGATTTCCAAAGTGACTGTACAAGTTTGCATTCCCACCAGCAATGGAAGAGTGTTCCTCTTACTCCACATCCTCTCCAGCCTAAGTTGTCATCAATGTTTTTGTTCTTAGCCATTCTGACAGGTGTAAGATTGTATCTTAGAGTCATTTTGATTTGCATTTCCCTGATGACTAAGGATGCTGAACAATTCTTTTTTTTATTATTGATATTTATTGAGCTCTACATTTTTCTCTGCTCCCCTCCCTGCCTTTTCCCTCCCCTCCCCTCATCAATCCCCCCCCCCCAAGGTCCCCATGCTCCCAATTTACTCAGGAGATCTTGTCTTTTTATACTTTCGCTGAACAATTCTTTATGTGTATTTAGACCATTTAAGATTCTTCTGTTGGGGATTCTCTGTTTAGATCTGTAGTCCATTTTTTAAATTGGATTATTGGTATTTTGATGACTCCAGTTAAGACTCCTAGCAATAGAGGAGAGGGGGCCTGAACTGGCCATCTACCATAATCAGATTGGTGACTACCCTAATTGTCATCAGAGAGCCTTTATCCAGTACCTTATGGAAGCAGATACAGAGATCCAAAGCCAAGCATGGGGGCAAACTGCAGGAGTCCTCCTGAAGAAAGGGAGGAGGGATTAGAGGAGCCAGGAGGGCAAGGTCATGATGAGGGAACCCACAGAGACAGCTAGGCTGAGCTCGTGGGAGCTCATGGACTCTGGATAGACCAATAGTTAGGGAGCCTGAATGGGACCGACCTAGGCCCTCTGCATGTGTGTGACAGTTGTGTAGCTTGAACTGTTTGTAAGACTCCCAGCAGTGACACCAGAACCGGTCCCTGGTGCTTAGCTGGCTTTTACCTCTCCCAGTCTTGATGCAGGTTCTAGCGAAACCTGATGTGTCATGTTTTGTTCAAACCCATGGGAGGCCTGTTCCTTTCTGAATGGAGACAGAGAAGTGGATGGGGAGGGGGAGAGATGGAGTTCAGGGTGATGGGTGGGGAAGGAATGGGAGGAAAGGAAGGAGGAGAAACTGGTCAGTATGTAATAGATGAAAAAAAGTTAATTAAATAATATGATTTTTTAAAAAAGCTACACCCCAAGTCAGAAAAGTGGGATTTAGAGGAATAAATTAAATGCTACCAAGTGAAAGAAATTGAAAGGAGGACATAGCTCAGAGAGCATCTGCCTAGCATGTATAAGGCCTGAGTTTGATCCCCCAGAAACTTACAAAAATACTAAGAACAAGCAGTATGCTAAATGCAGTTGTCGGATACTTTCTAGGACAAATGGCCCTGTTTATTTGCCTTATACGTACTAACCATTAGCTGTGCCACTAAGTCGTACCTCTCAAAACAACATTATAAAAAAAGCACTATTATATGACTGTGGGAGCAGCTAAATGGTAAATCACTCACCTCACATGGTGATAAAGCTGGATAAAGAAGCAAGCAAAATAACTCATTGTAAATTCTGAAATATTGGAGAGGCATAACCAAATGCCAACTTTCTCTAATTACAGAGAACTCATGTGATAGGGAATGACAGGTAGGGAAACTGGGCATGTACAATTGTACCACGGGAAAGTCTGTTGTTCTGTTTTTAAACATTTTGATTCACAGAGAGATAATATAGTTGCTAGAAGAATGTAGCACCAGAGAGAACCACTCTCCATGAAACAGAGCATTCGGGCACAGTAAAGAGAATGACTGAAAAACGGGAGGCCAAGGGAAGACAATTGGAGGGGTCTACAGGAAGCAGACAGCAGGAGCTGACCTCGTGGGAGAACGAGCTTTGGGATAGATCATGTCCTACCCTCAAAAAAATTGCCTGCAGCAAACACAAAATGGAAGCATGGAGCAAAAAGGGAAGTTAAACAGTCCTGGAGCCTTGAGGGTGAAAGGAACCGTGGGAGATGAGATGAGTTTCTATCATGGGAAGAAAGCCGAGTTAGTCCAGTTTCCAATATGGGTTCCCCCCTAGCTCTTCTGATGGATATAGTTCATGTTCACGGCACTCTTTAGTTTATAGGTATAGTCTCACTTTTTCAAAGATTTTTGTTTCACTATGATTCTGACATGCTTTGACTCACTTTCCAAATACAAATTTTCGTGCATTCGTGATAAAGGGCTTTTGAGTACAACAGGTCTAGAGTCTTACACAAGGATCTAGGGTTGCTGGACACAGTCACCAAATAACAGCCAGGGGTAGTCACTCTTGGTTTTGTTGTCTCACATTTACGGAGATTAGAGCTGTAGACTGCTGTGGGTGTGTGCAAAGTGAAAATTTATTAGGGAGAATTCCAGAAAGAAAAAAATGAGACTTTGAGGAAAAGTGAGAAATTATTGGAAAATGAGATAAGCTCCCAACAAAGGGTTGGGTTTCCAAAAAGGGAAGAGCCATTTCTTGTGTTGAATTTGTGTAGTCATAGCAGACACTGAGGTAATTGCTATAGGGATTGATCAGCTCTAGTTATCATGAGTGACGCCAATGGTGGACCCATACACTAGGCACGTTGTCCTGGCCTGGGGAGATAATCACACGCTGTTTATGCACTGCCCACCAAGTTAGGGGTGGTGGACTCCCCCTCCTGTCCAGCTTTGACTCCGATTTTGTGAGCTATTGACCTTGGCTCTCTGCTCATCACTTGACTGACATTCTGCCTAATGTCGGGAGTGAGTCAGCACTATTGGTTATTTTAAGCTCTCTTTGTTCCTTATGGTGACTCCAGTCATTCTTAATTAACTCTTTATCTACAAGGTGGTCTGCAGCTTCTTGAAACAGATGGAGGCATTTTTAGAAGCTATCGCTACTTAGTCTGTTACAATCAACTACATTAGAAGCTAGGGTATAAGTGGGGTGGTAGTGGCACATGTCTTTAATCCCAGCACTCAGGAGACAGAGGCAGGAAGATCTCTGTGAGTATGAGGACAGCCTGCTCTACAGAGCAAGTGCTAGTATAGCCAAGGCTAGTACACAAAGAAACCCTGCCTCGAAAAACCAACAAAGAAAAAGAAAAAAGAGGGAGGAGGAGGAAGAGGAGTAGAAGGAGAAGAAGGAGAAAAGAAGAAGAAAGAGGAGGAGGAGAAGGAGGAAGAGGAGGAGGAAGAAGAGAAGGAGAAGAAAGAGAAGGAGAAAAAGAAGATTTTATTTGGGCTATAAGCCCTCTCATTCATCTTCCTCGGTACTCCAGACCCTGCCACTTTAGCCCTCAATTTTCTTTTAAATCCAGTCTTTGTCCTGCGACATAAGTGAACAACCTTACTCTTTCAGTGTACCGTGGAGAGTGACAGTGGGCCACATGAATCAAAGCAGTGGCCCAACCTGCAGTTTTCACTATGGGCCCTACCTCCCTACTAAATACAGGGCATCTCTCCTATCTCACTAGTATGTTCTTCAAACTAACTAGTGAGTCCTTGAACCCAAAGCTGTCTTTACAATGAATGTTAAAGTGCTTACGGTCCCATAAGAAAAACGCTATAGTGGTTGTCTTGTTCTGTTACCAGGCCAGGTTTGTCTCACCAGTGACACAGTACAGCAGTCACTGAAACAAAATGTACTCATGGGCAGCCCAAAACAAGTAGACAGGAACCCCAAATCTCAAGCACTCCTCCCTGGTGATAATATCTAGGGATACTTACAAGACAGAGATGGGGTGGTCTGGAAAGTGGGAACAGGCTATGGTTTTACGCTCTTCACGGGATGCACGCCGAGAACTTGGCATGGGCACTCTCAGGTTGGCACTTCGGCACAAGTGAAGGGTCCGTGTTTTCAGCCTATGTGAACTACCTCTGATTTCCTGGGGGGGGGGAATTGCCACTATGACCCCGGTGTCAGGTGATATCCCCAGCAAAGCTAACGAGCTACTCCTGCACCAGTTCTAAAACTGGGGATAATGACAAATGGCTCAAAGCAAATGTGGCTGGAAGGCTTACTCAGCGATAATTGCTTAGAGTATTTCAAAACCTGCTATAAACCAAGTTTGGGCCACGGAGACCTTGACAGCCACCTGAGGAATAGCGTCATGTTTCAATCCCTTGTAGTTGCTATTCTCAGGAAAATAAAGAAACTATTGCTCCTTTAGACTTTCTCTCATTTTGCTTTTCCTTAGGAAGTTAATTTTAACCAAAAACTGTGATAGTGTTAGGTTTGGATTTTTATTTTTTATTTTTAGAGCCAGGTTTGGTGAGAGAATGCAGTCGAGGTTGGGCTTGAACTGCTGATCCTCTTTCGTCAACATCTCGAATGCTGAGAGGAAAGTTCGTTCCACCGTGGCCCCAAACTGCTCGGGATACAGTCCTTGGAAAGCTGAGAAGCCTTCCTGGATGCTTAGGTAAGCGCTTCCTGCAAGTGACGGTAGTCTTCTGTTTCCCGTCACAGGAATATCTAAAATGTAATCCCTCTATACATGAATGCACTTGATACCTATTTTAGATAAGTACATAAATGTGTCTACGTCCATAAGTGCGTAAGTGACTTGTAAAAGCTGAGGTCATCTAGTGCCTGCCTGGCTTATGTCCACCGTCTTCTCAGCCTGCCTTCCCTCACGTCAACACTGTCTACTCTGCTCCTCAGAATAGACATCATCTACCTGTGCTTGTAAATCTAGGCTTCACCTTTGACCTTCCCATGAGTCTACACAAACCTAGCACTGATATTCTTTTTTTAAAAAAAAGCACTGTTATATACACGTAGCCCCACATTACCTTGTACATTGTCCATGCATCGTTTAGCAAGGTTACTTGGTTCAGCTTTACATCCCTAAAACAAACAAACAAATAAACAAAAAACAAAAAACATGGCTGGAGAATCCTCAGGCTAGTGTGGTGTGACACCAAAATGCCTGCTCTTTGTCCTCGGGTTTTTGCTGTATGAACTAAAAGCTACTTATTTATCCTTGCGGTCCAGAGCCCATATCTTTACATATAATTATTTGCATTTGATAGTTGCGTTGATTCTTTTCCCACCTTTACATGGATTTCAGTGTGTTCTATATCTATGAAGACATCTCGCTGGCCCTTAGCACTTTTTAACTGAAATTTAATGTACAAACCATAATATTCCATTTTAGGGCAATCATATCACTAACCACATTCAGGACATTTTTAGCATCCTAAAAGCAAACCCCATAAATGTTCTCATTTATCCTCCTAGGAACCACTGGTCTTTGCTGTGACATTATTGATACGGGTACTCTGGAGATTTCATGTCAGTAAAGTTATAAACATGTGCCTTTATCACTGGCTTATTTTGCTTTGCATAATGTCTTGAAGGTTCATCCATTTTGTAGTGTGCGTCAGAATCTCACAGCTGAGGGCACAGTTCAGGGATGCAGCATGTGTCTGACATGGGTAAGGCTGCAGGTTCAATTCCCAGCACTAAACATGCTCACCAAAGAAAACAGAACAAACCAAAAACTTTCATTAATTATGGCTAAGCAAAATCCTACTGTGTGTACTGTAAACAGAGACTGTGCTTCCTCTTCCCAGCTGCCCAGACCCGAATAGTCACACAAAAATTATATTAATTATAACACTGTTTAGCTGATGGCTCAGACATATTTCTAGCTAGCTCTTACATCTTATATTAACCCATTTCTATTAGTTTATATATTGCCATGTGGCCGTGTCATTACCTCATTTTCTACATGTCTTGTTTCCTCGGTGGCTAGTTGGTATCCCTTTGACTCCGCCTACTTTCTCTCTATGTATATCTCAGTTTGGATTTCCCACCTGGCTTACTCTGCTAAGCCATTGACCAATACAGTTTTAGTCATCAACCAATAAAAGCAAAACATATACAGAAGGACCTCCCACATCAATGTATCTATCACCCTTTATTTTCTTGCTAGTTTTTTGTCATCATAGTGAAGTAGCGATGGTCAACTTTTGCAGAAGAAGAAAGGTTTGTTTCATCGTTATGCCGATTCTAGTACGTAATCTATTGGCCAGGTTGCACGCGCACGCGCACACACACACACACACACGCCTGCCTGCCTGCCTGTCTTTCCACATGCTACAGAAGGAACAGTCTTTTTCATTTTCTCCCACCATGATCTACTGTGTTACCACAGACCCAAAGGCACAGAACATCTGGGACTATAAGCCAAAATAATCTTCCCTTCCTTATAAGAACAGTCTCACGCCAGGCAGCAGTGGCACATGCTTTTAATCCCAGCACTTGGGAGGCAGAGGCGGGTGGATCTCTGAATTCGAGGCCAGCCTGGTCTACAAGAGCTAGTTGCAGGACAGCTAGGACTGTTACATAGAGAAACCCTGTCTTGAACCCCCCCACACCAAAAAAAAAAAAAAAAAAAAAAAAAAAAACGGTCTCACCAGGCAGTGGTGGCATATGCCTTTCTTTAATCCCAGAACTCAGGAGGCAGAGGCAGGCGGACCTCTGAGTTCGAGGCCAGTCTGGTCGAGAGAGTTCCATGCTGTTATGTAGAGAAACCCTGTCTTAGGGACAGGGAAGAACACTCTCAAGTATTTAACACAGCAATGCATGCCTGACAGGGAAAACCTCCAGGATCACTCAGGGAAACAAGCCTTTGATATGGGCCTTAGGTGATGTCTGCCCTATGAGCTATAGCATTTATCCATTTTTTTTTCTGTTGAACTGATTTCACTGCCTAAGAAGATTGTAGCTGTGAACATTCATGTCCAAATTTTTGTATCAGTACAAGAATTTAGTTGTCTTGGTTATATATCTAGGAAGAGAATTGCTGAATCCTGTTCAACTCTGTTAAGTCTGTTTAATTCTCAGAAAACTGTCAGACTGTTCCACAACATTTCACCATTTCGTATTCTTTCCCAGATTCCCCAAGTCCTTGCCAAAAGTTTCCAGTTTTGTTGTTTCTAGCCATTCTAGTGAATGTGACTTCATAATTCTCTTCTTCCTTCCTTCCTTCCTTCCTTCCTTCCTTCCTTCCTTCCTTCCTTCCTTCCTTCCTTCCTCCCTCCCTCCCTCCCTCCCTCCCTCCCTCCCTCCCTCCCTCCCTCCCCCCTCCCTCCCTCCCTCCCTCCCTCCCTCCCTCCCTCCTTCCTTCCTTCCTTCCTTCCTTCCTTCCTCCTTCCTTCCTTTCGAGTCAGGCCTTCATGTAGCTTCATGGGGTGCTGGGGTTATAATTCATTGTCTTGTGCATGCTAGGCACACATGTCCCCAAATAAGCTGCATTATTATTTAGCCGAGGCTGGCCTGGATCTTCCCGTCTTAGTCTCCCAAATGCTGGTATCATAGTTTTGTGCTGCTATGCCTGATAATAACTATGTAAGACATTTACATGATTCCAAAGTCAAAACCGTGTGTGTGTGTGTGTGTGTGTGTGTGAGAGAGAGAGAGAGAGAGAGAGAGAGAGAGAGAGAGAGAGAGAGAGAGGTGTGTGTCTAGCTTTCATTCCTCTTCCTGCTTTCTTATAGAACTAGAGTCATAAACCCAGGGATGGGACCACCTACAATGCTGGGCTCTCCCCCATTAGTCATTAATAGAGAAAATGCCTTACAACTGTATCGCATGAAGGCATTTTCTCAGCTGAGGATCCTTCTTCTCCAATGTCTCTAGCTTGTGTCAAGTTGTCACAAAATAAGCCAGTATACCCTACGTGTAATTTTTTTTTATGAGTTTGTTATTTAGGTTCCATTTCTACAAAAAAAAAATGCATACATGTTTGCTATCTATTTTCCCATCTTTTTTACAAGACAAAACCCACACTGCATCCCCTCTACTCTTTTCACTCATTAGATATCCCGGAGGTCCACAACATTAGACAAAGATGGCTCTCTTTTTCTCAGTGCAGCTGTACCGAGCTGCATTGTGTCGATGCAGATCCATGCAGCTTCAATGCGTGCATGGACCGTGATCAATTCAGTCTGTCCTCTGTGTGTGGACATGGAGGTTCGGGATACATTTGTTGCCTGGCTACATTGTGCCAGGCACTAGGAGTAAAGGCAAGGCCAACTCTGGCTTCAGGAAGCTCAGTGAGAGACCTCTACAATAAAGAGCCTTCCTTAAGTCCAAGAGGACGCCTGGATCCACGGAAAACAAGGGGCACATGTTACCAAGAAGAAACGACTCACACAGAATGAACACAATAACCTCTTATTGACCAGCATCCATGCTGCACTTGGGCCTTTGTGTGGGAAGGTTCTTTTGGATGTGCTTAACAGTGATTGATCAGGAGTGCCACCAATTGGTCAATGTAGGAAAAGCCAAACGAAAGAGACCTTGAGTTAGGACTCTAATGACCAAATTTCCGCCGAAAGAAGAAAGGCAAGTTAATGCTAGTGCTGTGGCATAGCTGCAGGAGTGACAGCTGTATGGCCTTTATGCCTACAGATGCTGTTCTAAGCATTTACGTGCATTGAACTTAAAAATAAATTCTCCCAACAGTCCTAAGAAGTCCTATTATCTAAAAAAAAGTTCCCCAATGCAGAAATGAAGACACAGAGATCTGAGCTATTGCACTTATGCAAAATGTCACACAGGAAAGAGGGGGCAGTTAGGCATCACAGGGTAGTTGTAGACAGTGCACTATGAAGTGAGTGTTGTGGAGCTCAAGGGATTGTTGGCTGGAGAAATGGCTCAGCCCTTAAAGGCTGGGATCACAACCAAAATATGGCTCGGCAGTTAAAGGCATGCCATGACTAACAACCTTCACAAACTCAAGTTCAGCGAACCAGACTTTCTGACTTCCACAGGGTCCAGGAACGCACGAGATACATGGTTAAATGTATGAACTAAATATTTACAAAAATAGAGTAATTACTTGTAACAATAACCTCTCTTAAGAGAAGTGTATGCTCTTAGGAGCATATGAACACCCTTTTCTGGCTTCTACAGACCAGATGCACAGGCGATACACGGATATGCTTGTGGACTAAACACACTCATTACCATCTTCCTTTAAAAGAAGTATACTCATAATGTATGTTCCACAGAATTAGTGACTCAACTTAAAATTCAAACCAAAACTAAGGATCCTCTTAAGTTCACGTCAGACGGGTAATGTGCCCACGTCGTAACAAGGTTTAATGGGCGGCACATATCACGCACTAGCGTGAAACCCCAATCATCACGCTTATGAACCATGAAAGGATCAAGCTTCCTGCGTGCGAGAGCAACGGTCAAGTCAGTCCTACAGGTTTTACAGAGAGGGCGACCGACATAGTGCGGACCTATTTAGCTTCTGCACACAAAATTTCGTACAATTAAAATCTACTGGGAAGATTTTGTGAGCAGGCTCTTGTCTTGCTCTAGAAAAATAAAATCAGCAGCAAAATTATCGAGTGGACGCTTAATTATGCAAATATATTCTTTATAGCTCCACCTTTCACTGCGTTCCCTCTCCGCCCGGCTGTTGCTTTTCGGCTGTAAGTCGTGACCAGAAGCGTTGCGGCTCCCCTGGCGGAAGTAATTTTTGCACTTTACGGCGACAATGAGCCCAGGGCCGGAAGTTGCTGAGTGAAGAGTCTGTACGGGGAAGGCTGTAGGTCCTGGGACCCTCGCAGGTGTCATGGCTCAGTAGTTTATCTTTAAAACTTACTTTTTTTGGTGCTCGGTCTTCAGAAGGATTAATTCCTCCACGTGTTAGGGGTTTGAGGCTCTCGCCCTAGCAAGGCCCCTTGCACTCGACTCGTCTGTCTCTGGTTTCCGTGCCGTTCGTTGGGAGACTCCCCTCCCGGGGGCGACCTTCCCTCTGAGACTCCAGAGCCCACCCCGCTTGGGTCTCCGTCCCCCGTGGGAAACCCAACCCACCCGGGAGCGAGCGGGAATGAAGCTGGACGATGCCTCCCCGCCCTCCGAGAGCTCTGCCTGCACCCTCGAAAATTCCCTCTCCAAGATTCTGCACGGTCTTAGCCAGGCGTCAGGCCGGGGCCACGCCAGACCCGCCGTCCTGCACGACCTCAGTGCTTTAATCGAGGCCGCCGATGGGGACGAGTTATTTGCGGGAAGTGGGACTCGGGGGATGCCCGAGGTCCTGGGACAGGTGGCGAAGGCCCTGGAGAAGTTCGCAGCCCCGCCCCAGGAGAAGGCAGAGGGAGGCGATGGCCATTCCGATGTGCCCGAGAAGGCAACCGAAGTCGGGCTACTGTTTCTCAAGCTGCTGGGGAAGGTGGAAAGGACTGCTAAGAGTTCTCCCGTCTGCCCTGCGGGGAAGACAGGCCTCCGACACTTGGCGGGTCCCGTGTATGTTTTTGCCATCACACACAGACTGAAGCAGCCTTGGACCAGTACAAGGTCTCAGCAGGTGGCTGATGAGGTGCTGTCCTTACTGCTTCGGGTTACGGAGTGCAGTTCTGTGGCAGGATTCCTGTGCGGGGAAAATGAGGATGACCGAGGGAGATTTGCTGCGGTCTTGGGGCTTCTGAAACCCCATTTGAATAAGTGAGTACCGCACCTTTCACTATTAGCAGGCAGATAGAAATGTTGACATCTTCGATCTCTTAAGGCCCAGAGCGGTTGTGACCTGCTAGAAATGAGGTAACCAGATAGAAGCAAACTCCAGATTAGAACCGTAGTCTTCTAACTCCATTTTTCTGCAAAGAACGACTGCCTTGGGAAATTGGAAATTCTGTCTCATTTGTATGGAATCAAGTATCCTATGCCAAGCACCAATCTTTCAGCTTGGATTTAAATATTGGGACCTCTAACTCTGATAACTGTTAATTATTAAATTAGGATGATTATTATATAAAGAACTAATAGAAATAAAATGAAAAAAATCACTTCACTGTAAAGTGGACTGAATTGGATTGCTATTAGCTAAAGTACTTGCTGTGAATTTTGACTTGCTACGTTTAGTTTTTTGTTTTGTTTTCAGCCATGTTTTAATTTTGTTTATTTATTTATATTTTATTTATTCGTTTTTGAGGTAGAATCTCACTATATAGCCCCTGCCGGACCCGAAACTCTTCTATAGACCAGGCCAACATAGAACCAACAGTTTGGTCTGCCTCTAATTTCTTTGTGTGTCATCACCTCTATTCCAAGCAGGGTTTATTTTCCTTTTAAAAGGATTTTATCGTTTTTAATTATGTGCCCCACATGCATGCCCCACAGGCGTGCGTGCCTCACCATGCCTACTGTGTGCACTGCCTGAGATTGAGCCCAGGGCTTTGTGCGAATTAGGCAATCCCGTTACCGCCTGAGCTGGATCCCTAGTCTTCTGGCACCAGATGCTGACACAAAATAAACTTGGCCCAGAAGGTTTTGAAACTAGCGCCTCTTTGGTTTTTTTAGACATGCTTACTTTATAGCCTGTCTCTGAGCTCCTCATGTAGTCCACGTTGGCCTCAACCTTGAGAGCCCCTCCTGCCTCGGTTTCCTTCATGCAACACTGTGCACAGTTTTAGTGTTCTTTTATAGGGCTGGGTCAGGCAGTTCCCATGAATCCTGTTTTATTATTTGTAACTCAAGGCAATATAGCTGTTATACAGTAATTATTTTGAGGAGGTTGAGTCAGATGTGCAGACTCCTTTTATAAACTAGGAATTGGTGCTCGTGTTCTGATTTGTTACTTGGACACTGTAATGATGAGACACCTTTCCTGTCCTCTCTCTTCTCAGCACTTGGCACATCATCCGCCAACATGACCACGGACCCTAGAGGACTTTTACATAGCTGTAGTTATACATGGCTGCTGCTTACTTGATAAGCTTAGATTACCCAGAGTTTGGGCAGTTGCTGAATGTATATAATGCAAGTTGTGTAAAGTAATTCAATTCAAATCATAAAATGTATTTGAGAAAACAAGTTGTATAGGATATATATATAGATATATATACATACACACACACATACATGCATAAATGTATATATATAAATCGGTTAAAGAAACTCTTGTTAAGTTTAAATAGTTTCTTTGCTAATACTGTGTCATTTTATTTAGTGTGGTTTTCATGTGGTCCTTGCAGGGAATCCTGGAAGAATAATCCCGCTGTTAAACATGTTTTCTCATGGACTCTGCAGCAGGTCACGCAGCCCTGGTTGAGCCAGCACCTGGAGAAGATACTTCCTCCGTCTTTGCTCATCTCAGATGACTATCAGACCGAGAATAAAGTCCTGGGTGTGCAGTGCCTCCATCACATTGTGATTAACGTGGTGAGCAGCCTCGCTCCGGCCTGTGCTGATTGGACGGGCTGAGCTGCTCATGGCTGCGCTTCCTTTCTCGGCTGTTCTTCTCTGTTTATGTCTTACAAGTAGCTATATATATATATATATATATATATATATATATATATAGTATATATATATGAATGAAACTAAAAGCAAAACGAAAACATGCTTATAGAAATTAACTGGTACCTCTCAAGTTTAAAAAAAAGTCAGGCCAGGCGGTGATGACATACACCTTTAATCCCAGCACTTGAGAGGGAGAGGCAGGCGGATCTCTGTGAGTTTGAGGCCAGCCTGGTCTACAAGAGCTAGTTCCAGGACAGACTCCAAAACTACAGAGAAACCTTGTCTCAAAAAAAACTAAAAAAAAAAAAAAAAAAGTCAGAACTCATACCAAAATGTACAGAGTGTTGCTGAAGGAGACTTTTGTACTGTAGTGCTCCTAAAATACATGCAGAAGAGAGTGGTTTACTAAGTTTGCATATACCCATATCTAATTTATTTATTTATTTTTGTTTGTTTTTAATTTTATTTATTTGTATTTTTTAATGTACTCTTCATGTACACCTGCAGGCCAGAAGAGGGCATCAGATTTTAATACTAATGGTTGTAGCCACCATGTGGTTACCAGGAATTGAACTCAGGATCTTTGGAAGAGCAGCCAGTGCTCTTAACCTCTGAGCCATCTCTCTACCACCACCCTCCATTCTAATTTAAAATTAGCCACATTTTGCTACTCTTGAGAAACCTTTAACTGGATAATTTGTGTGTTTTCAGCCCGCTGCTGATTTGCTGCAGTACAACAGAGCCCAGGTCCTGTACCACGCCCTTTTCAACCACTTGTACATGCCAGAGCATCATCTCATTCAGGTGTGTAAGATTTACTCCTAACCGCCTGGGTTCTGGGATGCGTCGAGGGTAGTATTGCATAAGCCGGAGCAGTTTAGAGCTGTTGTCCCCTGGGAAAAGGAGGGCGTCTGAAAGCTGCTACATCTCAGTGTTAAGTGGGCATCCACTCTGCTGAGCATCTGCACAGCAGCCCGGCTTTTATCTTCATGAGGGTCAACTATACGCTACTTGCGGGTAGGTCTGTTTTTATTAATTAAATGTTCCTCTGTGCTGGTCCATGTCAACAAAAGGATTTGAAACCTCTTGTGTGTGGATACTTCAGTGTCACTCTCCAGCCAACACCATTAACTGATAGCCATTACGTGTTTGTGGCAGGATCAAGAATAAGTGATTCAGAGTGTTTCTAGCTTGAAGCCCTTTGGAAGACTTCTGTGTAAATGCATGACTGCATACATCGATCCCCGTGTATGCACGATACAGCAAAGCTGTGTTACGAGAGGTGCAGTGTGTGACCAGCAGCAGTAGGCAGCTGGACGGTTGAGGGCAGCGCTAGGAGACTGGGAGTGGCGGGATGATGTTAGTGGAGGTGAAGGTAGGTTCTTAGGAGGAGAACGCTGAAGACAGAAGAAACAAGCTATAGAGAGTTGTTAGTAGAGCTGCCTTGGTTTTCTTTGTGCTGGGATTGAATCCCAGTCCTCATACATACAAGGAAAGTGCTCTCCACTGAGCCTCCTCAACTTGTTGCTTGTTTTCTGTAACAGGGTCTGATTCTAGCTGACCGGAAACCAGCACTGACCCTGACTGCTAAGTGCTGGGAAGGCAGATGGCAGGTGCACAGCACAGTGATGAGCAGCTCCTCCTTGCCTCTGTTCTGTGCTTTCTGTACCTGTAATATTTTGGGTCCTGGGAACACACTTAATATCAGATCAAAAATTTAACATGGCCGGGCGGTGGTGGCACATGCCTTTAATCCCAGCACTCGGGAGGCAGAGGCAGGTGAATCTCTGTGAGTTCGAGACCAGCCTGGTCTATAAGAGCTAGTTCCAGGACAGGCTCCAAAACCACAGAGAAACCCTGTCTCGAAAAACCAAAAAAAAAAAAAAAAAAAAAAAATTTTTAACATGGTGGAGAAAGGAGATTTTTTAAATTGTCAGTCACCTAGAAAAGTCAGAGTGCTAAAAGGGAATGCCTGGACATGATGACTTCAAATAAAGAAGTTTGGTCCATCTTAGATTCTGTCGGGCAGTTTGATACAAAGTGCCCGTGACTATCATGGATCACTAAGTCTAAGGGACAATAGATTTAGATTCCTGGGTTAAAAAAGGCCTGAACTCAGCCATTCTTTCCACTTCACAGATTAGTAAAGAACAGTTCTTGAGAGGAGGTTTGAAAATTTGCAGTAATATGTCTTTTAGAGTTCTGTGACATATCCTAGGGGCAGTAGATTAATGAAGATCTTAGAAGATCTGTGATGTTGTGGATGCAAATGAATGAACTCTGGTTTCTTTTCATTCTTTTCTCTAGGCTGTGCTCCTGTGCCTCCTAGATTTATTCCCTGTCCTAGAGAAAGCTCTGCACTGGAAGGGAGATGCAGCTCGAGCCACTGCACACTGTCATGACGTACTGCAACTTATCCTCACCCACATGGAGCCAGAGCATCGCCTTCTCTTACGTAGGACGTACGCCAGAAACCTGCCCACTTTTGTGAAGAAGTAAGTGCCTGGGCTGCTCTGGTCAAACACACCATGTTCAACTTCTTAGCATCTCGTTTCCTCTTTTTTTAGGTTGGGGATCCTAACTGTCCGGCACATGAAGAGGCTGGAGCAAGTTATCATTGGTTATCTGGAGGTTTATGATGGACCAGAAGAAGAAACGAGGTTGAAGATACTGGAAACCCTGAAACTTGTCATGCAGTATACTTGGCCCAGGTATAGCATCCAGGCTGACAGATGTGCTGGAAGGGCGTGCGTAGGTTCACTTTCAGTTCAGAACTTGCCCAGATAAACTATTCGGGACATGCAATGTATTTGAATCTTTTTCACTTGGTTCATCTCTAGGATATACAGCTACTTCAAATACTCATATTTGAACCCCTTTCATCCGCCAATGGTTCTAGGTTCTGACACAATTAAATTACTTCTCTTCCTTAAAAGTTCTAAGGCTGGGCATTGTGGCACAACCCTTGAATTCCAGCACTCAGGACGCAGAGGCAGGCAGATTTGAAGCAGAGGCAGTAGGTTTGAAGCAAGCCTAGTCTATTTAATGAGTTTCAGGCCAGCCAGGGCTACATAGAGAGCTTTGTCAAAAAAAAAAACAGAAAACGAAACACAAAAATTCTGTGGTCATGGAAGTTGGGAAACATTGTAGATTGTATTACTTTTCTATTTCTCTGGTAAGATACCATGACCAAGGCAGTTTATAGAAGAAAGTTTATCTGGGGCTTACAGTTTCAGTGGGTTAGAGTCCCTGACCATTGCAGAAGGGAGCATGGCAGCAGGCAGGCAGGTATAGCTTTGCAGCAGTAGCTGAGTGCTCACATCCTGAGACACAAAGGATGAAGGAAGAGAGAGCCAACTAGGAATGGAATGGGCTTTTAAAACAGAGCCCACCCCTGGTGCCACACCTCCTAAGTTTTTCCAAACAGTTCCACCAGATGGGACCAAGTATTCAAATACATAAGCCTAAGGGGTCAATTCTCATTTAGCACAGCACACAGATGGTCGGTCCAGATTATAATTAGAATTTATATCAAAATACTAAAGGCTGTTTAGGATTGATGTGTAGTTAAGTGGTAGAGCACTTGTCTGTCATGTTCGAGGGTTCCATCCTTATCACTGTTCCTCCCCAAAAAGGCTACTTAGAGAAGTGCTTGAGTAGGCGTGTTTAAGTGTTCTTCCTACAGTTCCTCAGTCTAATGGAAGAACGGTGTGCTTGGAGTGTTCGAGGGCACATCGTTCAACATCCGCAGAGCAGTGACTCGGTTGCTAACTTAGGATGCGCTTATTTAGAAGGCATTCCTTATGTGGCTTGACGGTGTCAGGAGGAAAGGACCACCTGAACTGTCTAGTCACCTAATGGCTTTCTTGCATGAGTGGGCGGAATTCTGGAATGCAGCCAGAAAACCAAGAGCCCCAGCTTAGTCTGTTTGGGAGTGTATTTTCTTTCTTATAAATATACCAGGAGTCAAGAAACTTTCCCTAGTGAAAAATCTTAGTCACATTTGTTACTATATTGCATTTCTTCACCTATCTTTGTCCACCACTAAACTACAGAAGACAACATTGAATGTATTCCTGAAGCACTCAGTACCTGTTATTAGGTGCATAAGTATTTAGAGGATGAAGAGATGGATTAAATGAAATTGAATCAAACTCATTCTATACTGGGCCATTAAAAGAGAAAAGTGCAGGGCTGGAGAGATGGCTCAGTGGTTAAGAACATTGCCTGCTCTTCCAAAGGTCCTGAGTTCAATTCCTGGCAACCACATGGTGGCTCACAACCATCTGTAATGAGGTCTGGTGCCCTCTTCTGGCCTGCGGGCATACACGCAGACAGAATATTATATACATAAAAAATAAATAAATATTTAAATAAATATCTAAATAGAAAAGTGCAGAAATGTTGGGATGTGAGGACAGGGGCATGTGTACCTCTGTGTAGACGCATAGCATGGGAGTGGTGAACACGCAGACTGCGGTGACTGGTTAGAGACACAAGCCGGGAAACACTGAGCAGTTGAGATGAAGTGATGGAAATGAGTTTTCTAGTTACAGTTCTATAATATCGGGGGTGTGTGTGTGTGTGTGTGTGTGCGCGCGCACGCGCGCATGTGTCCGTGTCCCACAGTTCATGTTACTGTCCACCTTTCATTCAAGTCTGGCTTATAAAACTTACCAAGTTAAAGCCTATAACTTAGTGGCATGGTGTACAGTCAGAACATCGTGTAGCCAATAGTTGTGTCTATTTCATCAAAAGGATGAAAACTTAGAGAAAAGCAACTAATAATAAAATAGAATAATAGACTAGTCGAGTGAGTAGCCAGTGACTGAAAGCTCATAGTGACACTTAAGCCCTGCCAGTCATCCTTATTTCTCTAAGGCAAGGTTTTTCTCTGTAGTAAAGCTCACGTTCTAGATCCTCCGTGTCCTCAGTGCTGGGAGTCTAAGTACATACCGCTGCCTGCAGCCCTTAATGTCCTAGCATTAACTCACATGACTAGGCTGTCTCATCTCAGGTCAAAATTATAGGGCCTTGAGCAGGATGATCTCAGCCCATAATAGGGCAGTTTTCTTGAACAGAATTAAGCATTGGCAGGAACATATTTCTGGTGGTTTGTTTGAGACAGCAGGGTCTTGCTGTAGCCCTGGCTGCTCAAAAATCTCAGAGATCCACCTGTCTCTGCTTCCTAACTGGTATCAAGTGTTCTTGAGCAAGCGAGCCATTGTGTGTACACAGGCTGGGTGTAGTAGAAAGAAAGGAACTTTGAGGCTAACAATCTGCCGTCTGCCTTTGGTCCTGTTTGTGGTGCTGCGATAGCAAACATCATTTGACTTCAGTTTTCCCATATCTGGACCAAGTCTTGTCCAAGTTTAACATGCCAGTTTGCAATATGAAGGGTTTTTTTTTTTTTTTGTGATTTCAGAATTTCCTGCAGAGTTGTGGTCTTGCTGAAGGCTCTCCTGAAACTGATATGCGATGTAGCAAGGGACACAAGCCTCACATCCGAGGCTACTAAGAGCACCCTGCTCCAGGAAGCCACAGACTGCCTGATTCTTCTGGACCATTGTTCTCAGGGGCAGGTGAAGGTAAGGCAAGAGTCTACAAGTCAGTTTCAGTTGGCCTCGTTCCTAGGTAACCCCAGTGATTAATTGTAATTTAACTACTTGTATGCCTAAGCAAGTTTGGACATGAACATAGAGAGTGTTAGGCCCCTACCTCTGTACTCTGTAGTCTTGGACTGTTTGTCTGATACCTTACCGTATTTATTTTTGGTGGTAGGGCCAAAATCTTTTTTTTTTTGGATTTTCGAGACAGGGTTTCTCCGTAGCTTTTTGGTTCCTGTCCTGGAACTAGCTCTTCTAGACCAGGCTGGCCTCGAACTCACAGAGATCCTCCTGTCTCTGCCTCCCAAGTGCTAGGCCACCACCACCCGGTTGGGCCAAATTCTTTTAATACTATTCAAAACCATTTAGAGCAAAAAAGATCAGATATTACTGGCATTCAGGACAAGAAAGAACAAGCCACCAGGATTTTATACAATTGTGTTCTGAGATTGACACGATACCCACTGTGTTAGTGAGGCAGACACCTTAAAGTTCCACTCTAGACTTTGAATTAAAACCAGTACTAACAAAGCCCAAAGAAATGAGGTTCTTAGCTGCAAAGGAATAATACTGTAATTGAGATACCACGGTGTTCCTATGGTGGGAGGGACACCTTTTGAGATGTTTGGCCATATTCTTGTGTGGAAGTGCAGGTATATGGGACATAGGGTGTCATTCACGCACCGTCCCCACTTTTTAAGACAGATCTCACTGACACAGAATTCAAGTAAGCTTGGCTGGTTGGTTGGTGGGCCAAGTAGGCCCCAGGGATCTACCTGCATTCATGCACCGTCCCCACTTTTTAAGACAGATCTCTCACTGACACGGAATTCTTCAAGCAAGCTTGGCTGGTTGGTTGGTGGGCCAAGTAGGCCCCAGGGATCTACCTGTTTCCTCTTCCCCATACTTAGGTTACAGGTGTGTGGTCCCACTGATGACAAGTGTGAGTTTTAAACATGGACTGAACCTAGGTCCTCATGCTCATCCCACTGAGCTAGCTCCCCAATTTCCAAATACTCAATTTACCAGCAGGGGAAGTTCTTCATTTTCATGTCCCACAAAATTCTCAGAACTAGTTTATGGAATCTATAACATGTATTTATTTACATGTAATTGAAAGACTAATTTCCCATTTTTATTACAATAAGAATCTCTAAAGATTAAAGGAGCATGAGAAGAAATTCATGCTCCAAAATATGTAGAGCTCAGGTGTGGTTTGCTTTTCAGTTTATTCAAACATTTCATTGCTGCTCTTTACACACGTTTGTGCGGTTTTCCAGCCAGAGGTCCACTTGAGTTTTTTTTTTTTTTTTTGGTTTTTCGAGACAGGGTTTTTCTGTGGCTTTGGAGCCTGTCCTGGAACTAGCTCTTGTAGACCAGGCTGGTCTCGAACTCACAGAGATCCGCCTGTCTCTGCCTCCCGAGTCCACTTGAGTTGTTATGGCTAGAATGAAGCAGGCTCTTAGAAGCCAGTGGGCTACATACACGCACGGAACAGGTTTTAACTGACACCTGTTCCGGTAGAGGTACTTCCTTTAAGTGCCCACACTCGAATGTATGAATTAAGACAATGGGGAAACAGGTTTTACAAATTTACTGCTTGTTTGTTTTCATGTTTCAGGGTCTTCTGTCTAGAATCGTCCTGTCCTGTGAAGACAGCACAGTGGTGAGCTGCATTAGGAAAGTGCAGCAGTGCTCTGCAGGTGTCCCTGAGTGACACTTACCATGACCAACCAGCAAGGAAGGGTGTGGATGGAGTTATGGAAAAATCTATTTTTATACTAAACATTGTAAGTTGGAACTTTTGTTTTTTTCAGTTTATAGGAGAAACTGAACAAGGGGAAAAGTTGAAGCTGGGTGGTGGTGGCACAAGCCTTTAATCCCAGCACTCAGCAGGCAGAGGTGGATCTGAGTTTGAGGCCAGTCTGGTCTACAGAAAGAGTTACAGAACAGCCCAGGCTACATAGAAAAACCCTGTTTCAAAAAAGTAAAAAGGATAAAGAAACACTGGCATTTCTATGTAAAAACTGGGAAGGGAAAATTTAGCACTTGTAATTTAGAACTATTTACACACAGTGTCAGTCCAGCTCCAGGGACTCCTCTGTCAGATCCCTGGGCTCAGGCTGTTACAAACAGCACATGTTACAAAAATACTCTTTACACTGTAAGGCTCTCTCTTCTCCACTCACTCCCTGGAGTGACACAAATATTCATAATATAAATACTGTATGAAATATAGCACAAAAGAGCACAGTTGGAAGTGTTGACTTTTCAGGATAAAACGTGAAGGAGACTCATGTGGTTTTGGCTTTGGCTGTGGGTTCTGTCTCCTGCTCATACTCTATCTCCACATAGGCCCGTTTTTTCCGCAAAGGTCCTTTCAAGGGTGCTTTGCCTTTGTGTTTGGCCTTAAGGGCCTTCTCTTCTTCTTCTTCACTGGAGGAGTCGTCATCCTGTTCTTCATCACTGCCAGCATCCAGTTTATCCATATCCTAATATGTGGAGATAGAAGTCAGACAGGGAAGTGCACAATTTCTCCAGACTTTTCCCTGCTCAGCCAGTACAGAACAGACGAGAGTTTATCTGCTCCTGTGTTCAGGTTCCTCCTGCTCCCCCCTTTTGTAGCATGCCACAAAACATTCTTTATTCCACAGAGCTCACCTCAAAATCACTCAGGTCACTCTCATCCACATCATTGTCTTCTACAAACTCTCTTTTACCCACATCCTAAGATAAAACATAGTTACCAGGTTAGAAAAGAAAAAATGAAGATCCAGTTTAGACACGTAGTTTTACCTGTTTTCATAAATAAGTGAATCAGAGTCTTCTAAACCTATTACTCTCAAGTTTAACAATTATAAATTAAAAAGAAAAATTAAGGATATAAAAGCCTACACTTTATTGGCTGAACTCTGCTAAACCAGAATTAATCATCACATGATACAAAAGGGGGGTGGAGAATTGGAGAAATGGCTCAGAGGTTAAGAGCATTGGCTCTTCTTCAGAGGTCCTGAGTTCAAGTCCCAGCAACCACATGGTGGCTCACAGCCATCTGTAATGAGATCTGGTGCCCTCTTCTGACATGCAGGCAGAACACTGTATAAGTAACAAATCTTCAAAACAAAACAAAACAAAAAGACAAAGAACAAAAGGGGAAAATAATGCTGCCTCTGAATTACATAAAAACATGTTATCCTAAAGATTGCTGCGTTTTAAAACAAAACAAACCATACTTACCTCTTCATCTTCCTCCTCCTCATCTTCTTCTTCATCTTCAGAGTCACTCTCGGCTTCCTGTTTCTCAAGGGCCTTGTCGAAGGCATGGATGGGGAAGTTGTAGATGTCGCCATACTGAAGAATAAACATACACTGCCTTTAACTGTTCTTTGAATATTACATTTTTCAAAGTTCCTCTGACCAACAAGCATATTATTCATCATCAGGGACTAAATAAGGAAACTATGATAAACAATATTTCTATAACTTTCCAACCTATGTACAGTGTATTTACAACTTTTAACAATCAGCAGTTGATATTAAATAGATAGCTTCTATGGAGAAGAGAGCCAAGTCATTTCAAATCTAGTTTATGAAACCACGGGCATTGGAACAAATCTAATTTTGCTTAGAAAGGGAAATAACACGTTTTAATCACCTTTCCATCTTTCTAAATGACACTATTATTAGTCAAAAGACTGAAATACCTTTTAAAAAGGTTTTTTAAAACTTATTTTAAAGAACCTCAAAAGATTAGAGTAACACAGAAGTAAACACTCTAGCCATTGGGACTGAGGATGGAGGTTGATCGACAGAGTACTTGTTTAGCACATACAAATTCCTAGGTTCAATTTCCAATATCATATACACCTGCATGGTGATCTCCCTATACCAACCATGTGGGAGGTTGGAGACAGGAAGATCAAGAAATTAAAATCATCTTTTGCTACAAAGTGAATGTGATGCTATCACGAGATATAGTCTCAAAACAGCAAAATCAACTATAGGGAGGTAGTGGAGTGAATGTTTGCTGACATGGTACGGCTATGCCAAGGACCCCAGAGCATAAGACCCTGGAAGAATGGCAAAGCTGTCCTCTTGTCTGAGTGCACATGCTGACAATGTGTACAGAAATGTCTACTATAGCTCTGCTTCTGTCAACACTTATGGTCTGAAGTAGTCCCCACTACAGAGACTGCCCCTACTAAGATTTAGCTAAACCTGTCTCCTTACTTGTCTGCATGTAATACCCTACTCCCTTGTTCAGCTGTGTGTAATAATCTGCCTCCCTGTTCAACTCTATATAGTAAACATGATGAGCTTCCAGGGTGCTCAGGTTTTTCATCCAAGAGCCCAGTCCATCTAATCCGAGCTTTCTACATATATATCTTTTTGCTCTTTGCTGCCCGGAATCAGGTCTGTCCCTGGAGGCTATGCATGGACGGAGGGAAAACCTATGACTTCTATGTTTTTATACAGGACTGTTGAGCTTGGAAGTGTCAACTGGAAATAAGGGCAAAAAAAAAGTCTGACCAGGACAGGTCTACATGTATTTGTTTTATTCCATGCACAAATTGCCATGGGACAGCTATTTGTGACGTTTAAAAATAAATAGATTACATGGACAGTGGTGGCGCACGCCTTTAATCCCAGCACTTGGAAGGCAGAGGCAGGTGGATCTCTGTGAGTTTGGGGCCAGCCTGGTCTACAAAGAGTTCCAAAACAACCAGGAAACCACGTCTCAAACAAACAAACAAACAACCCCACCTAAATAAATAAACTAACAAATAAAAATTTAAAAATGCATTTTCTGTATTTCCTAGCGTGGTGCTACTACTTAAGAAAACACCTGCCAACACAACTAGCTTTCTCACCGTTTCTTGTTTCAGTCTTTCCAGTAATTCCTTCTCAATGGCGTTGTCCAGCTGGGCAGCTATTAATGCTTTTTCCTATAAGAAAAAGTACAAATCCATTACTCCATTAGGACTCATTTTCTAGCCTGTTGGCAAATATAATTACCAGCTTTTAATTACAGTATGATGTAGTGTAGTTATTTTCTACTTGCATCCATTAGTGAGGCTTTTGCCTCTCTAGCCAGACACATTTCTTCTTTCCCTCTCAAAAACTCTTGGGACCTTTCAATTCAAGAATTCCCATCTATAATTTGCATAAATATAACAAAGAAAATAATTCCTATGACTTCAGCAATAGTATTCTAGATTTTTAACAAGTTCTCGATAGACAAACTACACATACATGCTTACATACATTTAAGAATGTCAGGAGGGGCTGGAGAGATGGTTCAGTTGGTAAAGTGCTTGACCTGTGACTATGAGGACCTGAGTTTGGACTCCAAGGATCCACACAGAAAGGCACATGACGGCACACACTACTAACTGCCAATTGCAAGAAAGGAGGCAGACAGGTAGGACCCCTGGAAGCTTGTGGGAAAGATCCTGGCCTACAGAGTTCAGGTCAATAAAAGCTCTCAAGAAAATAGTAGGAGGAGCTTGAGGACTGTCACTCAAGGTTGTCCTTTGACTTCCACATGCATGCTATGCCATGCATGTGTGCTCTATGTACACTATAAATATACAAGTGGATTTAAAAAAGTGTCAGAAAATACTTTTGGTGGGAAGGAGGCCTCTGAATTCACATGGGAAAAGTGTAACTTTCTCTGCAATGTTTATAAGAACAACTGTTTGATAATTAGGGAATATGGAAAGTCACTAGCTGGACTTGAATAAAAATTGGTGTATAATTAGTGGAGAATTAAGAATTCAGTGCAGTCTCCAATCATCTAAGCTCTGTGTGGTGATACACACCTGTAATTTCAGTACCCTGGGATGCTGAAGGAGAATCATGTTAGGCCAGTTTAGGTCAAATAGTAAGAGGCTGTCTTGGACAGCAATGAAATAACAGATTAGAGATCTAAAGGTCCATGTGATTAGTAGGAATAAAAGTACCAAATATTATTGAAGGTGCTCCTTAAAAGGATAAAAGGAAGCGAATGTCATTTGGTGAAAGAGAAAGCACTGTGAATGCCAAGAAGAAATGAGAACTGGAACTTGTCGGAACAGCTGATTCTGAGGAGGAAGCTCAGCTCAACTCAGAAGTACCAGAGAGGAGGAGGACAGAGACTACTCTGGACAACAGCTGGAATTTCTGGAGCAAGCTGTCCTCTTCAAGCATATTACCATCACCACCCTTTAGTAACAAAACCACCCAGTTTACTTCAGAGTAGCTTAACTCGAGATCAGAGCAGTGTGTCCCATTCTTTATTTTTAACCAATAATCAAAACTTTTCAATTTTCTAAGTTATATAACCAAAATAGCCATAAGGCTACTTACAGACAGGGTTTAAACTCAGCTGAAGATAATGCATGAGTCAGATAATGTCAAAATTCTAAATTCTGAAATGTCTGACTGAGGAATTTTAGATACGGAGTTATATAAAATACCTTTTTACTGTTTTCCATTATATCCAAATGGAGAATATCTGCTTTTAGCCTTCAGTGAAAATCATAATCTGAAGATATGAAAGTGACCATATGTCACTGAAGATACACTCCCCAATTTGTGACTCATTATGATGAAGCCCACAGGCACCAACCCCTTTCTCACATGGAGACAGAGAAGCTATGTAAGCATCAGAACAGTGTTTACCTCTCTTCTCTTCTCCCTCCGCTCAACCTTCTTGCTCAAAGGAACAAGTTTTTTCCTAGCAGAAATCAAATACATTATATTAGAAAATTCAAGTTCATTCTAAAGATTAAAGAATTAGAATTGGGCCGAGCAATGGTGGCGCACGCCTTTAATCCCAGCACTCGGGAGGCAGAGGCAGACAGATCTCTGTGAGTTCGAGACCAGCCTGGTCTACAGAGCTAGTTCCAGGACAGGCTCCAAAGCCACAGAGAAACCCTGTCTCGAAAAACAAAAACAAAAAAAATTAGAATTGGTTTTCTGTTGACAGCACATCTGCCCAGCACACACAAAGCTCTAGGTTTGATTGCTATGTGCATATGAGCATGAAAACACACACCTACAGTTGAATGGTAGGAAAAGCCAGGAGCCCAAGTAGTGGCTCATTTACATCAGTAACTTAGCACTGACCTGAGGCAGAAGGATCACTGTGAGTTGGAAGCTACATATTAAGTTCTAGGCCAGCGTGTACTACAGGGTCAGAAGATTTGAACTTGCTCTGTAAACCAGGCTGGCCTTGAACTCGCAGAGATCAACCTGCCTCTGCTTCCCAAGTGATTAGAGGCATGCACTGCCATGCCCAGCTATAGAAGTCAGATATTTTAACATGTAGGGTTTTTTTGTTTGTTTTTCGAGACAGGGTTTCTCTGTAGCTTTGGAGCCCGCCCTGGAACTAGCTCTTGTAGCCCAGGCTGGCCTCAAACTCACAGAGATCCACCTGCCTCTGCCTCCTGAGTGCTGGGATTAAAGGCGCACACCACCACTGCCTGGCTTTTAACGTGTGTTTTAATGTGGTTATTTTTATTTTCTTTAGGTTCATTACACTAAGATTAATGCTTCAGTGAACCAAGAAACGGGAATTTTCTGAAAAAGGTTCACATGATTTTTAACATTCTCTGCTGATCTCAAAAGGCCTCCATTTGGCACTCCTTCAGAACTATTAGTCCTGTGGATTCCATGTCATCATGTCATCTCTACCCTGAGTGTAGTTCATACTTCTGATAATCACATTTTTACATCATTTTGAAACCTTTCATTTCAGCTTTTCTCAGGGACCTACACAGAAAAAATTTCAGGTAGGTAGGGTACATATCTTCTGCCTTAAAATCCTGCAGAGCCACTGGGCACATCCATATCCCAGTTTTGTCTTGGCATAGCATAAAGGATTAGTCACAGGTGAGTTTAATAGGAGGCGCTGTTTGTGACACGGTCTAGGGAAAGGCTGAGTGTAAATAAAGGAATGAACGTGGCCCTTACCGCCGCTTCAGTGTAAGTTTTCTAATTCGAATCAGGTACTGGGTGATCTTGGTAAACCTCTGCTTACATTTGTGTCGAATGAAGCGAGGCCAGTAAATTAAGTTTTCATCTATTTGTTCCAATGCTTTCTCATAGTTTTTACTAAGTCGGACCTGTGGAACAGAAAAGGGAAACAAGGGGAAGGTAAATCGTTAGGCCTTCATGTTAGTAATGACAGGGCACACAGAAGATGGCTTCAATGTCTAGAGATGGCCAAAGTGTCACTCTTGCTCTTGAGCAACGGTCCCTGCCGTTTTCTCAGTGAGCCTTACCCGTTCCCAGAGCCGCCGGGGAAAAGCTGCTCGTTCTATGACCTTCATATACAGGTAGCACTGTCCTGAGGATAAGTTAAACAGCCATGTTACTATTTACAGACAAACTAGAAAGAACCTTTTATAAACTTTTGTGTGGTTTTCATACCTTTCTCTTCTTTAATGGTCGCATACTGACTGTTTGCCAGAGGACAAGATGACCGATTGCACAGCCCAGTCAGACTATACTCATTTCTGCAGAAGCCCTGAGTCTTGGTTCTAGGACGCAAGGAAAGAAATGTTTCCAACCAAGGGGGCAACTAAATACGTTTTAGTCTAGACTGCAATATACTCACCTTATTTTGAAAGAACAAAATTGTTTGTTTCCTAGTGTATTCCAGATAACCTGCAAGACAAAGTGAAAACCCATTTACTCTGGCCCCAAAGGTGCTGTTTAATGTAAAAAGAGACAGTGTTCTCCAGGCTGCAAATGGTGCTCACTGGTACAATTCTTCCCAGCATGTACAAAGCCCTCAGTTAAGTCCAGCACCACTACCACCAAAATACAAACAAAAAAGACGAGGATCTTGTCATAGCACAGTGCTGCAGCATCCAATAAAAGGAGAGAAAGTAAGTATTCTTTTAATAGGCCTGACTTGTTTCCTTTACACAGTAACATAGTCTTTTTTTTTTTTTTTTAAAGCCCTAAATACAGCTAGGCAGTGGTGGTACATGACTTTAATCCCAGCATTTGGGAGGCAGAAGAAGGCGGATCTCTGTAAATTAAAGGACAGCCTGGTCTACAGGGCTTATTATTTAGCAACAGAATAATTTAATTAATAGTTGGCAACTATTTTCCCAGAATTTTCTCCAGTATATACATACATTCTATCATCTGTAGTATGTACCTATGCATAGTGTTAAAGAATCACATCACATATACCCGGTGACTTTTCTTTTTCACATGTGTTCATTATCCACTGTCAAAGGCTGCACAGTACTAGATACTTAGACATGCATCCCACAACTTTATCCCCTTTCACTGTCTCTCACTAGCTAACGTGTTCTTTATGCTAATGCAAAAGCACTGACATCTCCAGGCCCTGACATCATAAACACTCTAATGTTTGTGGATGAAAGAAAGTACAGCCTTCAAGCACAGTATTTAGTTATGAGAAAGTATATAAAATGATGCAGCAACAAGTTGCAGTCAATTTAAGAGATATATATGGGTGTATGAGAGCATAGAAGTCTTTGGATGGACTGCCTAGAGGAACTGAGAAAGACTCTAAAGCAATTAAAGGAAAAAACGAAGGGTCAAAGCGTAAAGCATATGTTGAGTATTTAATAGGGGTATCTGGTGGGGAGGTAGGAAACAAATTAATGAGTGAGTGCGGATACCACTCACACTGTGGCTTTTAAGCAGCATTGGATCAGACCTCTCCTAAGCACCACATTTGTCTGTGTATCTAGCTGCCCACTTAACATCTCTGAAAAGATCCCAATGATAAGCATACCGAGATGCCACTTTTAATTGCACACTCCTCCAAAGAATACAACATTCTTCCCAGTTCCCACTAAAATGACCTAAAAACGTTTCCTTCAAGATTCCACCTGCCCTCGCCCTGGCAAGGATATCATATTCATCATCCCTCTCTCACCATCTTGATTCCTATAACAAGGCCCTCCGATGCCCTCTATATTCCGCCTTTCCCATGTCCGATCTTTGTACCTTTACCATTCCTACCCTCCTTCAGTGGCTGGCTCGTTCCCGATTTCTTTGGTTTTTATTGAAATGCCTGACTGGCCATTTCTGCAGTGGTCTCTCCTCTCCACTCTTCCTCATAACTCCTCTTTCGTGGTATCGTTTACTATGCAAACGTTTCATCCGTTTATTCTCCATCCCCACGGTGCTTATGAAAACACAAGTGTTGTCTGACTGATTAACAACCAAGTACTCAGTAATTACCACAGTGCCTACTGGAATTGGTAAGTATTAACAACCCCTGCAAACCAACGAACGTAGGATACTGCCGAAATTATGACCCAGACAGTAGAGCAAGGTAGAGAAAAGCCTAACACAGGATACGTATACAGAAAAGGAACGCTCATGGACGCGGGACCCTTAAACATGAATTGTAAACTTGGCACCTCTCCCGCCTTCCACGTCCCGGGACACTTGTCACTCAGCTGGCAACGGCACAAGGGCCTTTACCGCTAGGCACCAGGGACTAAGTGAGTCGATCCGGAGGGAGGGTGGGGTGTCCTGGCCTTTTAACCGCAGTGGGGCTCGAGTGGGGACCCAGTTCTGAAAACCCGGTTCTGCAAGTCTCGCAATCCGAGAAAACAGGAGACGAACGGGCCACCTAAGTATGTGGGTTTGAGTCCTAAGAGAACGAAATGGCCCGCACAAACCCCGGGGCTCCAGAGCAACAGGAGGGAACTCACATCATCCGACTGCATGGTGTCGGCGGATCAGCACGCCGCGTTAGGCAGGACAAGGAACGCAAACACGCTCCTTCCGGGGAGTCACTTCCGGAGAGCCCGGCATAGCCTATCGCGAGAGTGTCTCAATCTCGTGGAATGTCGTGACGTCTCCTAGTGGACTGTGCGTGCGCGCTTCCGCTGTCTAGCGCTCGACCAGTTCGGGTCCTGCTCGCCGCCTGCATCCTTTATCCTAGCGGCGCAGGCGGCGGCACGTGTGTCTTGGTTGGTTTGTTTTAGGAGACGCTCTAGCGTCTTCCTCAGTGACAGTCAACGTTGTGCACTCGCCCAAAACCTCTAAAAAGTGGGACTCATTTGTCCTCTCTAATTGGTAGGCGCGCTCCCGAGCCTCCCATTGTACACGCGCGGGGACTTGATGCTAACGCCGTCCTGCTTCCGGGCTGTGGCCACGAGCCTGTAAGGACTAAAGGTGTCAGCTCTTTTACCAGCCTGCTGCGACTATTTTGGTTTTTCGAGACAGGGTTTCTTTGTAGCTTTGGAGTCTGCCCTGGAACTTGCTCTTGTAGATCAGGCTGGCCTCGAACTCACAGAGAAACGCCTGCCTCTGCCTTCCGAGTGCTGGGATTAAAGGCGTGCTCCACCACCACCCGGCTCCTGCTGCAACTTGTAATGGCCATCTCCCTCCTCACTTTGTTTTGGTTTTTTTTTAATTATTTTTTTTTTTTCGAGACAGGGTTTCTCTGTAGCTTTAGAGCCTGTCCTGGAACTCCCTTTGTAGACCAGGCTGGTCCCTCCTCACTTTGAAATACACACCATAGAACTACTTTAAAGCAAAGCGAACAAAAAAAACCTGTGTGCAAGTGACCCACCAAAACTGACAAATTATCCCCTCAGCCTTGCTTCTTCCATAGTGCTGGGAATCAAACTCAGGTTACTAGGCTCATACAACCTTCCGAGCCATTATCCACTGAGAAAAATGCTTTTAAAAGGTCATCAGGGGTAATAACAAAATTGAGGTTTGCTTCCCCATTTCTCTCCCCTGAAAGCCATGAAATAATTCACCAAGTGATTCTGGAGTGACTGCCATGTACCAGATACATTCACAGGGTCTAGGCAAACAACAGCAAGGAGGGAAATAGTTCTGTGCCCTCAGGGTACTTAGTCATGGGGATTCAGAAAATAAGTAAATAAATGATACTATATACTACAAAACGTAATATTTAGGTGCTAGCAAGTGTTACAAAAGCAATGAAGCAACTATGCACCATATAATCCCTCTTAGCTGTTTGGGAGGCAGAGACAGGAGGATTGCTTTTGTTCAGGAGCTAGAGTATTATAGGGAGACCACATCTCCACGATGTTGGTGATAACTAGAATGGTAAAGCAAAGGAAGAGTGTAGGTAGAATTTTCAGAAAGGTTTAATTGGGAGAACTCCACAGAAGCGATAACTAATAGAAAATGCCAATGAAGTGAAGCTATAATGCGTCATAACAACACGACTACCTGTGAAGGAAGACAAAGAACAAGCGCAGAGTCCCACAGGTGAGGGGATGCTGCGCGGAAAGAGGAGCAAGGGGAAAGTGCAGCCTAGAACATGAAGAGCAACAGGAAACAACACTAGGGGATGAGATCAGGAAGAAACCAGACCCAAAGCATATGCAGCCTTCCCAGTAAACTCTTGGGGTCTTTTAAAAGATCTTGGTGCCTAGATTGTGTCTCTGACCAAACAGCAATAACAGATTATGGCAACGTGATATTAACCACTAAAGAGAGGATATGATAAAAATGTCATAAAGTGTAATTCTTAAAGTTCAAATAATCTACAAGATAGCAGGAAGAAGGAATGTTCAATTCAGCTTTCTCATCTGAGAGATGGCTCATGGGTTAAGAGCACTGGCTATTCTTCCAAAGGACCTGGGTTCAATTCCCAGCACCCACATGGCAGCTCATAACCGTCCGTAACGCCAGCTCCAGAGGACCTGAGGACACCTTCACACAGACACACATGCAGGCAATACACCAATGTATATAAAAATAAATAATCTTTAAAATAGAAAACAAAACAACAAAAAAAAGTGAGTCCAGGTATGGTGGCACATGCCATTAATCCCAGCACTGGAGAGGTAGGTGGATCTCTGTCTCTCTGAGTTCAAGACCAACCTGATCTACCAACCAAACAATCCCCACAAGGTTATCAGCCCTTAATAGGTGAGCTTAAAGTAGAAACCTTTGCAAAAAACATGTATACATCTTCATGATTTCAGATTGGGCAGATTTCTTAGCTAATTAAAAGCACAGAAACAATAGCAAGGAAGTGAGTACCATAGGCCTCTGTAGTGCTCTGTGGTTTAAATGAGAACCCCAGCCCCGCCCCTGCCCCGCCCCAGCCCTGCCCCTGCCCCGCCCCTGCCCCAGCCCCGCCCCTGCCCCTGCCCCACCCCAGCCCTGCCAGCTAATGTATTTGCATGCTTAGGCCCCGGCTGATAAACTGTCTGGGGAGGACTAGGAGTTAGGGCTTTACTGGAACAGGTATATTCTTGATGGAGCAGGCATGTTGCTAAGGGTGAGTTTTGAGATTTTTAAAAGCCCAAGCCAGGCTCAGTGTTGTTGTAGAATATTTGTTTAACTATGTTTGTCTTGTCTGCCTAAGAAGGCACCTGACTGGTCTAATAAAAAGCTGAATGGTCAGTGGCCAAGGAGGAGGTATAGGCTGGTCTTCCAGACTTAACCCTGTTCCCAAGTATGCAGGAGGAGGAATTTAGGCTGGGGCGGTGGGGGGGAGGGGGGGGGAAGAAAAAGAGAGGCCATGGCCAGACAGACACAGAAGAATCAGGAAAGGTAGAAGTAGGAAAGCAGGACATACAGAAGGAAAGAAAGACCATTCTGACTGGTGCAAGATGAAACCTCATAGGGTTTTTTTGGTTTTTTGTTTTTTTTTTTTTGCATTTGACTAAAGTTGTTGAACATTTAAGCGTTTCTCAGCCACTTGGGATTCCTTTATTGAGTTCTGTGCTCCATTTTATTTATTTATTTATTTATTTATTTATTTATTTATTTATTAGCTTGTACTCACAGAGATCCGCCTGTCTCTGCTTCCTGAGTGCTGGGATTAAAAGCGTGTATCACCATTGCCCAGCCTGCACTCCATTTTAAACTGGGTTATATGTTTCCTTGATATCCAGGGGTTTTTTTTGTTTTGTTTTGTTTTGTTTTTTTGGTCAGCTCTGTAGACCAGGCTGACCTTGAACTCACAGAGCTGTGCCTCTGCTTCTCAAGTGCTGGGATTAAAGGTGTGCACCACCACTGCCCTGTGACGTGAGATTTCTTTTTTTTTTTTTTTTTTTTTTTGGTTTTTCGAGACAGGGTTTCTCTGTGGCTTTGGAGCCTGTCCTGGAACTAGCTCTGTAGATCAGGCTGGTCTCGAACTCACAGAGATCCGCCTGCCTCTGCCTCCCAAGTGCTGGGATTAAAGGCGTGCGCCACCACCGCCCGGCAACGTGAGATTTCTTAACACGGCTGCTTACTTAAACCAGTTAATGATGAGACTCTCATTCCTGAGCTTGGCACAACTGGACCCATTGTGGCTTCAATCTTGTCCTGTATTTTGCGAGCCTGTATTTCCCTTTTGAATCACCATAATACTTTCATAAATTCTCTTTTCACACAGGGTCTCACCAAGTTGCCTAGAGTTGGGACTTGCTCTGTAGCCCAGGCAGGCATCTTTGACCATTCATTCCTTTGGCCAGTAGCTTCCTGAGTCACTGGGGTTATAGATCTGTACGGCCACACCACGGCCCAGCTGTCAAAGTCCTTTGCAATAATTAACTCGCTCGCTTTAAGCCTTGTTTTCCAGGACTGTAAAAACCAATCAACCAGCAAGCACAATCCCCCAAATCCAGTTTAGTCTTTGAATAGTTGCACAAACCCCTGTGTAGCTTCTTTACTGGAGTTCACAGCACTGGGCCTTTTAATTCAGTATTCTAAGAACCGGTTGGCTGATGTTGGGTGTCTTCTGACAGCTTGGGCACTGTGGGTGACACCTGGAGCTGCCTCAGTCTGAACGGGCCACCTCCTCTGAGCTGCAGAAACCACATCTGTCGGTCAGTCAGTCAGAAACAGTGTGCGCATCCTTTCCAAGGAGAAATATCAAATGTTCTAGCACGAGAGGCCTCGCATATATATCTTGTTTGTATTTTTGACTTTTGTAATAGTGACTCTGACTACTGGGCATCTATTTAGTGAGACTTGTTAGGATATTATTATTGGGAATGAAAAGAATAATGTTTACGTTGTTTTTCCTCACCTTCTGGATTGGTGAAGTGGAAGGATTTCGGTGCCAGGACTGGAGGGACGTTGCTTTGAAACTCAGGTATACCGCTTGAAGCCAAGTGAGAAAACGCAGGAAGTGGAACAAAGATGCTGTCAAGAGCTTCATCTTTAAGTCAAGTGACCCTGAGGATCTCTCTAGAGTTAGCACAGAGAAATCTTAGATGAGGTGACTAGATTCACTTAAAGTACTGCGGGAGCCTGGCTGTCAGCCTTCACCCAGCCGTGGAGTGGTTTTTGAAATAGCAGGGCTAAGAGTCCTCTTCAATTGACAGTTTGCTCTTCTGTCCTTGATCTCTCGCTTTGAAAGCATCCTCCAACAGAGTCTTTTTGAGGCATTCTTCAAGAGCTTATGAGCTGAAAGATAAAGGAGGAAAAGTATGTTTTTGTAATCCCAGCCCAAAAGGATAGAGATTCTAAAATTCCAAGGAAAAGCTCCTATTTTTAATAATACATGAATTTCTATCTTAGCATAAGCATTATATTATATATGTATATTAACAACTAAACATTATACATTCTGCAATGTTAGACTCTGAAAATAGTTTGCAAGTCTTAAATGTGTCTGAACTTTGATAGTATAACCTCTTTCCATCTTGTCGTCAGAAAACTTAAGATTCTGATGGAACAAACATAGTGAGCAAACAACACTGACATGCTGGATGAGAAAAGTAAAACAGGGCACGGACTGAGGAGTGGTGGGAAGGCTGTTTCAAACAGGGCATCAAATAAAGCCTCTCTTAGGAGTCAAATACAATATTGAAGTGGCAAGAAGTAGAGAGTGAACCCTGAAAATCTGGGGGAAGACCTTCTCTAGATTTTAGCGGTGAAGATCCTACACAGGTGTGGGTGGGCACAGCGTGAATGGAGAGCTATGCAAAAAAAAAGTCAGAGAAATAGCCTGATCCACGTAATTTATGGCCTTACACGTTGCTACCCTCCATATGTATGTATGTATGTATTTATGTATATATGTATATATTGCTTTTTAAAAACCTTTAATTAAAAACACATTTTATACAATATATCTGATCACACTTTCTCCTCCCCTAAACTTTTCAGATCCTTCCCACCTCCCACCAGCCAAATTAATGCATGCCCTCTCTCTCTCTTGTTAAAGAACAATGAAACATACATAAACCACCACCCAAAACCACAAAAAATGAAACCCAAAATACATAACCAAAAGATCAACACGACAAAAAATGGCCAAAAATAAAAACAAAACGAGGCCTAAATTCTACAAAAATATCATTGAATTTGCTTTATATTGGCCTAAGTACTGCTAGGCATGGGACCTACCCTGAAGTTTGGCGAATATACCTAGTGAGACTCCACTGGAGGAAAGGCCATTGGAAGTGTTCGGTGCAGTGTCTTTAAATATACTACACACATTGTTGAATACAATCACCACCGTACGTCAATCTCCAGAATTTTCTCATCACTCCAAAGTGACATTGTCTGTTAAACAAAATATCCCCAGTCCCCTCTGAGCTCCACACACCAGCAAATTTTATTTTATGTTCCTATGATTTTTTAATTAAAAGACTTTTATACTATTTTTTATTTTGTAGCATGTATATTGGAATCTCATTTCCTTTAAAATGTGAGTAATTGGGCTGGAGAGAAAGCTTGGTTGTTAAAGGCTAAGACTTAGAACCAAAACTTCAAATAATAGCTGGGCATGATGGGATCACCTACAATCTCAGGAATTTAAGACTGAGGCAGGAGGATTGCCACAGTTTAAGGCCCTCTTGGGAAGCACAGTGAGTTCAAGTTCAGCCTGGGCTACAAGGTGAGACAGCATAGTATTTCATTATATGTGATTACCATGTTCTGTTCCGTTCATCTGTTTATATATATATTTTTTAATTGAAAATAGTTATTTTCATCTAACATTCTGATTATGGTTTACTGTCCCCCAACTCCTTCCAGATCCTCCCCACTTTCCCACCCACCAAATCCACAATTCTCTCACTAGAATACAATACAGGCATCTAAAATAGTAATATTAAATGATAATAATAATAAAATAAGAACAAACAAACCAGGACAGGACAAAACAAACAAGCAGAAAAAAAAAAGCCCAAAGAAAAATCACAAGAAACACATACAGACTCCAAGACACACATATTTGCACACACAGAAAATCTATAAAAGTAAAATAGGAAATGATAATATAGAGACCAAAGGTTTATAAGGTTAAAAAACAAAATGCCCGGGGGCTGGAGAGATGGCTCAGAGGTTAAGAGCACTGACTGCTCTTCCAAAGGTCCTGAGTTCAATTCCCAGCAACCACATGGGGACCCCCAACCATTTATAGTGAGATCTGGGGCCCTCTTCTGGTGCTGCAAGCAGAATACTGTACACATAATAAATAAATATTTTAAAAATATATTAAAAAAAAAACAAAAAAAACCCAAAATGCTCGGCTGGGGGGTGATAGCACACGCCTTTAATCCCAGCACTTGGGAGGTAGAGGCAGGTGAATTTCTGTGAGTCTGAGGACAGCCTGGTCTACAGAATGAGTTCCAGGACACACACCAAAGCTACAGAGAAACCTGTCTTGAAACAAACAAACAAAAAACAAACAACAAAACCACAACAAAAGTCAGGACAAAGCATTGCAAGACAAAAGCCTCCCAAAATTCTACTGAGTTCAGTTTGTTTTGGGCAGCAGTCTGTGATTTGTGTGCCTAGTAAGACTGTTGGAGAAAACTAACTTTTCCTTTGTGAGTGGTTAATCTTCTGGGTTAGGAGTGGGGGCTTGTGTTCACTTCCAGTCTCAGCACTGGGACCCCATCTGACTTATAACCCATAGGCCCTCGTGTTGGCCTCATTTCTTCTGTGGTAAAAGGCTCAGTGCCATTGGAAGAAAGCTATGTCAGAGAGAGCTGCGATAAAGACAATAGTCAGGATGTACTGTTTTTCTCCGTGGATCCCCGGCTGTCCTGGAACTCACTCTGTAGACCAGGCTGGCATCAAACTCAGGATCTGCCTGACTGGGCCTCCAGAGTGAGTGCTGGGATTAAAGCCGCGCCCTTCTGCAGCCCAGTGCTCTTTTCAGTCCTTTACATCCCAGCTGGGTGCGTTTTTCACCGTGTGAGACTTTAAGAAACATGGTGAGCACCCTGTGCAGCCTCTTGATTTTAAATTTACTCCATCTGACAAAAACTGGATCCTTCCTTCCTTCCTTCCTTCCTTCCTTCCTTCCTTCCTTCCTTCCTTTCTCCATACCTCCCTCCCTCCCTTCCTTCCTTTTTCAGATAAAACTCTCTGGATTTGAGGTTGATTACCTGGGCATGTCAGGGTGCTGTGAGGTAGGGAGACATGTTTCTGACTGAAAGCCCCTGCCATACACTGCACAGGGCTTGTGGCGTCTTAAACAAGAATCTCCAGCCTCACCTTGTGGCTCTTTCTCAGGCGGAACATCCTGGAGAAGAGTCCGGTTTGGCTTTTCTGACCTAGTGGTATGCGCCCTTAATCCCAGCATTAGAGAGGAATATAAGAGGAGACAGCTCTCACTCACAGCCCCATTCTGAGACTCCTGGAGGCAGGATCGCCCTTTTGGACTGAGGTGCGAGCCAGTGACGGGCTGTTTTGCTTTCTGATCTTCAGGTTGAACCCCAGTTTTTATCTCTGGGTTTTTATCACTCAAGCTTCAGCTCAGACTTATTTTACAGTTTTATAAATTTTGATATTTCCTTTTTATTTCTTCGAAGTTCTGTCTGTAGAGTCCCCCCATTCAGGATGTAGCTATACCATTGGGCACGGTTACCTGCCCATCTAAGGGTATAGAAGCTCAGTGTGTGTGCTTCATATGTGGGCAGTGGCTAGAGGAGAGAGTTTACCTCATATTTCATAACGACACAACGCATCATGAAGATTCTACAGCTTTTTACAACAATTTTCTTTCTTTTTGTCTAGTTGGCTTTCTGTTGTTGGGATAAAACACCATGGCCAAAAACAGCTTGGGGAGTAAAGGATTATTTCAGTTTACAGTTTATAGTCCATTGTGAGGGGAAGAGAGGGCTTCTTGAGACAAGAGCTGCTTACTGGCTTGCTCTCTGGCTCGTATTCAGCTACCTTTCTTATAGATCCTAGGACTTTCCCAGGGGTGGCACCTCCCACAGTGGACTGGGCTCTTCCACGTGAATCATTAATCAAGAAAATGCATTGACCCCATTCCATACATCCATACTTGCTTACAGGCCAATATAGTGGAGGCATCTTTTCCATTAAGGTTTCTCCTGCTGATTGATTCTAGTCTGTGCCAAGTTGACAAAAGGAACAAACACCCCCAAACCAGTACTGATGGGGACTCCTGCACAAGTGAGGTGCCTTCCTGGCCCCTGGATTAGGCACAAACCACACCCAAACACCTGTTTGCACAGAGAGATCCTTTATTCATTGGGGAAGAAAAGTTAAAGTGGCTGCCTTCTGACTCAGGCACCTTTCTCAGCCTTTGGGCACCACATTGTCCCAAGGCCAGTGCCACAGTGGTCTTGTCAACAACAACGACAACAACAACAACAACAACAACAACAACAACACAGACTACTTTAAACTGGGCATTGTATGCCTTTAATCCGGCACCAGGAGGCAGAGGCCAGCCTGGTCTACAGGGTGAGTTTGAGTTCCAGGCCAGCCTGGTCTACAGAGGGATTTCCAGGACAGCCAGGAGAAACTTTGTCTCCAAAAACAAAAACAAAAAACAAACAGAAAACTTCAGATGCCGTGTTTTTTGTTTGTTTGTTTTTTTGCAAATAGTCTGGCTGTGTAACATACCTGTTAGGATCTGAATGCTTAAGTTGATAGTTTGAAGTGGGCGCCCCTACCTTTTCATAAGGGGTCAAATCTCATTAGTCACCAAGGTGTCCCAGCTCCCAACACCATGGGCACCAGGAATGTGCGGGCATCTAAAACACTGAGCCCATAGCAAACCCCTGCTGGGTGCTTTGGTTTAATTTAGTTGAAAGTTGACTTTATGGGGCCGGAGAGATGGCTCAGAGGTTAAGAGCATTGCCTGCTCTTCCAAAGGTCCTGAGTTCAATTCCCAGCAACCACATGGTGGCTCACAACCATCTGTAGTGGGGTCTGGTGCGCTCTTCTGACCTGCAAGCATACACACAGACAGAATACTGTATACATAATAAAATAAATATTAAAAAAAAAAGAAAGTTGACTTTGTGTTTCTGTCCTCTGAGAGAGTGAGGGCAGTTTCCTGAGACTTTAAAAGTGTTAGGTTTTACACATCAGAGAGGACCTGGCAGCGATGCTCTCCAGGCAATCCCTCAGTCCCTGTTACTGGGCCCTCCTAAATGACTTACCCCACTACCTACGCTAAACTTCTCTAGCCGAGGGCTGCCCTTCCCAATATAATCCAAACATTTGGGTGGCCACTCTCTTTGTACCTTTGGGCTTCCTGGCTGCTGCACCTGGTTTCCCTCTTCCCGTCTCACTTACCCTCCTCTCCCCATCTCCCTACATGTCTCAAGAGTCTTCCTTTCTTGAGAAGCTTTTTAAAAATATATATATATATAATTTATTTTTATTTTGTGTGCATCGGAATTTTGTCTACATGTATGTGTGGGTGAGGTGTTGGATCCTGGAGTTAGAGACAGTTGTGAGCTGCCATGTAGATGCTGGGAATTGAACCCGGTTCTCTGGAAGAGCAGCTCCAGGGGACTTTTATAGAGAACTTTCCAAACTTTTCAGGACCTGAGGGGTTCTTGAGCCTTCGGCCTTGAGGTACGCGTGAGGGGGCGGTCCAAAGTTTTTTGAAGTAGAGACCGGGAGTTTTTAAACACAGCATTCATGAAAACGTGGATCCTGGATTCTGTAGGCTAACTGGGGCGGGATGATCCTGAAGCTGCGCCTGCCATTCCATCTTTCCGGGTCTTCGGGAGAGCTCTGGAGCCTAGATAGAAAATGAGGACCCTGGGGTGCACCGAGCGTCGCGCACCCCAGAGGCTGGTTGAAGTACATTGATGGGGACTTGTTTTGATTTTCGAAAGCCTAAGGTGAGTCTTCTGGGCTGGCGGAGACTGGGGCGCCTGTTGGAGCTAACTGAAGGGCTGAAGGATATCGCTGCTCTGCGCGGAAGCGGAGTGTAAGAGAAGACAATTTGCTGGGCCCTGGCAAAGAACCCATGTCTACTGGGAGAGCCTAGAAACCCTGGTGCCGCTTTTCTAGTCAGAAACGGGGTGCGAGCTGATCTGGCCTCTGAAAGCACCGGAGCCTTGGGTTCGGGGAGCAGGGAGGAGGAGCATGGTGTCCCGAGGGTATGATTTAGTGCTCTTTTTGGTGGGGCCGGGCGGCAGCCCAGCTTTCTTTGCAAGGCCCCAGGAAAAAAAGTCTCACTGCCCCCCCCCCCCCCCCCCCCGCGCGCTGTCTTGAGAACTGCTCCCTGGTACCCGGGTGCTCATCGAGAAACACTTGTTGATAGAATCTTGTGCCCAGCGAGTAGCAGTTTTGCCTTTCCTGAGGTGGAAACTTTGTGCATTTAGTATATTCTTTGGAAGAGTCTCTGCAGAAGCTGGCTTTATCTACACACAAGTTGTTTTTCAGGGCGTTTGTACCCAGCTAGGGCTCTCAATATGAGACTCATGTCGTATCATAAGATGCAGAACCTGTTCAGGACCTTAATGTCTTCAAATGTAGCTTCTTTTCTCTCGGATGAAGTGCCGCACCCCGCACAAGCTTGGGCCAGAGATGTCCTACCACAAACTCTAGTCTTGCATCTCTGGCCCATCATACTCTCAGATGGAGTTCTTGCAGGCAGGGCCAGGATTGATGTCTGACTTGAATAAACAGCTCAAGTGTTTGAACACTCGAGTTTCCATCCCCCAATACAGGCAGCACCGTGGTCTCTGTCTTATACCTACCTGTCTCTCAAATGCTTTCCGAGACTCTTGTTGTGCTCAATCGCCTGAGGTGTCCATGAACACATCAAAGCATATGCTGGTGGCCTACCAGACTCTCCCAGCATCCCTCAGTCCCAACCTGTTACAGAATTCATCTGGCTAGTATATCCTACCCCTACCCTAAACTTCTCCAGCCCCGGGACTGGTCTAGGCTACCCTCCTCCAGCCCCTTTTTCTCATATAACTCAGCCATTTTGTCAATGACAGCCCTCTTGGCCTCTTGGTCTCCTGTCTCTCCCCTCTCTCCTCCTCTCACTCCCCACGTGGCTCAGTCTGCTAGCCAGGTCCATTCTGGACTCTCAGATGTCCCTGCCTCTGACTATGCTTCCTCTTATTGACAGTAAACCTTCTCCTCCACCATACCCAGGAGCAGCAGTGTCCTCCTTTTGTTTCTTGTTTCCTGTGTCTCTTACGCTCATTCTGGATTCCAAGGTGGGAGAAAGCGATTTAGAGGCCAGCCCAGGCTATGTAGCCAGATGCTGTCTTAGAAAAGAAAAGGAAAAAACAAAATAGAAATCCAGAACCCCTCTCTTGCCTCTAAGCCAAAGGCAGTGCATCAGATGACCAATAAGGTGTGTTAAAATTCTGAAATTGTAATAACTCATCTGCTTTCCTGCTAGATGGCAGTGTCTAATAGTGAATCAAAGACTCCATTGTTACTGTGTTATTGCTCACTTTGTATTCTTCAAGGACCAAAGTAAAGCAGTTGCCAAGTTTGTTCCTTTTTTTTTTTTAATTTATTTATTTATTATGTATACAATATTCTGTTTGTGTGTCTGCCTGCCGGCCAGAAGAAAACACCAGACCCCATTACAGATGGTTGTGAGCCACCATGTGGTTGCTGGGAATTGAACTCAGGACCTTTGGAAGAGCAGGCAATGCTCTTAACCTCTGAGCCATCTCTCCAGCCCACCAAGTTTGTTCTTATAAACAACATTCACAAACCCCTCCTTAGGATTATATCTAGGAAAGAAGAGGAAAAGGTTATAATTTGGTCCATGTTACATGTATGTATAAATTTGGCATTGTACAAAAACCTTCCCAGCCTATATTTAAGTGCTTTTATAGTTATATAGAGTTGGTTTTCCCAAGAAACGTAGCATATCACTCAGCTTTCATCATTTTACACCAAACGCCTTCTCCCCCCAGGTTCATGTCTGCACATTTGGTTCTCGGCTGATGATGCTGTTTTGGGAGGTTGTGGAGCCTTTAGGAGGCGTGGCCTCAGTGATGGAAGGAGGTGACTGTTTTGCCCAGATTACGGAGTAACCCCCAAACCATCTAGGAGACAGAACCCTATGGTTTTTGGAGCCTGTCCTGGAACTAGCTCTTGTAGACCAGGCTGGTCTCGAACTCACAGAGATCCGCCGGCCTCTGCCTCCCGAGTGCTGGGATTAAAGGCGTGCGCCACCACCACCGCCCGGCCAGAACCCTATTCTTATTAAGGTTTGGTCTCGGACTCTCAGTGTGTCCAACTGTTGTCACGGTCTGGGGTGGGGTTTTTATAGTAGCAGAGGTGGGGGTGAGGGATTTCCGAGATTCAGGACTCCTGATTGGCTGACATTTGTCTAGGGGTGTCCTGGTGAAAAGCGATGGGTGTGTGTTGGCCGGTGATCCTATCTACAATGGTTGGAATTTCTCTTGTTGCCGGGTGGTCTTTCTGAACAGGTATTGCTTTAGTGTAAAGTACCGAGATTCCGGCTTCTATTGAGCTTGTCATGGCTGGGTCCTACAGCGTCTAGGGGTGGACTGTGAAGGTGATGTTAGCCATTGGTTCTGATTTGTGGGAGCAGTTACCGCCTGGGACTCCCATTACCGCAGAGGGAGTTCTTTGATCCATCATCCTTCTCCAGCAGGATGAACCTAAATCCTTTGAAATGGAAAGCCAAAGTAAGTCCTTCCTCCTGTAAGCTGTTACTGTCAGGCTTTGTTTTCCTTACAGTGACAACACGTAGTGAATACAGGGAGCATTCCCGAAATGGGCTTTGGAAAAAGGAAACATTAAGCTTATTCTAATTGACATGCTTTCTAAATACTTTTTGAAAAAGCTTATGTAAAACCTTAGTTTAAAGAAATAAATACTTAAAAGGAGAACGGAGCTGGGCACGCCTTTAATCCCAGCACCCTGGAGGCAGAGGCACAGGGATCTGTGTGAGTTCGAGCCCAGCCTGATCTACAGAGCAAGTTCCAGGACAGCCAGAGCTACACAGAGAAACCCTGTCTCCAAAACAGAAACAAAACAAAACCACAAAAATAAAAGAAACAAAAAACAAAAAGGAAAATAAAAATAATTCCAATCATGTAGGTCAATGGTAGATCATTTGCCTAATTAGTGTGTTTGAAGCCCTTAGTTCAGTACATAGCCCCTCCCCACCCCCAGAAGTCTTGGGAAATGTCTAGAATGTCTACGACATTTCCCAAGAGGTACTGGTGTTCAAAGTTGGTTCAGCAGTACAGAAAAGGCAAGTTACATTCTGGGAGCAGCAGGAATACAGACCTCGAGGAGGAGACCAGGGAAGTAAGCTAGAGAAATAAAGTGGGGTACACATCCATGTTATTTTTCCGTGTTAGGGATGAAGCACAGGGTCTTGTGTATGGTGGGCAGATGATCTACCAATGAGCTACAGCCCCATACTGGGCCTCTTTTTAGAACCTTTGCAAAAGCATGCACAGACTTCAGTAAGATTTTCATTCTAGAACATTAATTTATAATTAGCTGAGTGCAGAATCCAAGGGGCTGGGGCGGGGAAGAACACCAGTTTTGGGGCTGTGAGGGCAACCACCATCAGGATAAATGAGGAGTCTTGATGTGGCCTAGTTGAAAGGAGGCAGTAAAAAGTGCTTGAAAATAAGACACATTCCTGCCAGCCTACCATGACATTTCTTTCTAAGGACGGCCACACTTTAAGGGGTGTACAAGAGATTTTTGTTCGTTTGTTTTGCTTTCAAGACAGGTGCTCTTAGTGGCTGCAGCTGAGCACTTGTATCCTGTGAGAACCCCAAGAGCAGGCCAGTACAGATACCCCAATACCAACGAGACGGGCAACCCTGGGTAGTGTACACCAGCCATGCATGTGATGCATTGCAGAAACTCAGCTCTTAGAGTTAGGAGTTGGTTAGTTAGAGACCATTTTAGACATTATATACCGTGGCCTATAAACAGATACATTCCCCTGTCCGGGAAAAGAATATTACGGGGCATTGTCCTGAATGACTCAGGTTCACCCCGGAGGCAAAGATGAAACAAACACAGGGAGCGTCCTCCTCTTGGGGTGCCATCACATTGGAGCTTGAGGGCTTTCATGGTGCTCTCTGTGGGTCCACCTGTCTTCACCAGTTGGAGGACTTGTGACTTGATGACACGCTCCTGGCTAATTACTAGCATGGGTTAGATTGAGTGCTATTATTGTAAATGTACCCTAAGGCCTGGCGGGTTGCTGACAGTGTAATTCACACACTGGAGGCTGCTCCTCAGTGGTGAATAGTTAATCACGGCCAGGTTCCTGACACCTTCCTACACTCCTGCAGCAGGAAACTAACTTGAGGTTCTCTACATGCAAGGGAATTTGTACTCTTGAATTATTTGTTGGTAGTTGATATGACCGATTAAAAATTGCAAAAAGGCCCTCCAGCCGTCCTGAGATCTTAGCTATAAATATATCCCAAGCTAGTTTCAGAATCTCTACCTTCTGTTTTCCTTTACTCTCGACCTTCCTGTCCTAAAGCCGCCACTGTTTCTGGTGTCTCTTTCCTTTCTATTGATCTTGGAGTCAGGTGACCTGATTTAGACCCACTGCTAAAAATATGATCGCAGGCCAACTGCTTAAATTTAGTGAGGCTTAACTTTAGTTTTGTAATAACTGGAATTAATAATACCTACCTTGTTTTTCCAAGGTGGTTACAAGTAATATTAAATGAAATTACTGATTTAAAACTCTTCAGAAAATGTTACAGTCTTAAATTGACTTTTAATGGTTTATATGATTGTGTATGTGATTGGTGTGGGGGTGAATGTGGCGGTGTGTGCCAGCGGGTACCTGTGAAGGTCAGAGGACGGTTTTCTGGAAATTGTTTCTGGTCTTCCACCACAAGTTCAGGGATCGAACATAGGTTGACAGCTTTTCATGATAAATCATTTTACCCACTGAGCCATCTTGCTGGTCTGAGGTGGCGTACTTTTATACTCATCTAAGATGTTATACCCTACCTAATCTGGGTCATATTAATTATAGCTATAGTAAATTACTTTTGCACATACAATGAAAGTTTAATACCCTCCCTGCCATGCAGGGGAAAGGATGAGGTTTATTACTTACAGTGAATCCACTGAGGATCAGAAATACTTAGTCACTTCCCCAAATTTATACGGTCTGAAAGGCAGACCCGAACCTGGGATTCAAAGTGTTAGGTCCACATCTGATGTAGCTAATAGCTATTAATATGTGCTGAATAGAATCCTGCAGGGCACTTCCGTGGTTCCTAGAGCCTTTTGTTCCCTTTCTCTTGGCCCCATCAGATGACAGCTGTTCTTCACAGACTCGTTTGTTCTCTGTGGTAGCATCATTTCGTGTGACTTCTATAGCATTAACGTTCAAAACTAGGAAAGAATGCATGAATGTCAGAGCTAAAGTGGTTTCTGGTTGTAGTACTTGCCAGAGTTATGATTTTGTAAAAGACTAAGTTTTTGAGATTATAATATAATTACATGTGCACATAATTCATCATTTTCCCCTTCCCTTTTATCCCTCAACCCCTCTCATATATCCCCCTGCTCTCTCAAATTTATGGCCTTTTAAAAATTGTTATACATGTGTGTGCATAAATATATGTATGTATACACACACATACACATATATAAAGCCAACTCAATCTGTATAATGTTACCAGCATGAATAGGGCTGACTACTTGGTACTATCATCAATTTTTTTTTTTTTTTTTTTGGTTTTTCGAGACACGGTTTCTCTGTAGCTTTAGAGCCTGTCCTGGAACTCCCTTTGTAGACCAGGCTGGCCTCGAACTGTATCATCAATTTGAGGACTCTTCCATGGCGAACACCATTTCTCCTGTTCCCAGAATTCCTTGCTTGCCTACTGTAATTCTTTGGGGTTGGGACCCTATGAGATTTCCCCTTCTATGTTAGCATGTATATTGGTATTGTCTTTGTTCAGGTCATGTTTAGGCAGCCATGTTGGTGAGACTTTTATCCCTCACATTTCTAAGAGACACAGTCTCACAACTAACTTCCTGTTCTTGTGGCTCTTAACAATCTATCCTAAATTTAGTAATCAGTCAATAGAGGGGCTTGAGAAATGGCTCAGGAGTTAAGAGTTCTTGCTGTGGATTGGGTGGCCCAATCCAGTGGGTGGCCCACAGCCTTCCTATAACTCTAGCTCCAGTGTATCCAGTGTCTTCTATGGCCTTTGTTGGTACACACACACACACACACACACACACACACACACACACACACACACGAGTTCACAAACAGACACAAGCACATACACACAAAAAATAAACCAAAATAAAACAGTCATGAGAGAGGAGCATGCTGTTAAGATACAGGCTCCTGACCTCTGTTCCAATATTATCTTTCTAGTTCATCTCCATTTCTGCATCCTGGAGACATGTGACTCAGACTTAGAATCCAGCCTTTAACATACAGTGTCCTCTATTTCTGCCTCAATTATGCCTCCATAGGACTTTGCCCAGGATGTCGGAGTTACGGCATATTGGGGATAAAAAGCATTCATGGTTACCATCCTGTGCCTTTTAAGAGGTTTTGTTTTTCTCTCCTGAGAAGGTTGGGAAGATTACTCAGTCAATACACTGCTCACCTCAAATGCACAAGGCCCTGTGTTTTATTCCTAATACCCCATAAATCTGGGCATGTTAACGGATGCCTATAATCTCATGATTTAGGAGGTCGAATCAGGTGGGAAAGGGATGAAGGGGTTCAGGGCTGTCTCTGGCTACAGCAGGGAGTTTGAGGATCTGTCTCAAAAACACCAAAAAAAAAAAAAAAAAAAAAAAAAAGCAAGCAGCCAGTTCAGTTCAGATCCCTGGAAAACTTTGCTTTCTTGTACTTCCCACAAAAGACTCATCAGATAACCCAGTAAGCAGAATCCCTCCCTGATCTGGTGGGTTTCTTCAGTTGATCACTATCCCATCATTAACCAAAACCTGAGCCTTTATTATTTTTTTTTCCTCCACCCTTTTCAGAAGTGGGCATGTGGTCTATTTCTTACTCCTTTGAGACCTGGTTAAGAAGTGACTTCATCTAAGTAACCCTGGAATCCAGTCTTCTAATGGCAGAGAAATTAGGGGAAGATTCGAGACGTGGGATTTGATGGGGCTGTGTGGCCTTGGGCAAGTTAGGTAATCATTCTGGTCTCAGCTACTTTCTTTCTGAGTGAGGTGTTAGGCATATGTATGATTAGGTATTCAATTTAGTGAGGTATACGATCTGATCTAAAAGGTTCCTTCAGTGCTTTTATGCACTAAACCTATGTCTATCAGCTCATAAGACTAAAAGATTATTCATTTGTTGCAGTGTTTTTGGATGGCGCTGTGTCTGAGGACTCCGACTGCTCTGATAATAGCCTGAGAAGACGGCATGCTATTCCTTCCCAGCGCCAAGCCGGACCCATTCTGAACCTTGGATCTCAGTCCTTCATGGAGACCAGCTCCCGGCAGGAAATTGGCACCCAGATGGTTCCTCCGTGTGAAGTTGTCTCTGGCTGCGGACTGACTCGAGGACACCTAGTGGCCAGGCCAGCCCTTTCTCAGTCATCCGGAACAGGGCAGCATGGTGCGGATTCAGAGGCGGAAGCTTCTGGCATCTTGCCTGTGCATGACAGCTACTGTCTTTCTGATGGTCACACTGCAGGTACTGGGAATCTGGGCTGTGTAGAGCGGGTTCGTTGCTAGGCCCTTAGCAGCCCCTTCCTCCCCAGTTCCCTTCCCTTTTTTCAGAGAACTCTGAGTAATTGATGTCTGCTTAACTTTTCTGCATCCTGAGCCCATGCTACACAATACAAAAGAGAACACCCTAGTTCTGTTTTTCTTCTCTTATTTTCCTGTGTGTGTGTGTGTGTGTATGTCTGGGTTTCTTCTGTGTAGACCAGCATGGTATGGAACTCCGGATACTCCTAAAGGAGCCACCATGCCCATTTAGGAGAACATTTTCTCTTTTCCTTTTTAGAATTCTCTCATGTAACCCAGGTGAACCTCAGAATTGATACGTATTCAAGGATAACCTTGAACATCTGATTTTCCTGCCTCTAATGCCCCAAGTGTGTAACTATAGTCATATGTCATCATGTTCAGTCAGTTTTTTAAAAAAATATATTTAGCCGGGCGGTGGTGATGCACACCTTTAATCCCAGCACTTGGGAGGCAGAGGCAGGCGGATCTCTGTGAGTTCAAGACCAGCCTGGTCTACAAGAGCTAGTTCCAGGACAGGCTCCAAAACCACAGAGAAACCCTGTCTCGAAAAAAGCAAAAAAAAAAAAAAAAAAAAAAAAAAATTATTTAAAAATTGTTCTCGTATAGTATATTTTGATTGTGTTTTTCCTCTCTTCCAACTTTTCTCCAATCCTTCCTACCTATCCAGCTGTTTGTTTTCTCTCTTAAAAAAGCAGAGAAACACAAAAACTAAAATCAAAACAAACAAAAACAAAACCAAAAAATGTTAAAATGAAACTAAAAGCCCACAGGAAAAAAATGGAGCTATTTTTGTGTTGGTGTGGAACCTGCCATGCAGTGTGGTTGATCCATCCCGTGACACCCCATTGGAGAAAATTTATTTTTCCATTGCCAGCTTGTATCAAGTCTAGATAGCGTCTTAGTCAGGGATGGGAGCCAGAGTCCAGTTTCCTGTCTCAGTGCTGGGACAGCATCTGCTCGACTCTGTGCAGGTCCTGCGCATGCGGCCACGGTCTCTGTGAGTCCATATGGGTGTCAGTACTGTTTTGTCTGGAAGACGCCATTACCTCTGGCTCTTTCTGCTCTTCCACGGAGATCCTGACCCCTGAGGTGAGAGGTTTGATGACAACATCTCGTTTAGAGCCGAGTGCTCCAAAGTCTCTCACTCTCTGCACACTGTCCAGCCATCAGACTCTGTGTTGCTTCCCACACACTGCAAGAAGAAGCGTCTCTAAGCCGGACTGAGTAAGGCACTGATCTATTGGTGTGAAAGGATGCATTAGGAGTCATTTTATTGATCTGTTCCTTTAGCAGGACAATAGTATTCATAGTTTACCTGTAGGCCCGTGACCTATCCAGTCTGTTCTTGGATACCCTAGCAGTCTCAGCAGTTCTATTTGAAAAACGGGCCTTACATCCAATCAGAAACCGATCGGTTACTCCCATAACTGTTGTGCCACTGTTGAACTGTTATATTGTGCAGGTAGGTAGCTGGTATAGGTTGCAGGGTTTGTAGCTGGCTGGTATTGATCATTCCCTTTTTCCTCTGATAGTATGCAGAGCACCTTCCAGTACTGTGGATGCCAATCAATAGGGGTGAAGCTTCTAGTTGGTCCGTAGATGGATGTCTCAGTGTTCAGTGACATAAGGAAGTGCATTTTCAGCAGTAGGGCCTCACCACCAGTTTGTGGAGAGCAACTAGTAACCTTGGTAATAGCCTGGGGCCAGCTCTGTATAGCTCTGGCCTCTCTGCTTTGGTTGGCATCAGAGGCCAGCGACATCAACAGAGACCATGGTTGTCAAGCCAGAAACACAGCCGTGAGTCCCAGCAGCAGCTCAAGGCTGGGTGTCATCTTTTTTTTTTTTTTTTGGTTTTTCGAGACAGGGTTTCTCTGTGGCTTTGGAGCCTGTCCTGGAACTCCCTTTGTAGCCCAGGCTGGCCTCGAACTCCCAGAGATCCGCCTGCCTCTGCCTCCCGAGTGCTGGGATTAAAGGCGTGCGCCACCCACCGCCCGGCTGCTGGGTGTCATCTTGATCCTGGGTGGCAATCAAGCCACTCCCCTCAGCCCGCTCCCTTCCTCTCTCGCCTCATCAGCTATGCCTCTGTCCACAGGCCATGAACCAGCCTGTCTGTCTGACTGTCTTCCTGTCCCTCCCTTACTACAGCATTCCATACCTCTGCTCACTCATATCGTGCCCATCCGACTGGTGCTGCAAGGTGCCAGGTGGGCCCATGTTTTCTTCTCGGAGCCCGTGTTTGGTTCTTGTCCCACTCAGTTCATCATGATGCTAGGCTGGACCATGCTTCCTTATCACAAAGAGATTATTATAGGTGCAGGCGGGCTCTTGGTAGATGCATCTGGTTGAGTTTCACCTACCCCGGCCACATGGCATGCTGCTGGAGTCCACTGGTGGGCCGGAGTTAGACCCTTGCAGTATGGTTTTCTTTTTTCTCTAACAAATATGGATCATTTTTCTTTTTGAGACTGGTTTGGTAGATCTGTCCCTGTCCCTGTCTCTCCTGCCCAGATTAACTTCAAACTCACTCCTGTTCTAGGGGCTCATGGAGTTTTGACAGTCTATTCTTTCTTTTTCTTTAAGTTACTGGTTGTACATTAGTAAGAAGGAAGGTCAGATGAAGAGAGGGATCTGGGGCTGTAAATTAACTTCCTCCCATCAAGCTTTTGGGAGAAGAGCCATATTATTATATTATAGAAGTGCCGAGGAAGCTCTTGGCAAGGGCTGACTTGGTTTCAGTCCCTTAAAGCTAATGTATTTTTTAAGTCTTCTGGAATAGCGCTTGGCTTTCATAGAGGAGGTCCTAACATCTTAGTTGGCATGGGTGCTGTTGAGAATCTAGTCGAAGTTTTACTATTTCCTTAGGGGAGTTATGGACTCCAGGTGATGTGTGGTGGTCAGTGGCCCAGGAATAGCAAGCCCATTGAAAAGGAGCTGCCCTTGGTTACTGGGTGTGTGTCCACTTGTGGACACTATTATTATTAATATTAGTGCTATTATAATGGAATTGCGCTATCTTAGGAGCAGTTTGCTGATAAAAAGATGAATTTGATTCTTTCTTGCTTCCCTTTTTTGGTATAAGATCTCACTCTGTATCCCATGTTGACCCTGAACTTGGTATCTTACTGCCACAGTCTCTTTTTTATTTGTTTTTGGTTTTTTTGAGACAGGGTTTCTCTGTGTAGTTTTGGACGCTGTCCTGGAAATTGCTCTGCAGACCAGGTTGGCCTCAAACTCATAGAGATTCACCTCTGCCTCCTGAGTGCTGGGTTTAAAGGCTTGTGTCACCACCGCCCAGCCTCCGCCTCAGCTTCTTAAGTGCTAGGATCACATGTATATACCATCGCTCTGGCTCTAAAATAATCTCTCTAGTGGAGGGCATGTGCCAGGATGAAGCCCATGGCTGCTAGTGTATTGGGCAAGTATTCCAGCACTGAGCTACGCTGCAGCTCTTCCTGTCCCTTTCCTTCTGTTGGCCTCCTCAATGTTGGACAGCACAGTCTCCAGAGCTTTGAGAAACAAATTCTTATAGCCTCAGGTATTCTGTTATAGCAATACCCAGTGGAACAAGACAGGAGGTTATCAAGAATTGTCCACTGAGGTCGAAGGTAATCACAATAGGTCATTAAAACCAGAGAGCCTTTCCTGGATTTCTTCACAGAGGGGGCAGTGTCAGGCAAGAGGAGTGGTGGCAATAGATCTGAAGATTGAACATGGGACTGAGAGCCAAATAAGCATTGTGCACTATGCCTAAAAGAAAAAGCAAGAGGTACTGTCCCACAGGCTCTGTAGAGGATGTTGCTATTCTGGCCCTTGGATTTTAGACTATGTGCCCGTCTCTAGCTCCTGCCCTCCAGAACCGTGTGGTTGTAAATGTGTCATTTTAAAGGAGTTGTGGTAGCCGGGTGGTGGTGGCGGCGCACGCCTTTAATCCCAGCACTTGGGAGGCAGAGGCAGGCGGATCTCTGTGAGTTCGAGACCAGCCTGGTCTACAAGAGCTAGTTCCAGGACAGGCTCCAAAACCACAGAGAAACCCTGTCTCGAAAAACCAAAAAAAAAAATAAAGGAGTTGTGGTATGTTGTTACAGAAAACTGACAGGAAGCTAAATCTTAGTCAGTGAGAGCTGTGTCGAATGAAATGGAAGCATCAAGTTCTGATAATGGTTGTCTTCACTCTCAGGTCGTGGTTGAGCTTGGAAGATTTGAAAGGAAGAAGTTTAAAAACTCCAATCTGCAAGATGAACATAAAAGAGTGGAGGAAGAGCCTCACCGTCTCCACCTGTTTCCTGAAAAGGAAGCCCTAGCCTTGGGTGTGAAGAACACAGTGGACGTTGGGAGCTACCCCATTGTGCTGTGGTGGTCCCCGCTGACAGGGGAGACTGGCAGGCTGGGCCAGTGTGGGGCAGACGCTTGCTTCTTCACCATCAACCGGACCTTCCAGCAGCATCACATGACCAAGGCCTTCCTCTTCTATGGTGAGTTGGGCTTCTCCTTCCTCCTTTCATCTGTTAATGTCTTGTTCAAAGGCGAGTTACTACTCATCCCGAGAGGCCAGAGCTCTCCTTGAATATATATTAGAACACCTGATTTCTTCAGTGTTGGCTATGCGGAAGGCCGGAGGCATTGAGCAAATTTCAGACAATCCTGGTCAACTGTGCTGGTTTGAATAGGAATGGCCCCTCTTGGCTCATACTTTTGAATGAATGGTCCCCAGTTGGTGGACTATTTAGGAAGATTGAGGAGGCGTGACCTTGTTAGAGGAGGTTTGTCACTGGGGGTGGGCTTTGAGGTTTCAAAAGCCCGTGCCAGGCCCAGTCTCCTCTGTCAGGTCTTAGCTACTGCTCCAGCACCATGTCTACCTGCCTGCCTGCCATCGTGCTTCCCACAGTGATGATCATGGACTAACCCTCTGGAACTGTAAGCAATCTCCCGATTAAATGCTGTCCTTTATAAGCTGCCTTGGTGTAGCTGGTTGTTTTACCCTTACTCTTCGGAAGGGCCCCAAGTAAAAACACACAGGGTTCTTATTACTTATAAATGCCTGGCCTGAGCTTTGCTTGTTTCTTGCCAGCTTTTCGTAAATTAACCCTGTCTACCTTTAGATTCTGGGCTTGCACCTTTCTCAGTTTTGTGTATCTTTGCTTTCCTTCTTATTCCATGTCTGACCGTGTGGCTTTGTGACTGGTCTCTTCTTTTCTTGCTCCTTGATATTTTTCTCCCCAGATTTCTCCTCCTATTTATTCTCTCTCTTCCTGCCAGCCCTGCCTATCCTTTCTCCTGCCTTGTTATTGTCCGTTTAGCTCTTTATTAGACCAATCAGGTGTGTTAGGCAGGCAAAATAACACAGTTTCACAGAGTTAAACAAATGCAACATAAAAGAACACAACCCATCTTTGCATCGTTAAACAAATGTTCCACAGCATAAACAAACGTAACACATCTTAAAATTATATTCTACAACACCTCGGTCATGAGGTCTCTTTGTATCAGTAGAACAGCAACTAAGACACCAGCATAGGCTTGGCTGGATGGGCTGCTCAGTGGTTTCATAGGTGAATGCAGTGCTTACTAAATCTGTTGCGTGGAATTTGGTATTGCTGACATCAGTTGAAATATCCATTCGTGATGAAGGCAGGGAATTTTGATGATCACGACAGACATGTAAGTGGACATAAACAAGCATGATGTTGTTTATTTCTTTGACGTTAGATTAATCAGAATAAAAGAGTGGCTGAGGAGAGAGCTAAGTCATTAAGGTGATTGCTATGGAAACTTTTCTGTCGCTGTGAAGAGACACCATGACAAACGCAACTTAGAAAGCTCACGGTTTCAGAGGGTGGCAGAGTCCGTGACCAGCATGGTGGGGAGCATGCAGCAGGCAGGAAGGCATGGCACAGGAGCGGTAGCTGAGAGCTTACATCTTATCCAAAAGTTGGAGACAGGGAGAAAGAGAAAGTCATCCGGAATGGTGAGGATTTTTGAAACCTCAAAGCCCATCCCCAATATCAGCTCTGCAACAAGCTACACCTCCTAATCTTTCCCAGACAGTTCCACCATCGCTTTGGGGTAGCATTGGTTGAACCATCTCCTCAGCAACCAAATTGGATGTTTATTCACTGAGAATTGAACCAGAGCCTCATTTATGCTAAGTAAGTGCTTTGTCACTGACTTTTTTCCTCTGCCTACAAGTTTTGAAACAAGAAAAATAATACTGAATATTGTAGATGCTATTAGGAATCTCCAGTAGACATTTATTTAAGCGTAGCAGTGGCTTCTGCCCAGGGAAACAAGTTGAGCACCTATGCCTTCCAACACACACATACACAGACACACACACGCACACACCCACACCCATTGTGCACAGTGTGCTTTAGCCTCCCTCTTCCTTCTCAGGCATTATATAGAATCTTGTGTTTTTATCAGTTAACAATTGCTCTTCTGGGTGACGGTTTCCTTCTATCCTGGCAGGAACGCAAATAGCTGGGACTGGTAGGATCTGGTAAAACAGGACTCTGCTTGGTGGCTGTCCAGGACTGCAGATCTGTATGCCCCACACTTAATTTTCTAGTCAGGCTAGGGCCTGTGTTTTGTCAGAGAGCAGACCACTTTCCCTTTAATTTATACAATCCTACATTTCTGGAAAATTCAGTGTAAGTTTCTGGAAAAGTCAAAATAAAACTAGTCTTATTTAAACTATTTTTATCAATGTTTTGATAAATTCACACCATGTATTTTCAATCATATTCATCCTGATGTGACGAATTTCTATGTGGTAGTCTTAAAGCAGTCTATTCTTTTGTCCTAATAGCGGGCTGAGTTGGGCAGTCTTGCCATTTCTTAGCTGATGATTTGCTCTTGAGATGCTATGTGAAGGGTCAATTTAGAGATCATCGATTGAACCTTAACTGCATGAATTGCGGTGATGTCCACCTTATGGGCACTCTGAAGTGCCACATACTGACTGGGGACCAGACCAGATCTTACCTGGATTCCTCTTCCAGGAGCACCTGAGGTCGTGACTTCTTTTCCTCACTTGCTGATGGAGGGAGTCCAGAGATAATTCTCTCCCCACCCAAAGAGGGAAGACCACACTAGTAAACTCTGTGTACCGCACCGTCTTTCCCTTGGAAACACAGTTTCCAGTTTATCTTCCCATGGCCATGGGCGATTCCTCTTTTATACTAAGTTCCACAAAGGTGTATCAGAGCCATCTCTGTCTTCTCACCAGTCTCTACTCATTCCCCAGAATTCCTTGCATTCCACTTCTTGCTTGTTTTTCCCAGACTCCCCTGGTGTAAAATCGTCCCTACTGCTGAATAAGATCCATGGCCGTCAGCTCAATGATGTCTGGTGAATTACTTAATGGAGAAAGTTAGTTAAGAAAGAAATTAAATCACAAAGCAATAGCGCCCAGATTTTCTTCAGTTATGGTTTAACCTTTATCAGGGCCCCTGGCTCTGATGAGTCACTCGTGAAAAGATGTGTGATGTCGCAGCTTGAAGCAAGTCCTCATTCTAGTATTTATGGCAGGATGAGTCTCTGCCTACCCAGTATTTCTGGCTTCTCACCTTTTTTTTTTTTTTTTGTCTGACTGGCAAGGCCACCGTTGTCTAGCTGGAACTCCAGGGTGGAATTAATCAGAACTCACACTACGGCCTGGTTTCTCATTCTCATTGTCCTCCTTGGGATGGTGGTTGATAATCCCATCAGCCTTGGCACAATGATGCCTACATGGTACAGCAGAGAGCAATTCAAAATGTATGTTATGCCCTCCTGACATAGAAAGAAAAATGACTTGTGTTTAGTAAATGTTTCAGTCTTTGTGTGTTTGGGCATGTGGAGGCTGTAATAGACAATTATATATATTTGTAGAGTTACCGATGGTGACCACCGGTCTTTTATGCAGCCCCCAGCATGGATGATAGAGAAACAGTGAGTTCCCTTCAGTGCTCATGGGGTTTCCTCCACTGGGGAGTAGTGCTGGGGAGGCACTCAACAAGAGACCACCTTCCCTATAATTTATAAAACCCTACACTCCTGGAAGATTGAATATAAATTGAAAGCAGGGAAGGAGTACAAGCCTCGGTGTTGATAATAAGATTAGGTTCGATCCCAGGCTCAGTTAATTAAAAACAAAGCTTTTCAGCATCCTTGATGCAGTGGGACATGGGATGTTTGATCTCTGGGTTGTGCTGAGATTTGCAGGTCTCCCTGAACTCCTCCCATCAGTGACAGTAGCAACCCCAAATTGCTGATGGAAACATGTTCCTATTGCATCACTCTTGAAAAAAAAAAATCCCACAAGCTCCCCAAGGAGTCTCACTTCCCCAATTCCCGAAGGGCTCCCTTGGTTTGAACGGATCCCTGAAGTTCGATGCTGGAATGTTAGTTCCAGTGCACCGGTGTTGGAGATGCGGTTTTATAAGCAGTGCTTAGACCACCAGGACTTTGCGTGAGTGTAGTAATGTCCTCACTGCAGGAGAGGCTTATCTGAGAAGGGAGTGTGTTATTATAAAAGTGGGTCCGTTGGGGGCTGGAGCGATGGCTCAGAGGTTAAGAGCACTGATTGTTCTTCCCGAGGTGCTGAGTTTAATTCCCAGCAACCACATGGTGGCTCACAACCATCTGTAATGATATCTGGTGCCCTCTTCTGGCCTGCAGGCACACATGCAGACAGAACACTGTAAACAAAATAAAATATTTAAAAAAAAAAAGTGGGTCCCTCCTCTCTCCTTTATGCCCCCACACGTATGCCACAAAGCCTTCCACTATGTAATGACCAAACAATAAGGCTCCTCCTTCTTCAGTTCCAAAAATGTTAGAAATAAATTGATTTTCCTCATACTTTTTTATTTGGGTAACCCGTTATAGCAGCAGAAAATGGAATAAGGCAAGGTCCTACTTAGTGTTGAGACTCATACAGGACCCTGGCTGATGGCCCAAGTACATACGCCCTTTTCTGCATATCTCTTTTCTAACTTCCTTCCTTCCTTCCTTCCTTCCTTCCTTCCTTCCTTCCTTCCTTCCTTCCAACATCCCAACCACAGTTTTCCCTCCATTCTGTTCTGGTTCCCCTGTCCCTTCCCCCACCAAATCCACTCCTTTTTCAGTTTCTATTTAGAAAAGGGCAGACTTCCCGTGGATATCAACAAAACATGGCATTAAGACTAAGTACCTCCCTTGTATTAAGGCTGGACAAGGCAACCCAGTGTGAGTAATAGGGTTCCAAAAGATGGCAAAAGGGTCAGAGAACCCCCTGTTAGGAGTCCCACAAGAAGACCAAGCTACACAACTGTAACATATATGCAGAGGGCTTAGGTCAGTCCCATACAGGCTTCCTGGTTGTCGGTTCCGTCTGTGTGCCTGCCTTAGTCAGTGTGCTATTGCTGAGAAGAGACACCGTGACCATGGCAGCTCTTAAAGGGAAACATTTAATTGGGGCTGTTTAAAGTTCAGAGGTTTAGTCCATTATCATCATGGTGGGAAGCATGGTGGCATGCAGACAGATGTGGTGCTGGAGAAATAGTTGGGAGTCCCACAGGATCTGTAGGTGGCGGGAAGACAGAGTGCCAGCTGGCCTGAAATCTCCCAGTCTGTCCTGAGTGACACACCTCCTCTAACAAGACCACACTTAATTAACAATGCCACTCCTTGTGACACTGTGGGGATCATTTTTATTCAAACCACCACAGTGCCCGTTCTGTGCTTGCTGTCCATTTCAAGGGCTTTATAGTCACCTCCAAACCCAGAAAATGGCTCTAGTGTTGACCTGTCATGAGATCTAGAAACTGGAAATCATCCCTGGGCCTCCCTTTCCTTCTGTAGGGAACCATTTTGTCGTACGACTCCCTTGCTTCCATAGTGTCTCCTAAATCTTGAAAACGTTTTCTTGCCTCTGCTTCCTTACCAAATTTCTTCTTTTCTCCTGTGCTCCACCTTAACTTCTCGACTTAAGTACCACTACCTTGTCCCTGGACACTGCCCACTCCCAGCAGCCTCCAGTGGTCCTGCCTGCAGCTGTCTGCCTCTTCTGTGGCTTTGCCTTCCAGTTGGCAGCTTCCTCTAATCAGGCTGAATTTTTTTTTCTTTTCATGTAATTTCCATGATTTCCTGCCGTCTGAGACCACGATGCTGCTTCCTCCTCTGGGATGTCCCTTCTACCCACCCCCCTCCTCATTCTCCTTGTTCCACTCACCCTTCGATCCCAGCTTGCATCTCTACTGTAGGAGGTCTCCTCTAATCCCTTGACAATGTTATACCTGCTCTCAAAACATCTTCTAAGCCCTCTGAGCTCTGACGTAACGTTTACTATGTGATTGGTCAATGTGCGCCTTTCCTACTGCATCGTGAGTTTCACAGAAAGGAGGGCAGTTTTCATTTTGCTCCCTATGGCATTTCTAGTACTGAGCACAGTGCCAGGCGTGTCAAGTATTGTCAAAAGAGTTGCCTTGGCCAAAAGACTCAGTGTTTCAAGAGTCTCCTGTTCCACACGGTGACAAGAGGGGGCAGCAGAGAGCTGTCAGAGTAGCCGCCGCTGTGAGGTTAGCAGACCAAGTTTGTCAGGAAGTTTAATTAGGAACAGGCTAGGGGAGGGAGAAATGTCAATTTGGAAACCGAGAAGGCAGAGAACAATTTGTTCAGACGAAAAATGGGGTGAGAGTGAGAAGCTTCTAGCTGGAGTTAGGGAAGGGAGGGGTGCCGGCAGGGTGTGTGAGCATGCCTCAGTCTGTACCTGGGCATCCTCGTTCACAGGGTTCCTTCCGGGACTGGAGAGGATCCTGCCCCAGTTAGTGTACAGGGAAACCGTGCTGCAGACTGGCTGGTGCATGAGGATACAGGGGTAGGGAAGTGGGGAGGGTGGGGGGTGGCACTTTGTTTTGGTCAGCCCCTTCTCTCCTTTGGGAGCTCAAGGCGCGTAGATGGTGGCAGTTCTGTCCCTCCATAGGATCCAGGACTAACAGGCTGAACCTTGAGACAAGGAAGAGGGTGTAAACTAACATTTTCAGAGTTCTCTGTGTTATACACACAAGCTAGTCTGCTGAGACCATCCTAATTTAACTCATTTGAGAGACACTGTGCCCTGCTCTGTGATTTATGGTCCTCATTGTCAACCATCCACAGGCTAATCCAAACTTTTAACTCTAGCCTTTTGATTCACAAATCTGCGTGTCTCTAATATACTCAGAAGGCGTGAAGATTCTGGCTTATTTATTTATTTATTTATTTATTTATTATGTATACAATATTCTGTCTGTGTATATGCCTGAAGGCCAGAAGAGGGCACCAGACCTTATTACAGATGGTTGTGAGCCACCATGTGGTTGTTGGGAATTGAACTCAGGACCTTTGGAAGAGCAGGCAATGCTCTGAACCTCTGAGTCATCTCTCCAGCCCCCCCCCCTTTTGTTAACTTAAAAGACATATGTTCTTTTTAAGACGGGCTGTGGTGGCGCATGCCTTTAATTCCAGCACTCGGGAGGCAAGATGCAGGCGGATCTCTGTGAGTTCGAGGCCAGCTTGGTGGAGGAGGATTTGCTTAAGTGTACTTGAAGGCCCCGGATTCCATTCACAGCGTCTCGCACAGAAAAGCTACACAGGATACTGTTATCCTAATTATGTATTTGTTTGGTTCCTGGGAAGTAAGTAATATTGCATTTTAGGCTGGTGTCCAAGTCCTGTTTGGCTGGTCTGTATAGGAGAATTTGTCAGCATTGTTCTCGCGATTTTACATGGAAACAAAATGAACGTTTTTTGAGGGTTTCTTGGTCAAAGCTGATACCAGTGTAGGGAGGGAAGCGGTTTATTGGCTCATAGCTCAGCAACCAACCTTAAAATCTTTTCAGAGACACCGAATTTCTGACCTTGAGCCATGGTTTTCTGTGAGGGCCTCAGGAGAGGGCTCTCACCCCCACTACCTCTACTACCCATACTGAAATTACTGAGCACGAGAATGGATCACAAGACATATAACGGAACCCACTTTAAGGGTTTATTAAGAGGGAATGAGAGGGGACACTCCGGCCTGTCTGAAGTGTGGTCTGAGAAGAGAGCATGGACCCACTGTCCAGCTTTTAAAAGCCCTCTAGCGCATGCGCAGAGGGGCTTATGTAGCTGCAGCACGCATAGATCATATGACCACGCTATGCATAGTCCACGTAGAGCTTGAGGACTCTGGGTGGCTATGTAAGTTGCCTGAACGCTTGATGGTGCATGTGCACCTGTGGATCCTGGAAGTGCCAGTGCTTGGGTGGCTAAGCATTCTGCCAGGACGCTGGCAACTTTGGTTGGTGGAAATGATAGCACGTGCCATGCCCATTGCCCCCACTCTCTGCACTGCCCTCACTGTTCCCACTGCTTTCAGTGCCCTGCTGTCCTCATTGCCCCCAGTGGCCCCACTCGGCTCTGACTTGCTATGCCTGAGCACTGCAGCCCAGATCCCGGACTAAATGATCGGCAGAGCCAGTGTGAGTAGGAGGTCTGTGACCTGGAGGGCAGAGCATCACGTCAAGACACTTGAGAGTCAGCAGAGTCGAGGAAGTGCAGGGCCAGCAACGGAGAACTGAACACGAGCCACTGTTTTGGCAGGGAGAAATATGCAACTTTATCAAACAGTCAATAATGCTTAGGAAGGAAACACATTCTTCTCCGTGCACAGAAGTGAGTGATAAAAGCAATTGTTCCTGTTGAATTTGTTCATTTTTCCTTTCTGGAAGGAATGGGAGTATCAGTGTGGCCTTTTGCTATTGACCCTTCCCGTTCTCCAGCAGGAATGATTTAGGTATATTATCTGTATTGCCTTGTCCTTTTTAGGTAATTTTGGTAAAGCAGTTACTAATGGTAACAGTATAGCTGTCCTTCAGATGCCTGCAGACATCAGTAAGGGTCGCGGAAGCAGCTACTGCCACAGACACTTCCAGTTCTCTGCGTGCACACCCCATCACGTTAAGCTTCCCTCCGACTCTGCTTTGGATTCGGAAAGCACCTGTAGATTGGAAAGGTGCTGGGAACAGCAGAAGGGTTTTTCCTCTCCAACTAAAGAAACATTTGCTTGGGACTTGGAACTTATTTCTCTCTAAATTTATCGTTAACTGGGTTCCATGATGATGTGGTGGAAACTTTTGCAAAAGACCACAGTGAAGCAGTGTATTCAAAGAAATTGTCCTAGCCTAATTCTGGGGCCTAGAATTAGGAGACTGAGCACACGAAGATAATCGAAGATTCAAGAGGCCATTGCTAAGTAAATTTCATTTACAGATTTCAGGATGGTTTCTCATGCGGTGACACTAGAGGGCGCTATGTACAGTTAAACCTGCAAACGGAGCAGGGCGTTGATTTTTATTTCCCCCCAGTTATGCTTTAAAATGTTCACTTGTCATTCTTTAATGCTTCATCTCTCTACACAAAGGAAAAAAGAAGCGTGGGGGTAATATACTAGCGGAGCACAAACGACCTTAGGATGAAGAATTTTGATCATTTTATCAAGTTAATATTTAAATTTAGTGTTCAAAGTCAAACTTTTTTCTTTTTTAAATAACAATAACACACACAAACAAAATCACTCTTAGTGCGGTGGCCCTTGCCTATTCCAGAACACACGAGGTTGAAGCAGCAGGATTATAGTGTGTGTGTAGGGTGAATATGTGTGTTAGGGTGCATGTGTGTGTAAGGGCCATGTGTGTGGAAGGGCGCATGTGTGTGGAAGGGCGCATGTGTGTGGAAGGGCGCATGTGTGTCCTGGTACGTGTGAGGAAGTCAGAGGACACCTTTGTGGAGTCGGTTTTCCTCTTCCACCTTTATGTCAGTCCAGGGGATCAAACTCCTGCCATCAGGCTATGCAGCAATTATTTCACCTGCTGAGCCATTTTACTGACCCTGTTAGCTTCATTTTTTAGTAAATTTCCCCAGACGCATATATTTCTCTGCCTCAAATATAATATGGTTACATTATATTACATCAGAAATCTATTGCAATGCAATGCTGTAATTTAACTTTTCCTCATGGTACATTTCACATGAGACCCAGAGCGGATAGAATGAAAAATATCTCCAGTTCTTCACCCTCTGCAGCAGCCGTCAGCTTCCTGTTTGGGTTTGATTACTCCCAGATCATCATCTTCTTCTTCACATGCCTGTAATTAGATCCCAGATCATCATTGTTTACATTACTGTCGCCATGGAAATCTTGCTTAGATCCAATGACTTTATTTCTTTTTTCTCTCTTTTCTTTCTTCATTTTTTTTTTGGTATATTTTATTTACTTGAACTAAATCTTCAAAGTCTGTGAAATTTTATTAATTACTTACGGTTAAGTCTGTGTTCCATTAGACAGATAAGACACACGTAAAGTTATCTGTAAGTTTTAAATGAATAAGATTGAAGTAAAAGGTCTCCTATTACAATGACCTGTTAATTAAATTGATTTTCTCATAGGGAAATTTGTTTTGCTTTTTAATAGTGCTGAATATTATGGACTATCCTCATTCTGGAGTTTCAGATAGTCAGAGAGTAGTATTTTTCTCCGCATTTTTGCTGCTTTATGGTGGAGTCCCTATTGTTGGTGTTGTGTTTTGTTCCCCCTGAGTAGCTCCCGCCCATTTTCTAATTGTTTCCTAGGAAGGGTGTTGTGGTAGTTTGAATTGGTATGGCCCCCGTAGACTCTTTTGAATGCTTAGTCTATAGGGAGTGGCAGTATTAGGAGGTATGACCTTGTTGGAGTGGGTGTGACCTTGTTGGAGGAAGCACGTCACTGTCCCGGTGGGTTTTGAGGTCTCGTACATGCTCAAGCCGTCCCCAGTGTGACCATCTCTTCTTGCTGCGTGCAGATCAAAATCTCCCAGCTACCTCTCCAGCATCATGCATGCCTGCGTACCATCATGCTTTCTACCATGATGATAATGGACTGAACTCTGAAACTCAAAGCTAATGCCTTCCTTTATAAAAGTTGCCGCAGTCATGGTGTCTGTCTGTCTCTGTCTCTCAGGTTTATTTTTATTATGTATATAGTGTATTGTCTCCTGCATGTGTACCTGATCTCATTATGGATGATTGTGAGCTCCGATATGGTTGCTGGGAATTGAACTCAGGACCTCTGGAAGAGCACCCGGTGCTCTTAACTGCTGAGCCATCTCTCCAGCCCGGTCATGGTGTCTCTTCACAGCAGTAGAAACCCTAACTAAGCCCAGTGTGAAGGGAGTATGGAGTTGAGGTTGGGCATCATTTTCCTGAGAACTCAAGGCTCCTGTCTTTTAGATATGGCTATGTTTCTGCTTTTCTCCTTCTTACCCTTGTAACCAGTAAGTCACACAGAACAATTTCGTTACAGTTCATCAGGTTGTTCATCTCCCCGAGTTCCTATCCACGCCGTATCTTTGAAGAAAAGGTACCAAGCATTCTTACTAGAAGTGTTTCTGTCTAGAGTTAGGTTTCAGTACTATTTGTGTATGGAATTGTTTTGATTTTCTTTCTTTTATAAATAAGATTTCAAGAATTCGTGTGGATGTAGCTTGTTATGGGCCTTTTTCTTCTTTAGAATGGTCACCTAGCAAACCTTGTAGCCTGAAAAAAGTGTGTCATGGTGTTTTCTCCACGGTGTCCTCTCTGATTGTAGCTTTTGAAGCTACTGTGAAGATGATATTGAAATTTTCAAGTTTGCTATTTTAAATTTTTCTTTTCCATTACTTTCTCATTTTGTTTTAATTTCTTTCTTTTGACATTTACTTATTTGTGTGTGTACACATAGGCATATGCTCAGGTTACAAGCACAGATATGCAGGTCAGAGGACAGCTTGTGGGGGTCGGTGCTCCTTTCTCCATGTGGGTGCTAGGGATGGAACTGGTCATCAGCTCTGTCTTTACCTGCTGAGCCAGCTTGTTAGCCCTTGCTCAGCTTTCATGGAGATTTCGGTTTTAACTTCAACTCTTTTATTATAGTTTATAACATTTTCTTATAATGCTTTTAGTTTCATTTTTTTCCTGTTACTATTTTTGCTGAGTGGTTACGGTCACACATCTCCTCTATAGTAAGCTCTTAATACTTAAATGTTTTTCTTCTTCAGTTCCATTTTTTCCTGTCTGCTTATTCTCTCTGGTAGGTTGTAGGGGAAGCTGATGGACCTTGTCTTCCTCGCAGGGGATTATTAAGTATTAAACTTAACGTAGATCCTTTTCATTGAGCTGCTTGGTTTCTGAAGGGAGTGTTATCACTCTGTAAATCCCGACTGCCAATGTTTTGGGACCTGGGGTGGTAGGGGTTGTTGCCGGGGCTTCAATCTTACCATTTATTGTACTGTGTGCCAACCAAGACTGATGATTTTCATTTCAGACTAGAGAGGACCCTGTTTTTTTCTGGGTTAGAACACATGGGTCACTTGCTGTGTGGTATATAATTTATCTGTGATTAGACTTTTTATTAATCCCAACCTTTTTACTCCCGTCCTCCAAGGCCTGTCTGTTATTGGCATGGTTCTGCAGTTTTCAAGATCCAGTAGAACCCCTCTTCCATATCACCTTCCTCCTTGGGTCCTTCATCTGTGTCTTAGTTAGGGTTTCTGTTGCTGTGAAGAGACACCAGGATCACAGAAACTCTTATAAAGGGAAAATTTTAACTGGGGCTCGCTTACTATTCAGAGTCCATTATTAGGATGGCTGCAGGGAACAGGGTGACATGCAGGCTAACATGGTGCATTCTCTATCTGAAAACAACAGGAAGTGAACTGAGACACTGGGTGTGGCTTGAGCATATATGAGCCTTCAAAGCCCACCTCCACAGTGACATACTTCCTCCTGGAAGGCCATACCTACTCTAACAAAGCCACATCTCCTAATAGTGCCTCTCCCTATGAGTGTATGGGGGGCGAACCACATTCAAACTACCACAGTCTGTACCATTGTGCATTTAAATCTTTTGCTGATTCAGTGATTTCCTCTGGCTTTGTATTGTAGGTTTCTATTTTCCCCATTTCATTGGTGGTTTGGGATGGGGAAAGAGCTGGCTTGTGTTTAGCCAGGAGACTGAGGAATGTGTAACCCTGTGAGCTGAGCTCAGTACTTTTCTTTATGCTGTCTGCGAACTTCATGTATCCAACTTCATATTGTGCATTTAACACACACACACACACGGAAATGGACAGTATATTAATTTAGGAATAAAAGAAGGAAGACAGTGCCTAAGGTAAGGGAGTTTAAATTGTTAGGTGTTAGGGTTTTGTTGATAATCTCAGAGCTTTGTGCTTTTGAAAGAAAGACACTGCCATAGTTTGGATCTTAGCTGCTCCCCAAAGGCATTGTTCCACCATGTGGAGCTACTTGGAGGTAGTGGAACCTTTGAAAGCTGATGCCTAGTGGGAGGTTTTAGATTATCGGGAAGCCTGCCACAGATGGGGGTATGGACACCACAACCTCTCTCTTTGTATTTCTTCATGTTCCAGCCATGAAATGAGCAATTTTTCTCCATCATGTACTCAACCACATCAGCCACCATGAGCCTAAAGCAACTGGGCTGGTAGAGCATGGCCTGAAATCACCAAAGCTGAGTGGCAACATAAACATTCTCATTAAAGTTGATTCACCCCGGTGTTTCTTATAATACTAAAGTTGGTACGTATATTAGTAAGTTATAAGTACAGGTCAAGTTCATCTTTTTATCAAATTCTTTTGGTTTATTTATTTATTGTTTTTAAGCAGTAGGAGTTGAACCATGACCTAGCGCATGTTAAACATTCTATTGTTTTGGCTTATTTTAGAGCTTGAGAAGTGCATGTGTTATATGTGTTGGAACTGCTTGCTTTTTTGGTGGGATATATTATGGCATTGTACACTAATGTATACATACCACATCATCATCACATTGCTCAACTAACCTCTTGCTGACTTATTTGGTGAAATAATGGTGCTGAAATTGGATAGAGTAACTTGACCATAGTAGAGGCAGCAGGAAAAAAAAAAAAAAGAAAGAAGACAGTTCTCCAGGATTGCTCCAGGACAGCAGTGTGTCTTAGTTTGGGCTGCTATTATAAGATCCCATAGGCTGAGTGCTTAAGGAGCGTTTCTCACAGTCCCCAACCTGGGAAGTACAAGGTCAAAGAGCTTTGAAGCCCGCATTGGGTAAGATCCTCTTCCTGGCTTGTAGATATTTGTTTTCTTGCTGTGTCTACACTTGGAGAGAATGAGAGGACTGTTTCTCTTTCTCTTGGACACTAGTCCCCACCTCTCATAAGCTCATATGAACCTAATTACCTCTTACAGGTCAAACATTAAATTATCAACAAATTAGAGTTTGTTTTTGTTTTCAAGACAGGGTTTCTCTGTATAGCTCTAGCTGTCCTGGAACTCACTCTGTAGACCAGGCTGGCCTTGAACTCACAGAGATCCTTCTGCTTCTGCCCCCTAAATGCTGGGATCAAAGATGTGAGTACCATGTCTGGCTACAAATTAGGGTTTTATCAATTAAATTAAATTTAACAATTAAATTAAAGCTAACACATTGTTAGCATTTTCAGTTTTGAAGATAAATATAAACAAATGAAAATATAACACTATGATGGTGTTATATGGCTAAGGAGTACACATTTTCATTCTCTAATTCAAGAACCCTTACCTCAGTAAACAAGATCTTAAGATGGAAAGGTTTAGGTACAGAATACATCTTTGCCATAGCTGGGCACGCTTTGCGTCGTGAATCTAGTCAGACCCAGAGCTAATACTAGTGGAGCAGCCTGAGTGGCTCCCTAGGCTACGCCTCCTCCATTGTGAGGCTTGTGAGTGACAGGTTCTGACTCTTCCCTGCTGTGTGTGTCTCTGCGGTGCCAGAGTGAGTGGAGCAGAGGCAGGTGCAGCCCGTGTGAGAGGCATCCCTGCCTACCAGTTCACAGTCGACTTACTCTTAATTCCCAGTGTATCGCTTTTGTTTTCCTTGGCCTTGTATCTAATGCCTTTGAAGACATGTTGAGGCATCGTTCAAAGAAACTACTTTGGTTAATGGCTGATTTCAAAGGGGCCGAGTTTTGTGATTGTTGAATATTTTCCAGCCCCGGGAATTTAGATAGAAGGTGAAAACGTGTGTATTTGGTAAGGATGGATTTTTAAATACAAAAGCTTGTTTTTTAGTTAGTGTTCATGGGTTAGCTCTATCAAATGTCTCCTGTTACTGTACAGTGCCCGAGACTTGATTCTTGGTGTGCAGTCTGTGAATCAATCAAAACTCAGGAACCGGCCAATTCATCTGTCTTGAGAAATCTGAGTACTGGATACATGAGCAGCCATTGCAAGTGTTTGGGCTGTGGAACTGATGTCATCTGTTGACACTCGCTGTGGTTGGTGCCTAGCTGGTCCTGTGTTGGTGTTCTAGATTACACCCTCTTAGTGTGTCATACAACTCTGTTAAATCCAAAATGAATATTCAGCCATATAGAGTTCATTTTGAGATTATAGGTGTGTGCAACCATGTCTGTCTTTTATTTTCTTATTAACTATAGGTTTTCCCCTTTGGGACAGAGTCATTTAATACATTGAAATCAGCACACCCTCTTTGCCCTATCTGTCAGAGAGCAGGTTCGTAAACTGTAAAGCTGTGATTCCGCAGCTGACCTTGGCCCCGGTCTAGCCGTGCTGTAGATGAAAACTGCCTCGCCGCTCCCTGTCTCCCGTTCCTTCTACTTCCTGTTATTCTATCTTAATTTTCTCACCTTGGATCAGTGCATGTGGTATTTTTCTCATAACGTCATTCACCCGTTCTGATCCTCTAATTCCCAACGATATCTCTATAGTGCCATTATTTTCCCAAGCACCAGCTACGAGGTACTGGGGGAGGATTTATTTTCTCCATTTGGCATCTAAATAGCCCAGCCCATAACACCTATGGCTGTCCACTGCACATTATTAGGCAGAGGGGACCAGCATGTGATAGGAAACCTGAGCGCAGTGACTGTTAGGGGTGGTCATCAGGAACAGGCTGCCGTCCTGAAGGATCTGACTTGAGCAGACTGCACCGTGTTGGGCCCCTGAGTGCCAGTTTGACGCTCAGGTTGCAGAGGATCCAATTGGCTCTGATGTTTTACTGGGCCAGGATCTCCACTGGGTACTAGACTTTGTTACATACCATTAGATGGAAGAGGTCATCCAACCACGTTGCCATTTCCCAGCCGGGAAATAATTCCAGGAAGATGCTTGGCTCAATTGGTGCAGTGCAAAGAGCTGCCTTGTTGGCTAACAGAAACCGGCAAGACTTCTGGCACATAGAAATGTATGTGCTTGCACACACCCACATGCTCCCAGGCCTTATCCCTTGCCAAATATGTATCAAGTGAGAGACTTCTGGCTGTTGTACTTGAGACATTTTCCATGCAAGTTCACAGAAGGGTCCTTGTGGGTCATTTTAGGGGTTGAGCTGCCTTTGCCATCTACCATTACCTCTGGCAGGCAGCACCGTCCCTCCTGGGGTTGCTGCAGTCTGTCTCTGGCTACTTAGAAACAAGATGGATTCCATCAGTTGCAACCCCATATGCCAGCTGTGGACACTGCATACCAGTCTTCTGAGGTGCATTAGGATCATGGTTTCCTCAGATCAGGACAAGCTAACACTCTAAAACTAATGTTTTAGAACACCCCAAATGTTCCATGGCTGCATCTTTTTTTACCAAAGGTTATCTGTATTTCCTGGTCCCCTCTTGGCACATCTGTCCTTCTTTTCAGAATGTCTATGGCTTTTACCTAACTGACTTGTAAACATTCTTTGAAGTAAGCAGCTAAGGCATTGAAATCAGATCACAGACCATTTCCTGAACGAAGGCTGTTCCTCAGTTATTAACATTATTAAATCTTTGTTTGGATTTTATTTATATTATGTGTATGAAGCTTTGCCTGTATGCATGTGTGTGTATCATGTATGTGCCTGGTAACTGAGGAGATCAGAAGAGGCATTGGATCCCCTGGAACTAAAATCGCAGGTGGTTGTGAGACACTTTGTGGGTTCTGGGAATGGAACCTGGTCCTCTGAAAGAACAATGTATATTTTTACGTGCTGAGCCATCTCTCCAGCACCCCTACAAATATTTTTTAAGATGATATATAAAAGCACAAAAGTTGGGTCAGGTGTGATAGCTATAATTTCAGCCCTTAGGAGACTGAGGCAAGAGTATTATGAGTTCAAAGTCAGCCTTGTAAAATAACGAGTCTTTCAAACACAGGTAGGCACTCACTGAGCCTGTAAACAGGATTCAAGGTTATACTGTATCAGAACATGTATACATACATGTTATGATTAGCTTGTTTAAATCTAATGACTTTAAGTCTGTTTAAAAATATCTGGTGTATCATTTGTAACTTCTAAATGATTAACCATAAAAATTAAAAATCTTGCCTCGCTCCTTAAAACACAGAGAAGTATTGTTAATGATGGCCCCCTTCTGTGCAGTGGCATAGTAAGGCTTCTTACTTCTGTGGCCTGGTACCCATCCATCAACTCTTCCCATTTCCCTCACCACCCACTTTAGTCTCCCCAGCCTTCAGTAGCCTCTAGGCTACTTGAAACCTCTACAAGATTAGCTTCTGCATATCCATGAGCTCTTTCTGGGCGTGGCTTATGCCACGTAGGAAAATCAGCTCTCGTTCCTGTCATGCTACAGATGACAAAACTCCATTGTAGTCATCAACTGATGGACACTCGTGTTGAGTCCACGTCTTGGTGATTGAGAATGGTGTGACAACAGACATGTGCGTGTAGATGTCACGTCAGCGTACTGATTTTCTTTTCACTTCCCCTGGATTTGCACCCAGCGTTGGAGCTGCTAGATCCAATGGCAGCTCTGCTTTTAGTTTAGTTTTTATTTTAAACCACTTGTTTTTAATACAGGGTCTTGCTTTGTAGCCCAGACTGGCCTCGAACTCGCCTTCTCCCTGTTTCAGCCTCCAAAGTGCAGGGTTTTACTAGCACCCGTTACCACCCTCAGTTTTTAAAGCTTTCTTATTAACATGTGTTACATGTTTATGTGGTTGAGTAATTAATACTCATTGTATGTATATAGCGTATGCAGTCACCTGCAGTGGAACACTCTGAATGATCCCTTACCTCTGCTGTTGTAAAGGATACTCAGTCATGTATGAGCAGGTATTACTTCAGTTCAAAGTATCTAAAGAGCAAGTTGATGGTTTAAGCTTCTGGTTGGTGATCCTGGACAAATGCATCTTTTTCTCATGACCTTAGACAAAGGACAGAAAATTTCCAAATTCCAGAACGTAAGGTCACCTTCCTTCCTGCTACCTCCCAGGAACCAGGCAGGCACTGGCCTGATTTCTGTGTCACCAGAGTCTCATTTTTTGTCAGTTTGAAGACTTCATGTGAGTTGGGTTGTACACTCTGTCCTCTTGCCTCTTGCGTTTGGCATCTTCTTGGACAACATGCTTTCAACAGTCCTCTTTTTTAATTCAAGGAACTAAATTCTGATCTTTAGGCCACATTGCAAACTTTTATGGCGAAGTGTTAGGCATAGGTGAACATAGTTGCATGCCTTTCCTCATGCTGATACGATTGGAGGGCTTTTTGTTGGTTTGGTTTGTTTTGTTTTAAATAGGATTATGGATCCATCTCAACGTGCCCAGAATCAGGGAGACCCTTTGTTAAAGGACTTTCTGGGCAAATTGGAATTAATTGGCCACTGTAGCCTCTTTTAGGACATACTGTAAGCTACAGTAGGGGACAGAGATAGGCATTTGGAGAGGCTCCGTTTGGAAGCCAGGTCCAGGTAGAGTATTTGCTGGAGGCAAAAACATCCCCTGATTTCAGTTAGTTAAGTTGTTTATAAAATTCTTTTTATAACTTAGTTTCTTTTTAAAGATTATGTACACATTATGTTTTACTACTTTTCTGTCTTCCACCATACTATTTTAAGAACATCACCTTCATTTAGGTTTTTAATATACTGAAAAGTAGTACCCAATCGGAAGCATTAAGCTTAATACCTTAAACTACCAGGTATTATTATTTCAAGGTAAGGTGCTTGGTTTGACAGGCTCCAGTTTGATTATTTTGATGTCAGCTTAATTTTTTTAAATCTAGTCAGTTTTTAGGCTGAATTGTCGGGCATTTTCCTAGCAGGACTTCTGAGCAGCTGGGTGTTGATCTTCATCTGCCTCCGGAATCATTCATTAGGTGGGAATTAGCAGAACGCCTCACCTGCTGATGTTCAAGTATAATCTGTGCTTTCGCTCTCTGAGGTAGATGAAACCCTTGACTTAACTCATTTCTGAGCTAGTATGGGATTATTTTATAAATTCCATCTTCGGTGTGCATCCACATAAAGCCAAAGGAAGCTTAAAATGTGCTTCAAGACAAAAAATAGCCAGTGTCAATTTCTGCTTCTTGGTAACCACGTTTCTTTCAGACTTTGTTTCCTGGCCACAAGAAGATGCATGGCTTCTTTAAGAGACAGCTTCCTGGTTCATCCTGGTGGCAAGAACATCTTTGGCACTTTCAGGTAGTCCAGCTACAGAGCACTTAACTGGGGTTTGTGAGCAGATTACTATCAGTTGCTTAATGACAACACAGACCCACTGCATTGCTTACTGTACTACATAATTTTCTATCCAAATTGTGATCCGTGCTGCTCTTACAAGCAGGCAGGATGCCAGCGGCACTATTTCTTAGGAGCAGTGGGACCAGGTGGCAGTTTTAGGAATGTGTCTGAGCCCTTCCATACTTTACTAAATTTCTGAGGCCTTCTTATGCTTTTCTTTGCCTTTCTCTATAAATTTCTGGTTTTGAAAAATCAGACAAATAGTGCACGAATATATCACCGTAGAAAAATTTAAACCATAAAGAAGTCTCCCAGGAAACAATGAAATTTCATCTTTTACAATCCACATTTCAGTCGTAATAAAGGCTGTTCTTCTAGAATTTTAATGTAAAATTGTTTGGCCTGTAGTTTTGTCTACTTTATTGAGCTGATTCACACATACTATATTTGTGTGTGTACAAATATATACATATATACAAAGGAACATATATATTTAGGTATTTTTCAAACTTTGCTGTTTTAAAGCTATGTTGATTCCAATTGTACATGTACTTTGTTTTAAACATTTACTACTCCCCTGCCTATCATCCCTTCTTGTGTTGTGTTGTGTTAGGAAGATCTCCACCCCTTTGACGAAATACCTGAGGGACACAAGAGAGGGAAATGCCTCAGAGTTCCAGAGCATGGCCCTTGCCTCATTTGTCACTTGCAGTGACACCAGATAGGAGGTTGGTGGGGAGCCTGTGATAGAGCAAATCTGATGGCCTCATGTCAGCCAGGAAACAAAGAGGGGAGGAGGACCAGGCTTCCATCATCCCCCAGGGGAACTCCCACTCAAGTCCCAACTGCCTTCTGCTAGGCCCTGGATCTGGAATGTTCCACGACTGAAGGCAGACCAGTCACCAAGGCTGTTAACACACAAGTTTTTGTAGGGGTGCCTCAGATCCAACCTGTAACAGTTACTATGAACTTGTTTGTTGTTCTTTGCTTGTATGTATTATTAGTTCTCTATCTGAATTATTAGGTATCTATATCTATATATATCTCAACATTTGATATATGTAGTAAAAAATTTCAAGCACCATTGAGTCATAAATTTTCTCTCTCTCTCTCTCTCTCTCTCTCTCTCTCTCTCTCTCTCTCTCTCTCTTTCTTTCTTTCTTTCTTTCTTTTTTTCTTCCAGACAAGGTTTCTCTGTAGTTTTGGTGCCTGTCCTGGAACTAGCTCTTGTAGACCAGGCTGGTCTCAAACTCACAGAGATCCATCTGCCTCTGCCTCCTGAGTGCTGGGATTAAAGACGTGTACCACCCTGCCTGCATCATAAATTTTCTTACTAGAAGCAAAATATGACTTGTTTACTTATACATCTGACCTGTATAAAGCTTCTCAGACATACTTAGTATGTTTGGCTTGTTGATTTGTTTGCCAGTGATAACTTCAGGATTTCAGAGTGAAACTTAGTGTTTCTCTATGGCTGACTACTGATGATAAACACTTGGGCAAGTAGGGTCCAGTCACATGGGATAACCAAGAAGTTACAGCCAACCGAAAGGTCTTTCATTTTAAAGCTCAAATTGAGAGCCTAACATTTTTAAAGTCTATTTTCCATGCCTGTAACTCCTTAATTCTTTCTCAAATACCGACTTTATAAATTTGTGCAAAGAATAGCTTATATTATTACAAATTATTGCTTATATTTTATTGCATAGTATTATTTTAACAAGGTGGTACTATAACGTACTCATTTGCTATGAAATATTACCATGAGAAATTAAAATAAAACTTACCCAAGAAAATAAGGCAATAAAGATTTCATAAGACAAGTGATTTTTCTCAGCAAATTGCTGCACCAATTTCTAATTCACTATCTTGTTTTATGGCCAAATGTGCCTTTTGACCTCATTGGGTGAAACGCAGGCCCCAGAATCTAACAGCTAGCAGTGTGAACCGGAATACTTGCTCTTGTGTGATGAGAGCCTTCACATGACAGTTACATGGAGAGCTGTCCCATATTTCAATATTTAGAATTTTTTTTTTTAGAATTCCCAGTGCATCCATGTTTGAGCTATACCCCTTGTTGGAGACTTGCTTTTAGTCCATAGCTGGACTCTTTTTCTTCCTTATTCTTGACATAGAATTGACAGAATAAGCTATGACCTGAGTGTTTACATAATAAGAGCTTACAATACATTTATTTTTTTTTCCTGTGGGTATCTTTGGATACCTATTAGATGGCAGGCACTGTGTTGTGTTTTTGAAGGGCTCCCTGACCCATAGGGAGCCAGTCAAGTACATATACAATTATAGTTGAATATGTTAAGTGCTTTTGTCGCGATACTTGCAAAAGGCCATGTGAATAGGAACATCCAGCAGTTGGGCTACTTGAAAAATTCTTCCTGGAGAAATATTTGCTTCCTAGAGTCTTACTGTCAGAATCTACTTAAACTATCTAGAAAAAGAAAACGGGAGAAGGCCCCATCTACGCTGCCTCTTAAACTCCCATGTGTAGCCCGCCATATAGTAGACCATACTCTGATACCAGTGTCATTCAGGTGTATTAGATTATAGCTGTCAAAAGCCTGGCTCAAAGTGGCTTAGTAATAAGGACTTTTATTTATTAACGTAAGCAGAAGTTCAGAGCAAGCAGACTTGTTTTGTTTAGGAGTTCAGTTTCATTGAAACATTTTTTTTTAACGCTGTCATTTCTCTACATGTGGGTGAGGCTTTCCATGTGTTAAAATGATGGCTGCACCTGCACCAGATGAATGCGTTATGACATCACTTATTCAAGAGTAGCCATCAAAGCCTACACTTTGTCTAATGAGCTCCCTCTCGCTGCCGTGTGCTGTGCTTGTGCCTCTGTGTATCTGCTTGCTTGTTGATTGCCTCTGTGCCCAACTGCAGACCTGAGCTGCACTCATATCCAGAGACAGTGGTGGATGGGCCAGAAAACAGGGAGCTTTGCCTGTCAGGTATTACTATTATGATCAGGGTGGTAGGGACTGTCATTTCTCATTTGGGGGCCTGTTCTATTCTTTCCTTGAGTCATAGTCTTTACAGGATAAAGTTTAGGATACATATTTCAAATTTATATATGAGTAATAAAATATATTATTATTGTAGTAATATAATATTTATATTATATAATTATACATTATATATTACTATAGATTGATTTTCTCGAGACTTGTTGAGAGTTGGGAAGATGGCTGTGTAAGTGAAGTGCTGCTTGCTATGCAAGCTACACAGAATTCAGATTGCTGGAAGAATGGATGCGGTTGCAATACACATCAGCAATCCCAGTGTGCCTCCAGCTGGGCATTGGGAGGCAGAGGCCGGAGAATTGTCTGTAGTTCACGGGCCAGTTAGTGACTTATGAAGTAGTGAACGAGAGAGACCGTGTCTCAAACAAGGTGAAAGGGAAAGACCAAATTCAATGTTGTCTTCTGACTTCCATGGACATGCCTGAACTCATATAGAAACTACATGCAGACACATGTAGGTGGAGCTTCTCCATGTCCCAGCAGCCACTCCCAAATAACCATTCAGTGACTTATTAATTATAAATGCTCCGCCAATAGCTCAGACTTTTTATTTGCTAACTCTTATATTTTAAATTGACCTGTATATCTATGCTCTGCCAGATGACTTGAAACCTTTTCTCAGTGTGACAAGTTAATCTCCTTCTCTCTGTGTCATCTCTCCTGAGACTGTGAGGCTCCTCTCCTTCTTTGCATTCTCATTTTTCTGCAGGTCCCACCTAACCTCTACCTGTCCAGCTTCTTTGTTAACCCAAACCACAGTGACACATATTGACTCAGTGAAAAGGAATATTACACACACACACACACACACAGAGAGAGAGAGAGAGAGAGAGAGAGAGAGAGAGAGAGAGAGAGAGAGAGAATGAGGGAATGCAGACTTGTCAATAGTGACCTACCCTGTTGGTGAATTTAGAATATCCTTTCATTTATTTCTACAGACACTCTTTCTCATACATATGTGCATGCTACACTCTTGCTCATACATACATACATGCTGTCCTTCCCCTTGGACATACACAAAACACATGTTATAGAGAAAAGCCCACAAGTTTCCATGTTGAGTGAGGAACGTGGGTGGGGCTGTTTTTCCTTTTCTTCTGCTTCCTTTTTACACACACACACACAAACTACATATTTGAGTTCAATAGAATTTATGGTAGTAATGTATGTTTTAGTACTAAAAATTTCATGGGAACAGTTAATAGAGAAATCTATTTGAAAACACAGATTTTCTGTTGATTTGCATCAACATTTACCACCTTGCTTTTTCTTTGCTGACAGAGCCTTGAGTCTTGTCTACAGCATTAGATCTGGATTTTTAAGATGAAATTCATGGAGTTTGTTATTACTAAAGATTCTTAATGTGGACCTCAGATCCTTGATCGAGTCTGTTGCCTAAATGATGAAGGCATGCCATTAAAAGCTGGCTGGAGATACTATATAGATATTATATTGATGTGGTGGATGTGGGAGGACAGTGCTTTATTCTGTATTGCCTCTCCCTTCAATATAGAGAGAGACTCTAGCATGATTAAATGGAGTTAAACCACAGGTTTGGAGAATGAATTCATTTTTTGTAAGTCTTAGCTTCTAGATAACGTTAAGAGTGGGGAAAAATGACTTGATACTTTCCATTTGTACCTGCTGGATAGACTTGCTTTGAAAAAAAATGTGCCATTGCTACCTTGACTAGACTGTAGAATGATTCAGCATTAGGTTTTGACTTAAGTATACCTTTAGTCTGTGACGGACACACATACTGCCCCCGAAATTTTGTTTGTGGTTGAAGATAACTGCTCTTTCGATTGCCTTAGGACTCAGTGGGCCTAAAAGTGTTTTCTTGATTGCTTTCATACTATTGACCTGTCCTCATAAGCTGGAGGTCTTGGGAGAATATGGACATGACCGCATCACACACAGTGGTGTAATGCCATGTGAGAATTGAAAGACTTGTGTACACCACGGTAGAAATACTCCCTCTGTTTACATAGATAATGCCAGGTTCGCAGCTGTGCACTGTTTCAATTTATGCGAAAAGCTCTTCTCACTATAAAACAGTTTCCCCTTTCCAGGTTTTCATGTTTCTGAAATAAGTGCGTGTGACAGTCTAGCACCCTGTCGTGATTTTCAGTATTAAGCATCGTCCGCTGACTCCTTGCCTTGTTGGATGAGCGCTCATTCATTTACTCGTTCCTGTTAGGGCTCATGCTCAGTCTACCTGTATTCCACCTCCTATACGGCTAATCACCACGCTTGGTAGATCATTATCAGCAGCAGCAGCATGCAGATTATATTCCTAGCTAAACCAGAGACTACAACGATGGCTTTACTTGTTTGTCTTGAGCTAGTAATTGAGCCTAATTTTTTGATTACTAGGTCTTCTGTGTACTTGTCAGTAGTTCAGCACCAATGTCTTGGGCTAGTCAGACATAATTATTCTTTTCTTTCTTTGGCAGTGACGGCGTGTATGTATCCTACTCCAGTTTGAATTTCAGCTAATGGCTTAACATTTACATCATCATCATAAGATCCCCTGAGGCTCATTTTGTTCCTCTTTGAAGTTCCTGAGTTTTAGTTTAACGTCCAATTAGCAGGATGTAGCAAATCTGTGCTCTTTAGGGGTGGTTGTACCACTCTCAGTATTGCTGTCTCCATGCATGTTGACTGCATATATGAGTAACAAGGATGTGTTTCATGGAAGGATGTTAACATGGCTTTAATTTTTCTTTTACATTTATTTCCTGTTTGATGCGTGTGAGTGTGTGTGTGTGTATGCACACGTGCATGCTTGTGTGCAAGGGAAGGAAGGCATGCTCATGCCACGGCAAACACATAAATTAGATGACAATTCATGGGGCCAGTTCTTGTTTTGCACTAGAGAGTACTAGGGGATCAAACTTAGGTCCTTAAGCTTGGCAGCGAGCACCTTCACCTGCTGAACCATCCTTCTGAATCTACTCTGATACAATTTCCCTTTGCATTTTTAAAAATCTGTTGCTGCGTGGATCTTAGTGTCCTGTACGATTTAACTCGCATCCCAGAGGAGAATTATAAAGAAGTACAGGGATGAAAAAAATGTGGGCTTTTTTGGTTTGGTTTAAGTAATTTGATGGTTCTTTCTTAAAAACATTTCTTTTTTATTTTTATATAAAAAGGAAGCATGCATTTTTTTTTTTTTTTGATTTTTCGAGACAGGGTTTCTCCGTAGCTTTTGGTTCCTGTCCTGGAACTAGCTCTTGTAGACCAGGCTGGTCTCGAACTCACAGAGATCCGCCTGCCTCTGCCTCCTGAGTGCTGGGATTAAAGGCGTGCGCCACCACTGTCCAGCTGGAAGCATGCATTTTTATGTTTTCATATTTTATCAGATGTTCTAAGGGAAATAAACTAGAAAGTTAATCTTGGGCGGGGAAAGTAGACATTTCCCTTGGGCAGGGAAATGGAAGCCCAGTGGTGCTGACAAGGTGTTAGACATGAGAACGAAACAAACAAACAAACAGTATTTTCAGAAAAGTGAGGGGACAGAAGAACAAGAGGAGATTTATGGGTAAGTTGTTGGCAGAAGAAAGCGGAAGTCAGTCTAGGCTTGACAAGCAGTGCGCCTTTAGCAGAGGGTCAGTTGCACGGTGCTTGAAGCACCGACTGATAGGGCAACAGGAGGGGAGGAGTAAGTTACGGAAAGGAGCAGGCAAACCACTGTGTGCTGGTGAAGCTCACAGGCAGTGGCTTCTTGCAAAGCGACAGCCTTGGCTGCTCCTCTTGAGGCTCCACTGAGGGAAGCTCCTTTTTACTCTCCAACCCAGCGTGCTCTAGTTGGCTAGATCTAATTGCAGGGCAGTTGCCCAGGGATTCTGAGAGAGCAGGTTTGCAGGACGAAGTCTCATATAATACAGAGTATTGGCACAGCATCACATTCAAGATACAGTACTAGAGAATTCTCTGCCCCAGAGGCCTCACGTCAGTCCCCTTCCAGAACCTGCGCTGGCGTGCCTCCTGGTTTGTAGTCTCTAGGGCAGGCTGTACTGTTAGGGTGTACGTAGGGCTTGGTGGTTAGCCAAAGGGTGATAGCAAATTATGGGCCATAAAAGTTCTGCACTAAATACTTGTTAAAAACAGAAAGACATTTTATTTGCTTTACTACAGCAGGGGATAGATACTTTACTATGAACCTCGATTCAACTATGAATGTAGGAGAGATAGCTGGGGTTAATAGTCAACCAGTAAGGTGGGATAGAGGAAAGAAAATTGCAGAGAGTAGATCAAGAGGAGGCTCTTACCAAAGGCAGGTAATGACCTTAGACATCAAGTGTAGGAAATTAGGGTGCCCAGGTAGGAGATTCTTGTCCAATCGATATGGTGGGATCCTTTGAAATACCTAGACTCCGCAGGCTGAGGATAGGATCTAGTTGTGAAAGGCTCTCCGGGAAGTTTGACTAGAGTTTGGTTGAGGAGGGAGACTTTGGTGCTATGAAACCTGGCACTGTAGATTGAGATATACATAGGCATATTCATAGGTTGCTCTTTTATGGAGTGGGTCAGGTCCAGTGGCAGGAGAAGTCTTGCTCACACCTTTGATGATCTAAGCATTCTAAATATGAACCCCACCTTTCTTTTTTTTTTTTTTAAAAAAAATTATTATGTATATAATATTCTGTCTGTGTGTATGCCTGCTGGCCAGAAGAGGGCACCAGACCTCATTACAGATAATTGTGAGCCACCATGTGGTTGCTGGAATTGAACTCAGGACCTTTGGAAGAGTAGGCAATGCTCTTAACCTCTGAGCCATCTCTCCAGCCCCGAACCCCACCTTTCTGTTTCTACTCTTTGCTTTGAAGACCTTAAGCCATTGGTACTGGCAGGGATGTAGGACAGAGGTTGTCTGTGAAAGAGAAGCTTGGGAGAAATCGCAGAGGCAACAAGCTGAGGTGCTTCTGGGGTCGTCTGGACAGTGGGAGAAAGAGAAGACGGGTTCTTCAACTGTGGTAGCCCCAAGTGAATGAAAGGGGAGTCAGTGTGTTAGTTGCTTTCCTCATTGCTAGAACAGAAACTCTGACAGGAGCAACTTGGCTCCTATCTCAAGGCTACTGCTGTGGTGGTGAAGTCAGTGGCAGGAACTGGAGAGCTGGTCACACTGAATCCACAGTCAGGGCAGAGAGGTGAATCTCGGTACTCAGCTTCCCTGTGTCAGACTCCAGTCCATGAGATGGTGCTGCCCACAATCATCCCACCCTGGTCAACCCAGCCTAGAGACTCCCTCATAGACATAGCTAGAGGTTTGTCTCCTAGGTGGCTCTGGATTCTGTCACATCTAATGATATTGACTAGAACAATCTCCTTGTGTTTTCTTCACCTCATGCCAACAAGCCTCTAAAGAGAGTCATCATCTTTGACTTATTTTTTGAGACAGGATCTCACTCTGTAGCCCAGGCTAATTTGAACTTGTGGTCCTTCTGCTCTGCTCTCTGGAATGCTAGGATAACAGGGATGCCTCACTTTTTTATTTTTTTTAAAGGCATGCCACATCGTGTGTAGCCCAAGCTATTTTCACTTGCTGTGTAGCCTAGGCTGACCTTGAACTTTCGCTCTTCCTGCCTCAGCCTTCAGTATGCTAGGATTAAGGGCATGTACTACTATACTTTAAAAAAAAAACTTTGTTTTAAATATATATCATTTACTGCTTTACACAGTGCATGTGTGTGCACACTAGTAATCATAAAGTTATGTTTGCAAAAGGAGAGAACACTGAATTGCCTGTTAGATTGATCTCTAGCCTTTAAAATACTTAGGTACGAGGTGTATGGGACTCAATCTTTCTTTTGCCTTAGTCCCTGCACCTATTACGAAAGGGATTGCAAAGTTATTGACTGGCCCTGAGCACAGACTCCATAAGGAGCTTGAGGAATGTCCATGTCTGGGGCGGAATAGGCATGCTTGATGAGTGTGTGTAATTGAGAGAGGGAGGCTGCGTGATGGTGAATTGATTAAGGGGCAGGCAGAGGGACCCTTGGAGAGAGAGTGGGAGGAGCAGGAGAAATATGGGCCCAGCAGTTGGTTGGAGGACTCTCTGAGCCAAGGACCCTGTCAGAGCCCCTTCTCAACTGGTAGAGAGAAAGGGTGTCTATAGAGGTGCAGGTGGCTAGTTCCTTTGTTCAGAATTTAGTTTCACGAGACAAGATCCTCTTCCTGATGTTATTTCAAAATGTTAGTTACATCTTAGAACCCTGGAGTTGTGTGGATAACTCAAGAAAATTCACAGGCAAAGGATTTAATAGCACCAGTAAATGTACTAGCTGAGCAACACATCAGGCTTCCCTTTCTTCTACACTGCTTTCCTCAGGAAGTTTTAATTTTCCTTGTTGAGTATTTTTGGTAGACTGGGTTTTCACAGGCTGTTCAGCTTCACGGTAGGAATATTTTATTGTTAGGTTTGGAAGACGCTTTGGGCTCTCTTCTAGGTTAAGCCGTGCCTTCTTTAAAGCAAACTGTATTGACTAGAGGTACTAAGGCTGTATTTTTGTGGGAGCACTTGAGGGTGCCCATAGCCCTTCATTCATACTCATTCATTCATTCACTCTCTAGAATCAGAGCACTTGAGGGTGCCCATAGCCCTTCATTCACACTCATTCATTCATTCACTCTCTAGAATCAGCACCACAGTCATTATTCTGGCTTCCCGAGATTGGCCAGCTTGACTCCTGGTCCTCATCTGCCTTTTTAGTTCTAGATGAGTGAGCCAACCTTTGTGATTGCAGTAGGACCTGTGGGGCAATGGTTTTACCCTGTAAACATTTGTTTCTTGAGCTTGTTTAATAAAATGCTGATTGGCTGGTATCCAGGCAGGAAGTAGAGGTGAGGCAATGAGAACAGGAGAATTTTGGGAAGAAGTTTCTGCAGTCTGCAGTCATGATACAGACACCGGGCAAACAAGATGTGACTGTCTCGCCGAAAAAAGTACCGAGCCACGTGGCTAACACAGACTAGAATAATGGGCTAATATAAGTTATAAGAGCTAATAAGAAGCCTGAGCTAATGGGCCAATCAGTTTATAATTAATGTAGACCTCTGTGTGATTCTTTGAAACTTCACGGCTGCAGGACCAGGTGGGGCAGAAACCTCAGTCAACAAGTAGGGTCAATAATCCGAGTTGCTGTCTGTTTTCCCAGTTTGTGTGGGGATGGTGAAAGATGCCCACGTGCCCTGAGAAGGAGGAAGGCTCAGAGACATGTCTCATAAAGCATGCCACTCTTCTTACTGCTATTGCAATTCGGTCTCTGTCATCAGTAGCCTGGCACAATTTGCCAGCATCAACTTTATCCCAAACTGCAATTCCCTTTACAGTGCATTTTAGTGTGTGAGTTCTGTTCATCAGCAGCTGCTTAAAGGAACTAATAAATGTATCGATATTCACCAAACACGAAATAACCCAGAGAGGCTGTTTTATACTGTCATAGTTATTTGGTACATTTTAATCCCCCAGTAGGTGGCAGACGATGGAGTTTTCTTCTTCTGGTATGTGTGTGTGTGTGTGTGTTTTGGTTTTTTTTTTTATTTCTGTACATTAATGTTTAACATCCTCAAGCCAGTGTTCACAGCATCATTGTCAGGAGCATCCAGAAATTTCATATTGTGATGAAGTCTTCATTTTTCTTCCTTAGTCATAGAAATTAGTTCTCCCTGAACGGATCTCTACCCCCATGGTCAGGAAACGACTGCTGACCACATCCATCATGCCGATCTGCATATTATCGTATTTCAGAGGTTTTCCAATTAATCCTGTGGAAGCCAGAATCACTCCTAATTATAAGCCTGTTATGCCTCTTTATTTTTTGATGTACTTGTTAATTCATGCCTACCCCTGCAGCAGTCTGTAACATAGGGCTATTATCAGTGCTTTTGTCTTTAAAAGCCTCCTGTCTACTGTTTTGACTAAGATTGATCAACTGCACTCTGTAGAAATCAATCATTTTGGATTAAAAAAAAATCCATCCTGCCTATTTCTTAAGGCTACTCTCGCGTGATTCCTCCCCACCTAGCTTGATTAATCAGTCTGCCAGCCCAGTCGCTTTTCTCCATTTTGACTTCCCTTTCTTGCTTTTCTCTTTTTAAGGAACTGTCTGTCTTGATGCCTTTATTTCCTTGCTATCTTGTAGACGACACCTCTGGAATGAAGAGCCATTTGCAGAAGGCAATAGAATACTGCCTCTTTTTAAATCTACCCAGGCACTCTGCCCTTCCCCGTACCTTTTTTTTTTTTTTTTAAAGATTTATTTATTACGTATACAGTATTCTGCCTACATAGGATATATAGGCCAGTAGAGGGCACCAGATCTCATTATAGATGGTTGTGAGCCACCATGTGGTTGCTGGGAATTGAACTCAGGACCTCTGGAAGAACAGTCAGTGCTCTTAACCTCTGAGCCATCTCTCCAGCCCCCCCCCCCCCCCCGTACCTTTTTTAAAGACTGAAAACGACAATCCTTAGGTTTGGCAATTCTTTCCTTATTCATTTTTGATGCATCCTTTACCGTTGACTTCTAGGTGCTTTGGAGGAGTGCTGACATATACACGTTATTTATAGCATCACATCCCTTTAGAGTATGCTCATACCCTGATGTCTCATGCTTCTTTTGGATATATTCATTCATATTTTATTTTCTCCTAGGTACTGACTTTAACATAGACAGCTTACCTCTGCCTCGGAAAGCCCATCATGACTGGGCCCTTTTCCATGAAGAGTCCCCTAAAAACAACTATAAGCTCTTCCACGAGCCGGTCATCACCTTATTCAACCACACAGCTACCTTCAGCAGGCATTCCCACTTGCCGCTGACCACCCAGTACTTGGAGGATGTGGAAGTCCTGACATCACGCAGATACCTAGTTCCTTTGCAGTCAAAAAACAACCTAAGGCAAAGACTTGCTCCGCTGGTGTATGTACAGTCCGACTGTGATCCACCGTCAGACAGGGACAGCTATGTTCGGGAGCTGATGGCATACATCGAAGTCGATTCCTACGGTGAGTGTTTACGGAACAAAGAGCTTCCTCAGCAGCTGAAAAACCCAGCCTCCATGGACGCCGATGGCTTCTACAGAATCATCGCCCAGTATAAGTTCATCCTGGCATTCGAGAATGCAGTCTGTGATGATTACATCACAGAGAAGTTCTGGAGACCGCTGAAACTGGGGGTTGTGCCCGTGTATTATGGATCCCCCACCATTGCAGACTGGCTGCCAAGTAACAGAAGTGCCATTCTTGTTTCAGAATTTTCTCACCCTAGAGAGCTGGCAGATTTCATTAGGCAGCTGGATTATGATGACCGATCGTATGAGGCCTATGTAGAGTGGAAAGTGAAGGGCGAGATCTCTAACCAGCGACTTCTGACAGCTCTCCGGGAACGGAAGTGGGGAGTGCAAGATATCAACCAGGACAACTACATTGATACGTTTGAGTGTATGGTGTGCCACAGGGTATGGGAAAACAGCAGGCTACAGGAGCAGGTGAGTTAGTGCAAGTGTGTGTATGTGTGTGTGTGTGTGTGTGTGTGTGTGTGTGTGTACTGTCTCTGCCTCTCTGTGTGGTGTGGATCTTCTGTCTGTGGCTGCTACCTGCCACCATTCTCCATTCCTAGCAGAGTGGTGTGCCATACAAGAAGTCAGAAAATCATTTTAGTCTTTGGGGACACTGGCATGGTTACAATTCAGGACCTTCTGAAGCTCTTCAGTCCTCCTTGTTTCTAATGAAGAAGGCTTTTGCTACAGGTTCTGGGCATTGATACACGGGGCTGCAGAAGAAGGGAGAAGGTTCCCAGATCAGAAACTTAAGAGGTCTGCTTTCCATCTGCACAAGCAATCCTGTAATCCCGCCCTCGATTCTGTTGTTAAGGACCTTGTGAGTTGTGCCAGCCCCCTTCTCTCAATCCCACAGCCTGCCCTTAGGAAACTCACCTTGCGTATGCATTTAGCTACCTCTGTCTCCTTATTGATCTTGTTCTTTCTGACGTATACTCACGCTGACTAATGTCATTTAATTTTTCTAATCCTTAATGCTTGGGATCAGGAGAATTTCAGATATCGAAGTGTTTCAATTTATAAATTATTTGCACAACCTTTACCATTTGAACATTTCTAATCCTCAAATCCCAAACCTGAAATGTTCTAAAATTAGAAAGTGTTGAATGTAAATTTGCTGCTCCAAAAGTTGCAGACTTTGGAGCATTTCGGATTTCAGATCCTCAGGTCTCACTTGAGGGATGCTCAGCTTGTCAGAGTCTCAGGTCTCAGGTGAGGACCGCTCAACTTATGTGAAGACTTTGAATAACAATGAGGTTGATATTGTGGGGTGAAAACCAGAAGGACCACTCAACAAAATAGGGTTACTAATTTGGTAGTGCTTATTAATATGGTTGGCAATTGCCTGCAGAGAAACAGTTCTCACAGAGCGGTCCTGAGTGCTTTCTGCAGGGAGCTTTAAAAGGCGAAAATCATATCCTGGTTGTCAGTTGCAAGCAGAAGTAGAGCAAGCAAGCTGTTTAACAGAAGTAAGAAGCAGCAGTTAGCGCAGTGGGGAGGGGGCTTCTTGACCTTGACCTTGGAATTACCGAGACTGGGAAATTTTTATGGTACTTTTCTACAGGAAGGGGTTTGAGCAGGGGGTCAGATCTGAGTCAGAACCCAGATGCCTGCAGCAGAGATAGGATCTCACTGAACATGGAAATTTCTAGCTCTTTGATCTTGTACTATCCAGACTCAAGAATTGTTAGAAACACCTAGTTTATAGTGTTCTATAGCAGAATACTTAGTGACTACCCTAAGATATAATGTAGGATAGTAAATAAGGGTTATGTGCAAGAAAAATGGCGGAACTAATTTGTGAAAATTAAATTGAGTAAAAATGTATACAAAGTTGATAAAATGATTTCTCCATATTCTAGTAATAGATAGAAAAATAAGTTGTTAAAAAATACTATTACAGTACCGTAAAATATGAACTAATTAGAGTTGTTTGGCCAGTTAGAAGTAACACACTCCAGAAGTGAAAAATACCATTCAGAAAAGCCGAGGAGGAGCTAAATCAATGGACAGATAAATCATGTCCAAGGATTTTCTTAATATTTTTGTCGGTTCTAAAATTGATAGAGATTTAACATAATATCAATAGAAAGTCTATCAAGTATTTTTATAGCAACTGACAAATGAACATAAAAACTTTATGGAAAAGTAGATGACCTAAACTAACATGAAATTTGCAGGTAAATGGATAGAGCTAGGCATTAATATTCTTAGTGAGATAACCTAGACCAAGAAGACAAACATAGCATTTTTTCTCACAATTGTGGATACTAGCACTGAATCTTTAGATATTTTTGGAATATCCATAGAGGCCAAAAAGCTGGTAAGAGGCTTGAGGTGATGGGTTCAAGGGAAGGAATATAAAATGAAGGTAACGTGAAGGGAGATGGGAAATAATGGAACAAGGAGGATTAAGTGGGCTTGTAGGGCAAATGAAGGATTATGGGGAGGGAGAACTAACACTTCAGACCTTTGAAAAGGTCAGAGAAACCTAATACTATAGAAACATATATGTATAGACATGCATATGTATTTTTAAATGGAGATACCATTTAATATGAGGACAATGCCCCACCTAGACCCCATTGGCTATCAAAAGCTAAATGTAGCTGGGCGGTGGTGGCGCACGCCTTTAATCCCAGCACTCGGGAGGCAGAGGCAGGCGGATCTCTGTGAGTTCGAGACCAGCCTGGTCTACAAGAGCTAGTTCCAGGACAGGCTCCAAAACCACAGAGAAACCCTGTCTCGAAAAAGAAAAAAAAAAAAAAGCTAAATGTAAGAATGAGTTACCTCTGCTTTTTGACTTGTTGGTACCATGGACTCCCCCTCACAGAGATTGTGACAGCATATGCAAATTCGTACAAACTCAAGACACACATCTCAGCATGGAGGGAGCGGTGGTCAGGAAGTCTCACTCCTAGCTGAAGATATATCGATGGTTGATCCTGGGAGAGGAAGAATCGGTTTTCTTTAAGAGCATGACCCTTGGTAGGTAGGGCCATACTCCGGTGGATGCCCCCACACCATGGAATAAGTATAAGGGCAGCACATATTGGACTGGGTGGATTATTTAAAAAAAAAAAAAAAGAAGTCATGAAGTATGAAGTAGGGTAGAAAGGTACAGATGGATCTAGAAGACGTCGGGAGAGTAAATATAATCAAAATACATTGAATTAAAATCTTAAAGAATTAATTGAAATGAAAGACTTTCTATACATTTTGACAAAGATTTAAAAATATACACTGGAACCTGTAGAAGAATGGCGTTAAACCCCTCTCTCTTGCCGTGCACAAAAATCAGGTCACAGTGGATCAAGGACCTTAATTTAAAAAAAAAAAAAAAAAAAAAAAAAAAACTCCTAGAGGAAAAGGTATAGGAATAGGCAAGAACTTTCTAAATATACCCCTTTGGAAACAGCAAATACCCTCAAGAAATGACAAATGGGAGTTCATGGAATTAAAAAGCTTTTGCATAGTCTAAGAAACTATCAGCAGAGACAACACAGCCTACAGAATGGGAGGAGACTGTTGTCGGCTATGCTTCAGGCAGGGGTGTTGATATATCTGGACTATATAAAGAACGGCAAATATTAACATCAAAAACCAAAATAATAAATGGGCCAATGATCTAAACAGACAAGCCCTAAAAGATGAAACACAAATGGCTGTTGAAATGTATGAAAACATGCTCAACCCCATTAGTCATCAGAGAGAGATAAATGAAAGCCCTGAAATCCCGTCTCCATTCGGGATGGCAGTCATTATGAAGACACCAAATGATGATGAGGTTATGGTCATGACGGAACCCTGGTAGGCATGTAAATTAGTCTACTCACGATGGAAATCAGTGTGGAGGTGCCTAAGGACGCTAAGAATGTATCTATCGCACAACAGAGTTATACCACTTCCGGGTATTTGCATAAGATGCTGCAGATCAATGCCTCTCAGAAACTTGCACACTGATGCTTATTGCAGAACCGTTCACAGGAACTGTTATGGAATCAACCAGTTGTCCAGCAGCAGACGGATGGAGAAAGGAAACGTGGTTCACAGACATGGAGTTTTGTTTAGCTCTGACGACATTAAATTGTTAGCAAGGAAATCATGCTAAATGAATTAATCCAGTCTCAAATAAATGTCTCTCATATGTGGTTCCTTGATTAATTAGATTCATAAATCCACATGTAAATAAATAACTTAAAAAAACAAAACCGACTAAGGAAACAAAAGGAATTAATGGAAGTGGGAGGGCTTAGGGGGGAGGGGAGTGATATGGGGGAATTATATTCTATGTATCGTATATATTTATATAAAATGCCTAAATATAACAGAGAAACAGGTATAATAAATAATAATAAAGTTTTAAGAAATATATAATGTAGGGTTGAGGTCTCAGAGGCCTTTTCTTGTCCAGTTGGCATGTCGTTCAGTGTCATCTTTGGTCAGCTCACCTTTGGGTGATCATCTTGGTGAGACTTTCTGAGGTAGCTTCTGATATTAGTAGGGAACACAATCTCAAAGCAAACTCCTTGATCATCTGACTCTGGCATCTTTCCATCCCCTCTTCTGCAATGTTCCCTGAGCCTTAGGTGAGGGAGTATTTTTTTGTGTGTGTGTGTATCCATTGGCACTGGGCTCCCTAATCTTGTATCAGCCCTACACAAATAACTATAGGCAACCAAGGAATGCTGGGAGCCCAGGAGAATTCTCTAGGGAAGAACACACCAATTGATTGTCCAGTGCCAAATAATCAGCCCTGAAGACCTGCAGACAAGTAACATTGCATAGACTGAACAGGTTATAGTTAAGAACATATATGTATATACATAAAAATATGCGATGACAATTGTGAAGAAGGAGACCATGAATGGGAAGGAGAGCAGGGAGGAGACTCTAGGAAGGTTTGGAGGGAGGAAAGAAAAGGGAGAGATGTAATTAGAATCGCAAAACGTCATGTATTACTATTATTTAAATGCAACATTTTGGGTCCTATGTACAATTACACACACACACATTTATATAGTCGGTCCTCTTGCTAGTGCGTTCCATATTGATGTCTTACGGGGAATGTCCTCTGCCACAGGGATCATAATCACATAGTAAAGACCGATCCTAGCTTTCCCAGTTCCCAGAGCTTTTGGACCACCTTGCTCGGTGTTCCGCCAAGGAAGCCCTGACGTCTCTATTTACAGCAGGTTGTCAGCACAGCCAAGTTCACGGAGCCACTCAACATGTCACTAGGAACAGCTTCAGTTATTCTTGTGACAGCATTGAGTTTCATGAGTGTGTCCCTCCAGGTCTTGTGAAAGCTGGTCTTTGTACCTTCCACCTCAGCCCACACACCTCATGATGGGCTCCACATGGCTTCCCTAGCTCTTGCCAGCACGGCCTGCTCAGCTCTGCTAGAGGATTCTCGTGGTTCATTCAGGCTGACTCTTCTCAGAGCTGGTGACAGCTGGGCGCTCCCCTTGTTAACACGGGAGACCCTTGATCACAGCTGTGGAGCATGCTGTCATCAGGGAGAACATGCTCTGTGGGACCACTTCACCATTCTTCACAAAAAGCAAGACTGGAAGCTGAGTCTTAAGGACTGCGGTTTTATTAGGGAGTACAACCCCAGAGAGGAGGAGGGGAAGAGGGGAAGGAAGCCGTGAAGGGAGGGGACCAGACAGGATGGGACAGGACCGAGGTCTTTTCTGTGAGCTTCATCGGCTAATTTTTGTACCTTTCCACTGTGACGCATACCCTGCGTCTCAGGACCATTTCTTCAGGGTAGGAAGGGGACAGAACCTGTCTTCCGTTGACTAAAAAGAGGGCACCCCAGAAGGCCCTCTTTTGTGTTGGGCTGGGATATGGCTATGAGGACTTCCGTGACTTCGGTCGGTCATTAACTTTGAAGATAGGAAAGGAGAGTCCCACAGAGGGAGATGAGGTATGCGCTTGGTCACAGCCCTCCTCAACCGCAGCAAGAGCGATTTGAGCTCTTCAGGTCCCTGAGATGTGTGGCAGTCAAATCACTGTGGCAGATCCCCAGTGCAGACAGCGTAGGGCAAAGGGTTCCTTTAGCTCTTGGGTTTAGAAATGTCAGTTCTCCGTCCTTGAGCTTGTTCTTGGAGTGCTGATGGGAGAACACCGTGGCAGCAAGAATGGGGCCAGTTACCTCAGGGCAGAATGGAAGTGGAAGAAAGGCGGGGTGGAAGGAGAGGGAGAGGGACTCCCTGAGGGGCCCCAGTGACCTACTTCACCCAGTTATATCCGGTATCTTAAAGTCTCAGAGCCTCCTAGAACGGCGCCATCAGGGGAGGACCGAGGTTTTAATACATGAGCCCTTTAGGGGAGATTATCATGTGTAAATTATAGTAAACTATCTGCTGGAATTCAGTGTCCCTACCCTCATCTAAGCCTACTCTCCCTTAACCTTTGGGATCTAAAGCCTCATTGGTAGGCAGTGAGATGGCTCAGTAATTAAGGGTGCTTGGTGCCAAGGCCGACAACCTGAGTCGGATCCCCAGAAACCACGTGATGGAAGGAGAGAACTGACTCGTGATGGAAGGAGAGAACTGACTCGCAGGGTCGTTCTCTCGCGTCAGCATGCACATACCTCTCCCTCCCGTCCACAAGGAAAAGAAAGAAAGTCCGCTGTGACTCGTTATTAACAAAATAAGTCTGCTCTTTAGGCTCTCGGAGCGGACCTGTTTTCTCTGGGAATGGCGCGTGTCGCCTCTTACTCAAACCACAAGGGGCTGTAATGCCCAGGGATCCCATCTCTCACCACCTTCCAGAATGTCTCCTTGTACTGCGGCGGCGTGTTGGAATTGGGCTTTCTCTGCTCAGCGAAATCATTTGCCACCCATCTATTAATGACTTCACGATTTCCAAAATTTGGCTATTCTTTTCTTCATCGTTTTTGTTTTTCTTTATGAATCCATACCATAACACAAAATACTATTATTTTTCATCTTGTGGGTATTCAGGAGAGAATGGAATTAAACTATGTGTCCAGTCAATGCTGTTTTATTTGGACATCTCTATTTTATTTACAGAAAAATAATGCTGTAAAAATATTATTAGGCAGCTCCCCCATCTTGGACTGACTGACTTAGATAATAGCCGTCAATAAAAGACATTGCCTTTGTCATGTGCTTGCAGTTTGAACAGACAGCATTGGATACTTATGGAAATAAACCTTGACAGGCTCTGTGAAGGAAAAATTCTCTGATGGGGAACATGAATATTTACAGTACAGAGTCTATTAGAATCTTCCAAAGGGCCATCCTCAGTATCGGAAGAAACCTTTTAGGACAATTGCCACAGTTCTGAGGATACACACTGTCAACAGAGACTCCAATGACTACCCAGAGAGTGCACACTCCAGTAACGAAAGATAGAATTAAATAGAGTCGGAGTCTCATTTCAGAATTTCCTGGCAAGATACACACAGCTATTGGTACTAAATGAGCACCTTCATCATAACCATAAATCATCAGCTGGATACTTGCCAGGGGAGAATGAATTGCTTTATTCCTTTTTTTTTGTTTTTGGAGAGAGAGAAAGGGAGGGAGAGAGCAGGTGTGCATGTGTGTGTATGTGTGCATACATTTACATGTGTGAGTATGGTTGTGTGTGCCACAGACTAGGTGTGGAGGGCAGATGACAACCTCGGGTTGGTTCTCATCTTCCACCATATCTGAAACAGGGCCGTTGCTATGTGGTACCACTATGTAGACCAGGCTAGCTCCCTGTGAGTTTCTGGGGAGTCCCTTGTCTTGGCACCCCATCTCACCTCAGCAGCACTGGGTTTGCAGTTGTACATTATCACACAGATAGCTTTCTGGGGCTTCTGGGGATTCTAACTCGGGTCTCAGAGGCACGTGCTTTCGCTCGCCGAGCTCTCTCCTCAACATTTAGCCCTTAGTGTTTCTGTGAGCAAACTTTTATCTACCATCTACTGAATGCACAGACTAGTATTCCCTGTATCAGACACTCGCTGTTAAAAGTTATCCAACGAATGTATCCTGGGTCAAAATGTTTCTTAAATGCTAAATAGTCTTTTATGTAGTTTGGATAACGTTACTGGCCATCATCTTAAATGCTAAACAGTATTTTATGTAGTTTGGATGGCGTTGGAGGGATCAGAATGCTAAATACTATATGAAGATGGGGGATACTTCTGGTCTGACTGTGCAGGAGAATTTAAACCTTTCCTATTTCCACTTCCACAAAACAAAGCAGCCTGACTTCAGGCTAATAGGGTTTACTGTAACAAGAGTTGCCAGGAAATGTCTCTGTTCTTTTTGTTATAGATAGATGTGAGGGGAGAGCTCTGAGACTTGTTGGTAGCCTCATAGTTCCCACAGAAAAACCACGAATGTCCTTGTTTTGCTTTTCTTCTCTCCCCCTCTTGACGTGGTGGTTTTAAAATCAGAGATGGATGGGCTGATGAGATGGCTCAGCGGGTAAATGTGCTGGTCCCTCAAGCCTGGTGACCTGAGTTAGAGTCCTTAGTACCTGTGTGGGGGAAGGAGTGGCGTGACTTCGACAAGCTGTCTTCCGGCACTCACGTGTACACTATGGCGTCCCCTACCCTCCCTAAGCAAATACTTGTTTAAAAAATTGAACCATAGAACATCCCTGTGGCTACTGAAACTTACATTTCCATTCACCTCATTTTCTATTTCTCAATAAAATCACCATAGTGATCGCCTACTTTTCCCAGTATCCACTGTGTTTTTAGCATGTTACTGGCCATCATCTTAAATGCCCTCCGTGAGGCTGTCAATGTCTGAGTCATCTCCGGGTTTATTTGCATTCATTTCCTTTTCTCTTAATAATGCTTACTTAGCTACTGTCTTACTTGTCATGTGCCCCACAGTCCTTGACTGATTGTTGGTGCCGCAAGCAACAGGACAGACATGGAGGTTGTCTAACATTTGTATTTGAACGTGGACATGCTTCTGTCACCGTCTGGCTTCCGTCAGTCTAGTCAAGAGTGGAAGCTGGATTTTGCTTTTGTGTTTGTTCCGCTGCCCCAGTGCTACAGATCAGCCTCTGGCTTTTGTATGTATTAGACAAGTACTCCACCAGTGAGCAGCTCTTCTAGACCATTGTTGCTTGCTTTTAATTAGCCACAGGCTTCAATGTTTTCCCTCTTGCCATATAGTAAATTGCTGCTGTGGATTATGATGCGGTAGGCTCATGGTGGGGCATGCTGGATTTTTTTTTTTTGGAAGCCCTAAACTCAGGCCAGCTCTCATTTCCTCAATCTAAGGGTAAGGCTGTGTAGGTTTTCATGATTCTCCTTCCCATGACAGATTATACTTTGTATTTCTGGGCAATTTGGATGGGAGAATTCCATGTCCCTCACCAATAGTAGGTGACCTCTAGTATCACTGTGGCCTGCTGGTCACAAAATCATTTCTAGACTTTCCACAATCATTAGAAAGGTGATTTTTTGGTTTTGTTTTCCCCACGGAAGAAGATCTAGGGTGGAAGGAGTTTCTTAGACTCGCTTAGCGACACTAGGTGGTTTTCCTTATGAGAAAAGAACTGGGATTCTTGAGTGCTCACCGTTCTTACATTGTACCAAAGAGGGGGACCCTCTGTGTTTTCTGCTCTGTGTTTTTATTCCTCCTTGGTGTTTCGTGGAAGCTCACAGAGAAGAACAATGAGCGCATTTGAGCTTTATTTGCACTGGGGCTCCCAGCTGTCCCACACTGTATGGAGACCATTCTTGACCTTTAGGAATTTGGGGAAATGTTGGCTGATTCCTCGTTACCTGTGTGGTAGCCACCCCTTTCCAGTCTAGTGCCCAACGCTACAGTTCACACTTCTTTTCCTGGGAAGGGATTCTCACTCTTGGCAGTTCAGCTCCTAACAGACTGGAAGAGTTCAGAAGCGTAGGACTTGGAATCACTTGGCCTAGGAGACGTATTCTCTTTGGAAGCACAGTCTTTGAAAACCATATTTTAGAAACAGCTGGTTTTTCTACTCAAGTCCTCAGCTGGAAGGAGGTGCGGAAAGTTAGTTATTTCTAAAAATGCCATAGCCGTTTCATCAAACACACTTCAGGTCATGTCGTGAAAGGTTCCTGGTAAACCCTTAGGCAGCCACAGTGCATTTATGTCTCTCCTCTCTCTGGTGTTACCTGCAGATGGAACTTAACACTACAGCATTCAGTAGACCTTCTCTTGAGTGGCAGAAAAATGCTTTTATTGCTGACGGCCTCATATAAACATCTGTGGAGGGTCATGATGGAGGAGGACTCCCAGACGTGACCAATACAGTTACTAGCTGGCTAATGGTTCCGACTGTCCTTGTCTCCAGCGCATTCCCAGTACCACTGATTCCATGACTTTTTAAAGACAGCTTAGTTTATCTTCCATCAGTCGGGACAGGTGTGTGGTGTTTTGTATGCATCCCAAGTGGCCCCTTGGTGGTCAGTTCTTAACTACCTGCCTCTGGTTCTTCCACTGATGAGAATGTGAACCACTGTTTCTGGTTTTCACTTCGGTATCCTTTTGTGGAATCTCTATATCTCCTGCCCAGGGGTACCCCAACACAATGCGTGGTCAAAGCAACCCCACTTTGGAGTCTAAGTCTGAGCATTTCTTCACAGCCTGCAGTTTGGGTCTCTGTGCTCGGAAATGCCTCAGTAAAGAATTCTTGGTGCAGTGTTGTGGGGGTGGGCCAAGAGTTAGGGATCTGGGAGAGGCGGCTGATTGTCAAAATGGCAACTTACAACGTTAAGTTGTTAACATGTCAGAAAGCGGTCTTTAAACTGTGTGTTAAGGTTTAGTTAAAAATGAAATCTGAAGAGAAACGTGGGTTCTCGAACGGGACACAAAACTGAAAAGTAGAGGCAGGCGGATCTCTGTGAGTTCGAGACCAGCCTGGTCTACAAGAGCTAGTTCCAGGACAGGCTCCAAAACCACAGAGAAACCCTGTCTCGAAAAACCAAAAAAAACTGAAAGCAGGAGGCACTCTTCTGACACTTCTCGCCCCGTGGCTGGCACAAACTAACAGTGAACCCAGCTAGTAAATTCAGTTAGCTGTCTCCTCTCTCACACACGCATCTTCAATCTTAGGGTCCACGGACAGCATTTAACTGACACAAAGTTTAAAACCGCCGGAAACACAGTGATGACTCTTTTCTTCCTCACCTGGTCCGGGGGAGAGAAGTGCAGTTTTCATGTCTGCTCTAATAGAAGCCTCAGCTGAGACTCAGAGACACAATGTGACTGTCCCCATCCCTTTTGTCTGCCTTTGCCCCTTATTCCAAGGCTCCAATCTCCCTCCCTGTACTCTGGTTTTGTTAAAAGCCCCCCCCTCCCTTCCCTTCTGGTCTCTAGTTCTTTGTCTAAGCAGATGGGCTGGGAAAGTACTAAGGTTAGGGCAAACCTCACTGGAGACAGATATGGTGTGCCAGTAACAGTGCCAAAACTAATTAATAGAAACCAAACTTAAGAGAAGGAGGATTGGGGAGGACTTGCCTTCCCAAGTAAACTAATTCAGACTTCCCTTGATGGACATGTCAGATGTTAAAAACAAGCTGTTCACCTTTGTCCCCTCTCTCCCTCAGAGTAGGCACCCCAGTGTCTTCACCTATGTTTCCTATGGGCAGTTTAAGGAAAAGAAAGAATATTGACCTAACCATGGGAAGCATCAAAATTGCTATTCTATTTCTAAGTTTGGTCTACTGCTCTGCTTTCTAAATTTGAGATACATTAGGATTATAATAATTATAAACCTGATACATTACTGTTATTTTTATGCTGAATAGCTTATTTTTAGAGAAGGATACTTCTGCCTATAGGTGAAAGCATCAAATAATCATACACATTTAAAACAAAGCCACCTTTCATAACTGTGCTATGGGCACTGTCGCTTCCCGCACTGCATGTGGCGATGTGGTATGTCAGCCTGCGGTAGCTTCCATAGCCTCGTAGGAATTCTGTCCTTTCTCGTGTTGACACTGCTTTGTGGTTATCTCGGTTTGCTCCCTCATTTTGGTTGATCACAGCCTCCAGTGGCTTCCTGTGTGGGATGTCTTCATTATCCTCTAATGTGTATGATATAGCTTAACCAAATATAAACTATGGAAACATCAGTTTTTCTGGAAATTTTAAGGTGTTTTGCCATTGCCTTTAACAATGTTTCTCTTGAACGAGTTTTATTCACAGAAGAGTTTTAATGAAAAGCTGCTGTCTGTAAACCCTTTAAACCCTTTACCTAACCTTTCCTAATGCTAACATTTTATATACCCACTATTCATGTATCAACACTAAGAAATTACTATTGGTACATCACTACTAACTGAATTACAGATATCAGGCATATTTCACTGTAGAGAAACTTTTTTTTTTTTTTTTTTTTAAATCTCTCCAGCTATTTGGAATTGATAGCTGGAGGAAGAGAGAAAATCACTTTTCTCTAACAGAGTTGTATGTCAGCCACACTCCAGGGCAGATTGCATGCCCTGAAGTCATTGACTAACATAAATCAGGCAATTTAGTTTCTTGCTCAACATAATATTTTTATTGATTATTTAGGAATTTCATATAATTCACCCCAATCACACTTGCTTCTGATTCCCCACCCCATCACCCTTGCACCTTTGTGTCCCTCTCCCCCAAAAAACATAAAAAGGAAAAAAATACATCAATCTAATTTATGTTGTCTATACACTCATTGTTACATGGTCAAGCTCCCAATGGCCAGTCCCTTAAAGATAACTGAGTCCTTTCAACTCCATTTAGGTTTTCTGTTTGTTGGTTGGATTGTTTGTTTTGGCAGGCGATCCAGGAGGGGTTGGGGGATCCTGGGGTTGTGTATTACAGAATAGGCAAGGAGGCTATGTGCCTATTTGTGATTTTTTTTTTTAAGAGCCAGAAAGAACATGAAGTTTTATGTCTGTGTGGGGAGATGTTCGGGAGGGAAAAGCATATAATTACTTGGTCCCCAGTTGGTGGAATTATTTGGGAAGAATTAGGAGGCGTGACATTATTGGAGAAGGTGTGTCACTGGGGGTAGGCTTTGAGGTAGCAAAAGAATCACACCATTCCCAGTGTGTCCTCTCTGCCCCCTACTTTTAGGTGAGGATGTGAGCGTTCAGCTGTTCCTCTTGCTGCGTCTTTACAATCAAAGACTCTAGCCCTCTGGAACTATAAACCCAATTAAACACTTCTTTTTCTATAAGTAGCCTTTATCATGGGGTTTTGTTACAGCAATAGAAAAGTAACATTAAATCAAAATATCAAGAACTATATTAATCACACTAAAAAGCTTTCCTGTGCAGAGGAGGATATGGGCATTGACCTACAGGAGAAAAGCATTTAAATAAGTCAACAAGCAGGAGAGGACTCTGGGAAGAACTGGGATCCATCGTAGGTGTGCTGATACATTGTTTTGGGACTGTACTTATAATGCCACTTCCGGTCTCTATAAAATATGGCGGTTGTATTTGTTTCATTTGATTGCCAGGAGAATTAAGTGAGACTATCTCAGCTAGGACCTGGTAGTGTCCAATGCATGGAATAGTCTCAATAAATGTCGTACTTTCTCCATGGACACTTCAACCATATACTGCGGAGGCTGGAGGGAAAGTCTTTGCTTTATGGAAAGTGTGCTGTGTCCCCCTATTGGTGGCAGGAATATGGGGACTGCATTTCTTTACTGTATGTTTTAAATTCCTTTTCTCCTTCTCTCAATGCAGGGCTTACCACCCAGACAATGGAGGGCAGACGTTAGCCACCTGAGTTGCCCAGAGCCTAGCCTGTTCGCCTTCTCATCCCCAGCCGCTCCGGCCCTGCGTGGGAGATCGTTGAGAGAGCTGTGGCTCCCCAGCTTTCAGCAGTCTAAGAGAGAAGCCCAGGCCCTAAGGTGGCTGGTGGATAGGAATCAAAACTTTTCGTCAGAAGAGTTTTGGGCCCTGGTCTTCAAGGACTAGTTTTACAGGGTACTAGAATGACAGAATTAGACTAATTTTCTTGGATGCCTTAATATTTGGAGATAGTAGCTATTCCATTGAGTATCCTTTAGAAAAAGAATTAATTGTAGCTGTTCTCACAAAGAGCCCTGTCAAATAATAGCTGTGAATTACTTTTAGAGGTTGCCTCTATATTTTTATACTAAAAAAACAATTAGACTTTTTTGAGTGGACATTGGCTGCCTTCGGTGTCTGCGTTTGGACCCATGTGCTCCCTGTCTTCTGTGGAGACTGACCCAAGGTCAAGTGCTCTCCTGGCTGCAGATCTAGCTGTGGAAGGGTGATCCTCACCTCCCTGTCAGCAGCTCGTTGGTGTTTGGCAATCCCGGTTTCTTGGTGCGGAGAATGAATGAAGCGCATTAGAACTTGGCAACGAGAGATTCCATCTGTTCTCAGGGATGGGAGTAAGAAAAGCTGTGTCAGGCATGTCTGTCCTCCCAGTCCAAAGGACACATCTTCCTTCGTCTTGCACCCCCAAGCCACCTCACTAGCAAAGGGGCTCTAGTTGGCCCGAGCATGGCACACATGGCACACATGGCAGGCCTTGCCCTTCCCCTGTTCCCTCCGTCTTGCTAAACTCTTAGGTTCCGCCAAGGTCTCTGCCCTTATTCGGCCACTTCTTGCCCCTGAGGATGACCACCGAGGCCCAGCTATCAAAGTTTTAAAGTCCAACAATCAAAAGCCTCCTTTCGGCTGCCCTAATTAACATGCTCAGCCAAAGTTAAACATTTCGTTCTAACATAGGTGTCTCCCTTTTTCTTTATAAACTGCCATTTATCTGTGGGTCTCCTCTCTGTCGAGAGGCAGTCTGTCCCACTGTGGCAAATGTCCCTTCCCTCTCATCCTGTGGTCCTCTGTCTCCTGTCCTTGTCTCTTATTTCCTGTCCTTTATCTCTCTGGGTAAAGTAAATCCCCTTTGTGCTGAGAACTTGGCCTTGGGCTGTCTCGTGCCCACTTTGATGTCCTTTCAACCAGTCTATCTATATTCTCTTCACCTGTGGCCTCCTCTGATTTCCCTCTGAAGTGCAATTTTCTCTAAAGATGTGTCTCCTCCTAGTTTTTCTATCTGTGAGATGTCACTAATTGTTTCTTATATCGTGGAGCGGGAGAGGAAGAGATGTCCGGTTCACGGCAAAGAGCCATTTGTTTTGGTCCGGGTGGTGGAAGTGAATGCCCTGGGCTCTCCTCTAGGGTGAATCTGATTGTCATTAGCATGGTGTATTCATCCTATCATCGTAGGCAGGCCGTCTGCTGTTGAGCATTGCTGGTTTCTAATGCGGTCAGAGAAGGTTCAGCCATATTGTCTGGTTACCTACTGGTGCTCTCTGAAAACAAAGAGAAATAACACTGGCATTCAATCCATTAGATGGTAAGGAGAGTGCTGGTTTACTTAAAAGCCTGCTGGTAACTGTTGTGTTGACGTCTGTGTTCTTAACTGTGGAAATACATACACCATTGCTCTCAAGCTGTGACTGCCAGCCTGTAAGAAATGAGGATAAAAAGCAGCATAGTCTTTTTTTAATGTTTATTTATTATATATACACAGTTTTATGCCTGCGGGTCAGACGAGGGCACCAGATCTCATTACAGATGGTTGTGAGCCACCATGTGGTTGCTGGGAATTGAACTCAGGACCTTTGGAAGAGCAGGCAGTACTTTTAACTGCTGAGCCATCTCTCCAGCCCCAAACAGCACATTCTTGATGAGTAGTAGGATCACCTTGCTGGTGGAAGAACCTGTCTGTGGAGAGATTCTCCTCAACTCTACATCTGTCGTTAATTCAACATGATTTTAGGCAAGTCTCTTAACCTCCCCGGGCCTTGGGTTTTGTACCTTAAGAAGGGATTGAACTTATCTTTGAGGTTGTAACATTTTTTAATTCCTCAAGAAAATTTAAGATGTTTAATTTTATAGGCGCTTTTACTAATGTGGGAATAAACTGGCTTAGATGTGTGTTTTTCAAGAGAAGTTTATTCTTTGGAGAACGGAGCATATGTATTTTACACAGTATTAGGACGGAAAGGGATTTTCTACCATTTTATGTAATAATGTCAAAGCAGCGAGGTCTGAAAGGGGGTTGTTGGTGTAAGGTCAGGCTTTAAAGTGCGTACTGAATGAAGTGGAATTCTTCTGAATCCTCAGAAATGGTCTACAAAATGATTTATGCCTTTGACAAAATAATGTAGTAGCTTTACCTTCTCTCCATAAATGTCTAAAACAAAGCTGAGTACTTCATGTGTGTCTTAAATTTCAATATTTCAGGTGGTTATTAACATTGTGAGAACTTCAAATATGATGCGTGTGTGATGAAAATGATTCTCCCTCCACCTTTCCCAGTGTCCCTGCAATTTCTACTCCTCCCAACTTTGTCTTTTAAAAATACATTAGAACACACGAAATTTAGTCAGTTCTGTTCATATGTGCATGGGTGAGGGGCCATACACTGGCTCATAGGAGCACTGCCAGTGGCCAAATTCTCCTTTGGAAAGCACTAATTGTATTCTCTGGGCTATTAAAAAAAAAAAAGGAAATGACATTGTGGGACATAGGAGGTCAGGTGTATTTGGGAAAATATAGGGCAGGACTTGTGAGTAAATATTATCAAAACACATTGTTTGAATTTCTCAAAGAATTAATAAAAATATTTTTAATGGAGTACATTTCAATGAAAATAAATGTGGTACTATAGGACTCTTACATACAGATTTGAGACTTAAATGCTTTGAGACTAATTTTTGATACTTAGCATATGCTTCTTCTATCTTTAGGTTTTTCTTAATAAGATGCCTTCTTGCTTCAGACAATTGTTTGAGAAATGTATCCTAATATAGCAGGGCTCTGCTATAAATAAGAGCTGCCCTCTGAATGCCTAAGTGTACTTGGCCTGTGTTTGTGCTATCATATGACACTTCTGTGAGCTGCTGCAAGGGGTCGCAATAAACGCTATGCAATAGTCACATCAGTGCCTCAGTGTATTTTACTTAGATTGTTCACAAGGACAAAGCTTCAAAGCAGTATAGTGAAGTGGACAGAAAACCTACCAGAATTTTTTTTAAAATATTTATTTATTTATTATGTATACAATATTCTGTCTGTGTGTATGCCTGAAGGCCAGAAGAGGGCACCAGACCCCATTACAGATGGTTGTGAGCCACCATGTGGTTGCTGGGAATTGAACTCAGGACCTTTGGAAGAGCAGGCAATGCTCTTAACCTCTGAGCCATCTCTCCAGCCCCCACCTACCAGAATTTTTATGAAGATGATTTCTAGTCTTTGCCAGTTGCCTTCATTTCTGCTCCTGAAAGTGGAGACAACTTTGACTTTGGTCATGTAACAAATCTAAAGTTTCAAAACCTAAATTCTTGTTGCCTTAAGGACTGACTTCTAGTAGTTAGAATATCTGTCAGGGCCATTATTATCCTTAGTAACTGGATGCATAGTATGTTGCTCAGAAGAACAAGTGAAAACGAGTTGTCATTTTTCCAGTCGTCCATTATGTGTTACACATAGGAAAGCCATCTCAGTGTCTACAGAATACAGGGTAGGACAGACCTGAACTTGGAAAAACCTCAGTGATGTTAGGTAGTTTTCAAAGGCATTATGGTACAGTTTCTGCTAAATACAATCGGGATCTCTTCTAGTTTTCCCTTTCCCCAGTTCTAAGACTTAACTCACTTGGGGTCCTTGTACAGCAGTACCCCGCTTCCGATACCAAGTTCTGTCTTAATCGCTTTTGGTTGTTTTATAGAATACCACAGGCTTGGTGTCTTACAAATAACACAGATTTACTTCTTATGATTTTGGAGGCTGGGAAATTGCAGGTGGCGGTCCATTTGGTGTCTAGTCAGGGATGTCTTGATTCACAGACAGCTGTCCTCTTGCTGTGACTCAGGTGACACTAGGTGAGTGAGTTCTCTGAGGTTTATTCTATGACAGCACTGGTCCACTCATTCCCTACTTACTTCCCGAAGGCCCTGCCTCTCTCTATAGATGGTGTTTATTCATTAAAAAACAAAACAAAACAGGGCCTTACTATATATCCCTGAATGGCCTAGAACTCTCTTTGTAGATTTGGCTGGCTTCAAATTACAGAGATCTGCTTCCCTCTGCCTCCCAAGTGCTGGGTTAAAGATGTGCACCACCACACTTGGCAAATGCCTAATGTTTGACATTAAAATTTAACATATTGTCCGTAGCACCAGTGTAGAGTAAGTTGATTACCCTAGAGCAGGATGGGCACAATTCTGCCCAAGTAATGCATCTTGGAATCATCCAAGTATTTAGTGTGGAGGTTCAAAGAACAGTGGTGATTAGTTTATGTTACAGAAAACTTTGCCATCTTGAATATTTTTATAAAACATTCTTATGGTTCTTTAAATTTTTTTGTTTTTAAAATTTTTATTATTAGTGAGTATCTTTATCGCATATTGTATTATCAACATATATATACACTATATAATACAATAAATATATACTATATGGTATAATACCTATAGTATAATAATAAATTATATTATCAAAAGTATTGAAAAAACTCAGGGGATATGAAATTATGCATTATGACACTAGAGTAAGAAAATATAGCCTGAGTTGACACTCTGCAATGTATTACCTTTATTATCTTGTTCACATTATTTGGTCTTTCTACCTATTCTGACATACACCTGCTGTACTAGCTAACCCTGTATAACAGTTGTGATAATTAGATAAGCAAATGTTCACACTTTATATTTTTATATAAATGCCGTCATCTGTAGCCATTTGTGAAGACTCTTACTAAAATTTGTCCTCTAAGACAGATTGATAGTTTTTGGGAGATGCCCCCTTGTTCTTGTTTGTTATTTAGTATGGATTTATTGACTGCTGTGAAATCGGCATGGTGTCAGGCAATGTAATGATGTAGGGCATGAGAGAAAGAAGAGGAAGGGTTCCCGGAAAGGCTTTGTGATTTTATGTTGGTACTAAACCCAGGGACTAGGAGGCTACAAAGATGGCTCAGTAATGAGAGAGCTTGTAGAGGAAGTTCAGTTCTCAGTACCCATGTTTGACAGACTGTAACTCCAGCTCTAGGGAATCCAATGTCTTTACACATATCCATATCCCCTGTACCGTCTCTTTTACACACACACACACACACACACACACACACACACACACACACACACACTCACACTAATAAAAAACAAACCCAAACAAATAGCTACTGAATTCCCAGAATATTCGTGGTTACCCCTATAGGATTTCTGATAGTTTTGTGCACAGCTTCAAATGACATAATGAACACTGACCTGGTCCCATGATAGGTGACAAACCCTAATAAACCTTCCTGCTTGATGGGTGAGTACAGTTCAGACCTGAAACCCAAAGAGGATGTTTTGTTGCCTCTCCATTACCTTGTCCTGAATCTTGGAACATGAATCTTGGTACTTGACCAAGAAAGAGGACATAGAAATGACCAAGTCTGTAGATCTGAACCCCAATTACTCATTCACAGAAGATCAATAAGGAAAAGAAAAGAAGAGAAACCAATCAGTCTTCCCAGAGCAGACCTGCCCATTCCTGTGTTCCAGGATGTGAGACTGGCTGGGTACAGCACACCAGAGTGAGCTTTTATGTCCTAGTGACTTCTCTACCTGAAACTGTGGATCCATGGGTCTTCCAGGCTCTCCCACATTAACTTAAAACCTTAGTGTGGCTGGAGGTAGGGTTTACTGGGGAGATGGGCAAGGGGCCACAGTGCGAGCAGGAGTAGAGGTGACTCTAAGATTTTATCCTCTCAACGCATTGGGCCGAACAGCTTAATTATAACCAGTCAGAGGTGAGGCCATCAGAGCATCTCGGGCCTGAACAAGAGAGAGACCTGTATTTGTCTTCTTGTCTGTCCTCCCTTGCTCCTTTCTACTCCTTGGTTTCTTCAGTCTGTGCCTCTGAGGCTCCTGAAATGAGTCAGGAATGGACAGTGATGAATGCTCCTAGCACATCTGATTATCAGGCCATAAGTGTGCCCTCCGTATCACTTAGTGTGCAAAATGTGAACCACATCATCCAGTCGAGAGCACGAGGAGAAATTCTACAACCAACCTACATGGGCTGTTATGAATATTCAAAATTTTACTACCATGAACTTAAGTTTTTTAGCAGTGATTGAGCTGATTGGCAGACTTAAGACTGACATTGTAGTTGACAGGATATTAATGGTTTTGAGGCTGAGTGTATTCCAAGAGTCTTTGAAATTAACTCAGTTATTTTTCAAACACACAGAATAAACTCCTTTGATGAGTCCACTCAAAGTAAGGGAAAAAGGACAGTTTTGTGGAATAATGCCCTTGATAAAGCAATAAAAGTGATTAACTAAACCACTGTGTGTCTTTTTATTGTGTGACTGTATTAGTCAGGTTTCTCCAGAGAACAGGAATTATGGGGTGGATATATATTTGTATTTAATATACAAAGAATTTCTTAGGTTAGGTTACCTTAAAACAGTAACAGCAGCTGAATCACACCCAAGAAGCCGAGGACTGTGTAGGTGCCCAGCCCTGAGGCCCAGGGACTCAGCTGTGGGAGCAGTGGTCCTGAAGCAGCTGGATTTCCCCAGGAGAGGCCAGCCACCCAGCAGTCGCTCAGTCCACAAGGCTGGGGCCTCTGTAGTCCCAGTCTGGGACCTAGAACCTGGGAGGTTCCTGGGGATTTGCTGGTTCTTAGTCCACACAGACAGTCTGGCAATATTGGTTTCGGTATTAGTGAAGGAAGCAGCAGCAACTGAAGTCAACCCACCAAGAAGGAAGTCAGGTGAACCAAAGGCAAAGAATCATTTGTTGCCCCTTCCTTTGTGGATTGCTTCCAGAAGGTTCTGCTGACAATCAGGTGGGTCTTAAGGAAATCTTCCAGCGAGGCTTCCTACTCAGATGCCTCGGATTTGTGGCAAGTTGACATTGATACCAACCACAATGACAAAACTGGAAACACACGAGAGTGCCAGTGGGCTGGGGAGATGGCTCGCTCAGTAAAATGCTCGCCTCGAGAAAGCTTGAGGACCTGAGTTTGGATCCCCACCACTCACATAAAAATGTTGGGTGCCATGTCACCTCTAGAATCTCAGTGCTGGGAGGTAGAGACAGGAGGATCTCTGGGCGTGCTGGCTAGCCAGTGTAGTCACAGCCGTGAGCTCCAGGTTCAGTGAGAGACATTACTGAAAAGAGGTAGAGCATTATTGAGGAAGACATCCCATTGAAACCTCAGGCCTCCACATCCGTGTGTACATATGTGCAAACACACATGCACAGGTGCACATACACACATAGACTTCATATAAAGGTGATTCTGTTATAAAGTATAGCAGGATGTGAAGGGACAGGTCCCATGTGGTGGAAGGTGAGCAGACTGCAGGTGTCTTCCAGGGAGCACGTATACTCAAAAAGACCATCCGGAAAACTGCACAAACACAGCCTTGAGTCTTGTCAGTTATGTTCTTGAAACCAACATGAGACTGTTACTCTAAAAGACTGATCGAGTTGGTTGTCAGTGATTCAAAACAAAACAGCCTTCAATTGAAAATTGAAATTTTGGGAAACTAACATCTACTTGAACTGAACCTGATAGTGGCCCAGTACAGACTTTCCCAAGGAGATGTGGCAGGGACTATTAACCAATGTTATGTTTGGCACAGAAGGAAGATACGATGATGGCATGGAGGGCTGTTCTTCACTGTTGGTCTCTGTAATTCTAAAGAAAGGAGGGATAGTGTGATAGAGAATTGCTTATTTATTTATGTATTTTACTTGAAACATGCCATAGATGAGGTTTCAACAATATTGATAGGAATATGACATAGATGGTTTGCCACTCTAATCACAGCACAGTGAACTGAGGCTGAGGGATCAATAGCAAGACAAACTGAGGTTACAACTCAAGAATCCCTGCCTCTACAAATAAACAAGTAACAAAACCAAACACCGATTACTTGAAAATAAATGTAACATAAGTAACAATTATAGGTAAGAACAAAGAAAAGGCTTTTAGTTTCTTGTTTGGGAAACATAATTAAGGAATAAGAAACGTGTATATGTATTAAAACAAGAAAATTATTATTTTGATAAACAGTGCAGAACATTTTTTTTTTTTTTTTTGGTTTTTCGAGACAGGGTTTCTCTGTGGCTTTGGAGCCTGTCCTGGAACTAGCTCTGTAGATCAGGCTGGTCTTGAACTCACAGAGATCTGCCTGCCTCTGCCTCCCGAGTGCTGGGATTAAAGGCGTGCGCCACCATCGCCCAGCCATTGCAGAACTTATCAAAGATTTAAAAAGTTTTATTGAGCATACAAGAGAGTCTAATGGGTGCAAACCATGTTCTTAATTCTAGAGGAGGGGATAAAATAATCAAAATGCTTCAGCAGAACATTAAACATTCAGGGAAGCTTTTATTTCTTTTCCTAAGAGCCTCTGGACCCCTACTGCTCCGTGTGAAATGTGATGTAAGTGTGCAGTACTTATGGAGCGTATTAAATGGGCTATATTCATGACAAGAGGAGGTCTGTTCTACAGTTGGCATGGCTAGAAGCAGCCATTTGCGATTCTTTTTTCCTCTTCACTCCTGACCCCAGTGTTTAGTCCTGTTGCCCAGGAGTTGGACAATTTTTCACAAGAAATCAGATAGGGGTGGGGGTGGAAATAAAAATGGTGAGGCCGTGGAAGCAATTGGTTGTCCAGCTTGTGCACATCTGTAGAAAGGTCCTGAGTACTGTGTACTTAGCCAGAGCTGCTCCAAAGAGGCAAAGTTTTATCTTACGGCCTGCATTCAATTAGAATCTATATAGTTCACACACCATTTATAAGAGGTTTTGCTGAGAGGGTTTGCTGGCCTGAGGGATGGCAGGTGACTGAGAAGAGCATCCCTCAGGATCAGAGTCAGTCACAGGTGTGGTCTGTTTCCTGTCCTCCTGGATGCAGCTTCAGTCTACATAGAGTGGAAATGACGGCCGTCTTACAAATGCTCTGTTGCATAGTAGCAGAGACTGGGTAAGTATTGAAAAAGAAAGGGATTGTTTGGTTTGTCTTTCTGTTCCAGGCTGGAATGGCTTCTCACGGATAAGAGTCCCAGGAATGTTCAGGGAACCACCTGTAAGAGATAGGGAAACTGTGCATCTTCTGGCTTTCCCCTCATGGTTTCTACCCAACTTGGGAATTAACTCCAAAGCTTTATGTTTGCTGGGCGAATGCTTTAACACTGAGATACATCTCCACCCCACCCTGTTTTCTTATGCAGCTATCAATATTCAATTATGGGGGTCCCACCTGAAGACCTTCCCTAAGTCTAATCCTGAAGGCCGCACATCTAGACAACATGAAGGTTCCACTCTTACTGTTCCACGATTGTTTAATTTCAGCATATCTTCTAAGGAGACAAAGCATATTCAAATGATTGTAAAACATTGACAGTCTGTCCTCTGATTTCCCTGTCACCACAATGGTAGAGCAGCAAACCACAGAATGAACAGTTGTCCTCTCAGAGTGCCCTGCCATCAATGTCTCTCTCAAGGGGTGGGAAGAGCTTGGCATAGATGACAGCAAACAAGAGTTCACCACATCAGTGGCAGTGTCCCGCTGGGCAGTACAGCAGCTCCGGAGAATTCTGGTGATAATGATAGAGGTGGGAAGTTCACATTCTTCAGACATGTCTTAGGCATGTTAAAGATTCCATATGGTCAACTCTAGAGACAGGCCCTGACTGTCATATCATTTTGAAGGGGACGCCACAGTCCCTGCACCCAGTGATACTACAAATAAGATAGTGAACTTGTCACGTGTGCTGTTTTTCATTTTCATGCATTGTAGGTCTTCACATTGATCTACGTCAAATGCCAAAAATGCAGCATGGTTTCTAGCAATAGTTTGTTGAAGCTGGGCAGCTGGCGTAGACGGCATGGCACACGCCATAGCTTATTGCCGTCTTCAGTGAAGCATTATAGAGAAAGGTACAGGTAACCTTCTTGGGTAAAGTTACCAAATGAGTGATAGAAGTGTCTGCTGTCTCCAGATCCTTGAAATCACAAACCTCCAGTGGTAAAAGTTGTAATTGGCCCTTGGCTAACCAATGGTGAGGTGAATCTCCAGACACCCAATTTCGGAGCAGTTTCTGAGGCGGTTCTGAGGTTTACAAGGGACCTAATGGCTCAGGGACTCAAAGGCTGTTGTTTGAATGATGGTACCCGAGTTGTTAGGGTGTTCCTTTTCATGTGGAGCCTCTCTAAGTGTCGCCGCCCTTCATCTTTCAGTAACTCCCATGGAAAATGGCACACAATCCTGTCATTCAAGAACAAATTCCTGTGCTTTTTCAGGCTTTCCATGGAGAGTATCTTCCAAAGTTCAGATGTGACTGAGTTTGTCCCAGCAGGCATGCTGCAACCCTGTGTCTTGTCAACGTTGACCCATTTCTCAGTGCCCACACAACTAGTACCCTAGAGCACACACTGCTAGGTATTTGTGACTCACTTCCTTCCCAGTCTTAGGATCCAGTTGAATATCACACATTGAATTAGTTTTTTTTATAGCCTTATATTGTTTAGTCTAGAACAATTTGTCTGCTTATATTGCTTTATTTTGGGCGTTTTATGACCTTGACATTTATGAAGGGTCAAAACCATTTGTCTTGCAGAATATCCCATGATCTAGGTTTATCTAATTGCTATTTCATTATTAAATCCTCAGGTTTCTTCTTTTAGTTTACTATTATTTAGAACATCTTGATGAACTGAAGAAACCATACCATGACTGAGACCATTTATCACCAGACATCTGTTGCCTCTGGATAGAGACTTATGGGAAAGGAAGCCAGGAATGATAACCCATTATTGATACCCAGGTCAATGGGACAGTTGGTTGTATGCATTGGATGGTATGTGATATATAAATGCTTGAGATTAAGACAAAGAAAAGGAGTGTATTTCACCTCTATGGCAATATGGTGAACTAGTGTAAAGGAGGTGAGATTTATTTCGTCTCATAATTTCAGAGTTTTCCATCCATACAACTTGGAAGCATCATTTGAGTGTGCTGACTTCATGGTGCAAGAAGGCAGTAAGGGGTAGGGTGTTAGAAATGATGGAGATAGAAAAGGAAAGTCAGGGTTCCAATAGATGGTTCACGGAACATGTCCCAAAGCCCAGGATGGTGGTTTGCATCTGCCCCCTAGAACTGGGGCATGTGGACAGAGACAGAGACAGTCAGATCCTTAAAGCTCTCTGGCCAGGCCATCTAACCAACAGTGACCTCTGGGCTCACTGAGATACTCTGTCTCAAAATTAAGGTGGCATGTTTGAGAGATGGCTCAGTGGGTAAAGCACTGGCCACACACCTGACAAAACCTGAGTTTGATCCTTCAAATCCACATGAAGTTGGACAGAGTGAACTGACTCCACAGTGTTGTCCTCTGGTGTCTACATATGCACTGTGGCCCATGCCTTTCCCCACATGACATACATACATGCACAGATTACATACAATAATAATACAAATTTAAAAAGTAAGGCATAAGTTGTTAAAGGCAGGCACTCAATGTTAATCTCTGGCTACCATATATACATAAAGACATATACATTATAGTACACATAAACACGCACACACACTAACACACACACACACACACACACAAACAGTCCCAGTTATCGAATCTTCTGTAACTTGTTCTGCGTTATGAAATTTCCATCCCTTCCCACAACACCACCCTCCAGGGACCAAGTCTTTTGCAAATGGCTTTTAGGGATATTTCAAACCATAACAGGAAGGAAAAAAAAGGCAAAAAAAGTCAGGAGAAGAAAGAGAAAACTAAGGTTCACAAAGAAACTTAGTACCTGTGATAGCAAGTGAGTAATGCCAGCTGAGAACGGGGCTTTCCAGTGAACAAGTTATTGCCCAATTTTCTTTCTGAAGTAATAATAACCAAGAACTGACAATCGCTTGAAGTTATTAAATTAATTAGAATAGTCATAAAAGAGGATTTTGAGATAGAAAGGACAGATGCTCATACTAAAAGAAATGGGATTTTATTAATTACCACTTTGAAGCAAGGCCTGGTAAGGTGCATCTCCTTGCTCTTCCTGAGCCAGAACATCTACCTTCTTCTCCCCAGATGCCGATGCTCTTGGTTTGGGGATGGACCTTTGGACTCAGGCTTGGGATTCTCCTGCCACCCCACAACCCTCCCTTTCTAGTCCTTATATGATTGCTAGACCAGGAATTATACTCAGAGTCCCCCAGTTCTCCAGCCGCAGATGGCAGGCAGAGGGGCTTTTTGGTAACCATAATCACATGAGGCAAATCCCACAATAAATATCATGACATTTGTCCATCTATATGCCTGTCTTCATCTATAGCTATGCCAATATCATCTGTATTACCTATTGATTCTTCCCCAAATTCGTGTTCTCATCTATTTTTGAAAGATAGCTATCCCCAAATAAACATCTGTTCCTTGACTTAGAATATACTTTCCTTAGAACATACTTTCCGAACATTTGTAGGTTAAAAATGTCTTCTCCCCACCTTGAATACCGAATTCCTTCTCAGCCAGGGAACACTCTGTGCAGTCCTGTTGGTCACCCCTCCCCCCACTCCGTGCTCCTCGCTGGTGGCTGACCTGCTGCCGCTACCCAAACTCACTAGAGAGTTTCAGATTGCATGACCCCAGTGTGGGAAGAGATTACAATTCAGAATTTGAAGTACAGTCCCATAATGTGTATTACTTTCATAACATCATCAAGTTGAAAACACTGTAAGTTGAGCCATCATAGGTCTGGGACCATCTGTTTTAAAATGACTCTCAAATTTTCCCAAACTCTGGAAGACTAGCAAAACGAAACAGAGAAGTCTGGAAAACAGAAAGAGACTTATAGATGCCCTTTCCTGAGGTGATAGAAGAGTGTCAAACTGCTGGGGCAGATTGTTCGCCAAAACTGATACAAGGATAGTTCCAGAAAGAAAGGCTTCCTGTGCGTTCCCCCCCCCCCACAAAGCTTATACTTCATTTGCAAGAAATTCCCAAACAGGAAATACGATGTTGCAAGCTTTGGGCTTCGGGGACAGACTCAGAAGAGACAAATTTCAACGGTCTAAGAAGGGTTTCTGTGACACATTAGCTTCTGAAGACATGTCACTGAGCCAAGGAGAAGCGACACTGCCTGGCTCCCAATGTCACTCAGGTGCCCTCAGCATTGCCACCCATTACTGCAGATCCGTATTTGATCCACACAACCATCACCCTCGGAACCCCACACAGCCCCCGTCAAAGTTGCACAACCCTCTGGTGAACTGGACAGTCAGTTGTAGAAGACGTGGAAAACAGAGGGAACCACCCGTGGTGATCTGGTGCGGACTAGAATCTGTTTTGGCTGTGGTGAGAAGGGCCTTGCTGGAGAACTCTGCTAAACAGTGATCTCATCTCTGGCAGCCTCTGAAATGACCTTGGAAAAAGGCTTTTTAGTCTGTGTCAACTTGATCAGGTCCTGTAGACGAAACATTCAAGTTTAGCCAAACCGTGTGTTCAATGTTTGTTTGACAGCATTCAGGCCCCGTTTGCACTGCACTGGGAAATCTCAAAAGGGCTCACTACTCACAGTCTCTGTTTTTATCACCCACACAAACATATCTGGGGGAAACATTTGACAATGTAAGTATGGTAGGCTGTTACATGGCAGTTCGGGGTTTGGACAAATTTGTAGATGGCCGGAAAGTGATGCTAAGGACCAGAGGTCTGAGTGTGTCAACCAGGATTGATATACTCATTTGAAATGTTCTGTTTTGCAGGGAAACAAAGCTCTGGCTTGGGTCACACCCATCTTCTCTTGAGTTTACATATTTCCTTTAGGTGCTGCCCACTGGGTTAATGACTAGTTTAAGTAGCCAGTACTTATTTAAGACTGTTGTATAGAAGGATAGCATAGTCCAGGCTAATCTAATCTGAGACTAGCTAGGGGTGAGCAATAGTTCCGGCTCATCTTGCATGGACCCCCATCATTCAAAGTCTCTGCTGGCAATTATCCGAGAAAGAAAGCAGCAACATGTGTCTCTTCCCAATGGGGGACTTCACTGTCCATTTGGGTCCCTATGTTTACTTCATTTCAAAGAAACCATGGCAACCATAGTTGTCTCTGTGTCCTCTCCCCTAAATGTTTCTGGTTCCATCTGTTAGCTATTCACTGATAAAAATCTATTTTTCTTTCTCCTCTTTCATTGTAAACAGAAGAAGTGTTATAGAAAAATTAAAACTCAAACGTATTGGGCTTGTTAAATTATTGAATAGGGGGTCATGGAGATGGCTCAATGGACAAAGGAACTTGCTGCCAAGTCTGACGACCCGAGTTCAATCCCCAGTACCTAAACAGTGGAAGAAGATAACTAGTCCTACGAGCTGTCCTTCGACATCCATACTTGTATTCTGTCACATGTATGCATGCAAACATGCATGTAATAAATATTTAAGATATGCATTATGTAGCATCTCCATATGTTCTCTTTATTAGTTTTTGAGAGAGTGTTTGATGTAGTCTAGGCTAACCTTGACCTCACTGTGTAGCAGAGGCTAGCCTTGAATCGCTAAACCATCTGCTGCAACCTCCAAAGCACTGGGACTTGTGGGTCACCACATTTGGCTCCTCTTTCTTGGTCCTCACTGACATACGAAAATAGTGCCTTGTTTGCTTTCTCAGCAGGTTCTTGGGCAATATTCAGAAATATATCGTCACAGAGCAGGGACATTTCCATTTCCACACCACATATTTTGTCTCCTTTGTCACCAAGGATCCCTCCCTGTGTTTCAAGGAGTAAATGAAAACACAGAATCCCGAAAAGGGATGTGGCGGCATCGGGTCATTCCAAATGCACTTACCAGATAACAGACAAATTTCACACTTACAACGTCCCACAGAGCCCTTGTTAAAAAGCCAGAGGAAAAGCAGCTGGCAGGACTATTGTCCTGGGAACTGCCTGTTCTATGGTCTATGCCCTTCTCCGGCACTAGTGCTCTTTAGAGAGATGCAGCCACCCTTTCCCACTGGGCTTTCCTAGGTGTGTACACCCAGCTTAGACTCATTCTTTCAAGGCCATTTCCATATAGTTCTGGTTTCTACCGTTTTCTTTTTTTTTTAAATTTATTTATTTATTTATTAAAGATTTCTGCCTTCTCCCCGCCACCACCTCCCATTTCCCTCCCCCTCCCCCATCAAGTCCCCCTCCCTAAGTCCCCCTCCCTCATCATCCCTAAGAGTAATCCGGGTTCCCTGCCCCGTGGAAAGTCCAATATAGTTCTGGTTTCTGACTTAGATGACTTTCCTGTACAGTCTTTTCTCCAAATGTGGGTAAACTATATTCTCCTCACTTCAGGTCTTTTCTCCACAGCATGCCCCTCCCCGCATATCAAACACCCTTTATCATGATCAAAGTGGCCATACCTCACCTTTTCTTGACTTTCCAAGTATATTCCCAGTATGTTTCCAGGTTCTGGCTGTAATGTAAATACAAGTGGTCTGGCTCATGCTACTGTCTTCATGCCTCTGCATTTTGTGCACGCTGTTTTATTTCCTTTGCTGGGAATATTAGCTTCCTGAATCTCTCCTTATCCTTTAAGACTCAGATCTAACTATGTTCTCAGTGAAGTCTGTCCTAATAATCTCAGGTGTGGTCAGTTCCCCCTCCTCTCTTTGCAGGATAACATGTAGAGGCAGAATTTGAACTCACTATGTAGCTGAGGCTAGCCTTAAACTTCTGATTCTTCTGTCTCTGCCTCCGAGCGCTGGGATTGAGGGTGCCTGACTTCTCCTTCTTTCATTACACACTGTGTGTATGTGTGTTTCTTGTGTAATCACCAGGCTGTACTCTAGTATAGAATGGAGGAGGTGGTGTAACCTATTCCTCAAATGGTCTCACAGATAACGGCACAAGTTAATACATACATACACACTCGTGTGCATAATCACATACTTGTGAGCTGGAGTAACACATATACTGGCTTTTGGGCAGAGTTCTGCATTTCAGTTCTTTAGGCTTCAGTGAAGAGTTAGAAGTGGGACAGTGTGTTCATTGTCCCTCGTGTTTTGGATTTTGTAGCATCTACAATACCATATGAATAATCCATAGAGTTCTTGCTGAATTATCACCTGCCTTTCCTTTTATTGCCCAATATGTTAGGTTAGTATGCTCTTAGCAGCAGGAACCTATAGAAGGATTCATATTCTTTTTTAATCTGTTTAGCTGTTTGTCTTCTATTGATTGAGTTCCTTGAAGATCAGGCAATATCTTTTCTCCTATGCACAGTGCCTGCCTGGCAGAATCAGTGAATGAATTTGTGGACTCGAATACTACCTGTATTTCTATTATTGAAGTTAATGACATATTAAGTACAAAGTTCTGACTTAATTAAAAACCTGCTTATGAACGTGAGAAAATGTGCTTTCCTGTCTACAGATGTGTTTTATTTCCAATTACTTTCCCTCTTAAAATTAGGAGCAAGCCTGGACAATACTTTCGGGTGCCGATATCTTTAAACCATCGCGTTACATTTTAAGGCAGAAATTCAATCCAAGCCCCGATAATTCATTCGATCGCTTTCCAGCCATAGACATAACGTTCATGTTCATAGAGCATGTAGATTTTAACAGGGGAGAAAATTAACTATCGTAGAAGATGCAAAAAAGCACGCACCGTTTCTCTCATGAGCACTTTGAGAGGAGGAAGCAGCGTCTGCAGCACGTGAACGGCACAAACCGGGGAAGGGCCGTGCAGTTCCTTTGGCATTGGAAGAACGCAGAGAGTTCTCTTGTTCTTGTGCACCTGCGACAGGCCCAGGAGCGGGAACGCCGGAGATCCTTTGGGTCTTGATAAAATGATTTGAAGAATAGGTTGTGTTGCTAAGTACTCCAGCGCCCGGTAAAGTACTCAAGAAGCCCCCCCCTGGACATCTAGACCCTGGCAGTGCATTATAGTCACAAACACCAACGTTTGTGCAGTATCGTTTCAGGTTGGGTGGCAGGAGTATCATGCTTCTTTCCGAGGTGAAAATGCTTGGGGGAGGGGAGTCTTTCTTTAGCCATTGTTGCTTTGCCCATGTTTTAGCAAATAAACTCCCATGCATGCTCACGCTAGCAACCGTAGTTGAACTCAGTGGACCACCAAACCAAACCAATCCCATCAAAGTATAGGAGGGGGAATACTGGGAAGAGGAAAGGATTCAGTGAGAGAGGAGGAGGTGAGAGGGCAGTGGGGATGAAAATGCCCACAATTTGTTGTATACATATATGAAATCGCCAAAGAATAATAATAATAAAAAAAATCACTTACACCATGGAATACCCCCTCCCCCCCGTAAACTGCCAAATACAAAATTATTTCCTGTGCAAGAAAATGGATGCAGTGGAGATTTTCATATTAAGCAAATTAAGTCACATTTAGGAAGGCAACACAGTTTCTTTCAGCTGTGGAGCCTAGATTTTGTAGGGAGAGGAAAAAAAAAACGTATGTATATATAACATTTGTCTATGGAAATGAAGGGGACTAGTGGGAGGGGAGGAGGGGGTGTGGAGAGGGACATGCTTAAAGTACATTATATACATGTGTGAACAAGCCCTTGCAAAATCCATAACCTCATACAATGAATCCACACCCATGTTTAAAACGTTGAACAGTAAGAACTAAAGGAAAATTAGCTTATAATTAACTATGTGTTTTGAGCGTTTCTCACAGAATTGTCTTTTCTCCTGAACTAAGCATTGCACAACTTTTTAAAAGTTGAATAGACCCAAGATTCTGTTATTTCCTGTTGGTGAACTTTGTTCTTTCCTCACTGCCCCCATCCCCTGCTATCATGGTATACTACCTCTTCCCTGCACCCCTCCACCACCATGGTAGTACCTCTTCCCTGCCCCCTCCTCCACCACCATGGTAGTACCTCTTCCCTGCCCCCCTCCACCACTATGGTACTACCTCTTCCCTGTCTCCTCCACCATCATGGTAGTACCTCTTCCCTGCCCCCCCCATCATGGTAGTACCTCTTCCCTGCCCCCTCCTCCACCACCATGGTACTACCTCTTCCCTGCCCCCTCCTCCACCACCATGGTAGTACCTCTTCCCTGCCCCCTCCACCATCATGGTAGTACCTCTTCCCTGCCCCCCCCCATCATGGTACTACCTCTTCCCTGCCCCCTCCTTCACCACCATGGTACTACCTCTTCCCTGCCCCCTCCTCCACCACCATGGTAGTACCTCTTCCCTGCCCCCTCCACCATCATGGTAGTACCTCTTCCCTGCCCCCCCCCATCATGGTACTACCTCTTCCCTGCCCCCTCCTCCACCACCATGGTACTACCTCTTCCCTGCCCCCTCCACCATCATGGTAGTACCTCTTCCCTGTACTTACTAATTCTATCCCTCAAGGACAGAGTATAACAATACATTAAAATGTATCACACACGGACCTGAAGTGTCAGAAGAAAATTGACATCACCTTCATCTTGGACCCGGCTTTCCAATGCATGAATTCAGTAAGTTATCTCACTCTCAAACTCCTTTGAATCTGAGGATCTTAATCACTCTGTGGCAATACTGCTTTTTCTTTAGGGTAATTTAATAAAAAAGATGAAATTGCTCCATGTACATTTTAATTACATCTTTACATAAAATAGGTTGATGTAACGTAGTCTTCCCTCTGAAATCAAGTGCAGATTTGATTTTAATGCAGACCATATTAGTCCACAAGAAATTACTGCAACAGCAGAATGTTCATGAAAAAGATGTCACATTGGCTTTATTGTGACTCTCATTGCATTAGGCAATTTCACATTCAGTCCTTATTTGGGTGTCTTATTATTCTGCTCTATTTATTCCTGAGACCCACATAAGGTGTCACAGTTGTAAAAATGCCATAAAATCATGCCATGATGAAATTATCTTTACATACAATTAACTTGTCTGTGTTAGAGGTAAACTGTACTGTTAAAATGTATATTGAGCAAGGGGTTTACTAGGCTGCCTCTTGGATAATTTGGCAGTTGCTGTCTTGGGTTGCTGTAGGTCTTTTGGATATGTGTTAGGAGTCTCTGAAACACCTTAGGCTTAGCCGAGGCCTATACTCTGTGGTCTGGCATGAGCTAATTTTCCGCACCACAGCCTTCACGTGTGGTTTTGTTTTGCTTCAGCAAATGAAGGAAAAAACCCAGGCAACAATCCCTCACTCCATTAGAAGGATGCTCTTCTGCCTTTATCCAATTAGCCATTTTAATTGCAAGCTTTCAGTGCTGCCTGAGATAAGGTGGGGGATTGGCAGCAATTTAGGGCAAGGAAGGCTCCTGGAGGACACAATGAGTTGTTAGCATTAGTTTCACTCCAGAGATCAAGTGGCAGGCCAGCTCAGAAGCCAGGTCCTCAAATCTACAAATATCCACTAACTGCAGATACACTGGATCTTACCGCAAGATGTCAGGACCAAAAGAGCCAGTGATGAATTCAAATCCCTGAGCACAGCTTGTTCTCAGCCATGAAGGATTCAAGAAGCAGGCATCTTGCTCACTTTGAATAGCTTAAGCACATCAAGACATGGGCAGTTTAACACAACTCCATTTATTCATTCTTAGTGATCTCTTTCATCTTAGCAGACCAAGGGAACTAACAGAAAAAAAAATAAAATCTCTTAATTCTTGCAGCCTAAAGAGCTTATAAATTCCCAGCCCTTTGTTATGCAGTCTGTGTAGGTGGAAAGATGATTAAGGCATGTGGAGGGCTGGGTGTCCCATTTTGCCTCTTTACCACTTCGCAAATGACGCAGCACAGACACTTCCTACCCTGAGGACTCTTTAATCTGACTGATGATGATGACGAGAAAGTTTCTGTTTGAAATTTTGGGGTTACATATTTTGTAGAATGATCTTCTCCCATTTTTTCCCCTAGAAACCACCAAAATTGAGATGTTTGTGATGAATGATTGGACGAGTAAGATGTTTGTGACGGGTGGAATAAGTAAAATATTTTTACTTCAAAGAAAAATTTGTTGCCATGAAATAAGAAGTTATACTTTATTTTATTTTATTGTGACAGTCTGTCTCTAGATATAGCTCAGGCTGACTTTGAACTCATGACCTTCTAGCTTCAGCATTCCTAGTGCTAACATCATTAACAGGCATTACCACACATGACTTAGTGTCGGTTCCCGGAAACCAAGCATGGCTTTGCTATCATAGAGAAGTCAGATAGCAAGGGCATGGCATGGCTTTGGTTCCTCCTCATTTGGTTTCCTTATTGGTTCTCCATGATTTCAGGCGCGACTTTGGTATGAGTATCAGTAAGGCATTAACCAGACATAGCCTGGAGATCTGACATTCAATTCTGGATCACAGCCGTAAAGCAAATACCACAATAAAGTGACCTACATGAATGTTCTGGGTTCTCAGTACATATAACCTTTATGTTTACATAATAATATAGTTTATGGTCTGTTCAGGGCAGTTATATCTAAGAAAGCGCTGTATATACCTGAACTTAAAAGTACCATATTTAAAAAGGATAATCATGGGAATCTTCAGTGATTATTTCTTTATGTTAGAGGACCGTGCCTAGATGCTGGCACCTGACACCAGCTGTTAAAGGTTATAGAGGGCAAATCCTTTTTTTTGTTCTTTAACAATTTCATCTCTATATAGTGCATTATGATTATTATCCTCACCCTTTATTATCCACACTTTTACCCATGTCAACTTCCTTTCATTTCAACTAATCTCTTTTATAGAAAAGAGGTGTGGCACATCTATGAACACTTAATTTTTGACAAAGAAGTTTATAGTATAAAATGGAAAAAAAATAAAACATATTCAACAAACGTTGCTGGTAAAACTGGATGTTGATGTGTAGAAGAATGAAAGTAGACCCATATCTATCATCATGCACAAAATTCAAGTTCAAATGGCTCAAAAACCCCAACATAAATCCATCCACACTGAACCACATAGAAGAGAAAGTGGGAAGTACCCTCGAGTGCATTGGCACAGGAGACTACTTCCTAAATGTAACACTAATAGCACATACACTGAGAGCAACAATTAATAAATGGGACCTCCTGGAACTGAGAAGCTTCTGTAAAGGAAAGGACATGGGCAACAAGATAAAACGGCAGCCTACAGAATGGGAAGATCTTCAACAACCCCACATCAGACAGAGGTCTGATCTCTAAAACATACAAAGAGCTCAAGAAGCTGGACATTAAACTACCAAATAATCCAATCAAAAATGGGATACAGATCTAAACAGAAAATTCTCAACAGAAGAATCTCAAGTGGCCGAAAGACACTTAAGGAAATGCTCAATATTCTTAGTCCTCAGGGAAATGCAAATCAAAACAACTCTGAGATTCCATCATACACTGATCAGAATGCTAAAGTTAAAAACACTGATGACAGCCTATGCTGGAGAGGATGTGGAATAAGGGGAACACTCTTCCATTGCTGGTGCAAACTTGTTCAGCCACTGTGGAAATCAGTATGGTGATTTCTCATAAAATTAGGAATCAACACCCAGCCTCAACACCCAGCAATACCACTTTTGGGCATATACCCAAAGGGTGCACAACCATACCACAAGGACATGTTTCTCAACTATATTCATAGCAGCATTATTTATAATAGGCAGGACCCAGAAACAACCTAGATGCCCCTCAACTGAAGAATGGATAAAGAAAGTGTGGTACATTTACACAGTGGAGTGCTATTCAGTGGTAAGAAACAATGACATTTTTTAAATGTGGAAGCAAATGGAACTTGAAAAGACCATTCTAGCCGGGCGGTGGTGGCGCACGCCTTTAATCCCAGCACTCGGGAGGCAGAGGCAGGCGGATCTCTGTGAGTTCGAGACAAGCCTGGGTCTACAAGAGCTAGTTCCAGGACAGGCTCCAAAGCCACAGAGAAACCCTGTCTCGAAAAACAAAACAAAACAAAACAAAACAAAAAAAAAAAAAAGAAAAGACCATTCTAATGTAGGATTCCCCTCTGTATGCTGTGAATATGTTTTATTGCCACTGGTTAATAAAGAAGCTGCACTGGCCTAGGGCAGGGCAGAATATATCAAGGCGGGAAATCCACACAGACATAGAGGAACAAAGAAAGTGGAGTGAGGCAGATGACATGAAGATGCCAAAGGAGAAAGATGCCAGAATCTTACCAGTAAGCCACTCCCGTGACAATACACAGATCAATAGAAATGGGTTAATTTAAGATGCCAGCTAGAAATACGCCGAGCCATCAGCTAAACAGTGTTATAATTAATATAGTTTCTGTGAGATTATTCAGGTCTGGCTGACTGGGAAATGAATGCACAGTCTTTGATTACACCATCCTGAGTGAACTAACCCAGACTCAGAAAGACAAATAGAGTATGTACTCACTCATAAGTGGATACCAGACATAAAGCAAAGGATAACCAGCCTACAGTCCACAACCCCAGAGACGCTAGAACCCTCTTCCAGAAACAGATGGAAGCAAGGTACAGAGATCCTCAACTAACCACTGGGCTGAGCTCCAGGTGAAGATAGGGACAAGCCATAATATAAACAAAGGGGTCAAGACCATGATGGGGAAGCCCACAGAATCAGCTGACCTGAACTAGTGGGAGATCACTGACTCTAGACTGAGAGCTGGGGAACCTGCATAGGACTGAACTAGGCCCCCTTAGTACAGGTGACAGTGGTGTGGCTTGGGGCAGTATATGGGGCCACCGACAGTGGGACCAGGATCTAATTCTAATGCATGAACTGACTTAGTGGAGTTCATTCTCTGTGTAGAGATACCTTGCTCAGCCTAGGCATGGGGTGGGGGGAGGACCTTGGTCCTGCTTCAGTGAGGGGACAGGATGGTCATAGTTGACTTTCCAGGGGAGACCTTAACCTTTCTGAGCAGCGGATGGGTGGCAGGGTTGGGGGGTTAGGGGAGTGGGAGGAAGGGAGGAGAGAAAGGAGGGGAACTGGGATTGGTATACAAAAATTAATCAATTAAAAATAAAAAGAAAGAAAGTTTTTTTTTCTTTAAGATAGGGTCTCTCTGTGTAGTCCTGCTATTCTGGAATTCCCTATGTAGACTAGCGTGTCCTCAAACTCACAAAGATTCTCCTGCTTCTTCCTTCCCAGTGCTGAGATTGAAGGTGTGCGACACCATGATGGGATAAAATGTTCCTGAGAGTCTTTTGGTGGTGGCTGTAGTGTTATTAGAGCTGGAAGCCAAACAGGTGACAATTGAGTGAGGAGTGCGTCTCGTGCCCTTAATGAGTTATTGATTTTAGCTCCTGATAACTAAAATCAAACCAGTTTTTTAAATTAAAAGTGCTTAATTGCTGATGGAATTTTATGGAGAACTCAACAAACAAGAGTTTAAGGAAAGGCTTATTTTTCCATGTTTTGTAGACTTCAAGGTCATGAGCTGAGCTCTGAGCTTTAGCATGGGATTCCTGATGGGGAGATACTGAGGAAGGTAATTAAGTGTCAGTTCTAGAGTTGGGAGTACAGCTCAGTGCTAGACTAGTTTGCCTGCTGTGCCTGAACCTTAGGGCTCAACACCTGGCCACAAGTCAAACAAGTCGATTGGTGGTGGTGCAGCCTTTAATCCCAGAACTCAGGAGGCAGAGGCAGGTGAATCTTTGAGTCTGAGGCCAGCCTGGTCCACAGAGAGAGCGAGCTGCTTGGATATTTTGCTTTTAATTTAATGCTGGGATTAAAGGCATACACCATCACTGCCCTGCCCTGCCCAATTTTTTTTAATGTAGGCACTCAGTGATAGGAACTTGCCTCTTAGAACCGATTTCATTATACTCCACCCATAAGTTTGAATATGATGTATATTTATTTTTATTCAATTCTCGGAAGTCTTTGATTTCGTTTTTAATTTCTGTCTTGACCCATTTTTCATTCATTAGTGAGTCGTTCAGTTTCCACGAGTCTATAAACTTTCTGTTGTTGATATCCAGTTTTAATCCATGGTGGCCTGGTAGGATGTTGGGTGTTATTTCAATTTTCTTGTATCTGTTGAGACTGGAGACTTGCTTTGTGTCCAAGTGTGTGGTCAGTTTTGGAGAAAGATTCATGAGATGCTGAGAAGAAGGTGCTTGTGTTTGGGTGAACTGTTCTGAAATATGTTAGGCCCACTTGGTTTATGATGTCAGTCAAGTCCAGCATTTCTCTGAATGACCTGTGTATTGCTGAGAACAGGGTACTATCAGTGTGTGAGGGTTAACATGTGATTTCAGTTGTAGAAGTGTTTCTTTTATGAGCAAACCTTGTGATTGGTTCATAGACGTTAGGAATTGCATGATCTTGGTGGATTTTTCCTTTGATGAAAATGGAGTGTCCTACCCTATCTCTTCTGATTAGTTTTGGTTTGAATTCTATGTTGTCAGATATTAAAATGATTACACAAGCTTGCTTCTTAGGTCCATTCATTGTTACCCTGATATTATGACTGTCCTCGATATTAAGGTGTGTTTCTTGGATGCTGCTTTTGCAACCATTCAGCTGTTACTCTGTGTCTTTTTATTGGGGGAGTTGAGACCATTGATGTTGAGAGATATCAATGAACATTGTTGATTTCTGTTATTTTCATGTTGTGGGGTGTATGTGTCCCCTCTTTTGATTTACTAGTCTGAGATTATTTATTCCTGGTATTTTTATGGGTATGGTCAACCTCTTTAGGTTAGTTTCACTTCTAGTACCTTTGTAGGGCTGGGTTGTAAATACATATTGCAATTTACAATAAAAGTACTTCCGGAGGCATTACCATCCCTGACTTCAAACTCTATTACAGAGCTATAGTAATGAAAACAGTTTGGTATCAGCATAAAAAGAGAGACGTTGGCCAATGGAATCGAATTGAAGACCCGGATATTAACCCACAAACCTATGAACACCTGATTTTTGACAAAAGAGCTAAAATCATACAATGGAAGAAAGAAAGCATCTTTAACAAATGGTGCTGGCATAACTGGATGTCAACCTGTAGAAGAATGAAAATAGATCCATATCTATCACCATGCACAAAACTCAAGTCCAAATGGATTAAAGACCTCAATATAAACAAAGAGTGTTTTTTAAGTAAAATAAGATTCTACTGGTTGGTAGTTAAATTCTCAGTAGTGTTTATTTTATCTAATGCTCTGTCAATGTTTAAGCAGTATTGTCAACTTCAGATGTGACTATTTTTGTCTGTCCTGTCTGTCCTATTGTCATTTTCCTTGCATATAGCTCTACCATTTGGTGCTTACTTGGAATTACTATGTTTTCTTGGCAAAATGCCCCTTTGATCATTATATAGTGACCCTCTATATGGTTGGCTTTGAAGTATACCTTATTTCAAGTCAACGTAGGAGTTAGAGATTGTTCTTTGATCAATGTTTGCATGATACCTCTTTTTATGTTATTTTACAGTCAATATGTGTTTATTATTGCCTTTATAAGTATTTCTTTGTAAGTATTTCAAATGACATAACTTGTAGTTTGGAGTAGACTTTTGGCCTTTAATATAATTTTATATGTACAATTTGGTAATCACATATGGAGCCAGGGAGATGGCTCGGTGGGCAAAGCGCTTGTCTTACAAATGTGTGGGCCTGAGATGAGTCTTTAGAACTCACATGAAAAATAAAAGCCCACATAGTAATGTATGCTCATGATCCCAGAAGTGAGGAGGTGGCAAAGGCAGAACTTGAGCTTGCTGTTGAGCCAGCATGGCCTATTTGGCAAGTTCCAAGTCAGGGAGAGTCCCTGCATCAAAAACCAATCAACAACAACAACAACAAAAACAAACAAACAAACAAACAAAACAAAAAACAACAAACAAAACAAAAAAAACCAATCAACCAACAAAACCGAAGCCTCCAAAGCAAGAGGAATAGACAGTGCCATGATTGTCGATTTGCCAAGTTGATTTGGCAAAGGAATGGAATCGGAGCCAGGCAGTGGTCATTTCTTTTGTGTTTACCTTTTTAATTTTTGTTCTGGTAAAAAATAGGGTAATGAATACATTGACTATTTTAAGTGCCCAGTTCACTAGCATTTAAAACATCCATACTACTATGCAACCCACCACCATCTGCCTCTAGAAAATTTCATCTTCCCAAAGTAAAACTCTGAATGAAATCTGTTTCCTCCGCCTCCAAGCACTTGGCAACCAAACTTCTGTTCGCTGCGTTGAAGTGCAATGGCTCTGGGTACCTCATAAAAATAGAAGGCGCAATATTTTCCTTTGTGTTTGTCTCATTCACTAAGCAAGTTCCATCCATATAGTGGCATGGGTCAGAACTCCCATTCGTTTGCAGTTGAATATATACCACCATGTGTGTATATTACATTTTCTTGGCTGCTTGGGTTGCCGGTGCCTTTTGACTAATGTGATTGCTACTACTGCAACTCGGTGGAAAAGGATCTGCTTTATTCCATGCTTCATTTCTCTTACACACATACACAAATTACACACCCACAACTGGAATTGTTGGATCCATTTTTAATTTTCTGATGGACCATGGTACTGTTTTCACAATGGGGATACTAATTTACATTTCCATCTGCAAAGAAGAAAGTCTCCAATTTCTTTCCATTTTAACAAACGCTTGTTTCTCTCTCTCTCTCTCTCTCTCTCTCTCTCTCTCTCTCTCACACACACACACACACACACACACACACACACACATCTTAATAGAAACCATGCTAACGGGTGTGAAGTGGCAGCTCATAGTTTGACTGGCAGTGCCCTAATAGTCATGTTAAGAATCCCTTCATGCGCTTTTTGGTGAAACAGTTTCCATGTGATTTCTTTTTATGCTACACACGTGGGTTGGGTTTGTTGTTTTGTTGACTATCTCAAAAAGAGATGGGAAAATGTTAACACGGATTTAAAATTTGTGTCATGGCTGAAGCTGCCATGTTGTAAATAGCCTCCAAATTGAAGAACGTCTTCCATTATTCAAAACTGTTACCAAGTCCTGTGAAGATGTCAGGCTTGCACTAACAAATGAGTGAAGTTATAGCATGCATGCGCGCGTGTGTGTGTATGCATGTGTGTTGCTTTCCTGTTGCTTCTTAAATGCAAACGAAAACACCAGTCAACTATGGTGTCAGAGTTGCTTTCCTGACAACAGCGACTTGCGTGGTTCCTTTGTTAAATTATGCGCTAACTAGGCATTTGATTTTTATCTCTCTGTCAGATAATGATTGGACTGGAATGGTAGGCTAGAAACTATTACACAAATTTGGTAAAAAAAAAAAAAAAGCTAAGGCATTCTGTGAGAATCCAATCCTTGGATTCATTGCAATTTGTCAACACATGGCTCATTTATATTAGTTATTATCATATAATATTAGTTGTCATCATATTAGCCTGGTTATATTTAATAATCTCCTGTACTATTTTAAAAGGTAGGTTCTTATCCATGTCCAGGTCTGGGGCAGAGCCCACAAGGTTCTATTTCTAACATGCTGTATGGTGATTCACATGCTGTGACCCATTATATCAATAAATTTACACGTAACTCCCCTCGCCCCCACTCCGAAGAACCACTTCAGGTAAAGTTTAAAGTGTGGAAAAGCATCCTCACTTCATGTAGTTTTGCTCCAAAGCCTTCCTAGAGCGTAGATTTTAATTGTAACTCATCAATTGACCAGCAGGTGTCACTGTGGTGTAGGGTCACAGTCAGAGGGGCTCCAGGCTTCTGGAGGAAGGAGTAGCATTGAATTGTTTCAAAGTGAGTTAAACATCTACATTCACTTGATGGAAAACGTGTCACACCCATGTACTATGAAAACAGACAACGAAATGACAGAGACAAAATGAATTGATTTTGTTTGGTGATGCTGGGGTTTGAACATAGGGTTTTACACATACCGTGTAAGGGCTCTACTACCGAGTTTTATATTTTTGGTTGTGAGCCTAGCCTTTAACGGCTAGGCCATCTCTCCAGTCCTACCTCTGAGCTTTAACTCAATCCACTCTTGGTGTTTTTATTTTGCGACACCTTCTCATTAAGTTGCCCAAGATGACTTTGAACCTGTGATTCTCTGACTTCTAGTACTGTGGGAACAGTTCCATACCTTTGGGCCAGATGTGTATTTTAAACTCGTCTAATTGCCTGTCTGGCTCTAGACTGAACATGGTCTTGTTATTCAAACTGTGATTTATTGAACAGCATGTAGGGGATCACCGTAGAGCATGTCAGAAATAGAGCCATATGGGCTCTGCCCCAGACCTGGGCATAGGTATGAACCTGCCTTGTCAAATGGGACAGTGGATTCTTAAATATAGTCAGGCAAACACGAGGAGAACTAATATAAATGAGACACGTGTTAACAATTACAGCGAAACTGATAATAAGGTGTTCTCAAAAGCAACAAAAAGGAAGTTAGTTGAAGAATGGATGCCTCCAAGGCCGGTGTCAGCATGCTCTGCTGCATGTCAGATTACAAAACCTCCCCTTCCTCTTCCCTTCTATACCTCCTTTTCTCTGTCCCCTTCCTCCTTCCTTCCCTCCTTCCCTCTCGCTCCCTCCCTTCCTTCCTAGAATATTCTTTCTAGATTCTTTTCTCACAAGCCTTGCCATGGGCGACTTCGACAATCTCTTCTGGCACTTGCGCCCACCACACTGCTACCTGACCACTCAGCCTTATTGAAACTTCGGTCCTATGGTGTCACTCCACTGCTGAGCCCGGCTTCTCCGTGTCCTGTGGATATGGATGTACGGCTCTGCTGAGACTCACGAGGGCTCCATGGTGCCAACTGTCCTGCTTCCTAGCCTCACGTCTCTGTACTCTGCTCCTGTGTTCAATGACGGCTGTCACTGACATTTTATCAAACTCTCTCTCAATGCTTGTCTTTGTCTATTCTGTTTCCTGTCCTGGGAATGATGTGTCATCCTCACCTCATTTACTGATGCATGGATACTGTTTTGTGTTTTGTTTTTTTGTAGGAGCCCAGGAAGCTCTTTCTAAAGCCCACAAACACAAACTTCATCCTATGCATTTCATTCTTCCTTCATTTCCTGAGGTTTTGCTTCACAGTTCTCCTGTTGGCAATTACTTACTTTTAAGCCTTACCTGCTTCGTATACTGTAGAGGAAGGCAGCGGGTGTGTCTGTTCATTTATGCTGCTGCCACAACTGTCAACTTCCTGGGTGGTCTGATGCCTACTTCCAGGCACCCTGGGGCTCCCTGCTCCCAGCTCTTCTGACCACTCCTGTCCTTACTTCTTTCTTTCACGTTGTTTGTCTTGTTGTCTCTCAATGCTCTATGTAAGTCCATCCTGCCTGGGGCCTGGCTGATTCTTCTCTGTGGGCCCTTTTATTCCATTCTGGGCCGACTCCCTATCATGTATTAGAGGCAGATCTCATGGGAAGTTCAGCGGTTAGCCTTGGTGTAAGTCTATTTTCCCTACTTTTCAGTGGACTGTTTTTTTGACCACTTGAGTTGAGAATAGCCGACTTGTTATCAACATAGTATGAAGATATGCTTCTGGTAAAGCCTTCCATCCCTAACATGTAGGTCTCTGGGTTGACTTCTCCATGATTTCATACTATGAGACGACTCACACAAGAGATGGCCGTTGTGTCGTGAAGCACTGTGCCTCTTATGGAGTAAGTGAGTTCCCTTCAGGCCATGGGAAATAATGGACTGGGGCAAAGGGTGCTTGGATGAAGGAAGAGGGATTCAACGGCAGTAAGGGTTGTTTGTAATTTGTTGGCTTATCAGTTCAACAGCTCAGACCCCTTCCTTTCCCAATGCTCATGCATCAATATAATTGATGCACGGGAGAAGCTAAAATGAAGTCAACAAGCCAACTTTTTTTCTTCTGCGAAACAAATTTGTTCTTTTGATAATAAATGTGTCTTCTCTTCCCTCTTCCTTTCTGGGGAATCTCCTGGCCTGTTTCCCATTTCTAGCACAGGCATGCTGGGATCGTAGACCGGAGCTATTGTATCTGGTTTAACAAGGGGCCACTTAGTGCACTTTATGCATGGAGCTATCTCACCAGCCCAGCATTCATTGCTAACACTCTGGAGCATTTGAAATGCAGCAAACATTTAGGGAACTGTGATTCCCTCTCCCTGTTTCCACCTTGCTTTACCCAAAGCATCTCTCTTCTCTAGATGCTTCCTCTTTCTCTCCTCTCTCTCCCCTAGTATCTTCAGGCAGAGGTGAATGAGAAGGTAAAAAGAACTATTATTCGTTTGCTTCCCCAATCCAGCTATGCATTTGCTTAAGTGAATCTTTGGATGGAAAGCAACTAAAATCACTCTGTAGAGGAAAGGTCCATTTATGAAAATACCCACGGTCTATTATTGTACTGATGGCCACCAAGAAACATATTAAATCTTGCCAGAACGTTTCATTATGAGTTCACATAATTCTTGGCTGTCCATATTTGCTACGGAGTGAAATGCAAGTCCAGGGATTGGGGAGTGGCGTTGTTTGGAACACTGGGGACGCCAAGTCACATCATGTGATGAACGGGACAATAGGCTAATTTCCCTTTGCGGTGTTAGGTCATTTGTCTCAGAAGTGCTAGTTGTGAGTCCAGTCTTATAATAAGGCAAGGAGAAGCATGGCCAGAAGGGAGACTCTTAGTTTTCCAGCCCCAAATAAAGGTATCAGAGTTTCTTATAATAGACCGTGTGCAAACCAGCTTTCAGCCTCAGAAAATTTGGTCGCTACTTTGGTTTTTCACACTGTGATGGAAAATAATCCACAGTTCCGTGTGGATTCTAAACAAGCTGCACCATGTCAAGTTTTGTTTGTTTTTGGGACAGGGCTTCTCTGTAGAGACTTGGCTTTCCTGAACTAGTTCTGTAGACCAGGTTGACCTCAAACTCCCAGAAATCCACCTACCTCTGCCTCTGTTGGGATTAAAGGCATGCACCACCTTAGCCTGGCCATTTTTGTTTCTAATAAAACACTTCTATCAGGGGTGCACAGAGGCCTTTCTGTTTCATTCTTCTTTCTAAAATTTCCCCCACATTACTCCTCGAGGAAGGAAGGAAATAAATCGGTTGGAATATACAGTCACCTCCTCACACTGCATCCTGCCTGGGTCAGAAATTCTGCCTCTACCTCTGTGTGCTGTCTTTTTGGGAAACCAGAAGACAGCATTATATATGATTCCCAGGTTTGAAATGCACATTTTAGCAGTCTATGGAGCATGTACTTTGGTATTATGTCCAAATGATTCACTAACCATTCCATAAGATACACAAAAGACACGTGAAATACCAGTATAGGTAATTTGTTACCTACATCAATTTGTGAATGATTGGATTTTAAAATATGAATTAAAAAGTACATGAGGTCCTTTTCTCTGGTCAGTAGCAGCGATTCCTCAGGAGGCAGCCTTTCTTTGCCCTCAAGTCTCTGCAGGTGTGGCCTTGTCATTCACTGGGATCTGGTGTGGCCACCACAGTCTGTCCAGGCTATGTTCTGTGTCTACCATGGTCATTGGGGTGTACAAAACTCATCAGGGAGTGAAGAATTGTGGCTTCTATTTCTCTACCAAGGAGAACTTTGGGCCATGGATAGATTTTTAGATCAGGCACTTTTCAATACCTGAAAGTGACAATACGCATAGGTATCCTCGTGATAAAGGACAATACTGACTCAGGCACTGCTTCCTCTCTAGGACTATTTCTCGAAGGCCGCTCTCCATCATGTATGTCTGGAGCCACCTTCGCATGGAGAACTCCTTCTGCACCTGCAGACTTTGGCTCCTCGCCTTTCGTGCTTCCCTCTTCTATGTAGAATTCAGAAAAGATGAACTCTAGGAAAAGCAGGAGAAAAGCATATCCCATCCACCCCGTGCTCTAAATAGATGGAGTTAAATGAGGACAGACCGCGGGGGCCCAGGGGAAATATTTTATTAACCCCAAATCCCTTTAAGGTCATCAGTTATCATCACAAAAGCAACCCCTCCTCTAACAGTCTGCCCTGGGAATCCATTTCACCAAGCAACATGGGAACTGCCTAGAATGAGTTTATCAGCCTTGGATCCACTGGAGAGATATGAGAGCGAAACCATCAGCTTTCCTGGAAAGGAATAAAAGGCTAAATGAGAAGTTATTTATACTGCTGGCTGTCACCTGCAGCAGGCTGTTAAGATTAGCCTATCGAGTGGCCTTTGCTTATTAATAGAAGGAGTGAAGGCAGAGAAATGGAGCTAATGTTGCAACGAGACATGACATAGCCTCTCGTTTCCAGGATTGGCCTGAAGTGAATTAAAGCCAAATTATACCAACAAATCTGTCATGCTGCCCTGAAAACAGGAAGTCTGGGCTGAGCCAACATTAGTCACAGTGCACACTGGCAAACTCTACCAGATCAGGGAATGAGAAATGTGCTTCATCTGCAAAAATTAACTTTTTGGAATTTGTAGAGTGTTTTCCATTACCCACTCTCGACTCTCCAAAGGCCAGTCATCAAATGTGCTTGGCTTGCTTCTGCTTCTGCGGCCCCATTAAGCGTATGAATTTGTATGAGAAATGGAATCCCAGCTAGCTGTGTGCCCTTGGATAAATGACCTCATCTTTCTGGGCCCAAATGCCTTCTGAAAAATGAGGAGCTTGGCATCTCATGATGCTGGGGTTTTTCTTTAGCTTTGCTGGGGATTAGGAAAGAGTACAGCAGACATTGATTGCATGCCCACGAGATGCTCCAGGCTGTGCTGAGAGAGGCAGAGAGCAAAGGAGGAGGATGTATTGCTTTAAAGGGTTTCCAGTATATGTAGGGAATGAATATATATGTACATATACACACATACACATATACACACATATATCTACACACATAATATATTCTATATGTTCTATATATTCAGTCTATATATGTATAAAATGGAACCGTGACAAGGTACACAGATGTCTTTATCTCTACATGTGTAAAAGAGTTGCAAAACAGTCTTTACCCAGTGCCGTGACTGTATACAAAACACACAGCTGAAGAGGAAAGACCCTAAACACACCATATCCCACAAGTTCTTCAGTATACAAGGCCCACTGCCCTTCTCCAGGAATTCCTAGAGAAGGAGGAGAAGTCTATGTGGTATGGCTGTTACCACCCCTCAGTCTCTTCTTTCAGCAGGTGGACCGAGGAAGGAAGGAGTGTTTTGGCCGAGTGAGCCATGAGCGTTGTGCTCTAAGGGAGGAGTTAACGGTTCGTATCCCCAAGGCCAAGCCAGAGGGGATCAGAGAGAGCTTCACCCAAAGCCTGGCGTCTGCTTCCGGAACTGGAGAGTAGCATCCTAGGCTTTGACTGGGTGGACGCTAAGCTGTCAACCCTTTAGAATCCCAAAGACGTTCTAGGTAGTGAATACTTCGAGGGTGTTAGAGGAGCATCCTGGACTTCGGGAGCGGTGCCGCATCCTCCTTCAAGACCCATGCTCTTTCATGTTCTCTGAGGCCTGGAGGCATGCTTGAACCCCAAGAATTCAGGTCTAGAGATTTTTGAAGAGGAAAGGACCACGACTCAAGCATGCTGGAAGTCTTGAAATAGAGTGTAGTACAAAGTGGGCAACTGAGACAGCAGCTTCGAGTTCACCCTAGTCCCAAAGAGGTCGCATGCAGAGGGGTAAGGGAGGTCCCCATCACTCTCAGGAGTTCCACGTGAACATCTTCAGGCTGCCAGAGAGGCAGCCATTGCAGGTCTACCTTGTGCGACCCTGAGGTGTAGTTGTGGTGGGGGCCTTCTGGGAGAGGCACTCAGTTGCGGATGGTATTGGGTTGAAGCTGATCTTCTCTGAAAATACACTATCCACACTCCTCATTGGAAGTCACCTGACTTGTAACCACAGTGAGTCCAGGAATAGCCTGCTATGGTTGTCATTGGTGTGCCCCTCAAAGGTTCAAGCTCTACAACCCTGACCTTGGTTGAGAGGCACTGAAGCTTGGTTGGAGCCTGGAGGGAAATGATCAGATCATGGGAAAGGTATATTTTTATTGAACTAGTGAAGGTTTCCCAAGACTCTGTTCAGTTAGTAGGAGAGCAGGTCGTAGTAAAGATCAAGACTGAGCCCTTCCTGCTCTGCCTGGCTATTTGACTCAGTCGAATCTACTGAGCACACGATCTTTTTCTCATATATGCTATTGCCAAGATGCTATCAGCCATGTTGTGCTGCAGTCGAAGGGGTCCTCACCTGAGGCTAAATCGATGAGGTCATCTGGTCTCAGATTAAACTTTCAAGACTCTGGATGAAATAAACTTTCTTATAAAGTACCCAGCCTCAGGGATTGTGCCTTAGCAGTTCAAAACCGTGCAAAGTGATTCTGCTTCCAGCACTGTTTTTCTTCCTCCTTATGCTGAAGAATGTTCAGTTAGAAAAAGAAGAAACAGCTAGCTTATACCCGGATCCCAAAACTCTACGGTATCCAATAGCTACTAAAAATTGATCACATCAGCTATGATGTTGTTAGGAGGCCTCTGCTTGGCTGGAAAGAGAGAATTGATTTAGCAAGTCATCTCTCTCCTTTGTCCCCCCCCCCCCCCCGCCTGTTTCCCTTTTCTTGAATTAGGAACAGGGATGGAGCAAACCCTCCCGTTTCACACAGCTGGGACCAGCTCACTGCTGAGGCGTCTGACTTGCACATGCTCCGCGCTGCCCAACGGAGCAGGTCTCCTTTTAGCCCAGGTGCCGTGGGGAGTGAAGACCAATCAGCGCACAGAAGTGTTGAAAGCGGACTTCATTACCCTCTGTATCTGCCACTTGATATCAACCAAGCAGAAAAAGCTTACCGCACCCTGCATATGTGTAATGCGGTCGGCTGTCATTACCACGAAGAATGCCTGAGAACCTTGCTCGAAAGAAGAGCCCCTTGCCAATAGCATTTTGCATGGGAATATTATAATGGGGTTTGCAGTTGCGAAGCACACACTCCAAGACATCAAGACACATTTCAAATATAAATATTTTCTTGGACCAGCTGCTAAGTCAGGATTCAGACTTGTGTCCTAGTACAAACAACAGTTGGAGTCACCTGCAACTCTCTCTCTCTCTCTGTCTCTCTCTCTCTCTGCAAGAGTCACAAACACTAGACAGGAAATATAATACTCGAAAGCATTTAAAAATAGACCTCACTTGTAAAATTGGCAGCCTCATCACGATCACAAGCTTGTGAAACAAATGATTAATTGCTATTTAAAAAAAGAAAAAAATAAAGTCCCACATATTAGGAAAGCCCCACCTTGGAAACAAAATCTAATTTTCAGTGCTCTCCAAAGGAAAATGGAAGTAATTGAATGCACCCCACCCCCTCACCAAGCATATCTGAGAGACAGTCGGTCTCGTAAATTTCACATCAACTTAGTTTGGCCTCTAAACCAAATCTACCTTAATGCTATTTGTACATATAGATTGCTGTCTTTTTCATTACCATTATCAAATGATGCATTTATGGCTCCTCTCGGAGCTTCTCGCCCCATTAAGTGGATTAGATTGCCTGTTGCCTTTGTCCTTCTGGCTTCTGCTTTACCCTTAAAGATTCTACCAATCCATGATGCTCCTCATATAAGCTATATGCATCACTATGTATGGTATGCACACGCACATGCCTGCCTTGCCAGCTAGCCTGACCATCCTAGTCCTCTGTGTGAAAAAAGGACTGTGTTTGAGTTCCTTTTTATGTCATCAGTCCTTCCCTAGAGCAGCAGCTGCAGCGGGAACCCTCTGGGAAGTGGCCTGTCACAAACCCCACCTGGGGCGCCTTGCAGAGCGTAGGCTCAGCAAATCGAAGATCATGTTACTTATTAAGTCATCTCCTGGCTGGTGCGTCATGGCAGATAAATTTCCAGAAGCAATTGAGGCTTGTCCCCTTTTGCCCTGTGCACGATATTCATGTTGTTCTTCTAAAGCAGAATGAATGAGTTCAGGGCAATCCCTGCTGGTGTCTGTAGGGTGGAAACAGGTGCTCTTCTATACTTGGGGGGGGGAGGGACGAATAGAAAGGTAATTCAAAGGCCAAGGATTCAGTCCTACCTCAGAAACCAAGGGATATTTCCAAGTTGTTTGTGGACATAGTCAGCTTCAACTTTCCATCCATAAAGCATTCCCTGAAGGTTCACCTTGGACAGTGTATCATTCTAGCTATGGTAGGTGCAAAGGAGAGCAAGACAGATGCTCATGGCAGCAACTAGTCAAGGAGACACATCATTAAGGTGCATCAGTAAATGGAGGAGGAATGGGCATGGCAGCTGCGCCTATTATAGGCACAATCAGAAGGGACATCTAAGTGTTCTAGGCAGATCAAGGCAAGTAGCATTGGGGTGAGCTTTGGCAGACAAAAGCATATTCCTAGGAGAGTCCCAGGCTTTGGATGGGTAACAAAGGAGTATTAGTAGCTTGTCTCTAGAATGGCTACCTTCAAATAATTTCCTTCATGCATTCCTTCTTTCCACATATAGTCATGGTTCTCAATCTTCATAATGCAGTGGTGATACCAGACCATAAAATTATTTCTGTTGCTACTTCACAGCCATAATTTTGCTACAGTTATAAATAGTAATAATAGTAATGTAAATATTGGATATGTAGGCTGTCAGATATGGGACTCCTGTGAAAAGATTGTTCGACCCCAAGGGGGTCGCAAATCACAGGTTGAGAAACACTGACAAAGAGGAATCTATTTTCTTTCCATTGAATCTGAGCATTTCTTGCTTTAGTTATGGTAAAGGCAATATTCTGAGACTTTCTAGAACATCTTTTGGGAAAGGCAGTGATCAGGAAACATCATATATACCAAAGCTACCCTGCTATCAGAAGCCGATGTCCTATGAAGATATGTAAAAGGTTTGAGGTTAATGGAGGGGTTGGGGGGAAATAGAGATAGATAGAAATAAAGGTAGATTGATGATAGGTAGAAGAGGATAGATGATAGATAGGCAAGTAGGCGGGTGGGTAGGTAGATAGAGGATAGAGATGAATAGATAGTTGATAGATAGATGATAGAGATATATGCTAGATAGATAGGTGAAAGATGGGTAGATGATAGATGGGTAGATAGATAGAGGATAGAGATGGATAGATAGATGGATGGATGGATAGATAGATAGATAGATAGATAGACAGACAGACAGCTGGACAGACAGATAGATGAGAACAGGTTGCACTAAGATACCAGCTTTGTAAGTGAAGATGGCATCTTCAAAGTAATGCACCAGCCACCATTGCCTCAGTAGGTGCCATACCACAAACAAACCAGCTGTTTCTTTGAAAACTTCAGATTCACAACATGCTTGTTGTAAGTGGCTGGACTCAGAGTGGCTTGTTATGCAGTGATAGATCAGGAGCTGAAGAATTAATGAAGAATTAATTCTCATTAATACCAAATGAGAAATTGCATCTGGGGAACTACACCCTTGGAGTCTCTCAGTGCCTAGACCTGATTTGATGACAGGATACTAGACTTTATAACTGAACTGAATCCTTATGTCATAATGAGACCAGACGTAGGGTCCTTAAGAGAGGGAAGTGCGTTTGCACACGTGAGGCATACGACTCACTAGTGACCAGACTGTGGCTAGTCTCTAAGGATGCTTTTCCAGTGAGCCAAGTCCCTGACTGTTCCCTAGTGTTATCTTCTCTACTTGAATATGAGTGGTTCACTGATGGCTGACCCATAGATGATAATGTCTGATGACAGAAGCTTTATAATTTGCCCTCCCCCCAGCCTCTTGAAATGTTTGCTTGTTAGACTTTGCCACTTAAACCCAGCTTCCAAGAAGCCTAGCTAGCTACAAGACACCAAAGCCTTGTGGAGTCTACCAGCAAGCACTCCAGTTGAAATCCCTGCTCGTTCCCAGTCTTTTAACCAGCATCAGCCCCAAACACAGAGGTGTTATCTGTTTTTAAATATAATTTTTAAATTGGTTCTTTGGGAATTTAACATTATAGACCCCAGTTTGACTCATTTTCCAGTCCCTCCATATCTTCCATCCTCCCTTGCAGCATCCTCCCAAAGGGAAGAATACATTTATTAAAATGAAAAAACACTTTGCTCCTCTATTTTTCCTGCCTTACCACCCATCTCTTCACGCATCTTAGTGGCACTTAGTGCCATGCAGTTGGCCCTTTTGTCTGAACAGCTTTACTTGCAGATGTTCATTGTAATGAGTTGTTGGTTTGGTTCAAAACCTGTGACTTTTGGTACACCATCATTTTTGAACCCTCACCGAAACTCCTCTTGGGTATCCTATTGCTGCCTGGAGTTATGGAGACGCTGCATCTCTGATTCCACTGGACCAGTCCCTTCACGCTTTCCAGCAGGCCATAGATGGGATAGATGTTGGGGTGGGCCAACTCAAAGCACTGGATGTGAACCTGGGTGGTAGTTGAGCTGGTCAGTCTGGGCCTCTGCTGGGACTGCTGATTCTTCTGTGCCCATACCATCGGGGTCAGCTCTCCCATGCCCCAGTGAGCAGTAGGGCCAGACCTCCCAGGGCCATGGTCATCAAGACCAGCTGTCCCACTGCATCAGCCAGCAAGGGGCAGGGCCACATCTCCCATGGCCACTGAAGGCCTGGGCCAGTTCATCATGGTCCTCAGATTTTAACACATATGGTTTACGTGGCCCCCAGTGGTAATATGAGGCACAGAAATCAACACAGACCCCACCTATAGCAGCAACACAAACTCAGGCATGGCCCTTGGTAGCAGCTTGGACCCAGATGTCACCATGGTCCTGTGTGGCAATGTAGGCCACTCAGATCAGTATGGCCCCGGCAGTGGCATGGCCCTCAGGTACCAACATGGCCACAGGTAGCAGCCCAGATCCTGTGTATCATGTAGCCTTTGGTGGGAACAGGGGCCATGGGCATCAACACAGACCCACACTGCAGTAGGACCATGGGCCCCTGAATGGTCCTCGGCAGTGGCTTGGGTTCCAAGATAAGATAGCTACAGAGGGGCTATCTTACTTGTTCAGCCCAGACAAGCACATGGAAGCTCTGGCTCAAGGCAGAGTCTGAGACCTTAGATAAGAAGACCCATTTTGGTTCAACTACTAATTATTGGATTCTCTTTTGAGACTACATATCTAGCATGGCTTTAAATCCATGATCCTATTGTTTCAATCTTCCAAGTACTGTGATTATAGCTGTGCTCCTGGTATTTAATTATTGATTTAAAGTGTATAGAGTGATAGAGAATCAATTGCAACTCTTATTTTGGAACATTTTCCTATCAAACCCTCAAATCTAGAAGAATTGAGGCTAGATCAACACCAACGAAAAATAAAATGTAGATTTCTAGGTTTTGAAAGAAAAACAGTGTTTTGCAAATGTCCTTATTACCATTCATCATGACTCAATTTTGCTCTACTTTAACATTTTATTGGATATACTCTTGTACGAGGCTTTTTCTTTTGGGCCACCAACCTTCTCCCAAATCATGATATGGATACTTATTATTAGTTTTGAATGCTCAGCCTTAACTTAGCTCTTACTTTAATCTGTTTCTCTTTATGTTTTGCCTTGGGGCTTTTTTTCTTTCCTTCTTTATATCTTACTTTCCTGCTGTCTTTATGTCTGGCTAGTGGCTGCCTGGCTTCTGGCCCCAGACATGTCCTTCTCTTTCTCCCTTATTCTCTTCTTCATCTTCTTCTCTCTGCTAGTCTACATTTTCCTACTTATTCTTTCTGCCTGCCAGCTCCACCTATCCCTCTCCTCCCAGCTACTGACCATTCAGCTTTTTTATTAGACCAATCAGGTTCCTTAGCTAGGCATGGTGCAGCAAAGACAACACATCTCCACGTAATTAAACAAGTAGAGCATAAACAAAGGTAGCACACCTTTCCTTCACTAACAAGGGCAACAGAAATGAATGTAACACACCTTCACATAGTTAAGGTAATGATCTAGAGCATAAACAAATGTAACACATCTTTACATAGTTACAGTGATTTCCACAACAGCTTTCCCTGAATTTGTTCTGAGAAGGGAAGAACACAAAACCATGAATCTGGTGTCTTGATTGCATATGTGTTGGCAGCCAGAGCATTGCATCAGTTAATCCACTAGCAAATTAATTCTAAGGATCTCTTAGCTGTGGCAAAGTCCATCTTCTTAGGTAACGTCAGAGTTTTCTAAGATGCTCATTCTATGCAGTGGTTGTGGAAATGCAAAATGATAAGCAGCAGCATGCGGAACACAGGGACTGGCACGTGGCAGATCCACAGTTACTCTCCACTGAATGTGCCATATGGAGCTTCAGAATCGAGTGGTGTTCCATAACTCAAGTGCAGGGGACACTGTATCTTCTGAAACTCTCAGCTGGTATGAAAATCTGAAAGATTTCTAACCATTATCAGACCATTCCATTAGAGCTAACATTATAAATGTGTGTGTGTATAAACACACACATGTAAAGTTATATGTGTATATATAAAATGCATTTGTACACACACACACACGTTTATATGTATATAAAACCTTTCCTTTTTCTCACCTACCACAGGGCTAAGGTAAGTGTCTGATCCTAACCTGATTTTTTTTTTTCTGAAACATGTTTCTCTGTAACTGGAACTAGCTCTTGTAGACCATGCTGGTCTTGAACTCAGAGAGATCCGCCTGCCTCTGCCTCCCAAGTGCCAGGATTAAAGGCGTGTGCCGCTACTGCCTGGGTCCTAACTTGGAGTTTTAAAACATGCAAAAAGTTCTGAACACTCAATATATTCTTTTCAAAATGTTGAGAGAACCAGTGTGCGGTGGAACAGTTGAAACTCCAGGAAGAAAGGCTTTCAATAAATGTATACCAGTATGAAACAAAATAGGCCCACATACTTCACTGCAAGGGCTTCTTCTATGCAAACCCTTGTTTACAGATGGGCTGGGCTGAAGTGTAGGTAACAGGTTGTTCGTGCCTACATCTTCAAAAGATTCAACACCCAGTTTGTCCTTTTCTCCAGTCCTACCATTTTTTTTTCACTTTCTTTGAGATTGGGATATTGTTTATAGCGCATTGCTTGTGAATATATTAAAGAGGTGATTCACTGACCACTGAGAAAGCAACAGAGAACGAGACTGTGAAAATAAGAGCATGACCATACAGGAGGCCACGGAGGGGATGTGCTGACTGAGTCTATGCCAATTTGACAGAGGCTGGAATGGACTTAGAGACGGGAACCCCAACTGAGAAAATGCCTCCATAAAACTGGGCTGGAGGCAAGCCTGTAGAGCATTTTCTTAATTAGTGATGGATATGAGAAAGCCCAGCCCATTGTGGGTGGTGCTATTGCTGGGTTAGTGGTTCTGGGTTCTATAAGGAAGCAGGCTGAGCCAGTAAGCAGAACCTCTCCATGGCCTCTGTGTTAGCTCCTACCTCCAGATTTCCAGCCTGTTTAAGAATTTCCTTAGGTGATGGATTATGGATGTGTAAGTATAAGCCAAATGCACCCTTCCTCCCAATTTCCTTTTGGACATGTTTCATCATAACAATAGGAACTCAAACCAAGACAAAACTAGGATTGTGGGGTATTGCTGTGATAGACCTGGCCATGGTACATTTGGGAGAATTGTGGAAGAACTTTGGGCTGGAAAAACCTTTGAGTGGGCTCTTCTGTAGGAACTTGGAAGACAAAAATTGGGAGCAGCTCGGATGATGGAGGTCTGGCTTGTGAAGTTTCAGAGGGAAGATACGACTCTACTGGACCATTTGTGTGAAGACTCTGTCGAAGCTGATCAGCTGGGGCTGAAGTATCAGCTGTGATGAACACGAACCCAGAATCACTAATGACAACCCTTAGTTTTGCTGGGACACTGGATATTAGTTTGTTGGGGCTGAAGAGTCAGCTGTGATTAAGAAGTCTGCATTCTTGAGGTGAAGTCTTCTGGGAAGAGTTTCCTTGGAGTCGCCACATGCAAGCTGCACTCAGAGGTGGCCAAGGTTGTAGCTCGTGCTGGCAGCTAAACTCTGTCACGTGTAAGAGTCTCTCAGGTGCTACTGGTTTTGAAGGCATGAAGGGATCATGGAGAACAGCTGAGACTTTGGGCCACGAAGCGAGCCCAGCAGAGGGGCAGCCCAATTACAGCAGAAGACCCCAGCTCTTTGGAGATGGCAGTACCATGGGATTACTACCAAGTAAAACAGAAGTGGGATGGGAATGACCTAAGCTTAGAAGACAAACTGTGTGTGCTCTAGAGGGAAGAGCTGGAGAAGTGACCCAAATTCCTTGGAGAAGCCCAGAGTATTGTAAGTTCTAGATATTGAACGTTGAATTATTTATACTGTTGGGGTGTGGTGTTTTGTTCAGATTGTGACTGTGCCCTGGTCCTTCCCCCTTGAAGTAAGGAAGTATTTAACTTATGGTTGACTTTATAGGAACCCACAGTTGAGAGACTGAATTTTTAAGAGAGATTTGGTTTTTAAAAGAAACCGAGAGTAGACTTGCACAGTGTTTGAACTGGTAAAGCCTGTGAGTCATTCAAGTTTGTGATATGTTTTTGTGATATTTATCAATCGGAGATCTTGAGGATGAATTGGGGTGGGGGGAAGGTCATGTCTTAAAACATTTGTGCCAAGCTGACGAGGGGTCAATTTTGCTGTTTAGTTTTATGTCTGTTTGTCACAGGCTAGATTATCTAAGAGGGGGAAACCCCAGTTAATAAAAGGTCTCCATTAGATCAGGTTGAAGGGAAGTCTAAAGAATATTTTTAAAATTAGTGATACGGGAATACCCTACCTCACTGTAGATGGGGCCATTCATGGGCCGATGGTCCTGGGTTCTATACGAAAACAGCTTGAGCAAGCCATGAAGAGTAATTCAGTAAGCAGCACCCCTCAATGGCCTCTGCATCAGCTTCTGCCTCCAGATTCCCAGTCTGAGTTCCTTCCTTCCTTCCTTCCTTCCTTCCTTCCTTCCTTCCTTCCTTCCTTCCTTTCTTTCTTTCTTTCTTTCTTTCTTTCTTTCTTTCTTTTGGTTTTTTTTGAGACAGGGTTTCTCTGTAGCTTTGGTGCCCGTCCCGGAACTAGCTCTTGTAGACCAGGCTGGCCTTGAACTCCCAGAGATCCGCCTGCCTCTGCCTCCCGAGTGCTGGGAGAGTTCCTTTCGTGACTTTCTTCAGACGGACTATGGATATGGAAGTATAAGCAGAATAAACCCTTTCCTCCTCCACTTGTTTTGGGTCATGGCGTCTCATCATAGCAATAGTAACTTTAAGAGACTGGAGGGTCAAGACTTAAGGTTGGAGACATCTAAGGTTCTTTTAGAGGAAATGAAGACAGGCAAGAACCTCGTTTGGCGTCTGCGCACTGCAGACAGTGTGGGAAGAGTCACAAGGCATTGCATCCTCTATGAACTTGTCACAAGTTGCCTTCAAATGGAGACTCAGTGGCAGTGAACAGGGACACGGTTCAGTGGGGAGGGAGTGGGAGAAAAGGAGATAATGCTTGGTTTCACGCTGTATAATCTTTCATCATAGTCACAAATATGATGAAACCAGTTTTTCATGATCTACAATAATTTTGTTTCTACTCCATGACCACAGTTGACCTCAGAGAGAGGTTTCCCCTTAGCGCCTCTGTGTCTACCAAGTTAATCAGTGGAGACAGAAGCTATTCTTGTGTCACAAATCTTAGGACTCTCTTACCTCCTGATCCTACTCAGGACCACAGGAATAGGAAGGCAACTTTTCAAGTTCACATCCCAGGGCCATTCACTAATGCCCTGTGGTAGCTATCATCATCATCATCATCATCATCATCATCATCATCATCAACATCATCATCATCATCATCATCATCATCATCCTGCAGTATATAGTAGGACAGAGGTTCCCAGCCTGTAGCTTGCAATCCCTCTACCAAACCTCTATCTCCAAAAGTATTTATATTATGATTCATAACAGCAAAATTACAATTATGAAGTATCAGTGAAAATAATTTTATGGTTGGGGGTCACCAGGACATGAGGAACTGTATTAAAGGGTTTCAGCATTAGGAAGGTTGAGAACCCCTGTAATAGGAGAGATCTAGGGGAGCAAGCCTGCCCTTGGGCATCACCTCTCTGTTAGCATTGACTGTGTTTCCACGTGGATACAGGTGTTCTAGATCTCTGGCAGCAGTGATAATTTCCCTACTCACCACCAGACAGTATTGAAAAAATGCCAGGTTCATTTCTCTTGAGCTCCTCATCTTAGTCTAACTATAATCTAAATAGGAGGAAAACATATATTTTAAAGGACAAATAGGAGAGCCCATTAGATTTAAACAGTCCACCAGGAAGGGAAGTTAAAGAAAAGAAGTAGATATCATCATGGGAGTCTTCTCAAAGCCAGTTCCTCTCTGGCTGAAGTGAAAGGGATATTCTTTTTTTTTTTTTTCAACTTTAAAGACTGGATTTATTGGAGAAAAACAAAAAAACCCTCAACCCAAAGGATGGGATTTTACATCTCAAGACATCTCCCAAGTAATAATGTCTAAAGATTACAAATCATTTTCATAGAAGATATTTTTGTACAAATTTTACATGTATTCAGGTGCGGTTATTCAACTGATGGGAGGTCATCCTAAAATTCCAGGTCAGGGCTGCAGACGCACTTCAGAACAGTGAGCATGAGGGATGGAGTTCATGACAGCCACCTCTGATGTGTTCATTTATTAGGGTCAGTTTTGTTCCATTTTATCTATAAGCCTTTCTTATAGATTCAGAAGACACTTGAATCCAGTATCTTCTGGATTCAAGTCAGGAAAACAGTGTTCAAGTGCTTGGTGTTAATGGATGTACAAGGGAGAGATGCTGAAACAGGTATAACATGACACTGCGAGTCATTTCCCAACAATTCACTGCTCCTCAGCTCCCATCTAGGGATCCCTCTGTCAAAAGCGTCTCAACATAATTATAACTGAGACTTAAAATCTCATTAACAACGAAGTCTTCTTGCCAGACCCATCTGTCACACTTGCCCACACTCTCTAGTTCCCCCTCCTCTCAGAATGATCTGACCTTCACACCCCTCTTCAGGGCCACCACTATTCGCTCAGCTTCTCCCTCCATGGTCCTGGAACTGTGTGGATACGTTTTAGCTATCAGCAGGCACTGGACTCACTCTAGTGCTTAATCACCCATGGAAACCATTTGTTTAAGCAATTAAGAATGTGGAGCTAGGGCATTTCCAGCAGGTACTGACCAGGCGGAAACGCCGACTGTCTATACCCTTGTTAAGGGCTGTTGATCGGCAGGACATGACCTGCTTCAAGGTGGTTGATGACATTTTCCTGGAACATTAGATGCACAAGCTACAAATGCATTCAGAATGGTTGACTGGTAATGGGGGGGCACACTTTGGGCATGATTTTCTTTAAGGTTAAATGTTTGGAGCATTTTGGCTTTGGTGTGAAGTACACTTGTGATCTCTTTTCCTTCAAAGCGAACAATCTGGGTTTGAGTAATAGAATGAGGAAAGTATGGGCTGCTTAGAACACTCATTGTGGGGCAGAGTCTGAGGTTCAGAAGGAGTAAGGTATAATGCAGTAGGAGGAAAGATATAGAACAAATTATGAGCCTGGTGTAGTAGTGCCTATCCTATCAATAGTAGAAAAGCAAAGGCAGGAAGGTTGTGAGTTCAAGACCAGGTTGGACTCCATAGTAAAACCTTGTGTCAAACAAAAAGAACTTGGCACCAGGGCCCTAGATGTAGCTATCATTCCTTCCCTGTGTGGTCATGAATAAGTCACTCATAAGTTTATTCATGTTAATGTGTGATGTGGAAGAAATGATCCTGAAGGTACTTTGAGCTCTATTTTCTAAGTAGAACTGGGAGTTTCTATCACTGGTTTACCAAAGGGAAGCCTGATAGAATTGGAAGCACTGCTCGGTTAGCATTATGTGCCTTTTCTCTGACCAAAATCCTGCACACACAGGCTTGTTGCTACTTGGCCACTTTGTTGAGCAATTGAGTTGTCTCTGAAATGCTGTGCTTCCCACTTTGTCAACACTTGCTTGAGTTTCCAAAGTGCCCATCTTACTGGTGATTTTCTGTTGTTCAAGGAAAGCCTTTAATATTAACGACCCGCAAAGGGTAACCTGTAGAGTTCATAATCATTGGGGGGAGAGTCTTTATGGTTTCAGTAATTGGAGTTCAATTTAGAAGATCATTTTGAATAACGAATGGGGTCTTGACAAACAGAACCAATATGAGTGAGGATAGTCTTGTAAGGTCATGGAACCAGAAGGCACAGCATAGAAGGATTAGGACTGAGGAATTTTTTAACCTTCTGGAGATAAAGTGCAGCTTGGATCAGCAGAACAGAAAGGAGTATGGCCTCTTGTTGGAAAACACGACTCAGGGTCTGGGGATGTAGCTCAGTTTGTAGAGTACTTGCTTAGCATTCATGAAACTCTTGGTTCATTTCTCCAGCACGATCCGAAGCTGCCATGGCAACAGAGACCTGTTATCCCACTGCTCAGTAAGCTGAGGCAGGAGAAGTAAAGGTTCAAGGCTATTCTCAGTTTGATAGCAAGTTAGAGGTCAACCTGTGCTACGGGACTCTCTAAAATGGCAAGCCAGTATTCTGGGATTGAGGACACACTTGGCTGTTTGTGTGTCTGAAGCTGTCTATCCGTCTAATATGATCATGTCAGTCTCACATCAGCTCTAGGATATGGTGTACAACTCTCCAGCATGCAGTTGAGGCTCACATGGGCTAAATACCATTTTCAATGCCATGCAGATAAATCCAGACACTACTGTGTGTCTGTCTGGCTTGAGTTCCTATTACATGACTAGTTTCTCAGAGGAAATCATGGTACAGATAACCTACCTTCAAATGTTTGGCAGCAAACTATGAATTTAATGCATTTAATTTTAAGATCAAATGAAAGGTAACTCTTCAATGATGATTCCTATGTGCCAGTTCCTGTCTCAAGTGCCTTATGCATGTGGATTCATTTAATGTTTACTGAGTGATTTGAAAGCTGCTACTGTTGCTAACTTCATCTTACAGGGAGGGAACAGCCAATGTGAAGCTGGGCAGTGTGCCTAATAACCCAGAAATACTCTCTTGTGGGTTTAAACCACCAAGACAGCTGCAGTAGGCCCTCTCGGTGCCTTTTTAAAACTTGTTTCTTTGTGTTTTAGAAGGAAAAAGTCCAAAGGAATACATTGCTGTTGTGTGAGAGGGTTAGCCTCCATGCCACATGGTTTAGTTATCATAATCAAAGAAGGGAATTTCAGGCAGAGAGAATTTAGATGTTTCTGTGACTTCACTAGTAACTAGAGAGGCTTCAGGGAAACACACAGCCTGCTCTCATTTGGGGACAGCAGAATTCACCTTTGGCAAGGGAAACAAAAGGCAGAAACATGAGCTGCTATTGATTGATTTCTTCTTAAATAGTAGAAGGGAATAGGCAGATGATCATTCAGTGTTTTGAAGATTTAGGGTGGCATTAATCAAATCTCTAAATGAACTAGACAGAATTATAGGGAGCAGAGAGGATAACTAAAGGTCATTACATGCTGAGTGTCCCAACTGCCACAGCCACTGCCCCCAACTCATTTAATTTTTCCTAAAAACTAATAAAATCAAGAGGGAGGAGACTCTATGGAGTAGAAAGGGCCTGGGGTTGAAGAATTGGGAAATGAACAGAAATCCTTAGCAATTTAGTGGCCTCTGTGTGAGTCGATAGTGTAATATGATTATAAAAAAGAAAACTAAGAAAAATGCATACGGTCGCACGTGCACCATCACACATAAAGTATGCAGAATAAAGAAGAGCAAAGGCGGTGGGTTCCTTTTCCTGTGTTAGAGTTAATGTGGATTAAGGGATATCAGTTCTGTGCACCATGCTCAGAGAGAGCATATCTGGCACAGAGCCAACAAGCTTCCAGCCCTCAATCCCAAAGGGAGGGGAGTGTTACAACTAGGCAGTGGTGATGGCTAGAAGAGATGCCTTCCCCAAGAGACGAGAGGGAGAGTGATGCTCGTGGACCTGGGGGATGGTATATCATAGACAGTGAAGAGGAAACGCAGCCATTCAAAACAGTAAATAGAATTCATTGTACCAAGTGCTCTTGGTAGTTGTGTTTTGTTAACCAGGGATTGCTTAACCATATATTCCCATTTCAAAATGGTGCCTTCTCCTAAGTCTCTGGAATATCTCTACTTGATTCTCTCTTAGAGTCTTTATCAACACTTGAATTTACGATGTTCAGTCCTTTTCAAGACTGCTCGTTATCCTGTTTCAACTTGCTACATTCCCAATGCTTAGAGTAGCGTATTAGACAAAGCACACGCTCCATCGATATTAATAATAGATATCACTGGCTGATTGAACGGATTGGTGCAGCATCAGCAGCAGATATAGGAAGGCTGAAGGGAGAGAGGGTGGTATTTATGGCTCAGAAATCTGATCCGGAGACTGGATGGCTGTCAGGTGGAGGCCGGGTTGCATGGCCATTTAAAAAATAAAACTAGTGGTTTTATGAACTCTAGGAACTGATGGGAAAGGATCAGAATGGCCTTCTAGCTCTCTGAGGGTTTGATAGACACTGTGGCTCTGAACTGTTGCCATGAGCTAGGCAGGCAGAATCCTAGAATGAAAGCTAGAATATTTATATTCATGGAAGAACATTCTAGATTGTTAAAAATTTCATTTTGGTGGACTTTGGTACCACGAGAGATCTTGGGTATTTTTATTTGGAATATAAAAATCCCATGGAGGTTGTTATCAGGGCTCACTCTTCAGAGCTGGAGGCTGTAGATGGGAGATATGAGTGTGGAAGGCATTAACGCCCATTCTCTCTGAGGGCTCGACTTTTCCTGGTATTGTGGATGCTGGCAAGCCTTAAAATCGCTTGGGGAACAGATGCATTGCCAATCTCTTCTTGAGATTCTTGGTTTGAATTTTGTTCTTTTTCTAAGGACTCCAGTCAATGAATTAGGTAGACTCCAACTCAGATTATTTTACCTTAACCTGATGACACACACAAGGACCCTATTACCGTGTATGTCACATTCATGGATATTCAGAAGATTGTTTCGTTTCGTGTATAGAGCAGGAGGGAGAGGGAGAGAGGTAGGTAGGCAGGGATAAATAGATAAAGAGAGAGAGACCAAATGGGAGAAAATTATGTCCAAAATTGTGAATATGCAAATGAGAGAAGATAATTTTCAAAAATGTAAATATGCAAATGACTTCTAGCTAGTGTATAGGTCTTTATGGCTATGCTGAAGATTAGTGCATACAGAGTAACACATTGAACAAGGAGGACACCAGGTTTACTCAAGGCTTCTGTGAAGAAAGGCTGACAGATCTGAGCAAGGACATAATGTCCCTGCTGTTGATGGCAAGCTAAGGACATCTAGCCCCCAGATAAACACTAACTGTGTTCAGTGAACAAGAGAAGTCACCTTGACTCGCTGATGACCATAATGACAATTGAAACTAGACAAAGCTTACAAATGTTTCAAGAAATAAGTTTTGAAAATGAATACTGAATTGGGTTTGAGCTGTGCGTCGTTTCTGCCACGTTACAGGATTGGATGTATTTGTTTTGAATTCTAACTCTCCACCCTAGTTTTGCTTTCATCTGCTTCAGGTACCTACTGCTAACTTCAGAATGTTACAAAGAAATGCAGAAATAATTGATACAGTTTAAACAACTTTGATTATAGGATTTTGCTACCATTGTTACATTTTATTTTTATTACTCTCTACCATGCCTAATTCACAAGTTAAACTTCAGTGCAAATATGTGTATTTATCTCCGTGGGAGCAACCACAACATCTCTACAGAGTAGGGCCCTGCCCAACAGGATTGCAAGCATCCACAAACAACTGCAGCATAAACAAAAGTAACACACCTCAAACTAATATTCCACGACAATTATGTATGCTTGGGTATACACACATATACACACACATATACACACATATACATACACACACATATATGTACACACACACACACAACCTCATTAACTTTTTGAGAATTTCCCATATGTATACAATGTATTTTGTCTTTTGGATGACAGTCTAGTCTTTAACAGAACTATCTCTTTCTTATGTACTCCGATCATACTTACTCCACACTTCTACCCCTATCTCTTCCTAGCTCTATCCCTAGCTCCTCACCCCACTCTTCCACCCCCTCCAAACTTCACATCCTGTCTTCTCATTTTAAATGGCTCATTGATTCCAGTTTATGATCTTCTTATACTTATGGAGTTGGGGACATGCACTGGAACACATGGTCTGCTTATCAGGGACCAGATTCTTATAAAGCAAAAGGTTTCTCTCCTTCACAGAAATCATCAGTTGTCAGTAGCATTTCAGCTGTGAATGGGGGTTCCTGAATCCCTCTCCTTCCATGTTAGGCTAATAACTGACTTGATCTTATGCAGGCAGCCATAGTTACTGTCAGTTTACAAATAAGGCAATCATCTCATCTTTGTTCAGACCTTGTTTAGGCAGTAATGTTGGTGACATATTTTGTGTGTAGCTTCCGATGTTAGTAGGAGACACAATCTTAAGGCAATCATCTCATCTTTGTTCAGACCTTGTTTAGGCAGTAATGTTGGTGACATATTTTGTGTGTAGCTTCCGATGTTAGTAGGAGACACAATCTGGTAGCAAACTCCCTGGTAGCAAACTCCCTGGTCCTCCATCTTCCTACAATCTTTTCTCCTCTTGCACAGTGATCCCTGAACCTTAAGTGAGGACATTGTTTTATAGACATGTCCCTTGAGTGTGGACTCCATGCTCTATATTTTGATTGGTTGCGGTTCTCTGTAGTGGTCTCTGTTGCAGAGATATTTCCTTGTTGATGTCTATACTATTATAATCGTGAAAAATAAAAGATATTTTTTAAAATAGTCTGCACAGTTACCTTCTCTGAAGCAATAGCCTATATCCTATTTTTGCAGACATCGTAGAAGTTGTTCAAAATGTTTTCAACATTGGGTTTTAAGGCAACATTAGTACAAAGCACCTGTCTCCTTATAAATTTGCCATATTGGGAAAAATGGTGCATATTATACCACAGTGAAACACAGAACAGGGGCCTCAACTCTCATACTTTCAGTAACTTACATAACTTATACTGTTCAGTCCTTATGTCCTAGTATTGAGTGTAAGGTTGAAATATTTATTTTTATTTTATTTTGTTTTATTTTTTGGGAAGAAGGGATGGATAGCTAGCTAGTTGTAAATAGTGCTTTCATGTAAAATATTCCTTGAGCAGAGGAAATATGAGAACATGCTCACACATGTTGGCGATGCCACAATAGTGGCGGATAGGGTAAAACAAAAAGTCGCTGTCTCTAGTGACAGAGTGCTAGAAGCTGAGTTGACACAAGGCCGCTCAAGGTTAATTGTTTTTACACAGTTTTGATTTGGGAGCCCGTGGAATATGTTGCTTGTTTACAGATGATTAGGAAATAATTGCTGGTGTGTTTTGATCATTTTGGTGGATGTAAGCCTGGTGTTTAATGCCTGAACCGCCTCTCTAGCATGGTGATTTTTTTAAAGCTGTATTTGGTTCAGCCTGCACAGGCATACCCAGGATGTGAGGACTGTATAGGGTTGTTGTGAGTGTTATAGGATTAAATGTATGAAAAGGGCTATCAGAATGACTGGGATATTGTTGGTGCTCTTAAAAGCATTATGTCGTTAGGAGGCAAATAATTTGATGACTGAACAGGAAGGTGGCGATATGCCTTATGTAATCTCCTATGTCATCACAATTTCTCTTTCAGAATACCCCGAATCAGTGTTTTCTCAGTCACCACGTTCCTTGTGTCTTTAAAGAGGCGATTCTTCCAGAACTCTTGTTTGTCTGGGCTTCAAGGTGCCCTGTTGGGAGGATCGAATTGCGCCACTACAGTTTTCTCCACAGTTAGCGGAACAGCACACCAGAGTTAGACTCCAGCATGCTGCACCATCACTCATGACAGAGGAGCTGCAGAAGGGACCGATGGCAGGCAAGCAGGCTATTCAGACCTCTGTATGTGCTCTACATTTTCAGAATGAGTGAGGCCAAAGTTATAGGAAAAGCTAAAGTAAGTTAGCCCAGAGAAACATTTTTATGTCAAGGAACTCTTTAATAGATACATGTCCTATAGGTTGAATATCTAATATATGGCAGTTACTACCGGGTGCTGGTGCACAGAGATGAATGAAATAGACAAGGGGCCTGCCCTTTGTGTGACTCATTGACAAGTAGGGACAGAATGGCTCATAAGTAGGTAAATAAATCCACCAATATCTAATTATAGGATGCTAATATCCTACAAAAAAGCTATTATAATGGACTATGAAGGAAGATCACATGATGCATGCCTTAATTGGCAAAATTGAAGGTGCAACTTCAAGGACAAAGGGGAAGTTACTAAGAGAGGATTCCTAAGAAAGAATGGCAAAACAAAGGTGTAACGAAAGGATAGCCTTAGCTGGGCCTGGGAACCAAAAAGATGAAGTTAGTTAGGATGCTGTGGTAAGGGAGGAGTGAGTCAAAATAGGCAGGGCATGACCAAGGAGCAATGTCAAGCATAAGTTTTCCAACTGTGGTATTGAGTTTGAGAACGAATGTGGAGGAAAGGGAAATGGATTGAAGGGTATCAAAGAGCAAAACTCTCCATCTCCTTCCTCTTTCTCTTCCATTCCTCCTTTTCTGACTTTTGTTCTTTTTCTTCTCCAGTTAGCGCATGAGCACTTACATCTACTGGTATTTTGTAATACTAGAGATAATTTAGCTTTGGTGTCCGTGTTGGTTAGTTTATGATCAGGTTGACACAATCTAGACCCATCTGGTAGGAAGAAAGCATACTTGAGAAAATGTCTGCATCAGATTGGTCTGTAAGCAAGTCTGTGGGGGCACTTTCTTGATCAATGCTTGATATGTGTGTGGGAGTTCACTGTGGGTGGGAAGAGATCGAGGGTTATATAAGAAAGAGCGCTGAGATCAAGCCATGATGTAAGACAGTAAGCATCTTTCCTTGGTGGTCTTTTCTCTTATTCCCACCACCAGGCTCCTGACTTAGGTTCCTGCCCTAGCTTCTCTTTATCATGCTATAAGGAGAAATAAACCCTATCCTCCCCAGGATGCTTAGGTTATGGTGTTTATCTCAGTGACAGATGATGCATGATCCATGCCTAGTATTCTGTTCAAAGTGACTGCTGCTGGGATCCAGTAGAGGGGGTGGTGAACTCGTTAAGGAATGATGATGAAGATGAAGAGTCCCTGATGGATTTGACACCCCTTTCTCTCACTCCACCGCCCACACATGGGCTTACAATATTTCTACTACTGATATTTCATTTACTCTTGATTCTTACAAAGCGATTTCTTTAGACCTCCTGCCCTATTCTCCTCTACTTAGACATCATGTGATTTCATGTCTCATCTCCCAAAATGATGAGAAAAGCAAGAAAAAATATGGGAAGCAGAAATTAACATATGAATTAGAACATGAATCAAAGGAAAGGCAAAGATGTTTATAGCGAGTAGAAGATGGCAGAAGGCCAGCGTTAGGTACCATCTGATGAAGAAATAGATGGTGTCTCAAGAAAAGGATAGACTAGCATGATTCATTATAAACTCAATTTCCCCACTAATTTTCAGATTTTGACGCTGGTGTTGGCTTGAACCTTGGACTCTAGCTCTCATGAAAATGGCTTGTTTTATAAGGGGCCATCAATAATCTGAAATTTTGGCTCTAGGAAGACAAAAGAGGCCAGGCAACTTCCCCCATAGGATTCTTCTTTCCTAGTCACTAACTTTCTAAGACTATGGGCAATTAATCTGTTGAGTATGAACTGAGCTGTACTACAGGTGTAACATGCACTGGAGTTTTAAAGGCATCTCAAGAATATAAACTATCTTATTTGTGATTTTTATATTTATTCTATGTTGAAATAATATTTTGGGTTCTTAGACAAATAATTAAAATTAATTCTCCCTATTCTTATCTATTGTTGTAAATATGGCTGCCAAAACATTAAAATTATATACATGATTCATGTTTGTGATAGATACTAGCACCACTATAAATAACTGACTCTAATTAAGCACAATGTATTTAGGATATTGATGCATGCTATACATAATTTCTAAGTTTATTAAACAAGCTTTAATGTACATACCTAGCATGTTTTCATTAAAAAGGAATCAATGTATGTAAAAAGAGAATAAGTAACTTTGTTTAAACAAGTAATCAGATAGAGGCAGAGCTGGGTTTCCAGAACTCACATTCTTAATTCATCCATTTTCCTACCTCTTGGTACCATTTTGAGGTACCACACAGGCATAGGAGGTCAACAATTAGTGACTCTATTAACAAATTTAGGTCATAAGAAAAAAACTAAACTTATGTTACTCAGAATGTTGAGAAATGGGATAGAAGATGGAGCGGAATTCTAGCAATGGAAATGTTAGGTTTTGTGGAGGACTAGAACCCTGTCACTATTCCATAGCTACAGTGCATCGTTGCTATGCCCTACTCAATGATGCTTTAATCAAGAGACTGCATACACAATGGCCCACAGTGCTAAGATAGAGTGGAATAATTCTCATTTCTCAGTGGTGTTCCCAGCTCCTGTAGCATCATAGCACAAAATGTTGCCTATGTTTGTGGGGCTGCTGGTGTAATCAGACCGACTGGACTGTAGTAGTATAAAGTATACCATATATAGTTACACACAAAATGCTTGATAATGATATCACTGGACAGATATCTCAGTACTTATGACAACATGAGGAGCTGAGTTTCATTTCTAGCTATGTATGGATATATAAATCGTCAGGTATGGTGGTTCATGCTTGTAATCCCAGTAAACACGGTCCCTGTTGCTCATGGGCCAGCCAGCCTAGCTTAATCCATGAGTCCCTTGTCTCAGTGAGAGACCCTGTCTCAAAAACAAGGTAGTTAACATGTAAGGATAAATGAACCTGAGCTTGTCTTCTGGTCTCCACACATTTACCTGTAGTGTACCTGCACACACACATGTACCTATACACACTTGAACAGGCACACACAAACAGCTTATGTATTATGCTACGTTTTATCAGTGATTTAAAGTGTACTTCTATTGACCAAATTGTTTACTAGGTAGCCATGATGGCACATGGCAATAACCCCAGTACTTGGGAGGCAGAGGCGGGAGAATAAATGGAAACAAGACTAGGAGAGGCTACAGAATAAGACTATAGAAAATTTCTTTTTCATCGTTGTGAAGCAATATGCCTTTGCTGTCTGCAGTTGACTACATAGTTTATGTTCACTGCATCCCTTAATTGCAATGTTTCTCTCCTACTTGATTCAATCTCATGTTGTTTCAGTCATATCCCCTAAACACACACACACACACACACACACACACACACACACACACACACACACTGTAGCTAGTAAAAGGTTATATTGAGTAATTGACCGGAAGTAGAACTATATGTTTATGAAGTCTCACAGAGACACACACACATACACACACACACTGTAGCTAGTAAAAAGTTATATTGAGGGCTGGAGAGATGGCTCAGTGGTTAAGAGCATTGCCTGCTCTTCCAAAGGTCCTGAGTTCAATTCCCGGCAACCACATGGTGGCTCACAACCATCTGTAAAGAGGTCTGGTGCCCTCTTCTGGCCTGCAGACATGCACACTGACAGAATATTGTATATATAATAAATAAATATTTAGAAAAAAAAAGTTATATTGAGTAATTGACCGGAAGTAGAACTATGTGTTTATGAAGTCCCACGGAGACACACACACACACTGTAGCTAGTAAAAGGTTATATTGAGTAATTGACCCGAAGTAGAACCATGTGTTTATGCGTCCCACGGAGATGGAGAATCTGCTGCTGGTGGCTCACCAGTCAGGTTTGTTTCATTTTGTCACACTCACCGATACTGAATGACAAGGAGAGAGCTACAGTAACTGCTAAGGGATCTGCTTTGTTGAAGCAATGACACTAAGAAAACTTTTGAGAAAGGCCTGTGTCAGACATGGAGAGACTTCTAATGCTTGGAGGGAAGACAGAGCTCACATGGAACACTCCATGCTCTCAGCGCTGTCCCCATCGCCGCCAATGGGAAAAGATTGCGAGCAGAGTTGAAGGAAAAGATGAAACAGGATATTTTGTGGAATTTACTGCTAATTCTATGGGTTTAAAACAATTTGAAAATCATTATTTATTACACAACACGAAAAGTGCATAGTGAGTCTCTAACGCCAAAGTGAAGGCAGTTGAAGAATTTCTGGAAGCTCCATATAAGCTGTTTGTGGAGGGAATTACTTGCCAGAATGTATTTGGTGAGTGTGATCTAGCAGAGCCAACAAGATCAATCTGCTACACTCTGAGGCTGAGGTGTGTATTAGGCTGTTCAGTCTAGGTCTGTGGAAGTCTTTTCCGTGGTATTTGCACAAATGCTAACGTTGCCTAACAGCACATTTTGCCAACGATTCTGTCATTGAGTGATATGCTGTAGTGTAAAATAGAACTCTCAGGCAAGCATTCTTGGGTCTTAAGTTCTTTTGCCTCTTTCTTAATCTACTGTAGACTGACAGCTCCATGGCTTTCGTTTGCTTGTGACTTTGACTCACTTTCTTCTCTCAGCATATGTCTGGTTTGGCTCCTGCGCATCTTGCTGTCTATGATTTATATTCTGTTTGTGATCCATAGGCTGCTGGATGGTTTGAGTCAGATGAATTCCAAAAAGAGTGGTTCTAGTCGGGAGACGTTTCTGCCAACCTCCCTCATACGTCGTTGGCCTTATGTCTAGCTACATTTGGGACAGTATCCATCACTATTTGGCTGATATGGACAGCATTACAAATTCCCATGACCCACATCATGATACGATAGCAAGATTTATTATGCCACTAAGTCCATTTGGTCCTTCTTCTTTTTTTTTTTTTTTCTAAATGTCTACTATGTGTTAGGTACTGTTTATGACACATAGAAACCACTTAATGAAAACAAGGGAAAAGACCCATTCTATCACGGCACTTACAATCTAACTGAAGAGACAGACAAATACATAAGAAATACAGTATAAAGGTTTCTAAAAGGTGATAAAGGGCATGGAAAAGAAATTAGGTTAGAATAAAGAAATTAGCAGTATTGATAGAGCAAGACAATAGCTCCTTTGTGACTGGTGCAGGTTGGGGAAAGGCTAGGATTGCAGGAGCAGAATGAGATGGGAGAGAGAACTAGGGTGTGGGGTTAATGCAGAAGCATTGTTGTAAGGATTATGAATGATGTTTCCTCTGATTTTAGACTGAGTGGACATATCCTGAGAATTAAAACTTTCAGATTATTTTATGGGTACGATTATTTTGCTTACAGGTGTGTGTGTGTGTGTGTATACACGTGTGTGCCATATGCCTATCAGGTGACCTTGGAGGCCAGAAGAGGGTGTCAGATCCCTTGGAACTGGAGTTAAAGACTGTTGATATTTTCCAGGGGAGCCAGGCCTGGCTCCCCTGAAAGAGTAACAAATGCTCTTAAGCGTGGAGCCAACTCTCCAACCCATAAGGAAATCTGTAGTGTATTCTTTTCTGTATTTGAAGCTTGTTCAGGTGTGTGTGTGTGTGTTTTGTTTAGAGATGGTGTTTTTATCTGTGTCTCTAGATGTCTTGGAACTCTCTACATAGACTGAATTCAACTTGAGTTTACAGAGATGTCACTGGCTCTGACTCCTGAGTTCTGGGATTAAAGGTGTGTGCCACCATTCCAGGTCACCTAAAAATTTTTAACAAAAAAGTATCGTACTCTTTGCTTCCTGAGAATAATCAGGAGAGGTGGGGAGGGAGAGAGAGTAAGACAGAGCCCAGAGAGAGAGAGAGAGAGAGAGAGAGAGAGAGAGAGAGAGAGAGAGAGAGGAGTTGAGAGATGAGACCAGAGAGAGATGAGTTAAACCAGAGAGAGAAACAGAGAGAGACAGAGACCAGAAAGAAAACACACACACACACACACACACACACACACACACACACACACACACAGAGAGAGAGAGAGAGAGAGAGAGAGAGAGAGAGAGAGAGAATCTGCTCTGACACAGTCTTACAGACAGAGTGAGATGGGCTGTGGCCTCCCTGCCTGCCTGGTTGATTCTAGAGATAGGTGACGAGCACTCCAGCGATTAGAGTGTGAAATGAAGATGCTCTCACACCTGCAGGCTTCTGGAGTTTATTTTTATTTCCATGTTTAGACTCTCTATGACCTCTATTTAAAAGAAAAAGTGAAAATAAAATAGCCTGGGTGAAAATAGTGAAAACAGCACAGGAGGATGGGATGCTTGCTCTCTGTTTACCTGGTGTGATATAAACCTAATAAGCCAGAATCTCTCCATTATGATTCTCCAATGGCTTGATTTTAAGTAAGGCTCAGAGTAGTCTCAGAGGACTGGGTATTGTGAGGAAAGTTCCAATCTATTCCAGAGAAAATGGGTGATTCTCAAGTACTCTCGCTTGTGGGAATTAATGAAATCACACTAGCAGATTGCTGTAATATAAAGATGTCAATATATATCTGGGGAGGAAGGCATAATTATAAACCTTTTGTATTAATCTTCTAATTTTTTACCAACTTTTTTGCTTAATTTCATAAAAGTATACTTTATTATATATAGCAATATTTTACATATTAAAAAGCACTATAATAGAATGGTTTGTACATTTAGCAATATAGTTTATGTAATAAATATAGCACTATAATAGAATTGTATAGTTCCTTTTTTAAATTTTAATAAAATGTAAAAGTAACACCTTAGCGATCATGTTTTTAATACTTAATTGACATGATTTAGTGAGTTTGACATATGTATACCTGCTACCCTCCACGATCACAGTGAAGAGGATAAAACACAGCTCTTTTCTCCAGAGTAATCTCATGTCCTTTTCCAATTCCTTTCTCATGACTACCCCAGCTTTAAGTCCTCCATTCGATCCACATAGCATTGAAATTGAAATCCTATCCACATCAGCATTTAAATAATCTTTCAGTTTTTTGTCAAGGACACAGATTGTGTTAGGGTATAAGTGCTGAGCTAAGTTGATTGCAGTCTAAAGTCCATCCTGGCCACATTATTTTGTTATAGCATAAGCAGTTCAAGCATAACTCAGGGGAATCCAGAATTAGTTTATGTCGTGTATCTTCCTCTCTGCTTGTGACAATCTTTATTGCTGATTGATAAATCTAAAAGTGCCTTTCTGTTTAATTACGGATTCTCTCAGGACAAAAGAAGTGATGCATTCAAAGGCTCTTCATAAGCCATGGTGTAATCTACTAGATGAAAGTTCCTCAATATCTTTTTGGTTACATTCATTTATTTGTGGATGGAGATCAGTGGTAACTTTTGGGAGTTGATTTCCTCCTGTTACCAAACTTGGTTAAGTATAATCTTGGGTAGCTCCCCTGATCGCTATTGTCAGAAAGCATTTTCCATCTCAGGAGGTGAGGCAAAGCTCATTTACAGCTCATATTGTATTTCATGGTTTTTCTTCTTGGCCTAAAAACGTAATACGTGTGAAGGGCAGAAATGTCTCCTCCATCATCCGGGAATTGCGACGACATTTAACTGTAGAATAAATCAAGATTGGGGAAAGCTTACATCAAGCTTATGGGGGGAAAGATTAGGGGACCGAAAACCCACCAGGGCAAATTTATTTCTAAAACTTTTATTAATACTTAAATATATAAATAAATAAGAGGGCAAGACCATATAGAAGGTTATCAAAAACCTTGCAAGAGCAGTAAAACGTTGATTAAACAGTGTAACTCTGAATCCTGTGGCTTTGCTTTAGCTTTCCCATATGAAGAATGTCTTGGGAAAGGACCTGGGTGCAGGAGGAAAGAGGGAGGAGGAGGCAGACTAGAATGGGGGATCATAACCCTTCTTCCATCTCCTAAATGTGCATACCCAGGCCTGTTCTGGAAGGCGATTGCTATGGTTCTGCTTTAGCTATGGGCTTGAAATAGTAGGACTAGTGCTGTGTGAAGTCCTTGGGGGCTCTTGGGAAGCCCTCCCTTTGTGAAGACAGTATGTTGGGCAAGATGAGTGGTCTGTTGAAAAGGTGGCTTGGCTCTTCTTACTGGAGTGTGGTCAGTAGGATGAGCGGTCTGTTGAAAAGATGGCTTAGCTCTTCTTGAGAGAGTGTGGTCAGTCTTTCAAATGTAATCCTCCCTGGATTTCGCTTTTACGTATGTTAAAAATGAAGCCTTTAAGTATTATGTCTGAATCATTCGATTTGTTTGGAAGCCTGTACTTTCTTCCAGAATCATTTAAAGAACATATTCTCCTTTGCTGATAGATGTCTTTAACATGAGAGCCTCCGTCTGCCTGGAGGTCTCTTGTCATTACCTGTGTCAGCAGGTTGAAGTGACAAAGTGAGTGATTTAAAGCCCTTGTGTCAGAGACTCTTCTAACACTTGTGGTACAATGCCAGGACTTTCTTTGTAGCGCTTCTGAGGTACCGAGCTCTAGGCTACAAGTTTTTATAGGAGATTCCGTTTCACAGTCGCATTTGCTGAATGGGCAGTGTTTGCCACAATCTCCGTTTGCCACATAGTGCAGGGGGCAAAAGCAGCATGGGCAGTCACACAGTGAGTGGCAGAATAGGCCTTTGCATGTGATGTTTTCATTCTAAGTCCTTGGGTTTCCTTGCTTGACCCGTTGTCCTTGAGATTCACAAAGCCATCCCTACTTTGGCTGCTGTCTATTAGCCAGGCATTGTTATTTCATCTCTTCCTCCCAGTGCCCCCCAGCATCTTACAGTTATCTCTAGTCATGGGAGACAAAATCATTTCCGGCCTCGAGAGAAGAACTCGAAAGGAGCAATCTCCCCACAGACCCACCTGGTTTTACAGGACACAGTCTCTCGTCAGACACTGCACTCACTTGAAATGACTCTCATGCCATGATCCATCATTCAAACAGTTGAAGAAAATATGTTCAGATATAAATCTACACACACCTCAATCTCTTATACTTTAAATAGGAGTTCGAACCCTCCATTTAAATGCCGTAGGAATCCATTTGGGCAAGGCAGATGAACAGCTGCCTTCTGGGAAGCCCTTATGGAGAATATACAGAGAGTATGGTAAAAGGCTACTATGTACCCTTTCTTCCTAGAAAGTCTTTCCCTCTAATGTGTATGTAGCAACTTTTCTCTAATATTCCATGATAATTTGTTTAGATTTTAGTTTCCTCCACTTTCCCAAGCATAAGTAAATGTCGTCTGTTTTATGACTTGAACCTCTTTAGATGTCTGAACTTGTATTCACGTGCACGTTGGCTTGTCTTCCATTATTGTGTACCCCAACCCCCCGCCAGAGCGTCTGCTCTTTCTTTAAGATCACAGCTTATTCTCGTTTTCTAGTTATCCTCTGATCTTTCTCACTCTGCCAAAGCAAAATATTTGATTACACTTTAATCATTTTATCTCCATTCACTCCCAGACAAGGCACCATTTCTTATTTTCTGTGATCAGAATATAATCGGGTTTTCACCCTTTGGCGGTTCAATATTGTTGGGAAATTGTTTTGTGTCTGAGCCTGTCATGGCAGAATGCATCCTCCGTTTGTGCAGTTCTCTAAGAACCCAATAGGGCCATCTGAGTTGAGAAAGGGCTCGAATAAGCACACTTTTCTCCTTATCATTCATGATTTTTCAGGGTGAATAGCATAGTGTATCATTGCATTTGAAAGGGGATCAGCAGCAGGGCCATTCCTCACACAGGCTAGGGAGCAGTCATTATTGTGTCTCCTGTGGTCAAATGTGTAAACATGATGAAGGGTTTTCATACTTCTTTCTTGTATTATCTTAATAAATGTGAAAATACTTCTTAGCTCCATAAGAACTTTAAAATAGATAACACCATTAAATAATAAAATATAGTTGAAATGGATACAAATGTTAAACTTGGGAGTTCCTAAATGGAGCTTTTCAAGATCTATTATTATCAGCCATGAATTTATTCTGATGCCCTGACCAAAATACTATAGGAAGACAAAGAGGTAAGAGTGCTGGTAAATGAATTTCCATTGTAGACTCTCCTCAGCTGTAAATGAGCTGCAATATTAGTTGGTATTTCTGAAAGTGAATGCATTTTACTCAAAGTCACAGTTGGATCTAACAAAATTCTTTAAGGGAATGATAGGAACTTGGACCTCAAGAATTTAAAGGCTTCTCCTGGACCATATATTCATTTTCATCAAGGCTAATTGATGTTTAGGCAAAGCTAAGCTCTAATAGAATTGTCAGAAACTATAAAATAAGGACATGGAAGTCACCCAAATACGAACATTTTGAAGTTTAACAGCCACTGCTTCCCATCCTCCAAATTCTCAGTTTTCTGGAGGTATTTATCTCAGATAGCTATCTGAGCTCTACCCAAACCCTCTGCTCAGGTGTTTCTCTGTTTCTCAACATGAAAGGAAGAAGGAGCATTTACCAGCCAGGATGATGGACTGTTGCAGGCATAGTGGCTGCTCACCATTTTAGAGGCCAGCGAGTGGGAGGCAAAACATTGAGTTGACGTTATACTACCTGATTGTGGTAGGCAAGTTGGGGGGATGCTGTAAGCTGAGGAGGAAGGAAGGCCCACTTCTTCAGTGTGTGAAGTGAAATCCAGAGCTCAGTTCTACCATTCTCTAGCTCTGCAAGTCATTGAACTTCACACTTCATTCCTTCTTCTATAAATGCACATACCAATAGAAACAACTCTCAGGGTTGTAGTGAGGATTAAGTGGAAAAGCCAAGTGAGGCTCTTAGCTGAGTATTTCTTATTCAGTGAGGAATCACCATAGAAGTTGCTACTTTATAATCAGGATGTTCTTTCTGTTTGCTGCTCTTGGTGAGTATCTACATTTTTACTAATATAATCTTGTGCTATTTATTTGAGAATGGGTGGATACTGTTCTTCCATTGGAGTTCACATAATAGTTCCATAATAGAGTTCAGAGTGTCAGAAGCTTGCGGACCACTTTAAGAAGTACACACACTATATGCATGCACATGTGAATACTTAATATATTCATACAAGTATGTGCATGTATGTATGTGTATATATTGAGGTTTTAGAACCATATGTGTCTGTTGTTGGAGCCAATTTGTTGCCAGAGGCTGCCCGTTCATTCTGATTGCCCGGACTTGAAATAACCACATAAAAACTGTATTAATTAAATCACTGCTTGGCCTTAGCTCTAACTTCTTATTGGCTAACTCTTACATCCTAAACTAACCCATCTCCATTAAACTGAGGTCGTGGCCTACCAGCAAAGTTTCTGTGGGCTCCAGCAGAGACATCTGTCTCCTGCGGCAACTATAAGGCTTCTCACTGACTCTGCCTACTTTCTCCCAGCATTTAGTTTGGTTTTCCCCACCTAACTCTATTCTGTACTATCACAGGTCAAAGCAGGGTCTTTATTCATTAACCAATAAAAGCAACACATAAACAGAAAGACTTCCCACACCATGTGTCTATCTCTTTACCAACCTATACCCACCATTCATCATGTGTCTACTACCTTTTTCCTTGTAGAAATGTTTGGGACTGGTCTCTTTCACTGTAAAGCCATCAAGATGCTGAGTTGGAATGAACAGCAACCATTGGAATATTTCAATGTTTTCACTTCTTCTCTTGTGTTTGGTCTCTTCTTAAATGAGGACCTTAGGACCTCCCTCATAAGAACATAAAATTCTTCCTGGGTCTTTTGACCTGCCTCAGAGCAAGTCAGGGGAAGACAATGGTGGTGGTCTTTCTTCTTCTGTGTTTCAGATGTCAAGAAATAGCCCATTCACACCCGCTACTTCTTTGAGCTTTTGAATAAAGCTTATAGTGTTATAATCTTGTCTCAGTCTTGTTTTTGGATTTAGTGGTTGGCATAATATCACATATGACAGGAGATCAAAGGTCACCTGGGGAAGGTTGTTCAGAGATGACCAGAGGCAATGAAGACGAGATCAATGAGATCCACATTGAAAATAAAAGCTTATGAACTGCCTGTAATATAGGGAGAGAATTGGGTTACATGGACTTGAGAAGAAAAAACTTGGAATTTAGGTATTGTTAAATAACCTAATTAATCAGGGAAGATAGTGCAATATTGTGATGGCCTTGAAAAGCACTTAAGAAACCAATGATTTATGTGTAATTTAGCAAGAAAATATGGTAAGACTGTTGCATAGAATATAAATGTTTAATGTCCAAGTAGTCATGAATCTTTGGAATGGTTTCTCCTACTATGCTGAAATTATTTGTACTACAAGTCAACAAAAGCTACAGTTAGCAAGTAACGTCACATGCATGTATATAGTAATGTACAGCCAGAGAAGAGATAAGTATATCCCAGGAACCTTTGTGAGTCTGTTGCTCTGTTGCACATCGAAGGGACATGCTGCCTATCTTTTTCTGGTCTTGATTTTAATTGCATGCTGTCCACCTTTCAGTTAAGAGTTCTTGATACTGTTTAGGAACAAAAGAAATATGACCGTGTAGGCTTTTCTAGAGATCTTACATAAGCCTACAAGGCAACTGTGTTAGAACATATGTGAGACTATTGTCTACTTTGGGTCCTAGGCCACCTTCTGTTTCCTATCCTTTTATATATGGGGCTTTCTTTCTTTCTTTTTATATTTATTTATTTTATATTTATTTTTATTGAGCTCTACATTTTTCTCTGCTCTCCTCCCTGTCTCTCCCCTCCCCTTCAGCCTCTCCCATGGTTCCTGTGCTCCCAATTTACTCAGGAGATCTTGTCTTTTTCTACTTCCCATGTAGGTTATGTCCATGTATGTCTCTCTTAGGGTCCTCATTGTTGTCTAGGTTCTCTGAGATTGTGATTTGTAGGCTGGTTTTCTTTGCTTTATGTTTAAAAAACCACTTATGAATGAATATATATAATAATTGTCTTTCTGGGTCTGGGTTACCTCACTCAAAGTGATGTTTTCTAGCTCCATCCATTTGCCTGAAGTTTTAAGATGTCATTATTTTTTCTGCTGTGTAGTACTCCATTGTGTAAATGTACCATATTTTCCTTATCCATTCTTCGGTCGAGGGGCATTTAGGTTGTTTCCAGGTTCTGGCTATGACAAACAATGCTGCTATGAACATATTTAAGCACATGTCCTTGTGGCACGGTTGAGCATCCTTTGGATATATACCCAAAAGTGTTATTGCTAGGTCTTATGGAAGGTTGTTCCTAATTTTCTGGGAAATTGCCACACTGACAAGCCTCCTTCATTGGAACCCTTCTGTTTGCATTTTGACACCTTTGTGTCCTTTCAGGCTGCCATAGTGAAGAATTTCAATCTATTATAACACAAAATGTCTGTTGTTCTAAAAGGACCATGGGAGGGAAATTATTGCAGCTAATGATAGAGGCTGATGCTACTGCCCTAGATTTAATTTGGACTGTCTGTTAATGACAACAAAGGTGTTTCAGCTTTCTAATTACATGGATGCTGTTAAGATGCAATAATATTAAAAGGGATCACATGTATGTGTAGAATGAATTTAACCATGGAAAACAAATTTGAAGAAAACTTAAGAGGTTGAGGGGAGCATATTAACATTTTAATATAATTAACTTCAGGATGGGCAGATACATATGCACATAAAAACCTATATACTCACATATAGGTACACACATATACACATACATATACATATATACACACATACATACAGCATTCTTCAGACTGGGCAAATGCATACATACATACATATACACATACATACATGCAGATATACATACATACACACATGCATTACATACATATATACACATTTACATTTATATACCTATATAGTGTATATTCTTTTTACCCTTTGTTAATTAAAATTTAAAAATAAAAATGAAAGACAAATCTGGTAGCACAGAAAATATTACCTGTACTAATATATAATTGCTGTGATAAGGTCCTGGAAAAGGCCGTTTTCTTATAATTAATTTCTATGAGTTTATTTCTCATGAGTTTTCATAAATACTTTCTCCAGTGCGGCTAGTGACACGGATTTATGCTTACATTAGCACTAGAGTTCATATTATTGCCTCTGATTATGGCCTTCCATAAAAACCAGCGGCAGAGCATTGAAAGTGAAGTCACTGGAGGTTGACCCTGGGAGGAGCCCTCGGACAGTAAAGAGGGAGGTTCAGGTGGCTGGCCTGGTCTAGGGATCTTACAGAGTCATTGGTTCCAAGGTCACAGAATATGCTGATGGCAGAGTCAGAATTAGCTGCTGTGACTCTCGATTTTTCATCCCGGCAGACAGTGCCACACATCTTCTTGCCTTGCTGCAAATCAAGACAGGTAATTCTTTCAGGTCAACCCCCCGCCAGGTTGGATCTTTCCTCTAGACACTGCAGGTATCTATCACCTCAGTCTGCCTTCCACCAAATACATTTTAAAAATCTGGAACTCAACTTTTCTCTAGGGGCAGAAGAGTGAGGTGGTGAAGGGAAGGCCGAAGCACACACACTTATACTAGCGTGCACGCTCACATAATTGTGAGTATCTTAGGTTGACAAGGCCTTGAGGAAATTTAGACATATATCCCAATTTTATACACAAGAGACCAAACGTGAAACATTAGTCCTCCGTGATTAATGGAGAGAAATTATAATGTAACTGTTGGGAAATTTACAATATGCTTTTAATATAATTAAATGCAATATCTCTATTGGCTCTTAACTCTTGTCTAAGCCTTGTATTGGCTTCTCTCCAGAACTAACACATTTCATCCAGCAATATGAGAACATATTTAAAGAAAAAGAGAAATTCTTTCCATCTTCAACTTAATATTCTTCTGACTAAAGAGTAGTCTATGAAATTTAGTTTCTATATTATGAAAGAATTGATAGATTGTTCCAGTAATTTTTTTTTTTATAAAACCAAGGACTATTTTAAATAAAAAAGAACACACAAATTCATGAAGTCTTTTCTAATTTAAATGTTGGGAAACTGAGTCCAGAGAGGTTACACTGTGGCTAACCACTAACTGATCCTGTGATTTTCTTTTCTTTCATTCAAAACTAAATTTTTGAGCATCTATTATGTTCCCTATCATATGTATTAAAAACAAAGCTTTACTTTATGGTATCTTTAATACAGAAATATTCTCTCCTTGGATGCTGGGTTCAACTTTACTTTTTTAAGAGAAGCAAGTGGCTCCAGCAGTGAAAGACAGTCTGGACATGAAAACCAAGGCCTCCCTTGTAGTGGTTCTCAGTTAAGAGTGATGAAATCCCCTTGAGAAAGAAATAAGTCTTGCTCTTCTTCACTGTTATCCTGACATGTTGATTTAAACCTATCCTCTGGTCATCAGTTAGTTACGCCTGGACTTCTCTACTGGTTACTACCCAGAAAAGTAGGGCTTTGCTTTGAGTCTGTGTGTAGTATAGTCATTGGTGCTTCTGTCTTACACAGTAAAAATGACTAACCGAGAAGGATATGGTGGGCATGAGTCAGACTGGGGAGCTATCCATTATGAGTGTCAAGGGAGGAGAGAGCTTTGAAATGAATGGGTGGCCATTTGCACCATGATCAGCAGTTGAGATCAAGTAGAACGGGTGTTACAAAGGGCTCAGTAAACTTATCAGTCACTAGCTTATGTGACCAATGGTAATCTTTGAACATTTTCAGAGCAGTGCCTAGGTGGCTTTTGCAGATCATTCTTGAAAGGGATCTGTGGCAAAGAAAAGAGAAGAAATGTCCAATTATAGCTGTGGCTGGGGATGTGGGGTGCACATCTTTAATCTCAGAATCCAGGAGGTAGAGGCAGGTAGATCTGAGTATGATGCTAGTCTAATGTACATAGTGAGTTCCAGGACCTCCAGGGCTAACTAGCAAGCTGGGAGTGGCGGTACACAGGAGGAGGATGAATCCAAGGCCAGCCTACATTATGTAGAAAGGCCTACCTCAAAACAAAACACAGGTAAATCAAAACAAAAAATACCTTCCAAATGTCAAATCAGTTGCAATCTGATGAAGCTTATAAATTTAATCATATTTAATCTATTTCATTACTAAGCTATTATCAGCTCCTTCCTATTTTGAAATGAAGAAAACTCATCTTCCATGTGAAGAGTATGAGGAGATATTGAAGGCAAGGAAAAGGATGTAAGCAGGATGAAAGAGAGGTAGAGAACTAGAGCAACATGACCACTAGGGACCGAAGAAAGGGAATTTCTGCTAGCGTTTCACCAACATCAGAATCATGCAATTTTCTTTTTGGTATGCTCTGTTTAGTTTCTTGGCTGTGATGAAAAATTGATATGTTTAACTTATACAGTCAGCCTTAGCAAGATGATATGCACCTCGTAATTGCACCATAATTACATTAAAAGGCAGAGGCAATTTTCTCCCGAGTGTGGCCACCCACTCAGAAGATTGGTGTATAGAAAGCAATCGGGCACATTTCATCAACGTCAGGCCAGATTTACAATGCTCCGTCAAAGTGTAAAACAAGTTCGCAGACCCGAGGTCAACAAGATTTAAATGTCACACATTCTGTGATAACAATAACAGTGATGTTAAAGATATCCCCCTGTGACCCATGGTGCTTTTCAGTTTTCCGGGAAAGCAACCTTGTAATGAGCCCCGTTTCATTCTGTTTATGCAGCGAGCAGCACGGTTCATTCCCTTTCCCCCCAAGTCACAATGGTCCAGAGAAGTAAGAATAGCTGATGTTATTTTTATTTCCTAGATGGGAAAAAAGAGTCCTGGAAGCTCAGTGATTGGCTGACAGCTGCCCCATAGTAAATGGAGAGGGAGCAACAGACGAAGTGGGACCACATTGTAGCTGGGAGAGGTGATTTCATGGCAGATTTCTATTCAAAGCAGACCACAGACTTGGGCCAAAAGAAGGTTTCCAAAGTAAGTGGGTGAGATAAGTATGCAGAAAATTCATAGAGGGTCATGTTTGGAAATGACTTTAAAGACTGTTCTCTTGCCTTCTTCCCTTTTGCCATGAGTATGCCAAGACCCAGAGAGTTCCTAGATGGGTGAGTGACTTGTAACTCATTGCTCTTCCTACCTAACTAGAAACCTGATGTCATCACAAGGCTCACATCTAAGAGAACAAGATCGAAAGGCAGGTGGAGTGGGTTGGCTCAGTGGTTCCCGTCCTTCTACATTCACAGGTGTTGGAAGAGCTAATATATATATATAAGGGCTGGCTTGGTCTAGATACTGTGTGCCTGATACTACCCAAACTAAATAGAGGGATATCCCAAACTAGGAGGAATTCATTTCAAAATGCAATTGGTGCTACAAATAGATTTGAGTTATGAAGTCAGGAACCGGAACATATCCTAAATTCTTTCCAAAGATCCTGAAATATTTGAAAAATTTTCTGCAGTATTGATGCAGTTTGTCTTGATTTTGGGCTGATCAGTCAAGTATTTTAAATTGCAGATGCTTCCCAGTAATAGATAGCTCTCTTTTGGGAGATGGGGGTGGTACATCAGGGAATGCAGCTACCTCTGGGCTGATTTATTTCCCTCGGAGCCAGCAGCAAATAGCCTTGCTTATTATTGGTCATAGTTATTGCACTATTCATAATCTGTTTCCCCGAAAGACTCGTATCGCAATGATGAATGATAACATATGTATGGAGCAGAGTGAATTTATGACAGGCAGCATTTTCATTTGCTCATAACATGAACAGAAATTAGATCTGCACCGTGTTCAGGCTGTGTTGGGCAGCTGCTATTCTGCTCCCAAACTCACCTTTGGAGCGTACTAGTGAGTAGATACATTGCTAACCCATATTCACATACAAACTCCACTCTCAGAAGACAGGACAGGTCTCACTCACTTTTATATCTCTCAGAATCCCATTCATGTTGCATGATACAACGAGCAGCCTAGAAGATGTTCAAATGAACATAATGCTTTTATTGGGATTTTCTTCCCCCATCACAGCGATTAACAAGTTCAGAGTGCTGACTGCATGTTGGAACATGTTTTATGTGCATTAACTCATCTAAGCCTCAACAAACTTTTGAGAAAAATATCTGAGTTACCACCAAGTGCTTGTAAGGAAATATAGGTGCAAAGATATTGTACAAATTACAAAATTAAATGATACAGCTAACTAAATTATAGAGTGGTATTGAATTCCAGGTTAACGGTGCTAAGCTGTAAACACTGCAGGCTTAATCATGACACTCTCCTGATTCTTATTTCTCCCAGGCACACATGAATGTGTATGTGTGGTGTGGTGAGGCTGTATTTTTTGTCCAAATTTCTAAGATTTTATGTGATTATAATTTATTTCAATCTAACGCTTTTCACTGAATTCATATTGTAAATACTAACTTCATTTATTTATTAACCTGTGCTTTTTTATTCACATGTTTCATGGTACATGTTTTTGTGTGTGCAGGTGTATATCTGTATGGAGTACACTCCATGTGTCTATAGGTATATGTGGAGGGCAAGGGACAACCTTGGGTGTCATCCTCAGGAATGCTGTCTACCTCCTTTGTGGCAATATCTCTCCTGCATCAGGAATTTACCAATTAGGCTGGCCGTTGAGCTTCATGGGGTCCTCCAGTCTCTGTCTCCCCAGCATGGGAATATAAGGATGCTCTACCACACCAGCCAGCCTTATTAGTTCTGTAACTGAAACTCAGGCCATCATGTTTATGTAACAAGCACTTTATCAGTGGGGCTATCTCCTCATATTTATCATCACAAATATTAGTTTCAAAAAGCTTTTATTCCACTAATACCTATGTTTGTGCATGTACCATGTTGGATATCTACCATGTATCTCATCTCTTCTTTTTATTATTAAAATGCTATTTATTCACATTAACTGGCTTTTAAAGTTTTACCCTGAGCTCAGGCAAAACTCTCTACTTTCCTTTCACTTTGCTGCATCTAAATAGAATGATATAGGAATCTTTATGTAATTACATTGTGTAGAATGGATTCATAGATTGTTTTCAGTGATACAGCCATTTTCACAATATTCATTTTGTGATTGTAATCTGTGAGTTGAGAAGGGAAGTTTGTCTATCTTCTAGAATCTACTCTTATTGCTTTAGCATTTTAAAATCTTAATAGGGGTCTTCCACTACCTTGGTTAAGTTCATTTCAAGGTTTTACTATTTAAAGTTCTTATAAATGGATTTTTTCCACAAATTTCTTGCTGACTATGTTTTTATGGCTATGAAGGTAGACTACTGATTTCTGTATACTAGCTTTGTATTTTTACACTTTCCTGAAAGTGTTTACTGGGAGGCTATATGGTCTTTCCTACATAGAACCATATTGTCTACAAATAGGGATAACTTTCTCTCATTTCCTGTTGGTATCTCTTTTATTTCTTTCTCTTGTCTTGTTTCTAAAATGTATACTTTGGCACTATATTGAACTAGAGGTAAGAAAGAGAGCACACTTGTTTTGTTCCTGACTTTCATGGAAATACTTTGCCACTTATTATATTATATTATATTATATTATATTGTTTTACTGTATTTGGCTCTTAATGTGTTGAGTTATATTCCCACTATTCTGGGTTTTTTTTTAAAGAGGTTTTCTTTTTTATGATGACAGAATGTTGTTGTTTTTCTCTTTTTGGTAAAGGCTCATTGATATGAGCATGTGATTTCTGGGCTTAAATGTACTTATGTTATGTAGATTTATATTTTCATACATTATATCATTCTTACATCCTGGGAATAAGGCAATTCGATGAAGGGGATGATCTAAGGAAATGTATTGCTGAATTTAGCTTGCAAGTATTTTCTTAGAAGTTTCTCTCCTGGTGTAGTGGCGCACACCTTTAATCCCAGCACTCTGGAGGCAGAGGCAGGCAGATCTCTGAGAGTTTGAGACCAGCTTGGTCTACAGAGTGAGTTCCAGGAGAGCCAGGGCTACATAGAGAAACTCTGTCTTGTAGAAAACAAAAGAAAACAACAAAAAGAATTTCTCATCCATATTTACCAGGGAGATTAGATATAGTTTTTTTTTTTTTCCTTTGTGTGTGTTTATCGAGTTTTGGTATCAATGTAATCCTGGATTCACAGCATGAGTTTTTTTTTTGTTTTTTTTTTTTTTGGTTTTTCAAGACAGGGTTTCTCTGTGGCTTTGGAGCCTGTCCTGGAACTAGCTCTGTAGACCAGGCTGGTCTTGAACTCACAGAGATCCGCCTGCCTCTGCCTCCCAAGTGCTGGGATTAAAGGCGTGCGCCACCATCGCCCGGCCACAGCATGAGTTTTATGGTATTTATTTCTCATTTATTTTGAGATAGATTGGTGGTTTAGTGTTTTAAGCAGCTGAGTTTAAAGAAATATACGACCAGGTCTGGTGTGCGCCTTTGCTTTCACTAGTTGAATACTACCTAGCCAAATCTACCATTCCAATACCTATAAGAGAAAAACTTGTATTGAATAGATACTCACTTGCTCTTGAGAAAATGACCTGAAACCATGTGTAAGTGAACAGATAGGACAGGGGGTTGATAAAAATTTATTTGCAAAATCAAATATTGACCAGATTGAACTTGTCAGCCACAAGTGTTCTCTTTCAGTGTTTTGTCTTTTTCTGTCACTTGATTTGATGGTTGGTCAAACTATTATTGTCCACATCCTATACTGTAGCTTGATTATGATTTGAGTCTCTGTCATGGCTAAAATCTAGGTCCCAGGGTGGCACTGTGTGAGGTGAACCTGAGGCTAAAGGTCTCAGGCATGCTCTGAGAAGGTTCTGGAAGGGCACTGTAGTTCTCACATCAGGGTTATTGTAAAAGTCTCGTGTTGGCCCTGCTCAGGTGTGTCTTCTTGCCATCTTAAGAAGTTGATGATTGCCACCTGCACCTGCGTTTGTCAGGAAATTATCACCAAAGATTGAGATGGTGCAGATGCCATGGTCTAGAGGCTTCAAAACTGTACACAAAATCCGTACTTTCTTGTGTTGATAATTTTATGTCAACTTGACAAAAGTGAAGGCATCTGGGAGGTGGGAACCCAATTTAAAAAAAGTCTCTAGAGCTGGGCGGTGGTGGCGCACGCCTTTAATCCCAGCACTTGGGAGGCAGAGGCAGGCGGATCTCTGTGAGTTCGAGACCAGCTTGGTCTACAAGAGCTAGTTCCAGGACAGGCTCCAAAACCACAGAGAAACCCTGTCTCGAAATACCAAAAAAAAAAAAAAAAAAAAAAAAAAAAAAAAAAAAAAAAGTCTCTAGAATGCGGGGCTGTAAGTAAGTCTGTAGGCCATTTTCTTAATCAGCGATTGGTGGGAGAGGGCTCAGCCCATTATGGGTGGTGCCTTCCTGGGCTGGTTGTCCTGGGTTCTATAAGAAATCAGGCTGAGCAAGCCAGTAAGCAGCACCCCTCGATGGCCTCTGCATCAGCCTCTGCTTCCAGGTTCCAGCCCTGTTCAATTTCCTGTCCTGACTTCCTTCAATCATGAACTACCAACGTGAAAGTGTAAGCTACATGAATCCTTTCCTCCTCAACCTGCTTTTAGTCATGGCATTCCATCAAAGCAATAGTAACTCTAAGACACGTCTCATAAATGACCCACATGGGCTGTTTCACTGTTGTGTTGAGAATCTGTAAGCATGGTTGCATAAGGAGGACATAAGCCTGTTTTCCCTTCCCTGATTTCCTGGCGCCCCTGGCAACAGTGCGAAGCTCCATCAGCGCATGCTTCCTTTCATGTTCTTTTCATTGATAGCAACTTGGCTTCTATCTTTCTTCCTTTGCCAGGAACTTAAGGAGCTAAGAAGCCATGTCTCACCTCTAGAAACTAACCCAGGACTTGACACACAATAAGGGGCTGTAAATTGTTCAAGTCAATGGGTGACGATGAAGCCCATGCTGTTAACCACCCCCTTCTATATTCAGAGCTTGTGGGAAGCCATCCTTCCTTCCATTTACCTCTCCTCTTCCTCTTTGGCTTTCAGTCCTTGGGCTTTAATAGTAGGAAACGAAGCCCACAATTGTCTAATAGTTATGTTCTTGAATGGAACAAATGCCACAGAGATATTTACCCTCAGACACATTTCTTTGCTCTAAATGCTCACCTTGCTTGCAGCTATGTTCTCATTAGAGCCATAAATCCTGGGATATTGTTTCCTTCAAGCTGTGTGCTGCCGCTGCTCTGGCAGTTAACGGTCACAGCTCTGGCTCTGTAAGTAGGAAGGGGCTATTTTTGAAGTTCTGTTACCTCATTACCATCCATAGATCCGGAAAAAGCTTTCTCGTGCTCCTCAATATCGCAGGTATTATTAGGTGCATGCATTACTCCAAGTGGTCAAATACAGCTTTATCATTTGGGTTGGGGGGTGGGGAAGAGAGTGAGCAAGCATGAGCGAACTGTGTTATTTTCAGGATAAAGAACGAACACAAGCCATAATGGCAGCTTAGACCATCACGAGAGAAGTCTGTGAGAGTTAAGCAGAGTAGCTGATGTGGACAGAGAGTCAGCTGAGAGCTCTTGCCATTCTGAGAAGCTTTGGTTTCATCCGACAGGATGCAGAGGCTGAAGAACTCAACTACTCCCAATGGCAAATTCACAACGCTGCAGAATTACTCCAATCTCCCGCTGCCACTGCTGAGTAGGGGGGCAGCACTTTCAAATTCCAGTTTTCATTTAGCTTTTGTTAAAATAACTTCATTTCCCTCTTTATAACTTAACAAACATCTCTACAATCCTGGCTTTTCTCTCTGAGCTTACAGCTCCAACAAATATGGTTTCGTTTACTGTTCCTAGAGATCTGGGCCTCATAGGCTTCCCAGTGGTATTTGTCAACCTTGGCAGGTTTAGCAATCTGGAAATGGCCGAAAGCATTCTGCTTAGATGTCAACTTCCATGTGTCTCTTCCTGTGTTGTGTGGTAATGGAGACTGGGCAGGAATCTATGCTCATCAGTTATGGAAGCTGCTTGGGCGGCAACTTGCAGGGTTTGAAGACATTAACGTCTTCTGGTCTAAAATGTAGTTTAAGAATTAGCTTAAATAGAATATGCTTTAGGGGAATAAAACAACATACAGGAAAGCCTTGCAGACTCAGACTGGAAATTCACCAGTGGGTGCATGGCCTGACTTCAGTCACATGGATACAACATCTCCCCTGCCCACATCCGCACCCTGTCTGGTTGCTGATATCAGCTAGAATCGGCTTCTCACATGGGACATTATAAAAGGCTTCTAACTGAATTGTCATTGTTCTGTCTTGGGACACCTCACTAGTGTGCAATAAATATTTGTGAACTATGCAAAAGAATGAATGAGTGATGAAAGGCCCATGTGAATAAAAAGGGCTTCTCAGGATCACAAAGTGAGCATTTTGGCCCTAAACCTTTATTTGATGTTTGTTCTTGATACTATTTCCGGTCTCAGCTATGATCACATGTGAAGTGGATTTCTAAGAATGATAGACACTCCTGCTGGTATTACTTCTGTTTGTTTCTGACAATAGAAGTTTGCAGCATAGACCAGGCTGGTCCAGGACTTGAGTAGTCCTTCCACAGCCTCTGGCCTTCTGGGTCCACAAACATGTGCCATTGTGGTAGGTTTCAGCGATACTTTACATGCCTTATTTATAAACACTGGGCTTCGATTTTGTGGGCACTTTTGTTTGCTCTTGTTGGTCTAGATGCCAGTCAGTAAGCAATCACTGCCTTTGACTTTGCATGGGTGAGGCACCTGTATGCATGGTGTCCTGTGCAGCCCTCAGCACAGAGAGAGAACATCTTCATTCTCAGCACAGATAACAATTAAGAGACTGGGTCAGTTAGATTTAAAATGCAAACCTTCGAATTATGCTTTCTAATGGCGCTCAGTGTGGTCATTAGGCTAAGCAAACACATTAGGCATTGAGAATAGATGCTGAGACAAATGTGATGTAGGGGAAAGACACTTCCTCTCCACCGTGCCATTTCAGCTTGCAACCGTGAGCTCACTATAATTCTCTGCAATAACGTTTAATTCTTCAGCTAAACTGCTGGATCAGGCATATTTCAAGCTAATTATCCGGCATTATAAGATTATATTTTGTTCTCTAATAGCTTTTCAGCATTTTCATTTTATTAGAACATCAGTGATTTATAGGGATTTTTTTTTCAGTGTAAAAGATAAACAATGATCATTTTTCTGGGTTGTTTGGTCTCGTCGCTGTGTGGAGCTCAAGCTGTGACTTGAGGGGGCCATCTCGAGCGACACACAGCTCAAAGGCTGGTTTGTACTAATCTGTCTCTGTCTCTCTCCCTCCCTCCCTCTCTCCTTTCTTCCCTCTTAATCCTCCCCCTCTTTTCTGTTACATACATTTTAGACTAGCAAGCAGTCAATGTAAAGATGAAGTCACGGTTCCAAATGAACTTCCGATCTGTGTGTAGAGTACTCTTTAATGAAGGTGTAATGGGGTGGAGCAAACCCCTGCCTTGGGTCTCAGTCTCAGCTTTCCTTGCTCCCTGGCCACTTTCCTTTCCTTTGTGCTCTTCCTAAAGTGGACTCACCACTCACTTTCAGGAGGAATTCTGATCAGGAAATTTCTAGCAGTCAGTGGATTTTATATTTCTAGGGCTGGATAATAGCCACCTCTCCCAGTTCCTCCCTTCCCTCCTCCCACTCCCCCTACCTTCTCCCCATTCTACCCCCATTCACTCCTCAGAGTGTAAGGCCTCCCATGGGGAGTCGACAAAGTCTATCACATCACCTTGAGGCAGAACCAAGGCCCTCTCTCCTATATCCTTTTGAGCAAGGTATTCTTCCATAGGGAATGGGCTCCAAAAAGTCAGTTCTTGACCCATTTGCTCATATTATTGCTCCTCCCTCTCTTTAACTAGATTCCAGGAGCTGGACCCAGTGCTTAGCTGTGGATCTCTGCATCTGCTTCCATCAGTTGCTGGATGAAGGTTCTATGATGACAATTAGGGTAGTCATCAATCTGATTACAGGGGAAGGCCAGTTCAGGCACCCTCTCTATTTTTGCTTAGGGTCTTAGCTGGGGTCATCCTTGTGGATTCCTGGGAATTTCACTAGAGCCAGACTTCTTCCTAGCCCCATAATGGCTCCTCAATCACGACGTAAGAGCAGCTTTTAAACTAAGAAACAAGAAAGCAGATTGTATTTACCTAGAGTAACATTGCATGAGCTTCACAAAAAGGAAGAGTGGCTAGGATTGCGGATTGCCTTTCCTGTATCAAAGGGAGGAATGATTATTGCCATCTTACAGTTTGATAAACAGACTACTTGAAGGCAGTGACAGAGCACCTTCTCTGATGGTCAGATTTCAGGTCATGACAGTAGACCTGTTCTAAGTGAGAAGTCTGGGAGGCGGTTACAGGCTTACTGGCCTTTTCCAAGGATTTCATATTTCCCATACGAGTAGAAAAAGGGGAGAGCCTGCTGAAGATGAGTTGGTCATGGCTGGCTTTCCTGGCCAGTGCCTGACCAGAGAGCCTGTTTTAGCTTGCTTAATGGATGTCAGTGATCCAGCAGATGTTTGAGCAGAAAGTGTCCCTAAGACAGTCGTGGCCTTGGGAAGGCTGAGCTCCTTAGAGATCAAAGGGAAAGGCCTTCCAAGCTTCTGTGAGCAGCTACATTCATTTGCAATCTCAGTGGGACAAAGATGTCTTTTGATTGCACACTAACGTGGGGCCATCAGGAAACTGGTGACCTTCAACCACAAAAGAAAACGGGGAGGAGGAGGGACCTCCAAAGTGACCTTGGTGACAAAAAGCACTTCCTCATGGGGTCAGCAGTAAGCAAACTGTGCCAGCTGACATTTCGTCTGTGAGTCGCTCCTTAAGTATTTGGAGCTGGTGCATTCATCCCACTCCTGTGGAAACCCCCGAGAACTCTCATAAATGCCTGCTTTCACTTTGCCTTTGTTAAAACAACTAGAATTCCCTTCTCACAATTGTCAGGACATCCCAACAACACAGGCCTTTCTTTCCTGGCTTGCAACTCAAACAAATATTGTTTCATCTATTTTCTATTTAATTTTTAAAAAATTTACATACCAGGCTCAGTTATTTCTTGTGGGTACTCCGACCTCATACCAGAGTAACATTCCGCCCCCCCACACACACATCTAGGGGCATTTTCTAGAACTTCCTGAAGGTGGCAGTATTGTGCATCAATCAGTGATTAGTAAAGAGATCAGGAACCAGTTAAGGATTTAAGGAGTAGGTTGTAACTGACTCAAAATGAGCAGATTGTATATTGTGGAGACTTCTTTGTGCCTAAATATAACTACTCTTCCCCTCCAGAGACACTCACTCCAACATGTATGTAGAGTGTAAAAAGACAAGATGAACCCTAAAATGCCATGTCAACAGAGGGTGATGCTATTATTATTTCAAATAGGCTCAATTCTATATAATTAATATGGTAATACCTTGGGGGTTTAGGGGTCATTAAGACAGCTGGCTGGGGAAATTCCAATGAAGTCAGTTCACCAGGAATCTTCCCGGAGGAAGGCCATTATTCTCTCCAACTTGACCCTCCAAGAATCTGCAAACCATGTAGCTTAGAATCTGACTCCTCTTTTCCATTAAGGGACACGAAGAAAGAGCGTACTGATCTTTTACATTGATCCATGTTATAAAAACCCTCTCAGTTATCTGAGGTGGAACCAAGCAATGGCACACTACAGTAAAACTAAGCCATCATCGAAATGGGGGGAAAAGCATTACCCACGATACTGATTGGAAAGGGGGTTCTAGCCACAGTCAAAATGAACGTGTTCCTGTAACCAATTTGCTCATTAGGGCAAACTTGGCAGCGACATCACAGCGCCACCTAGGAAGTTGATGAATAATTAATTCAGGCTCTGAGGGGAAATTTCAAGGGACATTGACGAAAGCCGCAAGGCTGAAGCTGAAGGTCAGTTACCACAAACAGGTCAGAGGTGGGAGGAAAGCCCCTGCATGCCAGAGGCAGAGAATATCTACATCTTCCCAGAAGACCTGAGACAGAGAGTGTTTCCAGACTTCCAGCCGAGTCACTGTCTTAAGGTGTTTGCTTACTGGGGCTTTCCAGATGTTTAGGATTCTGAAGGAGAGGAGCTGCAGTTGCTCTTCCTGTATCTGCTGTTAAAATGAGACAGCAGAAATGGCCAGCTGGTTTTGTTTGTTGCAGTAATGAGTTGTCCGAATGTTGGCCTTCGCATCACTGGCAGACATTGCTGGACTCGCCCAAGGATCCTTCCCAGAGGCCAGAGCTAATGCTTTAGAAAAAGTCTCCTGGAAAGAAATGCCATTTACTGGAAACTCCGTGTCAAGAAAGGATATGGTTCTGATTGAGTAGTTCCTGGATAGCAGACACAGTGACAAATATTTTGAATAAACTATCTCATTTAATCTACATAATACCACATGAGGGAGAAATAAGAGTCCTTTTCATGTTATATATAAAAATCTGATTTGTACAGAGGTTCACCTTTCCAAAAGGGGGTACAGAGCTGCCATTCAAACTGTGAATTTCCTATGGAAAGGAAGGTTAAATATATTTATGAAACTATTGAGTTTGAACTTGGAGACTAATGAACCATTGTGAATTTCTTTTCCTTTCTTTTTTCTTTAAAGATCTAGTTATTACTTTAAGTGGACAGGTGTTTATCTGCCTACATGTCTGTGCACCATGTGTCCACAGAGACCAGAAGAGCGTGTTGGGTCCCCTGGAACTGAATTACAGATAACCACAGACCACCATGTGGGTGTTGGGTTCAAACCTGGGTCCTCTGCAGGAGCAGCCAGTGCTCTGAAGGCCAAACCATTCCTCTAGTCCCTCTTTTTTGTCAATCTGTGTCTATTAGTAAAAATTAATGAATTTTATTATGATATTCCAATGCATATATGCCACATTTGCCCCCTCTGTATTTATCAAAAGTTCTTCCACTTACTGTTTTAAGTTAGCAGAGCATGTATCATGTTTTAATTACTGCATAACCTCAGATAAGATCCATCTTATCTGATGCCCACCAGTTTGGAGATTTGTTGTATGAAGGAGCGGCGGGCTGTGTCCTGCCTGGTTTCCGTCCGCCCTGCTAGCTTAGATACCTCCCATGGACCAGTAAGTGTGCTGTGGGGCCAGCACTGGTCCACATTATAGGGATAGCTTATTTATTACTTTACAGGACAAGGCTGGAGCCCTAAAACGGGAAATGACCACTTGTTGCAATTACTGCCTTCCAGAGGCTTAATTCTCCATCAGTATACCCTGTCACTCAGGACTTCCCTGCTCTGTGCCAACCCATTGTTTCTGCCATTACGGGAGACTCCACCCTTCTTGACTGAGTTGAAATGCCTCCTTACAGAAAAGACTATGAAAAGGTGTATGCACAACCATGGGTCAGAATGTTGTGCAAGAATGCTTTGAAGGGTGGAAATTGAGAAATGCAAGCCATCTACTTAACATGTTAGCAAAAACATTCCTGCTGATCTCAGAGACATGCTTCCGTAGTAGTACAGGCCTGTAATCCCAAAACTCAAGAGACCGAGGCAGGGGGATTTTGAATTGGAGGCCTGTCTCAACAATAAACAAAACAAACAAACAAAAAAAAAACAAGCCTTCAAAGAGCAAGGAAGGATGTGTGGGCTATACAAAAAAGTTGCTATTGTGAATATATTCGGGGAACAAAGGGTGTAAGTTGGGTATTTCTCAGAGTGATACTCACACAGGAAACACAAGACAATTTGTTGAAGTTCAGGTCTCTGAATGATACGTTGAGTCTGGGACCTGGGCTCTTAGTATGTAGTCAGACATTAAAAGGCGCTAACTCACGGGACCTGAGTTATAAGAGTGTGATCTTCAGATCAAGAGTATGAATATCACTTGAGAGCTTGTTAGAAATATAGATTTTTTTTTAAACCTCTAGCTTAGGCATGTTGAAATAGAAATTGAGGATGGAATCCATCAAGCTGTATTAACAAACCCTTGAAATATGACTCATGATGAAGTTTGAGGCTGACTTGCCTCTCAGTGGAATCTTCCACAGGCTTATACCATCACAAGTCAGATATTGGATCTCAAGTAGGTCAGTCTGGGGCTGGGGCCTCTGCTTCTAATGCCTCCCTGGTGATTCTCTGCTTGTTTGCAGGAGAGCACCAATGTAGAAGGACATAAGAACCTTCTATGACCTTCTGTCTTTGGTTTGAGTACTTACCCCATCACTCTCTAGTTTAAGAGTAAGGGGATTTTAATTAGTAAGAGCCCATTCATGTATACCCAGTGCAAGCTTGCTATATGTGTATGCTTGGATGCACACATATGCATGGATATGCAAACACTCAAAACAAAGCCCAGTCTCAGTCCCAAAGTTTATTTTTTATCTTGATTAAATAATAACCATTTCCTCCTTCACTTTATTATAATATCTGAAAATTTACTTCTAATGATAATTAGTTCAAAAGCAATTATATGTGGAAATGAAAAGGTATGTTATATGAACTTTTGGGGGTGGGCTGATTAAAAATATCTTACATTTATTTAGTGTGTGTCTGTGGGTAGATGCAAATGTGTCGTACTGTATGTGTAGAGGCCAGAGAACAACTCTGAGTGTCAATTCTGTCTGTCTTCCACTATGCAGGTTCCAGGAACTGAATGCAGGTGGTCAGGCTTGACAGCAAGAACCTATACTCCATTGAGCCATCTGTAAGGCCCTAGAGAGCATCTGAGCTTGTACTTTTTACTATGACAGTGTTTAACATTTTAGCATCTTCTCTTCAAAAGCCATTCATATATTCAAGTAAATTTTTCTCAGATCTGAAGGAAATCATTGGCCACCATTCCTTGCAAGAGGTATAGAAACTCACTACTAAGATCAAGCCAATGCCACCATCCAGGGGGCTCGGAGATATTGTTAGAACCATATCCTTGTTATAACTTGAATAAACAGATTGTCTTATAAGTCCATATTTTCAAGAACTAAAGATAGGGTATTATAAACTCACCATTAGTCCCTGTAATTGAGGTGATGGTATATCCTTAGACACTCCTTGGTATGTGTGTGTGTATATACTATTTGCACACACTCTGATTTTTAAAACTGATCCCTTCTCAGGATAAGACCTTAAAAATAACCCTGTGTATCATGTGCTGAAAACACAGACACAAAAGTCCTTATTTTTTCATTTGGGCATAAGATGCTTGAGTAGATTTTCTCATTTGCTTTTATTTAGTCCCACAAAATGCACAGGGCACCCCCATCTTTATGCCTGTGGAGGTGAGGTCATAAGGAAAGTCATTGCCCTTTGGTGGTTCTAAGGCTTTGAAATGTCTCTGACTTGTCCTGTCTTTGTTATTACATTTTATGTTTCCCTACTGAGTTTAACCAGGACTGTGTGGGTGAACATGGGTTTGGGGATGTCCACTGGAGCCTGGGGGGGGGGCTCATCAGTAGGTTCGCAACTGAAGACAGTGCCTGCCCTTTCATCAGCGTCCATCAGTAGCCATCGGGGATGAGCAGGGCCCCATAAGACCCTCACTAAACTATGACTACTTGTTGGCAGTTGGACATCATTCTTACTTGCCGTCTAGCATACTGTGTGCAATGGCTCCAGCTCTCTATTTTGGCTCTGTGCCATGATTCCAATATCGTCATCTTCATCAGAAATGGCAGCACTGAACATCGCAAACTTAGAAGAACATACCTTCTAGTTTTGAGTGACCATTTTTGGGAACATTCCACCATGGCCTCGTATGTTCTAGAATTAATTGATGTCATTGTTTAACAAGTCACAGAATGAATTCGTAGAATTTTCTCAAAACTTCTAAATATTTCCTATCACATATCCAATTCCAGCTGTCTAATAGTGACCGTCAAGTAAACATATTTCTTTCCAAAAGCATCATGAATTTGTCCTTTCCACTAAAAGCAGTTTTAAGATTTCACCACTTGATGTATTAAATCTCTCTTCTCTTTTCTTGTAGTTGACATAACTGATCATAAAGGTATCATTTGTTATTGATTAACCTGGAGAGGAATCTGCCACATGCAGACAAAATGCATTAACTTATGTTAATTTATAGTCTTTTGGAAAGATGCCAGGTATAATCATCATTAAGTGGGATTTTACCTTTGGTCTCTCTACATTTACATTTCTTCTTTAAGGATACCACAGGAAACCTTGACAAGGGCTATTCAGTCATCAAGATTCATCTGAAGCATTTGCTTCTCAATTTGTGTGTGTGTGTGCGCGCATGAGTGTGTGATACGTTCAACATGATTTGTCCTTAACGTGTCTACTGGTTTTTCCTAGCATTCACGTGTCCCATGGCAAGTATTCACAAACCAATCTATTAATATTCTATCCCAGCAACTTGCCTACATTTTATGACAAACTCACTAGTCCATAAATGACAGGACCCGTCTGTATGTCTTTGAGATAAGTGGGAACACATTTATCCAGTCTCCACCATGCCACAAAATACTATACATTCTTATTCTCTACGCAAACTCCATGAAGGCTGTGTGTTTGTACAGCCAGGGAAGTGAACTGCTGCAGAGAGGCCAGGTGCTGCTTTCTTAGACCACACGCACCTATCAATATTTATTCTGTAAATTTCAGAATACAAGACACGCTTACTAACACAACAGAGCAATGCAAAATCCAAATTGAGTTCCTTCCTATCTCATGGTCATCTGGTAACATTGCGTCGGTAGCCCCAACAGTCCAAGAATGCATCCTTGCTCTTCTGTTTACTTTCCATACAACAAGAACGTGTGCTTGCTCTGTTAGCATGCTTAGCATTTCTCAGCTATTTGAGAATATTAGGTGCTCTAATATTACTCTTAGAGTGTGATGCCAACTCTGCTTCCCCCCCTTCTCTTTTTCTTTCCTTAAGTGCTTTCTGAACCCCTAAGCCTTGCCTCTCTCCTTCCTAGAATAAGTTCTTAAAGACTTCACAATCAAGGCTATTAGTGTCTTTAGGTGGCACCTTTTATTTTAACATTTAGTTATGTGTGCACATTCTTATGTCCTAAGGGGTATTGTGAAGGAGGGCAACTTGTGGAAGTCAGTATATTCCTTCTGCAATGTGGGCTCTGGGGACTGATCAGATTGCCAGGGTTGGTGGGAAGTACCCTAACCCACTAAGCCATCTTGTCAGCCCTCCCTCCCTTCCTTATTGAAACCATTTGTAACTTTACATGTTTTTAAAAGGATGACCAGATCTCATGACTCATCTTCCTGCTTACCAGGTTAGAGATGAGTAATGGCGGAGGGGAAAAGAGGATGTCGCCTTGTGTCTTGCTCAGAAAGTGTGTCTGACTGGAGAATGTGCTTTTTTTTTTACAACAGAAATATGAAATTTTAGTAGACACATTGCTTACATTTGAATCAATTAACCAATTGAGCATAACTAATGACATTTGTATTTATTTCAAAAAAATACCCTTTGAAAAACCTTGGATTTTAGAGGCAATTGGTTCCATGAGATTAGTTCCCATTGCCCCAAACCTACTTTGGTGCTAGCAATAACTGCTTGCTTCTTCTGACTACTTCTGCCCAGATCCAAAACTAGATGGCAGCTCTGTTGGCCACGGCAACATCTTTGGCCATGAGTGGCATTCTATTTCTGCTTCTACTTTGCATGCTGAGTCTATCTGGGGAGATTACTGCTGCCATCTGAGACAGAATGCATGAATGCCTTATCCCTATGTCCTTCACCCCTGCTCCCACTATTCTAGAAAGGCCCATGATTATAGACAGCAACCTGAAGGCATAACACTTAGTTTCTTTCTGTACTTTCAATACTCCTCACACTGATGCAAAGGAACTTATTACTCTACCCAACTCTGAAGTGCATCTGGCAGAGCCATTTGGCGCACAGAGTCCTGCCCTTGTCCACCGTGTTCTCTGGATCTTGGTATTAACCTGGAGCAGCCCATGTTATCATGACAGCCTCTCTAATGACTTGTTATTAGCCTGCTTCCCTCGGTGAAATGGCGAGTCTTCAGAGAACATGGAGTTTTGAAGGTGGGATAATAAAAAGCCTTTGGAACTGACGTGAAACCAATTCTCTACAAAGATGCTGTAAAGAAACCAATGTGGACTGGAGAGACCGCTCAGGGGTAAAGAGCACTTTCTGTTTTCTAGTGGATCTGAGTTTGATTCCAAGCAGCACCTCAGTTAGCTCACTACCACCGGAAACTTCAGCCTCGGGGAAGTTGACACCTTCCGGCACTGCCCCCCAACACACGTGACAGACCCATAGTTACACACACAATTAGCATAAATAAAAGCTATAGAAATAAAATCTTTAGAATATCTTTTAAAAATGAATGATATCTAAGTGGGGTGTTCTGTTCTTCACAGTCACAGTGGATTAGAAAACCTTTGAACTGTGCAGAGTACACGGGACACATGGGAGAGAACAAATGTAACGCAAAGCCCTTCTCTGGTAAAGAGAAGGTGAAATGCAGAGCTTGGTGGGGCTCTGTCCTCTTACTTAATATCTTAGTAGTTAATTTGGCTGCTGATATACAATTTAGCCTTCCTGGGAATTATATTTTTATACGTTCTCCATTTTATAGAAAAGGAAACTGACACTTTGAAAAGAATCTGGAATGAGGCACCAGCCAGTTGTTTCCAGAGCTACAAATCAGGGTGCACAAACATTTTAGCTTGCCCAGGACTGTCCTGAATACAGCATCGAATGTCCTGCATCATTTTTGGGCTCTGTGTAAATCAGGACAACGGGTTCCCTTCAAATGAACCGAAATCTGCAAGGCTCTGGGAATATTTTTTTCTCCTCTATAATTACCAGTTTTTATTGGATCTTTAGAGATTAACAGTATTTCTATAAAAGTTCTCTTGAAGAGCTATTAAAATATTGATATTCATCTGTTGGAAAGAGAAGCAGTGACCAATCCAAAGCTCCTAGATCAGTGAATTCTAAGACGTCTTACTCTAAATATACCAAGATATTTTCATGCCTTGCTGCATTTCTCTTGGTCTAACTTTCAACTTAGTCTATGTAGAAGATCTCCCTTGACTCTTATGAATCTGATTTTGCTAAGGCTTGCCTTCCTCAGAGTGGGATGAACTCGCTCAGCGGTATGGCGCATGCTCAGCAGTATGGCGCATGCTCAGTGCTATGGCTCGTGCTCAGTGGTAGGTCTCACACTCAGTGGTACAGCACTTGCTTAGCATGGCAAGCCCTGGATTCCATTCCCAGCACTACAAAAATAAATAAATAAACAATGTTTACTTTATCAGAAGTCACCCTTTCACTTGAATAGCCTACAAATAGCTTGTTTGCATTTAATTGAGAAACACAGCAAAAATGCTGACCTACTGAAAAGGAACAGAAGTCATGGTATTAATTCTCACTTCAAAATTTCAGAGTGTTTTAGAAACACTCCCCGCTGGAATCTAAGTTGTTTTGATTCTTCAATGTGGATTAAGTTATTTTCACATTTCTTTGGCTCGATGTGTAGGATAGGTAGAAAGCTTGTTAAAATTTATATAGTTTATCTGCTTGAGTGTTTAGCCTACATATACGCATTTACACCAACTTCATACCTGGTGTCTGAAGAGGTCAGAGGGTGTTGGATCTTCCAGAATTGAATTATGGAGAGCTGTGAGCCACCATGTGGGTGTTCTCTGCAAGAACAACATGCGCTCTCAGAACTGAGCAATCTCCCCATTGCTTATGTCCCCCTTTTTAAAGGTGAAAGGGATTAATTTTGGATCACCGGTAGGTTGAGGTACAGTCTATCATGGTGGGATTGGAGCGGATGGAGCTCATCCCAGTGTATCCCCAATTAGGAAGGAGAGAGAGAGAGAGAGAGAGAGAGAGAGAGAGAGACAGAGACAGAGACAGAGACAGAGAGAGAGAGAGAGAGAGAGAGAGAGAGAGAGAGAGAGAGAGTTGAGCATATACCTTGGGGATGATGGTTTACTACACTTGGTGATCTCGCCAATGGATCCCAGGATATTCATCAGGAAATGCCTCCATCTCCACTTGCAATAGAGATGAGCAGGTTCATAGCATCAGCTTTTGTTAGCAGCAATGCCATCTCGATTGCACTGCTGTCTCATAGATTCTTCTGCTTTTCTAACCTGTCATCTCTTACGCTTGCTGTTTAAATTCCAAACCATTCCAGAATAGGTAGAGGACCAGGACAGGGGTGATTGCCAAGGTCATTTCTTCAGGAGGACAACCTTATATCTCCACCTCCCTTTCTTCTGATGCTGAAAAAAAAGGAAAAAAACCATCCATGAAAAGTTGCTGTGAGTCAGGTATCTCTAAACACACGTTCACCTTCTAACACATATGTAATGGGTACTTCTGGGTGCTGGGCCCTGGATTAGAGTTGTGGATAATAAAAGCCCTTGTCCTCTCTGTGGACCTTCTAACTGATGTGGGTGATGGGGAATATTCCACAATATCTTGTATCTACATTAGAGAGGTTCCACCAATACATCAAAAGATTATTGAACATCTACTAGCTGCCGAGAGCCTCCCTAGCACACTGGGTAGAGATACACATGAAAAGGACTTCATTCTCAAGGTATATTTAAAGCATGGTGCTCAAGACCAGCATAATAATTAGTATTAGAAGGCATGGTGAGGATAATAGAGAAGAAGATTAAAAGATTGTATGACAACAAGCATAGACGAGAGCAGGGACTCGGGCAATTGTGTGTGACATGGAACAACACACATCTACATACATATATATACATATAAACTTATACATATACATACACACACACATATATGACTATGAGTGGGAAAAGTGCTTGAAAGGGGAGGAAACATTTTCCAAGGCCAAGTCATCCAGCTAACCTTGTAGAGAGGCTGGAAGAGAACCGAGGGATGAGTGCTGCCTTGGGCAGGACACAATTGCTTTTCTGCACACTGCCTCCTGGTATGTAACCTGCATCTGTCAACTCTCCTGGATTTCTTCCTGCCTCCACTGATCCAAGAAATGAGTTTTAGGGTCTCACTCAGTGGTGGCTTAAGTTTTTTTTTTTTTTTTCAGTTCCCATCCCCCCTGAGCGAGAATCCCCACAGTTTCTTCAGCTGTCAGACCCTCTAGCCTTCCATCTAACATGCTCCAGAGGTAGCGCTCTCTCTCTCTCTCTCTCTCTCTCTCTCTCTCTCTCTCTCTCTCTCTCTCCCTCTCCCTCTCCCTCTCCCTCTCCCTCTCCCTCTCCCTCTCCCTCTCTCATTCCTCTTATGCCCTTGTCTGATGTTTCTGTTGTTGTGCACATTTTGCAATAACCTGGAGTCAGCTCTTCATGTCTGAGGAAAGTTCCCTGCTTGTTAAGAAAACCAGGCCATAGGGGTGGTAAATTAATGACAACTGGACCCTTTGTACCTCGCTTTAGAGGACATATCCACTGAGACAGAGATAAGGACGACAGTGATCACCCGGATAGGCAGAAGTTCTGGAGACGTGAAATGTTTTGAACCAAGGAATCTGTGCCGTGTGCGTTAGCTTACATTTTGCTGACACTGACTGCTTCTCATTTGCATTCTCTGTAAATGATGAAAAAGAGCTTAAAGCCGACTACATTACAGACACCTTCCTGAAGGAAAGGGCTCTTAAAGTCCCACAACCGTGAGTTCTGTCAAAGTTACTTGGATCTGTTCAAGTGATACAAAGCTCTCTGTAAGAATGTCACATCTTCGGGGACCATGGTGTCTAGCAATATTTCTATTTGGCATCTGAATTTCTGAGGGAAAGACATTACCATTAAAATGCAGAATTCTTAAACTCTTAAAAGCCCTAAAAATAAAAAGTGAGGACAGATGGAGGCAACAGCAGGGTCCGACTCCAAATCAGGGAGGCATGGGATGTCTGGTGTCAGGTCCCTGCTGGAAATCTGCTATCACCCCTAAGCTCTTGAATGCAGTGATTCATACTGAGGGTGATGAGGGGTGCTGCTGCTGTTATGTCTACTTAGTACTACTGAGTAGACAGCAAACATGGTTTCTTTAATTATTTAAGCATTAAAGAAAAAAAATATTTGTTGACTCTCAGTACCCAAACCCAAAAACTGCCTTGTTTTCCAGGCTCTATCCAAAGCTTTATTCCCATGTGTATGTTTTTAAATGTTGCAACCACATTGCATGCATACTTTTATGGCTTGCTTTTCTTTCTTTAATAACATTATTTCACAGATATTTCCCATGTTGTTGTAAAGGCTTTCTATGTTTGATGAGTGAATATTCCTGCATTGATGCTTTATGATATACAAACTCCCTTGCTGATGGGCCTTTTGGAAAGCTATGGTTTTGAGTGGACTTCTTAAAAAAAATTTTAAACATTTATTATTATTATTTTCATCATCATTATTATTGTGTGTGGTATGTATGAATGTGGATAAATACATGCCACAGTGCATATGTACAGACCAGAGGATAATTTTAGGGGAGCCAATTGTTTCCTTTCTCTTTGTTGAATCAAATTCTCTCTCATTGTTTCTGTTATGCTGTACTGCACACTCTAGGCGAGGTGGCCCATGAACATCCAGGCAATTATCTTGTCTCTGTCTCGCATCTTTCCACAAGAGTGCAGGGATTACAGGTGTGTGCCACCACATCAGACTTTTCATCAGACTTCTGCCAAACTCACAGCTGTGTTCAAAATTAGGTACCAGGAAGTATGGGGCCAGAGCACCAAAAGTTGAATCTGTGAGGTGGAGACTTGCTTTGAGATCAGGGTTAGAGTCCAGGTTATTATGCAAAGAGCTTGTTTCTCTGTTCCCTTTTCCCACCAGCCTTCCTCTTGCATCTTCCTTCTTAACTGCTTCAAAATTTGCTTGAAGAAAGAGGTCATTTGAGAGCCTAGTAAAAGTCCCTAACAAAAGGTATTTTGTTTGTGCAACAGTATTAGCAATATGAGGATAATCTCTTGGTGATATTGATTAAAATAGACTTTTGGGAGAAGACATAGAAATAAAAAGTACTTGTGGACATTTTGGGGCATATTCCTAACAAAGTGTATACATCACCATAGAGATTCTTGTAATCCTCATTTATTGCTGCTCCATTCACACTGTCTAGGAAATGGGATCAGCCTAGATGTCTCCCAGTAGATGAATGGATAATGAAAATGCACAGTGCAACTGTGTAGACAATGGAAATTTATTTAACCATAAAGATAAATGAAACTATGAACTTTACAGGAAAACTGATAGATCTGGAAAATGTTTTAAGAAGGTTACCCAGACTTACAAAGGCAAATATAGCATGCTCTTTCTTGTATGTAGGTCCCAGTTTTAAATACATATATGCATGTACTTATACACATATGCATATGTATCATGTGACCAGAAAGTGGATGCGGAGAGAAGTGTTGACAAAGGGAGGAGGTAATAGAACCCCTGTGGCATGGAAGTAGATACAAAGCCACTGGGTGTGGAAGGGCAGGGGGTGGGCAGGAGATTATCAGAAACAAATTATGTTTGAACTCTAATACTTTGCTCATTAAACCTTAAAATTAGAAGAAAGTGCTTGTAGGCAGGGGTTTATTTATAAACCTAAGGTCATGCGCATCATGGGGCCACACTGAACGTGCCCAAAGGCACCATTTCCTCCTGTTCTTCACGACTCAAGATAAATATGCTAGTTGCATTAACCGACATATATTCTTTAACAATCTTGACAATCCTGTACGGTGATGTATCTATGCCTTTCTTTACCAGACAATTGTTTATTCAGTCAGTATTCACTGGGCAATTGTTGTTCATGAAATCACTTATATTCTAATACACTCCAAGGTTATGGCCAGTTATAAAAGAAGATGACCTTGATGTCCTTGAAGTTATTAGAATTAAAGATAAGTTAAATTATACAAGACTTTTTGCATAGGAGAAGTCATGGCAAACACTGATCAAATGAAGTTTACTTAGAAAATTTAAGAGTGATTTGGGTTCAAATAAAGGCCTGTCAACCAAGCGCTAAGATGGAAAACCTCCATGTTAAAGAACATCTCACTTATGGTGAGCCAAAGAGAAGCCGTCAAGAAGAGTGGCCTTGTGACTTCAGCTGGCATTTGCGACCAGCAGGAAGAGCAAACCTTGGCAGCTTTCCTCTCGATGCCAGCCTACTTCCTGTTTTGAGTCTGTTCTGAATTGGAAGCTCACTGATCACTGGCAGGAAAAAGCAGGTTGTCAGAGCTCGTATAGGGCTGCTCTGACTTGACAGTGTCGCCTCTCGCCCCATCAGCAACTCGTTCTTTAGGAGCTCTGATTGCTGCGAGACCGGGGCAGCCAGGCAGCCAGCTCTCCCCCACCACCCTGTGCCAGACCCTGGGCAGCCACTTTACATGCAGCAGTACTTTAGTTCCTTGGGTTGCACATTAGTTATGTGGTGACCAAGGATACTCAGGCCCTCTAAGGTCACAGGTAAACTGTGGATCTGGAGAGGAAGCCAGAGCCATTTTCAAGCTAATACAGAGTCTTATTTTCCTGCGCATCCATTTAATCTTTTCTCTGCACCCCCACCCACGCCTATTCCTCTCGCTCTTCAGTGAAAATCCACTCTAAATGTATTTTCCAGGAGCAGCTATCTGAGCCTGAGCTCATCCAGAACTTCCTGCTATGTGGCCCTTGCCTCACTGCCACCAAGCATGTGTGAGCCACCCAGGTCTCACATTCCCAAGTTACAACTTGCACACCCAATTCTGTCATTTTTATTTTAAATTTATTCTTTTCTAGCTCTTCAAATAGAAAAATGTCATGGAGCTGGACAGAATGCTCAGTGGTTATGAGCACTTTATCTTCAAGAGGACCCAAGTTCAGGTTCCAGCACCCATGTGAGGTATCTTCCAACTCCCTGTGACTCAGGTCCCGGGCATCCTGTGCCTCTTATTGGCCTTCGTGTGAACCCGTACTCTAGTGTAAGCAACCCAACCTCCCAAACACACACACATACAAATAAAAATAAAACAAGAAACAGAATCATTTTAAAAGCTTGTCGCCTGAGGTCTTTGTTGCCCAAGGTGTTGAAGAGAGCTGTCGTTGGAGGAAGATCACCTAACTGCAGAAAGATGTTTTCCACTAAAGGGAAATACTGTACAAGAAGACTGTGACCACTGAACCCTTAATTGCCAGGGACTAATTTTTTCTGCTATATAGATCATCTTGGGGGATATGAGTATATTGTAAAATATTTTGTAATGAAAAACAAGTCCTTTGGGAAGAAAATGCTCACACAAACCTTAGTGGTTCCTTGATGCATCCTCCCAACTGTCTTACCTGCTGGGAACACTTGATTCTTCTGTGCGTGTTCTCTTATCTGAGTCCCTGGACTCATGTCTAATCCTCTTAGAAACTGCCTTTCAGGAGGAAATCAGCAGCACACGTGGTGAGCTTTGGTTCAAGGTCTCTTCTGGATAGGTGGAAACACTCTGCAAAGGCAGAGCTGCCAATTGGTGGGCAAGGAGTTAAGCTTGGCTATTTTCCAGCAAGGCCCAATCCCTTCCCTGAGCTGCCCATCTTGTGTACTTTGTCTGGGATAGATCACCATTTCAAAATAAACACCCTTCTCCTTTTATCGGAGGGGCTGCCGCCTGGGCATTTGAAACAGAATGCTTGTCATTTTAAAAGTTCAACAACCGGTTTAGGTTCTTGGCAAGGATTTGTGGATAATATTCTAAAAGAAGGTGAAATAGAAGCCATTTATTAGACATCGCTGGTAGCAGAACAGCTTTGTGAGGACTGATATCTGCTTGAGTGACAAGGGAGCTGTTTTGTCTCAAAAGCAAAATAACTGTACATGTTGGAAGAACCCCTGAGATTGAGAAAGCACAGCTCCCCAAGTCTAAACCCTCCCATGAATCTCTGCATGAACACAAATAATTAGTGACAGTTTTCTCCTCAGCAGACGAGACTTTTCATTCCTTAGTGCAACCCCAAAGTCAGACTTAGAGAAAAAGGAGAGTCAGTAGGTGTGGTCTTTCTGGGGCTCTAAGTTTGCAGTGTCCCGCGGGCTTAGTTCCTTGAGGTAAGAGCCAGTCTTGTGAGGTATCCATGAGATGGTAAATCATATGACACATGCCCCAGGCTCTCACCAGTCATCGGAGTTCCCATGGGACCAAACAGGCATTGCTTACTGGTCACCTTGTCACCCCTAGCCCACCAAAATCATTATCAGTTTTCTGAGCTATAGCTAGCAAGGCATTCATTGCCTATAGTGATTTAAAAAATCCCCCTTCATTTCAATCTTATCATTAAACTATATACTTAGAATGGATAAGGTGCAGATCTTTGTGTTAAAAAAACAACTCTGTCTCTGCATCTCAAGTACTGAGATTAAAAGCATATTTTTAAACAGAATATTAAAACTACTACTGGCTTAATTTTTAAAATTTGTATTTCATTAAATTATTTGCATATGTTTTGATCATATTCTTTCCCCACTGACAACTCTTCCCAGATCCTCTCTACCTTCTTACCCATCCAACTTGTTATTCTTTCTCTCTGTCAAAATATAAAAATGAAAATCAAACAATAAAAACCTAGCAAGACAAAACTACTAAAACCAAAACAAAATAAAAGCACATATACCAAAGGACATGGAGTCAATTTTGTGTTGTCCACCCACTCTTCGCCTTGGGTAATGTCTTGGAATGTAGTTGATTTACACAGAGACACGCCATTGAAGATAAACGACTTTCCTTTTCAATAGCAGGTATCAATTGCAAATGGCATCTTAACTTGAGGTGGGGTTTTGTGTCTATTTCTTCTTCTCAGAGGTAGGGTTTTGTCTGGTTAGAATCTATGCAAGGTTGTCACAACCTCTGTAAGTTCATAAGTGTGTCAATCCCTTTCCTCGGAGTCATCCACTACCTCTGGCTCTTATAATCTTTCTTATTACTCTTCTGCATAGAACCCTGAGTCTTGAGGTCCCATTTTTGGCTAGTATTCCAAAGTCTCTCATTCTTTGAACATTGTCTAGTTATGGCTTTCTGTGTTAATTCCCATCTACTGCAAGACGCTTTTCTGATGTGGCTTGATTGAGTCGCTGGCCTTTAGGTATAGCAGCAGGTCACCAGGAATCATCTTATTGCCCCTTTCCCTTCAGCAGGATAACAGTAGTAGGTTTTCCATTTAAGCACATGACCTTAAATGTGGTCTTGGCCATGTTAGCAGTGCCAGGTATGTGCCTTAAATCAAAGGAACACTAAATGGTTCCTCCCATAGCATTTGTGGCACTAGTGTCTCTCATAGGTATGTCACTGTTGCCGGACTCAGAATGATATTGATGATTACATTTCTCCTCTAGTGTACAAATAACCATTCAGCACCTCAAATATTAGTCAATAGGGATGAAACTTCTAGTGCATATTAGCTGGATGTTTCCATGTTTGATGACATAAGCAAGTTGTGTCTTTAGAAATAGGATCTTGTGATCAGGTAATAGCCTGTGATGCCTGAGAAAGTGTGTGGGACCTCTTTATCCAATGACTCAAGAAGGTATAACCCATTTCTGGCATGGGAGGTTTTTATTTGGCAACATAAAATGTCTAGTTGGTTCACTGTCTCCTCCAGTGTATGGTAGGTAGGTTCATTTCAATTCCTTTTGTGTATGTGTATATTTTAGTAAGCTTCTACAGTACTAGGCTTTCCTAAGGCCTTTAGTGTTAGTTGTCCTTCACCATATTGACTCTTTTACCCGCCTTCCAACCTTCCTCCCAGTTTAACCCTTCTCTGCTGGCTTCCCCTTTATCTCTTCATAGGGATAATGTTCTATTTTCCCTACTTGAGGGAAATTTCTCTTCCCCCTTTGTCTCTTACTATGTATCTAACCTCTGTAGTCAGTCTGATGAGAGAAGACATGCAACACTTTTTGTTTTCTGTCTTGGTAACCTCACTCAGGATTATTTTTTCCTAGTTCCATCCATTGAACTACAAGTTTTATGTATCTTTTTCTTTTCCTTCCTTCCTTCCTTTTTTTTTTTTGATATAGTGTCTATTTGCATAGCACTGATTGTCCTACAACTCACTATGTAGACCAAACTGGCCTTGAACTTATAACGATCCACCTGCCTCCGCCTCCAGAGTGCTGGGATTAAAGGCATTGTACCACCATGCCCAGCCAAATGCCATTTTTCTTAAGTTCTGAATAATAATCTGTTGTATAAATGTATTATATCTTCATTATCTGTTCTTCAGTTGATGGACACCTAAGATGTTATGAGTAGAGCAGCAATGAACATGAATAAGCAAGTATCTCTACAGTAGGATGTAGAATATTTGGGTATATGCCCAAGAGGGATATAGCTGGACTTTGAGGTTGATCAGTTCTCAGCTACCTAGGGGCTCTTCCAAATTTATTTCCATAATGACTGTCGTTGTCTGTTCTCCCACCAGCAATAAGTAAGTGTTGCCCTTTCTCTGCATCCTCTCCAGCACGTGATATTGTCTAATTAATCTTGGCCATTTTGATGGGGGTAAGATCAAATTCCCAAGTATGTTTCTTTTCTGATTTTGTGAGACAGGGTCTTTCTATGCAGTCCTGGCTACTTTGGAGCTTGATATATGGGCCACACTGGCCTCAATCTCACAGAGATCCTCTTGAATCTTCTAGGATCTAATTCAAGTGTTACAATGCCTGGTTTCCAAGTAGTTTTTTTAAAATTTATTCTTCCCTCATATCCTTACTGTGGTTTCCCTTCCTTCCCCTCCTCCTGTTCCTCCTACACCTCCCTTCTCCCTCAGGTCCACTCCTTTTCCATTTCCCTTCAGAAAAGGGCAGGCCTCCCAGGGATGCCAACCAAACACAGCGTTTCAAGTAGCAATAAGACTAGGCACATCCCTCATACTAAGGCTGGACAAGTCAACGCAGTTCTAGTAGCTTTGATTTGCATTTTCTTATTGTTTAAGGGTGTTGGACATTTAAAAAAATATTTCTAGCCATTTGTGAATGAAACTTTGGAAATCTGTCTTGTTATATATTCTATCTTAATTTGGTTATTGATTTTTGTGACATTCAGTTTTTCAAATTCTTTATATAGTTTAGAGAGTAACCCTTTATAGGATAGAAAATTGATAAGGACATTTTCCCATTCTGTAGTTACTGTTTTGCTTGAATGATGGAGTCTTTTGCTGTACAGAGCATCTTAGCTTCATGTGGTTTCATTTATTAAGTTTTTGATTTAATGCTTGTGCTATCGGTATCCTGTTCAGAAAGTCCTTTGAGTCAATGAGTTCAAGGCTATTCCCCATTTTTAAATCAGATTCAGGGTACCTGACCTTCTGTTGGGTTTTGCACAGGATGCGATGTGGGTCTACCGCATTATTTTACATACATTCAGTTTCATCAGGTCCACCTCTTAAAGATGCTATCTTTTCTTCAGTGTGTATTTTTGGCTTCTTTGTCAAAAAAAAATCTTGGCTCAAATTTTTTTTTTTAAAAGATCTATGTGAATGTTATGCTCAGGAGAACTTTCTGGCACCTTGATCTAAACTGTGTTTACCCATTTCTGCTCTCTTAATCGAACTCATAGCTCTTAGCATTCCCCGTTGCTGCTGTTTTTCTATGTATATGATACTATTGTCTATTTCCCCAACTAAAATGCTAGTTTCTTAGTTCAAAGGATTTGAACTTTCAGTCTTACTTATTCCTGTAACTCTAGTAGCGGGCTGCAGTGGGTGTTGTGGGGTGAAAGGCCGATGAATAAATGAAGGAGTGGGCATGACGACATGAACTAGTGCTGCAGCTGTGGTGAAACAGCTGGATCTGAAGACTCCAGGGCAGAGATTTGAAACTGTGTCCAGGAGGCAGCCAAAGGGACTGCAGGCTGTACCTTCCATCTCCAATAGTTGGTTCAGCCCCAAGCCCTAACCTAGCTTATGGCCACCTTGGGTGTAGGGGAGGCTGAGGAGCAAGACTATAATCAGCTTCTCTTATTCCCTGAATTGTCTGTCAGTCTTCAGATCACACCTTCCCCTTTACTCGGGATGCCTGGATCTCTGCCTCTCAAGTTGGGTTACAAAGAAATAAAACCTCCTGCGTGCCATTTGCACATTCGTGGCAGTGAACACAGGCCTGTTGTTTAGAGATGTTCATTTGCAATCGTCACCATGTCTCAGAGATGCTGGCAATTTCATTTTGGTTTTTTTCCTTGGAGGTGGGAGGAGATGCTTATCCATTGTTTCTGCTCGAGTCTGCGGTGTTTCTAGAACACCTTTTTTTTTTTTCTCCTGGCTTGATCTTTGAGAGGTAGGCATGTTTTTAATTTAGACCTTAACCTTTGCTTTGACCTTTCACCTCTTCCTCCCAAGCCCACATGACTGGTCCTTGCACCTGGACTGTGTGTAATGCCTATTCAATGTTCAGACTTCCTCCTGTGGCAATAGTCACTGTCACCTAGAGTAGGCTGCCTGCATCCGCTCCAGCACAGCTGATGACCTGCCAGCTACCCCAGAGCTCTCTTTAACTTTGTTTTGATTGTGACATGGGATTAGGGCCCTGGAGTCCTTACTGAGGCCAGGCTGATCTCCAGCTCAGATATATTTGTGCTTGGAAAGCTGATTACACATATAGCTGACTTAAGAGTTCTTCCTTTTTATTTTCTCAGATGACTTTGTTCAATCCTTGAAGTCAGAGGTTAGGTTGGGCTGCTTTTTCAGGCTCTTACTGGAATGTAATAAAATACATTATTGGATACTTACATTAGAAATCCATAAGGTCGCCAGGAGGTGGTGGCACACACCTTTAATTCCAGCACTTGGGAGGCAGAGGCAGGTGAATCTCTGTGAGTTTGAGACCAGCCTGGACTATAAGAGCTAGTTCCAGGACAGGCTCCAAAGCCACAGAGAAGCCCTGTCTTGAAAAACCAAAAAAAAAAAAAAAAAACCAACAACAACAACAACAACAAAAAATTCATAAGGTTGTATTTTCAACTTGAAGTTTGCCAGCATTATTTCATTTTCTATTTTGCTAAACTGGGATGCTTTATGATTTTCAAAGGAGATCAGAGGAGAAGCTGCTCTTACCTGAGCAAGGTTGAGAAGAAGATAAACAAGACTTGAACATCTGTAAGCAATTCTGCCATTTTAGATTCCTCTGTTGAGAGGTCTGTTTAGGTCTGTACCCCATTTTTTTATTGGGTTATTCTTTTGATGACCAATTTGTTGAGTTCTTTGTATCTTTTGGAGATCATCCCACTGTCCGATGTGAGTTTGGTGAAGATCCTTTTCTATTCTGCTACTGGGGTTAGAAAGTGGTCTCCTGTGCCAATGCATTCAAACTTACTTTCTACTTTCTCTTCTATGAGGTTCAGTGTGGTTGGTTTTACGTTGAAGTCTTTGATCCATTTGGACTTAAGTTTTGTGCATGGTAGGGGATATAGATCTATTTTTATTCTCCTACATGCTGATATCATGTTGATTTCATTTTTTTTCTATCTGTTGATATTTGCTTTGTTACCTAGTATGTGGTCAGTTTTTGAGAAGGTTCCATGAGGTACTGAGAAGAAGTTAACACATATTCTTTGTGTTTGAATGGAATGTTCTATAGATGTCTGTTAAGTCCATTTGATTAATAACATCTATCAGTTTCCTTATTTCTCTGTTAATTTTCTGCTGACATACCTGTCCATTGATGACAAGGAAGTGTTGACGTCTTCCACTATTAGTGTGTGGGGTTTAATGTGTTATTTAAGCTTTAGAAGTGTTTCTTTTACATATGAGGGTGCTCTTGTATTTGGGGCATAGATGTTCAGTATTGAGATTTCCTCTTGATGCATTTTTCCTGTGACTAATATGAAATGTCTTTCTTTGTTTCATTTGATTGATTTTAGTTTGATGTCTATTTTGTTATATATTAGATTAGTTACACCTGCTTCTTTCTTAGGTCCATTTGATTGGAAAATTTTCCCCCAACCCTTTACTATGAGGCGATGTCTGTCTTTGAGGTTGAGGGGTGTCAGAATCACACCACATACAGCTGAATAAGACTTTTGATGGGATTTCCTCCCCAGCAGCCTACATAACACTTCCTGGTACTATGAACACTAACCATAAGGAAAAAAGAGTTTCAGCTCAGTTTTCACTTGATTTTATCTGTATTCTGTATCCTAAGTGTATGGTGTCTTCAACAATAAAGTCTCACTATCTAGTTTTAATGGCCAACTAAGCACAGTAACAATAGCCTGTATTAGGAAGTTCTGACACTTCGCTGGGCAATTACTCATAGGGAGATAGGTTATACCTGGAACTAGAATGCTGGTTTAAAAACCTATGACTGAGGGTAGAAGGGGGGGAGAGAAGAGGAAGGAAGGGGAATGGAGAAACATGTATAGCTCAATAAAAACAATAAAAGACCCTGTGACTTCAGGGAGCACCATTATCTATCCATGCAAGGTATCTCTGTTCAAACTTTGTTTCCTTTAATATATATTTGAGTTTGTTGTGTAGTAGGTTTATATATGGCTTTTCCATCATCGTTAGTTTGGTTGATCATCTTCCCTCTTCCCTCCAGCCCACACCTCTTACCCATGTTTAAACCTTTCCATACCAAGCACTTCCCTGTGCTCTACTCTCCCTGCCCCCATACCTCTGCTCCATTCCATAGTTTTCATGAATCTGTTCTTGTTTCCTGACCTCTATAGAGACTCCAATTAAATATAGAAATCTAAATGTTTGTATCTAGGATCCACATATGAGAGAGAATATATAACATTTGGGCCCAAGTTACCTTACTAAGTATAATATTTTCCAATTCATCCACTTCCTGCATATTTTATTGTTTTCTTTAGTGCTGAATAAAACTTATAGCATGTTTGTTATGCATTTATTAGTTAATGGTCATCTAGGCTGATTCCATTATCTAGTTATTGTGACTAGATCAGCAATGAACACACATGCACAGTCTCTGCTGTGGGGCACAGAGTTCTTTGAGTGGTATTGCTAGGGCATATCATAGTTTTAGCTTTTTAGGAAATCTTGGTTTTGTGGGAAAGGCTTGGTAATTTATTTTAAAAATATTTTTTATTTTTGGAGAAGTTTAAAGCTGGAGGAAAACTGAGTAGGAGACACACAGATTACCCAAGTGACTCCCAGCTCTCTTGTAAATAGGCTAAAAAATTCTATTATATGAATATTGAACTCTAAATACTCCTACTGAAGGACATCTTGCTTTCAATATTTAAATTTATGAGTAAGGTTACAGTAAATATTCATGGGACAACTCTTATATGGACATAAAACTTCAGCCCATTTATGTAATGCCTAAGACATTAATTGTTGTATCGTGGTAAGCTTATTCTCATGCTTGCGAAAAACTTGGCAACCACCATATGTCTAAGTATTCTATTTGCATTACCATGAGCAATGACTGACAGTCAGTTCCTGTATCTCCGCATCCTTGTCAGCACCTCTTCTGCTCTTTGCCCTTCTGTTGGTCATTTAGTTCTACTTCATTGTTGGAGTAATTTGAAATCCCTAAATGACATCCACTATTGAGCCTTTTTTTCATGCTAATTTGCCATCTGTATATCTACTTTGGTATACAGATGTTATGCCTGGTCTAAATTTTGTCATTGTTTTGTTCTTGTTGAGTTTTATTGTTGCTTTCATTGTGGGGGAGGGATGGTGGGGAGTGGTTTTAAACAGGGTTACATGCAGCCCAGGCAATACTTGAACTCCTGATTTTCCTACCTCCATATCCCAAGTGCTGGGATTATAGATCTGCACCACCACATATGGGCTGTTGAGTTTAAGAGTTACTCTGTTTTCAATTCCAGTCCATAATTTGTATGTTTTACAAAAGCAGCTCTTCTTTGTTGCTTATTTTTCAATCTCTATGATAGGCATGTTACACAATGGAATTTGAAGATTTTACTCTTTGTGAAAACAAACATCAATTTTCTTTCATACATCATCATGGCATTGGTGCTGTGAAAGTCACCCTCAAACCCAGACTCTTCCCTTATGTTACTTTCTGCGGTTTATGTTGTTTGGGCCTGTGATCCATGTTGAGTTAATCCTCATGAAGTATGTAGATTCTTTCTTTTTAAAATTGGAAGTTCTAGTACTGTGCGTTGTAAAACTTGCCCTTTGTTGACTTGATCTACCCCCTTGTTAAAGGCCATTTGACTATTTGAGTGGACATTTAAAGGCTCTTAAATCTGTTCCACTGATCCATCTGTTCGTTCTTTCACCAGCACCACATTGTACTGATGATGGAAATTTTCTTCCAAGTCTGAAGTCAAGTAATGACTGTCCTCTGACTGCTCAATCTTATATTGGCTACTCCCTTTAAAAACTATGATATTATTAATCTTTAAGGGGCTCACAAAGAACTTAATAGCCATACATATCAATGTGATATTTGATATATATTTATTGAGTGATATTTATATCAGACTTAAAATTTTTATCTCTTCATTTCCCATTTCTTTGAAGTGAAACTTTCAAAGTTCTTTCTTTGAAATGTATAGGACATGGTTGTCACCCATAGGAAGCATACTTTGGAAAACTACACAAGAGCGCCTTAACTGTCTTAGGGTTTCTATTGCTGTGAAGAGACAGTCACCATGGCAATGTTTAATAAAGGAAAATACTTAATTGGGGCTGACTTACAGCTTCAGAGGTTTCGTCAGTTTTTGCCGTGACAAGAAGCCTGGTTGCATGCAAGCAGACATGGTGCTAGAAGAGGATCTGAGAGTTCTACATCCAGATCAGCAGGCAGCGTGAAGAGAACTGGGAGACACTGTGCCTAGCTTGATCAGCTGAAACCTCAAAACCTCCCTCCAGTGACGCACTTCCCTCCAACAACACCGTACTACTCCAGTGAGGCGACACCTCCTTATATTGACACTCCCTCTGAGCCTAGGGGGGGAGGCGCTTTCTTTCAGTTCACCACACTAAACCCTATCTAATTGAATGTGCCCATGTGCCAACCTCTCACCTCCTTCCTACCATTGGCCTTGGTTCCTGCTAGCCACCCCTTTGCTCTTATTTCTGACTTTAAAATTTCATATGAGTAAGTTCATGCTTTGCTGACATTCCTGTGCCAGACTGATTACATTTAACTCAACAACCTTTTATTCTGTCCACGTTGTCTCAAGTGATAGGAGTTCATCTTCTTATTACTTAATTTTACACTTATTTATTTATTGTGCATGTGTGTTCCACAGCACATACGTGGAGCTCAGAGGATAACTTGTGGTTGCCAGTTCTCTTTCCAGCTTCTGGGTTGCCTGGATTGAACTCAGATTGTTAGATTTGGTGGAAAGCACCTTTACTTGCTGGGCTACCTTGCTGGCCTAGAAATTCTTATGAATGGAGTATATATATCACACTTCATGTATTTCTGATAGACTCTTTCTGATTTTATAGGGGTTCATAGTTAATAGGTTGCTTTGCATCTCAGAAGGCTCTTTAAACTTTGGTGTTTTGAATATTGTTGAAACTATTGAGACTTTTATGATTCTTGAAAATGGACTAGATACAGGTCACATTTTGATGATGTCATGAGTCTTTGGGAATGCTATGGTTTGAATCTGAAATGTCCACACAATCTTGCATTTTGAATGTTTGGTCCTCACATGGTGGTGCAGTTTTGTGAAGTCTCGTAGTCTTAGGCTGTCATTACTTGGGGCTAGGAGCTTTGCTTAAACAGACTACCATATTTCTGACATCTTCAACATCTTGAGATCTCTAGTGAATTGTAGAATTTTCCTTCAAAGCTTCATGCATTCCCCTGCTATAGGTTGCTTGCCCTCTCCAGAATTCAACCTTGCTACACACTGGCTGGCTTTTCAGGCTTTCCTTGAAAACAGTCTATAAGTGGTTAACTTAGAAATTACTGTCTGAAAACTCCCACAGCCATTACCTGGGAAAACAATAGACATGACAGCCAGGGAAGTAGATAGGCAATCTTCACTTTTCCTCCTTTCTCCAAATCCAACCCCCCAGCTTCATCCCCAGCTCTGTAGCAGACCATAGAATGTGGAATGTGGCCTCTCCTTTCTCTCTGCCCCCATCTTAGGCATCTCACATAGATCTTCTAGCATCTTCTTCCTCACCACCACTACATCCCTTTGCCTCATCCACAAACTCTCACATGCATTTCCTGGGAACAAAACAGACAGGCTCAGCAGGGGAGAAGATAGGTGGCGTCCACTCTTCTCCCTTCTCCAAATCCGATGCCCCAGTCTCATTGTGGTGGATGATGTTTTTGATGTGTTTTTACATTGCAAGTGAAATAGAAGCAGTAATTAAAAGTCTTCCAGCCAAAACAAGCCCAGCGCCAGATAACACGTGTGTGGAAGCCAGAAGACAACTTTGAGTGGCATTCTTCAATGGATGTCCACCATTATTATGAGACAGGGTCTTTCATTGACCTGAAGCTTGCTAAGTAGGCCCAGGAGTTAATATGTTTCTGCTTCCTCAGGTGGCTCCTCCTCCTCCTCTTCCTCCTCCTCCTCCTTCATCCTCCTCCTCCTTCATCCTCCTCCTCTCCTCCTCCTCCTCCTTCTTTTTATATTGAGACAAGGTCTCACTGTGTATCCCTGACTGAATCTGGATCTTCCTATGCAGACCAGGCTGGCCTCAAACTCTGAGATGTATTTATCTCTGCCTACTGGGTCTTGGGTTTAAAGACACATGCCTCTATAAATTTATCCAGTTTCTCTTTTCTTAATAATGGTTCTAAGGGTGGATCTCAGGTTCTCATGCTAGCAAGAAAAGAACATTATTGGTAGATTGATCACCCTAGCTCTCTTATTGCTTTAATCTTAAGGGAAGAGTGCTAGATAATTTTAAAGTTTCCAAAAGTCAAAAAAGAACAGAGCTTCATCCTGCTCAAGAAAAAAAAAAAAAGAAAAAAAGAAAAAGTTCTAATTAACAATTTTATCTTCAACATTTTCTGAATGCTTTTATATATCCCCAAGGCAATTGATGTCATTTAAATTTTTAGTATAAGAATCCAATAGTCAATCTTCTCATTTTTATAGCTGTTAATGCCACATAGTTCATCTGCTCTGCAGATTTGCATTGCCGAGCACATATGGAGGACAATCAAAGATGCTGACGACACTTGTGCCCGCTTAGTTTAATACACAGTCATCTGAGATAAAGGCCGGCTCCTGCTCTCCGATAGTGAGCTCAATCATTTTCCCCCTGGGTAAATATGTTCTCATTTCAGTGTTTCTTGTGTCTCTCTCTCTATGTGCCCAAAGCATCGCATTTATTCCCACAATTCATTTGCTATTCAGCTCCTGGCTGTGGCATCGACATCAATCACTGGAATACAGACAGTCACTCTCTAACTCCCCTCCTGCCCTTCCAAGTGGGATTCATAGGAAAACCCGAAGCAGTGGTGGTTCTGCATGCTTACATTTTGTGCCTGTCTTGGACCTGTATAAGACAGCTTCTAGTATGATAGCAAAAGGAGAGGGAGGTTGAAGAATTACAATGATAAATATAGCAAGCTTCATGCTAGAATACATAAAATATTTTATTTTGTTTAATTTTCACTAAAATATGTACAACTGGAATTATGATTTTTTTTTTTTTTTGGTTTTTCGAGACAGGGTTTCTCTGTGGCTTTGGAGCCTGTCCTGGAACTAGCTCTGTAGACCAGGCTGGTCTCGAACTCACAGAGATCTGCCTGCCTCTGCCTTCCGAGTACTGGGATTAAAGGCGTGCGCCACCATCGCCCGGCTGATTTTTCTTTTTATAGATAAGAAATTGTTGTTTCCAAAAGAGTATGTGGTCCTTCCATATCATTCTCCAATCTACTTATATCTTTTCTAAGTCTTTTCTTATATTATGTAAATGTGTTAGAAATCTTATAAAATAAGATTTTTTAGAAAGCTTAGAAAATAAATATCCTGCTAACCACAATTCTGTATCAAGTCTCTTCCTTATGTCCAATTCATGTTCATGTGAGTTTGCGCATGTGTTTGTGTGTGTGTGTATGTGTGCACATGAGTGTTGAATCCTGATGACAACCTTGAGTGTCATTCCTTGTTTTTTGAGACAGGGTGTCTCATTGGTCTGGTGCTTATAACCCTCACAACTGGGGTTAAATGTACATGCTACCATGGATGGCATTTGTATGTGAGTTCTGGAGATCAAACCCAAGTTCTTAGGTTTGTACAGCAAACATTTTACTCACTGAGCCCTCAGTCAACATCATAAAGGAAACAGCCTACACATTGATAGTTATATGCCTGCATTATTTTTGTAGATTTTTAATTTTCCTAATTTGTTTTTACCCAGTATCCACCTGGCATTTGACCCATCATTGTAGTATATCACAGTGCTGGCCATGCCATCTGTATGAGACTTGACTCAATACCAGGGCTGTTATCCAGATTAAAAGTTAATTCAAGAAGTCTGGAAATGTGTAGAGCACAAAAGAGCTCTCAGTAAATAATAAATATTGTTGATATCTGTTGGCAATTGTTGATGTCAATTGGCACAATGGTTGGGGTTTATATCCACCTTAAGTAGGAAGTATATTTTGTTTAGTTCTTTTATTCTATTACTGCCTTTGAACGTGAATATAACTTATCCTACTCTGGGCTCTACATTATTTATCTAATTTTTTTAATTTTTAGATTGAGTTTTAATTTTATTATTTTAGGTTTATTTTTATTTGTAAATTATAAATTTGTTACTTGAATGTGTTTGAATGTCTTCACCATATAAAAGTATGTGTATGATATCCAAGCCTGGTGTCCACGGAGGTCAGAAGGTGACAGATGGAAAAGGAGTTACCAATGGCTGTGAAACACCCTGTGAGTGCTGAGAACTGAGCCAGGGTCCTCTGCAAGAGCAATGAGTGATCTAAACTGTCTAGACATCTCTAGCTTCAGGGATATACATTCCTTAAAATCAGTTATACTGGGGTTGTTAATAGCATTCATTAATCTTCAAACAATTTGATAAGCATCTATCCATTTTTGGATCCATGAGATCATAGTCATAATTATGAGACAGAGTACTTCTGTGACCTTCACATTGTCTTCATCCCCCTTTAAAATCAGTCTTCTACTCTGTATTTCATTCTCAGTGAACACTGCTCTCCTTTCATTCTTTTCTCAAATTTTGCATACATGTATACTATTTAATATTTAGACTATTGAATCTAGTTGCTCTCTCAGTGGTGTGGTTTGAATGTTGACTGTTACCCAAATATCCATGTGTTCAATGCTTTGCCTCCAAGGTATTGATATTGGGGGTATTGGACCCTTTAAGTGGTGAGGCCTAGAGTAGATCCTAAGGTTTGGAGACATTTTCTTCAAGGGAACCATGGGATTTTTCTAATCTCTTGCTTCCTGGAATCACACACACACACACAATATATATATATATATATATATATATATATATATATATATATATATATATGCGTGTGTAAAATATACACACATATGTGTACATGTATATATATATTTCAAATTCCATTTGTTGCAAAAAATATTCTTTCTGGATTGAAGTGTGTTATCCCCTTTGTAATAGACCAACTGACTAAACTGGTATGGTTGTATTTCTGGCTGCTTTTCAGTTCCATTAATCTATCTGACTTTAATTTGGTCTGGTCTTTTTGTTCTAGGGTTGTTTGTTTGTAGACAAGGTTTTATTACCTAGCTCTGGCTGGACTTGATTCTCCTGCTTCAGCCCCTTGAGTGCTGGGATGACAGGCACATGCCATTGGCTCTCCTTTTCTTAAGTTTTCTAAATCAAAATCTTAGGCCACTAATTCAAATGTACCTTTTGTTAGATTACGTTCTCACACAAACATTCAATCCTGGAGTTCTCTCTGAGCCCTTCCTTAGCTGCTTCTCACAATTCTGAGGAGTTCCATTTGCCTCTTTGCTCAGTTTAGAATATATTCTAATTTCCTTTGTGGTTTCGTTTCTGGTTTCATGTGTGATGTGGTGTACGTTGTTCAACTTCTGCATGTTTGAGACATTTTCCAGATACCTTTCTCAGTGGCTTTCAGTTTCACTGCATTATGGCCTGAGCACATTCTTGGTGAGATTTCTATCTTTTAAAGTTTTCAAGACTCATTTTATGACCCAGCATATGGTCTGCTTTGGTAAATGCTCCATGTTCAAGAAAAATGTGTATGCTCTGTCGAAATTGTGGGAAGTGTTTCATGAATGTCAGTCAGGTCACATTATCTGAAATAGTTATCTGCACATTTTACATCTTGCCTGTCTTTCCATCTGCTCTTCTACCATTTGCTGATGGAGGAATGTCACAGTCTTCTATAATATAAATGCATCTATTTCCTAGTTCTGTTCTGTTGTGGCTTTCTTTCCTGTTTTAGGCCTTTCAATTTAGTTGATATAGTTTGAAATTCTTTTGTGATATATATGAAGGTTCAGCATCATTATGTTCTGTGGATGAAACAGCACCTTATCATTATAGAATGTGTCTGTCTCATTTTGTCTAATATTAACAGAATCTACTCAGCATCTTGTGAACTTGTATTCTCAATGTATATCGTACCTGAGGACCTGGGTTCAAAATCTCTTTAATTTTATAGTTATTAGATCTGTTTAATTCAAGGAGATTAAAACAAGGAAAGTTTGATCAATGTTTGGTACGTAGTAGCATTTTGGCATTCTTCAGTCCTTCTGTTGTATGCATTATCATAGGGAATCATCTTCTTTATTTCTGAAGGACTTTCTTCAAATTCTAAGTCTTCATTTCTAAGTCTTGCCAACTGTGGATCCTAGAGGGTAAACAATTAAGACAGTGTCCCAAGACATACTGAGAGGACAGCCTGATCTGGACAATCCCTCAACTGAGACTCCTTCAGATGTCTCTGAACTGTGGCAAGTTGACAGCTGAAGTGAATGAGGGCACTGATCTAAACTGGATGATAATTTCCTAAGCATTGAATAGAAATTCAGTAAAGTGCAATCAGCTTTCTGTTGGGGACAAGTGGACACAAAGGCCTGATTTGGGATTCCCTCTGTATGCTGTAAATGTGTTTTATTACCATTTGTTAATAAAGAAGCTTCTTTGGCCTTTGGTAGGGCAGAATATAGCCATCCTGGAAGGGATATATGGAAAGAGTAGGTGGAGTCAGAGAGATGCCATGATGCTGCTGAAGGAGAAAGATGCTGGAACCTTACCTGGTAAGCCACAGCCTCGTGGTGATACATAGATGAATAGAAATGGGTTAATTTAAGATGTAAGAGTTACTTAATAAAGATCCTGAGCTTAATAGGCCAAACAGTGTTATCATTAATATAGTTTCTGTGTGATTATTTGACTCTGGGCAGACAGGAAACAAACTTGCAGCCTCCGTTTACAAAGGTCTGAAAATGACTCTGTGTGAAGGTAAAAAGGAAGGCAGGTACATTTAGGAAAGAGCATGCTGAGCAAACTAGTCACCTGGAAACATCTTGAAGAAACTAGAGCCATTGTGACAGTGTAGTGGGTAAATCTGCTCTAGAACCTGGGATGAGAGCTAAGTAAGAGCTATGAGACCCAGAATAAGTTTTCCAGTTTCCTCCTCTGTATAAGAAGTACTGCTTCCTGGGATTATTTTAATGACCAATGAATTTATAATTACCAAACAGTTGGAAGAGTAGCTGGCAAATAGTAAACTCTTGATGTTTTCAAGCTAAAATACCATCAAGGTAGACTTTCAGGGTACCAGCTGGGTTTTCTATATGCTTGGGTTGCATATTTTAGATTTAGATGATGTCTGCCTGCCAACATTTAGGATAGTCTGTGATTCTAGCTGTATTTTCCCCTAAATGAGGTGGTTGTTCAGCTTTCCTATTTCCTGTCTCTCTGCACATGAGTAGATCACACGCTCCAGCTTTCTTTGATGTCAAGTTGGGTGTATTTGGGTTCTGGAAAGAAGCATGTACATCACGGTGAGACACACCATAAAACCCTCTGAAATTCTCTTTTCACATCCTTCAGTTGCTGACTGGATTATTCCACGATTCGGTTGAATTTGTACAATGACAAAGCCGTAAAATGTGAAAGCACTGAAACCACCAATCCCTGTTTGAAGCAAAACCACTTCAGAGGATCATGAAACCAACTATTTGTATTGGATTGAATTCTTAAAAATCATCTCACTAAGCCAATAAACATTTAGATACTTACCACAGTGTTTAGCCTATGGAAATATAGACATTGGCATCTTGAAGTGCTGTTATACAATGAATTTATGATATGCTGAATTGGCTTAATAACTGGCAGGTATCAGTGAAGAAACTAAAACTGGCCACCAGAATAATGGTAATCCTTTTATGGCAAAATAGTTGGTAAAACTCTCCTTTAAACGTGAGCACTTGGAAACTGAACTGCAGAAGAAATGAGAAACACAATTTCAGTGGTGTGTGGGTGTAGTGGCTGTGCCTGTCCAAGAAAAACCTGGGGAAACACTGGCTAGTTTGTGAGTGTAAAGAAAGGGGAGCTTGCGGAGAAACTGAAAATTCAAGTTTTGCAGTTCTAGAAAAATAGTTAGAATACACACAAAGTTCAAATCCAAAAGGAAAGAATGAGATAGAACTTAAGAAGGGAACTCCAAAGAAGGAAGGAAGAAGACAAATTGGAGAAGGAAGAAAAATAGATTGCCAACAGGTCAATGAATCTTTTCAAATAAGTCTGTCTCTGTCCCCCCCCCCTCTCTCTCCCTCCCTCCCTCCCTCCCTCCCTCCCTTCCTCCCTCTCTCCCTCTCCTCCCTTCCTCTCTCTTTCCCTCCTTCCATTCCTCCCTCCCTCCCTCCCTCCCCCCCCTCTCTCTCCTTCTCTCACTCTCTCCCTCCCTCCATTCCTCCCTTCCTCTCTCTCTTTCCCTCCTTCCATTCCTCCCTTCCCCCCTCCCTCTCTCTCCCTCTCTCTCCCTCTCTCCCCCTCTCTCCCTCTCTCCCTCTCTCCCCCTCTCTTTTCTCTTTCTCTATGCACACACACACAAACACCAACTTCCTGGTAGAGCATTTTTATTAAAATATTGTAGCTTCTAAGTGGCTACAATGGAAATTATGAATTGGAAACAGTTACCATGGTGGAAGGAAGCAGAGAGAAAAACTATCTTTAAAAATTGTATGTAGCGCATGTCTATGAGTGAGGTTTCTGACACATACAAATACTGATGAACAAAGTGAACATTCTTGAAGAATTTTAAACCATTTATGGTAAGTCATAAACCAAACAATCAAGCAGAAAAACAAACCAAATTTTGGTTGTTTCTAATGTCTTCAAGCTATTGGAACCTAGAACTATTGACTACAAGGCTGGCTTCAGGGATGACTCCCAAAGGTTTGTTATTCTTCCTCACTTCACATGGGGTCAAGGAGCACAGGGGTCATTGTGAACTCCTTGAGGATCAATGTTGCAGAAAAAATGGACAAAGTCTCCTTTGCTGACAGTCTCAGCAAAACTTTATGCAGTTACTTCCTCCTACCATTATATTAGAATTCATTATTTTCTGTTGAGTAGTCTTTAAAATTGTGGGTGCTTTGGTTTCTAGACTTTCTCATTGTTTCCTTTGCCAGGGGTAGTGTTCATTGCCCTTGTATTTTTGCTTTTCTTCTATAGTACATGATTGTGTGGTGATAGTAGGCAGATACCCGATTTATTAATTTGTAGGTAATACAAGGAGTTACATCAACACTTGATGGAAGAATTGTGCATCATGTAGAGACCCTGAAATCTGAGCAAGATACAGCAATCTAATGTGACTTTGATTGGTTCTCATAGGGCAGAGAAGAGGTGAGGAAGGGAGAACTGGAAACATACAGCAAGGACAGGCTAAAAACAATAATCTGTCCTAGAGACCAAAGGAACACTGCATTTTCCTTCCCCTCTGAGGTCAGATTAAAAGCAAGAATCACTTCTGGCCAATGACATGCTATAGAAAGCACACATGCCTCTTCCAAAATGGACCACAAAATCATTTACATAAGCTTTGTTCTCTCTTCCTTTTCTGTTCTGTTAACGGTTCAAGAAAGACCTGAAAACCATCTAGGGCCTTGAGAAACTATTAGGAGGAGAGCTGCCTAAGAGAAGCATAAGATCAGGAAAGTCCATGTTGGAGTTGATATGCAATTAATCAGGAGGTCATTCAACTGAGGCGGCTATAAGATCAAGGCTGTAGAGTCCCTCTGAAGTCCAATTTAATGTTGACTGCAAAATAAAACTTAAGCTTCTCTAATCATAAACATTAACTAATATCTAAGTAGGCAGTTTCTGCTTTTTAAATATATATATATATATATATATATATATATATATATATATATATATATATATATATATATCCTTGTTCCTTCTTTTATGAACACTTCATAGAAGTTTCTGCTTTTGCCCTCTCTCCCTCAGTGGAGCACAGAACCATTTTCATCATGGTTCATGATGAACATTCATGAATCAAATTAATGCTGGGATAAAATGTAAAGAATTTTTTTTAATATATCCTTTGTTGGCTTCTAATGCAAGCAAAAAAGCACTGTGTCAGTCTGACATGGAGTTTTAGTTCATCATCCCTGAACATATAGGATGATGTTGGAGAGGACTTGCATCTATTCTAGTCTGGGGCTAGGGCAAACTAGGGCTAGTCTCTAAACTAAAGGCTCCAGATGAGCATTTGAAGAGTGTGGAAGGCATACAAAGTATTTAAGTCTTACATGTGACTGTTAATTATGTTCAGGTCAGAAAGTCTTCATCCATGAACAGAGCCTTCAGGTAACACTGAAGGAAATTTGAGTTGAGGTAAGAAACAACAACAGTAGCAGCAACAAACCTTCTCATTTTATATTGAACCTGCAGCCATAAGACTTCCTTCTACCCTTCCACTGAAATGACATCTATACATGCTATCAAAGATGGAATGTTCTAAATGGCTAAACTGCCTGAATGTTCAACTTACAGGGTTTGCTTGTGTGTTCTGAGACAGAGTGTTTCTGTCTATCCTTGGCAAACCTGGGCATCATGTAGGACAGGCTAATCTCAAGCTTAAAGCAATCCTCCTGTCTCTGTCTCCTCCTGACTGCTAGAATCACAGCCTAGTGTCACCATGGCTGGATTATCAGTGATCTTGCTTGAATTTTCAAAAGTGGATGCACTTCTCTTTGGATTTCAGTACACCCTATTCCTCCCAAGTCATCTTTATCTCACTTACTATTCCTCCGTACTCTCCTTTGTTGTCTTCTCCTTGTCTCCCTGGCATCTCCATAAGTGTGAGCATCCCTCCAGCCTTACTCTCTAGAGCTCTCTGCACTCACACACTGGGTGACCTCACCCCTTTTTTGGTTGGAAATCTCATTCATATTTTCTTGATTTTCACATTCACATATCCAGTTTGGACCTATTCTCTGAGTTCCAGGCTCATGCATTAAAATACTTATGGATATTTTGTTTACTTTTAAACAATCTTCTCAAAATGTTCCTAGTATTCCTGTGCACAGCCTTTTTTTTTTCCATGAGCTCGGTCTATATTGATATCTTACAGCTTGGTTCCTAACATCTCAGGTCAAAGGTCTCAGTGTGACTCAATTCATCTCTCCCACCTCACTCCTAAGGAGTGGGGGGAGGGGGAGAGAGGCGGGAGGAAGGGGAGGGAAATGGGAGGCGGGGAGGAGGCGGAAAATTTTTTTTTTCAATAAAAAAAAAAGAAATAATGCCTGTTGGTGTATATCCTACTTTTGAAGTATATTCAGAATCAACTGATACTCATTGATATTTCTGCTTCTAGCTATGATGAACTGCCTTATAGCCAAATGATTTAAGTTCAGAGAACAATCAGAAAGCCTGGATGTGATACCCAAGGAAATCAATTTGAGGGTATCAGAGAGCTGTCTATACAGCCAGAGCTTGAGCAGCTGCTGTTTCAGGGAGAAGAGAATTTACAGTTGTAGGGATTATTTTTCTTTTTGCCTTGATGTTCATCCTTTGTGGGAGTCAGAAGCCGCCTGTTGTAAAAAGTTAAGATGCTCAGCAGGAAGTGGCAGGTGAGAGGCAGACAAACCCACTGGGGCCTTCTGCTGTGTCACAGCAGGGCAGCATATGTGAAAGTTTAAGAAGTAAAGTTTAAGGACTTGATAATCCATGACTCTAGAGTGAAGAGAAATATTGAAGAATGAGTTTTATATTTTGTTCTGCTTTTCCATATCAAAGAGTCTATTTATAAACAGCAGAAGGCTGAGAGGCCACAGGCTACATGACTTTTCAGTTGCATAGAGCTACAGAGAAAATGCTAATTCTGAGGACATGATCGACACCCAACTTTCAGTACACACTCAGGATCTATGAAGGGGTTCTGGAGAAAGTAAAAACAGACACTTCTTTTTCATAAACTGAAATCTGCCTGAATAAGTTTAGTTTGGAATTGGATTAAGGTGAGTTGCTACTAACTTTTATCCCAAATTAGTGAAAATCCTTGTTGAAAGGTAACAGCCTCTAAAATCTGATATATATATATATATCTGATGTATATAATATATATGATATAATGTATGTATATTTGTATATGCATATGCATATATTCTATTTAGAATATCATTCCAAAAAACTTTATTACTAAAAATTACTTAAACCACCAAATGAATGAAATAAAAAGTAAACTCTATACAGAGCCCTTTCTTCTAGCTAATGAATCATTAGACTATCATTAAAATAATTGTGATTAATAATCAAGCATATAGGGGCTAGAGAGCTCATCAGTTGAGAGTACTTACTGCTCTCACTGATGACCAAGTTTCCCATTTCCAGCTCTTATGTAGTACCTCTCAACTGCCTGAGTCCAGTTCCAGGGGAAAGTAATGTCCTCCCTGGACCTCTCTGGGCCGGTGTACATTTGTGGAACAAATGTATTGTACCATAATAATATTCTAAAATTGAAAAATAAAATAATATTAGCTAAGTAATTAATAGACAATCTTATTATCAGATTAGACATGGCTGAAAGGGGAAGTCAGAAAACTAGAAGCACATAAGCAGCTTGTAGCACACCAACTGTATAAATAAAAGCTCGTGTTAGGAGGAAAATTTCCCAAAAATGGAGGAAATCAAGTCATATATTAAATTAGTACTTGGAAACATAAGCAAGATAATTATGAAGAAAACCATATAAAGGCACCTCATAATAAGACCGCTGAAACAACAAGAGAATTCTTTAAAAGTAATTAGAATTATTTTTAAATCCAAAGGATTAAAAGCTAGTATCTGAAAACAGGAGCAACAACAAAAATTCCCAAAACAACGTAGAAGCTGGTAGCATTTGGTTCAGCTGTGAAGAACACTGGGTACACTTCAAAGGGATCCAGTTTCTTTCCCAGCACTCCAATGAGGCTCACAACCACCTGTAACTCTAGTTCATAAAGGATCTGATGCTCTCTTCTGGCCTCCTTGGCATCAGGCATGCAAGTGGTACATAGACATAACTCATGCAGGCAAAGCACTCATACACATAAAGATAAAATAAAAGAAATAAAAATAAAAGAACCCAGGGATTATGATCAGCTGTAAGATATCTGAAAATAAGACATCCTGTGTTAGTTCCTGTTCTATTGCTGTGAAGAGACACCATGATCTTTGCAACTCTTTTAAAAGAAAGCGTTTAATTGGGACTGGCTTACAGTTTCAGAGGTATAGTTCATTGTCATGATGAGGAGCAAAGCAGCATGCAGGCAGACATGGTGCTAGAGAAGCAGCTGAGAGTTCTGCATCTGAATCCATAGACAGCAGGAAGAGAGAGACACTGGGCCTGGCTTGAGCAGTTGAGCCCTAGAAGCCCATCCCAGTCACACACTTCCTCCGACAAGGCCACACCTCCTAATTCTTTCAAATAGTGCCACTCCCTGGTTACCAAGTGTTCAAGTCTAAGAACCTGGAGAGACCATTCTCCTTCAAGCCACTACATTTGCCATCTTAGAGATTCTCAAAACAAAACCAAACCAACACAACTTTATGGTTTCTTACACAGCAACACTCAAATAGAGAAGTACTTACTGGGGTAGACAGACCAAAATCCAGCAGCTGTGCTCTAAAAACAAGCAGCACAAGATAGCGAAGTTTGGTAAACCACAGACCCACTTTGATTCTTTGGCCAGATGACGCCAGAGGCTGCTGTAGCCCCCTTCTGTAGTTAAAGTTGAGATATTTATTATCCTTGGGTTACTTCATCCTGGTTTGTTTCCCAACCCTTGAGGAAGTAATTGCAAAGAAGCCTTCCCCAGACTACAAAGAGAAGGGAAGTAGAAGATTCTAAACTTTCTCAAGCAGTAAGCATGCACAATGGGAATGAGATGTAGCATGAAAAACACACGCAGAAGCAGTCACACTGGCTGTGGCTGGGTGATTTAGCCCCCAGAATCCACTGGTCCTCGCATTGAGTCACTACATAGGTTCTCATCAAGGATGAGAACTTAAACTACATCCTTTGATGGGAGACGGAAAGACTGAAGGATTAAAGAACACCCAGACCTGACCTGAGCAAATTATGATACATCTGGATGGTGAGTCATGGCTTTACCCAGGGCTCAGGGAATGCCAGCTGGCACAGAGTGGAGTTCTGTGACCCAGGGAGGATTGTGGAGAAACAGATGGGATGTTTATGGGACATTTGGGAAGAAATTCCTTCATTTCAATGTACTTGGCTTGGTTTCTTCTCATCTCTCTGTCTCTTTCTCTGTCTTCTCTCTCTTTCTAGTTCTCTCTTTCATATATTGTGCTTATTGCTCAAATGGATTTTATTTCAAACTAGGGTAAGGGCCTGCTAAGTAGAATGGCCCAAAGCATATTATAAGTGAATTTCTTGGGGGGGGGGTTGGGTCTACAGAGGTTTGTTGGAGCCACTTTCATGGGTTGGTGATGGCCAACTGCATGCAATTCTCCCTAAGCTCACATTTTGTGTTTTATAGCTTAAGATATGACATGGTGGGTATATTTATATCACACAAATTTGGCAAGGGCCATGAATCTTCTCAAGAGCTCTAATTAATGAATATTGGAGCATGCCACTTGAGTTCTATCATATGGCAACATCTTATGATATAAGTTATTGGAACAATCTGTGTAGATTGGCGCACATTATAACTTTTGTATACAGATATATCCCACGTTGTAACTTGAGTTCAATTTCCTCGGGATTTGTGCCACTGCGGAACTACTTCTGCATTTGAAACTTGGACTGTCTAAAGTTTTGTTTTGTTTTTCCATTGATGCCCAATTACCCTTCCTTCGTTTGTTTTGACAATTTCATATATACATATATACAATGTGATGGGATTATATTCTGCCCCATTTCTCTCTCTTATCCTCCTCTACCTATGAACCTCTTCTCAACTAGTGTCCTTCCCTACTCTCTGGTTTCCCTCTCCTTTTGTTGACCCACTGAATTCGCCTAATTTGCTTGTATGGACATGGATAGGGGGTTATTTGTTGGGATGTAAGCTACACCATTAAAGAAAAGGACACTCTCTTCCCATCAAGCATTAACTGAAATAGCTTCCCAGGAAGGTGTGGGACCTCAAGTACCTCTCACATTCAAGGTGAATGTTGGAGGCCTAATGTTATGCAGACCCTGTAAATACAGATTAAGGTATTGAGAATAAGTGTCTGTTGAACCTTGATATCAGTTCCTCCAAGGTATCCACATGGCATAATGTTTCATGACATCAATCCCTTTCCCCAGCTCTTACATTCCGTCTTCCACATTTTCCATGATGTACCTTGGCTAAATACATGTATCTGCATTAACTGTTGCCCACTATAATAGAAGAAGCATCGTCTGCCCAAGGCTGGGAGCAGCACTAGTCTATGGCTAAAGTAAACTATTTAGAAGTCAGTTTGAAAACATGTCCATTGAGCAAAACAACAGACTTTGACCAGATTTACAATGCTAGGAATGTATTCCTCCTATGAAGTGGATCTCAAACAAATCCAACCAGAAAGTGTTTGGTTAATGCCAAAGAGCCATGCTATTTATCACACTGGTGGGTCTATCCTGCCTAGCAGGTTACTATAATAGTACATAGGATTTCCATCTGTGTGATACTGTGCATGGGTTTTCTTCCCCAGCCATCTGCACAGCACATTCTGTCACCATTTATACTACATCCTCTCTGACCCCTTTCCATGATGTTCCTTGGGCCTTGAAGGGAGGCATCTTGTAGCTCAGTTTTACACCTTGGTTTCTCTGTGTCTTGGAACCAAAGTGTGTAATGTCTTCAGCAATTAGGTTTGGTTTCTACTTTTAGTGTCCCATCAGGAAGAGTGACTGTAGCCTGTATTGTCCTGGGAGCTTCTGGGACCATACTAGACAAAAACTCATAGAGATGTATCCCAGAACCAACCCTGGGATGCTTATCTAAAAACCCGTGACTCCTAGCAACTCATGCGGGATACTCTGTTTCAAACTATGTTATTAAATTAGCTTATAAACTAGAAGAAAACCCAGTTTCTTTTCTAGCATTCCTCATTCAATTATTAATACCAAACTACCCCAGGGATGAAAATCAGAAACTTATACTCCTGTCTCCCTAATATTTTACAATGATCAATGAGTCTGACAGGTCTGCTTAGTTAGTGTATAATACAAAAATAAATACCTCTCCTCATGTTATCTATTAGTATTACTGCCTTGACTAAGCAATCCTGCTCTTTTCCCTTGGTTGCCTGAAACATTTAATCATTATGTGAATAAACCACATCTTACTAATTTTTAGATCATGAGATTTAGTAATCATGGGCATGACTCATCACCCTCAGTCTTTACGTGCCTTTGGCCCATGGGGGCATCTTTTATTTACTTTCCTTCTTTGGCTACCTTCTCATCTGTGTTCTCTATGCTATTAGTCTTTTTCTCTACTGTACATTATTTATACTATTGTCTTACTGGGCAGATGTTTCTTTAAAGCCATGGCTTTGGAAACCCTAATGTAAATCCATTGTCGGCATAAAATAATTCTCCAACATTTATTAAATGGATATTACTCAACTAGTAAGTGGCACAGTAGGGATTTGACTATAGGAGCATCTGACTTTAAAGTCCTGTCCTTTTAACTAACTGCTCCCTCTCAATAACATATGGGTCAGCCTGTCGGAGAAGACTGTGTTCAATCAAGGAGAATCTAACGATTCCTGAATATCTCCCTTTTCAAAGGGAGATGTGCCAATGAACCACTTTAGCTGATCGATAGCTGGTTCAGATTGGAAAACTTATGCCAAAGGGTCTTCTCTGAGATTTATGAGACCGCTGCAAGAGACAAATCCATCCTGTTCTTGGCCTGGACTTCACCACGTAGGCATATCTATTCTCAAGAGAAAAGGTGACTGGCTTAGGCTAGGTGATGACATTTCCTAATATTAACCAATTAGTCTTAAACTCATTTCTCGGGTGTAGGTCATTCAGAGTACTTGGCTCATAAAAATTCTCAGCATTTCAGAAATATTAGATTAGAATAGGAAGCTGATATAGTTTGGCAGAAAATGAATGCAGCCCAATTAGTTTAAGCATACATTTTATTGAGGAAATGAATACAATTCAACAATTCATATGTTTTACTCTTCAACGCACACAGAAAGTTGGGCCGCAAAGGCTAATGGATAGAATTTGGAGTGTCTGCTCGGTCATCTGATTTGGGAAATGTGTGCTGCTGACTCCGCTAGTTCTATTAAAAACGTTCTCCATAAAATATACGTGGACTGGCTTGGCACAAGTTATTTTAGAGAAGAACTGCTATTAATAAGTCTTCTCTTCCCCCTCTAATTCATAGCATTGCCACCAGAGTGTTCCTCCTGATTATAGATTTATGTCTGCCTCTCTCAATGAAACTTGTGATGACTCCCCATTTCTCCACATTTCCTACCAGGAAAAAGTAAATTCCAAGTAGTATATGTAAATTTTCCACAACCTGATCCCCACCTACCTATTCTCAATCTATTTTGTTCCTCTATGTAACTCAAATGCTCACTGCCATCTTGCCTAACACTACATCACTCACCTGTAAATGCCCTGCTAGTCTCTCTCTCTCTCTCTCTCTCTCTCTCTCTCTCTCTCTCTCTCTCTCTCTCTCTCCTTATTAAAGCTCTCCTTCTATCTGCCTTCTGCATCCCTCACCTAGTTTTATGGTCAATGTCTACTACTGCTGTGAGTTGTAATCCAATCTCAAAAAGCCCACAAGAGTTGTTCAGCTTGTGCTTTCCTATCTACACCCCCACACAATTGGTTCACATATGAATGAAACACATCCTAGACATGTGGCCTGGCTAGGGCAAGTGTAATTAAGGGAACAGGATGATGAAAATGGTTTTGGAAAATCTGGGCTATATACTTGTCACAATAATATTAACTACTAAGGCTCATCTTGTGTTAGACACTGCCATAGGTAATGGAAATTAGAGAAGATACAGGAAGGTTTTCTTTGCTTCTAATAAATTTACATTTTGTTGAAAGACATAGACAAGAAACAAAATGATTTTAAATGGTGGTAATTCTGTAGTAAAAACCCAAAATTATCAGTGTTTTAGAAGGCAACTTGAGATGTGGGAAAGAGGTCATGTATAGGAAAATTGCTGTACTACATTACCTGTGGAACAACAAGGAAAAATAACAACAGAAATATTCAAGGAAGAATTTAAATAGTGATCAGAAAAACAAACAGAATGATTGTCAAACATGAAAAGATGTTTGTATTCATCAATTTGAAGGGGGATTCCAATGAAAACAGCAACAAAAAATCACTCAGAACTCACTTATCACTAACCTGGAAAGGAGTGGTACAATCCATATGTAGATAGCAGAAAGGATGCCTTCTCATGTCCTTTGGAAATAGAAATTTTGCAGACTTTATGAATGGCAGCATGGTCCACAGCAGCCTGGGGTGTTCTCTGACCTGTTAATAATCTTGCTCAAGTAAACCCTAGCTTCAGTACTGAAAAGGGTTTAATAATGAACCAAAATAGAAACAAAGTTGAATTTATTAAAATGATATTTTTAATATAGATTTAAGCACATATGTTATTAGAAACAATGACTCTCAGGGAAGACATAAGGCACATTGGTAGTCTGAGTGTGGATTTCTCAACAGAGGACCCATAATTTGCTGGCACATACAGAGCAGAATGGATGTGGGATTCTCCTCTGTATGCTGTGAATGTTTTGTTATCATTGGTTAATAAAGAATCATCTTTGGGCCTATGTCAAAGCAGAATAGAGCAAGGCAGGAAATCAGAACAGAAGTATAGAGAGAAAGTTGGTGGAAACAGAGAGATGCCATGTAGCTGCTGAAGGAGAAAGATGCTAGTTGCCAGACACCAGTAGACCACAGCCTTGTGGTGATTCACAGATTAATAGAAATGGGTTAATTTAATATATAAGAGTTAGCTAGAAATATCCATAAGCTATTGGCCAAACAGTGTTGTCATTAATACAGTTTCTGTGTGATTTTTCGGGTCAGGGCATCTGGGAATGAACAAGCAGCCTCTGCCTACACAGACTGACTGTAAATGAGAGTTTGTTGTGTGCTGATGTGATCAGGCATGCTGCTATGCCCAAATCCTAGCAGTCATGAGTCTGAGGCAAGGGGACCTGGAGTTTGAGGTGCAACTTGGGCTCCATAGCTATATAATGAGACTTTGTCTTAAAAAGCTAAAAAAGATGAACTCAAATACGGAGACACATAACGAGTGAGATGCTACTTAGTATAAGCATGGCACAGAGCATCAAAATCATTTCCAACACTCGTTCAGAGGTAAAGATTGATGATTTAAGTCTTGATGGATCTAGAGGACTTTATGTTGAGGCAGGCCCAGAAAGATAGCTAGCAAATGCTACTCCCATGGACGATAAGCAGGTAAACCATGATGATCTGCAGTTCGTGGTAGTTATATGCACTGTCAACTTACGTATTTTAAACCCTTGATCAGTTACCATGGCACAGCCCCGTTGTTTGCAGAGAAACATCTGTATTTTACTGATCTCATCGTATCAGTGCCATTAGACTGCTTTTCTATAATTCCGAAATTAAAGTGAAGCTCATCTCTTTGACCTGACGTAAATGAAGTTACAGATAGAGTTGATAAATTATTCCCTTTTCAGTGTATAAAAAGTTAATAGTCTTGTTTGTGATGTTCTTAGAAACTATCCAGAAGAGGAGGAAATGCATTATTTGAGGTCATAAATGCTCAAGCCTGAGCCTGGTTTATTGCCTTTTTAACATTCTTATTTTGAAATATTCCTGTATAAAAGAAATATTGTCTCAATGTGGGCAATCTTCACAGCTCATGTTAATTGTGCTGGAATTTTTACATCCCAGCTAGTGAGAGGCTTCAGCCAGACTTGGCAATGAGGCCTCTCTTTTGTTTTACTCTCCATCTGCCTACTCTGCCTCAGTACCATGACCTTGGGAAATGATCAAACTGAAAGCTTGAAGCGTGGTTTCTTTTAAATGTGTATCACATGGTAGAACGAATTGTAAGTTGAGTAATTATCTACTGAGTTGGGGACAGCATGCATTTGAAAAGTGGCAGCATGTGTATTTGTGAGTCATACTACGCATTCAGTTCAGTAGACATAAGCATCTATGGAGACTCAAACGTGACCTCACCAATGAGTAGTTCTCATATTGGAAAGAATGAACTGGGACATTCACAGATAGAACATACCTTATGACACACTCAGTTGAGTGACAGCTGGTATCCAAACTCCTTGAAAGTGTTCACATTTTAATCTGCAACATTTACTAATCTGATTCCATCTTCATTTTCTTTTCCTGCATTGTGGCTGCTATGGTTTGGATAGTGTGGGAGGCAGAGAAAACAGCCTCTTTCATAGCCCTGTCAATCACAGTACTTGTAAAAAGGCTTTCTCCCAGAGTTTCCAAGTGTATTGATTGCATTTATTTTAATTCTCAAGATGCATGCAAGCTGATTGAGGAAACCTTAAATATTTCTGATAGTAAAGCAATCAGAAAAGAAACACAAAAGAAAACAGCAAACAGCTATGTGTCTAGTCTACAGATTTAACCACTTTGTATGAGATTTTTTTAAAAGATAAAATATTATAGAAACTATCAAAGCCATCGGTGTGTGCTTCACTTTGCAGTTATATTTCAATCGATTAGACGATATTAAAGAAACTCTAGATATAGTTTTTCTCTCTGTAAGAGTAGGATCCATCATCTTTTCTTCAGAGACCTGAATAAGGGCCCAAAGCCCTTATGTTTTTTTTGCAAAGACAGACCATTCTGTTGCATTTTTCCTTAGTGCACTTATATAGAAGAAAGTAGCCTTCCCTTCTCAAATCAGAGGACAATGCTTTGCATTTTCTCCCCTTTCTGTGATGTAGAACAAAGCAGATAGCTTCTGTGATGAGTGGCGTTGCAGAGCTTACATTAGCATCGGTGTTGGTATCTCTTTGCTCTTCTGTGCTTGGTAAACAAAGGAAAGAATAAATCAATCCCTTAGTCAGACTAAGTGTACATTACATCAACACAGTTAGATGAAATGACGAATATTTATTCAGTTACCTTGTTAAGATTCAGCTAGCTTTTCAAGCGTTCTAACATGGAAGATTCTAAATGAATGTAAAAACACAGAGGATGGTACCATCAAGCCTCCTGTACATGATTCCAGCAATCAAGCTACAGCATTTCTGTTTCCCCTCTAACTCCTGCTTTCACTCTTCCGCTGAGTTACTATGAAGCAGATTTTGTACAATTCTACTCAGAGACACCAGTGTGACTATTTGAAGGATAAAAACACGTTGGAAAATATGATTAGAAATGCTTCATTCTTAAAATATTAATGTTCTTTTAATAAGATTGAATATCAAGGAGTCTTAAATTTTCATGGTCAAGTTCAATCTGGTGTTTGAATCAGTCTATAAGTACCTCTATTATGATATAAATATTTGTTTCTTAAAATCTCACTCTGTTGTTTTACTGCAAAGTCTCTTTTTATACTTGCCATTTATTGTTTAAGGAAGCAGGCATTTTACCCTTCAAAGCTCCCCTTACCTGCCTTTTGTTGATCCCATTTTTGAATTGCCCTTTACCATGTCTACCAGTTTAGAAGGAGAATATAAAGGCTCTACTGTGTTCAAGGTCAAGTTGTTCCTTTGTTTCTATACAGACTTGGCTAATTTTAAAAGTCTGTATATGCACAAATGAATAGGCATCAGGAGAGGGGAAAAGATGAATTTCATGAAGAAAAAAGGCTATTTTCTTCAAACATATGACTTTAGGGTCCTGATTAGATATTTTTTTTCCTTAATTTTGCTTTAGGACATTGTAGTGGGAAATAGTCTAAGCAAACAATTGCTTCTGTCATGGGCTTAAGAATGTTGGGCTTGATTGTTTGTCATAGTCAGAACCTGGAAACAACCTAAATGCCCCTCAACCAAAGAATGGATATAGAAAATGTGGTACATTTACACAATGGAGTATTACACAGCAGAAAAAACCACAACATCTTGAATTTTGCAGGCAAATGGATGGAACTAAAAAACATCATTTTGAGTGAGTGAGGTAACCCAGACAGAGAAAGACAATTACCACATGTACTCACTCTTCAGTGGTTTTTAACATAAAGCAAAGAAAACTAGCCCACGAATCATAATCTCAGAGAGTCTTGACAACAATGAGGAGCCTAAGAGAGACATACATAGATCTAATCTATATGGGAAGTAGAAAAAGACAAGATCTCCTGAGTAAATTGGGAGCATGGGGACCTTGGGAGAGGGTGGAAGGGGATGGGAGGGCAGGGAAGGAAGCAGAGAAAATGTAGAGCTCAATAAAAATCAATAAAAAAAAGAATGTTGGGCTTAGGCTGGGTAGTGGTGGTGCACTTCTTTAACTCCAGCATACAGGATAAAGAGGCAGGCAGATCTCTGTGTGTTTAAGGCTAGCCTGGTCTACAAAGTAAGTTTCAGGACAACAAAGGCTACACTGAGAAGCCCTGTCTTGAAAAACAAAAACAAACAAACAAAAAGAATGTTGGGCTTGCCATATTTTCTTTTCTTAAGATCTGTTTTCAGAGCTGGCGTGATTGTTCCATTAGAAAAATACTTGGCAGACAAGCACCAGGACCCGAGTTCATGACCTTAAAAGCTGGATGTGGTGGCACATGCCCATACTGCCTGGAGTTTTCTGGACAACCAACTAAGCATGTCAATGAGTTCCTAGCTTCCGTGAGAGATAATGTAAAAAAAAAAAATAGAGAGTGATGGGGGAAGACACCAGCCTCAACCTCTGACTTCCACATGCACTTCCACAGCAGTGCACACCACGGACACATACATACAATACACACACACACAAGCCCCACACAAACTCTCACCTTCACAATTGTGTGCCCATTTACATAAAAAATAATAAATACCAAACAAGAGAAAAGTCAGAATTCTCTAGGACTTATGGCTCATTTTTCCTTACAGAATAAAGGACAGAATAATCCTTACCATTTGTGATAGAATATTGGAGTATGACACCAATGGGGTAAAATGAAATTGAAGGAGGTTGTGAGATAAATTCACATATGTAGAAGTTAACAAAAGAAAAATTGAGTATCAGCTTTCAAGTCTTTTTACTTTGGAAATGTGATGTAGTTAGGTGGATGTATTTGAGGGAGAAGATGCCTGTCGATAAGGATACTCTTCGGAGTACTACTCCTGGGTGAAGGTGTCTTCCAGGGACCATCTAGGATTTGCATGCTTCTAAGAAAAGGGCAGAATGTGGAACAGGTTAGTGTTAGCACTCAAGATGGCATTATAACAGAATGAAAAAGTGGACCACTTATCTTAGGATGAACTAGTTTTCACAAGAGGAGTGAGTCCCTGAGAAACGGGTGGATTGCCTGATTGTTCTGTCTCCTATGTCCCTATATGTCCTTCTACCATACATGATTCAGCACAGAGGCCCTCACCAGATATTGTGCCGGGTTCTTTGGGTTCCTGGCCTTTAATAACATAACAATTTTTTTTTTTATCATCAGTCAGCCTGTGGCATTTGATTATAGCAGCAGGAAAGGACTATCCCACTTCTAACTTGGAGAGTGTGGGCAATCAAAGACAATATGGTAGACTTCTATGGTGTTTAAGCCAGGAGAGGGGCAACATAGTAGGAAGGAAATATCTGTTACCCAGAGTTTGTACAAATTTCTAGAAGGGTAGAGGGTCCCCACACTAAGAAATTGGAAGGAAATATGAGATTCCTAAGTGTCACATTTTAAGTTGTCACTGAGAACTAAGAGATTCATACAGACCAAGAAAGAAATTATGAAGAGAGATTGCCAAAAAATTAAATTCTTTTGGAATTCATGAAAGAATTTATAAGAGGAAGAATAGGCCTTGGGCACCAGTCAGGCCAAAAGATCAATTCTGGAAGTCCTGATCTGACAAACAGGAATTATGTGATTCATTCATCTTTGAAATTTCTTTTAAGTTGGGATAGTATATGTATACGCACTTATACTGTTAGTATACATGCAAAGATCAATGTGCTTTATTAAATATATCTGTTTAATCTGTGTATTTATATATTAGTTTATGCATATTAGTATATATATATGATAACAATAGTACACACAATAACAACAGTGTATATATAGGCATGTGGATGTATATACACATATACATTTTTTGTTTAGCTTTGTTTTCTTGACACAGTTTCTCTATATAACAGCCTTGGCTGTCCTGGAACTAGCTCTGTAGGTCAGGCTGGCCTCAAACTCACAAAATTCACAGAGATCCCCTGCTTCTGCCTCCCAAGTGTTGGGATTAAAGGTATGAGCCAGGTAGTGGCTCATTATTTTTATAATACCATGGTCAATACTTTGAGACAGGTTTGCTCCAATATATAGAAGAAAAATAAAATCCAGAAGAGGTAGCTGGTATCAGGGGCCTCATGGTTTTCAGATTGTAAATCTGGAATCAAAATGCAAAGTTCTTATAGAAGATGGTTCAGTGGTGAAGGGCATCTACCATTCTTGCAGAGGGCCTGAGCTCAGTTACCAGTACCCAGGCTAGGTGGTTCTGTTATTCCAGCTCCAGGATGGGCTGAATATTTCAATATGTTCTGGCCTCTGTGGACACCTGTATTCCCATGCATGTACTCCACACACATACACATAATTAAAAAAATACAATTTAAGAAATCCCACAGGTTCTCCACGTCTAATCTGGTCCTCGTTTTTCTGCAGTTTGCCTTGTCACTGATTTGGCTACTTAATTACAAAATCCTCACTCTGTTTAGTGCTCTGATTCCCTTGAGCAACCCTTTGGTGCAGGGTTGCACTGAAGAAAAATCAGAAGCTTAAAAACCTCATTCAGACTGTGGCTTAGGGATTTCTGCCAAATTTCTGCAAAGTGCTTTTCAATAATTCAGAATCCCTTAAACATGGAAGCCTGCTGCCTAAATATAGCATGAGAAAATGTGCCGTGGTACTTAGTTAAGCCAAAAGCTTTATGTTTAAACACATCAAAGCTTGATTCCCCCTCATAGAAACGCATCCAACGCCATCCACTTGTTTGGACAGAATGCTTTAAAAATAACCCTTACGGAAATATTGAGGCCCCTGCTATGCCATCCTATGGACTTGCAATATGTGTATTTGAAATTTGCTAGTTCAGCAAAAGTATTGTTTTTTCTTTAGTTGCACAAACTATGGGAAGACTGTTAGAGTTGCCACTAAAGACCCAAGAGGGCCAAACGTGTCCAAGGTTCATTGGAACAGAGTCTATGACATTGAAAGATTAGCTTTTCCAGCCTGCAGGGTACATGGATTCTCCACCTGAGCTTCAAGGGTACAGAAAGGCTATCTCACTCCCGGCCTGAGTTCTCAGGGCCTCCTGGTGGACAGAGATTGGACTTGGCATAGGGTACCTTAGTAGGCCAAAGCTAACCGACGTTGGCTTTTGTTAGTATTTTCAAACACTTGTCTTTTCCTTTCAGAAATACTTCACATTTATGTCTTTGCTGTTTTGCTCCATGGCCGTTGCCTTCTCTCCTAGTAAACTGTAAACTCCACTGAAGGGGAGGTTGTCTTTTTTACTGTAGCATCCTTGGTACTGAGATGGAAAACAGGATCCATGTACAGTTTTTCATACATGTCATTGTAGTTGAATGAATGATTGCATGAATTAGCTCTTGAATTTCATCCTACCTTTTGTATCTGTTTACCAATATTCCACTCAGTTCTCTTGACCAAGACTTAACAGCAAATGTGGCAGCTATTCATGAATGCAATTTTAGAAGGCTGGGTGGGATGGCGTAGTTTGAGCTGGATTCTGTGAACATGGATTGAGTGAATGAACAGACGGAGCTTTAGTTGATTGGAAAGGTTATCTCCAGGGCTTTAGTCCATACACACAAGCTCTTTTATGAAAGCAGTTAATTTAACAACAGTAACCAGGTAAGCAGGCCATTCCTTTTATGAAGGCACACTTGTTTTATTTGACAGGAAGCCAATACAACTTGAATGTGACAGAGGCAGCCTCAGGAAGCCCTTGAACCCTGTATCCATCTCTGCTCATTCTGATTTACATCCTTGCCTGCCTTGAACACATAATTTTTAAAGAGCAGCTTCTTAAATGGGACTTTTTTCCTTTATGAATTAATTATAAACACAGATTAGAATTAAACCATCTTTCTGCCTGGAGTTTAACCTTTGCATTTGCATAGTACTGAAGCAAATCTAGTCTAACATCCTGCCTCCTTTTGATGTGGGATATGTATTTACCTTCTGTAGCTGAGCTACCTAAAGAGAAGAATTGTACTTGATTTTCTATAAGAAATACCAGTGAGATTTTCTTTGTGCCCTTAATCTAAGGGTTTCATTTTTTTTTTTTTTTAAGAGTGAGCTCTCAATATTGTAGCCAAAGTTAGTTGTTGTGGACTGAATGTTCAGGCTCCTTTCACATTCTTAAGTAGAAATGTTACCCCAAAGTTAAGTGCTGGGGGTGGGGCTTTAGGGGAGGCAATGCATTAAGGTAGAACCCTCATGAGTAAAGTTAGCCTGCTTGTTAAAGAGACACCAGACACCAATATCTACCCTGTCTCCAGAAGTGTGAGAGATGTTCGTTGTTTACACCTTGAGGTCCATGGCATTTTTGTTATAGTAGCCTTAATGTCTTAATGGACCAACACACTAAGTAACATACACAGAAATAATTCATTTACTCAACATATTTTCAAGTGGGAAATACCTCAGATAGGCAAGAATATTAAAAAGTAAACAACCCAATTTTTTCTTAGTCAAGAAAAACTTCCAATAGAGTAAGTCGTTCAGGTATTTAAGCAGGTGTGTTCTAATACTATGGATATCCAGACACCTGAACAAACACATGGCAGTGTATTAGGAAGTCAGAGGAAAAACATACTTCCAGGTGCCCTGTATTCTGGCATCCCTGCCATGCTCTTAAGACAGTTGTCCTCAAAGATGGTATATATGGGAAAACTCTTTCAGAAATGCCCCAGGCCACAGTGTTCCAGTCTGCTCTGTTGCACCTCATCATGGAATGAATCTTTCCCAGATGGTGTTGGTGCCCATCCTGGAATTAAGTACCTTTTGCTTTCCATCTTGAACTTCCCTTGTTTCCAGGTTAATATGTAGTTTCAGTAGCTTTAGACACCAAGTGAATAAAGCAGGAGTTCTCAATCTTTGTTGTTCAAAATTGCCTGAGGAATTTGAGAACAGACTAATCCTTCAGTCCTTGGGTTGGGCTGGGGCTTGAACACTGGTATTCTTTCAGTCCTCTCAGGCAGTCCCAATACATAGCCAAGAGATGAAAATTACACGGATGGTGGGAACCCACATATACGGAAGGGAAGGCTTTTCACGTCTTTTTTGACGCTTCTTTTCCAAGGCTTGGGGAAACAAAGCTGCACATACAAACTTACTCCAAATAGTGCCATCAGATAATTTTATACACTCAGGGGTCTTCCTGGAAAAGAAGAGAAACACTCGGGGACTTGCCTATCATTGTAAGCAAAAGCGATAAATTGTGGAGAAATAATTAGAGAAAGAAAATGAGAACGTAGGCTTTCAGTGTTTGTAATGAGGAGAGGCAGGTGGCCTCTAGAGGAGCTTTTCTCATGTATCTTTATCCAGCCTTCTATCTCCGGTGAGAAGATACATCCCTCTACTACTGCTTGGGACACAGTCATAAAAGGAAATTTACACTCTCTGTGGGCAGCTGGCGGGGAAATTCTCCCTGCATCTGATTTCCTTCAACTGTTTTTAATCCAAAACAACACACATGGAACAATGGTAGATTCGGGATGGCATATACAGATCCTGTTCGTCTCCTTCCATTTAGCTCTATACTATAGGAACGATTCTTCCCTATCCTCCCCAAATGCCCTTCTTTCAGGAAACTGGACAAAGTCATATTCCCACTTGTCTCTGGCTTATGATGTGGGTTTCCAGAAAACTCACACAAACTGTATTCTGCTCTTTCAACACAGACACAGTTGATGGACAGCTTTGTAGAATCAGAATTTCTGAAAATCAAATCCATGATTGTTCTCTTCATGGAATCCACAGTTCTATACTCCTCCTAATAATGCCCATTTTTATAGTCTGAAGAAACCATTGAAGACTTGAATATCTACATCCAGTAAACTATTTATCCAGCTTTCAAAGTCTGGTGATTACATAATGCAGACCACTTGCATGCAATACCCTGATGTAAAGAAACTGTCAGTATGCGGGAAAAGTGAGTGAGACATGGATTAAACCCGAGAGAGGGCTGTCTCTCCTAGCTGGTCTAGTAGCTGACTACAGACTTGAATGAAAATGTCCTCAAGTGAAAACTCCTGGCTGTTCCTTACTTTGATCTTTCTCTCATTTACTTAAGATGGCAGAATTCACCTGAGTTAATCCTATGATATCGCCAGGCAATTAAGCATATTCATGCCAAGCTGGATTCACAAGAACCCTCTTGTTCTGGCTAGTTTTTCTGTCAACTTGATACAAGCCAGGGCCATTTTGGAAGGGGAAGCCTTAATTGAGAACTTAGCCCCACCAGACTGGCTTGCACATAAGCCTGTGGTGTATTTTTTTGATTGGCAATTGACATGGGAGGGGCCAACTCACTGTGGCTGCTACCACCCCTGGGTTGGTAATCCTTGGTGCCATGAAAAAGAAGGTTCAGCAATCCATGGAAAGCAAACCAATAAACAGAACTCCTCCATGACTTCTCCATTTGCTTCTACCTCTGGGTTCCTGCCCTGTTGAGCTCCTGCCCTGAGTTCCCTCAGCAATGAAGCATGACCAGAGAGTTGTAAGATGAAATAAACTTTTTTTTTTTAAATCACATCAGTAGAAATACTAACGAAGAGAATGGTTTAAATTTATTTTGGGGAAAAAGCTTTGTTGGTCTCCCAAGCTCCACCACCACCTACTTTGATTCTACTAATCTATCATGCTTATTTATTTATTGTTCTTAGAATAACACATCCAGGGTACAGCCAATCCATCCTGTTTGCAGAAGCAGCAGCTCACTTCCACCTTAGCTCTATCTGCTTGTGTCCCTTTCAGACCCAACCAGAATTTGGAAGCAGAGTGGATGTTAGCAAGGGTTACCGAAGGTCACCATGCCAAGGGGACAAAGGGACAGGATGGCTTTTCAGAAAAGAGCAGCCAGGACAAAGTCAAGAAAGTGGGGGGAGGGAGTGAGATAACAGGGAATCCTTTGCCGCTCACTTTGAACTAAATATAAGAGAATACGGCAGGATGCTAGGACATTAAAGGTCAGAGAGGAAGATAAGACCGAAACATTGATAAAATGTCTCTCTTCCCGGGCTCTGTTTCTGAGGATCTCTGATCTTGGGCTCTGACCATGACCCATTTGGTTCGGTGTTAATCAAAATCCTGCTAAGTTGTTCAGCAGAAAGCTCTTATCCCTGGCATTCCACCCCGCCGATCTGCCTTCAGCAAGACACTGTTGAGTCCATCCAGCAAGAATCCCTCTTACTTTCCTGTTAACCCCACCCTGATCCTTTATAAACCTTTGGCTGTCCTTACTGCCTGGGAAATTGAGTCTGCTCCCTCTGCCCCTCATCACAGCCCCCATTACAGTAGCTTCCCACAAACCAAGCCTTTCTTTCCTACCTTTTAGTGTCATGAATGTTTTCCCTCAAAATTGTCCAGCTCCAACCCCCAGCTTTCTGCAAGGAAGCGCCATGAGTACATCAGGATCGGGTCCTGCTCTGGGATTCTCCCAGGGTTGTTGTTGACTGAGATGACCAGGAAAAACACATGGAGGAAACCATTGTTTGCCGAGACTTAATTCAATGCCATACAGGACTGTTATGTTGGAAGATTAAAAACAGAGAAGAATTTGCGCTCAGAGATGAAAGTGATCAGTATTGAGTAGAGCTGGCTGGGTGCTCTAGTAATACAGGCCTTTTAATATGCTAATGAATAGTTGGGCTTGAAACTAAAACCATCTAAACTTTGTATTAGTAACCTCTGCAGGAGCTCTTCATCTTTGTCTTTGACAGCACTTAGCTTCTGATTTTGTATTCCTTGTTTATGCAAATATATTACCCCATTAAGCTTAATGTCCTCTCAGAGCAGGGAATTTGTCTGCCTTATCTTTGTGTTCCCCCAACAAGGGTAAGAGTGGTCCTGCAAGGCTACTGCATGGGTCTTCTATCTCTCTGCTGAGATTTCAGGAGAGTTAATTACTTATTGTCTAAGCAACCCCCTTTCTTTTCTTTTTTCTCTTTTTGAACATTTAATTAACTTATTGTGTGTGCGTGTGCATGTGCATGTGTAAATGCATGCTCTATCATGTGAGTGTGGGGGTCATGGGCCATGTGGGAGTCCATGCTCTCCTTCTACATCATAGGATCTGGGCTTTGCACTCACGTTATGAGACTTGATGAGGAATGCCTCTATTTGCTGAGCCATTTCACTGGACCGGGCAGCTCCTTTGGAGCCTCCTGTCAGAGTTGGGTTTTGGTAGACAGCAAACAAATACTTGCAGCCATGAGCTCCAAGTCCCAATCCCAGGCCAATAACTGCAGTGCTGAGTTTCAATTCCCACCACTATAAAATTGGTTCAATAAAATTATTGTTCCTAACTCTTTAACTTATATGGATTAATTTTGAGTTATTAGTTCACTAAGTTTTGAATTCTGCCTCTAGGATAGAAACGGTTTCTTTTTCTATTAGTTATAATAGCCAGAGTGTCTGATCAACTTGGGTGTAGACTCAAAGTTGATATATAGGTTCTACTGGGTCAGTTTAGTGGCTAAAATGAATTAAAAAAATTACTGAAAAAGGCTGTCAGGACCTTGGAACTGGAGGACCACAATTTAAGAAATATGAGCTTGGATATCCTGAGAAAACTGGGAATATGGTGTGGGGAGAGAAGGGAAAGAGGAAGGGGGAAGGGGAAGGGGGAGGAGAACCGAAGGAGCGGGACGGTCAAGGTGGAGGAAGGACAGAGACAGAGAACGAGTAAAGAACTATCTTGATTGTAGGAGCCATTATGGGGCTAGCAAAGAAACCTAGCACTAGAGAAATTCCCAGGAATCCACAAGGATGACCCCAGCTAAGACCCTAAGCAATAGTGGAGAGGGTGCCTGAACTGGTCTTGCCCTGTAGTCAGATTGATGAATATCTTAAATGTCATCTCATCATAGAACCTACATCCAGCAACTGATGGAAGCAGATGCAGAGAACCACAGCAGAGCATTGTGCTGAGCTCCCAAAGTCCAGCCAAAGAGAGGGGGGAGTGAGAATATGATCAAAGGGGTCAAGACCATGATGGGGATACTCATGAACCAACTTACCTGAGCTAATGGACTCAGGCGAGACAGTGAGGGAACTGGCATAGGACCAAACTAGGCCCTCTGAATGTGAGTGACAGTTGTATGGCTGGGACAGACTGTGGGACCACTGGCAGTGAGACCAGGATTTATCCATTCTGTTTGTTCTGGCATTTTGGAACCCATTCTCTCTGGAGGGATACCTTGCTCAGCTTAGATATAGTGGTGGAAGGACTTGGTCCTGCCTCAAAGCAATGTGCTAGACTTTGTTGACTCTTTATGGGAAGCCTGACTCTCTCTGAGGAGTGGGATGGGTGGAGGGGGGGAAGGTGGAGGGAGCAGGAGGAAAAGAGGGAGTGGGAAATGGATTTGGCATGCAAAATGAGAAAAGATAGTTTTTTAATAACTAAAAATAAAGAAATATGAGCTTGGTCCGTTTTATCTATTACCTGGATTGGTGTAAACATATGTGTTCAGAATCTCCATTGTACATAAGGAAAATTGTATCCTACAGATCAATCTTCAAATAGTCCTAAAATATTACGACATATTTAGGGGCTTTCATGTGAACAAAATCAACATAATTGGCTAGCAAGCATTTTGTGTCCTTATGCAATGCTGTCCAAGACACGAACTTCTCATATGGTGTGGACACCAAGGGTGGAAATCACTATGTTTCAGCACTAGTCTGAATCATGGGAAGCCTGAAGAAGACTTAGATAAGAGATATTTATTACTTGTTTTAAAAAACTAGATTTTTCTCTCTAAATTCTAAATGAGATAACCAGTCTTAGAAGTATTCTGGCTCATTTAGGATTCCTTCCCAGCCCTTTCCCGACCGCCAGGCTTCTTTTCATGCAGGTCAATACACTCCGTGTTTGAATAATCCTTGAGAGGGAACTGTGCGTGTTTCCTTCTGTGGCATAAATCTCCACAAGATTTTTTTCTCTGTGGGAAGACAAGGGGAGCAAATTGGGTTATGCTGAGGATGGCATCCCGGTGTCCATGGAGCAAGCTCATCCTTAGCTTCATTAGCTCTCGGGAAGTGCCAACTTCAAGAGCCACGTGTTTCTCCTGGGCACATCAAGACTCTCTTGTGCTTTGCCTTAGCCTTGACAAGGAGCCTGTCTTTGCCAATTTGCTCCCAAACTGATGATGGATGGATGTAATGTCCCCTAGGACGTCAGAGAGAGGCAAGAGCAACAGCGACTACTTACGTTTCTATTTATAGAGGGCTTTTACACATTTTCGTAATATTGGATCTCTGCATAACCTGACAAGACTAATTGGCATTATGTTTTACTAAATGAGGAGCTCAGAGTGATGGGATTTATTGTCTTGCCAAAGGTCACTAGGTAATTAGAGGAACCAGGCTGGAATTTATGCGCTAGTGTTTTCCTCTTTCGGGTTCATCTTCAAACTCTGTCGTCACACACTCAAGGGCAGGGAAGAATCCTGTGAGTGGCACAGGGCTCAGATGCTCACTGTACATGGTGTCCTCTCTTAGCAAGTGCTGGATTGAAACAAAGAGCAGGAGGGAGAAGATGAGCAAGGAAGTCTGGACTGCGAGGGGTTGGTTCACCCACTGAGACAGTGTGCCTATTCTAACAGGAGCTCACCAAATCCAGCTGGACCAGGACTGAATGAGCATGCAATCAAACTGGACTCTCTGAATGTGGCTGAAAATGGGGGCTGACTGAGAAGCCATTGATAAAGGCACCGGGACTTGTTTCTACTGCATGTACTGGCTTTTTGGGACCCTAGTCTATTTGCATGCAAAGCTTCCTAGGCCTGGATGTGTGTGTGTGTGTGTGGGGGGGTTAGACTTCCCACAGGGCAGGGTTCCCTGCCCTCTCTTAAGGAGGGAGAGGAAGGGATGAGGATGAATGGGGGAGCGGGAGGGGAATGGGAGGAGGGGAGGAAGTGTAAATTTTTGAATGGAAAAATAAATAAAAAAAGAAAAATGAACAGAATTGTGTGTGGGTCTCTAAATTATTGCAACTGTCTGTGGAGTGATTTGTGTGTGTTAGCATATGTATTTATATAAGAGTGTGTATGTGTTTGTGAGTGTGTGTTTGAGTGTAAGCAAGTATGTATGTCTGTGAGATTATATGAGTGTATATAACTGAGTTTAAATGTGAGTGTGTGTGGTGTGAGTTTAAATATGTGTACGAGTTACGGATATACTCACATAATCTTTTCTTATTCTAGGCATATTATGTTAGTTAGTGACAGTAAACAAAATACTGTCCTTGCCTCGCCCAGCAGGGGAGATGAATGAATAAGTCATTATGATAATGTGATCGTCTGTTGAAGGCTACACACTATATTTTACTACTTTTATAACAACAGTATATATGCCTGTCTATGAAATATGAAAAATGCTGAAAGCCCGTATATCAAAATTTAATGATGCTTGCCTCATCTTTGCATGGTGGAATTATGGGATATTTTGTTTCATTTCCCAAGATGTTCTGTGTCTTTCAAATGTTTCAATAATTAGTGCAAATACTAGATTAGTGGTACTAAGTGGTGAATCCCCGAACTTTTATTAGCAATAGAAATCATGGGATTCCTGAGACCATAACCCCTTCCCCCCAAAAGGTAAAAAGAACCAAAAAAATTTAAAAGAAAGAACCAGGATGGGTATCAGAATATCAAAACATAAAGTCTACCCAGCATGCTTTGGGAAACTGTGTGCTTATCTGAAATCTGAAGGGAATCTTCCTCATCCATCGGGTTTCCTTATCAGATGTGTGTTCATGTAGTGGTTGGTATTCTCATGTACCCATCCTTATAGATTTCTGGTGAAGTTCTTTACTGGGACCGGAGGTCACCTCTGAATCTATTTCCTTGGCTCCTCCCTAAGAATGAAACATTGTCCTTGAAGTCCTTGGCCAATCTGGTCAGATGCATCTCTATGTCTACCTAAGGAGCTTTCTTGGACCTCATTGATTCTAGAGTATTAAAAACTTTTTAAAATATGATCTATCTATGTATCCCAAATAGACCTGGAACTCATAGTCCTTCAGTCTTATATGTGCTGGGACTCTAGGCATGTGCCTCTGTTCCCCATCCCTAGAGATTTTCTTTTTAGTTTTGTATGGAAGGCCCTGGAATGTGACATACCACACTTCCCCTCCAGGTCACTTCCCTGGTGACTCCCCTGCTCTCCAATTCGCCATGCCTGTTCTCTCAGCAGCCCCTTGGCCTCTTGTTTAAACCAGAGTTTGTGTGGCAATTGGCAAATATTTTTGACAAAGTTAAATAATTATAAGGTTGTATGATTCTACATATTCTTTGTAAAAGCAAAAGTAACCTTTCTTTTACATATTAATATTTGTATAATTTTATAACCTTTTTTCTGAGCATGTTAGATTGTTTTTCAAGACAGGGTTTTTCTGTAGCTTTGGAACCGGTCCTGGAACTACCTCTTGTAGACCAGGCTGGTCTCGAACTCACAGAGATCCGCCTGCCTCTGCCTCCCGAGTGCTGGAATTCAAGATGTGTACCACCATGTCCTAGCAGGAGCTCCTGAGATTTTATTTCTTACACTGTTTCCACTCATACAGCTAATTTTGAGTTCTTATAGATTTCCGACACAAATCATGAAATTCCCTGAAACTTCTATAACCCAAACAATAGCTTTTTTTTCCTCTTTAGGAGACAGTAATAACTATGGTACTTAATGTTTTTTAAGTAAAAGGCTGGAGAGACGGAACAACTTGGAAGAATACATACTGCTCTTTCAGAGGACTCAAGTTCAGACCCCATCACCCATGCCAGGTGATTCCCAGTGCAGACACATAATTAAAAAGTAAACATAAAATCTTTAAGGAAAGTGAAGAAGCAATGGTAATATCCTTGGGGAATTCTTCTAAGATAATTCTCTCTCAGTATCACTGCAGCACCGAGTGTGACTGGAAACTCTTTGACCTTTCCCTGTTAGATTTCCCCCTTCTCCCACCCTGAAAATCCCAGTACTTCACAGCATAAGGCAAGAGGATTGTTATTCTGAGGCCAGATGGGATACATAGTGACTTTGCCAGCTGCCTGGGCTGTGTGGCAAGGCCTTGCCTCAAAAACAAAAACATAAATCTGTGAAAGTATATCAATATAGTTATATATTATCTGCTTTTCAGGATGGAAACATGTTTGGCTCAAATGTCAAAATTCTCCATAGATTTGTTCACAGTATGTAACTCCTTCAGTTTCAGAATGGACAGGCAATGGATAACATTAATTATTTTACCTGACAATGTATAACAGTAACGGTACATTCACATTTGGTGAAATTTACTTATTTATACAAAGCTAACAGAGCTTCAATTTGTCAAGTTACTTATTCTAGTGAGGTCAATGGAACTGAGTTCACTGGGGAATACTCCAGTGTTCGAGGTTTGCCACTAAGCGGGCTCATATTTGTACGAGAGATGAATGGTGAACTGAAAGTCCGCATGGCGCTTGTGAAACTTGGCAAGATTTGAACATCTAAATTTACATTGTGCACTAATATAGGCCTGAATAATTTTCACGTGAGTCATTTGTAGTTGTAGAACAAACTTTATGTCCTCAATGATTTTTAGCTCAATTTTATTATCAATAATATTCGTTTTCTCTTTAAGTATTAGTCCTTTCTTAGGCTTCTTCTTCCTCTCTTTCACTTTTGCATAATTTATGAGTGTTTCATCCTGTCATTTCCTACTATGCCTGCTTCAATTATTAACCAGCAGAAGAAAAAGCATTGCAAGCCTTTCTCTGCCAGAGACCTGATTGCTTTTTGTTAACGATGAGGGAGTGCCCTATCGTTCACCAGCAGTGCATGGGGTCCACATTCCCATCTCTGCACTTGGCACAAGCCTAGGTTTACTGTCTCCTTCTCCGGGAGCAGTTTTTTCCTTGAGTGTCAAGAGCTTTGTCTTATACCCACCGCTGAGACACCCGTGTTGAGAAACCCTGGTCAGTTGCTGGACCTCAGATGCCTGGCATCTCTGATGGCTTCCTTGACCTGATCCACCTTTATTTACCTGGTTGAGAATTAGCCCACTTGGCAGGAGAGTGTGGCCAAGCGCATCCTTCTGGTACTTGTCTGTAGAAGACTTTTATTGGTCTTTTTGATGATCCAGTTAGTGATTCCTCGTTCTGCTTAGTGAATTGCATCTTTTTTTTTTTTTTTTTTCAAGACAGGGTTTCTCTGTGGCTTTGGAGCCTGTCCTAGAACTAGCTCTGTAGACCAGGCTGGTCTCGAACTCACAGAGATCCGCCTGCCTCTGCCTCCCAAGTGCTGGGATTAAAGGCGTGCGCCACCATCGCCCGGCTGAATTGCATCTTTTAAGGTACAGTATTTCTCTATAAAAAACAGATATGGTGCACAATCACATTTCTGGCAAACCTATATCACACCCAAACTATCTGTCTGCAGCAAGAGACTGAATCAGACTCTCCTATGGAGAACTGGGGACTGTGTAGACACTTCTTTGACATGGTAAAAAGTTACATTTAGCTTCCTGAGACATACTGATGAATGATTTAAACCTTGCTATTCTGTGTCTACAGTGGCACTGCTGGAAGCTTCAGGGTTGTGCTTACTCACAGTGAACAGTGTCATCCTCAGAGGACCATGTCCATAGCATTGCACTGGAAGCCTTGGGGTTGTGCTCAAGCAGGCCATGCATTCTCAATAGACCAGGTCTACAGCATCATTTTGGTGCTACAGCCCTCTGCATGTCCCAGAGCCTAATTCTCTGAATATTCCTGAAGCAAACCAAAATCCTGTTGGCTTTGTACATTTTTCAATTTTGACATAATTCAAAACTGGCATAAAATTTATAAAAATATACAAGAAATATCTATATATTCTTGTTTTCGATTGTATTTTTTTTCAAAAAATCATTGCTTTTAAAATGTTTATTATGTGCACAGTGTTCTACTTGCATGTATACCTGCACACCAGAAAAGGGCATCAGATCTAATTATAGATGATTCTGAGCCACCATGTGGTTGCTGGTAATTGAACTCAGTACTTTTAGAAGAAGAGCCGGTGCTCTTAATCTTTGAGCCATCTCTCTAGCCCCACAACCATTTTTTTTTTAATATTTACTATTGTAGAGTTCTTTTGGCAATCATTTTACACTCACACAGGAGTTGCAGAGCCCGCGGTGTCAAGCAAGCACTAGGCAGTGCTGCTAACATAATTCATGATACCCAGGTCCCTCTCAGTGCCAGTCATGTCTCATGTCTAGCATCTAGGCAGTGCTGCTAATGTAGGTTGTATAAAAGGAGAAGAAAGATGACAAGAAACCAAAGTGGAACAGAGTCACCTTCCAGCATTCATCACTCCAGTCATGGTGGAAGCTAGGGCATTTCTTGCTTCTAACCAAAGAAAAGTATCACAATTGCTCATTTATTCAGGTCCCTGTCTCTAAAACTGCATGACCAGCTTCGATCTCCTATTCTTATCATTCCTATGATGATTTTATTAGTATATGTTTATTATCATATAAGTAGTTATTAATATATAATATATAGACACATCCAGAATTTATATGAGTATGCTTACAGAATAGTTAAATCCCTGTCTGGTGGAAGATGCCTTTAATCCCAGCACTTGGCAGGTAGTGGCTAGAGAATCAGAATTCCAAAGTTATCTTTGTCCATATAGCAAGTTCAAGGCTAGCCTGGGCCACATGAGACCCTGTCTCAAAATAAAAACACTTCAGAGAAATCCTAATCATCTAGATGTGATGAGAAGGTGTCTTAGTTGGTGTCCTATTGCTGGGAAGAGACACTGTGACATGACATCACTTATAAAAGAAAGCATTTATCTGGGGCCTGCTTATAGTTTTGGCGGTTTAGTCCATTTTCATCATGGTAGGGAAGTATGTTGGTGTGCAGGGTTTTACATCTTGAATCAGCAGACAGCAGGAAGAAAGAGACTCTGGGCTTGGTTTTAACATTTAAAACCTCATAGTTCACCTCCAGTAACACACTTCCTTCAACAAGGCCACACCTCTTAAGTCTTTCAAATAGGGCCACTCTCTGGTGACCAAGCACTTGACTATTGAGCCTATGGAGGTCATTCTTATTTAAACCAGCACAGAAAAATTAGAACTTATCAGTTTTGTTGGTGGAAAAATATCCTTATAATCCTCATTTTAATGCATATAGGCACTTTTCCCCCTTTCCTGGAAACATGTGGCAGAATCATGAGCGAATTTTTGAAGACACAAATACCTCCACCTACAGCAATCTGCAGCGCCTACTCCTCCTTCTCTGGATAGTCATTTATGCAACAATCCACGTACCATAAGGAATTTGTGTTTTGCTGGTTATGCTAAAGCAGAGACACAAGCAGGAAGCAGCAGATCAAAGCTTTAATGACCTGAACTGACAAGATTCAGATAAAACTGGGGATGAGGTCATGCACTGTAGATAGATAAGAATGTAAAAACTGACCTGTAAGACTTTTCTGGGAGTTGCCTGTAGTATTTAAATGGAAGTTGATGTCTTGAGGAAGTAACTTTTGTGTGTTCTCCAGGGCAGGTGTTGGTGTGGCAGAATAGACAGCAAGGTCTGAGGAGTTACACCATTGTCCCCTTTCCAACTTAATTTTTTAAAATTTAGAATATAATAAAATTCTATCTTAATGAAACTTTTACTATCCTGCTGATACCTCTGAAATCAATTTCTCCAATTTTAATAGAATTATATGAAGTAGAGTCTTAAAGCTTTCTTTCTTTCTTTCTTTCTTTCTTTCTTTCTTTCTTTCTTTCTTTCTTTCTTTCTTTCTTTCTCTTTTGGTTTTTCGAGATAGGGTTTCTCTGTGGTTTTGGAGCCTGTCCTGGAACTAGTTCTTGTAGATCAGGCTGGGCTTGAACTCACAGAGATCCGCCTGCCTCTGCCTCCCAAGTGCTGGGATTAAAGGTGTGCGCCACCACCACCCGGCTGTCTTTAAAGCTTTAGCCTTGTGTGTCTTACTTCTGTCTTAGAGTCTATGCAGGCAACAGAATGCAAACTCCTCATAGTTAAATAGGATCATCATACAAGTGCCTCTCAATCCAGAGATGGCCATATCAAAATGCTTATAGCAGAGTGAGGGCATTAGGGTTTACTGAGTCCTAATTCCTCTTACCTGCAAGTTCTAAACTTAATCATTTCTAAAATCTTAGAAGAACAACTTGTGTCATTGACGGTTTATAGCTGATCACTGAATGACTTTGCTTTGGCATTCAATATATCTGCCTCTTTCAGCTTCCCTCCCTCCATGCATCCCAGTCTGTTAGTCATGCTGGGCAAGCACTGTACCATGGAGATCATACCCAGTCCAGAATGATATGATTGTGACATCATCTTCTTTCTACAACATAAATTCTCATTTGTGTTTGGACTACCACTCTTGATTGGCAATTGATGATGTCCTGATAGCTGGGGATCATACAAGAGCTTGGGTGATGCTGAGCTTTCTTTGACAATGGAAAGAGTCCCTATCTGGGATGTCTCGTGTGGTACTCAACTGCCACTGACCAAGAATTATATCAAGCATTTTGTATGACTGAGGGATTAACGTTAGTTTAAAAAAATTTTGTTTTTAAGATTATAATTGGTTCATTTCTTCCTTCCTCCAAGCCCTTTCATTTTCCACCCACACTCCTCCAAACCCATCACCTCTTTTTTTTACCTATTTGTTATTGCGTGCATGTATATGTATGTGTATACACACATGTATATCCTTAAATATAATCTGCTCAGTCTATATAATGCCTCTTGTATATGATGACCTTAGGTATCTCGCAGCTATACCATGAATACAGGAGCATCCTAAAGGGAATGTATCACAATTCTTTTCACCTGGAGATTGGCTTTCTCATGTGCTCGAATTCTAAAACCTTAAGAGTTTTTGTGATTTGCTTCACTGAGGAAGGCAATTTGTAGGCAATCTCTGAACCGTTATCTGGCTTGTTGAAGCTGAAGGTGAAGCACTCTTTCCCCAAAACATTTTCCTTTGAGGCGCTCCTGTGTTCCCGCCTCTTTATCACACGGCGTCATTCTCCACATTTGTGATACACAGAGAGGCAAGTTTGTAGGACACATGTTAGGAAGACTGGGTATTTAGACACAGGAGAGCTTACAAAAGGCTACCCTATAAAGACTCACTTGTGAATTAGAAATGTGGAGGTTCGAAGAGATTCCCATCGATTTCAGGGACCAGGCGGTCCTAATAACATCAGTACACATCACCAGTGACATTACACATATTTGTACACTAAAATAATAAAAAGAAATGTTACAAATCTAACAAAAATGTAAAGCTAAAAATAAACAAATGTTATAAATTTTCTGCGTAGGGTGAGAGATGGACAAACAGCAGCAGAAGGTGCTTGGACAATTGCTTGGACAGTCTGAGAGCGAGGATGAAAGGATGAATGATGGAATAGGATCCAAACTGGCTGGGAATTAGCGCTCACTGGAGTTAGCACAGAGCAAGTTTAGGCCATGGGCCCCTGTCCCGTGAGAAACCAAGGCTTTTAAGTTGCTTTTCCATCTGGTTGGGGAGGAGAAAGGGTTGCACCTTCACTTTCATTAGCTCTTGAGTTTTACATCAAGATTCCATAGAGAAGCATCTAAACAATAGGACTTAATTTCTCCTGCATAAGCTCGGGGAATTAGTCTTATCAGACCCAGCTGGCAGACTCATCCTCCCCTTTTGAAAAGATAATAAGGATGTGTGAAGAATGTCTTGACCCTAATCGCGTCTCCAACATGTGGCACAGCATCTAATAGGGCAACTGCTGAGCAGGCAGTTGGGGTGAGAATGGCTCAGTGATGCTATGGTTCTGTGCAGAGTGGGCTGTCTGAGGGGCAAGTGAAGCCAGGTGCTCACTGACCTTCATTCCTTGGAGCTGGAAGCTCACTTCTTGTCGTTTTGCCTTTTTATCTTTTGTCAACAGAATTCTCTTCCATCCATCCATATTGTATATTTGCTTCTCTGGAGTCAATTATAGCTCAACTCTATAGCAGTCGCTACTTATACAGAACCCTCTCATTTCTTCTGGTTTCACACTCTTTTCTACACACCAGATCTGGCATTTCATTTGATAAATGAAAGACTCTAAGAGGCTTGTCATCACACTGACACCTTCAGTTCATCTCCCTGGGGCCAACTTTGAGAGAGGAGAGGAAGGGACTTAATTCAACCAGGGGGTGGGCTGCTATTTTTCATGTTCCGACAGAGGCTCTGGTTAGCCCCAGTGGCTTCCTGGAATGTTCATATGGAAACTTAGCAACAGAACATTTTGCTTTAAACCAATTTGTCTAACACCGATTTAGCTAAACTCCAATCTCCTTTGAGAATGCCTAGATCCATCCAGGCATCCTCTTTTCTCCTGCCCCTTTGAGATTTCATAATTCTACAGACATCTGTTTCTGGACAATCCAGGGTAATAGGGGCCAGATACATTCTCCTGCCTGAAACATTTTTTAAATGCTGACAAAATATAAAATAATTGTGTTCAGACTTTGGATATCAGACTGGCACAAAACATTGATCCCCAAGAGAAGGCAATTGAATAAATCTGATTTATTCTCTCCCCAACCTTCTTACTGAGAAGAGATTTTAGCCCACAGTGCAGGAGAGGGAATTTAAATAGGCAGATAACAGTTGACTCCTGAATGCTGTATAACCATGTTTGTAAAGTCTTCAGTGGAGTTTTTTTCTAGGCAGATTTCCATAAAGAATCAAGTTACTATCGTGCCCACACCTTTCTCCTGGGAGAAGGTGACACTTTCCCATTGCTCTGCCTAGAGTTGATGCCATGTGGTGTGTGTGATAATCAGAGGATCTGCTCCTCGCCCTCTGGCTTGGGTAGATTAGGCCCCAGGGATCACTCACTGTTCAAAGCAAACGAGGCTGCTTGACAAGAGTTTTGCTCTAACAGTTTGCTTCATGTTAGCAACCACCTGAGCATTGCAAGTCTTGTCTTTAGAAAGCATAAATCTCAACTAAGAAGGTGGGACCCTAGAACCAGAGGCTGTATTACTTTGGCTTATCATGAGGCCTGATACATGTCCTAGTATTAAGTGCCTCAAAGTGACTATGTTGGTACTATGACGGTATTTCTGTTTTCATTATGACAAATCTGTATGAACCAAAGCGAACACCTTTATTTAGTTTCCTACAGATACAGCTATTATCTTATTAATAATAGCTATGGTATAAGGAGTGCTTTCTGTGAGCCAAGCTCACTTATCCTACCCTATAGTCTTATAGAAAAATACGTTATTATCAATTTGCACAGATTAGAGCCTAGGGTTGAATGAGTAATAAGCATCAGAGCTTCAATTCAAAACCAGTTCAAGGTAATCTGAACGGTCGTCACACGCCCTTTTGCTTCCTCTGCGTATGCTCCTTGTTTGCTGTATTGATCAATAGTTCTTCCACCGAAGTTAACTAGGACAAACCTAATAGTGGAAGACACTTGGAGCATGGATTGGCTTTTTCTTAATATACTGGCTCAAATTTTGTCTTTGGGATGCCTAGTTCTTAGAAATTATTATTAAAACTGGATCCATTTTCCTTGGTTGAGCTGTCAGTTAAATGCTATTAAAATATAAAATGCTAATTAGAATGTGTATGGGTAACTATTTTGCAGCTAATTTAATAAGAGACTTTTTAAAAGAAAATTGTTCATTGCTAGTAAACATGTTTTTAGCTAATAGATTTTAAATTAAACACACTATAAGTGGTATTTTATTGCTATGTAAGAATATTGAAGTTTCATCATAAAAGAATGTTCATAATCAAGGGATATAAATAATTCTTTTTTTGGATAGAGGGAACTAAAACAAAAGATTCAGTTTTATTGTGTGTGTGTGTGTGCGCACACACACATATGTGCATATGTGATGTGTGTGCAGGTTCCTGAAGAGGTCAGAGAGGGTATAGATCCCATGTAGCTGGAGTCACCGTTAGTTGGGAAATAAACTTGGGTCCTAGGAAAGAGCAGCAGGTGCTCTTTCAACTGCTCTGCATCTTCCCATCTCTCAGAAGGAAATTTGTATGAAATTGTGGTGCATACAAAGGAATCTGAAACTGAAATCTGTTAAAAGTAGGATTTGAAAGGAAATTTTGCAAAGCAATCAGTAAATTCAATGTAGAAAATAGTTTATTTTTCAGGAATGGTACATATAAATACAACATAGTTGAGCAAATCTAGAATCTTTACTAATCAGAGAAAGGACCAGTAAGGTTAGGTTGCAGAGAAGGCGGGAAAATGATTTCTTGGACTAGTTGCTGAAGGGAAGTGGTTTGAATGCATTTGTATTTATGGCAAGGTGCTAGCAATTTCTCTACTTTATTTCAATTTTGTAAAGAGATAAGGCAGTAAGTTACTCTGAAAATTCTTAAACCCATAAACTCTCACACAGTGTTCTGTACGTTTTGTCTGAGATGATTGGTAAAGTGTTTGCTTTGCAAGCATACGAGCCTGAGTGCAGTCATTTAAAGAGCAGGGCACTGAGTGTTCTTGTTATACAATCATAGAAGGGGTGGAGACAGGAGGGCTCTGGGGATTGATGAACTGAAAGTGTAGCCAATCAGTGAGCCCTGTGTCCAGTGAGGGACCCTGTCTAAAAAAAAAAAAAAAAAAAAAAAAAAAGGTGGAGAGTGATTGAGGAAGATATGTGTGTTGATCTCCAGCCTCCAAACACACACACACACACACACACACACACACACACACACGCATACACCTGTTAGTACATCAGCACTTTAGGGCTACTAGGCAAAAAACAAGCATTATGGTTACCAGTGTTCAAACAAAACAAAACAAAGCAAAATGTGACAGAAGATAATGATCTCATGAACTTTCTTACTAGCAGACCCCTTTTGAAGATTCATGTGCATATGAAATTCATATACTTAAAACTGGGCATCTTTTTATGTCATCCTCAGGGTTTAAGAAATCGTACTATTATTAAACACATTTGTTAAAGTCAGTATTGAAATGTTGCAGCCCATGGTGAAAAGTCAAACACACTTAACAGGTGAAGGAGATCAGTGAAGCCCATCTCAGCCCAGATGCAGGACAATGGCCTCCTCAACAATTTCCATGTGTCTTTTCCCAAAAAAACCTCTGACATTTCTATATATTTATTTTCATATACTGGAAGCATGACATGTTCATAAGCTATCATATTGACATTGTGGCACAGTAGACATTATAGGAATTGTGGTATCTTTCACAACTCAGTGGCATCTTAAATTCTGTTTTCACTACTAAATCTCAAGGATGAGGGTTAGGTGGAATCACTTCTAGGGATGACATTAAAAAAAAGAACCAACGATTATCACTATAGGTGGTGGGACAGGGGAATTAGAGATGAAATTAAAAGCTCAGCCACAGTTGACACCTTGGGGGCTGAGGGGGAAGAAAACAAGTAAACACAGGACACAATTCAAGATATGTTAAGGGAATGGATTATTGCATTGTGAAACAGAGTGTTGCTTCAAGAGAATGATGATGAAGAACCCTAGTTGATACTGAGTGATGATGATGAAGTGATGAAGGCTGCTGAAGCTGAGCCCTTGGCATCGTTAGAGAGACTACAGATTGGCTTTGGAATTCAGTAGAGCTGGATTTGAATCCCAACACTGTCCCTTAGTAAGCCATGTGAGTTTAAGGACATCTCTGAGTTTAATAATATAACATGCACACGGGGATGATGGTGTGGTGTGTACAACACGGGTGAAACAGAAAGCACCCAGCACGAAGTAAGCTGTGATTGACAAGGAATAAAGATGTGTGGCAGATTAAAGGACCATTAAGCGGTAGTTAGTACACAGACATGCAACTGACCACTGTGCAGGGAACACATGTCTGTGGAATGCTTAGCCCTAAATGCAGCATCTATGTCACACCCAGTCTTTCTAATGCTCCGGGCACATTGTAGATGAGAACGCAGATAAATTCCAAGAACCAGAGGCAGTGAATTACTACAAAGAGGGGGTGAATTATTCAAAACATGTTGTATAAAATTCTCAAAGAATAAAAAAGAATGTGTTTGTGTGTGTGTACATGAAAGAATTTAAACCCATAAAAGAGTATTAGAATCAGTGTTGGGTTTTTATAAGGCCACAAAAGAGTTAAACTGGCAAGTACAGCAAGACGAAGTCTAGTAGACATGTAGATCCCGAAATCAAGAGAGGGCTGATGAACTAAGATGCTCAGAGCAGAGTAGGCCAAAGCAGTGTGACAGAACAAAAAACTGGATAGAAGAAGGGATTTTTTTCAAGCAAATGGAAAAGTCATATTTAGGACCATTCAGCATGCTGTCTTGTATTTAACACTTGCCATAAAGACACATTCGAATTTCATCCTATTATGATATTTTTATTCAAAAGGATACCATCATAAAAATATAATGTTCTTAGTAATGTGGGAACTGTATTGTAAATCTTGTCCTGTACCCAAAACTCTAAAGTAAAAGAAAATGTTAGTGTGTATAGTTTGGCTTAAGCTACCTGGAATGCTCACTAAATCAGAATCCCCTATTCTCTGATGTGGCAGAGAAGGAAACCTTTATTATAGCCTCGTGGTATATTTATTACATTGTTAAGGCAATTCTCAAGAGGAACTGGAACTGAATGGATGAGAAATCTAGAAAGACTATGAACTTTAAAAGAAGAAGAGAGAAATTAAGAAATAGATCTCCGTTCTTTTTCTGGGAATGCTTCATCTTGTGTTGTCTGGTTAAACCAGAAAACCACAGACAAAATACGGAGACTCAATAGCAATCATTCTATTTTCCTTTTTCTTTTATCTCAGGTTTCTTCCAAAATGTTTTTAATTTTAAACAGAACAAGACTTTCTTTTCCAGTTTCATGCATTTAGAGTAACATTTACATGAGATGATTACAGGTGAGACAAAGAAAGACTGGAAGAAGAAGGAATTGAATGGAAGATACAAGGAAGGGGGATGGAGAGAAGGGGAGAAGGAAGAAGGGATGAAGGAAGAGAGGGGAGACCTTTAAAATCAACACCGAGAGGAAGCTATTCTGAAATATATGGCTACCTCCAGTTTCCAGTGTTTGATATATTCACCGAAAGCACTTCTTTCCTCAGATAGGAACCCTTACTGCTTCTTATACATTCAGCCTACGTGAGCACATTAAGGTCTCTGAGAAGGAATCAATCTGACTTTGTGTAACTTGACATTTCCCAAATCTATGTGATCATGTTCCCTTGGGTAATAGCCATCAATAGTCACAGTAATTGTACTCCTATAACATAGACTTTGGGGAAAATGGAACATTGCACATTTATTTGCACATGTGGCTGAATTTTATTTTTCCCTCTATGCACAGATTTTCTTTGACTGCTATTATGATGTACCATGAATATTACATGTCACTATACAAGGTCAATAACCCCCTTTCCAGTAACCCTGCTCATTAAGTATATATACACACACTCTTTAAGGCACAAATTTACAGTATTTAAAGACGCAATCTTAGCTGATCCGTCACCAGCCTTGCCTTTTGTAAAGACAGGAGTAATAGGAAGAATAACTACTACTAAAGACATTCATGCCACAATCCTTAAAATTTGTGGCTATTTTGCCTCATGTGACACACAGGACTCTGTGATGTGGGTAAAGATGCTGAGATAGATTACCCAGGTAGGCAAACACCATCACTTGGGTCTTTGAAAGTAGAGAACCTTTCCTGGTGCAGACAGCCAGAGAACTATTTGGCCCAACATTTAAATTTAAAGATGACAGGGAAGGTTCATAAACTAAGGCATGTGGGCAGCCTCTAGGAGCTGGAGAAGGGAACAGGTCTGCTCCAGAAAGGACTGCATCCCTGCTGACAGCACAGATTTATCTCAGTGACATCTGTCGGGTTTCTGTTCATCACCACCGTGGGAAAGTACATAATAGAGAAGCAAAAAAGAAAAAAAAAAGAAGAAAACAAGAGCACAGGAAGGTAGAATAGTGAGTGTTTGCATTGAGAAGCCCCTACAAGAAATAAATTCTCTCGATTCTCTCTAAAATTACAGTCTAGCAGCATGGTTCTAAGTTCCACAGCACTCTGGAAGATTCCTGGCTCACAATGCACACAAGTGATTCAGGCAGAGCATCTTCTTGTGCCCCACTTTCTTCCCAAGGTTTGAATTAAATGGTAATATAATCCATGCTCTTTGATTTTGAGACTAGGACACAGAAAGTAGCAAGACCATTTCTTCCACTACAGAACGCCATTCTGTTTAGCTATGAGCTGGAGGCCGAGCTGAGATCTGCCAAAATGAAACTCTGCTGGGCTGTGTAAAATGACCTCCGAGCAACCTTCTCTCACCAACTCCATGTCTACAAATAAGCAAATTGAGGTGCTGCTGTCTTTCCACACAGCAATCCATTACTCATTATCCTTCTTAGGTATGGATCCTGCTCATGGAAGGAACACACAGCCCTTTTCTTATTGACTGTTATCAGTCCACTTCCTTTTCTTAGGCCTGTCCGTTAAGAGTTGATTGATTTCCCCAACCAATAGGTCAAGGGAATCAAGCTGAGCAGAAATACAGGCGGATAGCTCCACTTTCATGCTTGGCACACAGCTGGCCAAGATACACTACCTGCCAGCATTTCCTGCCCAAACCCTCACTCCTCTGTTGGTGATAATGGCAAGCCTGCTGGAACAATCTGCTAGTTGCGTGCCGATATAAGCCATGTGCTACACAGTTTCTCCCTGTGCGTTATGCTTAAATCTCTTCTCACAATGTGAGGGGTGGAGACAGTGTTAATCTATCGATGAGAATGTATTTCATTTTGTCCATAAGTATACTCACTGTGTTTTCTCAAGCATGCATATAAAGGGAAAATCATAAGTACAGAGCTCTTTTGAGTCCAATATCTTGTAAATTGGCCTCTAATGAGAAATGGGGCTTGGGAAGTAAAGCTTGGACGTATATTACTGTCCTGGCATGCATTAGGCTAAAACTTTGAGCCCAGTATCACAAATAATATACCACTACTAACAACAACCATAGTGAGTATGATTTGTATCTAACAAAATAAGGAGCTGTTAGCATTTAGAGACTCGTAAGGAAGAATGTCAGTTGCCTATGTAAAATATATGACCATGAAGACATCGCTAATCTGAAAGCTTTGAGGCTTAGTATCATGTGATAGATTGTCCAGATTAAATCTGTAAATGAAAAACAAAGGCACTCAATTCACCAGGTGTATTTATTCTAATCACACAACTTAAAAAAACTTAAATCCAACAGAGGATATTTTCAATAGATAAGTTTCACGAGACAAATTGGCTTAGAGGTTGACATTGTATTTATCATATTCATCTGAGGATGAGAGCTGGGACAAGTTTAGGTTAGAAATATTGGGAAGGGATCATTTTTTGCTTGCTTCTTTAATGACACACAGTGTCCATTTTTATAAAGGCCTACTTAAATAAATTACCACGATTAAAAAACTAAATTTGGGGTTGGTGAGAAGTTGTGGCTGCTAAGAGCACTGACTACTCCTGCTGGGGACCCAAGTTCAGTTCCCAGCACACACATGGTGGCTCCCAACCACCTGTGGCTCCAGCTCCAAAGGATCTGATGCCCCTTTCTAGCCTCAGTAGATACTACAATACACATGTACTTTCGCACATACACATTCATACACACAGAGTAAAAATAAATCTAAAATCATTCTTACAAAATGAGAGGTAGCATGTGTTCTGCATCAACGCTGGAATTACCTTCTGAGTCTAAACCACGTGCCCCGAATTCTGATGGAGAAGCAGTTACTTAGCACTGAAATGATTGATTCTTGGAGACTAAATGGAATGATTTTTTTGTTTTATATACAATCATTTATTTAGAAAGCGTGAAGACACTAACGTATGACCTAATTTCAACAGTAATGTGTTCAGGATGGGAATTGGTGTTTTGGTGGAAAATAAGGAGATGGTCTCACTGCCAGAATCTTTGGTGGAGTTTAGCATTCAGGTATGCGTGTCAATAATAACACTGAACCAGGTTTACAATAAATTTTAATCTTCCAAGTCGATTGAACAAAAATCAATTTTGGTGTCACCAGTTATTATACTAAGAGAAGCTGGGTTTTTAAACATGTATTTGCACATATATGTACATGTGTGTGCATACATCTTTGTGTGGGTGAGTACAAGTACATGCATGTCACACATTCAAGTAGGAAAGAGATGACAATCTTAAGTATTGGTTCTTGCCCTCCACATTGTTTGAGACAAAGTCTCTTGTAGTTTATTGCTGCAGATGCCAGGTGAGCTGTCCTGGGAGCTTTTGATTCACTTGTTTCCCACTCCCGTCTCACTGCAGAGCCCCGGGATCACAGGTGGATACTACCACACCCAGCTTTGTATGGGTTCTAGGAATCTGAACTCAGATTCTCATGTTTTCATAAGTGCTTTACCCATGGGGCAGCTCCCAATATCCAGGATCAATTATTAAATTGTAATTCACTAATGGTTAATTCAGCTTTGCTGCTGTTACATTGTAGAGATAGTCTTCTTTATGTAGTAATTGTGCACAGAATAGCTGGACAGAAGCACATGAGTGTGTACATGTGTTCCCCAAGGGTTTAGTTTCAATTTTTATGAGCTTGACCTTGTGAAGTTTCTATTCTGAGCTCTGACCCTGGCAAACCTCTAATAATTTAATAGTGATGAATGGCATGTGAATTATTTAAACACAGCAAAGCTTAGATAATAGAAAAAAGAGCTGTCTTCTCAGCCATTGAGTTAGTTCTTAACACACCTTCCCAGGAGTTCAGGTTCTAAGAGATGCACACTTAGTAACGATGAGGCAGGGATACCATTTTAACTTAACAGCATCGAGATACAGAGAACCAAGCCTATTAAGCATTTATTTTGAAGGTAGGTTTTTTTTTTTTCTAATATGAGATTTCTCTTTAGGTTTCAGACTGCTACCTAACGTGTGAATACTATTTCAACTTGTAAATAGTTTATTTTTGTAATTTTTACCCGAGGCTTTTCTCAGTTTACCCTCAGTGTCTTTAGAGTAACAATACACCTTGTGAATTACATGACCAATTATTTTACAGAGAAATGGAGTTATAGTTAGGTGGAACTCTTGCCTATTCTGTATGAGGTCTTGGGTTCCATGTCCAGAATAAATTAGATAGATAGATAGATAGATAGATAGATAGATAGAAAATAGAAGACTTAGAAAATCATAAAATATTGAGTTTGTATTAGAGAAGACTTAGAAAACTACCTTTCTTTTGGGGATGGAGCTTTGTATTAGTCTGTGGTATCTAGTAGGGACATTTAACCCAATTACAATGTCTCCATTTCTCCATCCCCCCATCTCTCTCTTACACACACACACACACACACACACACACACACACACACACACACACCTCTCTCTCTCTCACACACACACACCTCTCTCTTACACACACACACACACACACACACACACACACACACACACACACATATATACAGTGCTTCTATGGTATTCGGTAGACATCCCTCTCCCCCTTTTCAAAAGCTCTTCAATGTCATTTAGAATACAGGGAAAGCCCTGTATTCTATCCCCTAACTTGCCCTTCTATTCCCTACCTCAATTTGCCCTTTTTTACTCTGTTATTCCCCTTTAAGTCTTTATACCTTCCTATATCCCCTGCTTTGAAAGCCACCCCAACTTCATCTCTTTTTTCCTGACCTCTGTGATTGTTCTAAATGAAATTCAAATGTCTGAAGATTTAAAGAAAACATACACAGATCAGAAAAAAAAATATTGTAATGTTTGACTTTCTGCATCTGGATCATTTCACTCAAAATTGTTTTCGGCCCCATCGGTTTTTCTGAGAATTTCATCATTTCATTTTTTAATGTCTGTATAGTATACCATTGGGTAAATATGCCACATTTTCCATTATCCCCTCACCAGTAAATTGACACCATCTAGGCTGTTTTGATTTCCCGTCTCTTGTGAAAAAAGCAGCAATGAGATCTACAAATTTTAATTTTTTTAGATGTTAAAATTTTAATGAATTAGGAATTCAGAAAGATGTCCTTCATGATAGATATACTCATAATCAAATATATTTTATGTGTGCATGTGTGTTGTGTGCATGCATGTGTGTGCCCATACAAAGACAAGAGGCCAGTCCTGGATATTTCCCTCTATTGATTTATTATTCTATTATTATTATTATATATCTTTGTTGCAGGGATTCTTACTAGACCTGGAACTCACTGACTTATCTAGATTGCCTGGCCTCAAGTCCTTATCCTTGTATATATCAAACATTTTACCCATCTTCCCAGATCAAAATACTGTTTCAAATGGAGATATTCACCTATGACTCAGGTGAACAGTGTTGTATAATGTTTGTGGAGATCTCCAAGGACCTCAATACTAGTTCACGTGGACACTACTAATGGGACCATTACTGTATTTGGCCTCATCCATACCCATGTGATGGCTGGTACTGGGCTCTTCTCAATTAAGACTTGACCAGCGGTGTGGAAACTGCTTTTGGAGCCTTCCATCTATTTACTGGATAAACTACGAACCTAAGGGAGGGGATCTTTTGTACATCAATCCTCCTAACAACATACTCTGACAAATTAACAAAAACAATTATGAAGAGAAAAGGGATCACTTTGCTCAGTGTTCTGTGGATTCTAAGCCAAGATCAAGAAGCGCCATTGCTTTGTGTTTCTGAGGACAGCAGCATGTTCCAGTGGGTCTGGCAGAGCAGTGTGGTCACATGGGTCAGAAAGTGGAGACTTGAGCTCAGGTCCTCTGATATCCTTCCAAACACCCTGCTTCTCAAAGGGAAAGCCACCTTCTAAGAGTGTCACAAAAGTACCAGCCTAGAGCCAGAATTTGTACACAGTGAACTTTGGGGACACCCACTCAAACTGTGGACCTGTGTATCATATAGATATTAAATATATTATGTAATATATATGTATATTTTTATATAAATGTATTTGTTTGTAAATGTGTTCTTTGATAACTCCAAATCTACTGCCTGGCTTCATTTTATTTTTCTTAAAGCTCAGGTTCATAACTTGAAAAATCAATACTTTTGGTTATTAAATTATCTACATCGAATTCTAGAAGTGATTATTAATATCTTGGTATATGTATAAGACTAGAGCCACAAGGGCTTTAGCAATTGAGTCTTTTTATATTTGCTTTCTTAAGTGTCTTTTATATTATTTATTTATCCAGTTGACGTAGCTATTTATGTTGATTTATCATATTGAAATTTTATTAGAAAGAGCTGTTGAACAAAAGGAAGAAAAGGGAGATAAATAGATAGACAGACAAAGAGATGTGATCCGAGACTGCACCTTTCAAATATGATATGAAGATCACATACAAAGATATGAAGATCACATCAATTCCTTCTGTTTTCTTATGTCCAACAGGAAAAATAAGAAAGCAGTGAACCTGCCAGTCCAAAAGCAGATCTGGAGCTAGAACCAGAACTCAGACTGCAAAGCAACAAAAGGATTCTGTTTATGTCGATGGGTATGGTAAGCTTTGAACACTCGGTGATGACACCTTTCTCTCTGCCAGTTTCCTGCAAGGACAGCTGCTTCTCATTATTGTTGCCAAAGAGGAATCCCCCCCCCCCCCAAAAAAAAAGAGTAGAAAAATCCAAATGTGTTGTTGATAAAGAAACAAAATAATGTTCAAACTCAGGGGGTGCTTAACTATTCAGTGGGAAATACTAACAAGGCAGATCTGCCAGGTGTGGGATAAGCGTCCCTGGAACAAACTGCCAACTTTCCAAACAGCAAGGAGAGCAGACAGTGGTCTGAAGACAGGAAGCGGGCTGGGTTGTGGGGTCTGGTGAAGGGGAATAATGAGGAAGGACGGATTCCAATTGTCTGCTGCCCCTTAGCCAGAGGTGCTGAGAGATTTTGCCAAGAGTCTTTCAGATAAGGTTATGTGAGCATGCACAAACCAGACACTCCACTAGGAGAACTGCACTGATCACGCTCCAAGTTTTATTGTGGCTAGAATATTCTCCTGGCCTGAGGAGTGGGGGTGGGAAAGGCTAGACTTGGATTGTCTATATGTCTTAAACACTTAATGAAAAATTACAATAATTCCTTCGCATGCTCTGTTCCTTGTCCAAAAGACTGGATGCGATTTAGGTGTCTTTATAGGCCTGTGCTAATTGAAATAGACATTTATTGGTTTTCCTTTTCACTTTCAATTTAAATTTTTTAATTTCAATTATAAGCTTATTGAAAATGGAGTCTACCGTTTATCGATCTTTTACTGTGTGCCAGGCCTGTTCTAAGCAGCTTATGGCTGGCAATTCCTGCTATAAGGCCGTTATAAAAAGGCAATCATAAAAATAATATTTAACGAAGAGAAAATGGCCCCTCTTAAGGACACACTGCCAGTAAACAGCGAAACCAGAAGACTTATTAAATGTCTCAGTCCGAAGCTCATGCTGTTTTCCCTAGAAGAGATGCTTTGGGTCTCTGGCATTTGCTGTGGTTCTAATGAAGCTCTCATTACTTACCCTGCAGCTTCTTTGACCTTCCACTCTGTGTTCTCTCTCTGTCTCTGTCTTTCTCTCTCTCTCTCTCTCTCTCTCTCTCTCTCTCTCTCTCTCTCTCTCTCTCTCTCTCTCTCATACACACACTCCACTGAAGCTCTCTTCCCAATTATTTTCAGGCCTCTTTTTCTATTTCATATTCTCTTTTCCTCTTTCTTTCTTTCTTTCTTTCTTTCTTTCTTTCTTTCTTTCTTTCTTTCTTTCTTCTTTCTTCTTTCTTCTTTCTTCTTTCTTCTTTCCTTCCTCCCTCTTCCCTCCCTTTCTCTCACTCTTTCTTTCTCTCTCACTCTTTTCTCTCTTTCTGTTTCTTTCTTTCTCTCTCTTTTTCTTTCTTTCTCTTTATCCCTCCCTTTCTCTGTCCTTCCTTCCCTCCCTCTGTTTTTCTCTCTCTGTCTCCCCGCTCTCCTTTCTTTGTCTTTTTGTCTCCTTTTTCTCTTTGCTTCTCCTGTATATGACTTTCTCACTCTTTCTCTTTGCATCGGTTTTCCTTCTCTCTTTGTTATTTGGCTTGTAGATGTTACCAGTTACTAGAGGTTATTCCATCATTTTGATAGGAGTATCAAAAAGAGATGCTTGTTATTGTTTTTTTTTTAAATGACCATGTAAAATAAACTTTTTTCTAGGATTATAACATAGTCTATATAGTTTCCTGCTTGTTACTTTGTACCCTGGGGAGCAGTTTATTTGATTGTGAGGAGCTTCTGGTGATAGACCAATCAGAAACAGTTATAGAAATAATTTTCAACTTCTTCTCAGTTAACAACTTCAACTAGTTAGTCTGGCTTATATCCAGTAATAGTGAAAGAAAATATTGGTGTGAAATATCCCTTCTTACCATGTCCCTGTTACATACCTGAGTGACAAAGCAGAAAGTTGAAAAGGACATGCAGAACACATGTTCTGCAGAAAATCTCTCTATTCTAATACATGCACAGAATCTTAACTGTAAAACCCCATCCTAAGAAAGAGGATCAGGAAACGGGGGCACACTGAGGCCATGGGAAGGAAAATGGATGGGGTGGTTGTGAGATCCTGCCTCAAAAACCAAGGACTCATGGTGTGTCCCATGGAGCTCTGTCACCACACAAATGCACTGTGTGCTTAGAAACTGTCTTTTCAAAACACCTTTAAATGCTGTCAGTAACTACCAACCTGTAAGTTCCCAGTTGTGTGTGTGCGCGCATGTGTGTGTAGAGCAGAGGTCAACACTGGATGTCTTCCTCGATTGCGTTCCACGTGGCGCTCACCCACTCAGCTCATGCCACCCGTGCCCCTTTGTGTAGAGGCTGGGGATTCAAACTCCATGTCCTCGTGCCTGCGCAGTGAGCACTTTCCCTCCTGAGCTGTCTCCCTGGCCCCCTTTAGCTTTGTCTGGACTTAGCACTCTGAATTGTTATTTCACACAGTGCTTGGCTGACCTCCGGTGGGAAAGCCTGCGGCAGTCTGTAGGTGCCCTGATTTCTCCTCTTTGTCAGTGGCATCTTCTTTTACTCTGTGACCAGGAGTACTAGCTTTCGTTCCCGTGGCTTTGATAAAATACCTCGGCCAAAGCAATTTATGGAGAAGGGGTTTATTTTGGCTTATAGTTCCAGAAGGGTAGATCCCATCATTGTGGAGAAGACACAAGCAAAGAAGGCTTGTTGAGAGGGAACAAGAGGTGGGACCAGGTGATCCTTTCCTCAAAACTCACCCCCTTCTACCCCTCCCACCCTTCCCGCCGCCTCCCTGAACTTTCTACCAATAAAGATGTCATGTTCCTCATGTTGCTTAAAGACTTTCCGTTCTTTTTACAGTGGCGGGTATGCCTTTGTTTATCTCCTTCAATGCTTAATATACTTATTCTAAAATTTCTACCAAGCTGTTCAATAACATTAATTTTATCTTGAGCAATTCCTATTCCAGTTATTGATTGCAGTGGCTTTCTTAGCATTAGAATTCTTCAAGTGTTTTGTAAATATTGATTTATGGGCTTTTCTCAATGTTCTCATTTCTCCAAACTGCATAAAAGAAAGATGGGTCAGGAGAGCTGCAAATTCAGGCAGGCTGTGTTTCTATTGCAAGCATCCACAGTTGGGGAATATTCTTAGACCTCTGTCACTGTCAAAAGTTATGCGGAGTATGTGAAACTAATCTTTTGTCCGAGACCCTATGCAGTACTTTTACAATATAAATATACTAACCAAATATTTGCAGAAATGATTTTTGTAATAGCCATGTTAAAGGAAGTTGCAAAATCTTGGTCTCTCTCTCTCCTTGTCTCTCTGTCTCTCTCTCTCACACACACGCACACACTAAATAGATGATAGATAAATAGATAGATAGATAGATCATACCCTTAAAAGGGAAATTAAAACCCTGAATAAAACCTTCAGCCTTGCAGAAGCACTGTACGTTTACATTATTTCCAGAAGGAAAAAAAGAAGAAAGAAGGTTGCTAGGACTATTAATCCAGGCCTGAAAGCCTCTCACACAATCTTAAGAAGCTAAGGGGCAAGAGCAAACACAGCCTGAATGTGCTCATTATCACAGCCTAGGGATGAGAGCCTCACGGAGAAAAGGTTGACAGAAAGGGAAACACTTGTGTTTAACACAGAGAAGGATTTACAGAGGACATGCTGTGTTAATTGGAGATTGAAAAAAAAATTCAAGCAAACACTGAGACCAACTGGATGTACACACAAAATATCTGTGTGAGATGCCAGCCAAAGACCTGGGGAATTGTAGGGAAGGAAGTGAATCACAGAGGAGCTGTATTCCTGTAATATGCAGCTGATTTCCTTGTAAGTCTGTGGACTTTGTCTTGTTCCAACTTTATAATCAGTCTGTGAGGTAAAATAACTATTGTTTAGGTTCAGAGATAAGAATCGTAGATTTAGCCGGGCGATGGTGGCGCACGCCTTTAATCCCAGCACTCGGGAGGCAGAGGCAGGCGGATCTCTGAGAGTTCGAGACCAGCCTGGTCTATAGAGCTAGTTCCAGGACAGGCTCCAAAGCCACAGAGAAACCCTGCCTCGAAAAACAAAACAAAACAAAACAAAAAGAATCGTAGATTTAGCATCCTCTGTGCCAAGACATGTCACTTGCAGGCTTCACTGGAGGCAGAGTACCCAGGAGGTTGTAGGCATTGTCTAATGTCTCCTTGATTCAGTTTCCCAAAATATACGTGGCTGTGGTTTGCAATGAGTCCATAATGGAAGACAATACGTTGCATAAAGCAAAACCTAGTGATATGAAGAACCTTTAAGTTAATTATGCTACTAAGCATGGCAGTAGTCAGTTTATCTTTTTAAATGAAGCACTATGGTTTCAAGGTTTGTACTTGGTCAAGATAAAAACCCAAAGCTTGAGCTGGAGAGATGATGGCTCAGCAGGTTAGAGCACATACCGATTTTGCAGAGGACCAGAGTCCAGTGCCAACATCAGGCAGCTCCAAACTACCCACAATTGCAGCTTCAGGAGATCTGACATCGTCTTCTGGCCTCTGTGAGCACTTTTACATGGGTACATGCTTCAGTTGCTCAACAGCAGAGTGTACGCTTCGCTCATGTGAGACCTGGGTTGGGCTCAGTCCATATAACACACAAGTTAGTGATGATCATAGTAAGCATCGCGTTTGGTATGTGTGAGAGCAAGCTGTTTCACTTTTGTCTTTAGAGTTTAATGTAACAACTTGAAGCCTCCTACATGAATTAGAATGTCCCTATCTTGGTCACTTCCATCCAATGCTAGACTCCAGTTGGTCTCAGAGAAGATATTCCTAAACTACTGTTAGTCATCTTGTTGGTCTGAATAACCCATCAGGATTGTTCTGAGCGCTTGGCCCTGAGGAAGCAGACATACTGATATTTGCTTGTCTTCAGTGGTGCTTGAGAAGTGGATGGCTAGTCCACTTGGATAACAAAATTAAAGAAGAGAGGGAGGGGAAAAAAGGAAGAAAGGGACAGGGGAAAGGAGGAAGGAAAACCTTATATTGATATGGATATTATTCACCTTGTTAAATAGAAACAATAATACATTTACATAGACTATTATTCATCTGAGAAAAAAGGATGAGGATTGTCTCTCTATTTTAATGAGAGATACTTTAATGCCCAATATAATAAGTGAAATAAAGAAGCCAGGCAAAAGTTTATATAGAAAACAACCAACTATGGAAATAACATATGTAAATTAACCCCTCCCTCCTTCCCCTCCCTTTTTTCTTCCTTCCTTTTTTCCTTCCTTCTTTCCTTTTTTTCCCTTCCTTTCTTCAGTGAGACAGAATATTTCTATATAGGCTTTGGCTAGCCTGTAACTCACTTTGTAACTCAGGGTAACCTTAAACTCCTGGCAATCTTTCTGCTTCAGGTTCCCGAGTCCTGGTATGATAGGCATTCCACACTATACCCAGTTATAGATAATTTTTTAAATGGAGAGCACACCTTATGCTTTAATAAGTGATACATACATGAAATAGAAAGAATTAAAGGGTAGATGCTGGAGCTGAATTTTGCCGAATATACTTTTGCCTACAGAACCATTAGATTTTAAAAAATAAAATTATATATCAAAATTAAGTAGAAAAACAGGTCCTAGAAATCAGAAGTAAAGCGAATGGTCTTCAGTGCATTAGATAGGTGGCAATATTATAGAGTCACCTTTTAAGTCACTTTGAATATTGCCCATAGCTAAGGAGAGAATGTATGTATCCTGGGGACCAAAAACAAGGAAGGAAAAAAACAGCATTGGCTTTTGCATCAGCACCATGCCACCTTCCTATCATACATATGTGTAGCTCTGTAGCATAATTTGAGATCAGAGATTGTGATGACATCAGCATTGTCTTTATTGTTTGGAATTATTGGGGTTATTTTGGGATCTTTTGTACATTTCTATGAAATTAAGATTATTTTTTCAAGTTCTGGGAAGAATTACCTTGTAATTTTAATGGAGGGTGAATCTATAGGTTACTTTCGTTATGGGGGCAATTTTCCCTACACTAATCCTGCCAATCATGCGCAAGGGAAGTTTCTCCATCTTCTGGTTGTCTTCTTCAGATGACTTCCTTTGGTGTTTTAAGGTCTTCATTGTATAGGTCTTTCACTTCCTTGTTCACTCCACAGTATTTATTTTATTTTGGTGGCTATTGCCGATGGGATTGTCTCTGTTTTCTTTCCCAGTCTCTTCAGTTTTGTATATAGGAAGACTACTAATTTTTGGTAACTAATTTTAATTAATCTGCTACTTTGCTGTGGTGTTTACTAGCTCTAGGACTTTCCTGGTGAAGACTTTAGGGGTCTCTCATGTATAGAATCATGTTATCTGCACATGGGGATATGTTGACTTTTTCCTTTCTTAATTGTGCCCCTTTTATTTCCTTCTTTTGTCTTAATACTCCAGTGTTTCAAGCACAATATTGAATAGGAGTTGGGAAGCTTTGAGGCCCCATGATTGAACCTACTACTATTATTTTACTAAATGTACAGAGTATCAAATTGCCCTCTAAATTTGGGTCTCTCTGCCCACTGCAGCTCTCAAACCACATCAGAGAAGTTTCTCTGTGCAATGGATGATAGCATAGAAACTCACAATGGGCCAAGATGCAGAGACAAAGTTTCTGTGGAGTGCTCAGCCACAAATGGGACATCTATACCATACTTCCTGCCCCGAGGCTCAGGGACTACTGCAGAAAAGTAGGCAGAAAGCTATAATACCCAGAGGTTGGAAAGACTGTTGTGAAATAGTGTCTTCTGGATTTGATAGGATCCTTGTGTTAATGAACTAACTCACAGTCGCTGTTGTTCCCTGAATAGTACCAAGTCACTAAACGTGGAGAAGGACACACTTTTAAACTCTACCCCCAAGATGAGGAACTGTCAAGAGGTGATGGTATCATAAGGAGGGTGAGTCAGTTTTTTCAAGGGGGTAGCTACTGGTAGATCAGCCATGCTCCAGTATATTGCCCCACACTTAGATTATATGGGCAGAGTAAATTGGAATCTATGTGCTATTTTAAAAAAAGACATGAAGTGGAGAAGGCAATGGATTTGAGAGGGGTTAGGAGAGGAATAGGGAATGAATATGATCAAAATAAATTGTACACATATTGTTTAAGAAAAATTTTCCTGGGAAGATAGAACATATATGTCTACCCACCCCAGCCAGAGAATGTATAACAGATCAAAATATGGGGACCACCAAAGTCCAAATTGGTGAACCAATCAGGTGTTCTTTTTTATTAGTTACAGCAGTATGGGTGAAGGGTTACTTATAGGAGCTAAATGGCTGAAATATAGCTGCATCACCAAGGTCCACCCCAGCATAGGGGCAGCAAACAAATTTGGGAACCTGAAGTACACTGCTCAATGGGTTGGAGAGTAGTGTGTCATTCCACGTGACTCAGTTGGTCTAAGTCTCTTCTAGCAGCCCAGCTGTCTGTTTCAAGTGTTATTTACAGCTTGTGTTATCTGAGTCTTCCTTCAGAGGACAGCTGTCAGCTTTTATTGCTTACCCTGGCAGAAAGGAGCTGAGTGAATCTGATCAGCTTCAGGGACTTCCCGAAGCTATTTTAAGTTGTTCACCTTCCTGCTTAAGGAGATTCCTGCAGGATGGGATGATTTAATCTTGGAGAAAACTGTCACAATCATATATGTATGAAATTCTCAAAGAATTAATAAAAATATATTTTGATAAAACAATGGCTATATACCCTTGGAGAAAAGACACACAAAATAGGAAATCTCAGCAAAGAATTTGAAGATATTGTCGAATGGAAGTATAGTAACTGCTATGAAAGAAAGGAACTCAGTGATGGGCTCAGAATTCAAATGGGAAGTCAGAGGAAACAATCATTATAGTTGAATATAGAATAATGAAAGCCCAGCTGTATCAAAAGATCTAGTATCTGTCTTATCAGACTCTCTAAAGAAAAAACCTAGATTGGTACTAATAATATATTTGAAGAAGACCCCTACATAGGGTGAATTCAGAGAAATACAGGTATAAGTGTATCAATCAAATTTGTGAAAATTAAAGACAAAATTCCTGTAATTATCAAGAAAAAATAGCTCCTTACTTGCAGAGGAAAAACAAATAGAATAATAAAAGATGTCTATAATTTTTTTTATGTGTATGTGTGTATGCGTACATGGTTTATACCCACCAATAGAGCTTAGAGGACATCTTTAAAGAGTTATTGTCCATCCTCCACCTTATTATTTTTGCATCTGCACTGTGTCAAGACTAAATGCCCTATAACTCTTAAAAATAAGAATAAACTACTTTTTATTTTTATAGTTTTAAGTTTTGAGATTATTATGTAATTATTTCACCTCACCCTTCCCTTTTTTCCATCCAAAGCCTCCCATATACTCATCATTGCTTTCTTTTCAAATTCATGAACTTTGTTTTTCATTAATTGTTGTCGCATTTATACATATATGCATATATTCCTAAATAAAACCTGATCAGTCTGTATAATGCTATTATTAAATATTTAGTATTGAATAAGAAAGTAATGTGTTCTTCCCTAGAGAAGGTTATTTCTCCCGCTCTCAGCATTGCCTGTAGTTCCTTGTGTAGGGTTTTGAAGTCTTCTGTGCTTCCCTCATCCACTTTGGCATGTCTGTTGTTCTTGTTCAGCTCATGTTTAGGCAGTCATGAGACTTTGTGGGTTTATCTTCTGATATTAGTAGGGGACACAATCTCACAGCAAACTCCCTTGTTCTCTAGCTCTTATAATCCTTCTGTCCCCTCTTCTGCAATGTTCCCTGAGCCTTAGGTGTAGGAGTGTTTTGTAGATGTATCCACTGGGACTGTGCTTTGTTATTCTGCATTTTCATTGGGTGTGGTTTTCTGTAGTGATCTCTATCTGTTGCAAAGAAAGTTGCCTTGATGAGAGGTGAAGACTACGATTAATAGTAATAATTTAATAATAATTAAAGGTAATAATAAAATATGAGTCATTCACAAATTCTACTGTTATGTGATGTTAAAAATAATATTGTTAGGACTGACATGGTACACCTTTCGGCTACATGTTGAAGTGAAAAGTACATGTATGTATGGGTCTTTTGTTCAGTGAAACTATATGCACTTTTTTATTGTTACTGCTTTTCTAAACTTCTCAGGATAAACAATGTACTTTTGTTATTGGCACAGCAGCTAGGAGTTTAACAGAGCTGGTTATATTACAGTTCTTGAAATCATTTGTAAAATTAATTTGCTAGTGTATAATCCAGTAACTGAATAAATATGCTTATCCATAAAATTGTTCATAATCATGGATTTATTTGTTTAATACCTTACTTCCTTGTCGAAATGCATGCAGTTATCACTGTATTTGCAGTACAGCTCTGCATGCCTAACTTCCTACATTAAGGATTTTCTCTCTGTTTCAGCTGCCCAGTATGGTAGCTATTATCCTCATGTAGTGATTCTATACTTGAAACGTGGCCAGTGCACCTGAAGGACTGATTTCTTTTTACCTTATTTAATTTTAATTAATTTAAATGTAAGCTTATATAGCCACACCTTGTATCAGGCTGTGTAATTCTGTAGAGTTCAGAATAGTGACAGAGTACTCAATAAACGTGTGTGTGTAAAGAAGGGTAATACATAATTGCTTCATTTCTTCATATGTTTGTGGACCCTTAGGCAGATTCTGTGACTTGACTATTGTGAATAACGTAAGAGACATGGAAGTTCCTGTGTCTCCACGGTGGACTTAGAGTTTTTCCAGGTCTATGTTGAAGAGTGGTAAGCTGGACAGTCTTATGTCAAATTGACACAATCTAAAGTCGTTTGAGAGGAGGGAATCTCAGTTATGAAAATGCCTCAGATCCCCTAAAATTAGGATGTGGGCCAGCCTGGAAGTCATTTTCTTAATTAATCATTGACTTTTTAGTCTCTGACCAGGAGTGTTCCCTCAATGGCTTTTTATTGTTATTGTTTTCTTTTTTGTTACTCCAACAAGGTGTCCAATATGAAAATAAAATGGGAAATCATGAGCGAGTATAATAAAATTAATACAAATTCATGTAAGTGCTGTGTAAGAATAAATTCACTTAGTCCTTCCAAACTCAAGGGTTAAGTAGCTACTTTCTTTCTCTTACCACACAAGGACATAAGCTACAGAGAGGATAGGTAGTGAGTGAGGTCAAAGTTCTTCTTGTGTAGTCTAGGGTTCCTGTTCTTAGTCACCACGCAGTAATGTCTAGATGGACAGCTGCTTCGGCCAAAGACTTAGGTGCTATTTAAAGTTAAGGTCACAGGTTTGTGGACAGTGATGGATTTAGATGGGTTTTCTAAATGGGATCTTGCTATGAACTGGGTGTTTGTGTTCCCATCCCCCAAGTCATATGTTGAAACCATAATCCCTAATGTGGCCATATGTGGTGATGGGGCTTTGGGAGTTAATCAGGCCCTAAGGGCAGAGAGTGTATGTTCGGATTAATGGCCTCATAAGCAGAGGTACACTGTGCCATGGGCAGAAGCCAGGAGGGTAGTCCTCATTAGCATCCAAACTTGCTGGATCCTGATAGTACTTCAAACTTCCGAGGCATAATGGGTAATTTCTGTTGTTTATGCTACTTAGCAACCTCTAGTTAAGGCATTCTGAACTAATACATCCTTCAATCTGTTGTCATGGTTTGTAAATGAGGTAGCCCTGTGTCTCAGTTGCTTTGTTTGTTGTTGTTGTTGCTGTGATAAAATACAATGACTATACATATACGTATGCGTGTACATGTACATAGACAGATACAGAGGTAGATAGGAATGAAGGCACCTTGTGGTTCCAGGGCCATGAGTCCACTGTAGTGGGGAGACATGGCAACAAGTGGCGGCAGCCTGATAAGAGCCAGAAGCTGAGAGATCACATGTCCAGCCACATGCAGAAATCAGAGAGCATGAACTAGACCTGGGGCCAGGCTATAAACTCTCAAATTCTGCGCCCACATTGACAAAATTCCTCCAGTAAGGCTCCGTGATCTGCCAAGTTCCATAATCTCCCCAAATGTTCACTTATTGGAGCCTATGCAGGGCATTTCCCATTCAAACCACCAAACCAAGGCTCACGTGTTGAAGGCCTACCTACCTAGTGATCCTATTTTTGAAAATTCTCTTAAGTGAGGCCTCACTGGAGGGACTGGGTCCCTGGCAGTGTGTGTTGGGGGCTGAATCTTGTTCCAAGCTGCTTTTTGCTCCTCTGTGCTTTCTAGCAGTCACAAGGTTAGTAAGTTTGTTCATCTCTAAGATCTTCACCATGATTCTCTGCCCGGAAGTAACCAACCACGTGACCATCCACTTAGTCCTGTGACCTGTGCACCCAGATAAATCCTTTCTTCCTTTTAGCATGTTTATGTCAGGTGTTTTGTCAAAGTGATGACATGTTTCCCGCCATATTGCTTTTGTTCGATTTGCTTCAGTTTATTGGGACTTTTGAAACTCACCCAATCAATATTACTGCAGGGGAACAAGATGCTAGATACTTTAGGGTCTGAAGATGAACCTAGGAGCTGTGTTATCTTCTTGCTGGACACCAGTAACAGAAAGACTTCGTTGGCTGGGGATAGGAAAGGGGAAAAGAAAGATGAGGAGAAGGAGGTGGAGGAAGAGGAGAAAGAAGAGGAGAAAAAGGAGGAGGAGGAGGAGGAGGAGGAGGAGGAGGAGGAGGAGGAGGAGGAGGAGGAGGAGGAAAGAATTTAGAAATTAAGGAGCTTTAGCTTCCAAAATTCAAGTGTTACCACTGTAATAGTATTAGAAGAAGGGCCCATACAGTGCTTAAATGATGCAGGTTCCTCCCAGGTGAGTGGGATTCAGGCCCTTATAAAGAGAGGCTTCTCACAGAGTAGCACTAATTTATGCTTGCCCTCCTGTCTCTGCTCCGTGAGAGAATACAGCAGTTCCTCTAGCATCTGCTAGGAAGCAGTAAAGCAAACCCCACCATGACCCATATCCACACTGCCTTCATCTTGGACTTCTAAGTCTCCAGAGTAGTGAGACAAACAAATGTCTGTTTCCATCCTTCATTTATGCCTGGGTCTGTGCTCAAATACTTTGTTACAGCCGTGCAAACAGACTAGGCAATATGTAAAAAGAGATGCCAGGGTGGGGTAAGCATAGGCCAGGCATGGTGGGGCACCCCTTCAGTCCTAGCACTCAGAAGGCAGAGGCAGACAGATGTTGGTGAGTTTGAGGCCAGCCTTGTCTTCAGGACATCATGATCCAGGGCTATATAGAAAGATTCTCATCCCCCCCCTCCCCCAACGTGTGTGTGTGTGTATAAAGTAGAGTTTTGGGAGCCTGAGGAGGTGGGGTTATATGCCTACACTGGTGGGGAGTGTAAATTATGTTTCAGAGACTGGAACATGCATGTGTTTGTGTATTCCAAAGGAGCAGGCCCTAATACCCTGCATTCTGCTTTGTACTTGTGTCTGGCCTTTGTGATATAAGGCATCCTGGGATGGTGGTCAGAACTTGAAGGTTTATACTGATATGTATCTACCACTTGAGAGCTGGTGACATCAGGGCGAGTTGTTCTGAGGTTTACATAATGGGTTCAACATCCTACCCTGTAGATCTCTCAGGGTTTTCATGAAAGTCAAAATGAGATCTTGCCTGTGACAGACCAGTACAAAATGTATAGCATGATGCCGATGTAAGAAACTTCTCCAATTTAATCTTTTCCATCTAAAGGAGGGTAGGCGCTGGCTTTTATCATAAAGACCTGGGGTGACTAAGTGACAGACCCACGCATAAGTGATGGATGGAATAGGCTCACTGGAATGTGTCTAGACTTCAGGGAAATATCTGATCTTGTATCCCAGAGGATCTCATTTGCAAAATATACTGTCAGTAACTGTGTGGGCAGAGGTGGAGTTACAGAAGCCTGGCTGGAGATGAAAGATAAAAGATGGAAGCCAGGCACGCAACGGCAGTGTCTGGGGGGCGACCACAGGCATGGGCCTTCGATCTCAACTTAATATTGTCATTAGTCGATCACAGGAGAGAGAAGAGCTGAGAGTCTGAGAAGGTCTGGGGTTAAAATAGCTCAAAAAATAACATTTGTGGAGGACTAGAGGTGTAGACTCAGGGAAAGAAGTCAGGAAAGACCTAGCATATGCTAGGTCCTAGGTTCAATCCCCGCTACTGACAGAAAGTATGAAAAGTAACACAGGTTTTTAGAGACTCTCAGAAGGAAAATATATCTCGAGTAGGTTTCTATTATCTCTATTTTATAAAGAAGCAATGAGCCAGAGAGGGTCAATGCTTTCCCTCACAATAAAACTAACAAATAGGAGAAGCTGTCTAACCCTTACAAACAAGGTGCACAATTCTGTGTTAAGCTCTGGTGCAGTTGCTGCTGTAGATAATCTACCCCACTCTGTTCAGAAGGTTGGATGTTAGGATTTCCACAAAGCCACTGAAAACATTCGTGTTCAAAAGGAAACAGCATTTGCTAACTTGGCTGATAACTGACTGTCTGAAGAATTGAGCGAGCGTCTCATTTAGCATGAGATTCTAGCCCGGGAACTCTGCATTGCCAATCAGACTGCTTATGACTTTTGTCATTTGGTATTTATACTTGGCATTCACGGGGGACTTGGTGAATTAAACAAGAGAATCAGCACAGCAGTAGAACTTAACACAGTCAACCTTCACCCTGCCTCCCAGATCCTGGGTGGGAACTTTATTCTGTGGCCTTCCCTGAGGCAAGCTGTTCACTCTCCTGGAGCTATTGTCTGGGACGCCCAAGGCTGTCTTCTTTGCAACAGTGCTTTGAGAATTTGCCTGAAAGCAAGGACTCCTTGGGCAGCTCCAGGGTACCTGACATCACTTGAAATCTTCCTATGGAGGGTGGCTTTTGCCTAGAGCTCTGTCTTAGAAAAGGCAGGGGAAGCTGGCAGTCATTACCCAAGAGACTCAAGGGAGAGAAGTGAACTTGGCCTTCGTTACCTAACCCTTCAGGCAGAAGGTTCCTAGAAGGCTTCTCAGTTTTCACAGGCAAAGGATCACCAGGGGATCTCGTTAAGATGCACACTCTAATTTGCTAGCTTTGGTGTGGAAGTCCACCGAGTCTGTGTTTCTCAGAAGTTTCTGGAAGAGGCTGGGTCCTGGACCAAGGTGTCCAAGCAGCTGCTTATCTCTGGAATCCAGGCTCTCAAGATCTTCAGGAAACTAGGGAGGTGGGAGGTAGTGATGGGGAGACAATGACACACACACACACACACACACACACACACACACACACACACACACACACCAGGTATGCTGTAGTAAAGCTTCAAGACTTGGCTTTTCTACCAAGAACCTTGCTGTTTCCAGGGGCATTAAAGAAAACACATTGAAGTTTACATAGAAATATGTGTCTCCAGTGTTTGGAACTAATAATTCTCAGCTGCCAAGAGGTTTCTTTAACCATGGAAAGAAAACAATACCAAGTGCAGCTGAAGAATATTAGTCTATAAATTAGCTTAAGACAAAGCTCATGCAGGCTTCCACGCTGCTGGGCGGAGAGACCAGGTCTCCAGTTTCTTCTAATTATAGTGCTGATTTCCATCTGAAGGAGCAGGGCAAGGCCATAAGTAGCAGTCAACTGGGAGTGATATGATTGACACCTGAGAGAGAACAGGGGTTTGCAGCAGCTGCACCCCCACCCAGGAGGCCAGCCACCCCAGGTAGACATTTGAGGACACATGGAGTCCTTACAGTCAAAGCTAGGTCGTTCTTTTGTTTTCTGAATTACTTTCTATGGACACCCACTAGAAAGTTCTCTTAGTTTCTGGAGGCAGAGATCATTTGAGAACTCTGTGCATGATTGTGTGTCTGTAACTGACTCTACGCTAGCAATACAGGAGTGAATGAAATTGACTCATCTGAAAAGGAGCCCATGGTCTCCTGTGATATTACGGTTCCTCTGTTTAGATGATCTGTTGGGCTAAACAGGAATAATATGGTTCTACCTGCATATCCCAAACTATAAGAGACCATGGGGAAAACTGGGTGAGGTTGGAAGGGCGGTCAGTGAAAATCCAGAGGGTTCTAGCTGCAGTCCAGGAACAGCCGCCAAGTGGGTTTACCTCTCCTGCCATCATATTAATGGACCCTCATGTCCATCATCTACGATTCCAGCATTGAGCCAGACAACATAATGAAAGTCCCACCTCGTCCGGGAATGCTGTGTGTTCATGACAGCTGCAATCAATTTCTTTTCAGCAGTTCTAACACCAATGAGGAAACCTGGGGGAGAACGCTCAGGCAACACCCACTGGAGAAGACGCCAGCGCATTTTGACAGTTGTGACTGTAGACTTAAACATGTAGCTTTCCAATTTCGTTATGGCGCAGTTCCGTGTTGTGCAATGACTGCTACTGAAGAAATGCTGCTGCCTTTTGCTCTCCATCCTTTCTCATTTTGTGATTGCCAGAGAGCACCTCTGATCCCATAACACTGGTATCACACATTAAAATAAATCCGTGAAACCTGTGGAGGCATCACAATCCCTGACTTCAAACTCTACCACAGAGCTACAATACTGAAAGCAGCCTGGTATTGGCTTAAAAACAGACAGGAGGACCAAGGGGACTGAATCGAAGACCCGGATATCAATCCACATACCTATGAACGCACTGGCACAGGAGACCACTTCCTAAATATAACCCCAGTAATACAGACTCAGAGAAACAATGAATGGAACCTCCTGAAACTGAGAAACTTCTGTAAAGCAAAGAACACGGTCAACAAGACAAAATGGCAGCCTACGGAATCAAAAAAGATCTTCACCAATTCCACATCGAACAGAAGACTGATCTCAAAAAAGTATCCAAAGAACTCAAGAAATTGATCATCAAAAGAACAAATAATCCAATAAAAAATGGGTTACAGACCTAAACAGATGAATCTAAAATGGCTGAAAGACACTTAAGGAAATGCTCAACATCCTTAGGCATCAGAGAAATGCAAATCAAAACAACTCTGAGATTCATCTTAGACCTGTAAGAATGGCCAAGATCAAAAATACTGATGAGAACTTATGCTGGAGAGGATGTGGAGTAAAGGGAACACTCCTGCATTGCTAGTGTGAGTATAAACTGGTACAGTCACTTTGGGTTTCAGTATAGTAATTTCTCTAAAAATTAGGAAACAACCTACCTCAAAACCCAGTAATACCACTTTTGGGTATATACCCAAAGGATGTTCAATCATATCACAAGGACATATGTTCAACTATGGTCATAGCAGCATTATTTGTCATAGCCAGAACCTGGAAACAACCTATATGCCCCTTGACTGAAGAATGAATAAGGAAAATGTGGCAGGTACATTTACACAATAGAGTACTACACAGGAGAAAAAAAAAATAATGACATCTTGAAATTTGCAGGCAAATGAATTCATCTAGAAAGCACCATATTGAGTGAGTTAAGCCATACCCAGAAATATAAATAACATATGTACTCATTCATAAGTGGCTTTTACACATAAAGCAAAAGAAAAAAAAGCAACAACAGGAAAAAAAAAAGCCTACAATTCATAATCCCAGAGAACCTATACTACAAAGAGGACCCTAAGAAAGACAAACATGGATCTAATGTACATGGGAAGTAGAAAAAAAACAAGATTTCCTGAGTAAATTAAGAGCATGTGGACCATGGGAGAAGCTAGGAAGGGAGGGGAGAGTAAGGGAGGGGACAGAAAAATATATAGCTCAATAAAACCAATAAAATTTTTTTAAAAAGCCATGAAAGCTAGAATATAGGATAGATTTCAGTTCAGGCACTTAAAGGTATATGCATGTGTATGTGCACATGTGCATGCATGTGTGCACGTATTAGTGTGTGTGGACATGTATGAGTGTGTATATGTATGTGTGTGCACACATATGGACATATCTCTCTGTGCACATGGGTGCATGTGTGTGCGAGTGTCTGAACATGAGTGTAGATGTGAGTGTGTGTGTGTGTGTGTGTACGCACTTAGGGTTTAGTTTCAACCTTCCTTTCATACAGAGCACCTTGTTTTCCCTCTTTCATAATGTCACATCCTCTTTGCTTTGGAGTTATCTTACTGTAGCCCTAGATCTAAGTGAAAGATCTTAAGTGCTGCGGTGTGAGTGTGAAATGCCTTCCTTCCATTGGCTCATGTGACTGAATATTTGATTCTCAGGTGGTGGCAATGCCTTGCAAAATTGTGGAGCTGAACAAAGGGGGTGAATGGGGAGGTGCTTTTTGCTTCCTGACTGCAGGAGAGGGACAGGATGCAGTCCCCTCATGCTCTTGCTGCCATGCTTTGTGTGCCTTCATAGAAAGTCTCTGCTCTTAAACTGCAAGCTCAAAAGAGCTCATTCTCTCTCAAGTCACTTTGTGTCAGTCTGGCATTTGGTCAAACACACAGAAAACATACACAGGTACTATATGATCCAAGCTTATATCAATTATTGAAATGATTTGGCTCACTTTTGGAAAACAAAACCAAACCAAAATTAAAATGACATAGTAAGAAATAACTTGGTTTCCATCTGTGGCTCCTGTTATAGAGCTTCCAGAAGCCTTTTTAACATCCTACATGGCAGGGTGACAGGAACATTAGTGATTGGTAGTAAACCTTTTCCACCGTACCAGTTTATGGTAACGAGCTGACGCAGAGGAGAGAATGGACTTGGAGAAACTAGCCTGTAATTAGAGGCTGGCTGTTTCAGCCTCACCTTCTAGTCTTGGGGAAGAAGAGCTAGAGATTGTAATTGTCTGTAGCGACACACTTAATCAATAATGCCAGTGTAATGTAACTTCCATTACAGGCCTAAATGAAGAAGTCTGGAATTCTTGCATTTGTGAGCATAACTGTGTTCTAAGACGCTGGTATAACTCACATCCCTGGGGCAGTGGTCTCGTGCTCAGGATCCTTTAAGACATTGACCTTTGTACCTCTTTGGGTATTCATCTGTAAAATTTGTAATTAAACTAGCAATGTCGTCTAAGGTGTTTATCTAAGCTTTTTGAGGTACTATAGCTGATGATCGGAACTGGGGGTGGGGTGAGAACCCCTGAGTCAGAGCCCCCAGATGAAAAGCAGGCATGAGCTGAGAAACCACTGCTTGCCTTAGGTGTCGGAAATGACAGAGAGTGAGCTCTGGGGGCATCTGCCCTGACTCTGCGCAGTTAGAGACAGAGTAATACGCAGATAAGACAGACAAATCTGCAGGGAACTGGAGGATTGCTTTTTGTAGAAGAACCACACATTTGTCAGGATGAGTTGGGGACAAATCTTTTCATTTATTGGCCTCTGTTTTTGTGACACTGGTGTTGAGCACAGGGATTCGTTCATGGGGGCAAAACTTTAAAAGCTACATACTTACTCGAACTATGCAGAGTGTTTGGTGGGTCTCTCTCAGGTCGTCTAAACGAATTTCACAGAAAAACAAATATGTTGGTCTACAATCTGGTTATTTCCAGGAAGAATCTGTGTTGAGGAATTTTCCATTACACTGTGTGAAGATGTCACTGTGGCTGGTTTAATAAAGAGCTGAATGGCCAATAGGCAGGCAGGAGGTATAGGTGGGACCTCTGGGCAGAGCAAACTCTGGGAAGAAGAAAGGCGGAGTCACCAGCGAGAGGCAGAGAGAACAAGACATACAGGAGGAGAGGTAAAAGTTGTGAGTCATGTGATAACATGTAGATGAATAGGAATGGGTTAATTTAAGTTACAAGAGCTAGTGAGAAAGCATAAATTATAGGCCAAGCTTTAATAATCAGTCTCTGGGTTTCTTTCTTTCTTTTTTCTTTCTTCCTTTTTCTTTTTTTGTGAGCTGGTGGCCCAAAGGAAAAAAAAAAACTGCCCACAAATCTGAGAAGTTGGAACAGGATATTTTCTCCCATGTCTCTGGGAGAAGTCTACATAGATGCAAAAGTCTAGCTCCTGACTTTGACAATACCAACTCTGAACTTCGGGGAGCACATCCATTTTCCTGATTCCTAGTTTCTTCAAATGGAGATATGACAACACCAAGTCCTCTGGGTGGACTCAATTAAAGAGCACATTGGCCTAAAACTGAACAGTGGGCTTGGAGGGACTCAGCACACACTAAATGTTGGAAATGACATTGGGGAGAGCACCAGTTTATGAGAGACACAGCTATTGCTGGGTGGGAGAAATCTCGGAGGTAAAATCTATGACCACAGCTGGGCAAGAGGGAAGCTTAACTTAGGAATAAAGACTCGGGAGGCATTTTTCTGAATTTGTTGTGAAATATGCCCAACTCCTCACTCTTTTGGTTCTTCATGTAGGAGCTCCTGCCTGATCATTACAGTATATGACATGCCCAACCGATGAGACTCGGCTCAATATAAGAGAAGGCAAGAATAATTGGCGCTATTTCTTTCTCTAATACATAAACTACTTATTTTGAGGCACGCAATTATTAAAGCTATAATTGGCTATTGGCAGGTAGGAACTTGGAAGCTAAGACATGAATTATAAACGAGTGGAAACCCTGTGGATAATTTCTAGTGTATGGAGTAGCTTGTGCTACTTAGCGGCCTTCAGAGAAACAGATCAATAACTGTTATTTAGAAGTCCCCTCTAGCTCCGAGCCGGTTAGGAGCCTTTTTCTCTATCAGCAATCCTGTAATTTCATCAATGTGGTATCATTTGCACTCCGCAGTTAGCAATTAACCTTTATCCAACAGGCTCCAGTTTAGCTTCAGGAAAAAAACTGTCAGTCACATGGAATATGCTCAGATTTCAGCAGTGCAGCTAGTTCTATTTAAGATAGATGAAGCAGCTGTTGAAGTTATAGTTAGAACTCGAGTCTGTATTGATTTGTGAGAGCCAATTTCCTGTTTTTAAGGCAATTCAAGGAACCATGGGGATATCTATATCAGTCATTTTAATCTTGGTAAGAGGTAAAGTGCTCCCTGACAGGGCCATGGTGACATTCTGGCTTCGGGCAGAACTCCTTCGTGGCAGGTTTCTTTTAGATCCCCCATCAGCATTAGCCTTATGCTGTGACACCACTGTGTTTGTAAACCACTCTGGCAACGATGCCAGTGGTAATTCAGTTATGGCCTTTAGTCTCACTGGAAACCACAGCTCACAGAGATTATGTCATTGTCCGTCCTTCAGTTACGAAGTCACACAGAGTTTACTCGTCTTTGTGAGTTTTTGGAGTAGAAATATATTCTTCTCTGAAAACTGCTGGGTGACCTTGAAAGTTGCCTTGTCTGGTCCTTCATCGTCCTAACTGCACAATCAGCTGTACAAACTGGGATTTGGCTCACCGAGCCCCATCAGTGGATCACATCCAGATACACGATCTATCCCAGGCACCTCTAAGTTAACTTGGCACCTCAGCAAGAACATTTCCATGTTAATTATTGATGAAATGACATCAGAATGCCCTAGCCATTGTCCTATAGTATATTTTGTTAGAATGATGTTTAGCGTTCTATGATCATAACCTTACAGCCTGTGTTGGAGAAGTGCTCTTCATTCAGACAGTGTCCAAGACTTCCAGATTATTCTTGTAACATCATTCAAGTTTTCCATTTAGTTCTGAAATTTGTTTTTGACACCGCCTATAAGTAATAACTGAAATGATTTAACTAATAATTAAGAAATAAACAGATTTTACTTTCCCTGAGAAGTAGGAATTCATCCATTTTTTTAATATTAATGTGAATTGGCTGGCATATAAAATGCCATTAGAGAAGGAGAAAAAGATTCCAGAAACTGAGCATACATCTGCATATAAGATGAAAGTGTTCCAAGCAGGGAAAGTCGTGCCCACTTTAATTAGTCACAGACTGAATTCGGAAGGAATAGAAGCTTTTGCTTAGCAGATTAACATTTTGCTTAATACATAGATGAAGTTGCTTTCAGAGATGAAAATTAAATAAAATCCAACTGAAAAACAAGTTACTAACTAGCCTTAAGAACAGTCTTTAGGGAGACGGCTCTGTGGGTAAAAATGGTGCCACACAAGTATGAGAATTTGAGTTTGAACTGCAGCACCCTTGTAAAAGCTGGGAGCAGGGCACCAGCATCTGTAAGTCACCACCTTCCTATAGCAAGAAGGGTGATGGGGACAGGAGAAGCCCTGAAAGCTTGTCTGACATAAACCCTGTCTCAAACAAGGTAAAGTGTTAGACCAATACCTGGGGTTTCCTCTGCTTCATACCAGGACACATATACCACATTCACACACATGTACTCATGTGTACATGCGCACGTGCACATGGACGCACACATACACTAATTGATGTTTTTAGAGGAGAAAGAAAAAGCCTATAAAATAAGCTTAAAAGTCCCAGAGAAACCCTGTGTGTTGTCTAGTTCTCCCAAAGCAGAGCCCTTAGGCCTTCTTTCTCTGTATGATGGAGCCTGTGCCCTTCTATTGCATTCTTTCCTCAAAAACAACAAGGCTAAAAACATCTGAGGGAAATGAAGAGATCTGGAACTTGCTGAGATGAGTGAGGGATCACTTCATTTTAAAAGAGGAGAAACCACTGGGCTGTTTTTGCAAACTCGATGTCACTTCTGCAGGCTTTATAATGATGCAAGTATGGAGATTACTAAATATGAGTTTCCCTGGAGTGAATTACTGATGTAACTCTCCCTTTTACACCAAGTTTGAGTTATATTGTTTAGTAATCAGAGAGTTATTACTGGTTGTAGGTCTGCCTAAAATGCACAAACATTTTGAATCTAACTGTGAATCCAGTGTGTGTATGTGGGGTGGGGAGTAGTTCTTATGAGATTTAAGAACTTTAATGATCTAATATATAAGGCATTATATGTAGTGATATTTCATTTGTATTTTAATAAATAATGCTTGCCTGAAGATCAGAGAGTAAAACAGCTCCCATTTGGTTAGCCTTACAGACCAGGCAGTGGTGACACACACATTTAATCTCAGTAATCACACTAGTTTGCCATAGAAACCGGGAGATAGTGGTGTACACCTTTAATTCCAGTCCTAGAGAGGATTATAAAATGGGAGGAGACAGCTCTGAGACACAATCTCATTCTGAAATTCCTGGAGGCAGGATTGCTATTTCAGACTGAGGTAAGAGCCAGTGGCTGGCTATTTTACTTTTCTGACCTTCAGGTTGAACCCCAATTTCTGTTCCTGGGTTTTTATTAATTGTGCTGTATATAAAATATATAAAATACATGACATAGATATGTATGTGTATATATAATTATTTTTAATAAAAATACCCCTATGGCCTCAGTACATACAATTAGAAGTAAACCCACCATGGTTGAACTGGGTGTAGAGGGACCAGGCACCTCTCTTCACTTCTGTTCCCAGCGTGGGTAATGAGGTGCTGTTAGAGTTTGAAAATCAATGATAGAGTTCATGACCTTCTCAGCTCATATGAGGGGGGTACTGAGGCTTAATTATGCTAAGTATTTCCCCTAATAACTGCCACCCACTTATACACCTAAAACTTGGACTTAAGATGTCCCCCCGCCCAGCCAGGTAACAAGTTGGTCACAATCTCATTTCTTCTGAGCATGCCAAATCTTGCTTTCATTTCTTAACTGTGCTACTGGAAAACTTGGGGATATGACGTTGATCACAGTTAACTTTTAAAATTTCTGTCCATTTGTCCTACAGTAAGAATGATGAGGGGAAAATACTAAAAATAGATCCACAGTAAATTTTGATCTCTCTGAAAAGGACTCGAGGCAAACGCCTGCAGAAATTCCCTAAGACAACTACAGAAAGTCAAATGGAGCAATTGCATTAACAGGAACTTCAAAGAAAGCAAACCAGAGCCACTGTTCCTCCAGGCATCTGCATATGCAGAATGCTGAGCACTTGCAGGAGATTAATAAGTGTTTCACTAGGCAGTGCTTTGCAAGGTATTTCCCAGAAGTACCTCATGCAGGTCCGCTTTTCTGTCACTGCCACGAAATACCAGAGTTTTAGCAGAAAGGAAGGAGGAATTCTCTCGGTCGATGGTTTCGGCCCACCATAATAGAAGAGCATGGGTAAGCAGAAGTGTTCTGCTTACTATGGAAGTCAGAAAGCAGAGTGACAGGGAAGGACCAGATATGGCCTTTGAATTCTTCAAAAGCACACCCCAGGGACCTGTTCCTTCTGACCAACCTCAATGCCTAAAGTACTGGTTCTCAGCCTTCTTAATCCTGCAATCCTTTAACACAGTTCCTCATGTTGCATGACCTGCAAACATAAAATTATTTTTGTTGCTACTTCATAATTATAATTTTGCTACTGTTATCTAATTTTTTTTTTTTTTTGAGATAGAGGTTTCTCAGAGGGATTGTAACCCATAGGTTGAGGATCACTGTCTTAAAGCTTTTACCGGTTCCTAAAATAAGACTGCCAGCTGTTAGGGGGACTTTTCATCCTCAAACCGTGACACGTCTTTGACAGCAGAGAAATGAGTATGTACAGCTCTCTTCCCATACCACTAAATGAGTGTACAGACTGATGGAACTACTAGCAAACACAAATGATGTTGAGTATGTTTTGGTTAACTCTTTCATCAACTTGACACAAGCTAGAGGCATTTGGGAAGTAGGACCCTGCATTGGGAAAATGCCTCCATCAGATTGGCCTATGGGGGCATTTTCTTGATTAATGATTGATGTTGAAGGAGGTCTAGGCTACTGTGGGTGGTGTCATCTTTGGGCAAGCGGTCCTGGGCTATATAAGAAATCAGATTGAGCAAGCCAGGGACAGCAAGTCAGTAAAGTAGTAGCATTCTTCCATGATTTGGGATTCAGGTCCTGACTTTTCTTTTTGATGAACTTTATGTAAACTGTAAGATGAAATTAACTCTTTTATCCCTAAGTTGCTAATGGCCATGGTCTTTATCACAACAATAGCAAGTAAAATAAGACAGTGTCTCATGTTATATCAAGACATATCATTTTGTTATCTTATACCTCTCTTGCCTTTCTTTTCATATTTAAAATTACAAATTGGTTTTAATGAAAAACGATCAATTTTATAATATATCTAATATATTATAATCTAATATATAAGGATATAAAGTTAAAGACAAATCATATCTAAAAACTAATAATTACATATTAAGAGCAAAACTCTTACATAAAAAACGCTTGCCTTGTTGCATAGAAACTTTAAAAAGGTGGGAGGGGCTGAAGTGTGTTGGAGACAATGCTTATTGGCTCTTGAGAGGAAGCTGTAAGCATATTTTCTCAGTATCTCTTCCTTTATAATTTGTGTGTGTAAGTATGTCCTAGAGTAGCTAGTGTTTTTAAACACTACATGTAAGCACCACAATCAACATATGAGAAACATTTCCTTGGGCTCATCAAGTTTTCTAAGTAGAGTTTAATGGTTCATGTATTTGATGCTAGTACGTAGGAGGCTGAGGCAGGAGGATTCCCACGAGTATGAGAAAAGCCTGGACTATGTAGTGAGTAGCATGCCAGTGTGAGAGCCTGCTCAAAAAATCTGAAATGTTCCCCTGTACTGGCCTTTAGAGTCCCTTCCCACCTACCGGAGTTCTGACTGTCATGATCCTGATTCGATCTAGTTTTGTCTATTCTAGAATGTTCTCTAATGGAACTATATAGGACCTAGCTTTGTATCTGGATTAGTCACTCATTGCACTGCTAAGAAGCACTTAAGCTGGCAATGTACCTCTGTGTGAGTGAGTGTGTGTGTGTGTGTCCCTTTTCTGCTAAATAGAATTATACAGTATAGGTGTATCAGTCAATAAATGATAGGTATTTGGGCTGCCCCTGATTTTAAGATACAGATCTTTTAATAGATTTAGTTTCATGTGTTTTGGGAAAATGTGCAGAAGTGGACCTTGGATTACGTGACAAATGCTTCTTTCATTTTTGTTTTCAAATGTTCTGTACCATTTTGAGATTTCATCACTATATGGTCATTCCAGTTTCTCTGCACTCACCCTATTATTTGACGCTGTCAACTTTTTTTTTTTCAAACCTAAGGCCAAGGTATACAATGGTATCTTATTGTGGTTGTAATTTCAAGGGCCTTCCAGATTCCATTCATACATCTTGAAAAGTTTAGCCTTGATCTGACTGAGCCATCGCCTCTCCTTGTCTCCACACCCTGATATTATCCCATGCGCCACTCTATTGGTGAACTTCTCCACTGAAATTATATTTAGCTTCTTGAAAATTTCATTTCCCTCATAGCAGTTTGGCTTTCCTTCAGTACTTCTGTCTCTTCATTAAATTCCATCTTTCATATCCTGAATTGACTCCTTTACTCTATTCAGCTGATTGCCTTTGGATGGAAAATATTCACTCTGCGCTGAGTTCTTTGGACACATTTATAGTCATTTTTTGGAATCCGCTGGCTGGAACTTCATCCGAGTTACTCTGGTTGGAGCTATTACTAGGGGATTAGTAGTCTTGAGGGGAGAGATGCCTTGGTTTTTATGTCCCTTTTGTTTTTGTGGTGGGCCTTGCACACCTGGAGTCTGGGTGATTGAGTGAGGTTCTTTGTTCTCCATGTCACATTTCTTTCAAGGAGAGTTAGTCCTCATTATTTCTGTGTGAGAACTATGGTGGTTCCTTCCACTCCCAGAGGGGTCATTTATAACAGTTTTCTCAACTAGCTCTTTGTCTGCAGGAAGAACATTGAGTTCCACAGCCCTGTGCTACCTTGTAGCTTGACCTACCTCTGCTTTCAATATTTGGGATCTTTGGCCCTCTTCTGGCTCACAGCTAGGCTGGCTCCTCATCTGCTGCATCTGATTTGGATCCCTGAACCTGTGCGTCTAAGCCTGCATCATTATTATCATCATCATCATTCTTGGGCTGTTCTCTGCCTTTACCATTGGGTGGTGTGGTCCCTACACCAGTGTGCCCTACCCTGGTTCACCTTCAAACAGTCCTAAAGAGTCTGAACCATTAAGCACTATATTGCACAGTTTCTCATTAGCATAAAATAGTGGCCATGCATTTGCATAAAGAAGATCTGCCTCTGTTACCATTGGTCAGTCTTCGCAGAGCCTGCCTGTTGGTTGGCATATAAAAATACTGAGTATGGATCTCATCCGTGTAGTATATTTACTTCTACTTCTCTATAATAGACCTAAATTGCTCTAATCTTTTATTTGGAGCAGAAAAAAAAGTCTTATTTCATTCTTTCTTTCCCCATCTGGCACTTTTTGGTTGTCGCCACACCACTGGGGACCTCAGGTACCACCTTCCAGGGTGTCATCAATGCCAGGCCCTCTCTGAAATAGTCTTGACTCTATCCAGTGCTTAGCTGTAAGGATTACTGTCACTGATGGCAAGGGATCTCCAGATCCGTGCCTTTGAGCCTCTCTTATCGCTTAGAAAACCATCCCATTGTCCCCACCCCTTTTGGGGGCCACAACAAAAGCCTGAGTGAAGCTTCCTAACAAGCATTTCCACCATGGGTTCCATCATTATCCTGGAGCAGGGGAGCTCTAGCCTTGTCCCCGGGCATCCTGTGTTTGGGAAGGAAGATGGAAAGCAACCCTGGATCACTCCACTCTTGATTTTGTCAATAGGTAGAATTCCTATTATATTTCTTCCTTCTTTCCTTCCCTCCCCCTCCCGTTTCCTCCCTTCTCCCTTCTTTCCTTCTTCCCTTCTTTCCTCCCTTGTTCCCTCCTTCTCTCCCTCCCTTCCTTCCTTTTGACATAACCAGAGGCTGTCTTGATTGATTCTACCCCATGTGCCTTATTTCTCATATACTTTTATTCTCCTACTTCAGGGAGACATTCATTTTAGCTAGCCATATGTTAAGACTTTAGTTTCTATGCCCTGCCATATCCTTATAGCAATGAAGATGAGAAGTCTGAATTTCCTTGGATGAAAGCGGGACCATGAGTGTAGAAGCAATAGGAAAATGCTTTAAAAATCTCAGCTTAAGTTCCAGATTCAAAGACATTATTCAGCACATCCATGTCATTGGTAGAGTTTATTTGACCTCTGACTCTTAGGTGAATGTTAACCTTGCAACCATTTTGATCACAGTCAGGATGGAAGACTGAGCAGCTGTCTTGGAAAAAACTAAAACTTAAAGAATTGAAGGAAAGAAGTTTTGACATTAAAACCTTATGACAAGAAATGTTGATTCTTTTATGTAACTCAGGCTGGCCAGAATCTCAGATTTCCCTAACTCAGCATCTCAGTGTTGGGGTTGAGATGCTAGGCATGGACTACCTGTTTATTCTTCTTCTTGAAAGCCGAAACTATCATTGGATATTTGTTCTGGTTTTTGTTCCTTTTAAAATTAATTTTATTTTATTGCTTTTTTTTATCTTTATGTATGTTTGTATGAGGATGTTGGATCCTGAGATTACTAACAGTTGTGAGCTGCCATGTGTGTCCTGGGAATTGAACCTGGGTCCTCTGTAAGATCAGTCAGTGCTCTTAGCCACCGAGTCATCTCTCCAACCTAGTTTTTGTTTCTTAAATGGTTTTATATCATTTTTAGAATTTTTTCTAGTTCCATGAATGTTATAAAGATTTTTAAGAATAATTGTATTGATTTTAGACATTACTTTTGGAGCACAGGTATTTTAGAAATATTGATTCTTGTTTTTTCTCCAATTCATTCTAAAATGTACATTGTAGAGACCTTTGCTGACTTCGATTAAATTTATTCCTGCATATGTTGTAGTATTGTAAATGAGATGGCTTTCTTGATTTTAGGTATTTCCCCTGGTGTCATATAGCAGTGTTATTGACTGTTAGATCCAGGAACTTTGCTGGATGTCCTTCTTGATGTGGATTTCTATCTTTATTGCTTTGTGTTAAATCGATATTCAGTATGATTTTATGTTTTTTTTTTAAATTAAGTCTTTTGTGGTCTATCATATGATCTATCCCAGAAAATGTACTTTTGAGAGAAGTGTGTAGTTAGCAGCTGTTGGAAGGAATGTTCTGGAGCTGTCAGGTGCATTTTATCTAGGCTGCAATTAACTTTGGGTGGTCTGTACACCATTAAGATGGGGTCCTAAAGCCTCTACTATGACTGTATAAAAGTCTATTTCTCTTTAAGTGCATTCATGTGTGTTTTTTTATATATTTGTGTACCCTAGCCCTGGGTGTTTAACTGTGACTGTTTTCTCTTGCTGAATTGATCTTTTTATTATTATATTGTGACCTCTGTTCCTCGTTTTAGTGCTTTAGATTTAAAGTCCACTTCATAGAAGTATGGTCATTCTGGCTCTTACTGAACTCCTTGTGTGAAGAACTGATTTCATACAGTACACCCAGCCTATACATTTCCTTAGAGGTCAAGGGAAATTTTTGTGAGCAACATTTAGTTGGTCTTACAATTTTATCCATTCATCTCTTTGTATATATTAATATAAGAAGTTAATCTACTTCTGAAGTGATCTAGGCAAGGAATCACAAGTATTTTGTAATTTGGGTTGTAAGTTTAATTTAGTAATTTTCTCCTAGTATCAGTGGTTCCTGTTTATTATTTTGATTCAAATGTAGCACAATTAATAAAAGCTCAGGAACAGATATTGGGGTTCAGCCTGAAGGCCAGAAAAGCAAAACAGCCAGTCACTGGCTCTTACCTCTACCTCAGTCTGAAATGGCGATCCTGCCTCCAGGAATCTCAGAGTGAGACTGTGTCTGAGAGTTGTCTCCACCCATTTAAAATCCTTTATAGTGCTGGGATTACAGGTGTGCACCACTACTGCCTGGTTTCTATGGCAAACTAGTGTGGGTACCGGGACAAAAGGTGTGTGTCACCACTGCCTGGCCTGTAAGGTTGACAAGTGGGGCTATTTTGCTCTCTGATCTTCAGGCAAGCTTTATTTATTAAAATACAAATGAAACACCACCACATTTTCCCCATAGATATGAAGAGATTTACACGAACATCTTGATTACAGAAAGATATTCTTAAATTTGTGCAGCATAATGTTACAATGATCAGAACAAAGACAAGGAGAAAATACTAACAAGAACATTTTATATTTGTGCTTCAATTCTCACATTTTAATGTTTTATTCTTTTGGTGGTGAAATCTGAATCCAGGGGCTTGGAAATGATGGGCAAGTCCTCTACTATAGACTTCATTCTTGACCCCACATTTAAAATTATTGAGGCCCCATTTTCTGTGCTATATGTGATATATTTATTAATGTAGTTACTATTATTTTTATTTTTTGTTCTTCATACTAAAGATACGAGTGGTTTATGCTTCACATTTCTGTTAAGACATTTTGAATTATTCTGTTATTATTAAATGTGAGTTTGCTAATTTTCTGAGAACTTGCCATAATGCTATTCAGAGCAGCTGTACCAGTTTGCACTCCCACCAGCAATGCAGAAGTGTTCCCTTTATCCCACATCCTCTCCAGCATAAGTTGTCATCAGTGTTTTTGATCTTGGCCACTCTTACAGGTCTAAGATGGAATCTCAGAGTTGTTTTGCATTTCTCTGATGTCTAAGGATATTGAACATTTCCTTAAGTGTCTTTCAGCCATTTTGGATTCCTCTGTTGAGAGGTCTCTGTTTAGATCTGTACTCCATTTTTTAAAAATTGGATTATTTGTTTTTTTTTCTTGATGACCAATTTCTTGAGTTCTTTGTATATTTTAGAGATCAGTCCTCTGTCCAATGTGGAGTTGGTGAAGATCTTTTCCCATTCTGTATGCTGCTATTTTGTCTTGTTGACCTTGTCCTTTGCTTTACACTTTTAGACATAAAGCAAAGAAAAATCAGGCTACAATTCACAATTCCAGAGTACCTATACAGCAAAGAGGAGCCTAAGAGAGACATATGTGGATCTAATCTACATGGGAAGTAGAAAAATATATAACTCAATAAAAAGAGAAGAATATATAGCTCAATAAAACAATTTTTAAAAAAGTAGGTTTGCCTCTGTTTTCCCTTTACCTTTAGAATTTCTGATGGCCTGGGTCTAGTAGAGATAGATTCTCTCAGCTTTTGTCTGGAAATGTCTTTGTCTCTCCAACATGAACTATAGTATTCTTGGTTGGCCTTTCCACTTTTTTTTTTCTTTACTACTGTGAAGATTCTGTGCTATTTTCTCTTGCCATGGAATGTTCCTGCAAATTACTGTACTCTAAGCAAATTAAATCTCTCAGACAGTATTTGTTGCTCATGCTCCTCTCCTTCCCTCTTCCTTCCCCCTCCACCCCCTCTTTCCCTCCATCCATTCTTTCCTTCTTCCCTCCCCTCACTCTCTCTATGTATTTAGTTATTTTTGTGCATGCATATAGAAATCAGAGAACAACCATCAGGAGTCAGGCCCCTTCTTTCACCGTGTGGGACCTGACATTGAACTCAAGTCACCATGCGTGGGGACAACCTCTTTTACAGTGAATTTGTTCATTTGCCTTGATGCTTTTTCTCTTTTATTCTCATGAATCTACCCTTTACCACTTACATTTGGGGCTTATTTATTATGGGGTATGTTGGTTGAATCGGAGTGGTGACTTTTGATCTTTTTGTGGCTACATATTAGTATCTTCTCTAGATTTAAGAAACATATGGATATCTCATTGTATCAAGAAACTTAAAAGTTTTTGTGGAGTTTATTAATTCTCGTATTTAATTAGTCTGCTCTTGATGCTCTCTACTGCATTCAAACTTTCACTTAGTTTATTTTTCAGCTTTCAGATTTTTGTTTTTCATTTCTATCTCTAACTTTCTGTAAGCTTATTGAGTCATGATGTGTTCTTCTTGAAGCTTTTTGAGTTTCCTTGGGTTAAGCTGTTGCATATCCATATGAGAACTCATCCATGCTCATTACTCTATGATCAATTTTTAGTGGCTACTAGATAATAATATTGACTATTAGGTAATAATTTCATGAAAGCTCTTATGCTTGCTGTTTTGTGGCACCATTGGAACATTCAGGAATTAAGTATTATACACCATCTAACTTCATTTATGCTTGTGTTTTGGAAGTTATAAACAAACTGCCAATTTTCTGGGCCACCAGTCACTTTTGCCATTTTAGCACTGCAGATGATGTTTGCAGCTCTGTGGCTATAACTTCAGTTTTAGTTAGCAGTGATGATGGTCGAACATGAGTCTCTCCGGCTGGTGACACACGAGCATCTACTCAGAGCAGGGACTTGTCCAGACCATCCACATGTAAGCATGAGTTGAGGATGGATGACTATATCACATGATGTTGGGTGTAGACGCACGATGCTAATGAGGGTTGTGCCTGACTTTTATTGCTGAAGGACCCATGCAATCCAAGAGTACAATATATCTCAGGCCCACTCTAATGCTGGCCATGATATAGAACAAGCCCTGAGTTTACTCCTCTGATATGGAAGTCTTTATATGATATTGGAAAGCTCTGTAAGCTCTGGTTATGCTGGGTGATTTTTTGTTTTTAAATGAATCCATTCTATGTTATCCTTATGAGCACAGGGGAGACTTCAGTTGATGACTTGTACTGGATTTTATATCATCGGGGTTGGTGCCAAACTTAACGGCAAAGGCCCTGGGGCAGCTATGCTTTCTTACTCCCCAGTGGAAGGAGTTTTGCTCCCTCTGCTGTTTGCTTTCACGACCCCATCCCTGGGATATTTGCCTAATCAGGTTCCAGAAGCTTAGTCCATAGCCACTGACCAACAGGCAGGCAGCAGTCATGGGGTTCTGTTTGGCCCTCGCTGTAGCAAGCCAGATCCTGGGACTCTAAAGACTAGATTTAATTCCTTTCCATCCCTAAAGCAAAAACTAGTTCTTTATACATCACATTTCTTATAGTTAGGGAAAGGATGACTTAGTGTAGTGGCATTTCAACTATATTTTAATAAATAAACACTGCCTGAAGATCTAAAGTAAAACAGACCAGATTATGGTAAACACCTTTAATCTCAGTAGCCATAATGATATATGCCTTTAATCCCAGTAGCCACACTAGTTGCTATAGAAACTGGGCAGAATATACCTTTAGTGATGGTGGTGCACACCTTTAATCTCTGTCCTTAGAGGACTATACGATGGGGGAAGACCATTCTCAGACACAGTCTCCTTCTGAGATTCCAGGAGGCAGGATCATCATTTTAGACTGAGGTCGAGGTCATAGCCAGTGGCTGGCTGTTTTGCTTTTCGGATCTTCAGGTCGAACCCCAATTTCGCTGAGTTTTTATTAATCATGCTGCACATATGCAACTCTTCCCTCCTGCCACTTTTCATGCAGTTTCTTGCTTTTTTCCTCTACTGACTGAACCCAGGCAATGTGGGCCCCTACTTGGTAGCTGGGTGCTTGATTGGCTGCTTAGATCAGGGTGTCAGAGATGATGGCTGGAGGGTTCCTCAGTTGTCTCTGTGCCCTATCGTGCTCATTAATGTTTATTGAGTGTGTTGCTTTCTAGAATATGCACTTAGAAGAACAGAGCTCATGTTCTCATGCATCCCATACTCTCATGGAAGAGCAGAAAATAAAAGTTATTAAGATAATAACCCTAATTTGTATATTGTTCTAAGGTGAGATACATGTTCTAAATCATGAAAATATTAATTAAGAAGCAACAAAGTAATTGAACCAAGACTAGTATATAAATGAGGGCTTGTTGAAGAGAATATTTCAAATTGTTGGAAATATTTCAATCTGTATTTCAATTTTTATAACATTTCACTTTAAAATTGTGTGTGGTTAGGCACTAGCCCCACAGTTATATTAGCCATATATAATGGGATATATATATATATATAATATTAGATAATAGCTATCTCAATAGATTATAAGAATTATTTAGTAAAATTCAACTCTTACTAATAAGACCTGTATATTTCTGATATGGGTTGTTCTTAAGAAAAATAATTAAAGAAGCTAAAAATACTTATTTTTCTTTTCCAGTGTTTTTCCTATTTTATAGAACATTCTATCTCTGTGTGTATATGTACATGAACACGCATGTACACCCACACATTTCTATCTATTGTGTAAGCTCTCATGTTTGCATTGTTTCTTGGGTTAATTTTGTCCAATAAGCATTATTTATGTATAATGAAGTCTATGTCTTCTCTATAGATCTATTTTAGTAATTTTATGTTTCCACGTGTGTGTGTGTATGTGCATGAGTGGACAGAGGACTGTGTGAGTACTGGTAGAGATCAGGAAATGCCCTGGGTCCCCTGGCATTGGACAACCATTGACATGTATGATATGATCCAAATCAAGTCTTGTACAGGAGCAGCAAACATCCTTACCATTTAGTCATCTCTCCAGCCAAGTAAATCTATGTCATATTTTATTGTATTGCTTCAGGATTTAAGTACATGGCTGAATTAATAGTACCAATGGCATAAATGCTCCCTTTACTACTGGAAATAATTTGGAGACGTCACAGGGCTTTATAATTGTGGCTGTGCTCTTGTCTGGATCCTTCCGTTATGACATCAATTTTCTGCCTACTGTGCTCTTGTTATTCTCAAGAATGAGTGTGGAACTTTAGGAGATGTTTCTTAGCATTGGTTGAGGTACCCGTATGGTCCTACTTTCAAGTTTGCTGAAGTTACATGTTACTAATGTGTAAGCATGTGTTCATTCATCTGTGCCTTTGACAGAAGCTCCCCTTTCTCATGAAGTATCACTCCATGTCTGTGGAAAGTGTCCAGGACCCTTAGTTTTGAAGAGCCATGACTGAGTTTGAGCATTCTGCAGGGATTTGACTATTGTGCCATTTAGTTCTCATTAACATATCATGACTATATCTATCATCACAAAGTAGCTGTTAGAATTACCCAGAATGGTAAAAAACTTACATACAAAACAATGGTAATCATAGACCTAAAGAGCACGAGTGCAGTTCATTGAATTCCTCCTTTATGCAGATATCTTTAATTCCAACAGCACTGGAGACATCCAGCGAACAGGTGAGGAAACTAAAGTCCTTTATGCTGTATATTTCTTTCCATTATGATGGTGTCAGTGATAGAAATGCTACATAGAGTTGTTAGACAGTTTGGAGATCCTAACCCATCATTTCTGGTTAGTAGCTCTGACTACTTCCTCAAGATTAAAGCCTGTTTTGATGGTTAGAAAATTAAAATGGCCAACGGGGTGATAATTTAAAGATTATCCACTAGATGGCATCATGAGCCTATCAGAATTGCTTGAACTGGGTATTTAATCACCAGTTAAATACTAATTAATTAAAGATGTTGGTAAATGGACATCATTGGAAAGATCAGCATCTGAGAAAGCTGAGTTGCCTGTTCCCCTTTTTTGGCACATGTTAAAGGAAGTACCAAGAGTAACAATCATGCTAAAGGCAGCAACCACAAAAGCTAAGGACAGCGTTGTTGGGTCCTCACTTGAATAACTGTGCTATAGCAAAAGCACAGGTTATAGTCTTACAATAAAATGTCCATAATATCTTATATAAATAACTAAAAATTCTTTTTATTCAACCAAATTACACATCCTCTTCATAAGCAAGTCCAGGAGAAAGGAAACTGGACAGGATAGTAATGCTTAAATCATTTTAGGCTTAACTGATAGTTGTCATATCCAGTCATCTTTTGGGAATGACTGTTGGTGGTAAAAACACTGGCATAGAATTTAGGGAGCAAGAATAGATTGAGGTATTATTGATTCTTACAAAACTAACTGATCCTAGAGCCCAGACAGTTCAATGGCTTCCACTTAACACACCCTTCCACTATGAGTTGTGCTGTTTTATTAGGATGTGCACTGTAGGGGTTGTATATTAAATGCATCATTGAACTTAAGATAATCTTAATAAATAGGAGAGTTTTCCATGTCATTCAAAGAACATCTGTATATTGAAAAATGTTCCCTTCATTTACTTTCTTGAGAAAGAACACACCCAAGTGAGCAGCTTGCACATAGTCATTCTGTGTATATTCTGATTATCAATGACTTGAAATGATTGATAGCAGCTTGCACATAGTCATTCTGGGTATATTCTGATTATCAATGACTTGAAATGATTGATGGCACAATAGCTTGCAAGGGAAACTCCTTACAACTGTGAAATACGTAGGCTTTTTGTTAGTAATTATTTAATGATTTTTATAAATGTACATGTCTGATAAAGTACAAAAATCACCCTCAAATGGCCAGCAAGTCTTGGGCAAGAACAAGAAAAGAAATCCCCAAGACAGAACATTTCATAACCACATTATCTAAAGTAAAAGGAAGAGAATTAAGAAAGCTGTCCTGCCAGGCAGTGGTGGCACACGCCTTTAATCCCAGCACTTGGGAGGCAGAGACAGGTGGATCTCTGTGAGTTTGAGGCCAGCCTGGTTTACAAGAGCTAGTTGCAGGACAGGAACCAAAAGCTACGGAGAGAAACCCTGTCTCGAAAAATCCAAAAAAAAAAAAAAAAAAAACAAAAAACCTGTCCTGTGTTATTTTTAGTTTCAAGCATTATTTCTGTTTGTGTAATTCAATCCTCTCTGTTAATTAGTAAATGGACAAAACTGAAGTCATTGAAGTCAGGCCACTCTTCTGAAATCAAAGGTCAAGTAGAACATTCACCATCAGGTTGCCTAGTTTTCAAGTGTTGAGTCATGCTGGCTAAAGGGCAGGGGTACGAATGGTAGGAGAGATGGATTCACACCTCACCCAGGTCATGTGAGTGGCAATCAGTTCATTTTGGCACTGGAGAGCTCTCTTGGTGTCTGAGTCAGAATTCCTAACCAATGGGAACAAGGGAAATTCAAGCTGCCCCCTTTAATTCAGTACGAGAAAAATGTGTGGAATGTTATTTGACTCACTGTGACCTCAATTCAGATAACATGCCTGGGCAGGTGAGGCCGCCTCTAGCATCCAGTAGCTGGAAGCACCAAGGGTACCTTGCAGTCTAACGTTTCAAGCACAGAAGCACTTGCCATGAGAAAAGAGTCTCCCTGGAGCTGATGAGGATTTCAGACAATGGGATTCATTTAAAAAACAAATCACCCACATAGCAGAGTATGTGATATCAAATAACGTCTCTTCCAAGAAGTGACAAACCTTGTCTTTGAGAACAGTTTTGACTTTTGTCAACAGGCCAAATGGAGGTAGCTTGGAAGGAACAAAGAATGACTTTAGAAGTCTGAAGAACTGGAAAAGTGAACACTACAGTACTCTTTTTTTTTTCCAGTTCCGCACTTTCCCTGACTGTGGTTAAGGGCAGGCTGAGGTGGAGAGCTGTTATGATTTGGTAATGTATGTGTCCTCTCATTAAAGGAACAAAATGTGACCACTTACATACTCCACTTGGTGGACTTTGGAAGGACCTGGCACACCATGTCTGGATATATCCACTTGAGGATGCCCAGATCTAAGAGCTGGGTTTTTGTTACTTTCTGTTATAAGAAATTCCAAAAATCACTTGAATTTATACTATTGATACTGAATCTATAATTTCATGCTATTTTCTTCAAAAATAATCTAATGCTCTATCTAATCTAATATATGGATTAATTTTACTACTAAAGTGAAATTCATCTCATTTGTGATAATGGGATTTGGCTTAACGTAAACACGAGAAAGGACTGAAAGGAAATCCATGTTACACTAAAGCCAAGTATGAAGAATTGACTCAATCCATTCTCCATCTTCTTCAGTTCTAGAATTATGTTATTTGGACCAATAATGCAAGATAAGAGACATAGACAGATAAGATGGGAAATTTTACAGGTAAAATTTCACGTCTTGTCCTTGACTTGGAAGCGTATAGCAGTTTCTAGAGAGAGCTAGGTGGAAAGCCTATGGCGTCTGCTTTTACTCCGTCAGTAGCAACTCACCACCATCGCTGCTCTTGAATTTCCAGTGAAGCTTTGATCACAGACGAGAGTATAAGTCACTACCAGAATATTAAGATATATCTTAGAAGAACAAGAGGACATCTGGAGAGATGTAGACTGGGAAGAGCCTGAGTGTTGGAAATAACCCCAGCTTTGCCTTTGGGAAGCTCATGACCTACTTGGGCTCCAGTTTCTCTGGTCATACGCGATACAGTCACATCAAAGTCTTAGAGGTCTGAGAGGCAGAGAATTTCCACCCGGCCTGTCTAGTGGGATCACAAGGGGCTTTGAAGATTAGGTCCTTGAAGTAAGGCATGGTTGACTCCTCAGGGCTTATCATAGGACAGACCTTAACTAAAAGAGGTCAGGCTTATCAAACAGTAACTCTGAATGGGAAAGTAAAATTTGGATTTTTGAGAAATCATGAATAAAATATTTGCGTGAATATATTCCAAGTATTTATCTGACAACCCCAGACATATTAGGAAGTTGATATTTATTTGTAGGAAAAATGATCTAGCTCCCATGGTGGGAATTTTAGTAAAGAGTATAAAGTGGGAGGTGGTGGGGGTGTGTGTTTCAATTGTTTGCCTTACTTCCTTTCCCCCAATCTGTATCAGTTTGAACTGAGACTTGTTTTTATCATCTGGCTGGAACTCTTAGATCATGAAATACCTAGTGCTGTAAGGAGATCTCAGTTAAAACAGCTTAAAGCAAAAGGAAGTATAGGGCTTACTCAACAGAAGGTCTGCAGCAAAGGGCTCATAAAAGACTCACAGTTTCCCTTTACTCTTCAAGATGTTGGTTTCCGCTTTTAGAACTTGTCTTTTTTTTTTTTTTTTTTTTTTTTGGTTCTGAAATAGCTAGATTAGACATTCCTATATGTTTCCAAATGAAAGGCAGACACATCTGCCTATCTTTCTGAAAGGAAGAAATGTCTTCTCCAGGCATTTCTTTCCTAGTAGTCTCCAAGAAATCATTAGGCTGAACCATATTACATGACCACACCCTAGCCAGAGAGAGGCTGCAACAGAAGTTTTAATGTTTTTGTCTATTGGAGGAGGCAGCTTTGGTAAGTTTTGGAAGAAGCATAGGGAAATTGTTGTGAGAACATGGGTATCATAGCTGTCATTTTCAGGAAAGCTTTCCTTTCATGATAAGTAGTATCATTCATGATACTTGAAAAAGTAAGCAATGTTTCTTTTTTCTTTCCTCTCTTTGGGGGAGGATGCAGTTCTTTTGAAGGACATTGTACATTGGACGCTCATCAAAATAGGAAGAGGTCTGTGTCAACCTTCACATAGCCCTTTGCCATGCTATGATTTTATCTGAATGAGTAGAGATAGAGAGAGACAAGTGTGAAGATTGTTCATCCAGAATAGGGCAGAGGAGCTGGGAAGACAGCCCGATTGGCAAGGAAAGAGACTTAAGTTCAGTCTTCAGAACCCATGTGAAGCAGCCAGGCAAGGGGGCTCACACTTGTAATTCCATCCCTAGCAGGTGGAAACAGGGGGATCCCTGGGGCTTTTTGGCCAGCCAGGCTAGTCTACCATGTGACTCATAGGCCAGTGAGAGACGCAGTTTTAAAAAGCAATGTAGATGGCACTTGAGGCATAACAATTGAGGTTGTCACTCAGCTTCCACATGCCCATGCACACATGGACATACAAAGAATAAGGCACAATCCTACCTAGGGTGTATACAGAAATGTCAACAAAAGCTGGTAGGATCATTTTGTGGGGAGGCTTTTCCCCTGTCGGGATTCATCCCAATGTTGTGGCACTCCTAAGCACACCATTCGCAGAAAGGCGGTAATAGAGATAACTTTCCTTTGATATCAATGACTTCTCAGGTGTACCAGACGCTTGCTTTCACCTCCGGCTTCTGTGATGAGGGGAAGCAGGGCAGTGTGTGGGGAATGCCTAGTTAGTCTCATGACCCATGAAACAGCCCTGACCTGATCCTAACCTGGTTTGTGTGCCTTTGTTTATCACGTAACAGGGCATGCATGCTCTGTCAAAGTGCTCTGAAAACACAAGTAGCCAAGCCCATTCCCAAAAGCCTATCTAAAATTCCAGGTGGCACACCAGGTGTCATATGTGGAGAGCAAGTGGTGAACAGCTTTGGTACGCTAGACACAATGCTGTGTATCCGACATCTTGGATTTATTTAATTTTAAAACAACTTACTGAGTTATTTATTTTTAGGCTATTCATTCAGGGTCTTATAATCTAATGGACACCAACAACACAAGAATTATTGCCAATGACTCTGTCTGTAAAGGAACACATGTAGATGTTTTGCAATTGCTAGATGGATGTCCCCCTCCCTGCTTAGGCTGTAACTATGTGTACTGAAACAGAATTTCTGTTTCAGGTTGAATTTTTAAATCTGATTCTTGTACCCCAAACAGAGCTCATGATTATTAGTGAGATAGCTAATCAGATACTAAGAGTGAGTTCTTATTTTCTGCTGCCCCTGGCAAGGAGAGACACATTCTTTGCAATTGCTATTGTACCATCTAAGCATGTTCTCTGGTAGGGTGGTCAACCTTCCCTCCCTCCTTTGAGCGATAATGATACAACAGTGGAGATCAAGTCTCTGCATACGTAGGAGCTAAGCAGTGCCTACTACAGCAATCCCTGGGGAATGAGAGGAGGTCCGACTTTGGTCCTTCGATGGAAGAAGGGGGGACACATGACCTTTGAGTGCTCCTAACCTAATCCAGTAAACTTAAAATGTAGCACAGAATGGACCAGATATCTTGAGCTGTGTGCTTGCTCTTGAGGAACTATGAAGTTCATAGGAGGGGTGCAGCGGTCCCTGGAACTGAAGGGTTGGGTGCGGAGGAAGTCCAGCTCAGAGTATGATGAAGAAATCAAAGTGATGGACTGCAGTCAGCTCTGGAAGAAAGATGTGGAGGAAAGGATTTAAAGGTGAAGATTAGACTGAAAAACTGCTACATGGAAATTCTCTTTCTAGATGTGTGTTTTCATTTTAATTTCATTCATGGTAGAAAGTCCCTTGATGGTGTGTTCAAAAATTAGATACCATTATATATTCAATAACTGTTGGCTGAAAACTGTGTGTATGCTTGTAGACAAGATCGGAATGAGTTAGAACTGCAATGGGGACAGGATGGGAAGCCACCGGAAACGAGAGAAGTGAGAACAAACATCTATGTGTTTATTCTTTCCCTTCATCAGAAGTATATCATGATGGGGAAGCTTGAGGCAGAGGAGAGCAGTTGATTTCTTGACCTACAAGAAAGCAGAATGAAGGGGAAGAGGCTGGTCCTCTGATGGTCCTTCCCTCACATTCCATGTGGGCCTCAGCCTGTGAAATGGAGTTGTCTACATTAGGCTGGGTCTTCCCGTCTCAGTCAGTCCTCTATATACATGCCCCCCTGCCCCGACATACCAGAGGTGTGCCTTACTTCTCTTTGTGCTTCCAAGTCCAGTCAAGTACATAACAAAGATCAGCTATCTCAGGCTGCTTTGAGAGAAAAGACACATTGAGCCTAGATACAGATGTTTGCTGCTGTAGCAGAACCTAGAGATTCTGTACTAGTTAGAAGTGGTCTTTTTGCCTGCCATTGTTTGAAGCTTAGAACACTAGGTGGCATGGGATGCAGAAGGGAAGGAAAGACGAGGTGGCATAAAATGCAGGATGGAAGGGAAAGGACAACAGATGGGGGTAGATCTCCCCTTACATGAGCCTGGAAAGGGAATTTGTGTTATTTAGAAAAACTTGGGTCCAGATTTCAGAGATTAGTTTGTGAGCTCACAACAGTTTACTTTGCTTTAGAAATCAGCTTGAGTGAAATATTCCTGGTGAGTGATTTGCTGCTTTCTTATGATACACACAGCTCTGCATGTGTCTATGAGATCACTGTTACAGCAAAATTAAGACTGTTCTTAAACCCCCAGGGGTTTGTTCTTGAGTCCAGTCTATTGTTATTTATGTCTTTGCTTTGAACCACAGAATGGTTTTTCTGTCGTAACCTTATTGTATTGAGTAAGATTTTATAGAAACGGGACTACAGTCTTCACTTCAGTCTCTCTCTCTCTCTCTCTCTCTCTCTCTCTCTCTCTCTCTCTCTCTCTCTCTCTCTTCTTCAAGGCAGGGTTTCTCTGTGTTGTTTTAGAGCCTGTCCTAGAACTAGCTCTTGTAGACCAGGCTGGCCTCGAACTTACAGAGATCTACTTGCCTCTGCCTCCTGAGTACTGGGATTAAAGGTATGTGCCATCACCACCTAGCTGCTTCAGGTTTCTTAAGCTAAACATAAAATGATCTTGGTGGTAGTTCATTTTGTTTTATATGTTAGAACCTTATTTCTTGGTGGTAGTTCATTTTATTTTATATATTAGAAACTTGTTTCTTTTTGTTGTCTAATAACATGCCACTGTTAATCTATTACCTGTTGGAGCATCTGGATTACTTCCATTTTTTGCTAATTGTGCATAAAATTGCTATGGAGTGTTTCCAGGTTCTATATATATATATATATATATATATATATATATATATATATATATATATATATATATATTTGTGTACAAGTCATTGCATGAACATATGTTTCTGTTTCTTTTGTATAAATACTTAGAATGGAATGTCTGGATCATATGCTTTAACTTTTTAAGAAACCAAAAGTTTCTTCTAAGTGATTATGCCATATTCCATTCCAGCAAGGTTCCTGTTACCTAGCATCCTCATTAGCATTTTGTAATTCCCATCATTTTAATTATGGCCATTCTAATGGATATTCATGACTTTTCGTTATAGTTTTAATTCCCACTTTGCTGATGAATATATTTCTAGGCCATCTCTTGCCTACATTTTTGAGGTATCTGTTCAAGCTCATCATCTATTTTTATTGGATTTTCTCTCCTTCGCTTTCTCCCCCCTTCCTTCCTTTTTTTTTTTTTTTTTTTTTGGTGGTTTGAGACAGGGTCTCATACAGTCCAGGCTGGTCTCAAACTCATAGAACTAAGGATGCATAGAACTGCCTCCTGAGTGCTGGAATTCTAGATGTGCACCATCAGGCTTAGCTAGGTTCACTGCTTTCTTATAAATTCTGAATGTGGGTTCTTTGTTGAGTATGTCCATTGTGAGCACTTTTTTAATACTTTTCTGGCTGTTCATGCTTAACAATGTGCTTTAAAAAAGGAAAACTAATTTTGGTACATCCTACATGTAATTTCCTTTGACATTTCTCTTTTTTTGGGGGGGTCCTATTCCAGATATCTTGACAAAACTTAGTATCAATAGAATCTCATCCTTGTTTTCTTTAGAAACTTTATTGCTTATACTTGTATTTAGGTCTGTGACAATTTGGAGGTGATATTTTTAGTATTTTGAGATATGAAGGATTTTCTTTTAAAAATATGTGGCTATCAAAAACCATTCCATGCTATGGTTTGAATGTGGCATGTTCTCTCTGAGGCTCATGTTGACATTTAATCCCTATTGCAGGGCATAAAAAGGCTGGAAACTTAAAGTTTTATGTTTAGAGGTAAGGCCTTTGCAGTGTGCTTAGATTCGACAAGGTCATCAAGGTAGAACTTTGGCTCTGGTGGGTCCCGAAAATGAATGTGGGATGCCAGCTGAAGATATACACATGGGTTCCCTGTTGTTCACCCTGAGATTTCTTCACCGTCTTGATACTCTACCAACCAGAAGGCCATCATAAGATGAGGTCCCTTGACCTTGAACCTCTGGAACTGTGAGTTCAGGCATTTAAACTCATCTGTGGCAATGTGTTACTTGGTGTGGGAGGTCCTTTTGTCTATGTGCTTTTATTGGTTAATGAATAAAGAGCTGGCTTGGCCTATAGCATGGGAGGAGGAGGGCAGAGTCAGGGAGACACCATGGAGCTATTACCAGAGATAGATACTCGTTGGAATTTTAGCTGGTAAGCCACATCCATGTGGCAATATACAGAATAACAGATGAGTTAGTTTAGGATATGAGTTTAGCCAGAAATACGCTAAAGCTATTGGCCAAATAGTATTGCAAACGATATGGTTTTCTGAGTGGCTTATTTCATGACTGGGCAGCCGAGACAAACAAGCGACCCTTCCCCCAACAGTTATTGGCAACAGAAGTTGGTCTAATGCATTCTGGAGTCTCCGATTCTCCTTGCCATGTTTGCTCAATGTCACGGACTAAAGAAGTATGACTGTTTCTGGCCTCTGTTCTGGGGCTTTCGCCCAGCAGTGCGACATCATCCTGATTACTATGGATGTCATCTTGATTGCTATAGATAGCATGAGTTCCCCATCTTTCTTCTCTTTCAAATTTGTTTTGGCTTTTCCAGATCCGTCAAATCTATAAGGGAATTTCTGAATCATCATGTCAGCTTCAGTGACGAGGCCTCTGCTGAATTTTGACGGGGCTTGCTCTGAATGCATATATCAATTCGGGTAGAACTGACATCAGAACAATCGAATCATTCAATGAACTTATGAACTTCCAATGAACTACAAACTGAAGTCTTTCAATAAAACCCTTGAACATGTTTTCTTTTAACTATTCATAGGATTCTTCCTTAGTTCCTCTCAGCAATGCTCTCCAGTTTTCCTTGAGAACTGTCCTATGTCCTTTGTTATGTGTGCTCAAAGGGTGCTGTCACTTTTAGGTGCTCCTACAAACAGAAGTTTAAATTCTAATTTTTCAATATTTAGTACTAGCATACAAAACAAAATTGAAGTATTAAGTTACACATTAATTTTCATAGTTGTGTTGATTCCTTTACAATTTTCTACATAGATTCTCATGCCATCTATAAGTAGAATTCAGTTTTCTTCCTTTACTTCTGATGTTATTTTTGTTTCACTTGTTTCTTCTTTTCTTCTCTCAACGTTATACAGTTAGTTTTTGCTCTTGTTTATAAGGGGTGGATTGATGGCCCACAGCACATGAAAATCTTTGTATTGGAGTGACAGGAAGAAGAGAAAATGAGCCTAGAGAATCCATAGGAGAAAGTAGGTGTATCTGACATTTTTGAATAGAAGTTTGTTTTGATTTTTAAAGGAAATTTCTCAAAAGATTTAGCATATATATTAAACTGTTACTCTTTGAAAGGCAGGGTGGTAGCAAATAGAAAAAATAAAATCAAGACATGGTGAACAGACAGATTTAGAGTTAGGAAGCAAAGGTCAGCTGCTGCCTATTTTGTTGTTGCTCTTGCTTTCTGGAACATTCACGTTGAAACACCTTAGACGTAGTTTCGCAGAAAGAGAAATATATTAGAAATATGAAGAAACTGTGTTGTTTTGGCTGGAAACTATTGTAAATGTCAGAACCTTTAGTGATTGTTCAAATAGGTAGATGAATGCCAGTCAGTTCACAGGAAACGTCACTCAAATCCCCAAGCATTTTCTTCTGAGCCCAGTGCAGGCTGCAGAAGCAGCCTCTATCTCCAGACTCCATTGCTGGATTCTTTTCTCTTTTTCAACAGTAGCTTCCCTGTTCCAATACTCTCTTTCCTATTCCTTCCTAATAGCAGTTCTTAAGAAACTCTGACAGTTTTTCAGTTAGAGCCCTCACACAGGTTGTCAGCCCTCACACATGTACAATATAAACAATAATACATCAACTCAGTAGGATGTGTGTGTATAGATACAGATGAGCTCATGAGGGATGGGGTATGAGAGGAGTCGTATCAGGGTGGGATGGGCGGAAGTGATATATAATGCTTACATATGAAGTTTCCCTAAATGATTCAGAAAAGAAATATACAATAAATTATTAGAGAATGAATTTGAACTTCAGTCTGAGTTTGAGGTAAAGGTGCTTGTCACTACACTCTCTTGATTGACTAATGTAGTAAGTGAGGAGCTGTGGGCCGCTTCCCACCGCTCAGCTCCCAGCCACCGGCTAACTTTACCAGAAATAATTACACGGAAACTGTATTCTTTTAAACACTGATTGGCCCATTAGTTTTAACCTCTTATTGGCTAGCTCTTACATATTGATCTAACCCATTTCTAATATTCTGTGTAGTACCACGAGCTGGCTTACCAGGAAAGATCTTAACCTGCGTCTTTCTGGAGTGGGAGAATCATGGCGACTGACTGACTCGGCTTCTTTCTCCCAGCATTCTTTTCTGTCTACTCCGCCTACCTAATTTTCTGTCCTTTTAAAGGGCCAAGGCAGTCTCTTTATTTAACCAATGAAATTAACACAAAACAGAAGACTCTCCCCCATCAGACTAATATCATTGCCTGTTTTATACGTGATATAGATGCTGATTTTTCTGACTCTATGATGCTAGATTGCATATTCCTTGGATATGGGGACATAGTCACCATCATATTCCCTACCCCAATGTAGAACATGGCTGAAAGTAAGTACTCAATGGTCAGATTGGTTGAAATACCAATACAACTATGCTTGTATTTATTGTCTGTATTCATTCACCAAACAGTTTTTTTTTTTTTCAGTAGTTGAGTACATAGGTCCAGAGTGGGTGTGCAGTCTATTTGAGACAGTGATGCAACCTGTGGGGGAAAGAATGAGTAAGAGCAACTTGGTCTTGGGAAGCCAGTGAAGGCTCCCTGAGGGAGAGAGAGTTTGACGTTATGAGTGATGAGTCCAACGGAATGAAGAAGATAAAGGCTCAGTCCTGTGCAAGACTAGGATTGAATGTAGGTGATACAGGCACGAAACCCTACATAGCTCAATACGGTCAGGAACGTGAGGCAGAGGGTGCAAAGGTGCCGGTTTTGAGAGGACTATGTTCTGTCAAGACTTCGTCCTGAGATAGTTAGCCAAAGTAAGTAATTAGCTGATGTGGGATCTGACTATTAATTTAGAAAGTACCTCCTGGCTTCCATGTGGAAAGTGACTGAAGGGGGATAGGACATCACTCAGGAGACAACTGCTGGTTCCTGACTTAAAATGATGGCACACTGCTCTACAGAAGGGAGGATTAGGGTAAAAATAAGAGTTTAGACTCTGAATAATAGAGAAAATTGCTAATGGTGAGCCTTGGACTCGGGGGTTTGAGGGAAGGGACAGTTGGCAATGTCAAGGAATGTACTCTTGAAGTCAGGTGCAGGGTTAGCTTGAGGAGAACTTGAGGTGACTCTCCTCTTAGGCTCTTTAAGGCCTATACCCACTTACTTATTCCACCATTATCCGTCACTACCCCTACTGTTTCTTCATAGCATCATCATTTTCAGAGCCATATTCATCATTGATTTCTTCTCTCGATCCTAGTTGACAAGGCTTCTGGATCTCTATATTTGAGACAGTGTCTTGCTGCATAATTCAGGCTTGCCTGGAGCTGGGATCCTCCTCCCTAGGACTATGAGTGCTGGGATTACAGATATCAGCCTCCACGCCTGACTCAGCAAGGCTCTTTCCCTAAACACGGTCTCTTGCTTCATCTCGCTCTTCCATTTGCTCAGTGACAACTCGACTCTGTAGATCCCCATTCTCAGATGTCTGCACTGCTCCCGCATGCAATGTGTCTGGCACTTGAAATGACAGCAACTCTCTTTCAGTGTTTCTGCCACCATCTCTCTCAGTCCAAACATGTTCATACCCTCTTCTCCAGTCTTTGTCCTTTTTTGCCTTATGTATTTTCAACTCAGGGAAGCTTTTCGGATGTTCTCTCTGCTCCCTAGAGCTTCAAACTCTTCAGTTCAGACGCGAGTTGCTATGAACTTTCTAGAGCTACCTTCCAAAATCCAGAAATTTCTCTTGCCCAGAGATTCCCTGGTACATAATATGATTTGACTCGCTTTCTTGTCTTCTGTCTTCTCTACACATCCAAGTTGTAGGCTCTTTAAGGTTGAGATAGGAGGCTACTTCTCGAGCTTGGGATATGCATGCTGAATGAGGAAAGCAGGTTGGGGCCAGTTCACAGTTCATGGTGACATTTCTTCTAGGTGTGGTAGGATGCTGGCTGTACCAATCTGGGCATTTGACTATGGCATCTGGGACATCCTGCTGGGCTATAGCAACTACTGCAGAGGTCACTTTCTGCTTCCTACCCTCACGCTCATCATTGTTCTTCATCACACTGATAAGGCTGAGAGAGCCTTCTATATTAGGAAGGCATGCTACAAGCCATTTGTCCTACAGGAACCTGGAGGAAGCCCTTGTGTCCAGCCTGACAGCTCCTATAGTCTTGTTTTTTTCTCCTTTGCTACACAGTTGATTCTTTCTGTAAACCACCACACTTTACAGGAACCAGACTTTCATAATAAGGTTTATTTCAAGTTCTGTGCATTTCTGGCAACAATATTCTTCTTTACTATTCTTCCTACCCCAGCGAGGAATAACTGTGTGCCCTACATTTGTATAATTACCAGGACAAATATACATGCTAGGGAAGAGATGGAACATCAGAGACTGACCTCAGCAGAACAATAGCGGTTCATCTGAGGGTAACCTGTGCTCTTAGAGTGTTATACAAAGGAGTACTTTCTTTCACACATAGGTGATCGTGCCCTCAATTCTTCGTTGCTTCCCCCACTGCTCCAAATCCTCTCTCCCAAGAAGGATGCTTTATGTGGATAGCACCACCAGAACATTTCTGCCAAGCATTCATTCCTCATGACTCTAGGCAATAGTGGAACACACGCAAGAAACCATGGGAAGAAGGAGGGGCTCAGGGCTTCTGCCCTCACTGTCTTGCTGCCTTCCAGCTGCTACAGGAAAGAGTCATCCATCTATAGCAAAGGGCACTCCCTTCTGCACTCCAGCTCTCTACACTCTGTCTGGCCAGTCTTTCCAAGGTCAGTAATGATAACAGGCTCTGTTTCTGCTACACTTAGACTTCCCTTGATGTTCTCTTTGCCCTGTTCATTGAACCCCTTTGTTAAGTTTGTCGGCATGCCCTGGGACTGCTACGCGGATCCTAATTAATGTAATGCCCATTCAGACTTAACTTACCTCTTCAATAACAGAAGTGGATTCCCGTGGCTTTCCTTCCCATGGTACTCTACGGGATGACCGACCACTACAAAACTACTAATAACCCTAGTTTACAAAAGACAGAAAGGAGCCGGACTCAGTACTTGTGTGTGAACCCAAGGTTACTTTTAAAAATCCATGCTTCCAGACATGAAACCTGTTACCGCAGGTGTTCTGAGTTTATTTTTATGTTTGTGTGCTTTGAGCTTGACCCTTCTCCTTGTAGGGTTCCCAATTAACTATGACGGATTGCGACTGTGTTATCTTATTACCAGAGTGGAAGTACACTGGCTGGACTATGCCTGTCTAAACCACAGGGAAATGACTCTGACCTTACACCTGTAAGATACCAATGGAAATCTCTCTTTGTGCATCAGTTAGCTTGTCACTGGAGGGTGGATGTGACAGATAATCCATGAGGACTTGTTTCTGTGCCATCACTCAGGGTAGCGTGGAGCTACCTGCAGCCCTTTTCTCTGCTTGCAAAGGGCAGCGTTCATACTCTGAGCTGAACAAACTATCGGTCACCAGATTGCATCCGAGAGAAACTTTAACCAGGGGCCTGAGTGGAGTTCACTGTTCTTAGGAGGCCTTGGGTGATCTCGGTTTTAATACATCGGTCTTCATAGATCATGGTCCTGAAAGAAATTTCTAGGCTATTTCTAAGTTATTTTAGCTGGTTATTTTCTCTGCCAGTCTGAAAAATCCACACTCTGCTCCTTCCTTCTTCATGATTTCCTCCCAATAAAAACAGTCATTTCTTTCTCTCAGAGTACATTAGAGCAGCCTCTCAGGGAAGGAGGTTTTTCATCCACATGTTAAGATTACAGGGTCCAGCAGGGCCAGCAAATGCAACCCTGGAATGAATGTCTCCGAAACAGAAGTCCTGGCCCAATCCTGTCACACACATAAAACAAATGGCCCGGTGGAAGCATCATGTAAATCACTCAAGAGAGAGTGCCAAATTGTTCACTGCATTCCTTCCCCAATTCAAAACTCAAACAGCCCAGTGCTCTAAACCCTCACCTAGAAACCGGGGAGGGAAAACGAGCTGTGAATAATTATGGGGGGAGTGTGAGGGGTGGTGGGACCTGAAGGGACCACCTGCTAATCTGCGTTCACACAGTATTTTGTATCCAGCTATGAATCAAAATTCTTGAGTTCGGTTTATGGCTTTAAAGACCCCAAAGTACTGTTGCCATCATCACTATTAGTTACCAGGGATGGAGCCAAGACTTGTAAGAGCGTCTATACTTCTTAAAGGATTGTCGATCGACCTGGATTCGATCTGACTTGGGGCATCGGTGTAGGTGGGTTTCAGGTGCCAGAGTTAATGGGTAGTACAGTCTATTACAGTCTTGGGAGAAAGGGTTTTGGTTTCTTAAGCCGTTGTGTGCCCAGGGGAAAGAGAAATATCATGTTATATATGACTAGGGAAAGGCCCTTTTTGAAATGACCTTTGTTAGTGTTTACAAGAAATGATTTTTGTAGTGGGGACAAATGACCTGCCCTGTCAGGTATAGGAAGGAGGTGGGGGCTGGATCTGAAGCACTCCTAAGATTGGAAAGAGATTGGTTTCCTTCCAAGGATCCAGCTTTAACAGCAGCAGCATGAAATAGATCATGTGCGTATAGAATCTTATACTGAAATGCAAGGTTTAGTTCAGGATTTTATGTTTCAGAGCTTTATGACTGGTACAACAAAGTGTCACAAACTGGTTGGCTTCGGAGAGGAGAGATTGATAGTGTCGCAGTTCTGGGGAGCAGAAGCAGAAAATCAGGATCCCAGCTGGGAAAGGGCATCATCAATGGGATGGTGGAAGCATCTCTCTCCAGAAAAACAAAAGCTTTTCTGTGAACAAATATGGCCTTGGGAGGACCCGTTAAAATAAAAGCCACAAGATAAAGTGAGAAAACTCCCAAATTTCCATATACAAAGGATTGCTGGGGAGAGACTAAGATGGTTGGGGATGGCTAGGAACAAAGAAGAAGCGACCAGCCACATAGAGTGTGCCGCCATGGTCCCCAGTGGTGTGCTTTTGATGCAGGTAACACTAGCATCTTTTGCCACTTGGTCATAAAATGCATCTATACCACCAACTTCCATGAGAAAGATGCAAATTTAAAAGCTCCAGGAAGGCACTACCCATGTGATGCCCTGGGATGAGATCTCTATACCTCCCAAATCTGCGTGTATTCTAGATGTTGCAAGCTGTGACCAGTTAGTATATGCTATTACTCCATGACCTGACTCCACAGCTGCTCCACGTGGGCCCACATGCCATATTCTGGATTTGTACCACACTGTGTGTACCCACTCTTCTAACCCGAGAATGTCTTCCATGGGCAGTTTGTGGAGTCCTGGTTATTTTACAGCTTCTAGCTCTGAAGCTGTCCCATAAGTGCCTGTGTCTTGGACTTCTAAGATAAGATGCCAGTCAGCCCATGAAGCTGCTCAAGCAGCCTGGATAGCTGGACTCAGTACTTGGCTCTGTGTTTCCACGGTATCAACTGTGAGCACATACATGCCAGCCCCATGCTGCCAAGGGCTAGACTGAATCCTGGGCGAGGATCTTTGGTTCTTTTCTGGGCCCACCTGCCCTCCACACTTTGGGCAAAGATTCTTCTATTTTTGTGAAGTAATTTGAGGAGTATTGGCATTAACTCCCTGAAATCTGGGAGAATTCTGTGAAATAAACACCTGGCCCTGGTCATTTTTTTTTCTTTTTTTTTTATTGAGTTCTACATTTTTCTCCGCTCCCCTTCCTGACTCTCCCCTCTGCCCTTTAACCTTTCCCCAAGGTCCCCATGTTCCCAATTTACTCAGGAGATCTTGTCTTTTTCTACTTCCCATGTATGTTAGATCCATGTCTGCCTCTCTTAGGGTCCTCATTGTTGATTAGGTTCCCTGGGATTGTGAATTAGAGGCTGTTTTCTTTGCTTTATGTTTAAAAGTAAGTACATATGATATTTGTCTTTCTCAATCTGGGTTACCTCACTCTATATGATGTTTTCTAGATCCATCCATTTGACCACAAATTTCAAGATTTTTTTTATGCGGTGTAGAATACTATTGTGTAAATGTACCACATTTTCCTCATCCATTCTTTTGTAAGCCATAGAAGTGTTAATGCCAAATGCGAGCCCATTGATTGGCTGGTTTTTTTTTTTTCTACCAGATAGTCTAGAACTCATTGCCATGGTTTACTGATTTGAACATGGCTGCAAAAAGTACTCCCCAAAGCTTGAGATGTGAGATTTTAGTCATAAAGGCACTTATAGCATTGACAATGATGATCAAGGAGGGAGATCTGTACTCAAGAGCTGAGGGCACCCACAACCTCATGGGACCTTATAACCACTTATGTAATGTCTCTTCAAATATTTAGTGCCATTATATATTTATTGCCCAACTACTTGTTATCTAAACCTGCCTTGAACTTGTTTATATTCTGGCTTTTACAACTGGTTCAGGTAATGCATTCCATATGTGTACTTCCCTTCTAGACTAGAAGGGCCTTGTTAATTTGGAGCCTATATTTTATCAAAACTGTTGCTGACATTGCTGAGGGATTTCGAGGGCTGATTGTCCCATAAAGCCTACAGGGAGAAAGTACTCTGAGGAAGTCCTTTGCAAAATAGATGTTTGGGTAGCTTTTTACCAAAGCAACATAATCAGACAATACATTTCTGTGATTTCAAGCCACTATACCTTTCTGGAGTAGAAACAGAACAAAACAAACAACTCTGTATGGCCTATCAGGTAACAGACTTAACAGATGCACTAGCCAATATGGCATACTTCCCGTAGAGGTTAACTTGTCACATACTCTGTTATCAATTTGCCTTCCTCTACTAGAACATCAGTCCTAAAGATTCATATGGACAGTAATCATGTGATAAACATTGTTCCTTAAATGAAGCTGTGTAGACGTTAAGAGCCTAAAACCTAGCCCGAGGCTGCCCCCCTCTAGTGTCAGACCTGAGGGTCCTCCATGGAGCCTGTTCTTCTTTGGAGATGGAGTTTTGACTGTTTTCGATACAAATCTTTGGAGTACAGCTTACATGTGTGAGATTATTGAGGGCTTCTCAACATAGCGAGAAAAACAAGGCATGGATAATGGCCAGCTTGCAGATGAGCAAATAGACCCAGAAAAGCAAATGAGTGTGCTCATGGTCATATTGATTGAAAGCTCCTTGTAGATTCCACACTAGACCAAGTCATTTTAAACTCTTGACCACAACTTAGAAAACAGAAGAACATTATGATCCCCGACACCAATGTACATCCACACAATTGAAAGCTTCAGAAAATAACATATGTGTGTATATGTATTATACATGTGTGTATTATATATACATGTGTATTATATATGTGTGTGTGTATGTGTGTGTGTTCTGCACAATTCCCTTGCTCAATCTTTTCTCCCCTTTCAGAATTGAAAGAAAAGTTACTTCATCCTCTTTGGGGATTCTTTGAGGTCCCCTAATTAGGGGTGCAAAATGCTTTTTCTCAGCAGGAGTAAGAGCACAAAAAAGTCAGAAGAGATGAAACTTAAAAGTTTTTGCAAAATAAGAAGGGGAAAGGAATCCAGGCCTGGATGACTGGATGATCTGGGCAGGAAGCAGTTAAGGGACCACGAGATGTGCCGAGCTGCCAAGACCACCTCCATACTCCTGCAAGATTAGACAGAGAACAGATGTGCAGCGAGCCAGAGGCCTTCAGAGGAAGATAGCGATGACATGCAGTGACCTTGTCAAGGGCCTGACAAAGGGACCCCGAGCTTTTTGAAGTCATAGCAGTTGGCCCATTTTTTATGGACTCTCCAAGGTTATATGGACTCTTTTTTCCCCCAGCAGAAAATGTTTAATTACAGCCAGTTGTTTACAAGGAAGGGAAGTGAGCCCAGTGGGGGCTATCAGGGTGACTGCACAGAAAATAAACAAAGGGTGACTGCACAGAAAATAAACAAAGGAGCCTGCAAAGCAGCTGAGCTTTCCTTGAGTCCTCTGTGACTGATAAGAGTCCCATCATGCCTGGAGAGGACTTTTGTCTATTTTGCTGAGAGTGGAGATATATTGAGGCAAAGATGTCCCAGGATAATCCTCCTGCATTGTCAGGAGTTTGGTCAGGGTCTCATTTGAAACTGTCCATTCCAGCAGTGAGGCAAGCGGGGACTCTGGCTTACCTTTGCTTACAGGGAAGCATTGGGTCCTACGCGTCCATGGACATTACCACAGGGACTCTTGGATATGGACTAACTATTGGTGGATCTTCAAGCTAAGATTTTGAGAAGGGCCTCTTACTGCATCTCCTATAAGATGACCTCTATTCAGAGGAGGCCTAGCTCGAGTGGAATGTGAGCCAGAGAGGAAGATGAGGGATTCAGTACACCTCTGATGGGGTCTTGTGGACTCAAGGACATCTAGAAAATCTAGATTGGACATCTAGCCTCTCCTAATAGAAGAAATTTCCCTGGATATCTATGTCATGTCTGGTTCCCTGGGGAAGGAACAAGGCATTTTAGAAAGGTATCTACCTAAGGTAAGACACTTGTCCATGGAGGCATGGAAACCTCCATGGAAGGACACCCTGTGCTCTAGGTTTGGGAAAAGGAGTAGGATGTCTTGGGCACATGAGGCCTTGTTAGCCTTTCTTGAAGAAAGACTGGCCCAAGTATCCTGAATGCATTGTAAACTAATAGGGCAAATTCAATAGCAGGTTTTGCCTCCTCTCTCGATAGTCATGTGTTAGACAGCACCTGGAATAGCAGGTTCTGCCTCCTCTTTCAATAGATGTTAGACAGCAGTAAGGATGCTGTGCATGAGCTGTGACTGTAGGGAGCATCCTCCAAGGAGGGCAGAGGCCTATGCTCTGCTTGGAGACGGCAAAGATCATTAAGAAGAAGCCATCTACTTCAAAGTACAGAGATGCCACCTAAGATGTTTGGAGCTGAACAGTGAAGCCGAAAGAGAACATAGGAAGATCTGAGGACATTTCAGTTTTTCTAGCCCCACTAAGAGCAGGGCGACTTTGCTTTGTTTCCACTTACTGTTAAGGCTAAATCCTTGTAGTTGAAGGCATGGAAAACTTGGGGGATCAAAGACTCAATTGGAGTTGTTGCTGGGGAAAGTAAGCTGGGATCAAGGTAGCTATGGGTATTGGCAAGGGAGATGAGCCTGTGTTTACAGGGAGGGTGGTTGTGAAGCTGGGAAGAAAGCAAGGGTCAAGAAAAATCCAGAGAGATAAGAAAGGGCTGATAGCCATGACTGACTGTTTCACTCTAGGCCTAAGGCTTACCCTGCCCTTCTGTTTCTATTCATTCAAATTCCTATCTGGGGATACTAGAGTGGCCTGCTCTTCTCCTGTGCAGGAGTAGGGCCCTTTCTGTTTCCTGCCTTGCAGCCCATGCAGGGGAAACTCTCCTCAGAGTGGTGAGCTTCACTTTGAGCCCATCTGTGTAAGGACTATATGGGACTGATATTTGTATCATTTTACCCAGCTTGGAAAGATACACTGTGATGCATTGACTCTCACAGTGGACCAGGTAGGCACATTACATAGAAGTGTGTGGTCTGGGGCTTTGCTCTTATTGCCCCATTTTTCCTGCCTCATGTTCTGTACATGGTGGGCTTCTATTTCTCCATAAGACCCAAATCCTGTGTTCATTTACCATTCTTTAGTTGTCATCATATGATTTTTGACTACAGGGACATGTAGATGTCATGTCCTTAACCCAGCATGGCTATAGGCCATGTGTATCTCCCTTTTAGTACACTGCATGCCGCTTGGTGCTTAGTGTGTATACTTGCTTATCTGATACAAAGAAACCTGTTTCTGAGGGATATCAAGAATGCTCCTAATGGATTTTTTTTTGCCGTTGTGTGGCCACACTCAGCAGCAGAGAGAACAAGTGAACCTGGGCTAGCCTGTGAGCAGGTTCATCTTCACCCGCAGAAGCCAACCATGCCTGCTTCATGAGTAAAATGCCCTAACGCCCCAACCACAGCCCCTGAGCTCAGCATCTGAAGACATTAACGTGGCATGTGACAAGCTGACACGTATCTCTGGACCTGGTGCATAATGAAGGGTTTTCAAGCAATGCAGGCAAATGGAATTTGTGCAATCTGACTCTATAGTTGTTGCCAGGGCAGCTGTGCAGAGAGGAGGCATATGTGTGGTTTTGCCTTTCTGGCTGGACCAGATGGACAAGGTGGGCATCGTGACTTGACATCTGAACTTTTGCCTCTGGCTATATACCTACTCTTCCGATGAAACTTCTCAAAAGTAGCTACTTATTCCTAAGAGTGGAGGCTCTCTGTGAGGTGATTTTAGCAAAAGAGAGAGGCCCGTGTTGACGGGGAGCCAGCGCACAGGCCACAGACAGATAACTGCACCGCCTTTGCTGTGGCTGCTCAGAGAGTTTGGAGACTCTGGTCAAAAAACAAGGAGATTGGTTCTTTGCCATTGGTGAAGGCCAACCTCTTACACAAGATATAGGAGGGATGCACATGGAGTGGGGATGGAGGAAGGCAACACCCGCTTTAGCCAGATCAGCAGATTCAACCTTGGAGAACAATGGGCTGACACTTATCACAGATAGATTGCCCTCACATCCAGGGACGGCCAACTTTACCCTTCATTTGAGGATGAGTGGATGAGTGTTTGGTCCTTCTTTTCCACAATAGGAAGCCTATTTTTAAACCTATTTTTCTTTCATATTATCTTTTTTCCTCTCTGCTTGCTCTATTATGGATGTTTATAAATGCACAGAGCTTAGTGGGGGTATTATGGTGAACCCCATCTGTTTCTCTCACCCAGCCTCAGCAACTATCAGCACTTTGTGCTCTCCTCTGTAGGATTGATGGACTGTGTAGCACAGATCAGTTGTTCCTGGTTAAAAATTGTTTCTCCATTACAATTACAAAAAAAAAAAAAAAAAAAAACAACACCAAAATGAAATAAATTGAAGGCACAAGTCTACCCAAGCTGCAGAAACCAATCTAAAAGGTAAGGGGAGGTGCTTTAGTCCTGAGGACACACAAGTCACATGTAGTCTGAGGCAAATATAGGACTGCTAAATGTAGCGTCAAGGCCAGCTCAGAGCTGCTGCTTTGAGCAGGAGTACTGCAGTCACATTACTTTTAAGATAAAATTGTCATAGTCCCACCATTAGCAGGTGATACTACCATGTAGCTTCTAGAAGCTTCTGGATATCCCCAACACTCTGTCAAGAGACTATTTTTCTTTCCCAATCTTCTACCTCCCTAATTGCCTGCTGCATATAAAGAAAGACTATTTAATCTCTTTAAGTTTTTCCTTTGCCTTACCCCTTTTAAAATTTCCATCAAAGACTCTATTGTTAGACATTTTTAGCTTTTTCAAACTAAAATTGCTAATGGATTAATGATATTTGAAATAATAGTTTGTATCTGGCTTTCAATCACTCTGGTCAAGCGTATAGTAAAGATTCTGCCTGAGCAACCTGGTATGCTTTATCCTCTTGACAGCGTATGGCTTTTGTTAGTCATGTCAGTATTCCTCAGAGGAGTGAGCTAGAAGAAGGATGGGTAGGGAGAACATGCCACTTATGGATTTTTTTCATCCATAACTCCTGACTTCTCCCTGGAAACATGTTAAGATATATCACTGTGTTCTTACCTGTAAATCATGGGAACTATCACTCATTAGCACCTTCTCTGTTGGAGAATCTATATGTTAGGAGGAAAACCTTTCTTAAGGATACTGCAAGGTAGTTAGTGCTTATCAAATGGAAACCAAGCCCAGTGCCAAAGGGCAGGACACAGAGTTCTACTGTCTGTGTATGGTAGGTCTGACTGTGTTCCCCAACACAGGATCAACCGCCTAATATGCAAGGGAAGAGAAAGCCTTTCATTAATTGGCTGAATATTATTTCAAAATTACTAAATTATCATATGTTAAAGTAAATTAACATGTTACCTATATTCCAATAGTATGTGTGATGCATTGTCCTGATAGACTTTGGGAAGTGATGGAGTTTATTGGAACTCTTGGTCTTATAGATGAAGGAAGACAGGACCAAAAGATTTTTATGTCTCCTGTGCTTTAAACCCAGGACCATAGGTGCCTTAATGTTCTATTGCTGTGAAGAGACACCATGAGCAAGGCAACTCTTATAAAAGAAAGCATTTAGCGGGGTGCTTGCTTATAGTTTCAGAGACTTAGTCAGTTTTCATCATGGCAGGGAGTATGGGGGCGCACACATGGTACTTGAGGAGTAGGTGGGAGCTTCATCCTGTATGCAAGCAGAAAGAGAGAGCGGGGTGGAGATTCTGGGCATGGGATCTCAAAGCTTCAAAGTCCACCTCCAGTGACACACTTCCTCCAACAAAGTCACATCTAATCCTTTCAAATGGTGCCACTCCTTGCTGGCCTAGCATTCTAATCCATGAGCCTATGGGGGCTATTCTCATAGAAAACCACGACAGGAGGCTGAGTCAATTTTGTCCTATGCTGATGGCATCTAGTAAGGACATACACACTGAGATCAATTGTCTAGAAGCTGAAGTGTCCCCAGAGCCATCAGAGACCTCCCTGAGTATCTTTCTAATATGGTTGATTAAGCAGCAGAGATTATTATGTATGCATCACACACATGGATTTCAGATGCCTGTACTCAGTGAGGATCTGGTTTGCTGTGCACAAGAAGGCAAAAATACTTGGTGATCAGCTATAAAAATGAAGGAGTGAGATGGGGACAAAGAAATGAAGTGAATGAAGCAGTAACAGGCTGGGGGAATCCTACAGTGCTTGGGAAGGGAGGCTCTGTGGAATCATATTGGAAATGCGAATAGATTGTAAAGACTAAATATGGCATGCAAAGATAAAGAAGTACAGAAATAAAACAAAAGCTCTGGCAAGTACAAAGGTCCTGAGGATGAATGTGGGAGAGGTGCTGGGGGAACAGAAAGAGAAGGGGTGTGTGTGTGTGTGTGTATGCACATTTGGAAGGAGAAAGAGGGAGTGCAATATGGAAACAAGGCCATGGGAAGTTCTGTAACACTTAGAAATTTGTTCCTAGAGTAATAGTTGGAAATGTGTTCTGAATAATTATTTATAGGTTCAGTAAGCTATTTTGAATGGTAAATATCCCACAACAGTAAACAGAAGACCCAGTGGGCCATTTGAGCAAGGTCAAGTGAAAGAGAAAGGTGAGTTGCACAAGTCAACAGTGCAGTAGTGCAGTAGTTGATGATGGGCTAAATACGGGTGTTAAGAGAAAGAAAACTCAAGAACAATATCTAGAGTTGGTGCTAGGGCACTTGAAGCAAAAACAACAGACTGAAGCCACAATCACAAAGCCTACACTTGACTGGTGTGATTAGGGATTGATATGGGGCTTACCTTCTGATTCAGTAGCTTTCCTGGATGCTTGAATCTGAAATCTAGAGAAAAGTCTGTGTAGACTTGGACTTGTTGAGACACAGTATCCCCTCTGGAGAGTTCACAGAAAGAGAGGGTCCCAGGGGACATCTTGAGATACTTCAGAACTTAGCCAACAGTAGAGGAGACAGAAAGGATTCCAAGACCTGAGGAGGAAAGCCAGGCAAAGCCTGTGATCTCACCAATGAGAATTAAAACTATTTAGCAAGAAATGAGTAATTGTAACCCAGAACATCTTGATGCCATTTAGGATGAAAAATTTCTCTAAAAGCCTTTGTCATTCTCCAGCAGACTCCCCCATTGGGCATGTCTTTGTCTTGAACCGCAAATGGAGGTGGGTTTTATTCCTATTATCGCTTGGAAGCCAAGCCCCACATTGACTAGCTTTAATTTCTCCACTGGAAACTCATTTTCTCTTGCTTAGGCTCTGTATTCAGCCCTACCTAGTATCTCATAATACTATCCTTTCTCATTATACTCATGTAGTGGTATTTCATCTATATTTTAATAAAGCTTTCCTGAAGATCAGAAAAGTAAAACAGCCACAATGTCCAGATTTGCATACCAGGCTGCAAGGGCGGACACCTTAGTCCCAGTAGCCACAATGACTCACACTTTTAATCCTATTAGCCACATTAGCTTGCCATAGAAACCAGGTGGTAGTGGTACATACCCTTAGTCCAAGAACTAGAGTGAATTATAAGATGGGAGGAGTTAGTTCTCAGTCTCATTCTGAGGTTTCCTGGAGGCAGGATCACCATTTTTGGACTGAGGTCGAGGTAAGAGTCAGTGTCTGGCTGCTTTGCTTTTCTGGTCTTCAGGTTGAACCCCAATATCTGTCTCTGAGTTTTTATTAGTCTTGCTTCACACTTACTCAACTAGTCCTTGCCTTGTAGGTAGAACCGGTCAGCAGAGTAAATAGAAGCTAAGGCAAAGGTTATGCCCATTGGGGTGATTTCCTGCTTTGGGGCTACACCCTTCTGCAGACAGCTACTTGAAGACAGCGACGGGCAAATGAAGTGCTGCAAATCTTCCAGAGACAGGCATTGCATATAACTCCACAAAAGCTGAAGAGAAATTCATAGTTGGATTTGAAAAATTATGAAAGCATTCAAAGCAGAATGATTTTACTATCTATGAGTAAGCAAATGAGGGGGCCTGAAAATACACACAGGGCTAAGGGATTCCAATGACCCCAGAGGCTGCAAGAACATGTTTTACCACCTTCTTCTTCTACATTAAAAAGGAATCCTTAAACTTAGTAGCTCCACAAAAGAAGCATTTATTGTTCTATAGTTGCTGTGTGTCAGGAATACAGGAGCAGCTGAGCAAGGTCAGTTTGGATCAGGGATTTTTATGAGGTAGCAAAAAGATGTCCACCCAAGATTGTAATAATTTAATGGTTTGACTGGAGCTAGAGGGTCCTCTTCAAGATGGCCGCCTCACACGCTGTTGGAAGAAAGCCTACGTTTCTTGTTACATGGGCCCCTCTACAGGGTTAATTGAGAACTCTCGCAGCAAGACACCCTTCCCACTCCCAACCCACCGAAGTACACAATCCACAAGACTGAGCAAAAACTAAACACGACACCTTGATGCTACCTATGGGCAGCCTTAAACCATCCTCATCACTGTGTTCTGTTTGTTAGAAGCCATTGGAATGCATCCCTCTGTTCAGATGAGGGGGATCAGACTCCATCTTTGGAAGGAATTCAAGCATCTGCAAATGCCTTTTAATCCCCCACACCAGCTGTAATTAGACAGTGAAGCAACAATTAGAAGCTGCACCATTAGTCTGATGAAAGGGGCTTGGAACACAGTGGATGTTAGGGATGGAGTGTCAAGATTCAGAATCCTAAATTCATAAATTTCAAGGAGAATATTGTCAACAAGTGTTCCTAACAGTCTCTGAAGAGAAACTGGACTAGAACGCAAGACTAAGCATGGCTAGTTTTGCATCAGAGATGTGGAATCCTTTTTCCTTTGCTCTAGCAGACACGACTACAAGGGACTCTTACTGGTTTAGAGAAGAACACTGTGCTTTCGTCCACACACGCGCCTCTGAGGCTGAGGTCTCTGCCTTGAAGAACACACTGTGTCAGGCAGCGAGGGGATTAGAGGACTGACAGGCCTAAAATATGGTCAATTATAATAAAAGTTAGCTGGAAGAAGCCCCAAATTTGAACTCTGTAGTAAATATGCAGTTCTAATCTATCCCTTCCCCCGTCCTTTACGATTTAATACTTGGCAAGGGAAAGACCACTTGACAGTATTTATGAGCTCATTATCTCTGTGTGTGTGTGTGTGCTGCCATGGGAGATATTTCTTGTAACAAGTCTATTCCATTGTAGGAGCTCCACTGCAGGTGTCTCTCTATGTGGAAATGGAATAGTAAACCTAAACTCTGTGGTGGTCCCAAATCTGTAGCTAAATCCTGCTTTCTGCAGCAGATATAAAAGAATATGTTCAGATTGAGTCAAGAATATACTAATTGAAAGAAAGCCAGGGAGGCAGATCTATATATTGCAGGAATATGAGTGGATCATTCAGGATGAAGAGTTGATGGCACTTCTTTCCCCTGCTAAGACCTCCATCCTAATTGCCATAGGAGAAAGAGAGAATAGCATAGACCAAGTGGCAGATACTGACGGTTCTTTAGGTACACTGAACTAGATTCTCTGAAGAGTCTATGAAAGACAAAAGGAATCCTATTTTGTCCCCATCCAGTTTAATGGGAACTGAGTTATTATAAACTCAACATGCTCAGCTGTAATGTGAGCAAGCTGGGGTTCAAACTGGACATCCTATTTTTTTTTCTCAAAAACACTATTCTGTGCCGAACAGCATATGTCCACATATGTTGCACCATATTTCATGTGATTTGTGGAAACATCTGAGCTTAGATTTAAGCGATTTAGTCCTAGCAACAGTATAAAATGTCATTGGACCTCTCATTTCCAAAAAGTTTTTTTCTTAGAATTAGAGACATTATTTAACCAAAATATATTTTAATTTAAACAATGGTGATCACAACTTAGTTCTGACTTAAGTTTCCTTTTTAGTGGGGCGTCTCACCACACATCTTCTCTGTGAGTGGCGTCAATGAAACCTCCCATGGCTTTGCTATGAGATGAAAGACGCCTGGCATTCGTTTATGTCATCCTATGGATGTGATATTTACCCACAACCAGCGCTGTTGTAAATTTCTGAAGAAAATAACATCCATTGGAAGCTGTGCTAGCATGTGGGAATTGTTCATACTACACAAAAACTAATGCCCACATGATTGTCAGCTGAGCACAGAGTACTGGGTAGAAAGTAACTAACCAAGATGGCTAATTGGTTTAATTAACTTCTTAATTTCCAGCTTTTAAGTTAATGCCGACTTAGATCCACTCAGTGTTTCCAGAAGGCAAGGCCACAGTACACTGAAATAAAGTCATCCTTTACTGTTAAAACAGAAAGCCTTTGTAGGGTTTTGGAATAAATTGATTTTGTACGATAACTCACTTCCCCGTTTACCCTGTTCATTGGATTTGAATGCCATGAGTCTCGGCTTTTAAACGACGGATTATTCATTGAAACTTTCTCCACTAACCAGGACGTGAAAAGGGATGTTTCTGCCTTGTTTTATTGCAGCTATGAGCAAAGAGACTCTAAGAAGTGCAGAAAAACCGAGACACAGTGGTCTGGAGAACCAGTCTGAGGTTGGTGGGGATGGCAAGATGAGCAGGAAGGTACTGGAGATTTTAAAGAGAGTGCTTCTATAAGGGGAAGCACTTACTGAACGGATTTCAGGAGAATTATAGAGGTAATTAATATTGGCAGTTGTACATGTATTTTTGTAGACAGTCCTTTAAGCAGTAATTGACCAGGTGCCAGTTGAATGAACATAAGCATCTTTTGGATTGAAATGGCCATATGCATTTATGTGAGGGAGACTCAAGGGCCCCCATTCAGTGGGTGTCCAGTATGGGCAGCTACAGTTGTATAAATTAGCAGCCGCTACTTCTGCTTCACAGAGGGTTTCATTTTCTTGTCTTTTACAATGTCTCTTCCTTTCTAAAGCCCCCTAGCTGGGACAACCATATGCTGTAGAATTCTCAGAACAGTTCTAATTTAAAATAACCCACAGGGCTGCAGTCTTCCCATGCTCGATCCTGTGACCCGTTTGGGGTTCAGAAAGGATGGTCACCACAGATTCAGTCATTCCAAACGATCACTCGCATTCCATTGACTCCCAGACGGTTTGATCATCTTGTGCTGCTTGAGCACCCCCTCCAGCTTGGACCCCCAAGAAGAAAGAGAAGGGCACTGCTCCCTTTCAATATTATGGAATACTTTCCATACAAGTTAAAGCACAGAAAAAAAGGGTTTGAGTTACACATGCATATTTCAGGAAAGTTAGTGAGGCTAACCAAGAAAATGGAGAAACAACACTGCTGATCTCTCTACGAGAATTACTGTTTAACAGAAAATGATCATGCATAAGCATGGTTCTGATATTAATTTATTCAAAATGAAACATAGTTCTAATGCCTGGCTACAGATTTGTCACCTTTCAAACTTAAAAATATAATGTAAACATTTTTCCTATATTATTAGATATACGTTGCAATCACCATTTAAAGCCCTCTCTTGCACTTTACCGAAAGAACTTGTAATGCATTCTTAACACTCATGGAGGCTATTTTGATCTTGGACAAACTGCTGAGACAAGACACAACATTCTCTCCATGGAATGTTGGGGTGGTGATAGATGGCTATGTCCCGTAGAAGATCTTGGAAGCTGCCACAAAGGATAGCTTGCCGTAATGCGTATGATCTGTTCCATGTTTGCTCAAACACTTCACTTACATAGTAATGAAGCCCACTGTAAGTTTTGCTGCCTTTGCCTTTGCCGGTTCCTGCGTTTCTCGGGGATCCTCTGGTGTCCAGACCGACTCTTTTGATCATCTCGTTGCCATCAGTTTCTTGGCTGGCTGTGGCTCGCATTGTTCTGAGGTTGGTCTCTGGTGGAGGCGGTCTGGATCCCTTCTTCGCGGGTGCATTACACACCATGTCTGCTCCCTGGCTCCAACCAAGACTTTAAAGAGATTTTTTAAAAGGCTCAGAAAGTTTCTTGGATATCAGGCAGCTCTTATAAAAATAACATTTTTATGACTTAAAATGTAAATGAATAAGGAACATGTGGATTAAATTTCCTTTGAAATGCCCAAGGGCTTAAAAAGCCAAAGAGACGAGCACTTGCAGAACGAGCTAAATCAAGTTTGGCCAAAAAATAAAACACTTGAAAAATTGTTTGGGATATTTTGCTGATCCCCAGGTGCTCATGGGCTCTCCTTTCTAAATTTGGGAATGACTTAGATTTTAAAATGTAGGTCAGCCAATGAAACCCACTTCCAACCAGCTCAGTGGGCACTTGGCTCTCGAGTTGAACAGATGTGAAAAGTCAATTTTCAATCATGGTACTTGAATGCTGTCTACTTCTTCAGCATCTTGCAGCCTCCTCCTCCCACTGTGATCAGATCCTGCCTGTGCAAACAGTGCTCGGGGAGGCTGAGACCTTTAGGGGAAGATTGATAGCATCTTTCAAAGTCCAAATTAACACTCCTCTCCTGCTCGCTCTTCTGTCATTTGCCCTTGCGTTTCCCTGCTTCTATCTTCAGGCAGTTCCCATAGAAGCTGAGACCCAGACAGAGATTCTTGTGTAACTGATTTATTGCGGAAGCATTCTCCGAAGTCTGGAGGAAGGGAGGCAGGAGGAGAGGCTAAGTAAGACATGGTTTCCGATGATGTCTACCTCAGTCTGATTGCACTGGGAGCTCAAGGCTTGCTGGGCAGTCTTCCCTTACCTTGAGGGGCAACTCAAGGCGTGGCTGCCCCAAGGAGGAAAAGCCTCATCTCTAGGGCACTTGGGAGATGGACAGTTACAGCCACTGTGCTGAGAACATGTCTCTAGGTCAGAGTGTAACTGAGGCTTTTAGATAAAATCTAAGGCAGTTGGGAGGCTGACTCACATCTGCGAGGAGTGGTACAGGAGGCAGACCCAGACAGAGCCTGAACATGGTTCCCCTGCATCCCACTGATGGCATCACTTTTATCTGCTTTCAGGTTTGTCGTGTTGTGTATTTCCACCACAGTCACGTGTGCCTAAACCATCTCATCTTCTATAGCCTGCTTCTTCTTACTTCTTTCCCAGCCGAGTTCCAAACTTTAGGAAATTCTTAACTTATGTTTTCCCACACATTGCTGAATTAAAATTCACTTCCAAAGCCACTTTCAAGGGGTTTGAATCAACTATGGCCCTCAAGGGTATAGGACATCCTGGAGTTGTAATATTCTCTTTGGAGCCCATTCAATGCTAACATTGTAACTTTACAACAGAGCTAACATTTCTATAAATAATATTATGTGCCAGCCCATTATAATACAGAAAACCAAATTTTCAGAAAAAACATTGAAAACATTTGTTAAGTTTTTAGAGTGCCATGTTTAAATATTGAGAGTGGGGCTTCTGCTAGATGCATAGCTCACTAAGAATCTCTCTAATTATGGGGTTTCATCTTTACTAGGTCATTTCTGAAACTGTACAGAAACTTTTTAGCCTTATGAGGTCCTGCTTGTTAGCTTTGATTCCTGGGCAAATGAAGTCGTATTCAGAAAGACCTTTCCTATCCCTGTTCCTTTTATTTCTCTAGCAGTCTCCGGGTTCCATGTTTCACATTTAGGGGTTTGATCCATATGCAGTCAGTACAAGGTGATAGATACAGCTCTTATTTCCTCCTTCTGCGTGTGGACATCCATTTTCCCCACAGATCCATTTGTTGAAGGCGTTACCTTTTCTCCAGCTCGTTTTTTTTCTTTCACATATTTGTTACATATTAAATCACTGTAGCTTTGTGTTCTCATGTTTGGGGCTTTGCTTTGGTTCTTTTAGTTTACAGGTCAGTTTTTCTGTAGGGACCACATCTGAAATGCTTTTAGAGCACTGATATATACTGAAGTCTGGGCTGGCAACCCCCCTAGTTTTCTTTCCTATTTCTCTGCAAAATGAGATTTTTTTTTTTTATTACGTTTGCATTGAATCTGCCAATGGCTTTTGGTGGCACGATCAGTTTCACGATATTAATTCCACCAGTCCTTGAATATCTTTCCACTCACTAGTATCTTTCCTTATGTCTTTCTTCAGATACTTAAAGTTTTCAATGTGAAGGTCATTCACCTTCTTGGTTAGGTTTTTCTTTTCTGTGAGAGTGTTGTAAATTGGAGTATGTCTACGATTCTTCTCTTTCTGCGTATTGTCGGTACACAAAACCAAAATGTATCTTCAAGTTAATTCTGTATCCTGCAATGGTGTTGAAACTGTTGTTTCTAGAGTGTTTGGTAAAGTTTTTGGAACTTTCCTATCTAATCATGTCATCTTCAAATGGAAATAATTTGACTTTTTCCCTCTCTTTATCCCTTTAATTTTCTTCTTTTGCCTTGTTGCTTGGGCCAGTGCTTTGAGCATCCCTGCATCTCTAGGATTAAGCTAATATGAACTTGGTGCATGGTCTTTTTCATCTATATCTGTATTCAGTTTTCAAATGTTTTATAAAGGAATTTTGTATTTTATGTTTATCAGGGATATTGGCTTAGTTTTCACTTGTGTTGTTTGGGTATCAGAGTGATACTGGCTTCATAGAAGGAGCTGGGAATGCTCCTTCTGTTTCTATTTTTTTTTTTTTAATAGTGTCAGAAGGATTGGCTGTAAATCTCCTTTGAAATTCTGGTAGAATTCTGCTGTGTATCCATCTGGCCCTTGATTTACTTTAGCAGCAAGGCTTTTTTATTATTGGTTCAAACTTCTCATTTGTTATGGTTCTGTTCAGGTTGTTGACTTCTTGGTTTAATTTTAACTTAACAGAGTACATATTTTTAAGATAGTCTCTTATAATGTTCTGAATTTCTTTGGTGCCAGTTGTAATTTCTGTGTTTCTGATTTTGTTAACTTGGTTCCCCCCTCCCTCTCTCTCTCTTTCTTCAGTTAGCTGTGCCAAAACTCTATTGATCATATTTATGTTTTCAAAGAACCAACTCTTAGACTTATTTATACTTTGCATTAATTCTTGCTTTGATTTTTATTATTTCTTGTTACGTTTGGCTTGTTTTTGTTCTTCCAAATCTTTGGGTTTAGTCATTAAGTCATTTATTTCTGCTTGTTTTCTGATTGTTTGATGTAGGCTATATGTAGAACTACACATTTCTATAGGAGGACTGCTTCCAAAGTGTACCGCAGGTTTTGTTGGGTCTTTTTTTTTTTTTAATCTTCATAACAGAACATTTAGTTCCAGGGAATATTTTATTTCTTCATTTCTTCTTTGACTCATTCATCATTCAGCAATGTGCTGTTTAACTTTCATAAGTTTGTGAACATATTTGCTGTGATGTACTCGTTTGCTGTTAATTTTAAATTTTAGTGTAGTATGGTCAGATAGGGTACACAGAATTATCTTCATCTTTCTGAATTTGTTAAGATTTGTGTCCCAGAATGTGGCTTAATTTGGAGAAGCCTTCAGGTCCTGATCACTAGAATACATTTTTTTTGTGTGTTTAGCTAGAATATTCTGTAGATAATCTGTTATATCCATTTGCTATAACATATTGTTTAATGTTTCTCTGCTTATTGTTGGTCTACATGACCTGTCTATTAAAGATAGTGGGATGTTGAAATTACCTACTATTAATAGGTTGATGCTAATGTGTATCTTTAATTCCTATAGTACACATTTTAAAAAGCTAAGTGCAACAGGATTTGGTACATCCATGTTTAGGATAGTAATGTCTTCTTGGTTAACTGTTTCCTCGATTAGAATGAAATTTCATTCTTTATCTCTTCTGATTATTTTTAATTTGAATTCTATTTCATCATTGTTTAGAATAGTGATACCTCTTGCTTCTTGGTCTCATTTGGTTAGAGTGCTTCTGCTTACTTACCCTTTTTTTCTAAGGTGGTATCTATCTTTAAGTTGAGAGATGTTGATTATAAAAAAATAGATTTTTGTTTCCTGATCCAATTAGCCAGCCTTTGTTATTAAGTATTATAGGTCAATAATCATCCATGTTTGTTATACTTGTAGTTAGACTAATCAGGCTTTTTAGATATGTAGAGATTGTTTTGTGCATAGATGGGTAATCTTCAACCACTTCAAACAACTGTAGAATGTGGCATTTAAATAATTTAGGGTTCTCTTGATGTGAGACATGATTGCTCTTGGCAGCACCTATCTATTTCTGAGAGAGTATTGAGCACCAAAGACACTCCACTTGGAGCTTCTTTTCTTCTTTTTGGGCAAGGAACTGCCCGTGCCTCAACCATTGACAAAATGTACAGTGTCCGGACTGGACAAGCAGGATACAAGAAAGAAAGACTACCAAACCTTGCCAAGACAGGGTAAGACAGTTTTGAAAATCTTCCTGCCTCTGAAAATGGTTTGTCAGCTACTCTAGGCCTTAGCCAAAGCTGGTTGCTCTAACGTTACAAATGAGACTTTGGGTGATTGTCCAGGTAGCTAGTTGTCTCTGTCATCTACTGCATATTTGGAAGCTGCTTCATTGTACTTCCTGCCCAATGAAGTAATATTATCTTCCTTCTCAGGCCTTCAATGGGGCACCATCAATATGCTTATGGCCTACACAGAAAACAGGGACAAAAGAGTAAGGCAGCCAAGTTCTAACGGTCCCCCCTGCTGCAGACTACCCCAGCTATACCTCTCCTTTTGCACCATGATGGACTCTATCCTCTGAAACTGTGAGCAAAACAATATCATCCCTCGCTTAAGCTGCTGAAGTCTGGCATTCTCTCATGGTAACAACAAAGCTCACTAATGTACACAGAAAATACACACCATGGTTGAATGGGATTCATCCCAAAGATTCAAGAGTTGTTCTATAATGCCTACCATGACCACGACACAACATATCCACAGAGTGAAGAACAAAATCATACAGTCGTTTCACTTGATCAGAAAAAGCATCTGATATGATTTCCCACTTTATGCTGGAAAATGAAGACTCAAACCTCAAATGAAAAACCCACAGTTGAGCCTGTTTTCTCTAAGATCACAGATAAGATGTGGATGGGCATTTTCACCACTCAGTATAGCACTGGGATATAGCAAGAGCAGTTAGGCCAAAGAAATAAAAAGTTAAGCTATTCAAGTATGAATATGACCTATTCCTCATATTGAAAAACCCAAAGATTCCATCCAAAAGCCTGAATGTACTCAAAAAGGTATAAAGTCCAAAATCAGCATTCAAAACCACCAGTACTACTTTTTAAAACACAAATTAGGAGCTTGCTGACAAGAAATTTAGGAAACAATTTCACCTACAAATAGAAAATATTTAGACATGAATTTAAGCAAGGAAGTGAAATCTCTGAACATTGAAAATCATCAAACACCAATGAAAGAACTGTAGGGAATTTACCCATGTGTGTTCATATTCCAGAAGAATTAATACTGTTACAATGTCTGTACATACAAAAACAGTGAATAGATTTAGTGCAATTCTCATCAAAACCCCAATGCTTTTCTTCACAGAAATTATGCTGAAAGTCATAGGGAAATGAGAAAGATATTGCAATAAAAATCAATTCCAAGGAAAAAGCAAAACAAAACAGTAAAACTGAAAGCATCAAAATACTTGACTGCAAAGCATACTTAAAGCTTTAATAGCCAGAATAGCATAGGACTGGCATAAAAACACACAGACCACACCACAGAAATAAGAAACCAGAAATAAATCTATACTCACATAGCCAACTAATTATTTACAAAGGTGCTAAGAACATAGAATGGGGAAAATGTGTTCTCTTCAATCAATAGTGTTGGGTAAACTGGATATGCATATATAGAAGACCAAATCTGGAGCCTTCTTGCTGTACACAAAAATCAATTAAAATTAGTTCGAGACTCAAATCTCAGAGTCTCTGAGATTACTACAAGAAAACACATCAAGACATTGATGGAGGCAATTACACTTTAGAGAGGACCCAAGGAAACATCAACAGTGAAAACAGACACATGCTACTACGTGTAGATTGGGAAGTCTATTAGATCAAAGGAAATAGCAGGATTAAATGGCAACATACAAATGGAGGAAATATTTACAAACAATTCATCTGACAAAAAATTCATATCCAGAATACATAAGGAACCCATGAAGCTGAACATTAAGGAAGCAAGCCAGTTAGTTACAAAGTAGCCTAAAGAACCAAATAGACACTTCTCAAAAGTCATTCAGACAGCTAACAGTACATGAGAAAAAAACTCAGTAGTATTAGTCAGAGAAATGCATCAAGATCTAAGTGGGAGAGTACCTCATTCTAGTTTTAATGTCTACTATTAAAAAGACAAAAGTTCTGGCGAGTATGCAGACAGAGCTCATGCACTATTGGTGGGAATGTAAGGTAATACAGACATGGAAAACAATATGGAGACTCCTCAAACAACTAAAAATATAGCTATATGATTCAACAGCTTTGCTACTGAGTGTATATCCAGAAAGAACCAATTCAACACACCTCTGTATTCCCATGATTTATGTAGCACAATCCATGATAACTAAAAGATGGATCCAACTAAGATACCCACCGGGGGATGAATAGATTGTTTTTAGGTGGTATGTGCTCCTGCGTTGTCCCCAAAGGGATGATGGTTAGCATCCTTTAGAGCAGTGGTTCAACCTGTGGGTCATGACCCCTTTGGGATAATCACACATCAGACACCCTACATATTAGATATTTCCATTAGGACCCATAAAAGTGGTGAAATGACAGTTATGAAGTAGCAATGAAATAATTTTATGGTTAGGGGGTTACCACAACATGAGGAACTGTATTAACGGGTTGCAGAAGCCGGGCAGTTGTGCTGCACACCTTTAATGCCAGCAAAGAAAGGTGGATCTCTGTGAGTTTGAGATCATCCTGGTCCACAGAGAGAGTTCCAGGACAGGCTCCAAAGCTACAGAGAAACCCTGTCTTGAAAAAAAATCAATCAAATAAAGGATTGTAGTATGAAGGAGGATGAGAACCAATGCTTTATAGATGCCTGCATGCCTATGTTGAAGTGTTATCCAAGTCCTAAGATATGTAATTAGCCTTGAGGTATCGTGACAGAAAAACAGATGAAACTTAAGATCATCATGTAAAGCAGAGTAAGTACAAAGGTCAGTGCTGCTTGTGGGATTTAGAGGGCCAAATAAAGATGGCTTAATAGGAGGATGCTAAGGAACATGGAAGCAGGCAGGGCCTGCATCAGTTCTCTTTCGTCTAAAGCACGATAGAAGAACTCCTGGTTAAAACAGTCTGACAAGATTCAAGTGGATCAAGAGTATATACAATGGCCATCTACATAAATATCATGGATGAGTTGGAAACATTTATGACCTTGATTTATTACATATTATTTGTGTATACCATAGAAAGTTATGCAAACACACATTCATTGATTAAAATATAAAGACATGGGTGTAACATGAGGGCCTACACATGGGTCTCTGTATCACTTCTGCTTCCAAATGGGTAAAAATCCATTCTATACATATACTTAACCAAGCCCCTCTCCCAAACCTACATCTTTCCCAGGTCTGCACTCAGAAAATCATCTCATTAATGCTTAATGAGGATTATTATTATGGATGATTATATTACTTGTTTATTATGGATTTCATTTTATGTTTCATGAGGATATTTTTAGGTACAGATATTCATTTTTATTAAATTAGGGTTGTCAGAAAAAACTATGGATTTTTAATCCTCCTTGGTCTACATGCGTTAATTATGTACATGCATAACACTTCTAGGATCCTTTTGGATTCAAATTAATGAAAATTTCTTAAGTTCGTTCTTCTCTTGTGTTTTCTAGTAGAGCTACGATTTCAATCTCTCTGGATGGCCTTTCAAAGGAAACTCACAGATGGCACAACTGGTGTGCTGCCGTTTTGAAACAGCCATCCTTTTACTAATATGATTTCATTATTTTTTAATTTTTTCCACTGTGCATATTCACTGTACACATAGTATGCTACATACACGTGTAAATTGTCTGTTGAGCATAACCCATCCCCCAGCCTCCCTTTTGTAGTTATTCTCATTAGTTTCCTTTGTTTCCCTAGACAATCCCACTTCTATGATGTCAAATATACATAAAACATATCATGTATCTATATATACAGTCTAAAAAGTACAAATGAGAGGAAACATAGGATTTGCCTTTTGTGGCATTTATCTTTCTGAGAAGGGCTTAATTAGTTTAATATGATTATCTCCAGTTGCATCCATCTTCCTGTTTATGGATGAAAAAAAAAATCATGAAAGTTGGTTTCCAAAAGAAAAAAAGAGGGGTCTGTGAGATGGTTCAGCAGACAAAGGCACTTGCCAGGAAGCTTGATAAACTGAATTTAATCGATATTAGTCCCTAATCCCACATACAGGAAGAGGAGAGCTGATTCTGCAAGCTGTCTTCTGACTTCTACAATTCTCTGTATGCAAAATAATAACTAAATATATAGAAAATAAATAGAAAACGTATAGAAAACAAATCCCCAAACTGCACAAGCATGAAAGTATCTTAAAGGGATACCAAAGCCAGCTGAAAATTCTCCAACTAGTTACATCTGTAATAACCTCAGCAACAAAATACTGGGGTATTACTCAAAATAAAAATTTCCTTCCCATGAGGTCATATTGATGTAACTCAACAACTAAATAAATTAATAAAGAGCACACAAATCTCCATGCAGAAGTCCAACTACTATCTGAACATAAGCTATCACTGCTCAGTTCAATGGAGCATGATCTCCATCCTCATGGCTGAGCAGTGGACCGAGACTTCTCTGTAAGAAGCACAGCATTCCTTGGGGGGAAAGAATAATATAGACTCAGTCACGTGGACAAGGTCAACACTCAGCAATGAGGCAATATGCTATCAGTGTGTCTTTAGGGTGACTAACTTGCCACCTCTTGATCTTCTTCCCCCAAAGCCACATTCAATTACAAGAAAAATCAGGCAAAGCCTAATAGAAGATTCAATAATAATTGATTGTTACTTCTTATAAACAAGAAAAGACAGGCTATGGCAGCCCAGAGGACTCTGTGAAGACAATACAGTGACATGTGAAGGTATCCTGGAGGCACATGGCGTTACAGTCAAGGAATTCATAAGGTAACAGACTCTGGTTAGTAATGATGTATCAGTGTTAGTTTTGCCACCCTGGTTAGTGTACCATGCTGATATAAGGATGTCAACAACAAAGAAAACTGGCCATGATGCAATGGACTATTATCTTTGCAAGTGTCTTTATTTTTGTTCCCATTCTGTAAATCAAACTGTTTTAAGGTAAAAATATCTCAGGATAAATAAGTGGGTGAAGGCACAAGGCCAGGGAGTCCTTCTTCAAATTTCAGTGCAGGGAAATCTGTAGAAAACAATACATTTTACTAGTTTGAATGTAGACTAGACTCTAGAGTTATTTATTCTTTTTTATCCATTGAGAGAAATAAATATAAATAAGGTAAAAATAAATTGGACATTGTAAAACGCAGCCAGCAAATAGCATTAGATTGTGGTAAATAGCTTGTAATCACAGTAATCAGGCTAAGGTTGGTGAGCCAAGCTATTAGAAATAGTTTTCTAAGAAAGTAATTGCCTTAATTTGAAGCCTGGATATATTTGGGAGGGGGTGTGGCTTAGAGTAGTAAATAAACCCATTCAATTATTAATTAGTTTTAAATAGCCAGGGCCCCATAGCACAGAAATTACTGATTCATATTAGGGAATAAATTAGAAGAGGAGATGAACAATTTTTCAAAATTGTATTGGTTTGATTACCAAAAGCTCTATTTTGAATTCCCATCTGAGGCAGGATCATCACAGAACAATGTTTCTATGTGATTTTAAATTGGTTTATACTATGGAGATAAATGATACATTAACTTTTTACACTTGAAAATGTTTCCCAGTAACCTGATATGATAGTTTACATGTTTTTTTGTTGTTGTTATTTAATATTTGAGGTACTACTGATTTACTTTTTGCCATCTGAAATGAAAGTTTACTTTTCCTCCAATATACTAAGACAAAATAAAACAAAGTGTTATCAAAATATACTTCTATGTAGTCATATCTGATTCTGCCAGTTAAATTCACATAGATGAAGAATGCAGCTACTCATGATACCATCATATTTTAAAATGTAAATTTCAGTTTGATTTTAATTCTGAACTGCAACTGTGACCTTACATACATATAATATGTATACTTTGTATTCTTCTTTTCTTATTCTACAGTTTCCCATCAATATTTTTTTATGTCTTTTAAAAATATGTGTGTGTTCATGTGGAGGGAATAGTTAGATGTTGTCTGTTCTTCACCTTATTTTTTGAGACAAGGTTTCTCACCATACCCAAAGCTTATGGATTTGGCTATGCTGGTTAGCCAGCAAGCTCCCGGATTCTCCTGTCTGCCTCCCAGTGCCGAGAGTATAGGCACATCCTGGTACAACTAGCTTTTCTGTGAGTTCGAGGGGTCTAATTTGATGCACATGCTTGAGTTGCAAGCACTTTACCAAAAGAGCCATCTCCCTAGACCCCTAAAAGTTTTAATGATGTCTCTTCTGAGTGCTATAATATACTGTCTCAGTTGCTGTGAGGAGACACCATAACCAAGGCGACTATTATAAGAGAATACATTTAATTGGGGCTTTCTTATAGTTTCAGAAGTTTAGTCCATTATCATCATGGTGGGGAACATAGTATCAGGCAGGTACGGTGCCATGTAGGCATCGTTCTGGAGAAGTATCTGAGAGCCGCATCCTGGTCCATAAGCAGAGAGTGGAACTCTGGGTTTGGCATGGACCTTTGAAACCCCAAAGCCAACCCTCAGTGAGACACTTCCTCCAACAAGGTCACACCTTATAATCCTTCTAATCCTTTTAAATAGTGCCAATCCCTGTGACTAAGCATTCAAGTATACGAGCCTATGGGGGCCATTCTTATTCAAACCACCATATCTCTTAAATCAGTTGCCATATCATGGTTTACCACTAAGCAATGATCCTAACTGGAATTGCTCACTTTAGCAGGAATATTTGATTCACTTATATATTTTCCAATTAAAGAAGAGAACCTAAAGGCAGAAATTTTTTCTGTCTTTATGTAAAACACCCTCATATCTATAACTCCAGAAGGAAACTCTGGGTCCAAACAGTCAAGTATTTGGGTTGAAAAAAACCCTAAAGATTGGACATATTTTCTATATTGCTATATAGATACTCTGATTCATTTTTATTGTCTACTTGACATAACCGAGAAGTCATCTGGAAAAAATGAGTCTCAAATTGATGGATTTCCCATATCAGATTGGCCTGAGGACATGTTTATAAGTAATTATTGTGATTGCTGAAAGGGTCCAGTTCACTGTGGATACCCAAGGGGAGGTGGTCCTTCCTTGTAGGACTGAACATTTGCTAGAGAGAACAAGGCAATGCGCAGCTTCCATCTATGGCTCCCGCCCTGAATACCTCACTGATGGGCTCTTCTTGGAAGTATAAACTAAATAAACCTTTTCCTCTCCAAGTTGCTTCTGGTCAGGGTGTTTATCACAACAATGGAAAGCAGACTAAGATGACAGGAAAACGGCATCCCCACTACGTCACAGACAGCCAGAAATAATTTCCACTAACACCGAGCGCCCACCCATGTCCTTGCACAGAGAACCACTGTCGGGAGAACATTTGTCTTAGCACCATTTATCCCACGTTCACTGAGCCTCTGAAGGTGGCTGTTGACAGCCTCAAGGTTAGGGCTGCCAGCTCACTTCCTAGTGAGTCAATGGTCAGCCTTTCAGAGTTTGTTTCTTCTGGCGGAAACAGCATAGTACTAAAGATTCTTCTTTCATTGGAAAATGATAAATTTTATTCTAAATCTCCTTCCCCTTCTAGTCATTATGTTGCCAAGCAACATCACAGGATGCTTTCATCTGTTTCTCTTGTGATGTTTAAGATGTTTAAGTTCATGTTTAAAACTCCTGGTGGTAAATAAGTTTGGATACAATAGAAATTTGTAGCAAAGTGCAAATGTATGACATCAAATTTATTGCAGGTTGATTGTAAGAGTGAAACAAGAAATGGGCCTTATCAAACAAAGTGACCACATGGTTCTCGAATTAATATGTATGATATGCCATTTCACAACTATGGTTTTCTACAATGTCACGACAATATTTATATACAACTTCTGATTCTCCTTGGGCAGTTCTCATGATGTTTCTTTCAGAAGTCTCTCATCTGACACAGCACCAGTTTGTTTTCGTTACAAGTTTTAAAGATCTTATTTCTCACTTCATGTGTATGGGCGTCTTACCTACATGCTTATCTGGGCTCCATGTGCTTACCTAGTATCTGTAGAGGCCAGAAGAGGGCATCAGAACTGGAGTTACAGATGGCTGCAGGCTACCTCATGAGTGTTGGAGATATAACCAGGGTATGCTGGAAGAGCATTCAGTGATCTTTGCCCTGAGCCACCTCTCAGTCCGCTCAAAAATTCATTATTTTTAAATAATTTTACTGATTAATGATATACAAAAATTAAATTATTTATTTTTTTAGGGAAATGCCTTCAGATGTTTTTTATAATAAAGTTTAAAGAAATATGAACTATTCTCCAATTCATAAACTGATGCTTATAAAAAATATTGCCAGGCGATGGTGATACACACCTTTAATCCCAGCATTTGGGAGGCAGAGGCAGGTGAGTTTGAGGCCAGCCTGGTGTACATAGAGAGTTACAGGACAGCCAAGGCTACAGAAGAAAAATCCTATCTAGAAAACCTAAAAATATCTACCAATTTATATAATATACAATATATATAAGTATATATATATATATATATATATATATATATATATATATATATATATATATAAAATTTTTACTATGAGCCAGGCACTGTTTTAAGTGTTGTAAACAAAGACTATGAAAATTGGCACATTTGTGGAACAAAGCTTTGTTGCATCTCAGAACTGAAGGACTGTTGCCCTTTAGGGGATGTTTGGTGATTCTAGGAAGATCCATGATGCTGGAAGAGGGACCTTGACCAGATAAGGAAAATTCTCTATATTACCCTTTTCAGTTCACTTTCTTTAGCATAGAGTGAGCAGACCCCGGAACACCAGAAAACCAAACATCTTAGATGAGTCAAGGGGCTATGAATACAGAGGACTGATCGAGGGACCAGCAAGGTCTGGGTGTTCTTGTGGCAGGTGGGCGTTGTAGAAGTTATTTGCCATGGGGCAGGGGAGGAGTGAAGCAGAGAGAGGCAGAGGGGGGAGGAGGAAAGGATAGATGGAAGTTGAGTTAAGATTTTCTACAAGAAACACAAAGTAAGAAAAAGGGGCTTTATTTGCATTAAAACCTGAAGTAAAAAGTCACCAGAGCCTAATTATGCCAAAATAGAAGCAAAACTCAGAAACTCACAAATTGCTACATTTTGTGACTGATTTAGAATTAAGTTGCTTAGGCTTTTTGACGCTTGTGTGGTGGTGGTTGTGTGTGTGTATGTTGGAGAACAGTGAGCAACATGCTAGAAACCAAACAGAGCCCCTAGGTGTGAGGGACGCTGGTGGCAAGTCAAAAGTTCCATTTTTTTCTGGTTAGATCTTCCAACCAAAGAAGAGCAGCTCCCTGTTCAGCACTTCAGGAATTAAGAGATCAGAACCGTTGGAGAAGTGGGGGAAAATATACGTCTTTATATATTCCTGTTAGTCAAATCTAGACATTGGTCATGACGAAGCAAAGAGAATTGCAAAGTTGGTTTAAATGAACGAATGAAATGAAGTGTGGCTTGCTGCCTGAGAGCAATCTCTGTGTAGCACCAACCTCTCTCTGTCTAAACTTTTATAGAATGATGTCTATATATAGAATGCAGGATGCAGCTTTCTCTCTAAATTGCCTTAATATAGAGAAAGGTGTATTTTGTCTACACCAAAGGACTTTGACCCTTTTTAGACAAGGACCAATCAACTATTCATAAAACTCCCAGTTAACACCTAACCTGTGTGGCATTTGTACTTTCTTGAGTTAATACCAAATTTCAGACCTTAACGATCTAAATATACATTCTGAGAGTAGGCATGAGCATTCTGAAAACTCTCTTGCCTGTGAAACATTGAGTCAAACAAAAACTTATCTGATGCCCCCACCCCCAAAGAAAGGGTACACATTGTCATGTGTAAACACAGACTGGAAACCTAGGAAGGTCTGCTAGATCCACCAGCCTCACACGGCTGCTAAATATTAGCTTGCTACAAAGATTTGTTCTGAAACAAGAGTGCTTATCGGATCCTTCAGGCCTCGCCATAGCCCACATCTCACCCCACCCCCTCCCTCTCACACACAGACTACATCCAACTTCTAATGACATCAGCTGGAGCTTCCTCTGAGCAACTGGGAAAGGGAGTTGGCCCAGAATTCCACAAAACTCACCTGAGGTTTTAAACCATACTTATCCCCAGTGCTCCACAACTGGTTCAACTCCTAACAAAATTATCAATGTCCGTGGTTCCAAACCTAATTCCAGAATTGAATTAGGAAGGAGAAACATTTTGTTGTGGGGAAAAAAAAATTACATTACTCTGTGGGAACGTTGCAAGGGACCACAGAGAGGCGGAGTCCAAAAGTGCTATTCCCATGATCATCCGGTTACCTGGAAACAGATGTCCCATTGTCAGGAGGGCAGTGGCTGAAAGTGGGGGTGTTGGATGGGGGGTGGGCAAAGAAATGCTAATCTCTCCTCTTTCCTTCTATTTCCTGAAACCAAAGTTTGGTTTTCTGTTTGGCTCACGGAACAGAAGAGGACAGGGGATGTCACATGAGCGTTTCTATTTCATGTCCAGTTTCCTGTCCGGTATTGGGGAAAACTGAACCTTGGACTGTCCTGGAACCTCCTGGGAGTTCTGTTTGGTAAAGACAAGGAAGAAGATTGTGTCAGAGGATAGCCTGTATCCCCTGAACCATATTCACTGCAATGAGAAATTGAGAATATAGCACAGGAGGAAAAGTATTTGCCTAGGATGTAAAAGATCCTGGTTTCAACTCCCAACATGGAAAAAAAATCCAAAATACCATCAGTTTGTAACTGTATTGTCTCTGTGTCCTGTGTTACTTAATAATAAGGTTCAGGGCCCAGTGTGGTGCCACATATTTTTAATTCCCGCCTTTAGGATACAGAGGCAGGCTAATCTTTGTGAGTTCAAGGCCAGCCTGGTGTATGTAGGAGTTCCAGGCCATTCAGGGGTACTCAGTGAGACCCTCTTTCAAAACAAACAAACAAAGCAGGAAAAATAAATAAGGGCTTAGAACTTCAAGCTGGTCCATGAGACTGACAGAAAACAGCGTTTCCATGTTCCTGCAGATACACTCTGAATGCTGAGAATTCTCCCGAGATAACAGGCTCGACCAGATAAGCCTTCCAGGGCTACCTTAGTAGGATTCATTGGATTTGCTACTCGGTTAGCATTTCTTTGTAGGAATGTGACTTACGACCCTTTAGTCTGATTGCTTCACTTCAAGTATGGGAAGAATCCAGCCTCATAGAACTTCAGAGTCTTGTAGTGAGAAGATGGATAAACCGAATGAGGCACAAAGACCAACACAAAAGCAAGGGCAGGAGGAAGCCTCTGAAAAAAAGCATCTAGATGCTGTAGGAAAGCAAGCAACAGAGCAGTGTGTTCCATGGAGATCAGGAGACAGGTCATACATATAAAATATTATGGAAAACCACCAAAAAGTATAATGGTCATATTATCTGAAAAAAGCCAGTGCACATGAAAAGCCAATAGCACAGACTATGCTACTGGATTTTCCAAAGAGAAATTCTAGGAAGCGTAACCACTGCATGAGAGTGTAAACTGTATTGCAAAGGAGATGATGCATTTGCTCAAAGTTAGGAACACAAAATTAACCCCTTGGTTATTGTTTTGGGGCAACTGTGAGCCACTCAGAGTACCATGACTTATCAGCATTTTTGTCTTATCTCTGGATTTATTGATGCATGGATTTGGGTTATTTGACTACATGTTAACATTCCACCAGCAGAATTTAATGAAAAGGTTCAAAGTGAGATAATCTCGACTTGTCTGGTGGGTATAGTGACGATCAAAGGAAAGAATGAAGACCCACAGAGACTTCGCCATTGGGTCTCAGACACCAGTTTTGCTGCTGGATTATAGGGCTATTTTGATGCCACCCCTGCAAATCCAGTGGTATGCTTTGAGGAGACAGTGATTTCAGCCAACAAGTCAGTGGTGCAGAGGACACTATTATGTCACACTCTATGAATCTGAGAGCAAAGGTCAAACAGTGTACTGAGAAAAAGTCTGCTAACAGCGAAGCTACTCTGGCAGACATACATAGAGAGACAACGCCAGGACAGGGATCTTCATTTTGGCTTGCCACATCCCCTAGGTAAGAGAAGGCACAGAGAGGTGATTGTGGAGATGAGGAGAACCAAGTGCTGATGGGCTGGAAGGGACAGGAGCAGGAGGGTGGGCTGAGGTTAGGGAATATACAGAGATAGTCCTAGCCTTAGAGGGCAGGAACCAATCTCAGCAACTGAGAATAACCCTAGAGTTTTATTGTTCTGGGCCCAAAGGCATCAGGCCAATAGAACTCTGGAGCTGCCTGTCCTTCACTGACTGTAGTAGAGCCCAGGAAAGCCCAGGGACATGTGTGCTACCCACAGCAGCATCCTCCTGCTAAGTGACAGACTCTCAGGAGGTCTTGAATCTATGAAGGCAGGCCCTCTGTCTGGGCCAGCTTAGTTTAGCACTCCTATAGCACTTGGGAGATAGTCTTTGGTAAAACACCCAAATCCATCAACCCATGGGCTATGATTTTAGGGTGTGTGTGGGTGGTATCCTTAGCAGGCTGCCTAGACCACAGAAGGCAAAGGGAAGCGTGCTCCTTAGAAGATCCTGAGTAACAATGAAGGGAAATGACCACAGTAAAGACAGTTCTGGTAGACATCCGACAAATGCCCAATAAAGACTCAGCAAGAGTGGGAACCACAGGAAGGAGAGCCCACAATTTCAACCAACGCTCCTGCTCTTTACACACAAATGGCAGTCTCCTGCTTTTGAGGACACAAAATGAAGTGGTCCCAATACCTCATGCTTCTTTGTTTACTTGCATTATGTTTAACAGGATTTTTACTATATTCTCTTTCAAACTAGGTCTTTGTTATTCTCCATCGTGCATTCATTTAATTTTGTCTATTTTTTTTTTATTGAGGCAGTGGTTTTTGTTTTGTGTTTGCTTGTGTGTGTGTCTGCTTTCCCCATCTCTTTCTTTTGTCTCATTTATTTCCTGTTTTAACTTTATAACACATTTTAGTTTTCTGGTCAGTGGTCATATATGATTGGGTTATAATAGATTTTGAGTATAATTCTATGTGAAAGTGGTTTACTGTTGTTAAAGTTCATTTTTCTCCTTAGGGGGAGAAGGGGTTTTTGGGGACTGGAGAAATGCCTCAGGGCTTAAGGGAAGGAAGAGGACCTGAGTTCAGTTTCTAACACCTACATCATGGTGCTCTCAACTGCTTGTAGCTTCAGCTACTGGGGATCTGAACCTTCACACACATGTGCATGTACATACATACACACACACACACACAACCTTAAAAAAGGAATACGTTTCTCAATCGCTCTTTAAGACTTTGAGCTCACAGACCATCTGTCCACTGTTCTCTCTAAAGTCAGAGCCCACCACTGTCCAGTCTTCCTACCCAGGACTGAGAAAGCTTGCTGTGAGCTGCAAGCACTCAGAGGTTTCTTCTCTCACTCCTTCTTCCAGGCTTGAGATGACCTTGAGTTGCAGTTTGTCTCTATCAGTGTCCTTCTGATATCGGGCTAGGTTAAGTCATAGGGTATGGGGTTTACCCACCTTCCCTGAAAAGCTACGGATTGAAGGCTCTCTCCTTCTTTATGACCCCATTGCAGTGTCTAGGCACAATGCCCTCTCTCTCCTAATGTCCTCCCACTTAAAGGCCTCAGCGTGGTTGTCATGCTTATGAAGTAGGTCTCTTGAAGGGCATTTTCATGTCAGCTCCTCCTATGAACCTGCTTTCTTTTGTAAGTTAAGACCAAAGTCAGAAGTCTCTCTGAGCCAATAGAACCTACAAATAAAGACTTTACCAGATAAATCTTGTACCTAATAATCATTCTCAACAAGGAAGCAGAATGCAAAAGCAACGCACACACAAAAAAATCAATAGCTTTTCTATATACCAATAATGAACTTGCTGAGAAATATATCCAGGAGAGAAAAATCTATCCACAATACATACATTATATAAATCACAACACAGAAACACGAGGCAACACAGCTCCTCCAAAGAATCATAATGGACTTAATAGATAGGTGTGTAGCATTTCATTCAACAGTTTGGAACTTCTTTAGAATAGACCACATCCAGAGGGCCTGCATAAATCAGCTTTTTGGAACACAATCCCTATGATGGCAGACCTTGTTCAGCCTTGATACAGGGAGAGAGCACTTGGTCCTGCCTACAATTGGTATGCCAGACTTTATTGACTCCCCAAGGGAGGCCTTACCCACTCTGAGTGGATAGGGAGAAGGTGGGGAGGATGGGAGAAGAGGAAGGAGGGGGAACTGGGATTGGTATGTAAAATGAAAAAAAATTAAATATAAACATTAATGAATAAAAAAGACCACATTCTAGGCCACATGGCACATCTCACCAATTACAAAAGTGTAAATGAATTTTTTTTTGGGCTGCCAGCTCCCCCAAAACAACACAGAGATATATTATTAATTATGAAAGCTCAGCCCATAGCTTATGCTTGTCCCACTAGTTCTCAAAACTTAAACTCACACTTAATATTAATCCATGGTTTGCCTCATGGCTTTTTACTTTTTTGCCATCTTGCACCTGTTTCCTCTCTAAGTCCTCTGGCATCTCTTCCATGCTTAGATTCATCTCCTTCTCTCTCTGTATCTGGAAGTCCCGCCCGGCTAACTTCTTCCTGTCTAGCTATTATTAAACTAATCAGAAGTCACCTTGGCAAAGACGCATCTTCAGTGTACAAAAAGATTATTTTTGAACATAAAAGAATTGAAGTAATCATTGAAGAAATTAGAAAATAAATGTTAAAATCCCAAGAATCAAATGAAAATGAAAGCACAACTGGCCAGAACCTCTGGGATGAGCTGAAGAGGAAAGCTGCCATCTGTAAAGTGTTTCAATCAGTGAATCAGAGACGTGCCAAGCGAAGACAGTGTTCTATCTCAGTGTCCTACGAAAACAAGAACTGAAACTCCAAATCAGAAGGTACCAAGAAATACTGAAAATCATGACAAATTAAAGGACAGAAAATAGAATTTATTATTTGAAAACAATAAGCAAGATTGACAAATACCTCCTATGGTGGTTTGAATGAGAAAGCCTCCAATGGGTTCATATACTTAAATTCCTGGCCCCTCGTTGGGAGATCTGTTTTGGGAAGGTGTGAACTTATAAAAGTAGGTATGTCACTGGCAGTGGGCTCTGAGGTTTCAAAAGCCAAGCCCAGACCAGGCCCAGCCTCTAAGTGCCTCCAATTTGCAGTTAAGACTTGAGCTCCCAACTCCAGCTCCAGTGCCGTGCTGCTGCTGAGACATTGCGTAATGATAAAAGGGATGGTTCACCGGAAGTCATAGCAGTTACAAATGTGAGCATAGTTAATATCAGAAGTAGTGAATGGGAAAATCCATGAGGACAGTGGAAAGCATGGTTCCTCAATCATGGACAGAGTAGCCACAGAAAAGCACCAAGAGGGCAGAAGCACTCAGTAATATTCCATCAAAAGACTCTAGCCAGCAGATATACGACAGTCAGCTCAATAGCCTCAGGAACACTTTCATGTATTCATAGAGCACATTCAAAAACACACATCCTAGTTGATAAAACACACTCGAAGAAGGTTAAAGTTTGAAATAACGAAGAATATGTTCTCTAATCACCAAGGGATCCAAGCTAGAAGCTGATAGTAGAAAAAGGGAAATTTCCAGCCAGCCACAGTGACTCACACCTTTACAGTTGAGGTGGGTTTCTGTGAGTTCAAGTCCAGACTACTCTACATAGTCAGTTCCAGGCCAGCCTGGGCTAAATAGGGAACCCTGTCTTAAATTACAAGCATCTGTAATTCCAGTTCCATTTCTTTGGCATATGTGAACATCAGGCATGCAAGTAGATTACAAACATCCAGATAGAACACCCTAAAACGTAAAATAAAATTTTAAAATTAAAATATAGAGCAGAATTGGCAACAAGAACGCATAAAAAATGTAACAGGAAAAATAACATTAAATGGTGGTAAATAGCTCAAGTCATCAATAAATATTTCTGCACCAAATCTATAAATATTTCTGCACCAAATCTCAGAGCTCTCAACTACCTAAAACAAAGCTCGAAAGAGTCAGTGTAGTAAGTCACTAACTCAGTGCAGTAAAGGCCATCTGTGGAAGCCCTCCTACTCAGTGGTGAAAGACAGGACACTTATTCCCTCATGGTCAGGATCAGGAAACAGCTTCTCGTTCTTACCACTTGTATTCAACATAGTATCAGACTTCCTGCACAAGGCACTTAAGGCAAGTAACAAAATAATTAAATCAAAATATGAATGAAGAAATAACAGCTATCACTAATATAACACGGATGAGACTCCAAATGTTTCCCAAAATCCTGTCAGAACTAATAAACCCAACAAAGTCCATGATATAAAACCAATATGAAAATATCAGCTGCATTACATAGCTAACAGTATAAAACATAAAAAGGAAAAAAGTTTCATTTGTAATAGAATCAAAAAATATTGCAATAAAGGTAACCAAGAAGAGGAAAGACACACCTGTTTGTTACATTATTTTGTTTTCATGACAGAATGTTGTAATGGAAAATGAGCTAGCCTAGGATTCATAATCCTACTGTATCGGTGTCTCTGGTTCAGGCATGCACAACCACATTTGTCTCAAAACACACAGACTTAAAGTAATAAATATTTCTTAAAATCTCTGGAGATACAAATGAATTAAAAGCCATCCTGGGTTCACTGGAAAACACTATGTTACAATCCTCCCACTGTCCACCATGACTTACATATTTAACACAATCCCTAATCATATTCCCCAAAACATTTGTATAGAAATATTAAGAAAAAGACCTATAGCTTATTTATACCAAGTCTCAAAAGACTCCAAATACCTATAACTATTTTAGAGAGAGAGAGGGAGGGAGAGAGGGAGGGAGGGAGGAATGAACTTGGAGAACTCATGGTTTCTATGCTGCTTAGTTTTGTCAGTTTCACACACACTAGAGGTACCAGGGAATAGGATACCTTAACATAGAAAATGCCTCCACCAGATTGGCCTGTAGGCATGTCTGTGTGACCATGTGCGAAGGTCTAGCCCACTATGGTCGGTGCCATCCCTGGGTATTCCAGGTGGTTCTGGAAGGTCAACTAATTTTCTTAGACAAATAAACTCTTTGCTTCCTAGGCAGCTTGCAGTTGTGGTGTTTATCATAATAATGGGCAATAACTTCCAATCGTCAACCATATTAGAAGGCAGTAGTGATCAGCAGTGTGTACCAGAACACATACAAATGGGTCAATTGAATATCCCAGAAGTAAATATGCAAATATGAGCAAGTGATCTTTGGGAAAACATGCCAATATTGCTGAGCAGGGAAAAGTAACTTTTAGACTGGTATGAGAAAACCAGATATACTCCTCTAGAAGAGTAAAGATAAACCCTGTCATATGCCATAGGCTAGGAAGAGCTCAGAAAGGGTTAAACATCTAAAACTGTAAACATCTAGAGGAAAGCATAGGATAAACGTGACATTGGGCTTGGCAATGCTTTCTTAGACATGGCATTAAAATCATAGGCAACAAAAGCCAGAGAGAGACAGGCTGGCAGGCATGGCTTTATCAAACTTACAATCTTCTCTTCGTCAAAGGACACAATCATCGGTAAAATGCCAGTCTTAAAGAGGGAGCAAATACTTGAAGTAATGGGGGTTAGTGTTTAGAATGCAGGTGCCATGGGGTTATGTCCTGATAATCCCATTGCAAAATGAATATAATAAGTTAAAATTTTCATTTAATAACCTAATCACTCTGCAAGGCAGTAGTGGCTCATGCCTTTAAGCCCAGCATTCAGGAAGCAGAGGAAAGCAGATCTCTGAGTTCACGGCCAGCCTTATCTACAGAACGAGTACCAGAACAGCCAGGGATACACAGAGAAACCTTGCTGAAAAAAACAAACCAATCCAAACTAAAACAACAACAAACCTAATCATTCAAACAGTATAGCTAAACTTGTATTCCTTAAATGATATCAGAACAGCAATATATTGGAACAAAACCTTCTTATAATAAAGTATGCATATCTTGATGCATACTAAATATAGGCATTTTGTACACCTGATGTATTGTAAAACCACAAACATATGTCAGAAAGCACTGGAAACATGAAACACTTAAACTGCATAGTAGAAAAAAAGCACAACTCCAGAAACATTTTACCTTTAATTATTTAAAGGTAAAATTAGTCGATTAAAGTTCATCTAAATTTGAAACATCACTATTATAAAGGCCCAAGAATAGCATGACTTAATGTACAGCTGGAGACCAAACCCAGAGTTCTGCATTACCTATTCAAGCATTCAGCCACCGAAATATGCAACCAACCCCTTGGGATTGAGTCTAAAATCTCCTTCCTTTGATTTTGATCTCAAAAATTTCTTGTGTGTTTTTCTAAAATTGTTCTTTAAGATTTCAGGTGTGAGGCTTAGGGGGACTTGGGCAGTCTGCTGGATGGGTAGGGAGCAGGTCTCTGATTGCCCCCTTACTATCTGTTGGAAAAGCTGCCTTTTTTCTATCTAGTTGCTTTCCTACCCGTGTGACAATCAGTGGGTCTATTTCTATGTGCCTCTTTCTGAGTTACCCAGTCTACGTCATTGGTCCATGTTTCTCTCATAGACCAATGTTACAGAATCAATTACAGTTTTTATCAGTTTGGGAGTCATAGATTCCTTTCTCCTCAAAAATGATTTTTTATAATCTTATAAGTTATAAAATAATTATAACACCTTTATAAACCTTCACACTACTGGCATTTGATTTAATTCCTTTAATTTCATCTTGAAGGACTTTCTCATAGGACATCTCGGTGGTGACAGACTCCCTCGGGCTTTACTTATCTGATTATCTTAAATTACCTTTAATATTTAAAGGATAATTTGGCCAAAGACAGTATTAATATTCTTGGTTGTCAGGGTGTCCTGTCAATCCTCTGACCACATTATCCTTTGCATTTCTGCTCTGCAATTTTTTTTTTTCTGAGAAGTCTGCAGATAATCTTGCAGGAGCCCCTGTGCATGCCACATTTTGTTTCATTTCTGGTTTCATGACTCCTATCTTTGACTTTGGACAGTTCAAGGGTAATGTCTACTGAGTTATCTGAGTTTCATGGATCTGTGTGGTCATTTCTTTCACAAATTTGTGTCATTCAGCCATTATTTATTCAAGTAAACTGTCTACCCTTTTATGTCTCTTATCTCTATCTGGGATTACCATAATGAGTATAATGTTCAGTTTAGAGTGCCATATAAGTACATCAGGTTTTTCTTCCCCCCCCTCCAATTCTTTTCTGCTTTGCTTCCATTACTCAAGAATTTGAACTATTTATCTTAAAGCTTGTTGGTTTTTTCTTCTGCCCGATCAAGTGTGATCCCTAAACCTTGCTATAAATCTTTCTGTTCAGCTATTTGATTTTGCTAAGTACAGAACTTGCTATTATTTATACCTTTGATTTATTTGTTGATATTTTCATTTTATTTGTGGACTGTTTTATTTATTCCTCTGTGTTATTTTCTTCACGAAGCATCTTAGTGACCGTTATTTCACAACAGTGCTTAGGCGGCTATCGTTCTGCTCCTTGGTGGTGGTTTCGGTAGCTGCGTCTCTTTCGTTCGAGCTGTATTTCTCTGTTCTTAGTGTGTCTTATGATCTAGATCTACGTGTATTCAGCTGAAATTGGGGCATTTGAAAACACTAACATCTCTGCATATTGTCTTCCATGCAGGAAACTTTTGGGAATCATCCCAACTAGATGGTCTAGGGATTTGAAACCTTTGTCTTCCAGGCGACTCCCTGTGAAACTGAAGTTTCCTTGGATGCTATTGCCTCTGCCTTCAGCAACTGCTGTGTTCCTGGTCTCCTGGATGTGCTAACTTAGCTGAGACAAATCACCTCATTTGTGTGGCCCAAAGACAAGTTTGAGTTTCAATGTCATGGCTAGTTCTTTTTTCTCATCTGTTCCAAGGATCTCCAGGATGAGACTCCATGGTTTGAAGTGACCCAGCTATTACAGTTTCTTAGGTAGACTCTAGGATTCACCAATATCAGTTCTTGTACCTTCAATTCAGTGTTGGTGGCTTGGTACATGCTGCCGATCTCAATCTTCCAGAAAGCATTCAATCAATCATCTGATCTTTGAGCAAATTGCTAAGGCAACCTAATAGAAAAGGATACTCTTCAACTTGTGATACTTCATCAAAATGGGATCAGCCATGTGTCAAAAAGGAAGCTTGAACTGCATTGCATTATAAATTATATCTTAACAGAAATCATAATTGATTATAAATTTAGAGATGTATAAGTAAACACACTTGGCTTGTTTTTGCAAATTCTTAATAATGGCATTTAGCTGGGCAGATAAAAGTCCGAGAAGAATCAGCACAACTTTTTAAAAGAAGCAATGCTTAAGACTGGCATACCATTTTTTTTTATATCCAAAACTACCACAAAGACAGTATATTCTGATTTAACCCTAAACAAGTAGGCCCAAGGAGCCAAGCAAAAAGTCATCAATACAAGCACAGAGACGCCAAAGCTGTTTGATGAAGTTGCTGTCATAATTTAGGGCAGAAAAGAATCCTTCTACCAATTTTATTCCAACTGGGTACCTTTACAGGAAGGGAACCCTCTTGAACCCTATTTCAAACCATTCAGCAAAAAACTCAAGACAGATTATAGGCCTACATATAATAGCTAAAAACATGCAGCTCCTGCACTGGGCTGGAAATCAGAAAGGTAGATAAAGGCCAACATGAAGAGAAACTACAGATTTGAAGCAGAGGAAAGGTATGACCATGCAAGCTGTATGTCACTCATCTACGGTCGTCTCGGCACTTGCCCGGTCACCTCAGCTGCAGCAGAAATGCCTCCTGGCAGCTCCCCTTTCCACTTCATGACACCCACACCTGTTCCCCGACCTTTTATTTCTAAAAAAGTCAGGTTTCTGTGAGTGAATATTCCCCTTCAACATAGTTTTCTTTTATTTCAAAAGCTATAACCAACACTTAGCATGCTCCTAACATTCTCCCAATCGAGGACTCTGTAAGTGTTATGATGGGGAAGTTTGTCAAACAAGGAAAGAAACGAAGCACCGAGCAAATGAACAAGTGACGTGCTGGGCCTTAGGTAAGTCGCTCAGTCAGGCTTGACTTTTTACAGCACAGGGAGGCAAGGTCAAAGGTGAACCTGAGAAGGCAGGCTATCTCTAGACTGTGATGGGCAGTACATAGAGATGCTCAGATTTTTAACTGTGTTCTAAAATAATCACCTCGGGGCTTAAGAGATGGCTAGAGAGTGGTGAAGAGCACTCACTGGCTGCTCTTCCAGAGGACCCAGGTTCGAGTCTTGGCATCTACATGCAAGCTCACAACCATATGTAACTCCAGTTCCAAGAAATCTGATGACCACTTCTGGCATGCGCTTGATGCACAGACAAAATACCCATGCACATAAAATAAATGATTTAATTAAAAATTAGCTAATCGTTTTTAGCTTGTAGCTATTCTCTAGATCAGTTCTTAACCTGGAAGGGTTGTGACCCCTATGGGGGTTGAACAACCCTTTCACGGGGGTTGCATATCATATGTTTGCATAATGATTCTTAACAGTGTCAAAATCACAGTTATGAAGTAGCAACGCAAATAATTTTATGGCTGAGGGTCGCCATAATATGAGAAGCTATTAAAGGGCTACAACATTAGAAAGGTGGAGAACCGCTGAGCTAGGTAGAAAGACTGAAGACTCCAGTCACTCCTGCACTTAACCGAAGATGCTCTCAAAGCGGGTGGTTTCCAGTAGTTTAATGACTGTATCTCTAAAACCTGTTTGCGCAAGGAATACAAAACTGTACTTCAGTGTTTTCATTTCTATTTAATCTCTAATGACAGTAGTGAGGAAAGATCCAGAGTTGTGCACCGGCTCTACATCCCACATCAGAAGCACTGACCTGTTTATCCGCAAGTCCTCGCTCTTCCTTGTCTACTTCCTTTGCAGGTTTGTCAAGGTGTTTGAATAATTCAGTCTAGAGATGTTTTAGGACAAGGAGGGCTGAAGTCAATCTGCAAAGTAGAAAGAAAGCAGTGTGTAATTCCATCCTGCTGGCCCATTCATCTGCTTTGTAGATCGTGGGCTTCAACATCTATATCACACTGATCTTGCCCTGTGAAATTTAGTGTGTGTGTGTGTGTGTGTGTGTGTGTGTGTGTACTGATTTTTTGTTAGCTAGGTAAGGCCTGCGTATATTCCCTTTAGATTCTCTTTTTGGTATAGCCTTCAGATTTTACCCCCTCTGTGTCTAGTAAATAAAATCCAAGTGAGTATCTTCAAGTCTAGAAGAGGAAAGAGAGGTGAGAATGAAAAGCATTTTGATGGATACTGAAATGGATTATAAATCTCAAAGAGAATTCAGGGATTCATGTATGATTAAGGAATGACCAGTTTGTCAATAATAATGGAGCCCGAGGACTTAAGCTAAAATGAGAAATGTGTTGAGAAAAAAAAGGAAAGACTCAATGATCAGTCAAGAAGAATCCAGGAAGGAGGACACACCAAGAAGGCAAGATAAGAAACCAAAACCACACAAACAAAAACCCAGAACAAGCAAATCTGCTACAGAGGGCTTCAAAAAGTATAGAAACAAAGAAGAATTAATTACTGACTCCATGAGAGTATCTAATTATACGGAGAAATAGTAAGTAGTCCTTTCTGAAGTGTCTATAATAAAATGAAGTGTGCCAATAAACAGGGCACTAGGACTAATATAGGGATCCTCAGTATTTGGAAGCTGGCAATAGTCTGCCCATGGTTAATGCTGATAAGGAAAACTTAAATGTAAGGAAGTATGGGAGACTGGAAACCTAATGGATTGGAAACTCTCCCAGGTAGGAACAGATTGGCCAAGGGTCTATGCAAGGAGATGACTTTGTGACTAATAAGAATTTCCTTGTTTCACATGAAAGGAAAGATTATGGATGAAGGGGCTACAGATGTGGAAACCTCTGAGGTCTGGATTGGAAGGGGGCATAGCTGGGTTACCTTCCTCCAAGGATACCTGTCTCCTGTGAGTTTTTGAAAGGAAGTCAAAGCAGAAAGTCGAGTTCAATGGCTGAGAGGAAAGAGAGCAGAGGAGAAGGAAAATGGAGCTAAGGACCCAGCTTCGACTGATGAGGATGCTCAGTTCAGGTTCTTGGCTCTGTTATCCCAAGACTACCACCTGGGAAACTACAATATGTCCATCCATCCACGCATCCATCCATGCATCCATTCATGCATTTATGCATCCATCAATTCATGCATATATGCATCCATGCATTGTTCTGTCAATCAGTTTTAGAGTCAGAGTCTCATTCTGTGTCCAGGCTGGCTTTGAATGTACAGTGATTCTCTTGTCTCAGCCTCCTGGGGATAAGGAATCATGTGACATATATGGGGGAGGGGTGTTAAAAATATTTGTTTTCTGTTTGCAACACCCAAAATATATATTTAGCTGTTCTGGAATGAACTGTTTGTAAAAAATCTGGGTAATATTTTCCTTCCTTCCTTCCTTCCTCCCTCCCTCCCTTCCTCCCTTCCTCCCTCCCTTCCTCTTTCCCTCCCTCCCTCCCTTCCTCCCTTTCTCCCTCCCTCCCTCTGAACTAGAGATGAAATCCATGGTCTTGTTCATATCATACTGTGTCATTGAACTGTACCCCTGGACTTTTATCATATTATACAAATGTAAAAAGAACAGCACAAGGAGGTGACACATCTGAGTCTCTGAAGAAAGGGCCACTCACTCTCTTTCAACCGTTCTGATTTTCTAAGTACACCCCTTTACTAATACACTGAAAATAAAGCATTAGTACAGGACTGGAGAGGAGAATATCTTATTGTCATAGAGCAGACTAACATGTTCAGGGTTCATTCCCACCACAACAAAAAGCAAACCAACCAAACAATGAAACAAAAAACAAAAACAAAGCAAAAAATCTAAGCAAACATTAATATTAATATATGATAGAAATAGTGGTGGCAGAATAGAATTAGTAACTACATCAATGCTTAAGTTATAAGGGAGCAGAAAGCACACATGGTAACTACAGAGTCTTATACATGACTACTGCCTCAATCTGAGCCACCAGGCCACCAGGGAACTGTGTCTGATCATTGCAAATCACATCAGGTTGTGAATTCTTCATTTAAAAGAGTTGTGTTTGTATGCATACACACATGTGGATGGGGGAATAGCTCAGTGATGGAGTATAGGGTGCTGGAATAGCTCCATTAAATCCATATATAGATGCATATGTAAATGAATGTTTATATATTGTTATTTCTCAGGTATCAAATTCATTAGATAAGTCTAGTATTAAGAATATTTAGTACCAAAAGAAACTATTAGAGTGTTCTATCTTATGGTTATTAATTAATAAGGTATTAAGATAATCTCTGAATTGTGCTTTTTTTAATAAGAGAAATGTGATTAACAGAATTTAGGAACCTATGTTATTTGAATAAGTCAATAGAATGATCTACCACTTGTACATAACATTGACTTTAAACCTTGATGGTCCTTGGATAAGATGAGAGATAAATAAGACGTAATCACTGGTCAAGTCAAAATCCATTTCTTCTATGTTAATTCAGGAGTCTCAAATATGTGGGATTACCAACAGGACAAGAAACAGGGGAAATCAGCAGAAGCCCCAGATCCACAGCGACACACACGGAGTCTGTGACCTGCCCCAGAGAACACTCAAAGAAATCAGAGCTAAAATCCTCACATTATTTCACGTGAAGCTTCAGGAATTCACAGGGATTTTCCCCCATTGTTCTCACTCATTAAAATTGGTCTTGCATTGTCCTCCCTTGGGGTTGTGAACTGCAAGTCCTGGTGTTCTCTGAACTTTGTTCTCTGATAACCGCTGGGTAGAAAACATGCCACGTGCAACGGTTAACCTTGAACTTGGGAATTCTGACAACTTGAGAAAACTGTCTGGCCTGTCCCCCCCAACAAAAAAGACACGTGTTCAAACTTACCAGCAGGCAAAAGTATTTCCACAATCAACTGTTAAGTTTCCAGAATGAAAAGGACTTAAAAAATGCTGTGGACGGGCAGCAGGAAGTACCTCTCAGAATCGGTTTCCATTAAGACTGTGCCCCCAAGTTCCCTGGAAGCCACAGAAGACAGAGCCTTGCAAGCAGCATAGAGTTGCCAGGTGGCACCACTGCGGAGGATATATAAGCAGACTCTCAACTGCCCAGCTACTCTAGATTCCCTCAGTTATTTTTCCCCATTTCTTGCAAATGAGTGACTACCAATGCAGGCTGTGCGATTTCGGGCTCTCTTTAATTTGCACACTGTTATAAAGGTGGTAGTTGAAAGCTATTGAAACTTGCAGTTTTTTTCCCCACTGGGCCCTTTCTCTGTGTCTTGGTGGATTTATGATCCCACTCTCTTCCAGCTGACAGCCTTGAGTTGCGTTCCCGTTGTTCAGAACAAGAGTGTTCTCATAATTGAAATACATAAAAGCTAAAATATGGACCTCATATATTTGAAGGGAAGTCTTAAGTACAAAATTCACAGCTAATGATCTTCTTAGGCGTCTGATATGATAGCAAAATAGAACCAGGTAGACAAAATACATCTCAGTTTTAATGCTGAACAAGCAGGGAGTTAACGCTAGAGCTTTGCTTAGGCAAGGGGACACATGCAAGGACCCAGGTTAACAAACACCCCAGAAGTGAAAGAACGATGACGTCATACTTGATAAGTGGGATCCCGAGAACAATAGGCATAACTAGGTTTCCATGAGGAAGTGGATAGGACCTACCCTTCAATACTTTACTGTCTTCAAATGAAATGGGTACAATGAATTGCTCAAATACTAACATGGTTAAGGAGCAAGCACAAGATGATAGGGGTTTAAATTCCATACAGACTCTAGAAGCACTTTCTAGTCTAGTCGTCTTCTAACTCAATGCAGTAAATCTAGTGAACGGCAAGGTTTCTGGCTTGGCCAGAGAAAAATACTTTATTAAGAACCTCACAAGCCCAATCAAAATTTGCGACATGATGAATGACTGTAACGACCTAGGATTTTCATCTTTCTGGTATTGGACTAAGTTGTTGAATCATGTAGATGATCAGAACATCTACAGCAGTGCTCATACTGTCGAAAGATTTAAAAGTGGAGATGGTTGCTGGTAATTTTGATACTTGGGAGGGTGAGGCTGGTGATGGGTGATTTCCAGGATCAACTTGAGCCACAGGATAAGACTATATTGAAGGAAAGGAAATGGAGAGAGGAATAGGGAAGGAAGGAGGCAAGCACTATATACACATTAGAACAGCTGAAATGAAAACCAGATTACTAACAGTGGGCAAAAGTATATTTTTAAAAGTGTCTGTTTCATGCTTTCTATGGCAGATGTGCCCTCCCAGCTTCCTGCCCTTGCTGCTGAAACTGCTTCTTGCTAGCATGATGCCTCTTCACATATATGAAATGTAAAACTGTGTAGTGTCTAATTTTGTTTTCTGTTTCTGTGATAAGACACTGACCAATTTGTGGATAAAATGGTTTAATTTGGTTTACATTTCTCCACCAGAATCCATCAGCGAGGAAAGCCAGGGCAGAAATTCAAGCAGAAATCTGAAGGTACATCTGAAGCTGAGACCCTAGAGTAATCTCCTCATTGGTTTGTTGTCCATAGATTCTTATACAATTCAGACCACCTGCCCTGGGTTGGCATCACCCACAGTATGCTGGGCTCTTCCATATCAATCATTAATTAAGAAAATGCCCCCATAGACTTGTGTACAGGCCAATTTGATAGAGGCGATTCCCTACTAGATGACTCTAGCTTGTATCAAGTTGACAAAAATAACTATTACTATCTATGTACAATTTGTATTACTCTAGAAAAATTCTTTAGCTGTTTAAAAGAACTATGTGGTGCAAAAATCATAACTTTGGGTTCATTTCTCAAAGAAATAAGGAGTTCTAACCACAAAATCCCTATCCACAAATGTTTTAGTCATCTTACCTGTGACTAACTAGAAACAATTAGTTCAATGAAAGAGAATTAAAAATAAACTGAAATACCCCTTATCATGACAATAAAAGGACACAAATTTTAAGTAAATCTCATAGGAATTACTCTGGATGAAAAATCTGAGCCTCAAAGGGTTATTCATTATCCTATCTCTTTCTCATAGTGGTCTTGAAACAAGAAAAGTTGGAGATGTTGAGAACAGATTAGTAATTGCCAAGGGTGAGAGAGGAAGGCAGGCACAAGGAACTGCAAAGAAAGATCAATGTGACAGGTGTCTTTCTGTGATAAAATAGTTCTCTGTGGGGTTCTTATGTTGTTTGCTTTCTCATTTTGTTTTTTGGGTTGTTTTTTGTTTGTTTTTTTGCTTGTTTTTGAACTTTCTGACTTTTGAAAGTTCTGGGATGACAGGCATGCACCATCATGTCAGGTTTACAGCAAGTCTCTATCTTGATCGTGGTGGTAGGTACATGAATCTACACTTATAAAATTGCATAAAACTCAACAGACAGCACAAAACATTCTAGTGCATGTAAAACTCATGACATCTGACTACAGTATGTGAATACCAGTGTCAATTTCTTGACTTTGATTACATTCTGGGTGAGTTAACATCTACCATGATATTATGATTAGGAGAAACTGGGTAAAAGATGATGTGAGACCCATTGAAGGTGTTTATATAATTTTCCATGACTCCATTTTTAAGCTAAAGTTAAAACACTGGGGTATAATTTGAGAAAGGGTCACTTTGATGCATGATGGTTTTAAAGATGAAAATTAGTTGTGAGCATAAGCTTATCCGTTTGTGTAAGAAACCGCTTTATGATTTCTACAAACAGTATGACTTGATGTGTTTACTGATATTTTCTTCTACTTCTGAAATCCTATTCTTCCTAAAAAAAAAAAAAAGGTGAAAACCTAGCGATGACATACACAGCTACGCGACATCAAGATCCCGATAGCACCTCCTGGTAGTTTCCCACCGGTGTAGTGTCTAGTTCCAGACATTGCAGCAGCTGATAACCGGCACTGGAGGTCAGACCATTCCACAGCCCCAACCAAACACTGACTTCAGACCCAGGGCTTCCCGCCTCCCCCCCACTCCTGGGAGCTCCAGAGTGACACATTAATAGAATTTGAATTCTCGTTCCCAATTGTAAGCAGACAGGAACATTTATGTTGATCTTAACTACTCAGCTGAGAACATAAACATATACAGGTCTTACAGAAGGGAGAGCAAAACAGTCTTGTGTAAGTCCTGACTGAATACATGGCAGTTAAGGAAGAATTCACAGAGGTCTAGTTTATCTCTAGCCATGGCCCCAGAGTGTGGCCCTACAATCCGAGCAAGAGAAGGCCCTGACTGGGGCTGCTCACAAGAATCCTGCGCTGGTTCCCATCTAGTCCTGCTCCTCCCAGGAACAAGGACCACAATTCCCTAATGAACACTTTCACGATAGTATTCTGCTGTGATATTGTAGTGCAACGGTAGCCCACGTTAGACAAATGGAGTTTTGAAAGAGAAATAAAGGAGAGATACTAGTTCTTGGAATATGGGGGGGGGGGTGGCGGGTACAATGACACTTAATGGGGAACTAGCATGAATCCCAGAAGATAAAGCAGAAAATCAAACTGGGACCGGTGTTGCTAGAGTTGAGACACTGGTTTTGAGTCCTCCGGTTTAAAGAATATTGAAGAATCCCATATTAAAGGATGCCATGAGAGCACCAATAGTTAAGCTTCTACAGTGCAAACAATAACAACAAGCAGCATCCCAAAAGCATCCTCATCCAGAAAAGGGCCAATGAGCATGGACTCTAGTTGGTCCTGTGAGGAGGGCATGGGAGAGGAGCAATGGGACTTACTACGTTGTGATAATTACAGATGCCACTGCTTTCAGTCCCTTGCAGAGGAAGAGGCCAGGAAAGGCATCCTAAGTATCATGAACTAGGCACCCCATGGACCTCAATGACTGCATCCTCCCTCTGTTTCTCAAAGGTTTTCTGTTTCTGCAGCATACGGGTTAATTGGAATAATTCACAGACTTCTATACCAATTGCTCATTCTTTGAGAGTCTAAATTAGTTTGCACCAAGCGACTGCTTATATCCTGGCACCCCCTTTGTCTAGTTTCTCATTCTCACTTTGAAACGACAGTTGTGATGTCATCCCTTCGGACGCAAAAACAGTAAACTAACAGCCAAACACAGGTTAGAAGAATTTCCATGAGATCACTGCTCCGGAAGCCTGTGGCAGGACAGACAGCTTGTGTCAGATGCCAATGGATTTGGCCATGGTTAAAGAAAAAGCAATAACAATTAAGCCATCAACTTTCACCGAGGTTGAGAAAACAGAGAGGCGTTTCAATTTACAGTGGCCCCATGCCAGGAGACTGAGACTGGAGAATTATCAGACTGCAGACTACAGAGTACTATCTCCCGAGAAGAATGTGCTAACAAAAATGCTCATGAACGGTAGTTCCCTCGTGGTTCCTTCCAGGATGGCAATCAGTTAAGAGCTCCAAGGCATTTCTCACGAGCTAAACATTCCTTGGATGGTGTAAGAAAGAATACACAAACTCTCCCATGAGAAGACCAGCAGAGTAAGGCTTCCTATTAGATGTTGCCCGTTCAAGTTTGCCATAACTTTATTTCAACTTGTTATGGAGGAAAGACTGACCCATCATCTAGGGCTATGAAAAGACAAGTGGAACCTATGCAGAAGGCAGAGGCAAAGAGAAGGAAAAATGTCACCTCAAGAATGACCTTGGCAAAGGCTATCATTGGTGTTTTGATTTTAGCCATTCTGTCAGGTGTAAGATGGTATCTTAAAGTTGTCTTCATTTGCATTTCCCTGATCTCTAAGGAAGTTGAGCATGACCTTAAGTGTCTTTTGGCCATTTGAACTTCTGTTGAGAATTCTCTGTTGAGCTCAGTGCCCCATTTTATAATTGGGTTGATTAGTTTTTTTACAGTCTAATTTCTTGAGTTCTTTATATATTTTAGAGATCAGACCTTTGTCAGTTGTGGGGTTGGTGAAGATCTTCTCCCAGTCAGTGGGTTGCCTTTTTGTCTTAGTGACAGTGTTCTTTGCTTTACAGAAGCTTCTCAGTTTCAGGAGGTCCCATTTATTCAATGTTGCCCTTAATGTCTGTGCTGCTGGGGTTATACGTAGGAAGTGTTCTCCTGTGCCCATGTGTTGTAGAGTACTTCCCACTTTCTCTTCTATCAGGTTCAGTGTGTTCGGACTGATATTGAGGTCTTTAATCCATTTGGACTTGAGTTTTGTGCATGGTGATCGATATGGATCTATTTTCATTCTTCTACAGATTGACATCCAGTTATGCCAGCACCATTTGGGGTACACTCATCCATTACTGGTGGGAATGCAAACTTGTGCAACCACTTTGGAAAGCAGTGTGGTGGTTTCTCAGGAAATTCGGGATCAACCTACCCCTGGACCCAGCATTACCACTCTTGGGAATATACCCAAGAGATGCCCTACCATACAACAAAAGTATGTGCTCAACTATGTTCATAGCAGCATTGTTTGTAATAGCCATAACCTAGAAACAACCTAGATGCCCTTCAATGGAAGAATGAAGAAAGTATGGAATATATACATATTAGAGTACTACTCAGCAGTAAAAAACAATGACTTCTTGAATTTTGCATGCAAATGGACAGAAATAGAAAACACTATCCTGAGTGAGGTAAGCCAGACCCAAAAAGAGGAACATAGGATGTACTCACTCATAATTGGTTTCTAGCCATAAATAAAGGACATTGAGCCTAAAATTCATGATCCTAGAGAAACTAAATAAGAAGGTGAACCCAACGAAAAATATATAGTCATCCTCCTGGATATTAACCTTCATCAGGCGATGAAAGGAGACAGAGACAGTGACCCACATTGGAGCAACAGACTGAAAACCCAAGGTCCAAATCAGGAGCAGAAGGAGAGAGAGCACGAGCAAGGAACTCAGGACCGCGAGGGGTGCACCCACATACTGAGACAATGGGGATGGTCTATCAGGAACTCACCAAGGCCAGCTGGACTGGGTCTGAAAATGCATGGGATAAAACTGGACTCGCTGAACATAGCGGACAATGAGGACTGCTGAGAAATCAAGAACAATGGCAATGGGTTTTGATCCTACTGCACGTACTGGCTTTGTGGGAGCCTAGGCAGTTTGGATGCTCACCTTTCTAGACCTGGAAGGAGGTGGGAGGTCCTTGGACTTCCCACAGGGCAGGGAACCCTGACTGCTCTTCCGGCTGATGAGGGAGGGGGACTTGATTGGGGGAGGGGGCGGGAAATGGGAGGCGGTGGCGGGGAGGAGGCAGAAAACTTTAATAATTAAGTAAAAAAAAAGAATGACCTTGGCAATTTCTGGCCTACCTAGAAGCTTAAATCGATGTTCTTAACCTTCAGAAAAACAAAGTTAACTTTAAGTCTCAGCTCCCGTGAGTTAGTATCCATCTTCTCTTAAATTCCCCTTTGCCCAAGTTCTCATTCTAAATTTTCTTTTCAAAGATCAGGTTGACAAGTCAGACTCTCATCTTTAGGAAACCATGACTTTCAAGGGCTTTGAGCTACACACCGTGGTTATGATTCAGCCCAGCCCACATGCAGCAAGCAGAGCAAATGACTGCTTTGTCAAACCTAATGTGTCTGGAGGTATCAGGTTCAAGACCTCATTTTTATAACCCCTTCATTCAGAGGTAAATGTGTCCATTTAAGAGACAATGTCTATCTTCCTTTGTGATCAATTATTTTGTATTTTGAGATAATTACCACAACCCCAGAGGCACCTGAGTAGTCAAGTTGTCATGTGACACAATATATAGGAGACTCAAGCTTTCTGACACTTGGTTCTTTATCTAAAAACATAAGAAGGACATCTATTGTCCTCTCATTGCTGAGGTAAACAGGAAGAACATAAGAGCTTGCATGTTATAGATATTCAGTGGGTGGTGGCTGCTCCTCTGAATCGCTCTATGTAAGCATGCTTGAAAAATGACCAAATCTGTACATTCATTTTGTCAAATGTTCTTGGAAATGCCTCAAGTCACAAAATACATTAGATGGCTTCACTCTGAGATGCATTTTTAAGAGCTCAAAAGAAACCCATACAATCCCATTTTTTCTTAATAGCATTCACCGTTCTTTCAAAGCCAGGAACATGAGTTCCCTTCTGACTGGTGCTATTTCTCTTTATGAATAGTCAATTTCAGAAGCACCAGAATGCACTCAGAGTGGCGAGTGGAAGCTGAAGCTAAGGCCATGGGTGGTTTCGGTTTTGACTTTAAGAATTTGTGATCGTTGCTCATGTTTAAACTCTACCTTCACACTTATCTGGATTCTGGTTTTCTTGTCATCCATCACATTCACGGGGGACCGTTTTGTTTTCACCCCCACTTCTTCCAATCTTGGGAACAATGAGAACCTAAAGGGGCTTGGCACCATTTCTCTGCTGCTTAGATGTCACACAGTCTCTGCAGAGACCTGGAAGTCACTCCAATTCATCTTCTGTTTCTTACCTTTTGCCCTCCCAAACCTGACAACTGTTTCCTTCCCTACAGAGATAAAATTCCAGAGTATTCCTCCAACTAAACGCCATTCTTCTTTTGCTTTGGAGCAGTGAAACTATCTCATGGTTATTATTCTCCACAGGAAACACTCCGATTTGACTTCCTGTACTTTTATTTATTCTTTTGGATAAGAAGATAAAGTATGAGCTGGAACAGAGTACTCTAAAGCCCATTTTTAAAATCAGGATGAATGATGTACCAAATGAACTCTCATTAGGGCTTCAGTGAATGACTGAAAGAGAGGGACCAGAGTGTGGGGATAGGGGTCTTTAATAGGTCACAGGATTTTGTCATTAAAATTGCATCTTATTTAGCGCATATGCATAATACCAGAGAATGTTTGAAATCTACTGATAACTAAAATGCAGAGAGACAAGTGAACAAGGAGCCAATTTGTAAAGCATATTAGAATGCAAAGAAAATGTTCAGCATGAAAAAGGTAGCTGATTATAATATGATAAAGCATAAGATATTAAAAGTCAACCACACTATTACGGGAGCATGGCAAAGGGAACTGGAAGACTCTCCACGAGAAAAAACTGAACAATTTGGGAGTAGGGATGGAATTACTAATAACCAAAATTACAAAATACACATCCATGATTCTTCTCTGCTTTAAATAAATTACTTAATACACTAAAAACCGGAATGAAGAAGAATCTACTACTTAGAGACTTGCAAATGATTTCTATAAATAAGCCACCCCCAAGGCAGAGCATAACGTCACTCTAGTGAGAACTATTCACAGTGACTTTCTCTCAGATGGGTCAATACAGGAAGGATGAAACGGAAAGGCAGCTTCACAGAAGAGAGGCAGGACACCTCCTCAGCTAGCTGACCAAGAGCCTTTGGAATGTCGATTGCTGAGAAGAAAGAAAGGTAGAGACCTGGGGAATGCTGCCTGAGTCGGAGTTGCCCTAGAAGGAGGGCAGAGCCTAACACAAAGGCTTGTAACAAAGTTGGTGTCTTTGAAAAGAGATTTCCTGTAACACAAGGAGCACACATAGACCAATAAGACAGGGAAAGAGCTGGAGCTGCCAGTACATACTTCCTTACTGCAGGCAGCAACTCCACTCTTCCTTGAACCTAGTGAAGAGACACATATGTGCCCCTAACTCTTTTTCTGACGAAGAGAAACAGGAACATTTACGCTTGCATTCCCAACTGGCTGTGTTCCTAAGTACACTTTAATGTCCCTAGTCTTCCCTGGGTGTGCTTGAGAACTCGGATTCAATACCACCGAAGAGCCCATCCTATGCAATGGAGGCAAGGTGAGATGATACTATATTATATATGTTCACAATTGGCTGTACTAGAACAAAAAGATACAGGGGAGGAAAGAGATAATAGGCATCTCAAATAGAAGGAAAGGGACACATACCTCATTGCTTAAGAGACATAGACTAGAACTTTTAATGGGCATGACAGAAGTGCCAACTCTCTCAAGGAATTTAAAGTGAGGGAAGCCTATTAAATTCAATTCATGAGACCAGTGATACTGCATGACCAAAACCAATCAAGGATGCATGGGAAGGAAATGTATATCAATGTTGCTGAGCAAAGTACTAACAAAGTAAATAAGACTGTACAGTTCATCAAAAATACCATTGGCCATGATCAAACTGGTTTCATCTCAAGGATGTAAAGATGGTTTGATATATGGAAATCACTAAGGTGATGTGTTGGGCAAAATGAGAGATAAAGATCATATAATTACCCAATTTTTTTCTGAATGCTCAATAAAATTTGAAAGTAACTGCTCGATATAATTTTTACTTGCTTTCATGATACAGGGCCTTAACAAGTTATATATAGAGAGGAATATGTCTCTTCACAGTAAATACTGCATGTGACAAAGCCACACGCCACCATAAGAATGAAGAAAAGCTGGAACTGTTTCCTCTAGGATTAGGAACAAGGCAAGATTGTCCACTCTCCTACTCTCTTTTTACATAGCACCAAAAATTAGATTCAGAGCAATTAGGCAACAGGAAAAAAATAGAAGGGTGGTTAATCCCAGTACACGAGAGACAGAGGCAGGCTGATTTCTGTGAGTTCGAGGCTAGCCTGGTCTATACAGAGAGTTCCAGGACAACTAGGACTATAAAGACAGACTTGTCTTAAAAAGGAAGGGAAGGGAGGAAATGACACAAAACCCAGCTGTCTCAAACCCTGATACAGAACACTCACCTGCTTCCCAGCCCAGGTCAGAGGCTGTACCTTACCAACCCCATAATACTTCCCCATCTCTAACCTGAACAGAGCACTGGCTGTTGAGGTCTGAGGTTGAGCCTTCCAGTACTGAACTGGGATTTACTCAGTTATGCTGCTCACAAACTGGCACTGGGTGACCTCAATATTAATCTTTGGATCTTTAGATCTGTGGGTTTAAAATGTGCTTAGAGAAGTCAGGAAACTAGAAAATGGCCATCTGAGAAATGTCTTACGGTATGAAAGGTTAGCAAAGCATTAGGCAATCTGAAAGTAGAGATGAGGAATAACAGGGTTGGAAAAGTTAAAGTGGAGACAGATATATGGGATTTATTAGAATGACTTATAGGCTGTGATCTAGGTAGTACAACAATCATTGTATCATGACAGAAAGGCCAAGAATCCATTGGATGTTCAGGCCACAGATTGGATGTCTCAGCAGCCCCTCTAGTGCTGGGGTCTGGGTGGATTCTCAAAAATGTAGGTTCTAATACCAGGGAAAAAAATGCTTCAGCAACAGGATAGATGAAAACACCAGTGAGAGTCGGGACAAGCAGGTAAAAAAGCAAAAGCTTTCTTCTTTCACGTCCTTTTGTGTGGGCTGCTCTAGGAGGTGTGGCCCCAATTTAGGATGAATCTTCCAACCTTAAATAATTCAATGAAGAAAATTTCTCATAGGTGAACCCAGCTGCTCGGGTTTTAGTTTATATCACATGTAGTCAAGTTAACAACCAAGATTAGCAGTCCCAGGAGATACCTGGCTTGGTTAGATAATGCTGTTCCAAGAAGTCATGATTATTAAACAAAACCCTCAGGACTGGAGATATGCATCAGTAGTCATGAACACGTGATGCTCTTGTGAGGACCTGAATTCTGTTTCCAGCGCCCATCCAAGTCAGGTGCTCACAGCTGCCTGGAACTCCGGCTCCAAGGGATCCTGACACCTTCTTCTGACCTCCACAGGCACTTTACACTCCTCTCTCTCTCTCTCTCTCTCTCTCTCTCTCTCTCTCTCTCTCTCTCTCTCACACACACACACACACACACACACACACAAATATTAATAATTATAACAAAATAATAATAACTATAATAATAAATAAAATATTTCAAAGTAAATTCCAGTGCCCAATGGATGATACTTTCTTGTTGCCTTGTTGTTCAGGAAGGTCCCAAATGCAGCAAAAACATCATATGTGTTTACCATTCTTCTTGGTTGCCCACCAGAACTAGGTGACAAGACTCTATTGTTGGAGACATTGTACACCTTATTTGCAAGATACAGAAAAAGCAAGCTGGAACTGAAGAAAGCAAGCTTTCTTCCTCCTAGTTTGCTTTCATAATGCTGGAAGGAGCAATGAGGTTTGAAGGGAGAGGAAGAGTGTCTATAGCCTTCTGAGTCTATAAAGTATAACACTAAACAAGCAGGCAAGATGTGTCTACTTTTGCAGTAATGGCACTAAGTTTATGGATCCACAAGATACCACATGATTGGATTTGAGGCCTTCTCTATAAGAGGGAATTCATGCCTGGTACTTTAAACCCAGTAAAAGAAAACCCATGGTTGAGATGTCATAGGCCCTAAGGAGGCACTAATGTTGTTTAGCTACATTGATGTAGCATTAAACCACCTTCTATGTATCTATACATCCAAAGCCAGATGCTTCTCTCAACAATAATCAGAGAACCTTCTCTTTATAGAGTGGCCACAAATGCAGTGACCCTTGGATGCTCAATGTGAGAATAAGGAATTGCTGCAGGCTTAGCCCAAGCGGGATGTTTATATCATCCTTCTAGGTTCAGGGAATGTTGTGGAAGACAGCGAAGAAAGAATATAAGCGAGGGGAAGATTCAGAGAAGAGTTAAGACATTCTATCTTCCAGACATGACACAGCGTTCTTAATCATGAGCTCACAGCGGTTGTGCAGTATATCCCAGGCCTGAACAAGACTGGACTAGTGAATAGCTAGTCACAGCCACGTCTCCCCTATGATCATGGCTCTTAGTATAAAGGCCTGTACAAGACTGGACCTGTCAATAGCCAGTCATGGCCACCTCTCCCCGATGAACTTGGCTATTAGGGGATTCCAGTGTCAATACTTCAGATTTGTACCTATTGGTGGACCACCAAGTTCCATTGGATGAAACAATAGTCACGTGGGTGGTGCTGGTAAAGCCCAATGGGTCAAAAACCAAAAAGATAAGAATATAGGTAGGACCTCTAGAGATGAGGGTACCATTTACAGGGGATGGAGGGGAAAAGAAAAGGTCTGGGGGGTGAGAGTAGTCGGGATGTGCTATTTCATGTATAAAATTGTCAAAGAACAAATATAATTAGTTTTTTTAAAATCTCAAAGACTTATCATCTTATGCAAACTGAAATGGTTATTATCTAAAGAACAAAAATTAAACAAACTGTTCAGGATATAGGAAAACAAGAACTCTTACACTTCAGATGAATATACTATAACAGTTACTATGGAAAACGGTGAGGAAGTTCCTTAAAAAAACTAACAGATTTTCCATATGAGCAACCTGTGTTATGATAAGACATGAAATCCACAACCTTATATTACTGTAATAGTGTCAATAGAACATAGAGTCAGCATAGGTGTTCCCACTGCCGGATTTTTATTTTTATTTTTTTTGGATTTTCGAGACAGGGTTTCTCCGTAGCTTTTTGGTTCCTGTCCTGGAACTAGCTCTTGTAGACCAGGCTGGCCTCGAACTTACAGAGATTCACCTGCCTCTGCCTCCCAAGTGCTGGGATTAAAGGTGTGCGCCACCGCCCGGCTCTGCAGGATTTCTTAAAATGTGGCACATTTACATAATAGGAAGCCATTTGGCCTTTAATGGGGGGAGGGTGACATCTGTCACTGTAGAAAAATCAATAAAACGAGAGGATATTAAATTAACTGAAATAATCCAGGCACAGAAAGACAAGTAATGCATGCTCCCTTTCATATGTGGATGCAAGAAGAGCCAATCTGAAAAGAGAGAGGTTGGAAAGATAGCTGTGGAGATGACAGATAAGCAGGGGCTGGGTTTGATCAGTGCAGCTGCGTGCTTATGTAGAAATGCACTCTACCCATTAAAACGTACAATTGAGCATGCTACTCCAAATGTTTAAACGGAAAACTTGATGGGGGGTGGTCATCTTAAGATTTGAAGGGGTTGAGAGTGTGGCATTATCTGGAGGGATGCTATCAAGTTCCTGGGTACCTCCAGCATAAAAAAGGCCAACCCAGGAAATAACAGTTGTCACTCTGAAAAAAATCTATCCCAGCACGTAAGGAGTCATTTTAGACACTTCTGGCTTCTATTAAGTCTCTATACAGTCAACATTGGCTTGCATTTAATACAGAAGGTAATGAGAGGTCATTGAAATTGTTTCTTGAAGCAGCCAAGAACTTTTATGACTGTTCTCAGAGTAGAGCCAAGGCCTTAATCCACATCTGCAAACCGAAGACATTTGATTAGATAACTTCCAGCTGTAAAAATTGTATGATTAGCTAATTATTCATTATAGAGGTTTGGCCCTTTAAGTTTGTCTCCCATGAATCAATTTATGTCAGCTCGAACCTGATGGAACCAAGTCATAAACATAAAGGCATTTTATCTTGGAATTACACATACTATCATACGAAGAAGAGATATTTCATCCTAAAGATAACTCTAAGACTGACAGAGTGGTTAAGGACTCCTGTAAATGGACCATGCCTAAGGATGCTAGAAGACTGGAAAGGAAGAATAGAAAGATGGCAGACTGCTTAGAATCTTCTCCCTTCATCACCCACCACCACCTTTTTCTGCTGCAGTGATAAATGCAATGGATTCTTCTCTCCCACAATAGCCTTCTGTTGTTGGAAAGGAATAAATACTTCATCTTTGGATTGAGATTTTCCAGTCCTGAGTATCCCACCAAATGTTTCCCAGGAAGAGCAGGTAGGGAAGCTCTTCCAACATCTAGCAGTATTTTCAAAATGTTTTTACAATTCACTCAATGTAGCTTTATCCTGAATAACCTTCCCCAGTCATTAGCAGCAATTACAAAGACTTCTCTCACACCTATAAGATGTTGTAAAACCCTCAGTTGTGTGGAATAATCAGCAGTATGTTTTTTCTGACCAACAGTTCTCTTCCTGAAGTATTCTGGACAAGTTTCAGCACCAGGCATATAGGGATACAGCCAGGCTACACTGGAAAGCAATAGCAGTTGAAGGTTTATAGACTCCTACAAAGCAGTGGAAAACTTGCATTGTCTTTTCCTGTTGCAAACGGCCCTTATGGTCCAGACTAAATACTTAAAGGCCACACACCACAACTAATCTAATTAGGGACAGGAGGTAACACCAGTGTGACTTCACCTCATCAGGACAATTTTCTTGTTAACTAATATGCTTTGCAATGACACAGGAAGGATCATTTTGCAAGAAAACAGGGCAAGAGGAGTCTAAATATTCCCCAAGTATTTTATGCATACAATTAAATAAGTTATGTAACTATGATAAGAGCAACACCACTTTTATATTTATGTTGAAATACGAGTAGCGGGGCTGCGTCCCCGGCACCCAGCCGCCCGCATGGCTAGCTTATGCCCCGAAATAATTACACGGAAACTGTATTCTTTTAATCACTGCCTGGCCCATTAGTTCCGGCCTCTTATTGGCTAGCTCTTACATATTGATCTAACCCATTTCTAATATTCTGTGTAGTACCACGAGCTGGCTTACCAGGGAGAATCTTAACCTGCGTCTGTCTGGAGTGGGAGAATCATGGCGACTCTTCACTCAGCTTCTTTCTCCCAGCATTCTCTCTGTTTACTCCACCCACCTAAGGGCTGGCCTATAAATGGGCCAAGGCAGTTTCTTTATTAGTTAACCAATGAAAGCAACAGATAAAATACAAGAACCACCTCCATCATATTTAAAACTCCCAATCTGTGGGGAAAATTATAAAAACCATGGTGTTCGTTCGGACTCGTAACCTTTAATATCAATCTATCCTTTATCTTGAAACCAAGGAGGATGTAAACAACCTAACTATGCTGTTGGGAGAGTCTGATAGATTTAAATTATGTAATAAAACTGAGAAATGCTTGAACATACAGTCTTCTTTTCACATCTATTAAGGTTTAGTGAAAGATTAAAATTTATATATACTAAATAACCATGTGTAATTATGATGGCTATTCTTGGTTGTCGACTGGACTACATCTTGAAGAACCAAAAAAACCCAAGACTAAGTACATCTGTATGGAATTTGTATTAATTCAACCATTTGAAATGGCAAGACCCAACTTTAATCTAAATATTTTGAGGTGGGAAGATCTATCTTTAATCTGGGCCACACCTTCGGCTGGCAGCCCACACAAAGGACACGGAAGAAGGAAGTTTTTGCTCTTAGCCTGCTTTCTCTCATTCTTGTTACCTGGCACTCTCTTAACTGGCATAAGAGCCTCTTCTTTGGGATTCTAGCAAATACTGAGGACTGGCTGAGACATATAGTCTTGTGGACTGGACAACTACTGGATTCTTGGACTTTCCATTAGTAAACAGTCACTGTGGTACTGGCTGGATCACAGACCACAGGCTACTTCCCTTCTATAAATAGATTCATTCTATCAGTTCTGTTCCTCTAGAGAACCCTGACTAAAACAGCAGCTATACCCAGTTACCTTTGCCAAGGACCATTGGCTTTACCTGAGGCCACAAGATAAGGAAAAGCAGGATGAAAGACCAGCATCTCTGCCTTCATTTTGTGTACTTCTTAACACTGTGTGGGTACAGTCATCACTAAGGGGTGTCTTTCTACCTAGCCCATTTCACTTCCCATCAAGGCTAACGTATCTTATTGTCAGCTTTATACTATGCTCTGTTCCAGACCCTAAGAGACTCCAGTCAATGTCCTGCAGTCACTTTGGAGTCTAAGAACAGCAGAGCTGCAAAGGGCAGGCCATCCCCAAGACAAGGCCATTATCCATGATGTTGAGGCCACATGTACCACATGAGCACAAGTAATCACCCCTAGAGTGAACCAGCTTGCACCCTGGAAATAAGGACTTCTGCAGACCACTTTCCATAATTATAACCCAGATAATTACCAACAGAACCACACTTTGACCAGGACAGCTTAAGCATACATATCTCTTGTCCTTGTCCCAAATCTTTTCTACTTATATCTACTTTTCTACGTGCCAGACTTGGGATTGTGGGACTCCTCGTTTTTCCAACATATTGATGAACTCTCCTCTATTTTTCACCACTATCTGTGTCTTTAATTGGCACACCAGAATGACTGCCCTTATTTAGGTTGTTGGGGCTGTCAGAGGCAAGGACTTTTGTCATGTCATATAAGACTTTTTCTGGGGAGATGCAAAACACGTCTACTTTGGAGAAGAAACCCACAGCAGATGGAAGGAAAAGCTCTGCCAGAGTCCAGCTGGGTGAAGCAATGAACTTTCACAGTAGTTAAAAACAGGAATGTGGGTGAGGATTAACTTCCAAGGGCAGGCATCACCAAGAAGCCCGCCCCAAGATGGGCAATGGCTCCGGAAAACTCTGGCCCTCCTAGAGCTTTCTGCACAATCTGCAGGCAGCTCAATAGGTCTGAGAGATCCCCCTGAGGAAGCCCAGGGAGAGCTGTAGATGCAAACAGTTTAAAGGTTTCAATTCCACTGAAGGAAAAGACAGAGAGCAGAGATAGACAGCTCTTCCTCAACATCCCCTCTCCCCAGGGGTGAACTGAATTTGCCAAATCTGGGTATGAACAGAAAGTTGGCTTGTCAAAATTAGATAGATTACTTGAGGGGAGAGAGAAGCCCTGGTAGCTTTTAACTGCTGTGTAGAATGGGCATGACAGATTGGGACATGAAGACACCTCCAACATGGAGCCAGCGTCCATCTCCTGCTGGTTTTCTCCTGTAGGACTTTTTTTTTTTTATTGAAAACTGGGAATTGGAGGAGTCCGAGAGCTAATTTGGAGAAACAGAGCCTCCGACAGCCTCACAGCACAAAAGGGAAAGATGTGGTATTTCAAGACAAGTTTCATTCTCTTGAAACTGAAAGTAACCTGCAATTAATGAAGAGTGTCGTCTGACTTACAGCATCTCGGTTTGCTTTTGGAAGGCTGTGTTAGGTAATGCTATCATGTAAAGAGTATCATGTGTTATATATTCTATCTGTGATACAATAAAAGATCAAAGAAAATGTGATACTCCAAAGTCTGAGATACAGTCAAAGACAAAATAGGCAATAAGAACAGACCCACAAATGACCCATATATTTCATCTGGTGGAGAAACTCTTTAAATTACTATTATGTAAGAAAGTAGGGGAAACAGACAGAACAGATAAAGAATTTCAACATACGGATAGAAGCATTCAAGGGCTCAGAAGAAAGCTCAATCTGTAGGGTATTTGCTTTAAAAGAATGAGGACCTGAGTTAGATCCCCAGGGCCCCCATAAAGAGAATAGAACAAAAACAATCATGACAACAAAAGGTGTGATGATATGTGTAATCCCAGTGCTGGAGAAGCAGGGAGAGGTGTGTTCCTGGGGCTTCCTGATCAGGTACCCTAACAGACTTAGCTGGTGATATGTGTAACCCCAGTGTGGGGAAGGCAAGAACAGATGGGTTCCATGGGACAGAAAGCTTTGCTAGGTACCCTAGAAGACTTAGCAAAGCCTAGGCCAGTGAGACACTGGCCTCCAAAACCAAGGTGAATAACACCCGAGGATGTTTTCTAGCAATCCTATATAAAAATCAGGGCAGGTAACCACTAAAAAACCAAAATTACACTTTAAAAAGTATACTATCCCAAATTAGAGCACACTGTATTTGTAAAGCAATACTCAAGCTCAGGAGAAAAACAAAGGATCCATGGAAAAACAAACAAACAAATATATCAATTCCTCAAAAACTGAGAACTAGGACAAGAAAATGCTGTCCAACATATACCTCTTTCTGGAAATTTACACCAAAAAAGTTGGAATAAAGGTCTCAAGAAATGTTTGTGTTACTATTGATTACAGCATTACTCACAATAGAGATGATGGGAAATGAGCCACATGTCCATCAAGAGCTTTAAGTGATAAGAGAAACAAAGATCTCCAGACCCCCACAATGGCATGCTCTTTATCCTGCACACTGTACAGGCACCAAAATATCACGCAGAACCACACTGATGTGCACAAGCAATACACATAAGACAGAAACAATACAGAAAGGTTTTAAAGGGAAAGTCTGCCTTGTGTAACACTGTGGATGAGCACTGGGGTAATTGTACTAAGGGAAACAAGCTAATCATAGAGACAAATGCTTACTGGAAGTGCTTACACAACATATCTAAAATAGTGAGCTGCACAGAGACAGAGAATGAAGTATAGGCTTCTAGGACTGTGGGGAGGAGGAAGTGTGGAATGACTGTTCAGTGGACATAGACTAGGGTATCAGTTGTATACAATGAATTCATTCTATAGACCTAACATCGATCAGAGTGCCCTTAATTGTTTTGTGCACTTATAAATTAGTTGAGATCTCATGTGTCTCATGCTCTTACTACAATAAAAAATAAACACAAATAAAGCCGTTTTTGTATAAAAAAAAGTAGCAAGATGTGGTGGTACTTATATGTAAGATAAGTTAAAGGGGCAGAGTTGGGGGTTCATGAATTTGGGGTCAGTCTGTACTATACCTTGGAGCCAGCAAGAGAGCTCAAGGGACAAAAGTATTTGTCATTTAAGCTGGACAACCTGAGTTCAGTCCTCAGAAGCCACATAAAGGTGGAAGGAGAGACCAGCTCCACAGAGTTGTCTCTGATCCGTGCATGTACCACAGACAGACATCATGTATACACAAGAAGATTTTCAAGGAAAATAACAAATATACCCTTTAGAACATAGAGCATATTGGTTGGGTACAATAAAGTGTGACTAGACACAGTTGAATGAAGGATCAAAAAATCAGAAGAACAACAGAAGCAATGCAAGTTGAAGTACAGAATGGAAACTTAGAAAGTTAATAAAGCATAAATGATGCATGGGATTGTGTCAGACAGTCTGGCTTCTATATGGTTGAATTCCCAGGAGAACAGACAGAAAGTATGTTCCATAAGATAAAGTATATTCCTCACATGACTATTATGTTTTAATCTATTCATGTATAGCTATCAATCAATCAATATATCTATCCATCTATTTTTGGATTTTGACGCAGGGTTCCCCTTGGATGTCCTGGAACTCACTCTGTAGATTAGCCTGATCTCAGACTCACAGAGATCCACTTGCCTCTGCATCCCAAGTGCTGGAATTAAAGCCACTACCTGGCTTTTTATGATTAATTTTTAGGAGGATCATTCTAAATAGAACCTGCAAAGTGAGCATTTCTCTTAGTTCCTGCCACCCTCCCCCCAAAAACAAAACAAAACAAAACAAAAAACCTTTCCTCTCTCCAAGCAGTGAAATGGGCAAAAGTCAAACTGTAGACATCAGAAAAGTGTGTTGCCTCTTGAAACTTTTTCTGGATGCTCTGGCATGAAACCCACACACACATCTCACAAACCCTGGGTAGACCATAGTGGGGTGGAAAGGTTTTAAGTGTTCTTCACTAGATGCCATCACACAAAAATTCACCAGATCTCTGCTAAAGAAAAGTGATAATCTGCCCTGGGCAGGTGCCTGACACCTTCCCCATTCATGAGAGAGTGTTAGTCATAAGAATATGGCCTGAGTTGAAGCATCAGAGTTGGATGTGCAGGGAGGAGGCAGCAATAGTGCTTAGAGGACCTCTGAGATAGGTCTTCCTCGTTGTCGAGTGAGAAAATGCAGTCAATGTATTGAAAAGTGCAACGTGAATTCTAATTGGTCTTAATAATAAAAACCTGGAGTCAGATACGGGGCAAATACTGAAAAATCAGAAAAGTCAAGGAGTCAGCCACTAGAAAGACCTTTATCTCTACTGAATCCTCAGACCAAAGTGGGCAAGATCCTGTCTCCAACAATCCTCAGACTGAATGCTGTCTCTCTGAAACCTCAGATTGGATGTTCTGAGCTCTTCTCCTGCTTTATGTTCCTCTCTCTACCCAGTCCTATCACTCCTGTCTCTACCTCCCTAGTGCTTTGATTAAAGGCATGGGATCCCAAGGGCTGGGATCAAAGTTGTGTTTTCCTTTTAGACTGATTAAGTCTTGTGTAGCCCAGGGTGACCTTGAACTCACAGAGATCCCTCTGCCTCTGTACCCCAAGTGCTGGGATTAAAGGTGTGTGCCAACACTGCCTGGCCTCATTGGCTATCCAGTGTGGCTAGCCCTGCACTCTGATATTCAGGCAAGCTTTATTTGTTATGGCAAAAACAAAATATCACCACAGAGAAGAGCAGGAAAGCCAGGGCAGCTGTCTGAAGAGTTGTCAAAGAGAGGAAGGAAACACAAGAAAGGTGGGATGTAATTCAGTGGAGGATGGTCTAGTCACTCTGACTAAATAACAGAAAAGGACTAGGAGGAGGAGAGAGTTAGGTTCAAAAGGTTTTGGTTCACCATGCTTGGTTCAGTATCTCAGGCCTGAGCTGAGGCTGAACATCATGGTGATGAGATGTTAGAGCAAAGCTGGTCTTCTCATAGCATAGTTGGGGAGGAAGAATAGGGTAGAGACACAAACTACATCTTTCCAAACACACCCTCAGTGGCCTACTTCCTACAACTAGGTCCTACTTCTAGTAGTTTCTAGCCCTCTCCAATAGTGCTATCAGCTAGAGACCACATTTTTGACACAAAAGCCTTTGAAAAACATTTCAGATCCAAACTCTGGTAGATTTTAAATACCATGCTAAGGTTTGCCTTTGTTCTCGGGGTCAAATTGAATAATTGCAGGTTTCCAGCAAGCTCTGATTATGATGAACTTATTACTTGAGAGAGATTAATTTGGCAGCGAGGAAAATGAATTGGAAGAGAAAGACACGAGGACAGCTCAAGATGCAGAACAATCTGTCTTAGTGTCAGGATATAACTCCCAAGTGCAAACTGTAGCAGTGGAAGTGGGGGATACAGCTAAAAGGTAGTCAAACCGTTGGACTGACAGCGAAACACACATCCATTTTCAACTACTCTAATACATTCTTCTCATTATGGCATCTAAAGGAATCTCCAAGTGTTGTCCTATAAGAGCCAAACATTTCTAAAAAAACAAACAAAAAATTCCACACATACGGCTCTCATGTCTATCGTCTAGTAACAGTAAATAGAAATGTGCACCCGCACAATGACAGAGCCCCAGACCCTTAGAAACTTCAAAAAGAGTCCTCTCTATAGAAATACATCAAAAATGAAACGTGCCTTGATGTGTCAAGTGTTCTCATTTCCTCACTTTGCATTCTGATTTTGTTCCAGATAAATTACGTAAAGAAAAAAGTTAACCCAAATATTTGCAGCTGGGAGGCTGTGCTCAATGTGAAGCCTACAGAGGACTGGTGTGGTTCAGAGTGAGGAATTTCACTGAGAATTGATGCAACCAAGACACTTTGATTCGGACTTGATTTCTTAAAGTGTGTTGAAATCCATGACTGTCATGTTTTATAGGGTGAATTTAATATCATAAGGAGAGAATATGGAAATGGATCAGTGACTTTACTTTGTTGATAGGAGTTTCTGTCCTTCCCAGTCCTGCAGTTATTCAGACCAAAGAAACACACAGAGGCTTATATTAATTATAAACTCTTTGACCTATTTTTCAGGATTTATTACTATCTCTTATAACTTAAATTAACCCATAATTCTTGTCTATGTTTATCCATGTGGCTTGGTACCTTTTCTCAGTGAGGCACTCTCATCTCGCTTCCTCTGTGTCTGGGTGGTGACTGCCTTTCCTCTCCCTGGAATTTTCCTAGTCTGGTTGCTAGGAACATTTACAGAAACAGGAATGAGCCAGCGACCTAGGCTGGAGCAGGCTCAAGACAGCAAATTCCACAGGAGAAGGTACAGAGAAGCAACTGTTGAGGGAGAAGGCCTGAGCCAGGACCTCTGCAGGTCCCACATGATTCTGCTTGCACCAGTCAGAATGGCTCAGATCAAAAACACAAATGATAGCTTATGCTGGAAAGGATATAGAGTAAGGGGTAATTTCCTCAATTGCTGGTAAGAATACAAACTTTTACAACCATTCTGGAAGTCAGTATGGCAGCTTCTCAGCAAACTAGGAATCAACCTACCTCAGGACCCAGAAATACCACTCTTTGGCATATACCCAAAAGATGCTCAACCATAGTACAAGGGCATCTGCTCAATTATGTTCATAACACCATTATTTGTAATAGCCAGAACCTGGAAGCAACCTAGATGCCCTTCAACCAAAGAATTGAAAATTCTTAAGTGGGGAAATTCATAAAAAGAGAGAGCTTCTTCCAACATTAAAAAATGAGAAACATGATTATGATAGAGAAAGTTAGGTCTCTGTATGATTATGCAATGCATGATTTAAAATGGAACAATTAAATGAAGAGATAACTTAACTGGGACTGACATAATGTTAATTATTATTTTGATAACCCATGTCATTTTTTTCTGATTTTTAATTTTAATTTATTTTTTAAAAAACTACTTTTTCTCATTTTTCATGCCAAATCCATTTCCTACTTCCTCCCCTCCTCCTGCTCACTCCACCTTGCACCCCTTCCACCCCCTAGTAAGGCTTCCCATGGGGAGTCAACAAAGTCTATCACATTGCTTTGAGGCAGAACCAAGATCCTGCCCAATATATCTACTTTTGGCAAGGTATCCCTCCAGAGAGAATGGATTCCAAAAAGCCAGAACAAGAAGTAGGGATAAATCCGGGTCTCACTGCCAGTGGCCCCACAGTCTACCCAGCCATACAACTGTCACCCATATTCAGAGGGCGGAGTTTGGTCCTCTGCTTGCTCCCTGCTGTCAGGCTGGAGTTAGAAGGCTTCCATTAGCTCAGGTAAGCTGTTTCAGTGAGTGTCCACATCATGGCAGGTGGGCTAACAACCTTAGGCAGCTCATCTCTAATTCTATGAGGTAATGGGGAGGTAGACTCCCCTGTATTAATTATCATCAATGTTTGAATGTTCTTTCTATCAATCTTAATAAGTTTTTTATAAGGCTTGAAATCTATTAGTAGTTGCCTTTTGTAAGGTCTGAACTTCCTGAACTGTGAGTGCTTCCAAAGCCTTCATAAAATCAGTTGGGGATTTTTGTTTGTTTTCTTCCTTCATATACATCTCTAAAGCTTTTAACTTGTCTATCAAGGCTTCCTTGTCTTCCTTTGTGCCTATCTTTATGGCATGAAAATAACTTACCAAATTTAGTGTTCTTTCTGATAATTTTCCATAACCCCTTTCCATTGTCTGTAGTTTATCAATTTTTCATTACCTCTTTGCCAAGTCTGTATTGTTTTAGTCAGTTTCCCATTTTAACACTGTTATCAGACCATTTTTAAGGATAAGATATAAATTACTAGACTAATAACAATTATAGTTAAAAATGCATTCATCCCAGCTAAATTGTCTATCTCTTCTGGCATTCCATATATAGCAGAGAAGTGAAGACATTTAATCACCTGCATAGTAATTATTACCTGCCATAGGCATGGAAATAGTATACAAATGGTAAACATTTTTATTTATTTATCAATCAGTCTAAAGTTTAAAGTTATCAAATAATTAACCTCCATTAAACTTCCCAGAAGATCGTCATAGGTATGATGATCTTGATTGGCCAGCAGTAGAGTCACTGTTCTGGTAGCTGGTGTGTATGAGAATTTTAGGATATAATAGTGATGTTTGTAGGTGTCACGAATGTGGCACTAAAGCAGGTCCTGGTGCAGGACCTGAATGACTATGAGACCTAGCAGAGCTGCAAGTAACTACACCTAACAAATCTGATTAGTTAGAGCCAGTGTGGGGATAGAGCAGGGCCTGACTGGGGAGCAAACTGAGCAAAAAGAGGCAGGCAGGCAGAGCGACCTGGGAGCATTCCATGAAAAGGTCCATGAGACTCAGTTGCCTGTGGGAAATGCTTGCACCAGGGTGGGCATAGGCCAATCTGCCACGGGCACCACTTTATCTTTTTATTTTATTTTTTAATTTAATTTTACTTTTCATCCACGGTTCTCTCCTCCTCTTCCTCCTCCTGCCCACCCCCATCCACTTCTCTCAATTGGTAAGGGCTCCCATGTGAAGTCAACAAAGTCTGACACGTTAAGGTTAAGTTGTAGCAGGACCAGCTCCCCCCCCCCCCCATTAAGGCTGAGCACGGCATCCCACCATAGGGAATGGGCTCCAATAAGCTGGCTCATGCACCAGGGTTAGATCCTGGTCCTACAGCCAGGGGTCTCAGTGCAAGTTTCACCGCTGTCTCCCACATATTGAGGACCAGGTCCGATCCCATGCAGTCTGCACAGCTGTCAGTCTAGGGCTCGTGAGCTCCTGTGAGCTTGGTTCAGCTGTCTCTGTAGATTTCCCCCTTGTGGCGTACCATACCCGTCTGTGCTCTAGGCACCACCGCACAGTTCGTGAACTGGGCAAGGGGCTGGAGATTGAAACACACAGAGACGCACAGACAGAGACAGGTCATCCTTGATGCCAGAATGCCCCAAGAATGCCTCCTTTATTGTGTTCAGGGGCAGCTTATATAGGGATAGCCACGCCCCAGCCAAACCCACCAGAAACCACTCCTGAGGTCTCCTGCTGAGAGCAGCTGTAGGCACTCAGATCAGGGGAAAATGAGTTGTTTCAGGATCTGGGGGTTCCCAGCTCCCAACACTTCCTCATGATCCTTCCCTCCCTTGCTCATGTGTTACCTCCTCCCTCTATTCAGCTGGATTTCTGGAGCTTGGCGTGGTGGTTGGCTGTGGATCTCTGCATCTTGTTCTGTTTGTTGCTGGATGAAGGCTCTATGATGTTAGTTGTGGTATTCACCAATCTGATTAGAGGGGAAGTTCAGTTCAGGCACCCACCCCACTATGGATAGGATTCTTATTTGGAGTCATTGTTGTGGATTTGGGGGAATTTCCCTAGCACCAGGTTTCTTTCTAACCCCATAGTGGCTCTATCAAGATCTCTCTTTCATTGCTCTCCCACTTCTCTGCTTTCCCTAAGGCTGAACTCCTATTGGAACTGATGGCTGAGGCCAGTGTCACCACCTAGAGGACCAGGGGGCCACTTTCCACATGTCAAAAACATCCTAAGCTTTGACTGAGTCCTAGTCTAGCTTCCAGAGGACAAGGAACAGTTCTACAGCACCAACTATCAATGGAAGCCCAGTGGTCAGATTCCCTACTCCAGTGGATGGGGGGCGGGGGTCAGGGGTTCAAGGAGTTGCTGCTGAGAGTTAAAAGTCAAATTGAGCAGCAAAGCCCCTAGCTCCCTAGATACACGTTGATACTGGAGCCCCAACCACCCTGCTCTTGCTACATCTCACAGTTGAACACCCACTGCTCGCCCTAACCTTGGTTAGGCAACAGGAATTGCAGTACACATCACTATCAGCCCCTTGTCTGGGTACTAGAGCTGCTTCAACCACACGAATCTTGACAGTAAGCCAGGTATTGTAGTCACTTTAGTCTCTGAGGCAGAGAAAGAATCCAAACCCTAAGCTTCTGGAGTGAGGCTTGGGGTCTTCACCCTGAACTGTCAAGCTACGAGGCCTGGTGCAAGGGCTGAAGCCTGTCTTTCCAAGGAAAAGGCAAATATTCCCCCTCAGGTTAAGTCTTGGCACCTTTACTTTCCTCCCCTAGAAGAACAAAAGGGAGGGATTAATACTGACCAATTCTGACCAGCACCATCAAATCCCAAGGCTCAGGGACCCTGAGACTAAGGGAATCTTAGCCCTGTCCAGCTTCCCTCTACACTGTTACTCTGACTGTACGAACAAATGTAAATATAAGTCACCTCTGAAAAAAACCACACAAATAAAAAGAGATCGTTAGTGTTCTTCCACAATTGCCATCAGAGTCACGCTGGCTCTTGTCTTTTAGTCTTGGAAACTAAGTTAAATACAGACTGAATGACTGGTGTTTTCTCGATTGTATTCACTGAGACTGCTTAATAAACACGTTACCTTAAAATACACATTTGCTATAAGATGTTTCCCCCAGGAGAGAAGGAAGACCCCTCTCCATATTGTGGCTGACATTTGTTATCTTAGACACGCTGAGAGTTTTCACAGGAGACCTTTGGGGAGCAGCTTTCCTATAGGGCACTGCCTCATCTGCTTTTTGTCTTCTCTTTCACTGATCAATATGGACTTCAGGCTTGCAGTTATGAGCAATTACTAAATCCAATGGAAATAAGGTTAAAAGTCCCTCCATGTCCTAGAAAGATAGTAATAGTTGGTCTCTTGGCTAGTCCTGGGAAGCGTCCTGCTTACATGCCTGTCACACAATCCTTTCTGCCTTCTCCGAGCATGCTGTATGTTCTGTCTTCCCAGAAGGACTAAATCTATGATATTTTAATTCCTGGAAACAGTTCATCACTGTAGCTAAACATTTACTGCCAGCTCTTGGCATTTAAGACCCTCATTTTCTCAATTCTCTCATCACAGAAGGGCACGTTGATAACCCTTGCAGTCTCACCTCGCCACACGCGGAAGTAAGCCATACACTGAAAAGACCCCTTTAAAACAAGGTTCAGATATTCATCATAGGAATAAGTGTCTTGAGTATTTTGTTGTGTGGATAAAATAGAAGTCCTAGAACTGATCAGTGCAAGGGGATTTTGAGTTTTCCTTCTGTCATTGCGAGTACTTTTGTTAACATCTAAATTGAATGGTCTATATCATTCATCCAGATGATAGTCTATGCACATGGGTTTTGTGAGTACACGGACTAAAGCTTTTCATATATGATAACGGACATTCATACATAAAATACAAAGAATAATACGGTGATGAGCCACATAGTATCTAAGTCAACAATGGTCCTGTGCCACCTAGTGAAGTCAAAGCTGTGTAACTTCTGTCTGTGACATCACAGAATGACCAAACCATCCACTGTCTCCGAATGTACCTGTGAGGGCAAGGCGTGATTGTGTATGAAAGTGTACTTGAAGCAGCTCTTTTCCAAAAAATGAAAACTCAGTTTTAGCAAAAACAAGGTACCTGATCTGCAATGGGTAAAAGAGGGGTGCGCTATTCAGAGGACATGAGTTTATGATTGTGCCTTCCCGTTCAGCTGGCGTGTGGCCCTGTGCATATCACACAACCTCTGGTTCACATATGTATATTTTCTGAGTCCTCACTGTAAACTTCCTTAAAGCTGTGGTTTTCCCAGGACATGCAGATGCAGTTTGTTCATGGACTTCTTCCAATGACCACCAGAGACAGCCTAAGAAACGATTTGGGATTTTTTTGTTTTGTTTTGTTTTGCTAGATACAGACATTTAATGTGCTGCTATTAGGTTGTATTATTTGAGCTCTTGAAGCTAAGTTTAGATAAGCTATAATTATACTCATGATACTGCTGAAATGCTCAGTTTTTTTTCTGCAAGTCAGCTTTTAGTAAAAAGATAAAATATAGAAACTCAGATCAATGTGTTCTTCTTGAAGCAGTCATGCCGTGGAGTCAGTACACGTTGGAGTGGATACAATCTGCGTTTCAATGCTTCTTCCGTTGCTCTTTGCACTGTGATCACAAAAGTTCTGAATGTTTGCCTCATGTTACTGCAACATCCAGGGGCATCCGAAACACAACCTATTCTACAGAATTCTGTTAAGGAAGAAAAGCCACTCACTATCTTGGTAAATGATCAGGAAATCAATCTATAATTACAGATCATGCATTCTTCTAGGCACTGCAGAGAAGCCAGAAGACTGAACGATAATCTATTGCTCCAAAGAGATTTTCATTTTAACCAATTTGAGAGTGGGGAACAACAACAACAAAAAAACCCAACAGTAACATACTCGCAGTTGCCATGGTAAACTAATAATCATCAACTACTCATTTCTAATACAGAAAGGGGAAAACCTGCTTTTATTAGATGCCTTCAAGCAGAATTATAAATGCTGTGGATGAGACTATCCTAGTGAAGCACACTTTAGCCAGGCATGGTGACACATGCCAGCAATCACAAACACTATCAGCTGTACTTAGTGCAAGAGGCTGAAGCAGCAAGATCAGAAGTTCAAGGCCAGCCTAGGCTACAGAGCCAGACTGTTTCAGAAGGGGGATAATTGAGTACTGCTTGAGAAAAAGTTCATGGTCTGAGATCTGGCAGGGGCGAGAGAGGAGCTAGCTGCTTGCTGGTATACTCAGGGCTGCCAGGAAGCTAGCTTAAAGCGGGCTGGTCTTCTCATGTCCACACACTTAACTGGTAGCTCTGAGAATGAAACAGAGGCAGTAGCAAAAGCTCCCCAACTGTTGAAGTCCAGCTCTGTGAGTAGGCATTAGCTGTGTAGCTCCCCCAGGGCCATCTGTCTCAGGTGGCAGGGATAGATTTCTCACTGCTGGACCAGGTTAGGAGGTCCGATCGGCAGTGTAGCTGGGTGTTCTGCCTGAAGCCCCTTCCAATGCTTGCACGAGTCTGTGGGTTCCTTCCACTTCAACACAGCTGGATTGATGCCTATTTCTAGCAGCAAATATGTGCTACCTCACAAATATTTGTAAGCCTGTGTTGACACAGCAGGAGCTCAGAGAGGAAAGCAAGCACAGAGGGTGGGAACGATGAACCCAGGCGCTGACCCACTAAATGACAATGCTACGCCTTGAAGAATATTTATGTACTCGTTATATATGGAAAGAAAATTTGGTTTTGCACCAGTGTAAGACCACAGAAGCTTCCGAGAGCTGCAATTTTGGGAGGTATTGTCTTACTAACTTCAACCAAAAGATATTTTTCATTCTTCAGGCTTCAGAGCATCAAATGACCCCTCCCCTGCACCCCTCAAGAGCTGTTTCTGCTGTGTTAGCTCTAGATATTTAGAGAAAACACAAATGATCAAAATACGTTCCCAATATTTCATGGATAATTCATAAGCCAGCAAAAGCCAGAAAATAGAGCCTTAGGATAAAAGTTCACCTGAGCCTGCCGTCCTGTGCCAAAGACTCAAAGGGATTATAGCTTGGTTTTGAGGCTTTAAGGCCCAAGAGTCATAACAGGCTTGATTAGGATGCAGCACCCAGAGGACTGTACAGCAAGCTGCTCATAGGAGTGGAGACCTCAGTCGTGATGGGAAGCAGTAGGGTGTTGCTTTCCTTCTCTTTGTTTGGACTGTGGTAGGATTTTCTTGTTCTCTAGCTTAGCCACATCAAAGCATCTTGGCCCTTTACTGGGACTTGTTCTCTCAGTCACAGAAGGCACAGCCCTTGGTGTCTTCTCCCCAAGGCACAAGGTGATGAATGTTTCTTCTTCCTGATCCCGCTTCCATGAAACCGGCCATCCCTGTGGTCAGAGGCAGAGGCCCTCTTCACATAAAGGCAGAGAAGACAGTTTTCTGAGAGCTGGATATGAAGTAGCTAGACCTCAAAACTTCTGATCATACACCCATCCAATGAGTTCAGACCCAGGCAGTACTAAGAGACTGGACAACTTAGCAGAGGTACAAAGGTTAATTTCCTCCAGGTATCGTAGAATCAAGAGTTTTTCTAGTTTGTTTTTGGGGCGTTTTTATTGTTTTTTTTGTTGTTGTTGTTGCTTTTTTGTTGTTTGCTTTTTTTTGAGAGGTATGTGTCTGCCCTTTGTCACTTTCAGACTCTGTGCTGTCACTGTTTTCCTCAACAAATGACCCGTGTGGAGGTTGCAAACACAGCAGTGAAGATGACAGAAAGCAACAGCTGCTAACTACATGGAACTGGGCCCTGTGAATCCCAGCATTCCCAGATGCTTCTCCCCAGGGACTGCCAACTTTGAGTGAGCGATCAAGTGAGAACCAGATGAGGGCAAAATTATGATATCTTCTCTGAAATTAATTTTAGGGTAGATTTTAAAGACCATAAAAGGATTACTCTAACAGATGCCAGAGCTGTGCTACTGGATGGCAGTTTGCAATGTGAAATGGGTGTATGAGTGGACTCTCTGGAACCTTGATATTCAGTGTAGCTTCTCAGCACCAGTTCAGATACCTTCTTCCTCAACTACTCAGTCTTTGTACCTTTCTGAAATCAGCACCACTAAGGCGGTAGACAGCTTTTGAGCATCTGGGTAAAAATAATATTCAGCTCTGCACTGGCCTTTCACAAAGGTACCAGAAAATGAGAAGGTTGAGTTCTCCAAAATAAACTGTCTGACCACTTTGTGGTGTTTTGAATAGGAATGTCCCCCTCCCCAGGCTCATATATTTGAATACTTAATCATTAGGGAGTGACATCTTTAGAAGATGTGTCTTTGTTGGGGAGGTATAGCCTTGTTGGAGGAAGTATGTCATTGGGGGTGGGTTTTAAAGTTTTAGGAGCTCAAGCCAGGCTCCCATTCTCTCCTCTCTCTCTCTCTCTCTCTCTCTCTCTCTCTCTCTCTCTCTCTCTCTCTCTCTTTCTCTCATTTACCTCTCCAGCACTATGTCTGCCTGCATGCCACCATGCTTCCTGCCATGATAATAATGGACTGAACTTTTGAACTGTAAGCCAGCCCCAAATTAAATGTTTTCCTTTCGAAGAATTGCCATAGTCATGGTTGTGTCTTCACGGCAACAGAAGGATGATAAGACACCACTGCACCACTACTCTCAGAAAAAGTCATTTTTTTCTTTTTACTATGAAGTTGGCTTTTTAAATTTACTTTATTGTGTCTGGGTGTTTTGCCTAGATGCATATAAGTGAGCCACATGCATATCTGGTCCCCAGGGAGACTGGAAGAAATATCAGGCTCCTTGGAATTGTAATTACAGCCAGTTGTGAGCGGCCATGTGGTTGCTGGGAATCATGTCTTGGCTTTCTGGTAGAGCAGCTGGTGTGCTGTTGAGCCATCTCCCAGTTCTTGTTTTGTTTTGATTTTTTTAAAACTGAAGCTTGGTGTGGTGGTGTGTGTCTTGTACAATAGCCACTTGGGAAGTAGGGGCAAGAGAATATCTTCAACTTTAAACTTTAAGGCCACTCTTAGCAACGTAGAGAGACCCCTGTTTCTTAACAATGGATAGCCTTTATTGTAACCAACTGAGCTGCTTTAATAAAGTACCCCAAACTCAGATATTGATTTTAAAAATGAAATTGCTTTCTTACTATCTGGGAGGCTGGAAAGTCCAGTATTGAGACACTTGAATATCTGGTCAGAACCAGTTCTTGATTCAAGATGGAATCTGTTCAGTACACTCTCACGTGGAGAAAAGAAAAGGCTGGGGCCTGAAGGTCATGTGAGGTCTCCTTCATTAGGCTATCTATCCCTCATGACTACCACCTTCCAAAGACTCTGTCTCTTAATGCTAGTGTATCCGAGATGCTTTCTCTTGGGTAGGGAGGACTCATTGATGCCCATCAAATGACGCATGCTTTTAGCTGCCAGCCTTACACCTCGGTATGAACATGAATATAATCTTGGTTCCTCACTGAAGGTTAAAAGAACACTAGGGTATGGGTGCTCCGAGGCTGAAAGAGCAAAGGAACCCGGAAGGTGAAGGAGCAGAACAGGAGGCAAGGGCTTCCGTACAAATGAAAGCAAGCAAACAAGAATCTTCTGAAGTCTTCTGCCCAGACTCGTTCCAAGGGCAAAATTTGTTTGTATTTTGTTTTGCTTTCTATTATTTCTGGTATTAAAGAATAACCACTGCTTTTTTGTTTTATTTTTTGAAGTACTAGAAATTGGACCTTGCACATGTTATTCAACCTCTATGATTCTGAGCTACGCTCAGTTTTATTTTCACTTTTTATTTTTAAGATGAGGTCTTCTTTGAACTTCCTGTGTAGCCCAGTGTGGTCTTGAACTTGTGACTCTCCTGCTTCAGTCTCTCAAGTAGCTGAGGTTAGAGACCTGTCCAAAAGACCCCAACTTAATCTCTTTAGCAGTCTAAGGGCCATTCCCTTTGCACCCTCCTTGCTGTAAGATGCAAACAACCTTCAGTGAGTAAACATGTTCACGTATTCTAAGGACATCTTTTTTTTTTTTTTTTTTTTTTTTTTTTTTTTTTTGCTTGACTCCTGACAGCTAACGGGAGTTCAGAAAATTATCTCCTCTAAGCTGGGAATCAGAGAATCAAGCACTTCTATTTGATTGTTTTCTTCAGAAGCAGCGTTTCCATCCCTTTTGTTACTTTCAGGCCATGAGCTCCAAGGTGAAACAAAAGATGTCAGAAAAAGTGGAAGCACTGGTACCCATACATGCTTGTGAAGAGTTAGGAGACACAAGAGTGAAAGAGGCACAGGGTTTGAAGAGAAAGATTACAGTGAGTGTCTTAGTCAGGGTTTCTATTGTGGCGATGAAACACCATGACCAAAACGCAAATTGTGTGTGTGTGTGTGGGGGGGTGGCTTATTTGGCTTACACTTCTACATTCCAGTCCGTCATTGAAAAAAGCCAGGACAGAAAGTCAAACAGAGCAAGAACCTGGAGGCAGGAGCTGAGGCAGAGGCCATGGACAGGTGCTGCTGACTGGCTTGTTCCTCCTGACTTGCTCAGCCTGGTTTCTAATTAACCCAGGATCAATTGCCCAGGGATGGCACCATCCATAACTTGCTGGGCCTCTCCCCATCAATCACTAATTAAGAATATTCCCTATAACCAGATCTTATGGAGGTATTTTCTCAACTGAAGTTCCCTACTTTCAGATACTCTAACTTATGTCAAATTGATATAAACCTATCCAGCACAGTGATGTTATATAGCTAAAGTGGAAAACATTTTTGAATGGCTACCTTCAACAAAATCTATCTAAGGTAGCAAGCTTGTTATTTTTTTTTTTTAGCTTTCTTACAATATTTGGCCTAGTAAACTTATGAAAAATGACAAATAGTATGTACCGGTTGCTTAGTGACTTGTATTTTCTTTTCTATACTGGAAGCTATTTGAATTTTGAAAGTTAATCACACTGAAAGTAGGGAAGGCAATGCTGATTTGTGTAGAGGGTGTGGGACTCCTTTGAGATGAAATACAAGTACCAGGAAATCCCAGAGATTACCACCACACGGGAGAAACATTTCATGTTTATTAAATTAAGAAATGGTAATTGACATTGATCCCCCTTCCTTAACTCACAAGCTGCTGACTTAACTCCAATCTGTAGTAACTGAAGGTTTGATTTGGCTTAAAAGGGGGCTCTTAGAATAACTCCGAATGCCCATATATTACACGGCATTCCTAATTATAAAATATGAATGACAGAAATAAACTAGCCCAGTTCTCCATTCTAGACATCACATGCATTGTTACACTCAACAAGACAAAATGGATTGAAAGCATTGGAAATATAAAACTTACAATCATTAAATCATTAAATATTTTCTTGTTTTTTTTTTTATTATAGGTTTTATATGAAATGAAGTCAATTTTATACACAACCCAAGTGATCAGAGCTTGACCCCCTCTGACCTTAAAGATCTTCTGGGATCTGTGACATTAGCAAAAATGCTTTGGTCCCTTAATGCAGCTCCTTTTTCCAGGGGTTATTTGGCTTCAGGGTGTGAGCCCTTTGCTCTCTGCAGAAAGACACAAGAGGTACTCTCCCCTCTGCCCTCTGTACAGCAAGAGAGTTTGACCTGGAATCCTGCCCCCTCCTGCCCAGTATTAAGCAGATTTCACTGTCATGCTAGCATGGGCTTCCTACCATGCAGATGCAAGAAGACAATGCCTGAATCAATGGGAATAGCTCCCCCCCCCCCTTCTTAGAGCCCCATGTCTTTGTGTGCTGTGTGTTAAAACGGAAGTGGGATTAAAAGAGTTACTTTGTTGCCATAGTAGGACCCTGTAGGGGAACACTCATCCTGGTTTGTTGTCTGGGGTGTATTCTGCTGCCCTTAAAAGGGCAGTACCACAGGAAATCCTTGTGGATGTGGACTTGGGACCATGCAGTGTTGGGGTTACATCTCAGTGGATTATGGAGTAGAGAGGTTGGGGCTCAGCTCACTTTCTCTTTCCCTTCTTTTATTGTATGCAAGTACCTGGCTCCTGGGATGGTGCCACCCAAATCCAGGTCTTTCTCCCTCAGTTTGCACACCCTGAACCACCTTCTCAGACATACCCAGAAGTAGGCTTGAACCTCCTAGGCGATTCTAATACTGTCAAGCCGACAGTAAAGATGAACCATCCTTTATTTATTTAACCTTTATTATTATAACCATGCTTTATTTACCCATGCCTCATCCCTCTCTAGATGTCATTAGGTTGAGGGCAAGAACACCAGGAAAGAGAATAGAGAAACACAAATGGACAGGTATGCTACTTTCCATCATTTCTTTTTGCTTGAAAAAAAATACAACTCAAACAAATCAGCTTCAGAAACATCAAAGAAACCAGCGTGAGAACCATCACTGCATCCTGTCTGTTTCTTGAGATGTTCAGCATCCTGGTTGCTATGTGTCACCACCTGAGATGGGCTGCTATCATTTACCTACAGAAACTCCAAACTCCGAATGGCATTGCTCTGTTGGTCATTCTCTAAATGCACTGCAGCATCTCAATGTGAGGGACTGAGAGTAGAACACAGAAACCCGAAAATATCTAGCTCATCCTGTCATTTTATATCATACACGGAAACCATGGGTGTTCGAGTCCTTAGTATCAGATGACTCGGCCACCTAGCAACGGAGGCAAAAACAGTACACGCAGCCCCAATCCTGTGTCCTCTAATTATCTTCCCCCCTATCTTGTCTTTCAGTTCTCCCATCTTCCCTTCTCCCACTGTAGTCTTCCTGGAGAGTGGTGTGCATGCTTGGATGCCAAGGTGACAAATCCTAATGGATCCATTGCAAGCATTATGGGAGAATCCCAACCTCCTAAAACTTTTTTCTTCTATATCCCCCTTGACTAGGAAACATCTGGCCCCTGCTTGAATTTTTACAATGTGGAGGAATGCTTCAATATCCAAGAAAGATCATCCCAATACAGAACGATTCTTATGTGGAGGAATCTATTGTTTGGAGCAAAATATGCCTACCAATAACCCGTATCACTCTCTTAGGCTTGTTTCCCAATAAGGAAAATGGCTTGCTTCCCTACCTCATACATCAGAAGAGAAAACCTTCTCCTTTGAGTCTTAGTACTTGAATCTTTGAAATTTAATAAGGCTTCTGTATCCCAGAGGGCATTCCCAGAGAAATCACAAACCCAAGACATCGCCTGTGTTCCTATGAGATTGACAGTTGCCATGGGGATGGGATGGGATGCTGTCCTCCAGTGCTCCATGATTTCATCCCAACAGAGCTCTTGCTGAGACCTAAGTGCCTGCTAAGATTTTTATAGAGCTCCATCAGCTGGGCCTAACAGAGGAAGTACTGGGTCCCTGTGCGCCAGAACCAGGGACATGATTTATTCAGAGTTTATTGAGTGGCTCTAACTTCCTTGCCTCTTTCACAGAAAAACATAGAAACTCTGGTTATATTATAACCCCAGGCTCCTGGTTTCAGTCATAATTCTTTAGGTGGATTTCAAGAGCTTATAATTAAAAGTAGAGAGAACTCCAACAAACCCTCAGATGATCAAGCGTCAAAGCTCCAGTGGACACATCTAAATGCAGCCTGACTCCAAATGTTAAGCTCTTGATTTTTTTTTTCTCCCGTGGCCATAAATGCAGAACGCAGCTCAGACTGGCTTCAGCAGGAGCTGAGGCATGACTCACCCAGTGCGGGGAATTTCAGCTGAGAATACAGCTAGTCTAGCAGCTCTTTTACCGACTAATGAGAAATCTGACTCCGTCCTTGGACAGAAACAGCTCTCAAAGACAGCAGGACCATGCTGTACAGGAGAGAGTGGCAGACGGTTGCAAACAGCCAGGAGCCACCTGATCCAGAATCCAGGGCTGGGCTCATATTGATTTTGTATTGGAGAGGGGCAGGGGTGAGCCATTCAGTGATGCAAAGGGCTCACTCATCTCTAGAAGATTTGAAGGATTCCTCAGACCCATCATCATCATCAAGTCAGGAGATAGGAAAATGTTAAGACTAATGTTAAGTCCTTAAATACATTCAACAATATTCTTCCCAGTTCATAGGCAGAATTACAGCATTCAAATTCAAAGTCAGTTTCTTGGCTAGGTATGCCTTTCTCCCCTCTCCCATCTCTTCTCTCTCTCTCTCTCTCTCTCTCTCTCTCTCTCTCTCTCTCTCTCTCCTTATATAGGATGTCCCTATTTAGCTCAGGTTGACCACACACCTGAACTCGTTCTTCTCTAGTCTCCCAAGTACTGGGGGATGGCAGGTATGTGATACTATGCCAAGCATATGGCACAAGTTATAAAAATACATCAGGAGTTATTGAGAATATTTTGGGTATAAAAACAACATCATTCTGTCTAGCCTCAGAAACAGAGAACAGCCTATTAACCTAAAGATTATCCATGCTCACTTTCATTAGTTTCCCCCAGGCTCTGAGACACAAACTCTATGCTGAATCACACGTTTTCTATTCACGAGCACTTCTGGGCAAAATAGTACATATAAATATAAATAAAACATATACTTTGATTTGTTTGTTTTGCTCTCTGGTTTCCCAAGGGTCAGTTTCTTCCTTGCAGGAAAGGGAAGGCTCCTTCAGCAAGGGGGAGTCATTAAGGACTAGGGGCAAACAACAGAAATTGTTCTCTTCCCTTCTTCCTTATAGCGAATAAATATGTACCCAGAGAAGTGAAGCCACGAACATCATTGATTCCTAGACGCCAAAAGCCAATTGAGGATCCAGAGTCTTTCCTCCTATGATCTCTTCTGCTGGCATGTGACTAACTTACTTTTTATATATAATTTAAAACAAGTGTTCTATGCTGAGAGAAAAGCCAATGAGGCCAGAAGACTGCTGATATTTTACTTCTACTCTGGTCACAAACATACAAGGGAAAAGAGATTAACCCCAGTTTATCCCATGCCCCAGTGATTCAGGAATCAGAAGGGTCCTTGCTGCGTGTTCTATTTTCTTATTGACACTCAGTATGTTCGGGAGCATTTGGATATACGTATATTTCAAGTCTTCAAAACCTAAGTACAAGTTACTATCAAAATGTAAGAAGAATTTAGAAGCTAAGTTTGGTGACACATGCTCATGTTAGGACATTTTGCCAGTATTCAGGCATCTGTGCCGGCCTGGGGTCCTGACAGGACGCATCTTCCGCTGCACCTCTAAGAGCACCTTTGTGCACATTTGCTACATTCCCTTATCTATCTATCTATCTATCTATCTATCTATCTATCTATCTATCTATCTATCTATCATCTATCTATCTCTTCTTTCCTGCTACTCTTATCCCCAGGGACCAGTCTCTGACCCTTCTCTCTCTTTCAGTAAACCTCCTATGTTGGCCTGCTGTATGGTGTGACTCATTTTCCACCTATTTTAGAATAAATTATAGCATTTACAGGGCCGAAGCAAGAGGAAAAGGAATTTTCGATCAGAACAGGCTGTATAAAATATTGCCTCAGAACCAAACAATGCCAAATAGAACCAAACTCTGAAAAACCATTCTGAGGACTTGATATAATTTCCAACTCTATCAATTTTCGAGTAAATAACTTTCGTTTTCATGGAATCTATTTTTTAGAGCCAAGAACTTTCATTAGACAGTTGTCTGCAACGTAAAGTCCAAGAGAAAACAGACATTGCTGTCACTTAAAAATAAACAAATAAGTAAATAGATAGAGAGATAGATTGATCTGATGGAAATTCTGACTACTTCTAAATGGAAATGCCAAGTGACATGGGAAAGGAAATTTTAACTTTCAGGCAATGTTGAAAATGAGTTATCTTCAGCACTCGGGAGGCAGAGACAGGCGGATCTCTGTGAGTTCGAGACCAGCCTGGTCTACAAGAGCTAGTTCCAGGACAGACTCCAAAACCACAGAGAAACCCTGTCTCAAAAAACCAAAAAAAAAAAAAGAAAATGAGTTATCTTGAAAGGCCTCCGACTGAGTGAAAAGAGACACATGATAATCCGTGTTTATAGTGGGGATGAGGGGAAAGACTTGTTGTCGGGGAAAAGCAAACACAGATAACGTGGGAAACATAGAAGGCTTAAACGCCAAGGCCTGTCTCCTAAATAGAAGTGTAGACTTTGGGCTGGGTAGATGGCTTGGTGGGTGAACGCAGATGTGGGGTAAGCACCCCTCTAAGTGAGCTCACTCTGCCAAGGGACACTATACCTACTTTCATTTCACTGCTCCCAGAGCCCGGGAGCTTGATTGCTTCACAGAACGCTGTCATGTGTGCTGCTTCAGGGGAACAAAGTCTCTCTGTGGGCAGAGTCATAGGCCTGAAGAGGTAGCCCAATTGAGGACTTGCCTTGCCTGCACAAAGCACTTGGTCCAGTTCCCATCACTGAATAAAAACAGATACACATCTGAAATGCCAGCTAGCACTGGAGAGGTAGAGGAGGAGAAGGCCTAGAAGTTCAAGCTCATCCTCCTCCACAGAGCAAATCTGAGACCAGCCTGGACTACATATCTAGACGCTACCTCAAAGCAAACAAAACAAAGCAAAACAACAACAACAAACAAACAAACCAGGTTTCTGTTACAATGGCAAGGAGGCAATGTTTGATATTGGGAGGAAAACAGAGTCTTTGACAATACCTAAAACAGGAAATGGAGACTTATGAAAGAAAAAGTACATGAATAATTCTTTAGATATTACCTTTATGTTGTGACAGATACTATTGGTAGCAGGTGATTGAGGCTTTTGGATGCATCTGTTGCCCAAAATACAAACTAAGATGAGTCATCCTCCACTCTCTTGCTGTACCTGAAAATTGGGGCACTTACCCCACAGCACAGCAGCAATGGTCAAATGATATGTTTGCAGATTCCCACATAACACTGACCAAAGGAAGACATTACTAAACCTGCCCTGTTGGTAGTGGGCTTGGAGCCCGCCCACACCTGACTTGGAACCCCGCCCACACCTGACCTTTTTTCTGTGAATCAATAAGGTCTCTGAGGACTACAAGGAAGAGAATGTAAAATCCACGACTCTTGATGTTTCTCAGACATAGCATTTCAGGGCCTGGTGTCTCTAGCAGAATGGAATGAGACAGGATCTATTCATATGGCCTTTGTCTTTCTCTCCCAGTGTTTGCTAACAAAGGGCTGGGGGAAAAAAGCCTTGTAGCATCTGGACCATTTTGCAAAAACAAACATAAAGCCTGAGCCTTCTCAGCCCTGGAATTCTTCACTTGAGTAGATGTATGCATCGCGCATGCTGTGACATATACTAAAATCTGATAGACTGTAAATGCGGTGTAATCAGAGGTGCTCTAATGCAATGTTTTCCCTCTATGAAGTGTTACTTGTAAAGGCCATAAAAGCATAGTCCAGGTAGTCCGCATCTGACCATATCTGATTCTCTATGCGTTTCTCGGTTAAATCTTGGACTCTTTCCAGAAGTGAATGTTGGAGAAAAAAGGTTGACTCTATTCCATGTAGTCAATTTAATACGGTCATGGAGGGGGGAGATAGTGTCCTGCAGGAATTTTAGCAAATGTGTTGGAATTTAAATTTCATGTGTGGCTTCTGCTTTATGAGGATTAGTGGTTGTGCAAGTCTGACAAAGAATGCTGGGGAGAAAGCAAATTACAGAGAGAGAGGGCGTAAAACCAAGGGTGGCTTTCGAGTCACACTTAATAGGAATCGAGAACTCTTTACACTTTCCAAGTTCCCTCCATCCTACTGGGACTCTTAAACTAAAATAATAATCTCTTTTCCCCTTGAAATAATTCTTGTCCTACTTTTAAGACTATTAGGGGAATTAAATAAAACACATGCAAAACTGAACATCGGCAGCACTAAAACATATGAAACAGCATGCAGAAACTCCACAGACCTTATAAAAATCCTTTCCAGAGCCTAGAGGAAGACCAGCGAAACTGCAGACCAAAATGTGTGTGGATGCAGAGAACATGGGTGTGAATGTCAGGACACACATCATGCATCCGTCGCTTTGCTTCTGTCCAGCCCTGTACCTGATGTGCGGTCATTCTTATCTACCAGAACTTGGTTTTACTCTACGTGTAACTGTGTGACAGACCCCTGCCTTGCCTTCCAGAGGTGTGGGGAATATTCTGACCTTTATTTTAATATTCCTAGGCCAAGTGAAATAAAGTGACGAAAGAGTGCAATTATTGGCCTCCGAATCACCGGTAATGAAATGCAACAGGCAAGATTCTCAAGGTACTGGCGTTGGAACTAAGGTCACTTGCAGAGAACACAAGTTCACAGTTATCTCCTGTTTTCCGTGTAGCTATTTGGCCACGTTTTCATTAGTATAATCTCGACCAAACCGTACTTTGACCCTAGATTCCAAGAAATCCTGCGTACATTTATCCAAAAGTTTTAAAACAGCACCTTCTGCATGCAGCGAGTCGTGCTCATCCTAAACCTCACGGATTTCCGTTGAGAGAGCTCAAAGGAGCAAGGGAGATGAGGTGCCACAAAGCAATGGACCCTCAGATTTCCCTCTTCAGTGCTGAGGTCATTGAAACCATTTTTTTTTTCTCCTCAATTCTAATAATTCCAAGGAGCCAAACAGTCCCTAGTCCTTGACCCTTAAGTTTGGGCTTGGGTCCACAATCCTCAGAACTGGGAGTTAAACCAAATAGAGCTTTTATCTGGCTGCATAACAAAAGCTTTGTAAAACTCCTAGAAATAAAATAGCTACAAACAAAATTAACCAATGCATTACTCTCAAATCATTTGAACTTAAATAAAAGGCACTGCTTTCTTTTTGGAGCACACAAAAAAACATTTACTGAGATGTGTTCTCTATCAACAGTAGCTTTAGGAATATGGTTGGGAGATTTTTATGGACAGTTTTACGTGATCTCCTGTTACAGCTGAATCAATTATCACTTTTGTCTATTACACTGTGCAAGGCTGTGGCCAAGGACTGGCTCAGAGTATGAGTATCCTCTGCTATTTCATTGGGTCCCACATTCAGAAGGACATAATGTTTGAGTGTTATCTTGTACCCTTTTTGATATTTTTTTATATTTTTGCATTGAACTTCAATTCATAAATGAAGTTAATGGTTCATATAAAATACATGTGAGGAGAGGACAAAATATGGATATCCTGTTATTTCCATTTGTAGATAATAAATACTCATCATGGACATAAAATTCCTTTGGAATCACAACGCATCGCCCATCACAATGCATACTGAAGTTGACTGCATGAGAAACTTCTAATATCAACAACTAAGTGGAGGTGCTAAGAGACCCATCGCTATGGTTTGGATAGCCATCTTCCATATGGAAAGGCTTAGTACTCAGGGTGCTGGTTCTATTGGGAGAGTCTTTGGAAGCTTTAAGAAGTGAGCTCGCAGGGAAGTATATAGTCACTAGGACCTGACCTTTAAAGAGGTTATAGAACCTTATTTTCATCACTATACCCTATGTTCCCAACAATATGTCACCACCACTAGAGACTGAAATCAATTGTGCCATCTGCTCTTGGCCTGGAACCTCTCCCAAACAGTGAGCTAAAATAAGCCTTTTCTGTTTATGTTACTTGCCCCCAGGTTCATCATAGTGATGGAAAGCTGACTAATATACCAATAAAGCCATTAGAAAAATAACTCTTGGGTCTGGGTTATCTCACTCAGGATAGGGTTTTCTATTTCCATCCATTTGCATGCAAAATTCAAGATGTCATTGTTTTTAACCGCTGAGTAGTACTCTAATATGTATATATTCCACACTTTCTTCATCCATTTTTCCATTGAAAGAAGTTTAAAAGACGTTTAAAATTGCTTGATCAGTTTTCTTTTGTCTCATTTGCAAAAATATATAAAAGCAAATTGCAGTTGAAATTTTACTATATCAGAACTTAGAGATTTACAAATGAATAAGTTAGACTTTTAGCAAAAAATCATTTTAGAAAAAAAGAGGAATTGATACTTTTAAGCAAAACTCAGTAGTTAGACATGGAGCTAGAAAGTCAAAGGCATGTTCAGGGACTGGACAACAATGTTCCAAATGTCTTCCAGCTGCCTCAAGTTCTTTTCTTTTCCAAAGAATGCCAAACCAAGAGGACCTTTGAATAATCATATTTATCTCCTAATGACAATCTATAGACTAGCAGCATGGGGAGAACTTGTATAAAAATAAGAGATATATTTTAATTTCATTTTTATTAAGTAACAGATGCAAATTAGAAATACATATTCAATTATGCAGACCAATAATACAATATGAAGTTGAAAACCTCAATTGTAGTTGGCATTCTCATTATATATTTTCTAGTTTGTAATTAGGTCATATATGTTCTGATTTATATATTTCTCCATCTATCAATTACTAAGTAGAAGTTTTATGCACTGACAAAATGTTATGCATAACAGTTATATAAGACTATATAAGTGTAATCAAAATACGAAATTGTTTTAAGGTAAGTCAATAAATTATTTTATATTCCTTTTTACAAGAGCTAGAATTTAAAGCCTCGCCCCTTGAAAGGGGACTGTGAAACTTCAGTCTGGAATGAACAGGCATTAGTGACAGGCCATAAAAGGCAAAAGGGCTTTCATCTTGCTCTCTATTCTGTTAAATGGACTGGGAGCTGATATAGCCAGGTTTTAATAACATTTCATCTTATGGTGATGCTATAATAAAGATTCTAGGTCTCCAGTGAGTATCTCTGTGAGAAGCTAGAATGGAACAGGCTCCTCCAGTGAGTCTCAGGTAAAGCTTCAGAAAACACAACCACAGTCTGTCTATTAAAAGCAACATGGAACCCCTGAGCTAGAACCATCCAAATAAACTGCTCCCAGATTCCTAATTATCAGAATTGTGTGTCATAATCCAAATTCAGTCAGCAGAGGGAAAAAAGATCAGAGAAGAAATTAATGAAATGCAAATAAAATCACAAAGAGTGAAGGTAAGAAAGCTGGTTTTTGTAAACATAAATAAAGTTAACAAACCTTTAGCCAAATTAGCCAAGAGAACGAATGAGAAGATACAAATTAATAAAAGCAGAGATGAAAAGAAAAACATTGTAGCAAACACCAAAGAGACATATAATATCATTAGAAAATACTTTGAAAACCTCTATTCCAGTAAAATTGAAAATACAGGCACACATAATCTACCAAAATTGAAGCAATAAAATTTAAATAAGTTAAATATACATATTGAACTGCTTAGCAGTGATCAACATCAACAAGTAGTAAGACAAAGTCTCTCAATTAAAATAAAGCCAGGCCCATGTAGATTCACCACAGAATTACACTAGACTTTTAAAGAACCCACACTAATATCCCTCAAATCAATGCATAAAACATAAAGGGAATGGTTGCTTCCAATCTTATTTTAATGCAGCCAGTATTACTCAAATACAAAAAAAAGCAGGTACACACACAAAAAGAAGCAATAGGCTAACCTCCCTGGTAACATGTATGCAAATAATTCTCAATCATTTTCTGAAAGTCAACTGCAGACTAAAATCATCATCAGTCATGGCCACATAAGCTTCATTTTAGGAACACAGGGCTGCTTCAGCAACTCTGAACTCATCAGTGTAATACGTCACATCAATAGACTCAAGATCAGAAACCACAGGATTATCTCAAGTAAATGCACAAAGCCTAACATCCTTTATGATAAAAGCTCCAAAAATTTCAGAAATAGATGGGAATATACCTCAATATGATAAAGATCATATACAACAAACCTATACCATACACTAAGTGGAGAAGAAGTGAAAGCCTTTCCACCAAAATGAACAATGAGATAGGGTATCTTCTCTTTCTTCCTTATCCATTAGAGCACTGTAGTTTGGTATAGACAGGAATAATTAAATAAAACAGATTCAAGTAGGAAAGGAAGAAGTCAAATTATCTGTAGTTCCAATGATGTGATCCTGCACACAGAAACCCTACAGACTCCACCAGAACAAATGAACATACTTAGCATGCACACGCACACGCGCGCACACACACACACACACAAATCCTACAGAACCAGGAGTATCCCAGTAGTGAAGTGAGAAAAATAAGCTCAAAGAAAATAGCTTAAAATAAACCTAATCAGGAAGTGAAAACACATACACAATGAAATCTTTAAAATGCCAAAGAAAGAAATCAAAAAAAGAACACTAGAAGATGCAACTCTGTTGTAGGATATTTGTGCACTGTGTGAAGGTGTATTGTGATTGGTGTAATAAAGTTGAATGGCCAATAGGTAGGCAGGAGGTAGAGACGGGACTTCTGGGCAGAGAGAGGAAGTAGGAGAAAGAGTTGAGGAACATGAGAAAGATGCTAGGAGACACACACACATACACAAAGTAGGATGGATGTCAGTACATACAGGATATAGATTAATAGAAATAGGTTAATTTAAGTTATTAGAACTAGTTAGGAAGCTAAACTAAAGTCAAGTTTTTGTAATTAATAATAAGTCTCCATGTCATTGTGAGCTGGCACCCCAAAAGTCTGACTACACAACTAACTTAAAAAATTAAGCCACGTAGGACAGGCTAGGAGCAGAGAACACAGACTCCCTTTGATCAGCCTCAGCAATGGCTGCAGAAGGAGTATTTGCTTTCTTACCAATGAACATGGCAGCTCCAAGGCACGGCCCACTCAGAAGCCAAAAGTGGCCTTAAAAATGAAGTTCTCTCAGTGGAAGGTGACAGTTACCACCCATGGGCTTCACGCTCCTCTCTCAGGAATCACCCCTTCAACCACTTAGTGCTGACGTCCAATTCATGCTGTTGCCAAAGGAATCTAGTCAAGGATGGAACAACCCCTTCAGCAGAATGTGTATTGTGGCAGGGACTCACTGTGCAGACTAAGTTGGTCCCAACCTGAATGCTGGGGAATGCCTCCAATCGCTGAATGCAACTGTAGGGATCCATCACAATGCTCAGCTAAGACGGAATACAACCTTTTTTTTTTTTGTATTTTTCGTCCCTTTATCTTCTTATATCTTTTAATTTAGTTAATTTCTGTTATTTTCTAATTTCTATTGTATATATTCACTGGACATGGAACTATATTAATTCATTTAATATCGATCTACTTGATCCCCCAAATCTCCATATTGCCCTGCCATGTCTCTTACAGTATGGCTGGTGGAATACTTGCTTCAGGATAAAATATGGTAACTGTTAAAAAAAAATATATCATCAGGAGTCAGGACTTAAACATGATGGAGCTTGAAAACCATTTCAATATTTTGGATCTTGGTCAAGTTTTCTAAGGATAAGGATTATTCTCTTGCCAAATATCATAATTACAGCTCCAAATCACTAAAACTGGTTCTAAGTGATTTCCTGGCATTTTTGTGTTTGTGCTTATGTGTGTGTGTGCATATGTGTGTGTCTTTTTGTGTACATGTGTGTATCTGCACACTGCTTCTGCTTTAAGGTCATTTCAGTATTATATAGTCCAATATTTGACCAGCTAAAACAAATGTTTCTAATCATAGGAAAAGGAGCAGAAAAAATGGTTTGATGCAATCCTTGACCTTTGGCTTGGTATCTACAAATAATGTCCCATGTGGCCCTGAAAAGGCTAGTTAACCTCTTGATATCTGTGCTTCCCTTGTGTTAAGTGGGACTCACAGCCTGTATGATGTAAGGCAGTATGCAGATGAATTATTGAAGACTAGATGATCTACAATCTGCCCTCACATACTATTTTGAAGATTCCCATCCATTATTCATCACCCACTGCATTTACCTTGCACTATTAGACTATAGGTGGGCGGCTTGCAATTTTAAACATTGCATGCATTTTGATAGGGTGCAGATACGTGTTATGTGAAGTTTTGTGATGAATTAAGCTTAAGTGATCTGAAGTAAAATATTTTAGGGTTTTTCTATTTTTGCAAATTATGAAATCTTCCTGGTGGCACTAGAGGTCCCTGCATTTGTTGTTGATAGGACTCTAATGCTTCCAGAACTCAGTACCACAGAACTGGGTGTAACACTTACGATGTTTGACTACAATCTCAAAGGTTCATTTCACGGAGCAATAAGTAATCTTTTGATAGTATGGACTTAAACTGCACCTGCCTATATGCCTGGCATACAGGAAAAGAGCAAGCTGGCTTCTTACCTTAGCTGTGTTCTCCAAACTCCCAATATGCATTTGCTGTGTTCTTCTCCTACTACTCAGTAGGTGTGTTATCCATCCTCCCTAATACACATAATATGCAATGGCTGTGTTCCCTGTCCTCCCCAATATGCAGTAGACATGTACTCTACCCTTGCTCATACCTCTAATATGCGTGTTCTTCACCCTCCTTAATATGCTGTAACTGTGTTCTCTACCTACCCTAGATTGCACCAGTATATTTGTGGAAAAGTGCAATAAACAAAATATTGCTAGTGATACTGATAAAACCAAAGTCCCCAAAGAAGTGCTTATTTTAACTGAAAAGAGTGATGATTACTAACGTCGAGAGTGTTTAACATGTGGCCAAAGTAAGTCCATGACGTGACAGAGTCCCCTAAATGGGAATTAGAAAACCAGGGAAATCATTTATAAAATTATTTCAGCAAGAGTCCTTACCAAGTGAAAAGTATTTATATTTCCACATTCTTTTACAAAATTGCCAAGTCTGAGAATCAGAAAGTTTCAGTTCTTAAATTTATTTTGCAGCCCTTTATGGCAGAGTGCCCTGTGGCTGTGATTCTCTCTTCCAGCCCTTTACCAACTTTCCTGGGGTTTTGTAAACTCTTTAGAATTGTGTTGGAGGAAGTTACAATATCTAAATAAAAATATTTCCTCCCTGTTTTCCTTAATATAGTTAGTATCCACTAAACTATATACTTCATTGTTTTGTATTAACAGTTTAGAAATAATGTTTGAAAATAGATATCAGACATGTTTCTACTATTTTTGATTTCCATTTATATGTTTTTTTAACCTAATATTCTTATGGTTTCCCAAAAGACATATTAGTGAACATGAAGTATATGTTGTACCACTTGGAAAAATTATGAGAAATTAATGTTTAGAGATCTGCTATATTCTGTTTCCACCTTAGCATCTCAGAGCATGTGTGCCTATCAAATGTACTGAACAGACCTGTAACTTCACCTGCTACCATTCAATATCAAGACAAGGTTAAACAATCTTCAGGAGATTAGGAAAAGACAAAATACTTGCCTACAGTTTTACGAAGCTAAGTAACTGTATTTATGTAGTTCTTCTCAGGCAGTTGGAAGATATTTCACTGTTCATTTTCAGAGCAATATTGTGAAGAAAAACTCTTGTTAAAAGCCACACAACAGCACAAAAAACAACAACAGCACAATAGACAACAGGGCCTCCCCCTAGCCAACAGTGACAAACTCATCCACGAAAGCTTCCAAAAGCAAAGACTCAGCAAATCACAGATCCAAAGGTTGCTGACTAAAAGGTTTGGATGCCAAACTATGCTTATGTTAAGTTTTCAGACTTCTGGATTAGTTTTTCTGAAGAATCCATTGGCAACTAGTTGCTAGTTCTTCACCATATGACTGCAATTGTGTTCCATAACCATCCAGTTCCTATCATCTTGTCCATCAAACAACTTCATGGTCCATGAAAATCAACTATAATAATACATTTTGTGGAGTCAAATACATTACAAGATTTGAACACTCAGTCCTACATGGGTTGTCTTCATCAAGTCCCCAGCCTCCCAACTTCACCCCCCCCACACATGCAAGGCCCAGGGAACTTTGTAAAAAGAGGTGGAAAAATTGTAGGAGCCAGAGGGAGAGAGAATGGATGATGCCAAGGACACAAGGCCTTCCAGATGCCAGAGGACTGTCACACATGTGTGCCAGCGTGGATAGGGCCTGCACAGGTTCAAGCTCATGCGCCCCGATGCTGACAAAAGGGGGAAATAGACACAAGCTCCCATCCCTAATGATAAAGCTATCTGCAATTGATATTTGCTTGCACATGAAAAATTAGTCTGCTTTACTGGAGGTATATTAACCACACATAAGGGTGGGTCTATACCTAGCAGTAGATGACCAACATAAAATAAATTCCTGGACATTTGTCTTGTGTTGCTGTGGGCATTTTATGGTTTCTTATTTTGTGTTTTATGGTGTGTGTGTGTGTGTGTGTGTGTATGTGTGTGCCATGTGTGTATGCTTCTGTGTGTATGTGCTTTTGTGTTTCCTATGCTTTTTCTGTTCTCTTGATCTCATTTCTTATTCTGGTTTGTTTGTTTTTCTTTTGGTGGCCTGTTTTGTAAAGAGAGAGAAAAAGGGAGTGGAATTAGATGGGATGGGATATGAAAAAATTATATATATGTAATTATATATCATCACAGGATATACTTGAGTGAATAAAAGACATATTTTTCCAAACTTGTTCATCCTATAAGAGTTTTTAAATGTTTTCAACTTTGACAATGCTGTTTGCTTTGACAAGCAGCATCTATGTTCTTCACTTAGGTTTGCCTACACTTATAATTGGTCAACTTCAAGATCTGACCTCAATTTTTATGTTTATGTATACATAATAAATATAATACATAAATATATTAATATAAGTATTAAATATTTATATGTCCGCCAAAACTTTGAAGCTTTCTTCTGTAAGAAATAGTTTTGGATGTGTTTTATTTTTCTGTTTTCACAATTATTGGTCCATTTTAGTTCTCTGTATTCCTTTTAATCAACATTGGTATATTAATTTTCCTAAAACAATTATGTCTTTCCATTTGGAAAACACAAGAAATACTGTATTATTCACAATTCTAGTAAATTGTGCTATGCTGTTTCCTATACTTTCCCACAAATCGAGAAGGCAAATTAGGGAAAGAATATTTGGCAATAGGAATAAAAAGCTGAGGACTTCCACCTGAGAAGAATGGAAGGCACAATGCTGCGCTGCCATTCTTTCTGCAGCTCTCTGTTTTTAGAAGAGATCTTTCTAGAAAGAGAGGGAAAGGTAGATACACAAGTTGCAGGACGTGCTTTCAAAAGCTCTGGCACACTACTGTCAATCACTCTGTTCAGTTCTCAGATAGATTCCTGTGCTCGTTGGTGTCCCAGCTGGGTAGAAATACTGAGCGCTCTGGTATTTCACCTTCTGGTCCTAGGAAATCTAGACTGCTGGAAATAGGTTTTCAGATTAGACCCAGAGTCCTGTGTCCACAGTGTCTTCAGCAGTAGGGACAATGTCAGCCCCTGAGGGCAACCCAGTGCACCAGAAGAGTTGATGTCATTCTGGGAGTTACTAGACCTTTTCTAACCAACAGCTTAGATGGTAGGATGCAAAGGGACCGTAGCAGCATTTGTATCTTGGAAATAATAAACAGCTGTCTAATTGGATGTAAGGCCCTCACTCCACAGGAGGGAAACTGTTCCTGGTATCTGAAACCTAACCAACTACTTGTTGCTAGAAAACCTATTATTGCCACTTTATGAGGCCAGCATAATTCCTAAGCGCATTCTAAAATATTCTTATATCAATTGAGTCATTAGTGTAGCTCTGATCCCACATCAGAGAAGCTTCTCTTTGTAGCAAACACTGACCATTACAGAAAACCCAAACTGGTTTATTATTGCAGCGAGGCCCAATATACACATCTGCAATACAAATCCTGCCCCTACTGATCGGGGCACATCAAAGGAGAGGTGGTGGGAAGGTTGTAAAAGCCAGAGGACCAGGAAACCTGCTGTCAGATTAGATCTCCTAGAAATGACAGGAATGCTACACTCATGATCCCTCAACAGTATGGCTGCCCTAAAGAAGACCGGGACAAGGACAGCACTGATAAACACACGAATGTGGAAGGGGAAGTGTGGCAGGAAACCATCCTAAAACGTGAATAAGAGGCACAAGGATGAATGAAAGAATAAAAATTAGTCTTTCCCAGGGAGGAGCCTGATAATTGGTTATTCAGTACAAAGTGGTCATTCCTGAAACCATACACATGCAAGCCACATACTCAGAACATAGTATATACAGGTTCAGGGTGGGTACGGAAGTGGGGATGGATCTGGGAGGAGTAGGGGAAGGAAGTATATATGAGCAAAATACACTGTATACAATTCTCAAAGAACTAATAAGATGAGACTAATAAAGAGAAAGAATTATTAGCATCAGCTATATGCAGCTGTTAGTGTGAATTAGCCAAAGAACCAATTGTTCTCCGAAAAAAAAATTCTGCAGAATTGGATGCTTTCGGTATTATGCCACAGATTGTCAATATTCGCTGCCTGGCTTGTTCTTCCCTAGCAAATATTGACTTTCAAAATGATATCCTTTTCTTTGTGTTAAAGATGATGACAGAATGCCATGTGAGTTGTTGCTGGCAGCCTCTGGCTGACGACAGGACCATCCAAGAATAGAAGCCCTTGCATGAGCAGCTGGTACATTCTTTATTAATCCTAAGGAGTGAGTTACAGTCATCAATATGCTCTTCTGGTTTAATTGTGAAAGGAAATTTCAGTAGCTTTGAGAATATACTACGTTCCTTAAAAGAATCGGGACTAAGTTGGGAAAGAAAAAAAGGGAGGGAGGGAGAGGGAAAGAGAGAGAGGGAGACAGAGAGAGAGACAGAGACAGATAATATTTCAGAGACGTGAGACCTTGAGTAAACACGTCCAAAAGAAAAACACCTGTCCACTACAAAGCTATTTTGGGCTCATGATCCCAGCAAAGTATATTCTCTGTTCACGTTCTAGCTAATTTATTACCTTTCAGCTATGCCATTGCTGACTGTTCTCTGATGATGTTTGTAGAAAAAGTAATTTGACATTTTTCCTTATCTATTTTTAATATTTTTAACATTATTTCCTTACTACCTCATATACAGGTACAATGCTCCTGGCAGCAACCTGTTAGTCAAGATTTTATACTTTCTGAAAGCCATTGTTCTGAGTTGTACAAAAGTCCTGTCCCTGACTTCTCCTCTGCCAATACAATCATTTCTGTAGTTAGAAAATTATATTCCAGTTATTAAAAGCATGAACTGAGAATTGAATGAAAACAAAGGGGGTGAAGAAGGCCCTGGATGTTCGACAACAAGCTTATGACAATTTCTACCCAGCCCTGAAATATGTGTGTGTGTGTGTGTGTGTGTGTGTGTATGTGCGCACATGAGCACGTGCACGCATGTGTGTATGTATATATGTATGGAGAGAGGAGAGAGAAAAACAGACTTCCCACTAAAGGAAAATAAGCAAGTGTTATTCTTTATTCCATTTAGAAGTCCTGATCTATGCAGCAAGAGTAAGCAGGGAAGGAAACACTTGAACTGGTCTGACTTTGTGACTCAGTCTGCATAGGAGATGTTATGAAGGCAATTGCTGCATTGAAAATGGGTTGCTTGAGTTTATGTTGGGGGACAAGGCAGGGAGCGAATGTAAAATGTTTGTGTAAACACAACTAAGAAAACAGTAGCAATACTTATATCACTCAGAGAGGCAAAATCCCATTTTCTCATATCCTCCTTCCCCACCAGTTAACTCAATTTGCTAAGATAACATGACTTGGAGGCTTCAGCAAAGACCAAGAAAATCAGGTAAACAACTATAGATAATTGACTTGCACTGTGAGCAACATGGAATTTTGTATCACTTGGGAAACCACTACCTGGGGAACATTTCATTTAATCACCTTCAACACTCAGTCTTTACAGTCATCCTGTGGTGGAGGTATCTTGATTATCTTCCTACTTTTCAATTGAAATTTAAAGAATACAATAAAACCTGTAAATTTTGATGAATAGCCCTCTCCTCAGACTCAATAATGAGCTTCAAGACATCTTGCTATGGAGGCTGGGCTGGTATCTCAGAAGGTAAAATCCTTGCCTTGCCAACAACATTAGGCCCTGAATCAAATCCCCAGAACCTATGTAACAATCCAGCTGTAGAGCTAGGGATTTGGCTCAGTGGATACAAATGTTTGCTGCACAAGTAAGAAGACATAGGTTCAAATCTCCAGAACCCATATAAAAAGCTGGGGGTAGTCACTATGCCCTCTAACTCTAGGACTATACAAGGAGAGGGCAGAGACAGGAGGATAGTTGACTTGATGGCCACAAACCTGTCTCCAGATTTTGTGAAAGACCTTGGTAGGAGTGGTAGAGCAGGACCAGTGTCCTTGTTGGGTGTCTGTATTCCCGAGTATGTGTTCATGACACCCATGCACAAAAACTACACACACAAGCACCCTTGCCATCCTGGTGATGGACAGGTGATACCAGGCAGATGCTCCCAGGCTGGCTGGTTAGCCAGCCTGGCTTAATTGGTGAGCTTCTGGCCAACGTGGAGAGTCGTAGAACTGTCAAGAGTGAAATCTGACTTCCACACATATATGCACAAGTATGTGCACCTCCACACACTTGCACACATGCACATGTGTATACACCCACACAAATACTCGTGCATGCATGGATGGTTTCTTAAAATTCAAGAATATAGCAAAAACAGCAGAAGGTTATTGATAACCTTTTCAACCACCTCACTCTAGTAAATGAGTAAATTTTCAACCCAGAGGTACCCACTCTGTCCTCAGACGAGCATACTTAATATCTGAACACGTGACACAGAAGAGAATCTGAGCGGATCTGGCCTGTCAAAATTCTCTCAGTTTATCATCATACTCAAAATGCCCAGTTATTCTTATCCAAGACTATGAACGTCTAACAAACGCAGCATGAAAATACTCAAGCTTACTCATTTTTAGGGCCTGGTTTTTGAGCCAAGGTTCCTCCATTTCATAAAACTGTATGACTGAACCAGTCACTTTCTATTGTTGAGATAAAATACCAAAGGCAACTTAAAGGAGAAAGGGTTTATTTTAGCTTACCGTTGCAGAGAGATGGAGTCCGCCATGATGGGCCAAGCTTAGTGATAAGTAGTAAAAGCATGGTGGAAGGGACAGGAAGCTGACAGACCAAGGTTCCTTCACATGCAGGAAACACTGGAGCAGGGGGAATAAACAGGAAGTGAGCTGAGACTATACGATCTCAAAGCCCACCCCCAGTGGCAGACATCTTCCAGCTCCTCTGGTTCTGACTCCCCTACATATTACAAGGAATACAAGATCTTCTAAGATACTGTTCCACATCTCATGTATGTTTAAAACTATCGTTAAAATGGTTTGAGTTATATTGTTCAAAAGCATTTAAAGATGTCCCCATGTATTTGAAGAACTTTTTAGGGCCCTACGAATTTAAATTTAAACCTCCAAAGATTTTCATCATTAGCTATCACTGTCATCACCTTCCTGAGTTTTTCTGGGAGTTATAAAAACTGGTCCTTGAAAACTTTTGATACTACAAACGATAAAGAGGTTACTAGGTGACTCCTTCATGTTCCAGATTACTTGGGGTGGAGGTGAGGATGTAGGATCCACTTCTCCCTTACAATAAGTGCCAGCCATTGAATCACTGTGGGTAAGCAATGATCCAAGCCACATCGGGTGCCTCATGCCAGGCTCTATTGATTTCCTACATTAGCATATAGTTGCATTCTCTGCGCCAAGAAAATGCCCCCAAGACAACTCTGCTGTCAAAAATGTGAGTTCCCCTTGGTGGGAGGTCAATAGCATCTCCATATCCCCAGTCAGGAAGAAGAAACGAGGTGCCAGGCACGCCATCTACTAATCATCCACCTTTCAAGACTTGATTTGGTGATTTTCTCTGAGGATGAAGAAGCTGACTAAATTGCTTTCTGGGAGGAAAGCTGGCTTGTAAACCTGCCCGACTTATTATTTTCTGCCTGAAAGCAATAAACATCTGTTTCCTTGATAGAGTAACCAGGCTCAGATTGGAGGGGAACAAAGCTATTTAGTTCAGCTCCAATTATGGACTGTTCTAGAGAGTATCACCCTGAGGGCTCTGTACTGTGAGATATTGAGCATTCCCCCAAACCCTCTCGAGTCCCCTACGCATCGCCAGCTCAAATTCTCTTCTGCTATAAAATACTGGCCGAAGTTATTGAGCACAAAAAGTAAGGAATAGATGCCCACCTCTCTGAGATGTTGTGGACTAGACCAAAGATTGAGGAAGAGACACTCCAGAACTCATTTCTTTGATCCTATATGATCAATCCCTAGAAAGGGATTGAATACTTATCTTTTTCATATCTGTATCACATTACCATATGTACAACACTTTGACTCTTGATTTCTGTTTAATAAAAGTTTTCTCTCATAGGCTATTCTAAAATGGCAATCAAAATTTATCATTCATGTTTCAATAAAGCATTTCTGGAGGCTGCTTAAGGCAGTAGTGGGGGGTAGGGGTGGAAAAAGAAAAGAGCAAGCTGTAATTGTTATAATCAAGTAGTTTCAAATGACTTATTTTGGACCAACCAGCAAGAAAACTTTGAGTATTATAGCCTACCAGAAACTTTTAGTTGTTATATTTAAAGAAATATTAGAAAAGAAAATCTCATAATTCCTGACATGTAAATTTATTTTAAACGTGATAAATAACATTTATACTATCAAAGAAGAAGACTGTATAATGTAGAAAGGAAAAGAGAATCGGGAAAGCCAGGGACGCAACAATAGAAGACACTTGGGGAGGACGATCAGAATGAGGGTCCCAGAGAACTGAGAAAAACTTAGGTGGCAGGGCTGGTCACACAGCTATGGAAAGACATTCAAGGGAGAGAGGGATGGCAGAAGCAAGAGCCTGCCTGGAAAGTTCAAGGAGCAAATGGAAGCTAACATGTCTAGAGAGAAGTGCCTGTAGGAAAGAAGGGGGACATGATGTCAGAGAGGTGGACCAGGAGAAAGAAGGGGAGCTATGTAGATTCTTTACAGGGAATAAAATATGATTCCCCAGGACATTGAACAATGAAATCACATGATCTGAATCTCATTTTAAAAGGATCCCTCTTAGAAAAAGATTGTAGATATTGAGTAATCGGTGTAGCATCAAGGAATGGCTACAGAGCCTGGGCATCTAAGAAAGAGGCTGAGGAAAGTGGGCAATGGAAAAAAATCGGATTCTTTAATCCTTTGGAAAGTCAATATGATTAGCTAGGTGTGAAAGAAGGGAACATGAATGATGTGTTGAGGGGTTCTGACCTGGAAAGAATGTGAATCCATACAAACAGGATGGGGAAACAAGAAAAAACATTGGTGTCTAGTAGATACCTCATACAGATATTGCACAGGAAATGGTTTTATAAAGGTCAGAGTTCAGGCAAAAGACATGAGATAGAGGTGTCTGGTAACTGTATGGTATTCAAAGCCATGCTTCTGGAGGATACCAGCACAAATATTACAGATAAGAATCAAAGACGGAAGTCTGGTCGGGGAGCATGCCTTCAATTTCAGCATTCAGGAAGCAGAAGCAGGCACATCTCTGAGTTTAAAGCCAGCTTGGTATACAAAGAACCAAAGTGAGTTCTTGATAACATGGACAAGCTAAAATGATGCTGTGTTCTAAGATCTAGGTGGACAAACTATCAAATGTACTAAGGATCAACAGTCAGGTGGAGACCAGAGCTGGTTGCTGGGCTGAGCACGTGAATCTTATCAACCACCGCATGGAGAGCTAATTAAGAGAATGGTGTTGACCTGGAGAGAAGCAAGAGCAGATGGAATCTGCTGGGCAGGAGAGAGCTGTTGGGAATGTGAACACAAATAGGCCACCCGTGCCCACGCCTCCCATGGGAGATGCAGAGAAGCAGGTGGGGGTGATGGCATACCTTTAGGGTACTTAGTGGGGGTGAGAAGCAAGGTCATCAGGTGAAAATGATGTGAATGGCGTGGAAGTTTTGGAAGGGCGTGTGAGAGAGTTGCTTATGCTAGTGGAAGACTGCTGGACGTGTTTTCGCAACCTCTAGGACCGAATGAAAAGTTGTATATATGAACAGGAGCTCCGAGTGTCTACTCTATAAATGAGGGGAAAGGATGCAGTCAGTTCGCAGTTTGAACAATCCACACATAACGTTCACCAAGCTCTCATCAGGCAGGTCTTGGTAGGAAACAGAATCCACTCAGATGGTTTCACTAAGTGGCTCTCACGTCTGGCTTCAGTACCAGCAGAGCGGTTGAACAAGGCACCTCTCCACAGGCCTATAACACGGCTCTCAGGGGGACAAGAGCCGAAGCGGTGGTGGTTGTCAGAGGATTCCATGGTGACTATAATGTGCAGCAGGGGCAGCGAACCACCCAGGTGTGTGGTTCAACTGCAAGAAGGGGCTACTTACGGGGATCTGGGCAGAGTTACAAAGTGAAAATAGGAAATAGAAGCACTTAGGGACCAACAAATGGAAGAAAAGCATTAACTTACCCAGGGCTGAAAGAGTAGAAGAAGAAAACATTCCTGCTTCAGGGACTGGAGAGCAGCCTGGTGGAGTTTAGCAAGGAGGGACAGGATTGCTTCCAGGTAGTGAGCAAGTTAGGACCCAGCAGGATTTAATTATCTCCTCTTCCCAGCCAACTCTTATGTTTCCTCCCATTGGCTGGCTCCCATCTGAAGCTGGCAAGGCACCTTGGGGTATGTAGTTCTCCACTGTAGTTTGTAGTCTTGAGAAGAGACAAGACCAGAGAAAGATTGCCGAGGAGGCAGATGGAGAAAGATCACGAAAAGCCCTTAGTGAAGAAGCAGGACATTTCCCAAGAACTTTATATGGATTAATAAACCATTTTAATAAATGGCCTCATTCCTTTTTACTAAAACACAGGGTTATCTTATTGAATAAGGCTATATGACAGGCCAATTATTAGAAATAGTTGAATATTTTAACATTTAATCATACACTATCTCCAGCTGAAAACTTCAAGTCTTTTTATTTTCCTAGGTGGTAAAGCTAGCATTGATCATCTCTGGACTGAAGAAAGTCTTATTAAGTCAAATTCAGAATACAGTCTAGATGAAGAAACATCTTGGGCAGAATGAGTGAGTTTTCAAATTTTTACTCAGAAAATGTCATACAGAAAGACAAAGTGGACCCATATCTTTATGGATTCACTGCTGGAATTCTATATCTGGTCTCACGAACATCCTGAAGAGATCTGCAAGGCCAACTATGCTCGTACGTTCTTCTGCTTTCAGTTATGAGCTGTGCTTTGACATCAGCATCATCAGTTCTGGGGAAACAGGAAACACGTGGTTGCTGGAAGGCGATGGGGAATAGTTCATTAGCTGACATGGGCAAAGAAAACATTCCACTCAATAAAGACAGAACAGAAGACATAAGATGGAACAAAAAGGTACAGCCTAGGAGAGCAAGGGCCCAGAGTAAGTACCAGCTCAAGACAAGGGAAGCAAGAGAGCTGGGGACGGCAAGGGTATCTCATAAAGGACATTCCTGTGGGTGCCGCTGACACCAGCACTGCTGGTTCTGCCCTCAAGGGTAATGTGAACCCGATTCCTTTAAACTCTATTGGCTTCAAATCTGTTGTAAAGCTTCACGTCTGGAAATCACACTGTGAGGAAGGGCGCATGCTCTGCAAACAGCAGGCATGCGTGTTTGTTTTCCTGACAAAAATTGGCAGATGTCCAATTCATTTTTATGCTTCAACATTTCTTTTTAACTAATACATGAAAATAATAATAAAAACTTGTCTTCTTAAAAATGTAGCATATCGTCTTGCTAGACATTGCAAATTAAAAGGATTTTCAACCCTATCCTTTTCTTCTATTCTTTTCTGATATTGTATTTTAAACCCTGTGGCAAGTCCATTAGAGAAAGGTGTCTCCAAGTCTAGCGTGACTTGGAAGCTGTGTTCACATCCTGACATTTTACTAACCAGTTAATGAGGCTGTCTCGGTGGTGGCCATATTTATTTCACATACATTACAATCCCAACTGACACTTCCTAATGAGTCTCTCGCTGCCTTGGAGAAAAAGTTGTCACACTCAATACGTGTAAACTCACGCATCCAAAATGAAACATAGTTGTGATGTTTAAATGGCCTATATAGATTCTCCGCGGTCTCTCTGTGTTAGCCTGGTGCCAGTTCTTTAATTTGCACCCTGAAGGTTACAGCCTCCCTTGATTTAGATGTCAGAGTAAGGCAGTCTACCAGTTTGAGAAACCAACCGAAATATTGTAGAAAATTGCTTTGGATATCTTCACCTTGCCGCGCAAAGGCCACTGCTCTCAGAGAAACAAAGGGCTAAGTAATGTGACTCCCATAGACATTGTGAAGCGAGTTTAATCAAAGGAAATCTCCTCCGAGTCAAAGCCTGCCATGCCTGGTGCTCTATCTGCACAGAAAAGTCTGGTTGAAGAAATTTAACACCAAGGCTGCTGAGTGTGCATTCGAAGGGAATGATTACATAGGGCATTGTCTTTCATTGTGAAGGAAGCAGGAAGAATGTTCTAATGAAACTCCTTCAGTAGTCAAATATATTTCCCATAACAAATATTCCAGAGGATGTAGCCACTTTCAAGGATGTCAACCTGGTCTGAAAGTGCCACTATGTTGTGTTTACAGCTATGTTCCCTGTTTCGGAGAAACAGACCAGTTCTAAGAACATCAAAGAGGGTTGAAGAACCAGCATCCTGGGGATCCTCCAAATTGCTACCTAATGCTGGCAGAGCACACAGAAAACCAATTATTTCTTTCCAAATTTCACTGAAACACTGAAATTCCTAGAATTATACATACTGTATAATTATACAATGTAGCACAAATTAAAAAAAAAAAAGCCCAGAGACAGATGTTAAGGTTCAACCTGAAGATCAGAAAAGCAAAGTAGTCAGCCTCAGACCGAAATGGCATTCCTGCCCCCACGAGTCCTCATAATGAGACTTAGCCTGAGGCCTGTCTCCTCCCATCTTATCTTTCTCTCTAGTGCTGGCATTAAAGGTGTGCACCACCACTGCCTGACTCCTAAAGCTAACTAGTGTGGCTACTGGGATTAAAGGTGGGTGCCACCACTCCCTGGCTTATATGGCTGATCAGTGTGGCCGTTTTTACTCTCTGATTTTTTAGGCAAGCTTTATTTATTAAAATACAAATGAAATATCAGTACAGTACAATTATAATGCATAGATAATCTATTAGAAACTAGAAAGAACTTTGAAGATAACTATTTTTTTTTTCTCCTCTAGTGTCCTGGTTATGTATGGTTCGCTGTCCTAAAACACCATGACCAAAGCAGCTTGGGGAGGGAAGGGTTTACTTGTCTCACACTTCCACATCATTGTTTATCATCAAAGGAAGTCAGAGTACAAACTCAAACAGGTCAGAAACCTGGAGGCAGGAGCTGACACAAAGGATCTGGAGAAGTGCCGCTTGCTGGCTTGCTTTCTTTGGTTGGCTCAGCCTGCTTCCTTATGGAATCCAGGACCACCTGCTCAGGGGATAGGCCCTTCACATCAATCACCCACCAGTCTAGAAAATGCTGCAACAACCTACTCTAAGGCTAGTCTGATGGAGACAATTCCCCAACGGAGGCTCCCTCTTCCTAGATGACTCTAGCTTGTGTCATGTTGACAAAGCACTAACCTGCTCACCTTGCTTCTGCACGTGACTGAAAACATGTAAGAGTTGTCTTTATGGAACCGACCTGTTCCATTTAACATGCTCTGCAGGCCCATGCATTTGTGGCAGACAACCTAATTTAAGTTTTTTAAGGCTAAGTAAAAGCCATTGTACATATATACCATTTTGCCCTCTATCCACTGTCAATGGGTACCTAGGCTGATTCCATAATTGGCTGTTGTAACAAGCGGGATGTGGAGGTCTATGATAAGCTGATGGATTATATATTGTGTGTACTCTTAAATGCTATGGCTGGTTCATATGGTAATTCTATTTTTACTTTATTTGTGAGATTCCTCCACAGTGATTTTCTCAATGGGTGGACTGATTTCCACTCCTACTAACAGGAGATAAGGTATTTCCCCAACGTCTTCCCCAGCATTTGTGCTGGTTGGTTTGTTACAGCCATGCTGATTAGGGGGAAGTGAAGTCTCAAGGAAATTTTGATTTTCACTTTTCTGATAAAGATGCTGATATTTTTCATGGATTTCTTTGGAGGGAGAAAGGAAGCCATGAGACAAAAGTGGAGATTTCTAGGAATTGGGAAAAAATGAAAACAAGAGAGGAAGAATGGGGCATTCAAAAAAAAAAAAAAAGAACAGGGAAAAAGAATGGTTCAAATACATTATATACATTCACGAATATGTCATAACTCAAATCCTATATTTAATTAGTATATGCAAACAATTAAAATACAGAACTAAAAATATTAATTGTTCTTTAGGGGAAAAAATAAAAAGTCAGAAAAACTGAAGTTACTTGCGAAAGTTATAGATTATATCGTATTTGCAGAGAATATCAGGCAAAATAAGCCAGGCTCAGACAGACAAACAAGACTTGTTTTCTCTCAGATGCAGAACCTAGATACAGCAACAACCACCCCTTGAATGTAAAAGGGGTCCTATTGGGAACAAGAAAGGAGCCAACATGAAGCATGGCTGAGAATAGAGGGTGGTGAGTCTATGGGTCTGTACTGTAAACAGAGACTCCGCTTTTGTTTCCTGGCTGCTCAGACTCGAATAATCACACACAGAAACTATATTGATTACAACACTGTTTGGCCAATGACTCAGGAATATTACTAGTTAGCTCTTACATCTATTAGTAGAAATTAACCCATTTCTACTAATATATGTATTGCTACAAGGCTGTGGCTTACTGGTAATGTTCTGACATCTTTCTCCTTTGGTGGCTACATGGCATCTCCTGACTCCACCTTCTTTCTCCCTCTGTCTCTGTTTGGATATCCTGCCTGGCTTAACTCTGCTAAGCCATTGGCTGAAACAGCTTTATTCATTAATCAATAAAAGCAACACATATACAGAAGGACACCCCACATCACTGTACAAAAGACAGTCAAGGTACATTTCACCCACGCATGGAAATGTCATGACAAAATCTAATTTTTACAATTAGTACATGCAATTTTATTTTCAATTGAAATTTGGGAGAAGGCTTAGTAATTAAGAGTGATAGTGATTGTTGCTCATGAAGACAACCAGGCTTTAACAGTTCCAGAGGATCTCTGTATGCAACCACATTCACATGCACATACACTCTCAAACAAACACATGCACACACACACACACACACACACACACACACACACATCTTTGAAAGTATAAAATAAAATAGTAGCAAACAGACCAAACCCAAGCCTTTGTCCTCCAAGTCTCTGGGCAGTGTCTTGATCCTTTGTTAGAATGGCATGAGTTTAGTTGTTTAGTTTGGTTTCTAAAGAAAGGTGAACTTCCTGTTGATGTCTGATACTGTTACATGGATGAATCTGATGTTTGGAAAGGGCTGTTAACAAATAGTTGTACCTTTTATACCCACAGAAGAGTCTCTTCCATATGTCTTTTAGTCTATGGGTTTCCTTCACATTTTTTCAGGTATGTGATATTTTCATGATGCTTATTCTAAAATATTTGATCCTATACAGAACCATAGTAAGGTCTAGTGTTAATTTTAGCCTTACTATGGTGATAGCAGGCATATATACATACAATCTATAGTGTTCTTAGACAACCAAAGGCTCCTACAATGACACTGGTCATTGCTAAGCAGCAAAACAATTTTTTAAATGAATCCCTCCAACTTTTCTCATTAATGGAAGCATAGTGACACTTCAAAATATATATTCGTTATGCAATGTTTAATTCAGTTAAAGCATGCCTATTTTCTAGTGAAAAACACTCAAAATCCTTTCTCCTGTTATTTTTGAAATTTACATCATTAATATCTACAGAACGTCAGACCTTCTCTTAATAATAACGTAGGTAACCTGAACCAACTTTACCCATGCTGCCTCTGCCCCAGCCTCTGGTAACCATTATTCCACTCTCACTCCCTGTAGAACCATTAAGTTTCATAAGTGTATAAGCAAAACTTTCAACAATAGAAAAATGAATACCACAAGAAGGCTTCTTTTGGTTAAAAGCTGAGCAACTAGCATAATTAGTAGCAGAAATTAATTTTCCATGATGAAATGAGTAATTTTCAAGCTATATGGATGACCTAAAAATTTTAGAAGTGACATTTGTACATAAAAAGGTGTCTAATACATCCTACAAATTTACCTCTAAAATTGGCACCTAAGGCTATTTCAGTATTCAGATGATGGACTAGATATATAGAACATTTGACTGCATCTTACTTCAAAAAATGTTTAAAAATTAAGCTCATTGAAATCTTTCATTTGAAGTAAAGTGGGGACACATAAACAAGAGCACATATCAGAAGATCAGGGTCCTGGTTTTGCTGAAGTCAGAGCTGTCCTCATCAATGAGGTGTCACACACCCGGTGGCCAAGATGGCATGCGTGCCTTAGGCATCGTAATTGTTTTCAGACCATTTTCTTTCCTTTATTGATCACCTAACCTAACCAGTGTGTTATGGGCCATGCTGTTTACCTGGTTCTCCATGTCATTGCAGGCAGCACCGAGTCTTTAAAGATCTGACGCTGTGACGAGATGTATGTGACTACACATACGACATAGGGGGAGGGGCAGCGTGAAGAGGTCCATGTAGCAGTGTTGTGTGATGTTTTACCCTTTTGGCTTTTTGAGGGGCCTGCCACCCAGCTTCTAAATACAACACAATCAGAGGTTTATTCTTCATTATGAACGCCTCACCTTAGCGTGGCTTGTTTCTTGCCAGTTTTTCTTAACCTAAGTTAACCCGACTACCTTTGCCACCAGGCTTTTATCTTTCTCTATTTCTGTATACTTTTCTTTTTTATATAATTCCCCCTTTTTTTTTCTTTTTCTTTTTTTTTTTTTTGGTTTTTCGAGACAGGGTTTCTCTGTGGTTTTGGTGCCTGTCCTGGAACTAGCTCTTGTAGACCAGGCTGGTCTCGAACTCACAGAGATCCACCTGCCTCTGCCTCCCAAGTTTAAAAAAAAAACAAACTATTTTTTTCCGTTTCCCCTACCAATCCCAGTTCCCACTCCCTCCCCTTCTGTATACCTTTCTTTGCTTCTTTCTGGGTGCCTTGCTGTGTAGCTGGGAGGCTGCCCCTGATGGTCCTCTTCCTTCTCTCAGATTTCTCCATCTATTTATACTCTCTACTGGCTAGTCTTGCCTGTCTATCCTTGCTCCTGCCCTGCTGTTGGCCATGTAGCTCTTTATTAGACCATCATTTGTTTCAGACAGGCACAATAACACAGCTTCATAGAGTTAAACAAATGCAGCGTAAACAAAAGTCACACACCTGAAAATAATATTCCCCAACACAGGAGATGTTTCATTCCAAGTTGGTGGCACTCTTGTGGAAGGTTCTGGAATCTTTAACAGATAGGACCTGCTTAGAGTAAGTCATTAGGCTGGTGGGTCCTTGAGGTATCTTGTCCCTAGCTGCTTCCTGTTGCTGGTCTCTGCTCCCACTCACTATGAGGGTGGTTCATGTCTTTCACCATGCGCTCCAGTCATGTTCTGCCCAAAACATCACAGACTGAATGCTTTGGAACCATGGGAAAACTTAAACTTTCCTTCTCAAGTTGTTTGTTATATATTTGGTCTCAGTGAAGAGAATGTAACTAATACAAAGAGAAAATACACTTTTTCTATGACAGCAGACTGGATATTTGTGTACACGCATATAAAGCAACACACACAAAGCCCACTATAAATGCAGAAAATAAGTGATAATACACACAAATTGTGAATTAGTTACAATCCTATGGCTATGACCATCAGATTCTTTTTTTTTAATTTTTTTTAAATTTTTACTTAAGAATTTCCACCTACTCTTCTCCTCCCATTTCCCTCCCCCTTCCCCCCTTCCCCCTCCCTCTCCAGTCCAAAGAGCAGTCAGTGTTCCCTGCCCCATGGGAAGTCCAAGGTCCTCCCTCCTCCATCCAGGTCTAGGAAGGTGAGCATCCAAACAGACAAGGCTCCCATAAAGCCAGTATATGCAGTAGGATCAAAACCCAGTGCCATTGTCCTTGGCTTCTCAGTCAGCCCTCCTTGTTCGATACGTTCAGAGAGTCCGGTTTGATCACATGCTCCATCAGTCCCAGTCCAGCTGGCCTTGGTGAGCTCCCATTAGATCAGCCCCACTGTCTCAGTGGGTGGGCGCACCCCTCGCGGTCCTGACTTCCTTGCTCATGTACTCCCTCCTTCTACTCCTCATTTGGACCTTGGTAGCTCAGTACCGTGCTCCAAGGTGGGGTCTCTGTCTCTAGCTTCATCCATCGCCAGATGAAGGTTTTATGGTGATTTGCAAGATATTCATTAGTATGGCTATAGGATAGGGCCATTTCAGGCTCCCTCTCCTCAGCTGCCCAAGGATCTAGCTGGGGACATCTCCATGTACACCTGGGTTCACCTCTAGAGTCAAGTGTCTTGCCAACCCTAAAATGGCTCCTTTAATTAAGATATATACTTCCCTGCTCCCAAATCCACCCTTCCTCCATCCCACAGTTTATTTTACATTATAAAACTTTGTAAAGGGAAGAAAACCTTAAATGTTTCATTTATTTTTAGAGTTACTCAAGCTGATTCATAACAGAAAATGGATATAATTACAATTTGTTTTCTTATAACACATTTTTTTTCTCAAAGAACTTTCCTTGATCTTTATTTAAATTGTGAATTTTTAATTTTTTAAGTTTGCATTTATCTGAATTTCACAGAAATTGCAGAAAAAGGCAGGCCAAGCACTAAAAGTAATCATATTCTTAAAAAAGACTAGTTTTTATGAGTTGAACTTTGGAAAACTTGCCAGTTTATCCCCTAGATTTCTTAGGTCCTAATACAGTAAGTTCCCTGGCTAGCAATCTGGTATGTATCCACATTCTGACGTAGCATGGCTTGAGACAATTGCTTAGGGTAGACGGATGCTGTTCCCCATGTCCCCAGGTTATTTGTTTGCCTGGATCCTTTGCTCCTGTATAAAAATATTGAGCATAGGATACTCAGTGTTGGCTTCTGCTCCAACCCAATGTTATTAAAGTTATGGGGAAGAAATCACACTTTTTAAAATGTATCCTGCAAGGCCAAACAGCAGCATCATTTGACTTGTAAATTAAAATCCTAACTGTGAATTTTAACAAATTAGATGAGTTTAGCTAATTGTCTCTGTAATTCATTACTGATAATTCACAGATCTGTTATATTTCTGGCATTTTCAGACTCAGGGGAATCTTTTTAATAGAAACCTGCTGTAGACAGACTGTATTCTCAACATCTTTTATTAAGCAGGTTTTCACAAGTCCTGGTGGCCTGTCACCAGCATGGGACTTATTGTCCATGTACATTTTGCCCTTGGTTTACAGATCCAGTCCTTGTTTAGGATCGCATGATTCATATCCCACCAATCATTGTAGGTCATGATCTGGATTATGTGCATGACCCTTTTGTGTTTCAATTCATTTAGACTATTAAGAATGAAGAAAGAATTTTGTGGGCTTTTCAGGGTCAGCCTTCTCTCTCTGTCTGTCTTCTGTCTGTATGTTTGTCTTGTCTGTCTCTCCTTCATATTACAAGCTGGATAGATGCCACCCAAAGACTTGTATGTTAAGGCTAGATCCAAGAGAGAAAGTGTAGTCATCGGGGGACTTCAGTTCCCTACCGTTCCCTTTTAGATCTCCATCACCCTGTGGCAAGCTGCTTGTTTTACCGTGTGCTTCCTACTGGGATGGTCTGCCTTGCACACACCTAAAAGCAATGAGACCAAAAGACCAAGGACTAAAGCTCTTAAATCTGTGAACAAATATTGGCATCTAAGGCTGTTTCAGTATCCAGATGATGGGTCTAGAACTCATAGACATCCTCCACCCGGCTCTTCTTCCCAAATGCTGAGGTTAAAGGTATGATTACCCATTATCCATTATACCCAGCTCCATAATTCACTGAGTTTTAAATATGGGTTTAACAAGGAGAGTAGGCTGCACATCATTGATTGCGACTTCTTTAGAGTCACTCAGATTGGATATGACCCCATTTAGCTATTAGATTTGGTGAGAAAACTGAACTCCCCAGAACACATTTTGGGGAAATTCTTTGTGTTTATAATCCACTAAAAGATACCAAGCAGTAAAATGAAACTCCAACCAGTCAAATAACTGCTTTTCACTATCTGGGTCACCCTTTATGTCTAGAGGGCTGAGCTAAATTGGAACTTCTATATAATCTATTATCAGGGGAAGTGTGTGATTTAATTGAATAACACTCAAATAACTTTTTGAATGAGTAGAACTGAGTGGTTCAATGTTTTTCTATCTTCCAGAACACATTTATTTTTTTTGTTTGTTTTTTTAACTTCCCAAAGAATGCTTTCTATATAATGATATCTAAACTATTAACAACTCAATGACTCTAATAAGCTCAGTCAATCATTGTCAATCTGCTGGCTTCATAAACCCAGCACACTGAGCCATGCATTGGTCAGCCAATCAGTCCTGCCATCTCTATGATGATCTCCCTCGGCCCAGTTTAAAAGGGACCCAACTCATACAAACTTGTTTATCATATGCAGAAAATAGAAACGTGATGTCTCCAGCCTTAGAGCAGTGTGAAGGAGCTAGCTCTTCACTTCAAGGCTTATGAACTGGGAATATATAGGGCTAGCTCCTCATTTCATGGTCTATGCATAGGACTATATATGGAAAAAGCTAGGAGTAGGCTAGTTTCCTTTACAAAGCCAGGGATAAAAAGGATTAATTTCACTATTTATTTAATAAAAGCTACTCATTCTGTTTTATAGAGTATCCAAAAGATGCCCTATGATATGCCAATTGTTTCTGTGTAGTTTGAAGAGGCATAAACCCCAGGTACTTCTGAGTTATCTGCTGGCTCCTCCTTTCTCAGTAGCTGCCCTTCTTGGCTGGTGGGAAGACGCAGAGGTGATGTACTAAGTCATCACCTCCATCCGTTGGGCAGCTGGATATGGCCCATGGAAGGAAGTGACTCATTCATCTCCTGTGCTCGCAAGGTGGGAACATTTGTGAGGGTGATGTGTCAGAAACAGACAAAGAGATGGGTGTCTTTCCACATTGTGAGAATGTATTGAGTAGCAATAATTTCACAAGCTAGATCAGTTTTATCATCTGCAGTTTGCTAAATAATCCTGATTTTTCTTGACATCTACTCATCAACAAGTGTAGGCCATTTTATTCCAATCCTAACTAATAACAACTCCTTAAACCACTCATTATACATCACACAATGTTCCTATTTGTTCTCTTTGTCTCTCTGTGTCTCTGTGTCTCTGTCTCTCTCTCTCTCTCTCTGGAATGACTATAAAAGATATACAACCTTGGCAGAGTTGAAGTTGTTGGAAGGGCCCTATTTTGGTATCCAAGTAAATAGCTGATTGAGATGCAAAGAGTCTCTGTAGGAGGTAGAGGTGTTGGATTAGGACTCTTGTTGGAGAACCCTAGAGATGCTGAGCTGATGTTACAGATGTGACCTGAGCAGCACTGGGTCCAGAGACAAATAGACATAAGGGTGGTCAGCAGTGTGGTTGAAACCATTAAGATAGCTGAGAGTTGTCTGCTTTTTGGTTCTTTAATGCACACACCGAGTAATCAAATGACAAATCAATGAGTCCTTGTCATCAGTGTTAGGTGCTGTTGCCTTCATAGGGTCCTCGTAAGGATGCTGCACCCTTTTCCTCAGTCTGATTAGTTTTCAGGCTTAGTTTTCCTATGGTTTCAGATTTCTTTGATAAATGGATAGACACGTGACCTTTTCCCTTTAGGAATAAGGTATCCATCAGTCTGTGGTTGTGGGTGGTGCCAGACAGATGACGCACCAACCAGGTGCTGAGCCCTCCTGGCTCTATGTCTGTGCTCAAGGTGCAATTAAATGCTCCCTATAAAATGGCATCTTTCTGAGCAAGGCACAGCCTGAAAAAAGTAGAGTTTTACCCAACGTAAAGCAACAATAGACACACATGCTTATGAAACTGGAAAGTGATTTATGGGCAAAGACTCACAGTACTAAATCCTGTCCACATGGGTTACCCAAGCAGGAGGCAAGCCTTGGAAGCGACAGCTCAGAAACCAAAGAACACTAGAGGGAGAAGAACCTTTTAGAGGGGCATAAAAAGAGGTTAAGTAGGGGCAGCAGAATGGAATGAAATGCCTTGGTTTATGTATCTGAAAGGTCTTCAGAGACAACCTTCTGAATGCCAAATTAGCTTAGTCATCATTAAGGACCCTGAATCCAGAAAAATAAAATAAAATGCCCTGCCCCAAACCCTGGAAATGATCATGTTTACAGCTCAGACAGGGAAAAAAAAACCAAAAAAAAAAAAACCAAACAAACAAACAAACAAACAAACAAAACAAAACAAAAAAAACGAAGAATAAAAATTCTGGTTCCGTGTTGAAGAGCATTTTTCAATTTCCAGATGGTGATGCATATTAGCTCATGAGGGCGGTGCCTGTGGGAATTCAGACATTGTGCTGAGGCTCCCGAAAGCAACAGAAAATGCAACGGGAGAGAATGGAAACAAACAAGTTGATAACAAGTATTCCCCCTCCTCCAGCTTGCAGCCCTCGCTAAAACATTTTCTATGCCAAGATCTTTAATCTCTATTTCTACCAGGTAGGGGTCTGTCTGCCACCCTCCCCACCTCTCTCCCTCTCTCCCTCTTCACCCCTCAACAATTATCAACTCCAGTTCACATGGTGAAATTTCATCCTTTCTTTCCTGATCTGATTCCTTCTCTTCAAATATAACCTAGTTAATATCATCTCATTCAATAAGTCAGAAGTTCTGATAGACTATCATAACTTTTCAGCCCAAAAATGAAATAGTGAATCTAATCATTGATCATTAATTTAAAATCATCAAGGAAAAGGCTGAAAAAATAAACGATACGGGTGGTTTCAGTCTCCCAACACCTGAACCCACTGGTCAAGCTTAGCATCACAAAAGAGAAGCTCTAAGTTCACCCTCTAGAGAAAAGTGCAGCCGGACTCATAAAGGATTCTGTCAACAAGAATTTATATTTAATTAGTTCACAAAAACACTCAAGGGCTAGAGAAGTATCCTGAATAGAACTACAGTGACACACCTGGCAAAACCCCAAATATCAAAATATTTAAAGGCTCAAAGGGTCCCATTTCTTCAACAAATAAAAGGCAGATGTAAAACAAACAAAACACACGGGAATACTCATGCTGAGTCCCTGAATGTTAAGAGCAGTGTGTGGAACCAGTTAGAATGACACATGAGTTTGTTGATGAAATCAAGCTATCACAGAACACATCACTGAAGTGTTGGTGACATTTCAAGCCTATTCAGTGGTTATCAGTCTGAAGAGATTCCAATAGACAGAAGGAAGGATTCAGTAGTGGCATTTGTTTCTGTTTTGTTTTGTTTTTGTTTTTCAAGAATTTGTGCTTCCTACTGATAATCGTTATTGTGTGGAATGTTAGGAAAATGAAGTCTAATGTATAAGATTTGCTTTAAAATAATCAAGGTAAGGGGGAAATGAGTGTAGGTTTAGGTGGAAGAAAATTTGTATCAATGACAAAGTTCAGTGACATGCACATGGTGTTCTTTATGCTGCACTATTTTATAGCTGTTTAAAATTGTTTGTAATGAAACTGTTTAGAAAATTTTAATTGACAAAGAAAGAGATCCACAGTATTACTGTACCAAAATTGATAAAGGACCTTCCTTGACAGAAGTCAGTAAAACATACACTAGAGAAACCGGCTGTTTGAGTACAGAAGCCGATTTTGTTTGTTTCCTGTTTTGCTTTGACCCCTTTAGTGTGGTGGGAGATGTTTAAACTTGCCAGTTCTGGGTCTCCCTTCTGTTTGTAAGGATGATAACAATTTAAAACACATGTTGTAAATAGAATTCAAATATGTTTATCTTCAATGATATGTTGACATGAGTATTTCTATTTCTGGGTCTCATTGAAAAACTAATTGGAACTTTCTAAACCATTTATATTATTTATCAAGAAAAGACTAATATTGTTCTTACAGAAGGCTATCAAAGTGTTAATCTGTGAAAAATTAATTTTAAAAAATGATATTCTGGGAAGCATCTTGTATTATCAATAGCCATTTTATAATGTGTCAGATTGAGTATGATATCAAACATCCTTCAGGTAACTTAAAACCTTGGACTGATATTGATTTAATTAATGAATAGCCATTGGTTACGCAGATGAGTTTTAGGGAGGCTTACATTTTAAAGCAGAGGCTAGTCAGTGTAATTTACGCGTATGTGCCTCGAAGTCTGACACAGAGGCTGCACCACACTCACACGTGTGGAATTACACCCCTTCCACACACTGCTCTCCAGATTCACTCACTCAATAGATTCACCCTGTTCTTTCCCCCTTGTCTTTTATTTGCTGCAGGAACTGAGCTGTTGATCCTTTCCTTTTATTTCCTTGGCCACAGCTGATCAGTTAGTCACTGGTGGGACCCATGGTTGAGAACTTGATGCCATAATCCAGCCCATCAGTGATTTCTGTAAGATGACCGACCGACATCTTGTCAGAGTTAAATGGGAACAGCAGAGTCTCATGCCATACTCTCCGCTTTGTGTTCTTTTCTATTCGTGAATTCTATGTCCCCTGCTGTGGAAGACGACTCTGTTGAGACCCAGAGAACACATTTCTATGTTTGTTTGCTTGGGTTTGTGGCTGAAACTATAAATGCTATTATCCAAGTGGACCTTTTGCTCTTACTGCCAAACATGAAATGTCTTCCTACCTTTGGGGAGAGTAAGGAATTAAAATTAAATTTTCTTATAGGAGCCCCAGTCTTAATGCTTTACACGAAGCTATAGGAAAAAATGTTAAACTAAAGCTTAAAATGTACTGGACTTAAAATAATAAAATTATTTCTTCAGGAAGCATGAGCTGAAGAACATTTCTGTATAAAAATATAAGTTTATATAATCAGTGCTTAACAATCTTTGGTTTAATAACTTGAGTTTAATAAAGAAAAGAAATGAAGCTATGTATCTATTTCCAAACTTTATTAGCATGAAATATAATAGAAGAATACATTTATTTTTATAAGATTAGGGTTTGCTTTCTTATGAAAAACTAATTAACTTTCTAAATAACTTAATTATTTATCAAGAAAATGATAATGCTGCTATTATATAATGCCTAAGACTGTGAAAATGTTAATTTGTTAAAATTTAATTTGAAAATTGATATTTTGAAAAGTTTATTTTATCAGTAATCATTTTTTGATATGTCAGATTGAACATAAGATCCAACATCTTCAGGTAACTTAAAACCTAGGACTAAAATTGACTTAGTTAATGATTAACAGATACTCAGATTATTTTTAAGGATGATTACATTTGAAAGCACAGATTATTAAATATAATTTAAATGTGTATATCTTGAGTGATGTGTTGACATGGTATAGACATTATATCACTGGGTCTCATTGATAAATAAGATTAGTTTTTCCATCATGAAAAATGTGTAGAAAGGACAGAATGGATGCAGTAGGCTCATGAGCTTTGCTAGTCTGATAAAATGCTCATGTACGACATAAAGGAACCAGCCTCTTACATTCCAATGTTCTTCAGGAAATACATACTGATTGTTTTGATACCTAATTTTATAATATGAATTTTGAGACACTGCTGCAATGGCAGAGAAGTATTAATATCTTGCAAAACGTTCTTATTCGAGATAAAAAGTGTTTTGTCTTAATCTGTTTGTTCCGAATGTGAAATCTGAGCAGGATGAGGAGGGCAATGCTGAATGGTCCCAGAAGATGCAAAACGTGGACAGAGAAGAGAGAGCATTTTATACCCGAAGTCAAAAGGGAGCGATGCAATAAGTAAACATCTTTTCAAGGTGTCTTGGTTTTGATGAATTCTTCTGTGCAAAAAAGTGTTTATTATCAAATATTGTGTTTTGAAATAAGTAAAATCTGATTTTCTAATTGTTAAAATGACAAACTAATTTTAGAACTCTTAGTATCACATTACTCTTTACTCGGTGTAATCCTTACAGACAGTATAGGCCCCACATTTCACCAATAATGTCCCCTTCAGAATCAGCAGGCTGCACACATTTGTGCCATGTTTGTTTCTAGTCTGCCTAAGGCAGTTGGAACATCAGAAGACGATGGTTCCCGCATCATCTCAGTGGCTGTTGTCCCCACTTCCTAAGAGTGTGCTGGATTAGATATAGAAGTTATTCACTAGAAATATAATATTGTCCAGTATCTCTATTATAAAAGAAAAAGAAGCTGGGTGGTAGTGGTGCACACTGTTAATTCCAGCACTTGGATGGTAGAGGCAAGTGAGTCTCTGTGAGTTCAAGGCCAACCTGATCTATAAGAGCTAGTACCAGGACAGGCTCCAAAGCTACAGAGAAACCCTGTCTTGAAAAACTGAAAAAAGGAATCAAGTGAATTGATATTATATTTTTACATAATTCAATTATTTTGAAATATATGTTTAGCAATCAACATTTAAAATACATTTTTTCCATGTTCAGGTAAGTGTCTGGTTGGCATCCACAGCTTGTCTCAATTTGCATTAGTCACATGCCAAAGCCAAAGGCAGTATGTACTTGGTAGCTAGGATGGGACCAGTCCAACTCATCCATGTTTAAAAACATTTCATGTATGTGTGTGTGCATAATATACATACTGTACAGTGTTATTGCTATACTGTGAGTTTAAATATATGTGGATGTTCTTATGAATTAAGGAGGTGGGTACCATGCCACCATTACAATGCCAGGCAGTGCCTGAGGTGCTTCTGTCCAGGATACCATTCCTCTGTCACTTTTTAAATTACTTTGGGAGCCTGGCTCCATTAAAATACACTCAGCCTGCCCAGTTTCTGACAGAGATGTATGGGCTCTTCACGGGAGCTAATAACACCGCACACCACGGACCAAGACCCAGCTGCCCCATCAAACTTGGATCTTCAGATCTTTTGTTCACACTTATTTGCTGTGGAGATTGAGAGCTGCCTCCGGGAAGGACACGGAAAGATGCTGTCACCTGAGGATGATGTCACTTTCTTGTCTGTCACAACCAGTTACATCCACAGAATACTCACACGCTCGACCAAATAGAAACTCCTGCCGTGTTTTGTCCTGAGCCTCCTCTGTAAAGAGCTAAACGGACATCTTACGTTTCTCCAGCATGGCAGGGAGGCACACTCCTTAAGTGGCCATTGAAGCATTGCTCATTATTATGGTATTGTCTATGTAAGATATGGCCATCCCTGACTGTGTGACGTTGGACAGTTTATTTAATATGTTGTCATGGGATTTAAAGAAGTTAATGCACACACCAAAGTGCCAGGCACAGGACGGGTTACATAAAGGTCGCATAATTATAGGTCAGAGGAAGGGTTTGGAGTAATGATCAGTACCACAACATGAGGTGCCTTTGCATCCCGCATTTCATCTTGTTGCATCCTGACCACCTGGAATATCACTGAGTGAGAAGATCTCTAATAAAAAGGACCTTGAAACCTTACTTCTAAAAGAGGGGAAAGGTGCCATTTTTTTTTTTTATTGAATTCCAGGCCAAGAGCTTATATTAAAACCAGGACTGAAGGTAAATTTCAACCTGTTTGATACACATTCTTTCTGAGTGTCACAGAACTAAGTATTAATAATGTGAAGGTATGAACAAAGATGTTGGATCTGTTGCTTTGTGAGTTCCTACCAATATTCCCATTTAATTCACTGTTTATTTCTATTTTATAAATAGAACATTGGAATTAAAAGAAGAGACGTGTTTTCCAAGTTTACTCTCTGACACTGATGGGACTTGGGTTTTAAGCCACATTTTTGGACTCAAGTTAACTTTCCTTTCCACCACATGATGGGAGGTTGCTCTGCAAACCCATCTAGTTTTTCCCTTGGGAACACAACCTTCCAAGCTGTGCATTAGTATTTTAGATTAGGTTTTTTCAGCGGCCAACATTAAGCTAGACATCGAGTGCATGGCATTAACGTGGGTAGGGATTTTAGGAAGGATTCTCAGGGAAGTGGAGAACTGGAGCACAGTCAGATGGGAATCAGTGTAGGGACCGGAGAAGCTGGTCTGTGCACTTACGGATTGCGAGCAGGCTATAAATGGAGTCTGCTACATACTACCCTTAGCACTAAGGTGGGAGTGGATGAACACTCTGACTCCCTTACCTATTTGCACTGGAACACATTTCAACTCTTTTTAGCAAGCGGCTAAGTTTCTGTCACCTTGTGAGACTTTTTTCCTCTTATTTCAACGTTCCTCTGCTCTCTGGACCACATAACATTCAACTTTGCTCTTCATAGTGGCTGCCCTCATCTTCCCAACCTCCTGGGGTCTCTCCTCTGCCTTCTCATTTCCATTTAATCACACTTTTAAAGGGTTTTTCTCCAAATAAGGCTACAAAGGCTTTACTATGTGGATTTAGAAGGAGGAAGGGATAAAAGTTAGTTCACAACAGTATGTATGTGTGTGTATACGTGTATATATATGACTAAAACAGGGGTATGGAACTGTTACATTAGGTTTAGGAAGCATCTGTGAGAATTTTTATTTCTTTGCAAATGATTGTCATACTTAAAATAATTTGACATCTGAAATTCTGGGAGATTAGTTTCCTGAGCAAATGTGACTTGTGTAGCAATCATTCATTTTTAGACTTGGAATTTTAAGTTGAAAAGTCTGGGATTTTGATTAGATCTATAAACACTTGAGATTCTCCATATTTTAAAGTACGATGTAATAGATTTCATTGCAGTGTGAAAGCAAAAAAGATTCGGGTTGCTTGTTGAATAGATGTTTAAAATGTATAAAAGTAAAATCTGTTACACAAAATTTATGACTTAACTTTATATTGCTGTAAAACATCTTTTAAAAGTTTATAAGTGGGAAAGAATATTTAGGAGAATAAAAACATTAACCAAAGTTCCCTTGGAGGTGATCATCCGCCATTACCACACTTGGAACTATAATAATGCTACTCCAAGTTGAACTTAAAAGCTTAAGGGAAAACTAAGTTTTTCCATTTTTCACCTTAATAAATTAAACATAATTTAATAAAAAGCAGCCACCAACAGTATTTTCAGGGCATGAGTCTTTTTTCCAGGTCTCTCTCTCTGTCTCTCACACTCTCTTACTTATACATCATACTTATACATACTCTCCCTCTCTTACACACACATCAAAATATTAAAATCCCCATGGGAGAAATGTATGCTCCTCTTTTAATGTAAATTTTGAGCCTTTCATTCATGATTCCAATTGTACAATGGTACAATGTTACCAATTTCTAGCCTCTCTCTCCACTCCAACCCCTCCTCTGTCCTCCCTCTCCTCACATTCATGACATCTTTAATTATTCTTGGTGTGTATACTTGTGTCTGTTACATGTGTGTATGTGCACATGTATGTTGCTGTGTCACGTGTCTGTGTCCTTTACATGCATATATGTGTACGCGTGTGTGTATAAATGTCGTTGTGTCATTGTGTGTCTGTGTCTGTTACATGCATATATGTGTACATATAACCTACCAAGTCTATTTCTGACTGTTCTTATGTGCATATGTTTAAGGCTGACAACTTAAGACTAGACAACCTACCAGAGTTCCTCTTTGGAGAAAACTGACTCTCTCCTTCGCGCAGTGATGGATGATTTACAGCTCTTTTCCCAGGGATGGGAATACTGGTACCATCATTGGCAGGTCTAAGGCAATCTGGCTTGAGATTTCATGGGGGCTGCTTCCCTATCACGTCTAGAAGACAGGTTTTGAGCAGGCATCGGGGTCCTCCAGCTCTTACTTTCTTCCCATCCTCACTTCCGCAATTCTCCCTGCATCCTGGATGTAGTGGCTGCTTTTCAGATATATCAGTTGAGGTTGGGTACCCATTGTTACTCATTCACTGCCCTCTGACCAGCTGCGTGTCTCTGTAACTGCAGAAAGAAGCATCTTCGATGAGCAGTGGGAGCTACACTTACCTGTGAGTGTAAGGATACTGCTTAGAACACAGTCGGGAATTACATCACTTTAGATAATGGCAGTAGCAGTTTTCACTCAGGTTATGGCCTCTCCAGCCATGTAGAGTTGACTCAGTTTATAGTAGCAGGCATGAGTTCCATCCTGCTGAGTGGGCTTTAAGTTCAATTAGATGACCGTTAGTTATTCCCATCTTCAAAGTTACACTATTCTATGATTGTTGCCATTGTTGTTGCTGGTAGGCTCTACTGCTTGGTGGGATTTTAAAAATTATTTTAATGGTTTTTCTCCCTTGGCAGCTTGCATAATCCCTTCTGATACTTTGAGAATCACTTCTCAAAGAGATGTCCACTTCAGCTCCAACACAATTACTCTAAGTCCTGTATCTGACGCGTTTGGAGTCTTCCATAATATTGTCTTACCTTCAAGTTCTGTGAAGCAACTATGGGCAATGGCAATACCGTACATTTTTCTGTAGTCTCTGGGGTCCCTCAAACAACAGCTTGAAGGGAGGTTCCCCAAGCCCGGCACTGGAGTTTTTGTTAGATAATCTCTTGCTCTTGGAGAGGCATAATCACTCCATGTGGCATAACACCATTAGATATATACATGTGTATATATACATATATTGTGAATATGTGTACATATTTTAATAAGCTTATAAAATAATGCTTCTCCTTGGCTCTTTCAAGCATCCTTATTGTTATTTATCTCTCATTAATTTCCTTCCATATATATTATGCTCCCTTCTTCCTTCCCAGTTAAAGTTCTACCCCTGCCAAGTTCTTCTTCATAGCACTTGTGTCCCCTATTCTAGGACTCAATCTTCCCATCTGCCTGAATGGGTCCTTTCTACCTTCCTGACTTCTGGGGTTACTTTAGGTCATATAGTCAAATTTAAAGCTTTGGAGCTAGGACCCACAAACAAGAAAAACCACTTGGATTTGTCTTTCTGGGTCTAGGTTACCTCACTCAGTATGTCTTTCAATTTCATCCATTTACACACAAATTTCATCATTTGAAATTTTTCTTTTCAATGGAATAGAATTCTATTGTGTATGCACCACATTTTCTTTACCCACTTGTCAACTGAAGGACGTTTAGGCTGCTTCCTTGTTCTACCTGTGATAAATGGAATGACAATTAATGTGACTGAGCAAGTATCATTGTAGTAGGATATTGAGTCCCTTGGATATGTTCCAAGGAGTTATAGAGCTGCATCATAAAGTTGACCCTACTTTGAGGTTTTTGAGTGTTTTCCACACTGATATTCATGGAGACTGCACTGGTTTTCACCTCCACCGATGGTAAATGAGGGTTCCTCTTTCTGCTCAGCATTGCCCTCACTAGTGGTCAGTTCTTTCTTGAACTTAACCATTCTGAGTGGAGTAGGCTAAACGTGCATTTCCCTAATTGCTAATGATGTTGAACAGGTTTCTAAATTTCTTAGTCATTTTTTTTTCTTTTGTGAACTCCCTGTTCAGATCTTTAGCCCATTTTTAAATTAGGTTATTTGTTTTCTCAGTTCTTTGAGTTCTTTGTATATTTTGTATATAAACCCTCTATTGGATGTATAGCTGGCAAAAGTTCCTGGCTTTTCTGTGGGTTTCCTCTTCATTGGATTGATTGTTTCCTTTGGGGTACATATTCTTTTTTAGTTTTAAGAGGCCCCATTTGTCAGTTGTTAGCTCTAATTACTGAGCAAACAAATTCTGTTCAGTCAGTCCTTTCCTGTACTTGTACCTTGTAGAGTACTGCTGCTATTTTTTTTTTCTAAGCAATTTCCACCATTTCAGGTTTTACATTGAGGACTTCATTTGGAGCTGTATTTTGTGCATTGTGATAAAACAGGTCTAAATTCATCCTTCTGTATGTAGACATTTCATTTTCCAGTGCTATTTGTTGAAGAATCTGTATAATCTCCAGGGTGTATTTTTAGCATGTTTGCCAAATATCAGACACCTGTAATTATGTGCACCATTGCCTAGGTCTTGAATTTTGTCCCATGTAACTACATGTCTGGCTTTTTGTTTTCTTTCGTGTGTTGTGTGTTGTGTGTTATGTGTGTGTAACATACTGTTTTGATTACTATAGCTTTGTAATAAAGCTTGAAATTTGGCCTGTCTCCAGATGAAGAACATTTGGACATTTGACCAACAGTAAAGCCCATTACAAGGAGCAGTGGGAGAACTCAGCAGGCAAGGAGGTACCAGCCTCGCATTTAACACTCAGATACCGCAGAAGGATATAAAGGAGGACCCTCATTGAAGAATCCTGATAAACGTCTCTACTGGCCTCTTTACCCAAATTGTTTGTATATCCTCCATTGCTTCCTTGACACCCCACTTAAATTTCAATTTGGACATTTACAGACACTTCATTTGCCTATTTAGTATTCAAGAAATGTCTGGGCATTCATGAGACTTGGTGCGTAGAGACTATCATATTCCTTTAAACCACAGGTAATAAGCTAGGGTAGAAATCAGCAAACTTTCTTCTGAGACAAGAAAGGCGGCAAATGTGTTACCCTGTGCAAATATGCATCATCTGCCACCATCACTTAGTCTGGCCACTATAGCATAGGAGATCTGGTTCCCCAGATGCTAGAGAACCCTACATGTGTCTGAGATCTAAAGACTCCAGAGAAAACAGCCAGGGGCCCAGATTAGGTCCTTAGGCTAGAGTTTACTGACCCCGATCTGGAGGATGAAATGGATACACACATAATCTTTTGAAAATGTACCCCATAATCCCTTGTTCTTTCATGTGACATCAGAACATCTATTAAGAAGAAGTCGGGATCTTTGGCTCTAATCAGCAATATCAACAACTCTGTCCTCACAGCTTCTTCAGATCCCTTGTCCGCACACAGTTATCCCTAGTATACACAGCGGATTGGTTTCGGATACACACAGATACCAAACTCCAGAGTCACTTGGGTCCATATATACAATGAGATAATATTTGTCTATAACTGTGTAATCCACCTATATACTTTATCTACATTTAAAATGTTTAGAATGTCGTGCATGAGCACTTATTAGCCTCCAACTTCTCTCTTTGTCCATCCCTGTCAAATTCATGACATTTAATACCAACAGGTCATATATAGCTTAAATCATATGTACCATATATACAATCCTTAACACGGTGTAAATACTATGCAGAGTCATTATACTGTGTTGGTTATGGAATCAAGACCCTACGAAAATTCTGCCCATGCTGTAGGTTCAATTTGCCATTCATTGCATTTGTGGATGCAGATCCCCTTGAGTCTGATGATCAAGAAGAGCGTGATATATATAGTCAGGAGCATGGGGAGCTCTGAGGGTTATTCTCTAGTGTTCTGTTTTCCTCTTTAAATGGTTTAAATGACTGAATGACTACAATGAGCTAAGAAAGGCTCTCCCTAATTTGTCTGTGTATAGAGGCTGCAGAAGCTGAACACGGCATCCTAAGATGGGAGGCTCATACTCTTTCCTGGACAAGGCATCCCTAGATAGGGGGGGCCCATACTGCTTCCTCTCTACCCATGATGCTCTGAGTGGAATGTAAGTGTAAACACTGCCTGCTAATCCTGCAAACCATTCCCTCTTGGACCGCTTTTCTCCCTTCCCTCCCTCCATCTTCCTTCTACCGTTCTTTCAACCCTCAGTAATAGCACCATCATAAATCAAAGTTTTCATAAGAAATACTAAACATGACCAAAGGAGTAAAGCTCCGGCGAAGACTACGGCTTCCAGCTTCTCATTCCTTAAATAAGCAGAGGTGATGGATTGACTTAGAAAATAAAGTGCCAAAGATAAATTTCATGGATAATGAACGTTCTTAAGAAACGCAGGTGGACTGATTTGTGCTCTGTGAAACGTAGCTCTCCCGCTGAGTCGCGCTCATTCCTCAGCCTGCTGGCGGTCAGGCATCCATCTGCAGTGTGACGAATATCTTCTTTAAAGTCTCAACCAGAGTGTACAAAGGAAGCTTGTGTCGCGAGAAACAGAACTAAAGCCTTTTTATTTAAGAAGAGGAGGAGGAGAAGTGGCTTAGCAGTTAAGAGCATGAACTGCTCTTATGGAGAACTTGAATTTGGATGCTAAGACCCGGGTTCACAACCGCCTAGAACTGCAGTTCTGAGTGTCTGATAGTTAGTTCTGGCCCCTGTAAGTGCTTGCTCTTGTGTACACAAACTCATACACATACATGTGCTCATACACTTAATTAAAAAGAAAACCCTTGAAAAAGAAGAGGCAATTCCTTTAAAAAATATGGTAGGGTAACATTATACAGACTGAGCTGAGCATGTTTATGTATTTTCAGAATATAGATGTAACAGTAATGAGAGCAAAGGGTTCATGAATCTGAAAGAGGGCAAGGGGTGTCCATGGGAGGGGTTGGGGGGAGATAGGGAAAGGAGGTGTCAAATATTATAAAACACAGTTAGGATTCTGAATTTGGTGTGTGGTGGGCATCTATAGTATTTATTGTTCTTTATTAATGTTCTTGTGGAGTTAGGTTTTTTTTTTACCATAAGGAATACTCAGTCTTCTTCCTTAATATTAACTACACACACATGTGCACACACACATACACACATTGTATTTTCAATGGGCATTTTTGAATACTTGAAAAAGATTTAATTTATGGTATAGAATGCATAATATGGGCTACCTATTTCCCAATAATTGGAAAATGCTCCATTGCAGTAAAGTCTTTTAAAATCTAACCTTATTAAATTCACATTTATAATTTCCCAATGTTCAAATTCGTTTCCAAGCAATACTATGAGTCAGCAATCTTAAGCCTCTCAAAGTAGATTCTAGAACATAGATATTAGTATGAATGCTGCTCTACTATTTATTAGCTCTCCACTATGACAGAAGAGGCAGAAAAAGCAATAAATCTAAGCAAGATTTGAAAAAATAAATATATTTTTTTCTCAAGTCAATTCTGTTTTGCTTACCACACACAATTTCATTTAAAAAATCAAATCAGTGAATAAATAAATGAATAGGTGATTTGTACAAGTCAAACCTTTTGCCTAAGTTTCATCAAGAAAGTAGAACTAGACTTGCTTAGGGTAGATAAAGGTAGACATATACAGAGATTTCTGTGTGCCCAATAACATGGTTACCTAGGATGGCTTCTTAAGAAGAGACTGGTATTTTATTCTCTTCTTCTTTGAAAGAGTTTATTTCATCTTTTTTTCTTTTTCTATAAGTTTTGTCTGAGAAGTGAGGACTGGGAGCTATCTTCATCTAAAAGACAACAGTGTTAGAAGTAGTTATAATGGAAGAAGAGATGGACAAGGACGGTATTCTAATAAAAGCTCATTAATCACTGGCCAAATAGAGGGACAAAAGGAAGAAGCTCAGGGACTCAGGGATGGAAAGATGTTGGTGAGGATGTGATGTCCCAGAACTAATGAAGTGAAGATTCCTTAGAAAGTTAGTGACAATCATAGAAGTCATAAAGTCTGCATCAGTTACCTATCTAAGAAGCAGAGTAGCTCTGGCGCTGAGGGCTGGGATGAGGTGATTCCTAGAGCTGACAAGGGAGGAACGGGAGAGATTGTCAAAGATGACATTCAGAATGAAGAGAACAGGCTGTTTTGCCTGTGTCATGTATATGATTGTTAAAATCAATTCAAGAGCTTAGGAGAAGCTGTGGACAACCGAAACGGTGGGCCCACAGATCAGGTGTGGAGTCACGCACTGGAAGGGAGGATGTGTTTGTACAATGAGAGCAATCAGGATGGGAAGTGAACACCCAGCCAGGATCCCTACTAATTAGACCCTGGCCTTGGGCACACTTCCAAATATCAGAACAGAGAACATTTACTGGGAAATTGCCACAAGCCAGACACTCTGCAAAGAACCGTATAGTCATGTTAGCTTTTTTTTTTTTTAAGTCTATTTGTTTTTTAATGCATAACAAAAAGGCGTTATAATTCCCCAAACTCGAGGATTGGGACAAAGAGGTGAAGAAAGATTAATTTTCAATGTGGCAGGCTTTGTGGCACATATCTGCAATCCTTGCAGTGGAGGCTTACATAGGAGATGGTTAATTCCAAGCCAGCTTGAAGTGCATAATGAGACGGTATCTCCAAAACAACCAGGAAGGAAAAAGGGGTAAATAAATCAGCATATTTTACTGAGCAAACATGCTCAATATGAGAACTCCCTTTGAGCAGAGACCCACAGTCAGAGCCAGACATAATGCAGACAGTGAGTGACCCTGGAACACTCAGCCCTAAAGGGGATGTCTCCATCAAATCCCTCTGCTCAGAGTTCAGGCATCCCCTCTGAAGTGAAGGCAGAAAGGGTGAGATAGACGGAATAGAGGATGCCAAGAAAACAAGGTCCTTCTAAATCAACATGAGCAAAGCTCATATAAACTCCCAGAGACTGCTGAGGCCAGCAAAGTGTCTGCATAGGTCTACATGTGTCTTCATGGGTCTTCATGTGTCTACATGTGTATACATGGGTCTGCATGAGTCTGCATGGGTCTGCGTGTGTCTGCAGCACATCCTCTGTGTATACAGAATGCCTTCCAGTTTAGTGTTTGCATGGGATTTCTGAATGTATGAACAAGTGGGTCTCTGATTCCCATCCCTTCTCTTGGGTTCTCTCTTTCTGATTGTTTGTCTTGTCCAATTCCAATGTGATAAATTTTGTTTTTATCTTATTATATTTTATTTTATCCCTTAGAAGCATGTTCTTTACTAAAGAAAATGATTGGATCCATATGGGAGGGGTGGTGAGGAGGGTCTGAAAAAGGTAGAGGGAAGGGAAATCATAATCATGATATATTATGTAAGAAAAGAATAAAAGGGAAAAAAGAAAAAAAACTACAATATCCCAACCACTTAAGTCACTAAGATTTTCTAGAGATTAGAGGCAAGCCTTTACACAAGAGACAGACAAATCCACTTTGTGTAAAATAGCTGTGAAGAAGGGAAGTCCCATTTCCAGTTTCCTGGGAAGGGTACCACTCTGACAAGAAAACGGCTTGAAGGACAGACAGTCCGTGTGCTAATGTGGTAATCGAGAAGACCCAGCCTGCAGTTTCACAGCCCTGAGTGGGATGATGGTGAAGAAAGGATTCCCAATGCTGCAATGCTGTGCTAAAGCCCAAACTAGCAACTGTAAAATCCACATGTGATGCCCTGCGTTATTTCTACATGACTACAAGCTTAAAGTTAAACAGAAGATAAAAGCTTGAAGCACCTTAAACAGGAACTTTACAACTTCTTCATCTCTAGTCAACAGAACCACTTTAGGACTTTCTAATCAAAATATAAAAGTACATATAAAAGCTTCATATGTCTAGCTGTACATATAGCCTAATAGTGGAGAAAGGAAACCTAGACAGTCTTCTTTAAGCATTACCTTGACCAAGGTGAGTGTCAAATTCTCAGTAAGAGGCAGTGTGCTGGGATAGGTCAATATGCAAGGAGCCATGGAAAAATATGCATAGATAACACTACCATACCCAAGAGGCATGCAAAAGCATTGTCTGGGATGGGAGGATTGGCACAGAGAAATCTAATCAATGGGTGCTTGCTTAGAGGGCCTGGGAGTGTGTTCTTGAAATAAGAGATCTCTGGTCACATGCTTTTAAATATTTTACCCCCATAACATTTAATGCTCCTTACGTGTTCCCTGTCAAACATTCACATCTACTATAGACAAGCCAAAACTTATATAGTTTCACAATAAACAATAAAAATGAAACTCTTCCAATTCTGATAATATTTGATATTTTTAGTAGTTACTCATATTTTTATATGTATGTCTTATCTTCAAAACAGATTCCAATTGTATATAATAGTCTGTAAATTTCTTTTATCCCTTGGCTTTAAACTGTGCCACAATATCAAAGATTATTATTATGTTACATAAACTATCCAAAGTGTAGAAACTGATGGACAGTTTCCCAACTCTAAAATTTCTCGCTATCAAACATTATGGTATAAAATAACAAAGTACACACCAATTAAACCTAATCATATGATATGACCAATTAGGATTGAGTGAGGAATATAAGACACTTTCACATGGGAGAAGTTATCTTTGTAGCTTACTAGATCAAAGATTAAAGGATGGAAAATACATGATCATCTTGTTGGCAGACACCACCCATTTCCAATTCTTTTTCAAATGAAAATCCTACCCTAGTCAGTTGGAACAGAAAGGGAACACTACAGCCTAAATGGATAGCTAAGAGAAACATCATTCTAAATGTTAAAATGTTGGACGCATTTACAGTAAAACTCCTTGGTCTGCAGTGTGTGATTTAGTTGTTCTGTATCATTCTTTCTACATTTTCTTATCTTTCTTCAGGTTTTAACCAATGACAAACACATAACAAGAAATAAGAGGAATAAATGTCCAGAAGAAAGAGAGATTGTCACTGTTGTCTGTCTATGACATAGAAGATGTCTCCCACCTCTAAGAAAAAGGATACAAATGATGAAAGGTCTCAACAAGCAAAATTTGACAGCAAACAAAACAAATCAGAAAATTCTGAGGTTGAAGAGGGCTTGCTGCACAAGTCTGAGGACATGGTTTCAAGTCCCAGCACCACCTAAAATCCACGGCTTTGTTGCACAGGTGCTTGTAACCACAGCATGATAAGAGGTAGAGACAGGCACACCCCTAAAGCTTTCTGGCTAACTGCCTTCGACCAGTGAGAAACCCTGACTCATGGGAATAAAGTAGAAGGATAGAGACGGATTCCTGACTGTCTCCCCCGTATATAAATGCATATATATGCATTTATAGAATGCAAATACACTACATTCACATATATATGAAAACTATGATTTCCTAAACATAGTCAAGAATTTAAAAATTAAACTGAAGAGAAAGAAATCAGTTACAATAGCACCATCTTTGTCTACAGATTAAATAATAAATGTATTGAGTTGTTTACGGAAAACTTATACCACATTCTTGGAGATGTAAGGCCTAAGTTATGAAAAGATACGATACAACACACTTTTTGCATGGGAACACTTATTATGAATATTACTTTGCTTTCTAAATTAAACTACAATTTGAAAAGTGTTGATAGAGATAATGATTTTAAAATATACAAACATGCTTTTATCTTTTCCTGTTTCCTTCTCTGTGACCTGTTTATCCAGAGGTCTTTATTGATTTAGAGGTAAATTAAGAACTTTTAAGTAGAAATGGAAAGTAAAAGAAAAGACCAAGTTTCCAATTTTAAGCTCAAGTGGAGAAATTTTGATTCCACAACAAAGAAATTGGTTTAAAGACCTTGTTTTGTTGAATGAAAATGGACATTTCCTACATTTCACACCCTTCTTTACATTTTGACAATGAGACATTACAGGTCTATTTTATAAAAGTGACTATGGAATATGAGAGTAATGCAAGAAAATTCTCATGAATAGAGAGGGAAAAGCGATGTTCGCGCCTTGAGAGGAACAAGAACTGTTGAGCAGTGGAGTATTGAGGTCAAAACCTTTTCTAAATCCCTGATAAAGGGGCATGAGGACCATTGTGGAGCCAAAAATATAAAGGGAAAGGAACGAGCCAATATACATAGATAAAGAAGGCAAATATATAGTTGTACAGTAGAGTATTACAGCTGAAAACAATGAGATTATAGATCACTATCTATATTAGAATATATTTAACTCAAATATCTGTCCCACATGTAGTCACATGATAAGCATATCTCCGGCACTGTCTCTGATGGCTGCATATTTGTACTGTGTGAAAGCTCCTTGTCTCCTCCTATGCTCTGTCCTTATCTGTACCCTGATCAGTGATTGCGTGTCACACAGAACATTTTATGCATATGTCTCAGTACACTGCTTAATATTCAGAAATGGATACAAATAGAACTAAGGAGACAGAATGCAGGCAAACCCGTAAGGTTATACATCCCTCCAAAAGATGGCTTTCCAGAATGGCTCTGCTCTGGGGATAATTAAAGTGTTAAGCAGAAAGGAAATATATAGATGAACACAGTTTGAATAACACCTGGAAAACCTGTGTAGGAATATGAATAGATACAGATAGTTCTAAATGATTCTGTTGGTAGGTTTTCTCATAGGTTTTCTTTCATTAAATATATGTAGTCATAGTTGCTCCTGTCAGTAATTACAAATGCTTGATTTAACTGTAACACTAACAAAACACTATCAATATAGCTTTCCTAGACAGTCAGCTTTAGCATGACAGGTAAGAAGGCTTAGGAAAATAAAGCTGGGTGGTGGGCGGTGGCAACATGCTTTTAATTCCAGCACTTGAGAGACAGAGGCAGTCTGATCTCTGTGAGTTCAAGACCAGCCTGACCTTCACAAAGAAAAATAAAAAGTAAACAAACAAACAAACAAAGAGGTAAGATCTAGAAATTCATATTGGAATCCTAGTTCATGATTCCTGTGTCATCTTGGAGAAGTCACTATTTACCTCCTCAATGTGAAGTAAAAATAATATCTATGTTGCCGTGGCATGTGTCAAAGGACCTGGTGTGGTGCCAGCACAGAAGGAATTCATTTCCATTTCAGTTTCCCTCTTGGGAAGCAGAAATCTCACAGAATTCTATTCAGATAAAATGAACGACTTCATTTAGCGAACACTACTACATATGTGAAAAAATTATTTTGAGATGAAACCCAGGATTGAGGGTCAGGGCTGTAGGCACTTTCAAGTAATACCACTTTGCCATCCTCAACTTACAAGAAGATCTTTAACAAAGTGCCAGCTCTTCCTGATCTGTATTTCTTTTTCCTTTAGTGAGGAAATGTGCCATGAAGGACAGACTGGAGCTATGGATATCTGAGTAGATTTGCATTTTTCTGGAGACAGCCTCCGTAGCTCTCAACAGACTTCCCAAGCAATGTTTGATGCAGAGATGGTTTGTGACATTCAGAAGCCTAGACTGTCTCAAATGGTTCATCCAGATTAAGCTCAAAACTAGCTCTTCTACTTGGTTCAGTATTAGTTACTGCTTTGTTGGTGATTAACATTGATGCAATGTGAACTCTTAGTGGTTATTTTAGTCAGTCAAATTTTGTAGGCAGCTTCTTGTCTTTGCTACTTTCCTAGTAACCTTTGGATTCACAATATGGCAGAGAATTGCTACATCAAAAGTGTTCATTCACCTCCCTGTTTCCTAGACTTAAGAAACCCTCCTTATCTTTCTTGTTCCTTTTGTTTAAAAAAAAATTGTTTTCTCTCTTGGCCAATTTGCCAGAGGATGAATTTAATTAATAGGTGGCAACATATTGCAACTCTCATTGCCAAGATACATGATTAAGGAAAAGAGCCCTGGGCTTCCAGATCTTCAATTTTTCTCCCTCTCTTTTCCTTTCCTTTTTTTGTCTTATAATTAGGCCTCTTAGAGGATGCAAAAATCACATAAAGGTATAAATGAACCATAACAGTGGCACAATAGAATGAATACTGAATGTGAATTGTATTCATAGTAACAATATACTGACTGCAATGCCAATCATGATTCTAACACATGCATAAAAGAAATAGAGTTTATGTAAAAAGCCCTTCATCAAAATTGTTGTGAACTATTCATGTCTATCCTCACCTCTCTGTCACAGTTTTTGTGGGTATTATTATAGCCACTTGTTGCTGTCTCTTTCCTCCTTGGTTTAGGAGTATCTTACAAAGGGTTTCTATTGCTATGATGAAACACTATGACCAAGAGCAACTCAGAGAGGAAAGGGCTTGTTTCACTCATAGTTCTGTATAACATCTAACACCAAAAGCAGTAAGGGAAGGAATTCAAGCAGGGCAGGAACCTGGAAACAGGAACTGATGCAGAGGCCATGGAAGGGTGATGTGGGAGTCCCCTCTGTGTGCTGTGAATACCATTGGTAAGCAGAGAAACTGCCTTGGCCCGTTGATAGGACAGAACTTAGGTAGGTGGGGAAAACTAAACTGAATTCTGGAAGAAAGGAGGCAGAGTCAGAGAGAAGCCATGGAGCCATTGCTGGAGACAGACATGCTGAAACCTTGCTGGTAGGCCACGACCTCGTGGTGATGCACAGATTAATGGAGTTGGGTTAAATTAAGATGTAAGAGTTAACAAAGAAGAACCTGGAACCAATGGGTCAAACAGTATTTTAGATAATATAGTTTCTGTGTGACTGTTTTGGGTCTGAGCTGCCGAGTGGCTGGGAACACACTAGTGGCCTCCTTCCAACAAATTGGCACACCAATGTGGCCAACTAAAATCCACATAAAACCTCAGAGAACTTGAAAAGGAATTCTAGACACTAAAAAAACAAAGTTTAGCCACATTTTTTTTTTTCAGCTGGCAGCTTTCCGCAGCTCCTTTAAGAGAGGTTTTCCTGATTCAGCAGTACCAGAAGAAAAGCTGCACTGTTTTGAAATGGTTACAGCTTCCTGGGCTGCGGCTTCATTGGCCATGCTGCCAGTATGAACTCTGACAAGGTCCCGCTACTGAGAATTTAAATGGGGTTTTTGAAAAGAGTGCTACAACTTGCTTAATGGCAACACAAACTGGCTGTGTGCCTAAAAATGAGGCTGTGAGCATGGCTCTCAGAGGCAGCAAACAGCTCTGCCATGCTGGGCTGGGTGGGGCAAGCAAGCAGTGCCATAGTTCCTCACAACAGAAAGGTGCAGCTTACTGGCTTGCTCCTCATGGCTGGCTCTGCCTTCTTTTTTATAGATCCCATGACCACTAGCCCAGGGATGGCACCACCCACACCAGAGTAGGCCCTCCTCCATCAATTACTAATTAAGAAAATGCCCTGTAGAATTGCCGGGGGCCTGATCTTATGGAGGCATTTTCTCATATGAAGTTCCCTCCTCTCAGATGACTTTTACTGGTGTCTATCCTCAAAATGTGTTTACAGAATACCTCATGACCCTTGCCAGGTAGCAACAGACAGGCTTAGCTGCTCCTTGTCCTGGCTAGTGTTATGTCAAGTTGACCCAAGCTCAAGTCATCTGAGAGTAGGGAACTTTACAACTGCACCTTTATTCTAGGGTCTAGAATATCACATAAAATGCTACCATTCTAATGTTTTGCTTTTGTGTCCACATTTCGAAAGCTTTAGCTATTTGAGTAACAGCACCCATTGGTATTAATGCTGCAATCCTAAAGAAGTATGAAGTAGAAACAAGTAGGTTGGGAGAAATTAAGCCAGAACACTGACATGCATACCCCCACTGAAAACTGGAATTAGCAATGCCATCCAAAGAAGGTTAAGAGCAGATAAAGACTCTTGGTTTTTTTTTTTTTTTCAAAAGAATATGATTTGGTCTTTATGTAAACCTGGGAATTTAAATAAATTTTTTAAGTAAAATTCTCACTTCTGGCCATATAGGCATGACTTCTACTGATTTGTCCTCATGCTATAAATAACTAGAACGTAGGAAAATGATAGAAATCAGTTTCATTTAGACAGTTGGTAACAAGGTCTGGAGTATGGACCAGGAAGAAAGGTAAATAATTTGGTGAGCTCTCTGTAACCCTGGGTCCAACCTACAGGCATGTTGCCACCCATCATGACATCAGTGAGAATGTGTAAGCAAGGAGACAGTGACTGAAGCTGAAGCTGAAGAGGATGCTGGGATACAAAGGCCAGAGTCCCTGAGTAGAAACGCCTGCAGCGAAGAAAGAAGTTCAGAACTCTGTATCTAGGTCCGTTTAGCTGATACTGTCGGACAAACCTGACACATGTAGGATTTTGTCATTTACTGCACAAAATCTACCACACTGAGCAAAAAGTATTGGAGAATTTTCAATAGGAGGAAGTCCTAGAATTTGCACCGAACCAGAAGACAATATTCTCCATATTCAAGAATATGGAGAAGGAGCACACGTAATACGTTGAATACCCAGGTGCTCAGGAGAAATGCCTGAAGAGGCATCCCTTGGCAGTAGAGTAGAAGTGACCCCAGGCCATGGCCTACCCATCCCCTAGCATTTAACAAGGAGTCTCAGAAGGATTATGCTGTCCTGAACAAAGTTCAGCATTCTTTAAAGAAAAACAAGGTCCAGTCACCTGACTGCATAATGACACAGGCGTCAACACCCTCCCTAAAAATACTGCAGCCTCTGAAAAAGCGGGGAAGTGGAATAAGCAGGAGAAACATCTGTGGAATGTTGCCGGACATTTGATTGCCCCGTGCCACCCTGGGACTGTGTTAATAAAGTTAACCTTGAATCAAAGGCCAGAGCCAGAAATAGCTCTAGAGAAAAAATAGCTGTAGAGAAGCCAGAAACACGAAGAGGATGCCAAGGAAGGAGCAGGGAGAGACCAATTTCGTGGTCTCTTCCATCTCAGCTGTGGGGAGAGAGAGGAGCTTGCTGGGACGGATGGTCAACTGGTTGCTCCTCTTTTGTTTCTTTGATATATCAGGTTATATCAGGTTTTTACCCCAATATCTGACTCCCGAGTCTGTACTGGTAATAGAAAAACTTAAAGACAAGACCTGTTGCCCAGTGTGGCACAAGATTACGTGGTGGCTTCTGAAATTGCTACTTCTCCCTGCCACAGCAGCCGTTCCTCGGGTGATTCCCAGTCTTTATTGGTAATGTAACAGTTTAGATGAAAATAACAGTGGACTGAAAAGAAGCATCCAAGATAATGGAATCTGTGGACATTTTTTTAAAATGAATTTATTTATTTTATAACCTGGTAGCAGTTTCCTCTCCTTCCTTTCCTCCCAGTCCCTCCCTCCACCCCACCCCACCCCTTTTCCTACTCCCTAGTTCAATCCTCCCATGTTTCTGTTTAGGAAATGGCAGGTCTCCCATGAGGATCAATAAAACATGGATTATCAAGTTGCAGTAAGACTAAGTACCTCCCCATGTATTAAGACTGGGCAGGGTGATCCAGTATGAGCAGTAGGCTCCCAAAGTCCCTTAAAAGAGTCAGAGACAGCCCTTCTATCCACTGTTAGAAGTCCCACAAGAAGACCAAGCTACATAACTATAACACATATGTAGAGGGAGGGCCAAGGTTAGTCCCATGCAGGCTCCCTGGTTGTCATTTCAGATTCTGTGAGCCCCTAAGAGTTCAGGTTAGTTGATTCTGTGAGTTTTCTTGTGATGTTCTTGACCCCTCTGGCTCCTATGATCCTTTCACCTCCTCTTCTGCAGAATTCCCAGAATTCTGGCTAATGTTTGGCTGTGGGTCTCTGCGTCTGCTTCCATCAGTTGCTAAATGAAACCTTTCTGATGACAGATGGTCTAGGCACCAATCTGGTCACAGGGGAGGGCCAGTGCAGACTATGTAGGCTTTAAGACAGGGCCAAACTGTAGCAGGTTTAAGGGGAAATAATGAACATGGGGTAGGGGGGTACCAATGGACAAAATAAAGAATGGAACATGTACAGCTAAAAGTCATGAAAAGGGGGAAAGGCCATGGATAGAACGACCATCGTGTCAGCAACGGATTGGATGCTGCCAAAGATCACTGACAGCTGGAAGGCTGAACCACAGAAATCATGCAAACACCATAAGGAACAGAACCACCGAGAATGTAATCCAAAGAAGCAGTGACCTGTGGGAGAAAAATAACAGTCTAACTATCCCGCACCGCTGAAACAAAAAGAGATGGCCGGAGAAAAACTACCTGGAGAAATCATAACCAAATAATTGACTTAAAGATTATAGAAAACTATCCACCAGTAGATCTGGGAAGGTTGACAGGTACCAGAGAGGTGTAGGCACCTCAAAATGCGTCACAGCCAAATTGCCACAAACAAAAGACAAGACAGAATCTTACAAACAGCCAGAAGTTAGTAGACATAGAACAATAAGATAAAAGGTACCAATACAGGAAATTGTGGCTATCAGCAATACTAGAAGCCAAAACTACCAACAGCAACAGTAACAAAAAACCACCACCAATTGGTTTAGTAATACCAAATGGTCAGCCCTGAAAACATGCAGACAAGCAATGTGCACAGGCTAAGCAGGCTACACTTACATATTAAGGGATATGTATGTACATATTTACATAGATATGTAAAAACAACTAAAGAACAAAAAGAGGCCGTGAATTTGAAAATGAACAAGGGAGGGTATATGGGAAGGTTTGAAGGGAGGAAGGGAAAAAAAAATAAAAAAAATAAAAGAAATAAAAAGAAAAAAGAAAGCAGAACACTTTTTAAATACGAAAAAGGCTATACTTAACAACCTCCCAAATGCCCTCTAGAAATGCAAGTGACATAGACACCAGGTGTGTGAAAGTCTTCAGGTCTATGGCCAGGTGTGGACGGTGTTGGGGGAAGGAGAGGAGCCTAAACAAAACAAATCAAAGCACATTTGGCTGAAGAACAGTGACAGCTAAGGTTGTCCCATGAGGACTTCAGCAGAAAGCATGGGTTCAAGCGAGGACAGGAGCCATTGTGGAGGTGAGTGTCCACCCCAGGAGTTCCCATATTTGATGTTTAACTAAGCTTAGGGTGTTAACAGATACTTCCCTAGGATTCTTTAGCATTAAATAACTAGTAACCCAATGACTGTCCTTTTTAAAAAAAGATTAATAAATTGAATTTATAAACACTTAGAAAATTATTTTTAAATTCATGGACTTTGGTGTGGTTTTGTGCAATTTTCCTTCATCTTACTCTGGGCACGTGATCTCCACACTGCTGCCGACATTTGAGAAGGTATTTTATTCAGAGTGTGGCTGGTCTGTGAGACTTGGATAGCACTCGAGCCTCTCGGTTATCAGTGGAAGTTCTGTGTGCAAGGGCCCTGACCTTTGGTTCCAGAAGGCTGGTATTGCCCTGTTTACAAGCCTGAACTGATGCAGCATGAGAAACTGTCCCATGAAGATTCCCTTATGTCTGTCCCTCTTGTTTGCTAAGTCTGAGGGAAGGGGGAGACCTCAGCACGAAGTCTTCCTGTTTGTTTTCCCAGAGACCTGTGAAGGCTTTATCTGATCATTGAAGGACCCCTTATAGTCCTTGCCTTTTCTCATCGTTGTAACAAAGCTTCCCATGGATGCTACTTAGGGTGATATCTTTTGACTTCACTTGCTGGGGTGTTTCAGTCCATGGTACTGAAAGACACTACAGAATGTTGGGAGTATGCAGTGGAGGGGGAAGGAACCAGAGCACACAGGCTGGAACCAGAGTTGATATGACTCTCGAAGACCTACCCCGGTGGCCTGATTGATGCTGCCATGTAGGCCTACACTCTTAATGCTCTCCCTCCTTTGAAACAGTATCACAAGGTGAGCGACCAAGTGTTCCAAACACAGGCTTGTTGTAGAATCCAGATTCAAACCAATTTATGTTCCTGCAGATATGGTGGCAATTCTTCAAATGTGATGCTGTTGGGATAGAAGGTTAAGCACAAACAGATCACCCTGAGAAAGTAAAGAATGGTCCTCCCTATCTGGCTGTGTTCAGACTCTGGACCTGGTTATCATACATGCTTTTACCTAGGGACCACAGCAAAAGTCACAGTAATCATTGCTTTGTGTTTGCCTGACACGGTACCATCTGAAACTCCCCACAGAGGCCACTGAGCACCCCACTTGTTCTTGGCAGTCACTGTTGATGGAAAATTGCTTTCATTGCCCCTTGGCTAGGATTTCCCTTTCCTTTTTTTTTTTTTTTTTTTTTTGCTACGTTTTAAATTTAATTATGCCATTTATTACTCTGTCATCACTTGGATTGTGGGACTTTGGTTGTTTACTTGCTTGTTGTTTAAAAGTCAACAAGTTCACAGATTTTTCTTTTCTCTTTGCGCTGGGTAAATGGAAAGAAGATAGACTTCATTTTACAGGCCTATTTTCTAGGTTAATGTCCTTCATGGATCTAGATAACGTGTAACAGTTGTGACAAAGATAGGAAGTAGGCATGCTCCCTATCTTAAGACTATATTTTCTGAAAGAGAGCTGGCCTCTTTCTAATTGCTGTAAGACACCCTTCCTCGCTACAACCAAACACAAGCTGACTGAACTCTTGACAAAAACGTAGGGATAGAGGAAGAGGTTAGAGTTAAGTGAAACAGCCTGGAAACAATTGCCCGATCACCAGTAATCTGAATGGACAGAGAATATACCATATGAGCGTGCCATTTAGACTCAAATCGAATTATAAGTCAACATTAAGAAATACATAAATTTGGGGGGTAAAACTCAGAGCTTGGATTCCAGGCTAAGTTGTAACACAAATGCCACGATTTGTTATGGAGTTGGTCATGGAAAAGGCAAGTATGGGTATCGGGGTACATTAATAAAAAGCCAGTGGAGGGACTCTGGCCAGCTGGAGTGTGATGGGAACAGCTTTGACAGGTCTTGCCTTTCTCTCCCATTTCCTCTACCTTGCTAGAACTGTTAGATTACATTCCCAAAGCTCGCCCCCAAAGTCTATTCTCTTATTTGGCCAATCTCTCCTCCTGAGGCTGACTACCAAGGTCTAGCTATCAAAGTACTGAAGCCCAGCAATCAAAAATCCCTTTTACTCACCAAATTAATACACCAATTAAAATTAAACACACCTAATTAAACCCTTAAACACATGGTTTCCCCTTTTATAATCTGCCATTTCCCCATGCATCACATGTCTCCTCCCTGTCCAGTCCTTTGTCGTTGCCCACACACACACACACACCCTGGGACAAATACCCCGACATTTTCTCTCCTGTGTCTTTCCTCTTCTCCCTCATCTACTTATCTCCTGTCTTTTCCAGGAGGCTGTGTGTGTCTGTGTGTCCTTGCAAACTTACCACCACTTGTACTGATACTAGCTAGTGGGTTGTAGTGGTGATAATATTAAAAACAGGCCCTAAGGTTGTGTCTTTTTTTCCAGCCCTAACTGTGCTTGTTAAAGTGTAATGACACACCAGGAAGTTGGTTCTAATTTTATCCCTATTTTTCAGATGAAGAAAACTGAGCCACATAGTTAAATGATTTATTCAGGTCACATAGAACATTCACAAGGGAACAAAGAACTAGATGTGCCTGGCCTGCCTAATCCAGTGGTTCTCAACCTGTGGGTCGTGACCCCTTTGGGAATTGCATATCAGATATCCTGCTTATCAGATATTTATATTACAACTCGCGACAGTAGCAAATTATAGTTATGAAGTAGTAAAGAAATGATTTTAGGGTCACCACAACATTAGGAAGGCTGAGAACCTCTGGTTTAATCTCTGCTTTCCCAAGGTTTAGTCCATTTCTAGCTACAGAGAAGCCGGCTACACAGTTGAAACGATATCCAGAGCTCTGTCTTCACACCCCAACCGTATGACTGCTCTCTAGGGCCAAATGGAGTCACCACGATGGGAGAAATCAGAACCTAGAGCAAGTTTCCAAGGGGACCCTAAAAAGTCCTAAGGAATTAGATGAGGGTCACTAGGGCCAAGGAGAACTTAAAAAAATTCCTTCCACAAGACACTGTTTCTGTGGTGACTGCACACTTGCAAGGCTCAAGTTAGAATATACAGCATAAAACGAAGTTTGAAAGTGGAGCACAATCTCCTGTTGATCCTGAAACCTTGACACGTGGTTGCTGGAAGAACCTATCTGCAAGTCCTTTAAATGACCACAATTCCTTAAGTCATGAGCACTTCACCTGGCAATAGCTGACTGGCTAATCGTGCACCTGTGAGTAAGGTTGATTCTATTCAGATTGGTTATTTTACACTCTCTTCATCCCCCTGCCCATCAAACATGCAAACACGGTCATGACCATCTTGGGTTTTACTTCCACAAGGTCTTCAGGGAGAGCATGTACTCTGGCTCCGATTCTTCTAGCCATTGACACTGCATACTTGGCATTATTGTGCTTGTCATCTTCAGTAAGATTCCCGCTCTTAACAAGGTCATAGTTAATGCAGCCTGGCTGGATGGCATCAATTAAATCCACAACTGCCAAACTGGAGCTGATCGTCTTGTCCTTAAAACTCTAAATGGAAGCTGACTTTCCAGCTTCACTCAGTGTTCGGTTCACCCAGTTTACAATGATGTCATCATTCGCTTTCTGACCTTCTCCAAGATCTTCCAGAACATTAAGGGTGTATCTTCTCATCAGCTGCCAGACTAAAGCCAAGGTTAAAGTTGGGTTCCCATCATTCAGGTCTTGTCCTCCAATGCCAACCAGGGAGAATTTAGCTGGGTGCTTCCCTAATTCAACTGCGTAGTTGCAGTTTTCTAACTTTTTCATGTTGGCTCCCAGCTTTGGGTATGGAGGCTTGTTAACTTTACTCCAGTCCACAGGAACTTTAATTCGTTCATAAAGCTGTAAGATGACCAGGGCATCTTGCAGGTCAGCATAGAGATGGTTTACATGAGGATTAACACCAAGAGAGTTCATCCAGTTACGAAAGGTTCTTTCTTCACGAGTTTCTCCTTCTAGTAGAGTCCAGTCAATGTCCTGGTTTTCAGGCTTAGTAAGTGCTGGGTATTTATTAAAGGACTTTCAGTTTTGATTAACAAGACTAGCTCATCATGACAGCCTTCTGGAAAGATTTTTAGTAACAAGCAATTCCTCTTTCCCTTCGAGCTGGATCTGTCCAGCACACCCAAACATGCTCACAACAGACCGTCTGCTCTCTCCTCCTAGAATGCTGCCCTTGATATTTCCTGTCGCTGTGTATTATCTCTCCGTGTATCTTTTCACTCTTAGGATGTCCATCTCTTGAGGCTTGCTTACATGGGTAGATAGGCCTAGTATTAGCTTGCCATTTTGCTTTCCCAGACCTACCAGTTCTTATTGAAGAACTGTGGTCAGATACTATGTGGAGAGGAAGTGTCCTTTGCTTACTTTGTAGTGCTGAAAATCTGAAGTAACTGGCTGTGCGGAATGTACTAGAAGCTTTTCTCATTCGTGTATTCTTAAAATCAGTATCTTTTTACAGTATTCTTTCTACATGATTATTTTTTGTACATTTAAGAATATTTTGATTACAGTCAACAAGTCTGCTGATTCGCTATGTTTTTAAGGGGCTTCAAGTAAATATGAAACTAAGCATAGACTATAGGTGGAGGAAAATGGACCATAAGGTTATACTTTCCCCTCACACCCAGGCTCAAATCAAATGAAATATTTTGTCTTCAATGAGTCAGTTCAACACTTGCTTCTTTGGTCTGAAAACTTAATCACAGAACTGTCTTTCAAGCTAAAATTCTGCTGAACATGACGCTTAGGAGGAGGAAGTGAGCTCAGAATTTAGATGATGATTCAATAAGCAAAGAATGCCAAATGAACAATAGATTTTTAAATTCAACAGCTATAACAAAGATGTGGTTATGAGAAAGAGAAAGTATGTATGTCGGACTTGATGTTCTCTTGCTTTGTCAAGCTTTTTGCTATAGTTGTCTAGATTATTATGTTATTTTAACTCTGAACGTGATGTAATTTGGTAGCAACTTAGTAGTTCAAATAAAGGCATTTACATAATAAAAAAAAAGAACCTATCTGCAGTGTGTGTTGAGGGAAGCAAGTGGGCCCTGTCTAGTTCATGAACATGCCAGATACTGAGGTTGCTTGCAGTTATTCTACTGTGTAACAGGAGGGACCAGAGTCTCAAAGGACCCCCAGCTGCCAGCATCACACACACACACAAATCAACAGCACTCACAGACCTATTACGTGAAGGCCTTTGCTTCCCTCACTCTCCACTGACTGCATGCATCAGACCCCTGCCCCATCCCTGCAGCATCTCATTAGGCATGGAGGAGAAAGGCCATAATGCTTGCCCCAAAGCCATGCCACCCTGTCTGTCTTTCAGGAACCTTAAAGAGCTCCTTAAACAAGTAGACGAGAATAACACTGTCTGAAAAGGGATGACTAAATGTGTTCTGAAAGCTAAAGAAATTTTCACCTGAAGTGAGACGCATAAAAAGTTTTTAAAATTCTTTCACTGATTACAAAGAAAATCAGATTCCCAAACAAAGCTCTCACAGCCCTAACAAATATTTTCTTCTTGCAGTTTTCTTACTCTAGTTCTGCTGGAGAGCAGTGTTTGACCAACAGTTCTTGATTTCTTTCTTTGTTTGTTTAGATGTATTTATGTGCGTATTTTTCCTGCATGCATGTATTTCTACCACCTGTGTGCAGTACCTTTAAAGGTCAGAAGAGGGTGTCATATCCCCTGGAACTGGAGTTACAGATGGTTGTGAGCTACTATGTAGGTGCTGGGAACTGAACTCATGTCCTCTGCAAGAGCAACAAGTGCTCTTAAATCACTGAGCCATGTCTCCAAACACTAGATTTTCTTTTGCTGTTAGTAAGATTTTTCTTTCAGAAACCTAAGTGTTGACTCTGATCTATAAGGGTTAGACAGTTGGCAGTAGCTGCTTCTGAAACAGACCTCTCAAAGCCTGACATAGCTTCAAGAAGTCCTACCATTAGGGGGGCATTGGGTTCTGATAGAGTTTACAGGGAATTCCCACTGCTTTGTGAATGACTAAGAGGAGAAACACACTAAAATATTTCCAAAACAGAATGTTAATAGCTGTACTGACTGGGTCACACTTTTTGTTGTTGTTGTTCTTAACTTGTCTGTGTTTAAGGAGCTAGGAGATAAGAAAACAGGAGTGGGAAGTGACCTAATATAAATAAATCATTCACTCTCTTAGTCAACATGAACAGAACATCTACATGAAAGTACTCCTCTAAGCCTTGGACATATAAAACAACCAAAAGGGGCAATAATTCTGGCTACCAGATAGCTTGTAACAATGGATAACAAGATATACCTTTCATGCCTGGTTATTTCTTCTTTTGTCCATCCCAATCCTGTAAGGCTAAGATTTTTACTAGGGAGAGCCAACTATATCAGCAGAACAATATACAGCCTTGACTCCACTCAAGTTAGCATCAATCTGTTAACTGTGTAAAATGTGTTTCACCAGAGTAGAAGCCCAGGTTGAAGCCTCCTTCACACACTCAGTGAAGACTGGCTATAATGGTTTAGGGCTGGAGCCTGGTGGGAGGTGCCCTGAGTGGAGCCCCACACACCAGATCTAGATGTGATTTCTAACTCTTCTCCTCAAATAACGCATTTCCTCCTTCTCCTAGCATCCTCCTGGAGCATAGTTGAGACGGTAGGACGTACCCCAAAGGCTTGAGATAAAGTTAACAAAGCAAACATAAAACTGAAATGCCTAGAGCAATTCCAAGCATGTAGTAAGTTTTCAATAAATAGCTATCAATAATAACCAATTCTTACTGGCTTCCTTCTCCATTACCTTTGCTTTGCCACCTGGGTTGAATGTCTACCCGAGGCAGGACATTCCCCTCCCTGAGTGTCACCTTTCCCCCTGAAGATGGTAGGCCCAGGAACAGCTTCAAGGCAGACCCAGCCACGGACTCCCAGTGCGCTCACACACAATTCCTCACAGTCTCTGGCCTGCAATTTTGCGGGGTGATTTCTGAAGCCCAGTCCTTTTGAACACACAGAAGTCGAGAAAAACAAAATTAACATTCCCGAAGTATCCATAACTCATGCATGAGGCACAACAATGCATAAATTTCACTGGCAATACAATATATATATATATATATATATATATATATATATATATATATATATATATATATATATATATATATATAATGTATATATATATATAACATGAAGTGCATCGGAACTGGAGAAGTTAGGGCTGTGGCTGAAGTCATAAATTTGAATTTCCTGACTTGCTGTATTTTTGCTGTAACCCAGGATACGACATTAACATCGCATTCACACTAGAATCTGCAGCCTAATTCAGAGGCTGCTGTGCCTGAAGACCGAGGTGGCTTTTCTCTTCAGGGGCCTCTTTTCAAATATTCACGAGGATTTAAAGAGAAGAACCCTCAGAAGAAATATTGGTCCCGGGGGAAATGCAGCTAAATCTACCCAGCAATAAAGGATTTAGCTACATTTCTTTTCTAGCAAGCTCTGGAAGCAAGAAACGCGCCTCTTTCAAGGGCTCCGTCTTTGAGAGAAAGTGGCTAACACACAGCCTCACCACATCCTCCAGGTGGGTCCCGAGGGGCCGCGCGCCATTGTAGCCCCAGCTCTTCAACAGAGAAGGGACGATGGAATCTATAAAGACCAAGTAAATCATTTCTCCAAGTTGATAATGGGTGGGTTTATAGTAGATGTTAACTCAGGTCTTCTGCAGGATGCAGGAGTCTGTGTGATAACTGAGTCCTGGATCCTTCTGCTTCACAAACTCTGGCAAAGACTTACACTATGGGGATGGGGGAGGGTGGCTGGTAGGGTGCAAAGCAGGAAGCAAGTGTTCATTGCACTTCTGGCTGTCCTTCCACCTGGCCTGTGTGCCCTGTTTCAGAGGCAAAGCCCAGCGATAACGGCACTATCGTCACAGAGGGTGGGGACCACAGGACCTCATGACCCTGTCCACTGCATGAGCAAATAGTCTTTGATCCTCATGTCTAGCCTTGACAGTTTTGATGCACAGATCCCATTACCAGAGTAGGCCTTCCTCTGAAAGGCTCCCGATTCTTTATCTGGAGCAGTCTTCTTTCCTTCGAAGGCACAATTGCCCACGAGGAGATTGTTTATCTACAGGAAAGGGGCCTTACCAGAGACTACAGCAACTAAGGCAGTCGGCAAGATTTGTGTTTGACTTTTTTCTTCCCTTATAGTTTATTATTTTTGTATGGGTTGTTATAGTTTAAACAATATTTTTTAAATGTTACATGGGTCCCTGACTCTTGATGGAGGTGAACAATGAATACCAATCTGATATCAGTCATGCGTGACTGTTCCCTTCCATCCTTTTTCTCTTCCCCTCTCTGTGCAGGGCATGGGCAGAGAGCTCAGTTAGCTCAGTGCCCCAACTAGCCTTAGAACACTTCCAGACCCAACCCTAACACATTTTTCCCTACAATTTTGGCTGCCAGAGGACAAAATACAATTGAGACGTACTCTCAACTTTCCGGTTTTTGAAAGTAACCCACACTATCCTCAACCTCATGATCCTCCTGCCTCCAGTTCCCAAGTCCTGGGATTATAGGTGTGCACCTGCACCCTTCCCCAAATGTCAGCCCCCTCACCTTATTCAGCAGTCAAGCTCGGCTTTGCCATCCTTGTCTGTGCTTCTCACACCTGTTCTTCCTTTCCTATATCTACGGTCATGGCAGGAGACAAGTCATGACAGAGCCACATGGACTTCTCCAGAACTTTTCTGTACACTGCTTTTTACTTTCTTGTTGTTTTGTTACGGTACAAATCTTAGACCATATCTAAACGAAGCTCTTGATTTTCTCTCCATACCAGTTCTGATATCTCTTCACAGCCTGTGGGAGCTCCTCATTGGCTTTTTCTCCTTCCCTTGAGGGAGAATACTCACAGCAAGAAGTAGAAGATTCAGGAGGTGGCACAGCAGTTATCTGCACCCAGTGGGCACTTCTTGCATGAAGAATGAGGAAATTCTTTGGAAAACGTCAAAGGAGATGAAAACTTAACACAGTTCCTTCAGAATAAAAGCACAGGTGCCTTTGCTCGTAGAGCCTCCTCCTTCCCAATTTGTCCTCGCACCTCCTACTTCCTCCACTAAAGCCTTCCTTTATTTCACCCTGCAGCCCTTCTCTGCACCATTTATTTTAAATTAGTCTGCCACCTGACTTCTGACAGCTGTCACAAGCCTTTTTCTGTCCTGCCAGTCAGCTCTCAAATAAAGATACAGAGCTTTACGGTTAATTATAAAAGCTCGTCCTATAACTTAGATTTGTTTTTAAGTGGCTCTTGCAACTTGAATGAACCCGTTTCTATTAACCTACATTTTATCACATACTGCACACCCCGCTTCCTCTGAGTCTCCTGGCATCCCTTGCATGCCAAGATTCCTCCTTCCCTTCCTTTCCCTACCTGGAAGCCCCACCTATACCTCTGTCTTGCCTAGCTATTGACTGTTCAGCTTTTTACCACACCAACCACAGCAATACACCTCACACAGTGTACAGATATTCGACAACAGACAGCTCGTGTGTTGTCTCTTGGTACAACATCCATCTCGTTTGAAAGGTTTCACACCCTTTCTACTCATTCTGTCGTTTTTGTCTCAAAAAACCTTTTTTAAGCATTTGACCTGCTCCTCATTGCCACCGTTTCAGTTTTCTTTCCCATGTCATCCTTGCCCACGTACTGTGGTGTCTCTTTAACGTTTCTTTTCATTCTTTTATTCATGTTTTTAATCTACTGAAGGTTAGTGTTTCTCGAGTGTTCTTTCATTAGCCAAAAATCTTCTCTGGCCCAATACTATATGTGCTTCAATTTCAGGGTTTGGAGATCTTTGTCTCCCCAGAGATTTCTATAGACAAGCACGTTGAGCTTCCTGAAGCCAGGAAGGCATTCACTAGAAGGAAATGGATCTCTAGAAATTAACACACATAAATACCGCCCAGTTATTTCATTAGAACTAGAAGCTTTCCACCCGTGTTTGTGCCCCCCTTTCATAGTCCCCCACATGCTTCAAATGCTCAAATTAACTTACTGAAATATGATCTTGACCCCTGAGCCTATTGTCATTTTCCTTAGATTAATTTAAATGATATACCCTATCTGCTGTTTCATGAAACCAAACTCTGAACACATGTAGTTTTACTATATACGAGGGACATGCTGGCAAACCAGGAGGTAGGTCCCAGCATCTCTTTTTAAAAAGTGTTCACCAAATCTCATCTTTTTCCAAATCTCATCTTTTACCAGTTTTTCTGGTTTGCTAATGTCTGCCTGAAAACTGGGAGTGAAGCTGGTCCCAGTTCTCCAGGTAGATTTAGCAGTGCTCACTGGGGTGGGACTCCATCCTGTCTTGTAATAAACACATTCTGTCCCAACTCCTCCTGTGTTTTCCCACTTATGATTCATGCTGAGTTGCCAACTAGAGTCCCAAAGTCTTTCTCACAATTATTGCTATTAAAAACACATTTCTCACATCTTGAACTTACACAGAACAGTTCTTTAAAAGGAATCACAGTTCCCCTTGGTCGGTTTGCTCTAGTCTTCCAACAAGAAAATGTGCCTTCTGTTTTGATCCCGATTCATTAATCTCGTGGTACAGGCTATCAACTCACAAACTAAACTATAGTTAAAACCAATTTCTCGACAACAGATGCTCAGTGAAGAAACTTTCCAAACAGCCTGAAGCAACACAGACGTAGAACAGGCTGAAGTTGCTGGTTTTTATCACTCTAGAAATTCTCTTACAAGGCAGAAGAATATAGGTGACACGAAGCAAAGGGGAGCAGACTATTTGGGGGCCAGGAGAAAAACAGCCAGAGTATGGGGAGGGAGGGGAATAAATTTTAATTAAGTCTTATGAAACACGCACACCAAAATGTCCTAGTTAAGCCCATTAGTTTTATCATGATCATTTAAAATCAATTTAGTTATTTCAAAAACAAAAAATTATCTCAAAAACATAGGTAAATATTCCACTTTGTTCATAGTGAGATCCTTCTGGTAAGTGGATTGATAATTTGAGGCCATTCTGAGCCACATAGTAAGACCCTCTCCCCCCAAAAAAAGCAAGGTCAATTTTCTTTTGGGATTTTAGGATATTTGCATGTAAAAAAATGAAATGTCCCCAGATGTTGTAGGCTATTGCAATGCCCCTGGTCACACTCCAGAACAAGATGGTAAGACCCTGTTACTAAAGACACTGTGTACTTGGATCATATAACGCATGAAAATCAAGCTGGCACTGACTTGGAGGCTCTGATTTGGCTATCTAGTTTCCTGGGAGTACTACATACACTGCCTGAGGAGAAAAGCAGCTAGCCGTGGACCATGCGAGCTATAATGCTGCCTGGCCTGGCAACACATGTCACCTGCTACAATGGTGGCATAAATGTTATGGGAAGAATCAACTGCTTTCTGATTGGATATAAGGCCTGCTCCACAAGATAAAACCCATACTTGCTACCATTATCGAGCCAAGAGCCTATGGCTAGACAAATAATATGGACAGAACATTATGTTGCTATTCTGTTAAATCAAGACAGTATTAAACCAATTCCTGATGACTTATTGTTATGCCTGTAAATTAATATAGCTCTCCTCACTTACCGGAAAGGCTTCTACTTGGAGTAGATGACAATAACACAAAGACCCCATATCTAGACAATGTGCAGAGAATAGCAGGTTGAATAATGGTCAGCCCAAAGAGAGCATGTCCACCATCCACCTACCTCCAAAGGCTCTGAGATCATTGTAGTGGGGGCTGAAGGAATGTAGGACCCAGAGACGGTGGATAACTACAAGGAAATGCTATCTTCAGATATAGCAGGGTCTCTGCACAGAAGAACTCACAGTAGCTGTGACAGTGTACCCAAGATCTGTGTGAAGAATGTGTGAACAAGGCATAATGGTTGGAGTTGAGGTATCAGTGACTGAAGTGGAAGGTGGAGATGAAGATGGGAGACAAAGACCAGAGTCCCTGAGTAGAAAAGTCTGCACCAAAAAAGAAGTTCAGAATTCTGTATCTAGGTCCACTTAGCTGGTATCTTATGACAAATTCAACACATGTAAGATTATACCACCTACTGCCCATTCATTTTTAAAAAATGAAATCCCTTGTAATGGAATCCAAACTCAAACACAGAATTCATTTACATTTCATATGCACCTATGCACATAGGCTGAAATTAATTATAGATAATATTTTTTACCTTTTAACTATTTGCCTTTTAACCATAACTGAAGCCAGGTGCAGAATTTGTCTTTTGTGGCAGCATGTCAAAACTTGTGAAGTCTTGGGTTTTCGCTCTTTGGGTTAAAAAATGTTCAATCTATATTAAAAAATTACTCTTGATTTATGAAAGGGAAAGAGGAAATTTTCCCTTTTGTGTCTGTGAGCCAAGATTTAAGAACCTCTGTATAATATACAATATATTGCTTGAAGCTTTTTGTGTGAGCTGTGCTCTGGTTTGGTCTACTCCCTGTGAATTAAACTCTTCACATGCATTCACTGCCTTCATCATTCTTCCTCAAAAAAGAACTGCCCTGTGACATCAAGGTGGACTCTTTCAAATGACTTCTCACTTGAAGGTGGGTTTAACCTACTAGAAATTGACCCATCATTCTATCCCTAAGTCCCAAGTAGACTTAGTAGTCAGACACACTGTTCTCAGCCAGCCCTCTCCAGTGATTGTCTTAATAGGAATTGCTAGAAAGGTTCAGTTCTACCATTTTGTAGCTGAGATGCTGAGCTTGTGAGGAATGACCCAGCAGAGTTCCTTAAAGGTTTTATCTGAAGTCCTTCTGTCCCTAGATACCAGAAGCGTGCAGACTGTCTCACAGTGAGAAAATACACTCAAGCAGCCATGTCTCCATTATACTTGCCAGAGCCTCCAGTTTTCTCCACCACATCCTGGATTAACATGGTTAGAGGGTTCTGACACATCCTAGATAAGCACTTCATGCAGCTCCCAGCCTCTTTTTGAGAAGGAAATAAATTCCAAACAGTCAACCAAGCTGTCCAGGTCTTAATCCAGATGTAAAGCCTCCAGGCCCTCCTGGGCCCCTCCACCCCGTTCTGCATACTTACATTTGGGATTAGTTAGTTTCACCTGTACTTCCTAGGCAGATCCTCTCTGAGGGGAGAAAGAAAAGGCCAAGGTTGCCAGCAGTGTTTTCATTCACTCTTGATTAGCACGCCTGATAAGGACATGGGCGAATGAGGTCATTGGAACCAAGCAGAAAGAAATGAGGCGTCATGGTGAGTAGTGAATTTTGCTTTGGAATGCTTGGGTTCCCATATGTGCCCCGCCATGGCAGGGGTAGATGTGATTGCTAACTCTTTCCTTCTCTTTTGCTCTATGGATACATTTTCCTTGCTCTTTCCTATGTCAGAAAACATAAACTATTCATAGTTGCTTATAAAGTTTCTGTATGCCACACAAGTCTCCAAAATGCTAGAAAGTGTTTTTTTTTTTTTTTTTTTTTTTTTTTTTTTTTTTAATAGAGGATCTAGGAAATGCCCAATGACCTCCTATCCTTTTTGAATTTAGAGATTAACGGAGCGGGAAGGTGAAAAATGAAATTTACTAAATCAGATATCTTCTGATTAAATTGTGTGATTGTTGTCTAGTTTTTATGTAGTAGAGGGGATTTGACTTGTACACAACAGAAGTAAGTAGACTTCGGAGGCTTAGGAAAGCCAGGGGTCCTGACTGTATCTCTCTGTTTCTCTCTCTCTCTCTCTCTCTCTCTCTCTCTCTCTCTCTCTCTCTCTCTCTCTCTCTGTTCTCTCTCTCTCTCTCTCTCTCTCTCTCCTTTTTCTTTCTCCCCCCTCTGTCTCCACACACACTCTCTCTCTATCCCTCTGCCTTTCTCCCCCTTGCTCTCTCTTTCTCTCCCTCTCACGTTTGGGGTGTCCAAAGAAATGATTCCCTGATCAGCTTTGGAACATGCTTTGAGTGTTCTGTGCAGTCTGCCTTCGTGAAGCCTCTGCTAACAGAGAATCCAGAGTTGCAGCAATCCCCATAGAACTCACTCTAAAATGTTTTTGGGAGAAGTTAGAAATTGATTTAGGCAGTTAGTGTGAGCATGCAGGCTAGGACACAGCTAGAAGTTGTATTACTTCCTACGGCACCTGGGACTTAGTTACTGTAAGTGCATAAATCAGCCTCTGAGAAATATTATTCACTTTCGTGAGCTTAGTTTTAGCTGAATTACAAGTGGCCCTGTGGAATTGGTTTATTCCCTTCTCGCCTGAATTCCTGTGCAAGGATTAAAAAGCCACAATGTCTGTTTTTATTGGCATGCTTCCTCTTACCCCACCCCACTTTAATAACTTCATCCCCTTAAGTCCATATTCTCTGCACAGTATTTTACAGAAATTGAACAAACATTTAATGCCTAAAGTTAGCTAAGCCCTTACTACGTCTGCAACTGCTGCACACAAGAGAGGTGTGATGGTCCTTTGGGTACCAATAATATTCGGGGGACATAAAATGGAGGTCTCTGCTTTCACCAGTTCTCCCGGGGATTCATGACATCATCGGACATTTGTGACACGGTCATTTCAGCAAACAGGCTTTATGCTTAGATGCTTAAAAAACATGTTTCTTGATGGCGACAGAGGAAAAAAGTATCAAAAAGCTCCAAAACTGGGTAGAGAAATCACCCAAAGAGAAAGTTGTCCTAAGGTATTTCTAAAGAGAAAGAGAGAGAGGTGAGTGGGGGAAAGTGTGAGGGGTAGGCACCTTCGAGTGGGAGATATATAATTTAATACTATTTATCTAATAATACCTGGTTCTAAGGTAGCCGTTGTTGGGTTGTTGTTGTTTTTTCTGTTTTTGTCAATTTTTAATGATGTGATTAAACAATTGTTTCTGGTGTTTCGATAACTCTGTAAGTAATCATGAGAGAGATTCATAGGAAGATATCAATGTTCAAATAATTTGCATCTTTTTTTATTCAGATCTTCCTTGTAATCATTAGTCCAAGGTCATTAGCTCTGCAATCAGGAGCAGTGATGTTTTCAATATGAACATGATTACTGGAACACTCTGGGCTCCCATTCATAAGCATCACTTCAGACCAAACAAACTTAGAGGTCTCTAAAGAAACAGTCACAAAAGTTTACAAAAATTGCCAGACATCAAAAGCAATTGTGAAAATTTTGTAAAGTATAGGTTTCTAAGTATAGTTTTTTGATATAGAGGCAAAATAAGGTATGTAGCAAACCATGAATGGGTGCATGGGCTGTGGCCACTGTTCCATGGCCTAGAACAAAATAAGATAAATGCCCCACCAGCCTTCCCACCTGCTTATCCCAAATATCAATTATAATTTGTGCAGCATCTGGACTGTATGAAGGCATTTGCTCCTCTCACCACATCTGTGCCACTGTTTTGGATTGTGCCGCTAGGGTACCCTGGAGCCAGCCACAGACAGAACACTGTAATACCAAGACTACGTACCTGACCATGATGATATGCCTTAGATCATATATATATTATATGTAAGTATTTTTCAGAAGAGCCTACAATTTTACCAGTATCACCCACGAGCCTAGAATAAAAAGAGCAGACACAGACCTGCTGGAGCAGCTGTGGAAACACACTACCGTTCGCACTATCATGCACACCCAGAACTACTTCCCTCAAACTCCAAATCCACTTCACCAAGAGGATGCAGCACTCTCTTCAGCATTCGAGTGTCCAAGAAGCACATAAGCCAGCAGTCAAAGGACAAACAGGAGGCCCCCATCTCCCCTTGCTGTGTTTTGATCCCCCGTCCCTGTTACCACAGCGGGAAACAGGCTTCTTGTGGAAAAATCGGTGAATGAGAGAGAGAAATACAGATCCTATTCTGCTGGTGCTATGAAAATGTGTTATTCCACTGGTTTTTCTTCCCTGAATTTAAAATAAATCAGAAAGGAAAACAAGATATATGAAGCCACTTCTTCCAGCAGACCACCTTTGGGGCATGGTGAAGTTCACACTGAAAAATTTTGTGATACACGATTCCTATTTGGGAATATCCTTATGCACATTAGAACAAGTTTAGGGTTTGTTGAGGGTGGTTCAGGTTTTGTTGATCTGCTGTTGTTTCATTTTGGAGAGAACAGAGCCGTTTGGCTAACACTATAAAACTCTGGGAAATACATGAAGTCTGAGAACTATTATTACTGGAGAGGGAAGATACCCATGATGTCATCCAGCAGTCCCAGGGGAGTCAGTGGAAGATGCTTTCCCAGTACAAATTTTTTTAGTTCTTTATCCTATTGACTTTCAGATGTCTCCAGGGATGGGGCTCCCACCACTTCCTTTACTGTATATTTCTCTAGTCATAATTCCTGCTGTCAAGATGTTTCATGGTGTTTAGCGCAAATGTCCCTTTTCTGGGAATGGAGACTATTTCCTCTTACTCAACGTTGTGTCTCACCTGTCAGAACAAGCACTCCACCCTTTTGAGACGTTGTGTTCTGTTTCTGCCTCTAGGGGTCATCATAGCAGTGGGTGGTCAGGAGATATATAAAGGGAATGGCAGCAATTAGGCCAGTGGAGTTTAGCCTGGTTTGGATGTTTATGTAGCCTAACAACAACATTATCCCCAAAGTTGGAGGACTCACAGTGTTACCTTGACAGTTCTCCTACTGTGATCAGATTGAATGAGGATTTTACACTCGGATCTGTATTAACAATGACTGAGAATAGTGGCACACACCTGTAACCCCAACCTAGTACAAAGAAGTGCAGACAGGGGCATCAGGAACATCATGAGTTGAGGTCTGGACTACACTGCAAAATGCTGTTTCATTTAATAGGGAGGAAGGAGAGAGGGAGAGAGGAAATGCAATATCCTCAACAAATCTATGCATTTCTATAAAATTGTTTTTTAAACTCTTCATTTATATTCACTGAAGTTCCATTTAAGTTTTTGGCATATGGATGCTTATTGTACACTTAAAATTCAAATATGACTATGCATGTCAGGATTACAATTATAACTCATAAATATAGCTAATCCGTCATCTTTATTTCACAGTTAACGGATATAGAAAAGTTAGAAGTTACGGGACAATTCTGGGAAGAGGAGAGAATTGAAAGCATCAGGAATATAGCTGCCCAGTCAGACAATTATATTGGCAGAATCTACCTGACGGAACAATTTTAGACTGTGCAGTTTATTAAAGGTGTGCAACTTCTAGGTGAAGACTTGGATGGTCCATTTTGTTAATTTATGTCAATTTCAGCTCCTAGCTACAGGTATGAGCCCTCCATTCCCTTAGCCCATGATAGGCTGATATGTATATGTACTTGGAAGACTTTGACGACGCTATAAGGAGCCATGATGGGCTAAGATGTCCATCCATACCTAGTACAAATTAGAGATCTATTCTCTGATGTCTAGTCATTGTTTGTGACCATGGAAGAAGAGATAAGGAGTATGCGCTCGCTGTGTCCAAATAGTCCCTACTGATGATAGTCTCTCATCTTCTGGCTGAAAAGGCTTCTGGGTGAATGAAAAAGCTGATATGTCCAGTCTCCAAGTATTTTCATTTTTCTCCCTTATACTAGAGTGGTAGTTCAAATGGAAAATGTACCCCAGAGGTTCACGTGTTTGAAAACTTGGTTCCCTGTTGAGGGAAGTTATGGAGCCTTTAGGAGGTAGAGTCTAGGTAGAGGTAGTACATTACCTCCCTTAGGAGGTAGAGTCTAGGTAGAGGTAGTACATTACTAGACTTTAAGCACTGAAAGCTTCCTTGCTTGTTCTCTGTTTCTGCCACTACGCCATGCCTTTCTTACAATGAAGGATTCTCTGTATTTGTAGAACCAAAATAAGCCAACAATAAACTCTTCCTCAAGTTTACTTTGGTCAAGGTAGTAGAAAAATAACTAATATAAGGAGCCAGAAAGAGAAGACTTGGATACTAAAAAACAATTACGTATACAGTAAAAACTAGAAAAAAACACTAAATGTGTTTAGAGGCATGCCTGGAAAATACCAAATTAAAAAAAAAAACTTGAATTTATGTTTCAGAGTAATATTTGGTCCAAGGATAGCCTACAAAAATCAAGAAAAAAGAGATTCAGTAATTAATAAGGAAGAAGAGGAATTACCTGTTATCTAGAATTAGCACATTATTAGTTTCAAATGTCTTGTTTTTAGTAACAATGACTAAATTACAAAGGACACAAAAAATAGGTAAATATGCCCCATTCAAAGGAAAACAATGATAGAAACATCTTGGAGAAAACTACTAGACAAATATGTCAAAACAACTATTTCAAATTGCTCTAAGAACTGAAAAAGTGTGTAATTAAATGGAAATATCAATGACAGGATTTTTTTAAAAGCCTAAAAGGAAACAAAAAAAATTTAAAAGCTGAAAAGTGATATAACTAAAATAAAGATAAGCAATTGAAATGTTAAAATGTTAATAACTAAGAAAATAGATTGAAGAAGAATCAAGAGAATCTAAGTGACCACTAAAATATTGTCAAGTGAACCAATAGATGCATCACAGAGAGTACCAGATGGAAAAGATGGTGTAAGAGCCAAAGAGAACATGTCAAGAAACAAATGCTATCCATTCTATTTGATGAAGGCCATGGATATAAACATCTAAGAACTCAATAAACTCTATGTAAAATATACATCATAACCGTATGTATAAGTTAGGGTTTCTACTGCTGTAAAAAGACACAATGACCACAGCAACTTTTACAAGGGAAAACATTTAATTGGGGTAGCTCACTTAAAGTTCAGACGTTCAGATGATTACTATCACAGTAGGACACGGTGTTGTGCAAACAGACGTGGTGCTGGAGAGGTAGCTGAGGTACTACATCTTGCAGGTAACAGGAAGAGGTCTCAGTGTCGCACTTCCTCCAACAAAGCCACACATCCTAAAACTGCTGTTCCCTTTGGGGGGCATTTTTTTTCTTTCAAACCACCACATTGTACTGCTAAAGATGCTGAGAGAATCTCACAAGCAAGAGAGAAGGAACTCAGTGGATGGGAACACTCTTCAATAAGATAATCAGTGTATTTCTTAATTAGAAGCATCAGATATCAGAAGACAGAGGGGGTGACTGGGTGCAAAATGAACAAAAAGGGCAGGTCACACAAGAATGACATGTCTGTCTAAACTGCCTCTTAGGTGAGGTAAAAACTGACACATCCCAGGATTTTAACAGAAAGCTCAGCAAAGGTTCAAGAGCACTAGATCCTACAGAAATGCTATAAGGACGCCTGTGGGTTAAGGAGACTAGGCTGCAACTTGAAGCCTGGTGAAGCAAAAGCATCATCACAGAGGTAAATTTCATGGTTAAACCTTTCCTTTCTATCTCCAAGATCTCATAGCATATAACAATATAAACTCTAATACAACTGTAAAAACTCTCCCAGTCTTTAACATTCCAATGCTTTATGTAGTGATATTTCATTTGTATTTTAATAAATGAAGTTCATCCCAGTAACCATACTAATTTTTTCCATAGAAACCTGGCAGTAGCCGGGCGGTGGTGGTGCATGCCTTTAATCCCAGCACTTGGGAGGCAGAGGCAGGCGGATCTCTGGGAGTTCGAGACCAGCCTGGTCTACAAGAGCTAGTTCCAGGACAGGCTCCAAAGCCACAGAGAAACCCTGTCTCGAAAAACAAAAAACAAACAAACAAACAAACAAAAAACAAAAACCTGGCAGTAGTGGAGCACATCTTTAATCCCAGCCCTAGAGAGAATTATAAGATGGGAGGAGACAGCTCTCAGACACAGTCTCATTCTGAGATTCCTGGAGGCAGAATTGCCATTTCAGATTGAGGTAGAGATAAGAGCTACTGGCCATCTGTTTTACATTTCTGATCTTCATGTTGTGCTTTATTGATTAAAATACAAATGAAATGTCATTGTAGCTTTAAACCTACAGAGTTGTTGAGCTTAGTCCCGATAAATATATCTACAAAACATTCCCACACCTAAGGCTCCAGGAACATTGCAAAAGAAGGAGCAGAATGATTCTAAAAGCTGGAGAATCGGGGACTTTTCTGTGAAACTGCGTATCCTGGTAACATCAGAAGCTATACCCATAAAGTCTTAGCAAGAAAACCACACAAACATGAGCTGAATAGGGAGGACACCAATGAATACTATGTCAAGCTACACAGGGAAAAGCCCATGGGGGATCAATCCTACACAAAGAACTACAGGCAACTGAGCAAAGCTGGGAACACTGGAAGTAATCCTCCCTCCCCAGAGAAGAGCACACCAATTAGTTGCTCAGTGCCAAAGGGTCATCCCTGAAAACATACATTATATGGACTCAACAGGTTATATTTAGGAATATATATCTAATATAAAAATATATACATACAACAACAATTGATGAAAAAGGAGACCAGGAATCTGAAAGCAAACAGGGAGGGATATATGGGAAGGCTTGGAAGGGTAAAAGAGAAAGAAGAAATGTAATTAATTACAATCTAAAATAAATGAATGAACAAAATAATTTAAGTTGCTCTGTGACCCAACAATTCCCATTCTGGAAACGCATTCAAAATAATTAGAAACAGTATCTTCAAGACACATGTGTGCATCCACTGTCATTGCACAATGTTCAATATGACCCATGGAAGGGTTTATGATACCCATGCTTTTGGTTTTGAATGAATGAGTTGAATAAGTATATAAGAAGCAAAATGAAAAGAATACCGAATAACAGAAACAGAAAACAGATAATCAAATCATGTGCTCATGATCTCTAGCAGAAACCAACTAGAAACCCCATCAAGGCAGCCAATTGGAATTCCAGATCAAGAGGCTTGGGTGGACAAGAGTGCCCTCCCAAGGAAGAGAATAAACAACGTGGTTTGAAAGAAAATGGTCCCCACAACAGGTGACACTATTGGGAGCTATGGCCTTGTTGGAAGAAATGTGTTACTGTGGGGACAGGTTTTGAGGTCTCTTTTGCTCAAGATTCCCTCAGTGTGACTGTCAGTTGACTTCTGCTGCCTGAAAGCTGTAGGACTCTGAGCTATTCCTGCAGCAAGCTGCCTTCCGTTCTGCCATAGTGATAATGAACTGAACCTCTGAAACTGTAAGCTAGCCCCCTCAAATAAATGTTTTCTTTAGAAGAGTTGCCGTGGTCATGGTGTCTCTTCACAGCAATAGAAACCCTAAGACAAGACACCATCATCAAATTGGGCACGTGCTGTTAGTCAGGAGAAACAACAGGAATTCCTGGTTGAGTTTTCTCTGTGTGGCTCAGCTTCCCATGGCTAAAGTCCCAGTTCCTCACTCACACTGGAAACATTTTTGTACTGTAAAGCAGATAGCACTAACCTCTCTCAGAAGTGGCTGACCTTCTAGCTGTTCTCAAGGGCACATATTTTTTTAAACTATGGACTGTTTGGCTATTGGAGTTGGTAGAGTGAGCAGCCCATCCCCGAAGGTCTTAGAGGATTCTTAGAGATAAACATGTTCAGTCTGACACAAGGAAGAGGCAAACCAGCTGTCAGAGGCAGCTTCTTAGTGAGTTTAAACAGTTCATGGCAATTTATCCTATCAATATGATGCTTCTTACACACAATAACTAAAAGAAGGGGACAACCCAAAGGTACACTGATACGTGAATTAATGTTGAAAAATGGTATATGTGCAACGACTTATTATTCAGATTTTTAAAGGAAGAAAATTACATTTTCCAGTGTTCCACAATACAAATGAAACTTTGGGTCTTATGTTAGTGGCCCAAGCTTGTAATCCTTGCCACTTGGGAAGCTAAAGCAGGGAGATGGCAAGTTCAAGGCCGGCCAGAGCTAGAAAATAGGCTCAAGACTTGCCTGGAATACTTAAGATTCTGTCTCAACCTGAAATATAAAAAGAGGGCTGGGGATATAGAACAGTGGTTGACCCTATACCTAAGGCTCTCAGTTCAGTTTCCCAAAATGAAAACAAACAAGAAAGGAAGAAAGGAAGAAAGGAAGAAAGGAAGGAAGGAAGGAAGGAAGGAAGGAAGGAAGGAAGAAAGAAAGAAAGAAAGAAAGAAAGAAAGAAAGAAAGAAAGAAAGAAAGAAAGCAAAAGTTTGGAAGTTTAGGATGGTTTAGAATAGTGACTGTCAGGGCTGGAGGGAGAGGAAATGGGTAGAGCTCATCTTTCCAAGACGAAGAGACCTCTGGAGACCAACCTTGTACAACGGCTGAGTGTAACCATCACTGAAGTTCACATTAGAAAATGGGTAAGATGGAAAATATGACGCTGTCTGTTTCACCAGCATGAAGAGGTCTCCAAGAGAAAGCTGGAAGCTCTCAGCCTAAATTACTCAAGCCAAGTTACCTGCCAAGCCGCAGCGCTTCAGCAGGGCTTACACTGATGCTTCCCTCTCTTTGAACCACTGTTCTCCTTATTCTAACACAAAGGAAGGAATAACCCAGACTATATAAATGTGGGAAAGCTTAAAAATACTGGAAAGTTATTTTTAAGAAAATAAAATTTTAACAGAATGACCAAGATGCAATTTTTAAATTCTAATCACTATCAGGCTTCTCCTTCACACAATGTCAAGTCACAAGCTTCATTTGACAAACAAGGAGATCAATCAGTTCTTGGCTGAAATTCCATCATGAGGACAATAGTTGAGATCGGAGGGGCTCTTCCCCTCCAATGGGTCTGCACCCTCCAGCTATTTATCTTTAGGAGAGACTTCGGTCTACAATCCTTGGGATTGTGGTGGGTTACACTATTTTAACTTCTTTTTGCATGGTGGCTCTGAGTGGGCACAGTGGGAATAAGGTGTCTTTTCGTCTATCACATGACAATTTTTTCCTGACACTATCAGGCTGCACTTTCAAATGACCAGATCGACGAGTGGTTTTGCAATGGTGAACATTGCCAAAGAAAGGATCTGCTGAACTATGAGTCGAAACACGTGCCAAATTATATGCAAATTTCTATTTTTCATGGGGGCTAAGAGCTTTGGCACTTAATTTTGATTTTTCTTTTAGCACTAAGTATGTAGCACTGGCCAAGTTCTGCATTTTAATCCTTTTAATCATTCAACATAAATCATACTCTCAGCCCCTAAATCATTCGTGTTCCTCTTCTTTGAACTTCCTCCAGCTTCCTAACATCCTTCACTGCATAAAAGAAAGAGTTTTTAGCAAGCCTGTTTCACTTCCAAGAATCTGCTTCATGGTAGAAATAGTGAGGGTTTGGGGTATGCAGTCTGGTCTTTGGAAATTCACAGACACCTGACCCAGAGAGATGATTTTATGTTGCTTTTCTCCCAGGTAGTATGGAGCAGGGATTCATGGTGATTGTTCATAACCCATTCTGCACGGTCTCATTGTATAATTGATTACTTAACATCTATTGTGTGCAGGAGAGGTCTTACTCCCCCACCACAAACACAAACTTCTTGCATTAGAGAACCAACTGGTAGGGAAAAAATGTCTACTGGTCACACTGAGGGAGCAAAGACTCAAGCCCATCACAGCATGTCCTCGAGCCTGGTCTGAGAGATCCTTCAGAGCATCTCAGAGAGACTGAGGGAGGAATTACCAATGTTCCCTGGAAAAAGGGGTGAAAGAGAAGTTGGAGCCGTTTTGACACATAGCTGCTTTTTGCACAATCACTCTTCCTTCCGTCTTCAGGCTCAGCCTCGCCTCTGAGCAGAACACTTCCTCCAGCGGGCAGGAACTCAGTCTTGTGTATCATTCTCCTTTAAAACCCAGACACACGTGCTAAGTGCTTTACAAATGTTTATCGTAAACTGGCACCTTCAGTTTCTCACTTCTCGCTGTGATAAGGATAATTGCTAACTCCTAATTTTATGTAAAATACACCTGTGAGGCCATTATTAAAGCTTTCCTCAACTCCAGTGTATATTTCAAATTGTGCTGTTGCTCTAAGATTACCTTGTAAGGAAACAGAGCCACCACTGACCAAGGTCATTGCGACTAAGCTTCTCTGAAACACAAGTCAGTGTGGTTATACCACCTATGAATTATTATTCAGTCTTTGCTTGAACAACCCTAGGAGTAGAGAGTTCATTTGCTCCCAAAGTAGTCCTTATTACACAGTTGCAATATTCTTTTCCATTAGCTAACATCTTTTATTTTCCTTCAGCCTCCACCACAGGGCTGTTGTCAGAACAGATCAACCTTTCTACTGGGAAATCCTTCAGGTATTTAGAGAAACTGACACTTCTCTCCTTAAGTTGGCCTTCAGTGTATTAAATGTCCCTCTTTTTTTTTCATGCTATAAATGTATAGCAGAAATCTAAGCTTGGGAATCTTACGTGTATTCACCGTGTGAGCTGAAACATGAATAGACAGAGTAGATCAGCCGGGGATCCAATTTCATGAAGGACCAAAGAGCAGACACCATCACTAGCTACTTCAATTAGTCAGCTTTATGCTGCTACAACACAATACCAGAGGCAAACACACATATGAAGAGAAGAGTCTTACCATCTTCTATTTTGCAAGTTTAAGGCCATGACAACCAAACTGTTCAGTGGGGTTGTGGGCCTTCTCTTTGAGTTGTAGCACCTAGCAGCAAAGGAAAATGTTGATAGAAACTTAATCCACTAGACATGTCTCAGAGAAGACTGAAGTCCCACAGTCCCTACCTCTCTAGGATTTCAGTGTCTCTCAGTAGCATCACAACTACTACAGTGAACTTGGAGGGCCACGTGGACCACGCCCAAAGCACCACACCTACTAACCAGCTAGGAGTCCTATTTCAGGAGTCAGATGTCAGCATGAGGAAGGAAGACGGATTGGGGACAATCCCGACCTGTGGGTTCACTTCCTCCGTATGTTCTGATGTTTAGGAAGAAGAGTCACAGGATCAAGGGGGGCATCTTCACAAAAGTGTTTGCTCAGCACTGAAAGAGCAAGGCTACAAAGTATTGGTTGGAAACTGGGCTGATTATCTCAGAGAAGATGGGAGGAGCTGGGGTGAAGTCCACCATGCTATGTAAGAGAAGACACATAAGCTCTACAGCAGGACAGTGCATAGAGAATGAGCCTTTCATCAGAAATCATAGATATTTATATTGTGATTCATAACAGTAGGAAAATTACAGTTATGAAGTAGCAACAAAAATAACTTTATGATTGGGGTTCATCACAACATGAGAAGCTGTATTAAAGGGTCACAGCACTAGGAAGGTCAAGTGATGTGGGAGTGTCATATATCAATCTGTTGCTTTCATTGGTAAATTAATAAAGAAACTGCTTGGCCTGATAGGTTACAACATAGGTGGGTGGAGTAAACAGAACAGAATGCTGGGAGGAAGAGGAAATGCCAGACGCCATGCTGCTCCTCTCCAGGGCAGACGCGATGAAGCAAGCCGCCATGTCAGTCATGCTGAATCTTTCCAGGTAAGACTGGTGCTATACAGATTAATAAATATGGGTTAGGCAAGATAAGTCACCACCTCGTGGTGCTACACACATTAATAGAAATGGGCCAATCAGTGTTTATATGAATACAATTTGTGTGTTGTTATTTTGGGGCATAAGCTGGCCAGGCAGCCGGGAGCTGGGTATCAGGAATGCAGCCCGCAGCTCCTTCTACAGTCGAGAACCACTGACTTAGAACAGGAGATATTAAGAGACAGTAGGAAGATGGCTGCAGAGACACTAAAGAGGCAGCATGTTGCCAAGCCTTCAGGCCCTGAGTTCGATCCTCAGCACATGGAAGGAGAAAGGTAAAGTTCTTACGAATTACCCAAGGATGTTCTGTTATTCTCTCCCCCTATGAAAGAGGCAAAGTGTCCAACAAACAGTAACCCTTGTCCACTGTGCCCATTTTACGATTCCGGTGTTGTGTGGGTGCAGTGTTAAATATGAGTCTTCAATTCAGCCCCATGACTTAAGTGCAATTCTCATCTGCAATTTGTGGGTGAGAAAACTAAGACCCACAGAAACTATGCTGTCCCAAACTGGTATTAGTCAGGAAAGCAGTGCAATACGGCTATTCGCATACAGCTTTGAAGTCTGAATTCTGAAACTGTACAAAATTCTGTATTTTAGTACAGTCTGACTTTCAATGGTAATGCACTTAGATTTCAGTCAAAGAAAAAGTTAACTGCCTGGTCCCATCATGAATGCTTTTAAAATCATGGCGAACTAAAGTGTGTCTGCTGTATCAAAACCAACGTTCACCAAGGAAATAAAGTTAATTTACCTCTGTAGAGATCACCCTTTTACTCTTGGTGTCTATTATTTGTACAGAATACTAGGTCTCATGGTGACATAGCCACACATTGTAACTTGATCCCACTCACCCCTCCCCCTCTGCCTGCCCTTCCCAGTGGTGACTACAGGGTCATCTCTTCATTTGCGAACTGTGGGTAAGTGAGCCTTAGTGGGCCTAGCACTACAGCACTTGGGACTCATGGTCTGCCTAAAGCAGCCTCCTCCAATCAGGCTTCAGGTCAGTGCTGTGAACTCAAATCTCTGGGTGGGAGAATGTAGGAAGTGTGCATGCGTGACAAACATACAAACATTACCCTTTAGCTCCTATGTTCCAGAGTATCCTTAACAGAGAATGTTTCATTCTTGCCCAGAAAAAAAAAAAAGAAAATCCTCTCATGGGAAATTCTGGTACATCTTGCTTTATAAAACCCTTTTATGGGCCATAAAATACCTCATCCCCTTGGAGAAGCCAGCCTCCTGCACCAGAGCAAACTCTGTTGCATTTAACCCAGAAAGTTGAAGAAATTATTTTTCCTAGCTTAAGCACATCTAACTCCTGATTGGATAAATGTATGTAGCAAAACAAAAAATGTTTCAATTGCATGTTCCTCTTTATTTCACCATATCAGAGCAAAGAGTTCTAGACATGTTTGCATTTTACATACCTAAGAATGCTTTACTGCTAATGATCTTTGAAGTTAACAAGGTTTGCAAGAGCTTCTCGGCTTTATTATTACTGTTTATATTAATAGCATTAGTGATCTCTTTTATTCTTCCAAGATTGAGCACTCCTAATTGGCATTCATATAAGCAGAGGCATTAACACCATCATGCAATGTAAGCAGAGCCGGTTCTGGGAGCTCTGTGAGTCTAATATGGAAATGTTTGCTATCTAATGAGGACACAAAATGTTAATCTGCAGAACAAATTGTATTTATAGAAAGACTGATTATCATATGCAAATGTGACACACATTGCTTGCAAAATTTCTACTGCTCCTCGTTGGCCCTCGGCGACCTTTAGGGGAAAATATCACTTGGAAGCTGAGGCTAATGGAGGTCCATGCACTGGGGCTGACTGATTCCATTTTCATTCAGAAGCGAGCTAAGTGGGAATGATGGGTATAGACTTTAAAACACCAGAGCAACCACTACTATGACTGCACCATGAACATGATTTCCTTATTTTTCCCTTTAAGCTTCAGAATTCCTTGCAGCTGTTCTAGATCTGAGAAGTCATAGAACAGCTGAACAGAAGAAAGGAGTACAAGAAGGACAGAGGAAGGGGAAGGAGGTAGACAGGGAAGGAGGGAGGTTGGTAGAGCAGAACTATGGGATGGGGAGAGGATAGGAGATGGTGATTTCAACCCCATGAAAAAAGAGAATAAGACTTTCTCACCACAGATGCACTCTTCCTGGGTGAAGCCTAGCTTGATGTTATTTCCGTAATTATTTTGTTTCCTTTTGGTATCAACTTCTCAGTTCCTTTAGCTCTTTTCTTTCAGATATGTATTTTTCTAGTTTGAAGTCTGGGATTGAATTTCAGCTGGATAGCCTGTAATAAGTCCAAATCCTTCATTGGTCCATGAGGAGAGCAGCGTCCAGAATTCTAAATTACGTAGGTCTCAATTCTAAAGTACGTAGGTCAGTGGCATGCCCAAGATTATAAAGTAAATTGATAAAAGATGGTAAGAGTCAGGTAGTCTCTGTGTGTGCATGCCTGTACATGTGTTGTGTACGTTTGTGTGTGTGCATGTGTATGTGTGTTTATGTGCATGTGTCTTTGAAGTTACCGATGCTTCTACTGTAGCAGTAAAGCTAAGTTTAGATTTATACAGATATATAAGGCTCCTCTTTGTATTGAAGACTCGTCTGGCAGGAGGACCTCAAGCAGCACATAGACACAGAACTCTGCCAACACTCATCCTGTTCTGGGACTCTGACTCAGCAGCCTCCAAATGCTCATAGATCCCCAAAATGACAGGGCAAAGGAAACCTGGCTTCTTGTCTAAATCAATCTACTGAGAGGTACCAACACTCACTCAGATATATTCAATTCTAAAGTATGTATGTTATCAACACATGCCAAAGTGCCCAGAAACATACATGGAAGAAACATCCTGTGTAGACAAGGCTGAGGAATGTTGATAGCTATGTAACAAATTCCTTCAAACTTGGTGGCTTTAAAAAAAACAGTTCATATTTTCCATGGCTCAGGAGTTCTAGCACTATTTAGCCAAGTCTTCCATTCAGGCTCTCATAGGGATGGAGCCATGGTGGTGGCCAAGTTGTGTTCCTCTCTGAGGCCCATAGGCCTCCTCCAAATGCATATACTTGTTGGCAGAACTCAGTCTCCTGTGTTTACAGGACTCAAGTCTTTACTTCCTTGCTGGCTTTTAACCAGGGGTGAGTCTCAGCCCCAGGGGCCACTTACAGTTCTGTTGGGTGTGACTCATTCCGTCTAGTTCCAGGAGGACTGAGCTTTTCATTTGAGCAGTCCCCCCACTTTTTAAGGGATTTTCTTCATTAAGTCAAGACCGCTCAGGATAGTCTCCTTTTGGCTCGCACCAAGTTAATTAAACCAAGGCTTTTGTTGAGTCTTTGAGGAGCTTACCCAGCTTGCTGTGCAATGTCAGGTAAGCAAAGGAGGGAAAAGCCTTCACCCTCACAGCCCCTCTCACACTCGGGGCAGTGGGTACCACACAGGCCCAATGCTGCCTTACAGACTGTGGTTAGCAAAGCTCTCTCAAGATGCAAACCGAAGCAGAAAGACTAGTGTAAGCGAACATCTGAAGAGAGACAAGTTAATCTCACAGTTTCTTTAAAATTACCATTTCTCCAGAGGTCTTTGGGCACAAGGTATCAATTCATCTCTTAAAATCCGATTTAAACTGAACTAGAAGAAAAAGAGAGTAATACAGACAACTGGACAAGAGTAGAAAACACTAAGTCAGCCAATTGTTTCAAAGAATAAATGAAAAATAAAGTAAATGAAGAGCCCTAACAAGACCTGGAGAAGATGGGGCATTTTAAGTTCTCTAGGACAGAAGCATCGGCAGCTTTGACTTTCTCAGAATGTCAGAATTTATTGAGAAATCATGGATTCACAAGCTATGTCATTTTTAGTGACTAAACTTCATCAAGTAATCCCGATTTTGTTGGCTAGCATGGGCATTCCTCAACCCCAGCCTTGATTACTGACTCACGCTCACACACTCTACTTCATGCAGTCATGGACATCTTATAGAACAGTACAAAGGGCCGAGAGCCCTGTGGGAACCAGATACATGACGTTTCACATCAGGTACAGAGCGGTTCCAGATGCAGAACTGTCAAGTGTGAGCCCAGCGGGAGGCAGTTTCATCAGCGAATTCAACATGAGCTGAGTGTCACTGACAGGGGAAATGGTGCATGATCTGGAGGCTCGTGACAAGGGCAGAGATCTTTTGCTGTGACAATCTTCGTATATAAGACTCATAACCTGAGACGACCTGACAGGTCAGAGTACTGTTACATCTCTCTCTCTCTCTCTTTTTTTTTTTTTTTTTTTTGGACCCTGCTTCTTTTATCATTGGTGCTGGTGCTCCATTCTGGCTCAGTCTGATATTTCTTGAGCCTTCATGGGCCTGACTTTTCTTACATGGTTCTGCCATACCCATGTGTTTCTGACTTGATGATCATAGGTGGTGATATTTAACTGCCTGGATTAGTTAACTATTATTGGTCTGTGCCATGTGTGCTATGCTGGACAAATGGCAGTTCTTTACTGACCTAAACGAGATGCATTTGCACTCAAAACAGAGCCTACTGCCATGTTGCAAAACCAAGGGATAAAGTGCAAGGCACAGCCAGAAAGCTGCTGCCCCAAACAGTCTAGATAAGCTGAGGACAGACCACAGCATGAACACTATTGCTCTGTAAAGTACAAAGCGACTCCAAACCGGCCACAGCTTATCTCCATAGGTGCTTATCTGTCTGGGTCTTCAGGTTCTTATTTGAAAATGTGATACTTATTTGTAATATATGAGGCAACATAAAATGTCCCCAACATCTAACAGTACCACATTCTAGGCAAGTGCTGACACTAAGCAGGGCTTTCTCCCTTAAAAAGCTAAGAAAGCGAAGCCTGGGTATGAAAATAGGGTAAACATAGCCCCAGAGTCTACTCCAGGAATCTAAAGCATTGGAAGGAAGCCTATGACACTCTGAGCAGGGAAGGAGAGTGAGGAGTGACCTAGCAGACAACTGGGAAGGTGTCCACACATATTTCAAAGCACAGGAGGGTTCAGACTAAGCAGCCTGTGGTGCAGCTTCTGAGGCTCCAGTCAAACATGGCTTAAGCACGAACACAGCCAGCCAGGCTCCATTCCCTGAAAAGCACGGCATTCTTAGATATAAAGGCTCCAAAACAGGACAATTAGAGAAAGACGGAACATTAGTTTAGGTTGCTACACTTCCTTTTTCTTTTTGAAACAGGGTCCCATTATACAGTCTTAGCAGGCCTGGAGCATGCCATGTCACCCAGGTTGGACTTAGATTTGAGGTTGTCCTCTTGCTTCTTTCCCTTACTCTGGAAAGTGCCACCGTGACTCTGTTTTGCTTTTTGCCACAGCACATTAAGCCTGGATTATGTCCCTTCTGCTCAGTTTATTGGAATTCTCTTATGTATCTTTGTGGGTGACAAGGAACTCTCAGATAAACTAAATAGAACAAATTGAATAAACGAAAGAATCAGTAGGTGAGAAAACAAGAAACAAATTATTAACAAGCTTATTGAGGTTAAAGGGCTCAGATGTATTCATAATTAAAGAATAATCATAATAGTTAATAATCGCATCACAGCTTCCTTTTCCCCACATTATCTTGGATAACATGCAACCCTCAGGCCAGCTCTACTTATGGGTGCATTCTTTCAGGCACAAAGATACCCATGTTCAACTCCAACTCCTTTTGCTACTTGAGAGGCCTTATATAATGATAATGTTTTAAGCCTCATGTTTCTCCACTGCAAATGGTAACTAACCATACTATTTTTGTAGGCAAGAGTAAGAATTTTTAAATAAAGTAAATATGAAATATCAACAGTACTTAGAAGCAGAGACTGTTCCTACTACTGCAGCCAGACTTTCAAGAATCTATTTGATGGCATGGTACTATTGAGAAGGCACATTTAAGGGTACTTAATAAAGCTGGTGCTAGAATTGATAAGAAATAAGAAATTCAACATTCTCCCATGCTCTGGGTGAAAATGGAAGCTAATAAACATTTCTACAGAGATTGTAATAGTCTTTGATACAGAATTTTTCACATTCTTTTATTCCAATAAACAGAGGTACCACTTATCACTGGGAGTGTTTGTCAAGTTACTCACGATAGAGAAAATAAAGCCAAAGAGATTCCTAAAAACAGGAGCGATAAACTAGAAATGTCATCAAACACCCTTCAGTTGTTCTGTAGAACACTATGCAGTCATGTAATTTTAATATACATATATTAAATATAAATATATATTCAAGTTATATGCTATCTCATTCTGTGTGAAAAAAGAAAAAAAAAGAACAGGAAGAGCTAAGTTAGTGGTGTGTTATAGCACAGCACATCCCGTAATCCCATCTTTCTAGACATCATGTAGGTTGATAAAGTTTGAGGCCAGCCTGGACTACCTATAGATACCCTCTCACAAAACTAAGAAAAAAAGTAAGAAGGAGAAAATGGTCAGCTTTCTTCACACATGGGCACAGAGAAGGGGATAGCCTGGAAATGTATTCACCAAACTATTAGGTGTGATATATTAAAACTGTGATGGAATTATAGGTAAGATTTATGGGTTTTATTCATTTTCACTCTTTTGTATTTTTTAATTTAATACTCATATCAATATAGGAAGAAAATTAATATGACACTTAATTAAGTACTTTTAAAAAGCTCTTTCAGAATACAGTCTATGAGCCACGCTTTGCAATTTGCTCTGTAATAGGCACCGATTGAAAGTGTGGCATTGACATTTCACTCAGTCTAGTGATTGGCTTACTGTCCTAGCCTCATCCATACACAGACTCCAGTAGCAGGAACTGGGGAAGATGTTAGAAAGTAAATGATGCCATACCCTTGTCCCACAAAGGGCCATAACAATGGATAAGTTTTCCAAGATTGCTGGCCAGTGTGCAACAAGCCCAGATCCGAAGAAAATTCACTCCATCACAGGTACCAATTCCCTTCTGTTGCCCTGGCTTTCTGGGTTTTGTGCTTTAAGTTGTGAACAAGAGATGTAGATCAGCAAATTCTCAGGCCATTCCTTGATGGTCACAGATGTGGGGTTTATAAATAAGAAGTTCATATTCAATGGCTCCTTTTTCTAGCTGAAATGCTTTACAGAATGATTCTTTTTCTGAACTTCATGTTTCTCCACTGTAAATGGTGATTATAATACTGCTTACTTCTTAGAATATCGTACAGGATTTTGAAATATGAAATATTGTAAATGCTTAGCACAAATCCCTGATTTCTAAATGTTTCAATGAACATGCTAGGATTCCATTTTGTATCTTTGGTCATAGACTCATAGACTGTCTCCCGCGGTAGCCTCTGCTAATGTAGAGCAAGTGGAATGGAGGGTGCCATGCGAACAGGAGCCAGTGTTTTCACATCCAGAGAGCTAAAAGCCTCATCTATCGTCTGTGATGGGGGTGGGGTTACTTTCCGTCTACTGCTTGCCCTCTGCGGAAATCACATTTGCTCTGCCATCGGAGTGGCAAACCACCCAGATTTACAAGAAAGACACATGATTTATTTGCAGAGAACTGTCTGTTCCCCCTGTAAATAAGTAATGAAGCTGCCCTAAGAAATAGCCACTGATTGCTGGCCATGCCCATCTGGAGGATGCTGCTGTCCCTGGGGTGGCTGTTCAAGGATAGGCCCAGGGTGGGGATGCTACTCATCCACAGGCCTTCACCAGGTCTCACTACTGTCTTATGCAGAATCACAGGAGTAGCAGCTGGATGGAGTCGGGCAACAAGACGAAAGCAACATGACACTGGATTAGTGTGAGAAGCGGCTGGAAATCTAGGATGACTTCACTCTGTTAAATGCCCTTGGGTAAACCTCGTAAATCCTCCAGGAAGCAGTAAATAGTCCCAGTGCTATGTGAGCCATATTCCAGATAGAAGACCTCAGAAAAATAAACTTCAGTACCCAGGGTCTCCTTAGTATACGCGAACACATTCACTCAGATTAGAGGGTTAAGCTTTGGCTTCTGAGGAGGCAGCGATGTAAACATAGAGAGAAAACCTCTTTTAAACACCCAACTTTTCTGAGCTGTTTGAATCTGTGCTGTTATCAAAGAAAATCAATGGATTTGACCAGAGACCTTGAGTTTCACAGTCCTTAGCAATCTCCCTAGGAGTTGGCTTCATTTACCTATTGTTCTGAGTACAAAATTCTCGACACAAATGGACTCTTCCAAAGGGAAGCAGCAGTTTGTGTCACAGCTTTGTAACTGACAACCTATGTCAGTCAGTGAGAAGGCAATGTGTCATGGGAAAAGAACCTGCTTATCCCATGGCTTCAGAGAAGTCCAGGGAAAGAAAAGGACAAAAGACAACAATTTTCTTCAACAGCATAACCCCATGACCTTCACCTCTCACCATCTAAAAGTTCATAACCACCCGACAGTGGCACAGGCTAAGGAACAAGGCTATAACATACAAGCCTTTGTGAGACACTTGTCCACACTGTACCACACTGCTGCCAACACCCCAACACAATTAAATTGGTTGGGATAACATATGATTGGCATTTGTAGAGCTACTTTAAAAATGATGACTAAAAAGAACTCATCTCAGCTGGTTAAGTAACTCGTAGGTGTTCCTGCCATTCATTTGTGCCTCTGGGTGTTGCTCAGAGAAGTCTTGGGCTCATTTGCCTTCTGTCATCCAATCCCAGCAGTGAGGGGAAAGAAAACACTGCTGGGTCTTAGCATGTGGGGTGATGACTGCCTGATGACGTCAAGAAGACTCCGCCCTTCAACGTAATTCCACGCACAGTTTAAGGCACTGTTTTCCATTACCATTTCAATCCCATGATGAACTGACAGAAACTGAACACTTTCTGCCTTTCAGGTGGCCCAGAGAAAAGGCAAATTCATCTAGGCAAATTCATCTAGGACAGTCACTCCCTTGGCTCTGCCACTGAAGGCTTTTATAGACTCAGTGATATACAACTCTCCACTCAGCTGCAATAAAGTAAAGATGATCGATTTTCACATACCACGGACTAGAGGAGGAGGGGAAAAGGGGAGCTACCTGAGCAGTGCCCTTGCAGATAGATGCAAAGATCCTTCCTGGCCCTCTCCCTCTCAATTCCATTCTCCCATGTTGTAAAGGTTCTAGACGGTCTCAAGCACAGTCACCTCTCCATGCACGACACGCAGAGGAACCGGGTCTTGGAGTTCATTTCATCATTAAGTGTTCTGATTACATAAAGCAATTAGAGGCTGGCTTCTGTCCTGCAAGCTAAACCTCCGCAATGAAATCCCAAGGAATGGCAAGGAGCCAACACCGCTCAAGAGACTTCTTATTTAACTCGGCCATGTAAGTGCTCAGCAAGCATCATGTTTAAATATGTGTGAAGATTGTTGCTACAAAAGAAATCAGGGAAAAATGTAAAGATGCATACACAGGGCCACACGGATATGTCAAGAGGGAAAACAGCTTCAGGATATCCATAGATTCTGCTCTTAGCAAAAGGCATCTTTCTCTCTGCAGGAAAGCTTGTGAGCAGTTAATAGCCACTTTCCTTGATTGCCTTCGGATCCTGCTGGCTGCCAAGTGCCCCTGTGTGAACACAGGACAGCTAGACTTTGGGGGTTGAAAAGATCCTTAAGCCAGCTTCCTGACAGCTTTCCCTGACTGAATCAGCCATAAGGCTCTCCTATGTTAGACAATAAATTCTCAAGCTCAGGTTACATGAATCAGCCATTTTACTTTTCAATATATTAACATTTTGAGAATTAAGAATCTTGGAATAGCAAGTGATTCTTTCTCTGAAACAGCACAAGGACTTTGAAAGGGGACTATTCTAGAACTATTGTGGGATTGTGGAGAGAGCGAATTATTAAAATAGCCATTCTGAGAAGCTAATGATACCAGGTTGTGCCCTCCAATTAGCCTTATTTTTGCATAGCTTATTTTGCAGGTAAGCACGCGGTGAGACCGGATTCCACATCCTGGGCCAGATTTAAGGCTGAAGGGACTCTGGCATGGTCTCTAATATACAAACCAACCACAAGGAAGCCAAGGACATAACCCAAAGTCAGAGATACAAGTGAAAGGACAGGGGTCAAACCCTTCTCCTTTGACTCCTCCCAGGATACCCCTGGCCAACCTAGTCGCTTACCAGGCCAGAAGCAGAAGCCACAGACAGACTTGTAGCAGACCACTGATCACACCATTTAGTTGTTTACGGCTCATTCCCTTCATTTATCAGAACTTAGGAATACACTTTCATCAAGTTTTAATGTTTGCCACCATACTGTGGGATTGAAAGATTTCTGCACAGCAAACTTGACCATGCCTAACTAAAATAATGATCTTAGAGTAACAATGCGTGATCTTTCTGCACTATGTAACCCAGGCTAGACTCGAACTTGCGATCTCCTCTTGCCAAGACTCATTGCTCTTCCCTTAGAAAAGCTTGCCCATGCTAATTTTTCTTACATACTAGGTACAAAAAACAAAGCAAAACAAAGCAAAAGACAGAGCATTTTGTTTATCTCTTTTTTCTGTCTGTATTTTTGTTTAGGTGGTTTGCTGTTTGGAGACAGGATCTTTGCTGTCCAGTTCTGCCTCATCTGTTAAAACTAGCTATGTCCAGCAGGAACTATGGAATAAACTGTGTAAACCAAGCTGGCCTTAAATCTGTGATAACCGTCTGGCTTCTTCCTTCTGCTCTGGAATGACAGGCGAAACCACACCTAGTCAAATGTAGTTCCAAAATGAATATGAGCAATACACACACACACACACACACACACACACACACACACACACGGGTATTTTATATGAATGAAAATGTTAGTGAAACACATTGTTTTGTATGTCAACTTTAAAAAGTTAACAAAAGATTTAAATTATCTTGTAAAACTACATATTACAGACTAATTTTTTTCTTTAGTAGCATATAGAAGAGGAGAATCAGTAACTCCTTAGCCAAAAACAACACTGCAAACAAATATTCCCAGTTTTATTGAATACATGCTATGTTCCAGGCACATATTATTTTATCTGGAGTTTCTAAGCCTTCCTTCATACTAAGTTGAAAGGCCATTTTATAGGTGAGTTCTGAAATACCACATAGGAAACATTCAGCTAGAATCAGAATTAGGAATTTTAATCAAAATCTGATATTCATTACAACATATCACCTCCCAGCAACTGACCAGGTCTCTGACTCTGAATTTAACTTTTCCTTTCAAATGAGTAAAATAATAAACTTACATTTAAAGATACTATTCAAAAATCAAATTAACATCCACTCTGTGGTCTAAGTGTCACATATCAATTCGTTTACTCTATAGCTTATCATAGCAACCGGGAACTCTGCAGTTTGCAAGATTCTCTCCATTGAGGGTCCACTTGAAATTCAAGGAATTATCATAGAGCTATTTATCTTCATAATACTTTTTAAAATGTGTACTTTCCTTAAGGTCTCCTTAAAGAAAATTATATTTGCATTTAAATATCTATGTTTATAATGTTGGACATGATTATTTATACTCATGCATTCTTGAGGTTATTTACTACTTTCAAACTTTCTTAGGAATGATACCACCAAAGATAGTGTGGGATCTGGGCAGACAATGGCACATATATTTGTGTGTATATCTTAGTCAGTAACCTCAGGAAAATACAGAAGTGTATTTTGGGGACTTAGAGATAGGGAATTAGAATTAAAGATTAAGCTTAAAGCTAGAAATAAATACCTTCTCCAACACCCTTATTTATAAAATAAACTGCTGCTTATCCCAACGGTCACATTTACAAGATCGGCAGCTGTTCTCACTGCAACTCTACTTCCACGAATATGCTAGAAATGGCAGGCACCTTGATCTGGACTGGTGCCCACTGCCCTGTGGGGTGGGCTAACTTGGGATAAAAAAAATTATCTAAGGGTGGGGCCTGTACCTGAAATGTGGCTACACATGCTTCAGATTCCAGACAATTTTTGGATTTTGAAATATTTACATGACTTCAATGGTGGAGTATCTCTAATCAGAAGTCTGAAATGCTCCGAAATTAGAACCTTTTTGAGCAATGTTGGTGCTCCAAACAGATTTAGAGCAATTCACATCCTCAATAGGCTCAAGGATGCTTCATATGTATGCAATCGCTAGCGTAGGCTACAGAGGGGGAAAGGGTGAATGGAGTGGGTAGAGGGACAAGATAGAGATCATAAGGATACACTTCCAGTGACCTACAACCTCCAGGTAGATCCATCTCCTCAAGTTTCCAAGAAAGCAGACACCCAAACCTTCAGTTTATGAGCCTTTGGGTGGCGGGTAATTCATACTGAAACCATGGCACTGTCCCTAAGGAGACAACCTCAAAAGATAACATTTGAAGTTTAGGATCTTGAGCTGGTTTCTGCAGCATGTCTAGACATCACACACACACACACACACACACACACACACAATTAAACACTTAGATGACAACAATAATCAACACTGGCCATCACTGTCTATGAAAACTCTGGCTCCCACCAGACATATGTCCCTTGTGAAAACATTTTGTGAGGAACAGCATCGAATGAATCTCAGGAAACAATGACCACAAACATCAGGTTCTCTCGTTTCCCTGTAGGCTAACTCTGTGGGCATTCCCTAGGTAACTGTCAGGGTCAGAGCTACTGCATATGTTTCTCCAGGGTGAAGCAGCAGCTCCTGTCTGGAGCACACTGTTCTCTTCTACCTGGACAGCACTGCAGGAAGACTGGTAAAAACATGAGAAATCACAGCTGCCATGTTCAGGTGGCCAAGTAATATCCAGCCCATTGTAGTTAGAGACTGCTCTTTCATTTCCCGGCCACCAAGATCCAAATAATCACACAGAAACTATATTAATTACAAAACTGTATGGCCAATGACTCTAGCGTATTCCTAGCTGGCACTTACATCCTAAATTAACCCATTTCTATCAATCTGTGTATCACTATGAGCTGTGGCTTGGTAAGGTTCCTATGGTTCCTGTGTGTCCTTCTCCTTTGGCAGTTACATGGCATCTCCCTGACTCTGCCCACTCTCTCTTTTTATCTCTGTTTAGATTTCCTGCCTGGCTCCACTCTGCTAAACCATTGGCTAAAACAGTTTTATTCGTCAATCAAGAAAGCGGCACATAGAGAAGGACATCCCACATCAGCCCATCAACGTTCACATCACAGCAAGAACACAGACGTCTCTTAGCTGACAATAGAATTTATTCCACACATATCAAAAGATAGGGTAGAGAATGCTTCCTCTTCTGAAAAATCTTGATGAGATTCATCTCTCCCAATATCGCTATGCCCCAGAGCGTAGTTAAATGTTCTTGTAAATTATTCTGCAACTGAAAGAGTAAGCTATGTGTAATCAGCAGAGAGATATAAGGCAGAGTATGCAGAAGAACATAAATTCTACTTCATATAAGGAACTCAGTGATCTAGTTCAGCAGAGCTGGAAATGTCTGAATTACCAATAGCGAGAAGTAGAGACAAAATGAGTGAGTAAATTTCACATAAATGTAGACAAAACTGCAATAAGCTTATTTTCTGGCTAAACAGGGATGGGTATAGAAGAATTTGAGCATAAACAATCTCCAGGATGATTTAATGAGGCTATAAATAAAATTAAAGTAAAATTTAAAAATTCTTGATCTTATGGCTAGGAAAATTTCCTGTTTCTCTTGGAAGATCCTGTCCAGAGTAAAGTTGTATTTCCACGTAGCCAACTCCTGGGCTATTTAGAATCAGGGTCCCAGCCTGGTGAAACTGTACATTAACCAAAGATGTGCTGGAGTTCCAGGAGCCCTGAAGAAGATCAAGCAATGGAAAGTTAGAGCTGCATGTTCACATACCATCTCATCAAAGGAAGGAACTCAAGGGTCTCTCCAAAATGACTATGAGTTTAGGAACAATACTCTTTCACACTGAAAATAATCACAACACAGCTCACATCTCTAAAACAAAAGACTCTATGTATAAAGATTCCACTATCATATTACTAAATCAGATTTCATATTTGTCTAGATTGACCTGTTTTTATTGGTGAAGACCAATTTTGTTCATCAAATGCTTTGTCTAGCCTTGTAACCACTTTTTTTGGTGTTTGTTTATATTGAATATTTATTAGCTTTATGTTTGCTCTAGAAATACTGAGAGGTTACATATCACTGGGGTGTTTCAAAACAGTCATTTGGGAGTGAAGAAACGATTCAGTGGATAAACTGCATATTACTCATGAGGCTCTTAGTTTGAAGTCACAGAACCTTACAAATTCCAGATACGGTAACATGCACTTATATTCTGAGTGTTCTTTAGAGAAAGGGGAGATGGATATTGGAAAGTCCCTAGAAGCTCAAAAGCCATCAGAATCTGTGAATTAAGAATGACTATCAAACCTAACTTCTCTCCCACATTTATCCATTTGTGGTAGTTCATATGGTATGTTTATATAATAATGGACACTCAAGTGAACAAGTTAAATGTTCAGATGCCATTCATTAAGTTATTAGATGAAGACAATAGATAAATAAATTTATTTTCCAATAAATTAAGTGTGCTTCCCTTTCTTTCATGTTCACATACTTTTCTGTTAGGACTTTTGTCTTCCTTGCTCTTTAATTGCTTTCAGTATAAGGAATAATTTTCATATTTTATACATAAAATCTAAAACTAAAAAATCAGTTCAGAAAACAAGGTAGGGTTTTTCAAGCTACCTGTGTCACATTTGAAGTTTTTTTCTTTCTTTCTAAAACCTTTAATTAAATTCATGTAATCTTTGGAATTACTTACTTGGATGTGTTTGTTTAGCTTGTATCTCATCATTAAGAAATGGCTAGAAAGATGGAAGCGCTAATCATATATGCAAGGGTAAAATATAAAGGAAATTTGTTTATACCTTTATGCATCTATTATATAAACACAAACTAGCATATAGCATGTATTCAGAAGGATGTTTAGTATCTGGAACTGAGACAAACAAATGAAAACCCAACATGACATCAGGACTCAAAAGGTACAATTGTGATTTCATTACACTTTGGTTTCTGTTACATATAAAACTTGATGCAGCAATATAGAAAAGGGGTACACATCTCTGCTCCCTACATTCCTCCAGATCCAACTTCACTGGCTTTACCCCAGCTGCAGCATCCCTTCGCCACTGTCCATGTTTCCTGTGGATCCATGCCTAGCCTGCTTCCCTCCATCCACTCATCACTGTGTCTCAAGCCCAAACTCAGGCAGATACCACCAGGTCCACCACGATCTGTACCTGCCAGAGGACCAGGCAGCCTGTCTGTCTGACTATATATCTTCAACTCTTCTCTTTTTTCCCAGAACTAATGCAGGTTTATCTCTAGAAATGCAATAGAACACCAGCTGATTCCTTCCTTCCCCTGCTCCACATCTCCTAGGGATACCACAGAATATTCCCTTATAACCTCCTTCATCCCACTTGTCTCTATAAAACAGCCCCCAATTCAAGCTTATGACCCTACTTAACTGCAAGTAACACTTGCCAAAAAAAAAAAAAAACCCACAAACCCACAAACAAAAAACATAAACAACAAAAAAAAAAGTTTTGCTGCACCTTCTCCACTATCTGTTCCCCTAAAGCAAATCCATCAAATTCCTCCTTAACATACGAAATATCACCATGTGTAGCCTTCCTTCACACTTGATCACTTATTTTCTGGATCTCACAGCCTACTCCCTCCTGAACTCCTCCTCCACTCAGGGCTGCATCCCAGCCTCCAACATCCTCAGGTGATTCATGTGAACATACCAGTCAAACAGGTTATAAAACAGGCAACTGTTAGTAAAACAGGTTGGCTGGAAATCAAGAGAGAAAGCAGAAACTAAAGAACAAAATATACATCCAAAACAACAAAAAATTAAATAAAAACAAATCTAGAAACCAACACCTAAACCTGAAGTCACCCCAAAACCAGAAGCCTAGAATCCAGATTAAGAAAAAAGTCATTAACAACCAGGACAATATAACCTTGGTAAATCCAGTTGGAAAATTTGCAATAGGCTTGAATATTCTTGAGTATTTTAACATAGGTGATGCACAAGATAAAAACTTTAAAGCTACCTATGTGAAGATGATATGGCTCCTTAAAGAGGAAATGAATAATCATTTAAAGAAATCCATAAACATACAAATAAACAATTGAAGAAAATGGATAAAATCCTTTAAAGAAGAAAGGAAAATACAGACAATTAGAGAAATGAATAAATTCCTTAAAGAAAGTCAAGAACAAGCACCAGTTGAAGAAAAAGAATAAAACTGTTCATGACAAAGAATGGAAATAGAAGCAATAAGAACAAAAACTGAGGGAATTTGGAAAATGAAAATTTAAGGAATTAAAACAAGAACTGCAGAAGTTTCACATAATAATAAAAAACACTAAATACACAGAACATAGAAAGAATATTCAAAGATGGAAGGATAAAAGACACAAGTAACATATAAAGGCAGGTCTATAAAAACTCCTCCTGACTTGACTTCTCAAAGGAGAGTCTACAAGTCAGAAGGGACAGAATAAATGTGTTGTAGACTCAAAAAGACCGCCTTGTAACCACTTTGATGGGTAAGAGGATCCTTTAAAATTAAAAGAGACTTTGAAGACTAATGAAATGACTCTGGGTAATATTTCTAGAAAAATCATACATGTCCTGGTTGGCTTTCTTGTCCATTTGACACAAGCTCATTTGAAAAGGGAGAACTTTGATTGAGAAAATGCTCCCACCAGACTGGCCTATGGGCAAGTCTGTGGATCACTGTCACGACTAATGATTGATGTGAGAGGGCCCAGTCCATTGCTGGTGGTAGGTACCACACTCAAGTTGTTGGTCCTGGGTGCTATATGAAAGCAGGCTAGATGAGTCATTTAGGAGCAAGTCAGCAAGCAGCATTCTTCCCTCAATTACTTCCAGGTCACATTCTGACCTGGAAGTGTAAGAGGAAATAAGCCTCAACTTCCTTCCCAAGTTGTTTTGGTTATGGTTTTCTATCATAGCAACAGAATCCTGAGACAGGATGTACCTCTGAACTACTTGAAGAATTTGCTAGAGCAAACTTGACTATCTATCTATCTATCTATCTATCTATCTATCTATCTATCTATCTATCTATCTATCTATCTATCTATCTTTCCATCCATCTATCTATCTTCTGTTTATATGAGATGCCAAGTGTGACTTCTAAAAAGTAACAACATATGCTTTATCAAGGGATACTTAATATTTATAATCTGTCTCATAATACAGAGTCCACAGACCAAGCAAAGAACACATCATTTTCAAGAGTCACAGAATTAACCATGCAAAATGCACATAAGCCAAGAGAAGTGAAAAGGGGGAAATTGCCTGCAAAAGACAAAAGCTTAATTTACTTCCTTATTTCATGTGTGCCTATTGAAAAGTTAGCCTATGCAAAGTACTATATCTATGCTCTGAATTAGAATATATAAACAATTTATGTATACTATATATAGTATCTATATCATGAATTGCCTAAGGATGGTTCCATCAAGAGTGGATATATTTGTGAGGATAACCTGAAATATTCTATCACCTAATAGGTGTGATAGCCAACTTCTCATATGAAATTACACTCCAGGATGGCACAACAGCAAAACCTACCAAGTCGTTTCTGAGACTGAAACCCCATCTTGAAGCAGAGCCCGCCTGTGTATGTGTACATACATAGAATACATGCCAGCGAGATCAGAAGAATGCCAAACATAAAATCCCCTCTCAAGGGCCCACACACTTGGTGGAAATACTCACAATTCACACACATGGGGCTCTAATGCATGCAGAAAATACGAACACTTGTGAGAAAAAAGTCAGTCATTACAGAGAATAAAAGAACCAGGAGAAGTGTCACCCTTAAGGAAGGACACTACTGATGTAGTACCCTGAAAACATAGGAAAAGTGCTTATTTGTTATTCACGGGTTAGCCAAGGGAAATATATACCGGCAATAAAACAGAAGAAACAGAGAGTAAAGTCAGCTTGGAAAGTATTGAAAAAGGCTTTATTTTAACAATTTCATATATGAGCACAAAATTAATGTTTTGGCCCATTTACTAAAACTAATGAAGTTACCAATGCATAACATCTGTATGATAGGATCTTTAAGATAATTACACAAGTGATTAGAGACATTAAAATTTAATAGAATTTCATGGAAGAAAGAGGAAAAATCAGCCCAGCAACGAAAAGAAGTGCGTCAAACGATGGGCCCTTTTGCAAATGTGTGTGCTGATAACAATCACCACAAGAGTATGTGAGAACATTTCAAATGGGAAATTACTGGGGGTCTTATGCATAGCTGACTTGTTCTGCATTTGAAACCTCAAATCTTCCAGCACAATTCATCTGCCAGTTTTCAACCACTTCAGAATATGCAGACTTCAGCACTGGCAGACAAGAACAATTTTGTGTCCAGCCCATATTAGTGGTTGCTGGAAGAAGACCAAAAGTGGGGAGAAGAAGAACCGTTCAGGGTCATGAGTGGGCATTTGTGCTGCTCCCTCGTGAGGTGCCCGTCTTACTACACATTTGCAGGAAGAAATGGGTAAGATTGCACATCAGCCAGCCACAGCACCCAAAGAGAAGATTTAGAAAGTTTGTCCTTGGAAGAAAAGTGAAGTGTTGTTTATTATAAAAAGAAAACTCTGAAGCTAGGTTTTACTGTGTTACTATGCAGTCTGTATCTTCTCTCATGTCAGGGTTTATTTAATGCATGTTTTCTATGCCACTGAATCACTCATAATCTATAACTCTTATAGTTTCTTCTCTTAAGATTTACTCATACTTGAGAGATCTGTCCACTTATTCATATCATTAAATTTGTTTGTTTTTTTCTATCAGTAGCCCAGGCTGGCCTTGAACTCACAGCAATCTTCCTGCCTTGGCCTCTCAAGTCCTGGGCTTACAGACATGAGTCAACACGCCAGGCTTAAATTTTTGTTATTTTTAAATTCTGTTATCATTGGTAAAGATGACTTCCATAATTTTTTCTCTGTCAAGTTTTATTTCTGGCCCTGTATTGAACTCATTCTGTTAACTGCCCCATGAATACTGACAAAGATGGCCCCTTTGTTCATGGCTATGTAAACAAACTTTATTAATGAAATCATACCAATCCTCTGACTTCTTATTTGCTATTTTTCTCTTTTAAGCAAAAGAGATTTAAGGTTAGGCTGAATTTATTCCTTTATTCCTCAACCACTGCATTTCATCAGGTTAACCATGCAGGTTGAGAGTCACCCTACCTGTTTCAAATCTCGCTTCCATACAACCAGCTGTGTCACCTTTGCCAAATTAGTGAACACCTGGAAGCCTTGGAATCTCTATTTATAAAATGAGGAGAATTCCCTAATCGATAAGAAAGCCTTATAGTAAAGGAGATAAAGCAAACAGGGTATCTAAATGGTCATGTGGTATTAGTGGACACCGTTCTCCTTATGGTCCATTCCTTTCTGATACTGTGTGACATCATTAATGTTCTCTTTCCCTTTGCTATAGGCACTGAGCTGGTGAAGTAAGACTGGTCGTCACAAACTGATTCAGTATGCTTTCTCATGATGCAGGGTGGCCCGCTTGTTAGCAATTCCCAAGTATTATTTCTCATACTGAGCTATCAGGCTAAGAGGGGTCCTCTCTCCTGTTGTATAAAACCACCCAGAAAGGATTTTACACCGGATTTCTGCTGTGGCGTTGGTATTTCTGATCTGGTGAAAGGCCTGTTGGACAGCAGCATTTTCAGTACTGTAGACAGTAATGACCTCGGTTTATGGGTGCAAGGCCGGGCTGCAGAAGACAGAAGAGGTCTGAAGATGGCCTCTTTCAGCAGTGAACACTCCTGCATTGGCGGTGCCTATTAAGACAATGAAGGCAGAAGCAATGCCCTACAGTGTGTCACACAGTCTTTGCATCAGACAAAGCTCACAGTCTAGCCAGTGCTAGAAAATAATATCTTGAAAAAAATATTGAGTGAGGTAATCCAGACCCAGAAAGACAAATATAATATGTACTCAATCCTAAGTGGCTTTTAGAAATAAAGCAAAGAAAAACCAGCCTACAGTTCATAACCCCACAGAGCCTGGACAACAAAGAGGACCCTAATGAATCTACATAGGAAGGAGAAAAAAAATCTCCTGAGTAAGTGTGGAGTGTGGGGGTCATGGAGACTGTAGAAGGGGAAGGGGAGGAAGGAAGGGAAGTGGAGAAAAATGTACAGTGCAATAAAAACAATTAAAAATAATAAATTTGGGCATGGTGATACTCAAAAGACTGAGGCAGGATGACTGCTATGAGTTTAGGTCTATCGTGGGTTATACAGTAAATTCCAGGTCATCCTGGACAACAAAGAAAATGCTGGTCATACAAATCTAGTGCACAGAATACAGAATTAGCAATTAACTTCTAAAAATGGTGAGGAGGTTAGAGTCAAAGGAGTCTAGCATTGCTGGTAGGCATGGGAATTACTTGGGAAAGCAGGAGAACATAAAATTTGTTTTCCTTTATTATCTTTTTTTCACATTTTCTAAAATCAGCACATACTACCTCTGGCATAAGAAAATGAATTTGCAATCCCAGCATGGGGATGTTGAAACAGGTGAGTGATATGCCAGACTGTGGGACAGTGAAACCTTGTCATACAGAAAGAAAAAGAGAGGAGGAACAGAAGAAAAGGAGAGGGGATGAGGGGAGGGGTGAGGAGTGACAGGAGGGGACAGAGGGAAGAAAGGAAAACACCTTCATTCGAATTGGGCACTGGGTGATTGTCCTAAGTCTGGCGCATCTCAGCGGAAGTCTTGGTAGATAGGACTGGGGTTGGGCTGATGCCAATCTTTGCAGTTTCTGCTGGGCTTCATTATTGATGCTTCTTCTCTACAACAATGGCTTAAAACGACAAATCCACTTAAGAATTCACAGCCCTTGGCTGTCCTCATTGCCACTTCCCAGCCCTGAACAAGCAGAGTCTCCTGGTGGGAAATCATTCTCTGTTCCTTGACCCTTCACAAACGTGATGTGTTGGGCCACCCCCAGCCTTTTCTGCCTTCCCTACTGACTCCTTTACCTGTCTGTCATCTGTCACCCGCCACCTTCCAGCTACTGGGGACTCAGGCTGCCTCTGAGCACTCAGCTCACTTCTGGCATCCTCCTGGTCTTTGTCACACACCCCTCCAGAAATAAGACCAAAAAAAAAAAAAAAAAAAAATGGAAAAGATGTTCTGCAGTGTGCTTGTGGTCAGAATAAATTTTTTATGTATATTTGCACTAAAGACACTAAATTCTCACTCATTTTTATCTATAATAGAATTACAGAGGTGTAACTTTTTTCTTTTTAAATTTAATTTTAATTCTGATTCACATGCATTAATTCTACTTTGTCTTTTGCAATTTATTTTAGCAGCACATTAAAACATGAAAATTGTAGTTATGAATGGAGAACCATGTAATGTTCAGTACATAAAATAATATTTAAATCAGATTAAAAATCAAACGTCTATTAGTTTCTTACAGTGACCATTGCTAAATACTCATTTGCTCCGTTTTCAGAAGAGCGTTGGCTTTGAATTTATTTTTTGGAAACCAAGATCTGAAGTCCTAGGTACACAGTGTCTGAACACAGTCTATTCACAGGACACAGTCTTAGTTAGGTTTCCTTTGCTGTGCTAGAGCATCAATCCCAAACAACTCGGGGGAAAAAAGGCTTTCCTTCACATTGATGATTACAGTCCATTGCGGAAGGAAGTCAAGGCAGGAACACAAGGCAGAAACCTACAGGCAGGAACTGAAGCAGAGCCATGGAAAAATGCTGATTACTGGCCTACTCCTCACGGGTTGCTTTGCTTGCTTTTATATATTAGCCAGGACTACATACCTGCCCAGGTGTCACACTGCCTCCAGAGGTCTGGGCCCTTTATCAATTAGCATCAAGAAAATGCCCTCAGAGGTTTGCTTACAGGTAATCTGATGAAGGTTTTTCTCAATTGAGTTCCCATTTCACTCTAGCTTGTGACAAGTTGACAAACTAACCAAGACAGACATCCAGTGGGGTCTGTTGGAAACCTACTTGGTATGTCGAGAAATCCCTGATTGATCTTGTCACAGAAGAATTTTGTATTGTGTGAGCAATTCTGTAACAGAAAAGTTTCTGTAAAAAAAAAATCTGTAAAGAAAAATTGTATTTTGCTTATCCCTGATCATGCACAAATTTTGACATCACAATACTGAATAGTACGTTGAAAGGGTTTTTTTCTTAAATTATATCTTAAGGTAGAGTGACTTCTCTTTGAAATATTTTAAGTTTTCATTATGTTTAGAATTTTTTTCCCGAATATAGGTCAGAGTATAAGAAAAAATGGCAAAAAGTTAAGTAAATATCTGTTGAGATCAATATAGACTAGGCAATATGTTACAAGCTGAGACAAATGACATCATATGCAGGATGAATTATTCATAATGTTAGCGACATATATCTCAATCATTAGGAAAGATGACTGGTCCTTTCAGGGAGCTGGTGTGTGTGGAGTAAATCACGATAATGGCCATTGTTAAGTTTTCATTTTTCTGTCACCGGAGATAGTTACATTAAATTGGTATCATGCAAAAGAGTAAGGTCTTTAATTCTCAAAACTTGGGGAAGAGCAGATTTATTAGTTAATTCATAACCTAAACAAGTGGTGCATGGCACAAAACAATCAAGCGGAGAAATATCTCCAAAGCGTGTAATCATTTTTGTATCATTCAGTGCATACTGTGGGGTGCATTAGTATAAGATGATGAGAACTGGGGAAATAGAACCATTAGCATTGTAGCAGCGATTGCCTTGTTAATGATTCAAAGCTCATTTTTCTCATGCAAGCCAGCTTCATGCTGGAGTTTTGCTATGCTAATTCCTTCCTTAAGATAGAGATTCTCTGGAGAGAAAAATGAGTGGCAGCTTAGATGTTTTAGGAAAAGAAAGCTGTTTCTATCAGAAACTGAGGCATTTAGGCTTTAAAAAAATTTTAAAAAACTTTATTTCATGTGCATTCAGATTCTCTTGAATCTGGAGTTACAGACAGATGCAAGCTGCCATGTGGGTGCTGGGAATTGAACCCGGGTCCTCTGAAGGAGCAGTCAGTGCTCTTAACCACTTTTTTTTTTTAACCTGTTGTGCCATTGTGAGGCTGCATTCCTGCCCAGATTCTGTCTACTTCATTCTGCGAATGTGTAGCTTAGCAGCTTTATGTATTGGTTGGGTTTCTATGGTTGTGATAGAACACTGATGAGAAACAGTCAGAGGAGGAAAGGGTTTATCTGGCTTATACATCCTGATCACAGTCAATCACTGAAGTAAGACAAGGCCGGTACTCAAGCAGGGCAGGAATCTAGAGGTAGGAACTGAAGCAGAGACCTTGCAGGAACACTGGTTACTGGTTTGCTCCCCATGGCTTACTCAACTTGCTGTATTATACAACTCGGGACTATTTGTGCAGGAAGGTGGTACTGTCCACAGTGAGCTGGGTCCTCCCACATCAATCATTAGTCAAGAATATACTAGTCACAGAATTTCCCAAAGACCTATGTGATGGAGGCAATTTTCTCAATTAAAGTTCTAGTTCCCAAGGTCACCTGGCTTGTGTGTAGTTGGTAGAAATAAAGCAGCATATATATCTTTATTATTATTTTTCAGTTGACAGACGTATAGGAAAGATTGTTACAAGGGCAACTTAATTTTAATAGAAAACCATCTTTTTTTTCCAACTGTTACCTGGATTACAGTAGGCTCTCGTTTAACATTCTTAAATTCTCATGGTGAGCCAATCTCTCTTTTTTTAAAAAATTTTTTAAAGACTAATTGTTTATTATGTATACAGTGTTCTGACTGTATGTATGCATGCAAGCCAGAAGAGGGCACCAGATCTCATTACAGATAGTTGTGAGCCATCATATGGTTGCTGGGAATTGAACTCAGGACCTTTGGAAGAACAGTCAATGCTCTTAACCTCTGAGTCATCTCTCCAACTCTGCCAATAACTCTTTCAGTCAGGAACTATGTCCTCATTGGCTTATGATCAAAGATGCATCCATTTCTACATGCAGGTAAGTGGTACATTCTACTAGATTGAAAAATAGCAACTATTTGCCTTTCATTTCTATACCTACATAATAGGATTTGCTTTTAGGAAACAATAGATAACATAAAATTATTGAAATAAATAAATCTAGCAAGCTATTTAATATTTGTCTTGCTTTACCAGAGGTAAAAATGTTAATGACTTATATTTAAAAAAAGAAACTTTTGCCCCATCTTCCCTTCCCTCCTTTCCACAACAGTTACAGTATTTCTAACATTCTCCCTAATGATGGAGGAAGGTCTTTGGTTAATTAATAAAGAAACTGCTTGGCCTCATAGGTCAGAACATAGGTGGGTGGTGTAAACAGAACAGAATACTGGGAGGAAGAGGAAGTGAGCTCAAATGCAGGGCAGCTCCTCTCAGAGCCAGACGCGATGCAGCCAGCTGCCAGGTCAGACATGCTGAATCTTTCCCGGTAAGCACACCTAGTGGTGCTACGCAGATTATTAGAAATGGGCTAAATTAATACGTGAGAATTAGCCTAGAAGAGGCTAGATATAATGGGCCAGGCAGTGTTTAAAAGAATACAGTTTGTGTGTTGTTATTTCGGAACATAAGTTAGCCAGGCAGCTGGGAGCAGGGTGGCAGGAATGCAGCCCGCAGCTCCTTCTATACCCTAAAATCAACACTAGGACAAAAGCTAAAGGCAATGAATCTCAGTATGATGCAATTCCTAATAGGAAGAGAAAAATAGGGCCTATGAGATAGCTCAGTGGGTAAAGTGCACACTATACAATCATGAGATTCTGAGTTTGCATCTCCAGTGTCTGCCTAGAAAGCCAGATATGGCTGTGTAAACCTGTGTTCCTTAGCATTTAGAGATGGACACAGCCAACTTGTCAATCAGTGAGCTCCAGGGTCAATGAGGTACTAGAAGGAGAGAAAAGGAGTGACCTAAAATTGATTTCTGGTTCAAGACATGCACACATGGTTGGTCATGTGTAACAACACACAAGCACACACATGCATATACCCAAGAGAAAGGAAATGATCAATAAATTTCTACAATTTCATTATTTCCTAATGAGCACAACTTTCCAGGGCAGGCGAAGCTTGTTCGTTTGTTTATTTTCAGAAGTAAAGTGTTGAGATATCACACTTCCCCTCAAAGACTAAAGACTGAAGTCTTCTTAATGCTAGGTGTTATGATGTGTAGCTACTCTTACAGCTTTCTCTAAAAACTAGGATTTATTTAGTTAATCATGTCATGTTCTGCTTAGACTCAACACTCGCTTCTCTCAAATTACATGACATGCCACCTCAGCTTGAAAAAGTGGAAACACACTGCAAGTTTAGTCTAGTTAGTGGCTAGCTGTGCTTCCATGGTAAAACCGGGTTGATTATGGGTCATTTAGTATTTCTACTCATGGGTAGAGTCCCCATAGAAACCTTGAAACTCAGGATGGCTGTGTCATCCTCCTAAATATCCTGACTGTGCAATCACAGGACAAAAATAGCAATAGCAAGCAGCATGCGCTGATGTTAATCTCGACTCTCTCTGATTCATTTACCGTTTCTACTAGAGCTGCGCCGTCTCCAGAGGAGTCACAGAGTCAAAGCACTCAGGGCAGTGAGTAAGGAAGAGCTTCCTGGCAAAACCAGCAGGGAAGGCAAAGAACCAGGAGGAAGGAAGGAAAGAGGAATGAAGAGGGTGTGATTATGAAGTTGGTCTCATAGGGAAGTCTAGTGTTAATGTGGCTCTGGCCGCCGCGGTTCCATCTTTACTAAAGGAGCCTGGTTCTCGCACTCTGGTTCGAGCCAGTCATTGACTCTTATCCAGCAGTGGCTTGGAATCACATGAACATCAAATGCTGGGGAGGGTACAGTACTCTGGAGGGGTAATAGACACCACTGGCTTTTAGCAGAAAAGGCCCAAACAAGGAATCAGCGTGGGAATATAGACCCAAAGGGAGGGCTCAGGGCAAAATTCTACAGCCTATAACATGCATTGTTAGCCAGGGACCGACTCTGTGGCTGTGTTGTCCCTGACATGGGAAGTTCACGCATAATGAAGCTGTGCTCTCAGAGAAGTCGGTTTATCATCTGGCTGGATCCTGATACCCCCTAGGTGAAGGGAGCCCCAGTTCTCTCTGCTACTCCGGAGATTTCCTTCATTGCTTAGTGACCCCATGATGTTATGTCTCTTTTCATAAACATGATGATTGTCAAGTTGCTCCACCAATAGCTTGACCCTACCTTGCAGAAAGTTTTCTTCACAAAGTTTAGCCAGAAACCAAGCGGTTTCAGCATATTTCCCCATTTTTTCTGCTTTTCTACTTCTGTTCTCTGATTGAGACATAAATAGTTTTATCAGGAGTCCTAACCGCTTGACATAGTTTAAGCGCAAATATAGTGTTAAGTACAGGCAGTGTTCAGCATCAGCCCTGTACAACATAATCACCCTGCGTCGAAACTCAGACACCTGGTACCGTTACCCTCCCTTCCTCAGACAATCTACCCGGATGAACGCTTCTCTCTGTGAGCTGTCGGTCTCAGCCACATCTTACCTTTGCTCTCACTAACCTCAGTAGCTGTTTTCCTTCAACTAACAGTTCTGTGTATTTAAATTTCCCCTCACTTCTAGTTCTGACGATACTATGAGTTTCGGGAGTTAACAAGTCGAGACAATCCACTGTGCTACAGGAGGAAAAGAAGTTGTGTGCGCATGCTCTGTGGGGGAGGAGACCTGGGAAGTCTCCTCCCACCTTGTCACGCCAACCATCCAGACTGCCCACAGTTCAATCCCAGGAGACCAAGGAGTCACCCTGGGCTACCCAGTTATTAAAAGTTTATGAGCACTGAGGACATCTAACGACGATCATGTGTGACAGAGCTGTCGTGTTCCTTCACCAACAGCGAGTCACTTAGCGAGTCACATTTACTTTTCTCAAAACTGCCTTTAAAGAGGAACAGCTACAACACGAAAGTACCCCAAACCTTTCAACTCCTCTAGTAAAATCTTTTGATAGAGCCCAGAATCTAAAATATGAAACAACGCCGTTAGTGAGCTTGCTTAAGCTCTCTCTGCACTGAAGACTTTGGCGGGGGTGGGGGGTGGGGTGGGTATTTTTTGATAATAGGGTAGAAACGGCAAAACAACATCTACCCTCCTCTTAAAGTCCCAACGACAAACCAAGGCACTCTTCCACCAAAGTTCACTAAGAAACCAGTGAGTTCATTAGGCCTACACAAAACATAGGTGCATGGTTACTTACGGGAGTGCGGGAGCTGCTCCACAAAAGTCTGGGTTAGAAAGTCTCTTCCCAGCAGGCAGGATGGCTTCCCACAGCCTCAGGAATGGAGCCCCTCCAACCAACAGCCTTTCCAGATCTGTACATTCCAGCCAGTCTCTAGGACTGGGTGCGGTTAAGGCAGAATTGCCTACAGCTGGTGGCAGGGAGTAGCTGGATGTTGGGGCGAGGACTTCACGACCTCCCACCCGCTGTGAGCGGATGGAAACAGTCAACAAGCCCAGGTGGGATGATCTTTTGCAAGCAGCCACAGCTACACTCCCCAGAGGGACTTTTGTTTTTTTTGTTTTTGTTTTTTGGTCTAGAAGTTAGTCTTGTACAACACCTTTACCCCGTTTGTGGGTTGACATAGGTGTCTGACCATTTTCATTTCGTTGCAGTGAAGCATAAACCCTTGTACCCTTTCGTTGTGTCTCATCACCGGAACACAGCTGTTGGCAAGTTTTGGGTATATTTCTCCTACTGCAAGATACAAGTAAGAAAAGGGAGGACACGGAAAAATATCTAGACATGGACTTCAGGGGCAAGTTAATGATGATAAGCACAGATGTAGGGAAGGACGTTAGCTGATATGTCATTCAGCAATCAATAGTAGTTGTTTTTATATCAAGGCCTATGACTTTCCTGGTCACATGCGTTTTATTAAGTTCTCCATACCAGGTGGTGAATTTTTTTCCCTTTGGGGGCCTTAAATCCAAGGAGAAAATTGGTTCTGCCCATGACCAGTCAGTCACACTACGACTGTATAACTGACAAATCTTGCCTCTGGCTTCCATTGCGAGGCATGTAGGATCCACAGCTGAGAAGGCCTGGTGGGCTTAATTCTCCCTCAGATTATTAATAGTGACTTGTGGCACTATAGCAGCTAACTCACAGGGAGACATTTCAGGGCCAGATTTATTTCTCAAAATCCAACAGCCAAAACATGGAACATCTTTAGCCACAGGGTCTTATCCTTCGGTGCGGAAATGCGACAAGTAATGGTGGCAGTGGCCTTCATGGTTTCAGGCGCCTCTATGGGTTCTGTGGTCAACAACTCCTAGGGAGGTAACCCACGCCTAGTACTGGGCATCTCAACTAGCTGCCATATTGCTTCTCAGAGTGTCTGTTTACAGTTTTTGAGTAGCCTTTTGTGTTTACAAGCACTGGCTAGTTCAGACTCTTCCCTGTCACCTTTGTGAATAGCCCTTGTGCCTTACCCGACCTTTATTTCTATGCTTGGTGTGCGATTTTCCTACCCTCGCTTCCTCGGGCGAACTCACCTGTCTCTTAAATAAGTCTCCAAATGTGCAAAACACTCGAAAGTTAGTGCTATGCTGTCCATATGTATCAACGTATTTATAAAGAGGAAGGGCAGAACAATAATCCAAACTCCTGAGACACCATCCCCAAACAAATAATGGGAGTGTGAAGACACCTTTGGTGATGTACTTTAAACTCACGGTTGCATCTAGTCTCCACAAGCATTGTGAGGTTACAGATGTTCAGAGCTGCTGGCAACCTCGGCCTCCCTTTTCGGGGTGAGTGGGAAGGCTCTCATTCTGAGAGCCCTTCTCCATGGAAGGGTGTGTAGTAGGAATTCCCTACAACTCTTGGTCACCCATTATTTTACTCCTGGGGGGAATAGCTGGTCTGGCCAGCAACACAGAATGTGTTCATCCATACATTGTATCCCTAGGGACTCCAGCTAGGTACAAGTCCAGCCACATCAATGTTCTGAAAATGTGGAAAACCTCTTTGTTTGCCTAGTTCCCTTCATCTCACATGTTCTACTTGCTTTAGTACTTTGAACCATAATTACATACTCCTCCATGTAAGTTAGATTGGTCAAAGCCTCTCCTGTTTGTTATGAGGGGAAAAGCTCTTATTCAGTGCCCAGTTCACCGGCCCATACAGGACTGGGCTTATGGTAAACCTAAGGAAGTGATTCTGCAATGACCGTGAGACTGGTATGGGGTGTTGGTGGCAATGCTGAGTCATATAGTGAAGGCCAGACGGCTGGGGTTGGGAGTACCAGTTTCCAGCCCAATAACAACATGGACTCCTCAGCAGGAATGGTGGGAAAAGGAAGTATCATCTGGATGCTACTGCATCCCACAAGCATCAATTCTTAATGCATCCATGGCCTTCAGGGCTTTTCTCCCGGGGCTTTTGTTGTCGTGCCATGCATTGCTATGAAGGCTTTGGTAACACTCCCATTTCCAAAAGAAAGAGAAGTTTGTTGTGAAGGAAAGGATACCTTTCTCATATTTTGGTTTCAATCTATTAAACAGAACCAGAAGAACTACCTTTGACTCCTATGTTTTAAAAAAAAGACATTTCCTTTCACTTTGTACATCCACGCTCTGCTCTCTATGAAGGACACAGGCAGATATTCATGCCGTCCAGCTGGGAGATGGATCTAGATGACAAGCACCACACCGTACTCAGACTGTTGAGTAAGGACCTCTCCATGGGTCAAACTCTTGTTGCCAGGCAACTTCTTCCTTCAGCATGAGAAAACTCCCCAGAGGACCCTCATTCCATATGCAAACCAGCTCCTGGCAGCTGCTCCTACCAATTTCACAAACATGCCTAGACATGCCTGAATCTTTCTTATTGCTAAATTCAGATCCCCGTTACACTAATTGAAAAGACCAAAGGTAATTCTGTCTACTATTTATTAGCGAGATCCGATGACATATTAGATCCACACAGAAAGAACATTATAATTTTATCATCTGTCTTCATTTAGGGAGCCATTTACCCGACTTTCCTGCAAGGACATCTTTTGCCATTTATCTTGGGTAAAACTAGCATAGGGAAAAAAATCTTGGACAAATTAAATTGTTTTCTTTTCCGGAGCTTTATGATTGTCCTTGTCAACAGCTTCGCCTTAAGAAGCATTGCTGGGCACTGTTTATTAAGGACATTCAAAGTTTCAGGCACTGTGCTAAATGTGAGGGCCGAAGGTGATTGCCGTACAATCCCTAACATCTGGTTCCCAAAGTCCTGAAAGTCAGCCTTAAACTGAAGTATGATGTCGATGTCAGAGCTCGCCTGCCCTGGGGTGCTCCAGATAGTGTGTGCTGACTGGTGTTTGCCAAATAGACACAAACCTAGACATATCTGGGAAGAGGAACCTCAATTGAGAAAATGTGTGACCCCCCCCCCCATATTGACTTGTGGGAAAGCCTGTGGGATATTTTCTTGATTAACTGATGTGGGAGGGCCCTGCCAACTGTGGGTGATGCCACTCCTAGGCAGGTGACCCTTAGTTTTGTAAGAGAACAGGTTGAGGAAACTGCGGGGACCAAGTCAGCAAGCAGAGTTCTTCCATGGCCTCTGCATTAGTTCCTACCCCAACTTCCCTTCTGGAACAACTGTAACCTGGAAAGTGACATAAACCTTTTCCTCCCAAGTTGATTGTACTCAGCCTTCAGCGACCAGCAACAGAAAGCAAATGAAGACACTATGCAAAACAGCGTTTTTTGTTTGTTTGTTTGTTTTGTTTTGTTTAAATTTTGCCTTGCTCTGAAAGACTCCAATTTATAAGTAGTTTTTGATGCTCTGTATGTGGATAGACACATAAACCACATTATCTGTCTGGCACTGTCTTCAAGTCACTGACAGTTATCGTATTCCTGGAAATATAAAGTGTACCACGCTACAGATTTATCAGTATAAATTTGGATGGTAGAGGTACACGGGTGTGTTAAAATTATGTCAGGCCCGAGACACAACTTATTGGACATAGCAGACCAAGGAAACGGTGCAGTGTTTGCATCTGGATCCCACAAGAGAAGGATATCTAGCACTGTGTTGGCCCCACCCAACTGTCATCTCCCCATTCAAGGGTCAAGGACAAACAGGCAGAAAACTCTTGACTATCTTGGATTTCAGCTTAGCTTTGTCCCGTCTGTTGATGTGGGTTACTCAAATTACGGTCTTCCTGCCCTCCTGCTCTCCCATCTGGACATCTGCTCTCCCACCTATCCATCTGCTCATTCATTAGCCTGGACCCATTCCTGACTTTCACCTCTGCGAGTTACCTTCTTCCCTAATCCCGCAGCCAGACTCTATAGCAGCAGCCTTGGGACCTGCCCAGAGACTCTCAGCTGGTTCTTTATTTTCTCTCTGCAGTCTCCTTTGCATTTCAGTCCATTGCCCAGATATTCCTTCTCGGGTGTCTTTGGAGAGGGTAAGAAGGCCTCCTCTCAGGACTCTGCCTCTTTAATCCTTTGTTGTTACTCTGTAATTTGCATATACACTTGTTGAGACATAGCTACCGTGAGACGCACGTGTATCTGAGACTTAATGTCAGTAAATTAAACTGGAATAAAAGAACTCTGTTTTGCCTCATCTAGTGCTCTCAACAAAAGCAAGGCTACCGGGAAAATTGCTGCCAGAGAATCTGTGACAGCTTGTGGGTTTCTTGTGGCTCAATAAATTCTGACAATTTTGGAAAGACATAAATGTGCCTTTTTCTGAAATAGTGTGCTCATGACATATAATAAGATATGTTGGGTGTGGAGGTAGATAATTAAAAAAAAAGAAAAGCAGCAAAGTTTGATGTTACACTAATGTTTATAGACATAGAAGGGATAACAGAGTTCTTTTTGAGACTCAACTTTGAAGTCTATGAGTTTGTGTGTGTGTGTGTGTGTGTGCGCGCGCGCGTGTGTGTAATTCAGGCTTATGCTTCTGTGTGTGCACATGACTATGTGATGTTAGTTCATAGACTACCTTTACACTAACTACACTTTTGGGAGTAGGAGTTCTCTTCTTCTTCTTCTTCTTCTTCTTCTTCTTCTTCTTCTTCTTCTTCTTCTTCTTCTTCTTCTTCTTCTTCTTCTTCTTCTTCTTCTGTTTTTCGAGACAGGGTTTCTCTACAGCTTTGGAGCCTGTCCTGGAACAAGCCTTGTAGACCAGGCTGGCTTTGAACTCACAAAGATCTGCCCGCCTTTAGATCCGCCTCCCAAGTGCTGGGATTAAAGCTGTGAGCCACCACCACCCAGCTCTTACTTTTTTAATGCCTTTTTAATTAAAATGGAATTATATCATTTTCGTCCTGCCCTTTCATCCCTCCAGCCCCACCCAGTATCCTCTCTGCAACCCCTCCCATGCTCTTCTTTGTTAGACATGCTGCATTCTAAGTCTTATCTTTATACTCACAGGGCAGTGCGGCTATCACTCCTTATCCGACGCTTCTCTTCACAGCAGGTGGAGATGATCTTGGGAAAACACATCTGGTCACAGAGCAAAGATCAACAGATTGTGGGGAGCCCAATCGCAAAGGACATCTCCATATCACAGCTCCCACATCTGTGGCTCAGGGCACACCAAGGAAAGATTGTGAGAGGCAGAATACCAAGAAGTCAGCTGTGAAACAGTCTCTTGTAGAACACGGCTGCACAAACAAGATGGGAGCAATGGCGGCATCAGTAAACATGCTAATATAAAAGGGGGTGGGGTGTCCTTGCAAACACCATGGCCAGCAGAGCAATGATCTGTATGAGGTGAGAAGGAAATCCAGTTCAGTATGACTCAGCAGCTGGGGCTGGTTCAAACTTCTCGAGTCTGACACCAGGCAGTTTATTTAGGCAGATTTAAGTACAGTACAACTTGAGAAAAAGGATTAGTTTCCTCGTAATAATTACCTGAATCCCATGTGTAAAGTAAAACTTAAGGCGTGACTACATCAGAAAGCCTTTGCAAAGTTACATGTGGCCTTTTCCATAAGAATGGGTTCTATAGCTTACTGACCTGGGGAGGATCCGATGTGGCTTAGGTCATTGTAGATGTCACCAAGCTACACAGTACATATGGCATCTCCCCAAAGGATGGGTTCTACTGACTGAGAAACAAGGCTCAGGATAAAGGTCTAGGGAAGAAGAGTCTGGAATAAACAGTCTGGGGGATTTGGGTGTGGCCTGGCACTACAGACAGTAAAGATCACCAGGCTATTAATTCCTGGCATTTTAGGTGGAAACAGATATACATATCTTCTGTTGAAGAGACACCCCTATCTGTTTGACATTCCTTGTTTCCCTGGTGCTCATCTGTGAGCATAAGAACCTCATGCATCTACACAGGGCTCTTATTTTTTAAAGCAGGCATGCATGTTGGAATGATCGGAATATTTAGCAACACTTAGCAGCCAACATGTTCTGTGGGGGAAATGTCCATACTGAGGCACCCTAGCCCATCAGTAAGCCAGCCAGTCCCTATGAAGGCTGATTTGAGATACAACCCCTCATTTCCAGGAAGACTCATGGGGCAGATCCCAGCGTGTTTCCTCAAGTGGTGATCTGCAACATTATCGGTGATTTCAGAATTATCAAGATGCCCAAAGAAGGGTTCACTCCTCAATGAACTCTCAAATTTCCAGTTTCCTAAACATCCCAGACATCATCAAAGAATAGGAACAGTACTAAAACATCATAAAAAGAACAGAGGGCGTTGGTAGGATGCTCTCAATAAGTGACTAAGTAGCAAACAAAGGAATTCAGACATGGGATAGGGTGCGAGCATCATGCCTGGCTTAGTCAAATGTCACTCCTATAAAAAGCAGCTTAAGAGAGGATGGTAGGCTGGCTTCAGAATTGTTCTTGCATCTCACGTCAAGAGAAAGAATCTATTACTGTGGAGGGAAATGAATCTCACTTAAAGACGTGATCTTCTGTGATGTCTCTCAGGCCTGAGTCACGATTGGCAAGCATTTGTTTAAGAAAACAAGCAGGTCGGGAGGAATTTACGACTTTGACTTTAGGCAAATCTGGTTTGATTTCCAGGTCTAGGATTTGTAGGCTGATGGACAATCAGCAAAGGGTGCTTAGTACAGTTATAGCTCAGATCTCATCCATAGAACAACTGCTGTTGGCCCTAGTGTTGCTGTGAAGATGAAGTGAGGGAACCTACAGAAATGGCAGCCCAGGAAAACACAACAGGAAACCACCAGCGACAACCTGGATGTGACCCATTAACAGTGTCGGGCTGTTTCCTGTCCTACCTCTTTGCCATCTACAAATGCACAGTTTCTCATTAAGTGTCTCAGAACAGGCACTGGGACTCTTCCAAAGCCAATCTGATGGCATCGCCTCTTACACGACACAGCAATTTAGTCATTAGGACCATCACTCTCCACTTCCTCTTTCCCTCCACCCCCTGCCCTAGTATCCAGCTGTTCTTTCTTGTCACCTGTTTTACAACATTGACTTGTGTAGTTTGATTATTTTAACTCTTTTGGCTCTTTGTGTATGTGTGTGTGGGGGGCACTTCCCAGTTCCCAAACAAATACATGGAATCTTATTCTTAATTATGAATGCTCAGCCTTAGCTTGGACTGTTTCTAGCCAGTTTTTCTTAACTTATCCCACTTACCTTTTGCCTCTGGGTTTTTATTTTTTCCCTATTCTATATACCTTTCTTTACTCCTTACTCTGTGGTTTACTGTGTAGCTGGGTGGCTGGCCTCTGATATCCTCCTCTCCTTCTTCTTTTGCTCCTCCGTCTCCTCTTACCTGATTTTTTTCTACTGTTTATTCTCTGCCTTCCAGTCCTGTCTATCCTTTTTCCTGCCTTGCTATTGGTCATTCAGCTCATTCTTAGACCAATCAGGTGTTTTAGACAGGCAAAGTAACACAGCTTCACAGAGTTAAACAAATACAACATAAAAGAATGCAACACATCTTTGCATCATGAAACAAATATTCCACAGCATAAATGAATGTAAAACATCGTAAATTAATAGTCCACAACAGACCATGTTCTCTCTCTCTTCCTTTCTTCATGTGGGTGGTTCTTCAAAATAATTTTATAAGTCCTGTTTCTAAGCATGTTACCTTCTTTATTAACTTCCTCCAGGACTGACACAATGGCCAAATGACATCACCCCAACACTGAGTTGCAGCTGGCCACACGAGCCTTATATTTTAAACCACTTGCAATGCCCCCTTTGTTTGTGTCCTCCACACCAAGTCAAAAATATCCTGTTATGCCACATCTCTGGGCATATTTCTTGGAAAGGGAATTCCCTGTTCCCTTTTGGGTAAGCAACAATTATTGTCAAACTCAGTTAAACTATACCCTCAGACAATAGCTATATCCTTAGGGCTCTCATTGTTCTTCTGGTGTCAATGTTACCTGCCTTTAAAGTCCCAGGAAAGTTATCAATAGGTCGTTGCCCTGAGTAAATGATAATTTAGATGTGCAGGTATTTGTCTGATGATCATGATCATATCTTTTAAAAGTTATTGCACTCTTAGAGGTAAATAAATGAAGGCCAAGACGCTTAAGACTATGTCAAAGTTCACCTGAAATCTACATGGCAGCATTGACAGGGGGCATAAAATGAAACAGTCCAAGTCTTGGGTTCTTTTCTGTTAAACCAGTCACACTGATACTGTTTATGCATTATTCTTGAATTACCAAATGTTCCCTGTCTTTGGGATTAGATGTGTTCAAATAAGATCCATTTCTCTCTTTGTACCAGTGGGTTCTAGCCCTGAGTGGTGTGTATCATGGATACTCAGTGCATGCTTGTTGAATGATAGCATGTCATGTAACGAATGAGGATTGGTTTGGGAAGGGATGAAGAACAATGAGAGAATTAAATAGCAGGCATCTGAAGGACCATCAGCACGGGGTTGTAACTGTGCATGGCTTCAGAGTGTAACCAGTGTCCATTCTACAACCTGGCAGGTGGCAGATAGTCCTCAACTGACCACATGTCACTGAGCATCGTCTCCTGGACAACCTCGAGCTGTGGCTTCACATTGTATCACTATTGACTGGCTTCACTGGTTGCTTGAGAAGCCATCTATTGTCTAAGTCTCCCTCCTTTCCACATGATGATAGAAAGCTGCTATTATTACCCCACTCAATGGGCTTCTGCTTCATCTTCTGAAGACAGCAAGTGGAATGAAAGCCGAGAATAGCTCTGCTCCCGCAAGGATGCCTTCCTACAAGCCTGAGGAGGGAGGCCAAACATCTTATGTCATCAGCACACTAATTTTGCCATCTTAAAAAACCAAAAATATATAAAACTGTGTTGGCTAGTTTTATGTCTACCTGAAACAATCTAGAGTCACCCGAGGAAAGGGAGTCTCAATTGAGAAAATACCTCCATAAGACCAGGCCGCAAACAAGCCAGTAAGCAGCATTTTTGCCATGGTCTCTGCATCAGCTCCTCCCTCTAGGTTTCTGATTGAGTTCCTGTCCTGACTTCCTCCAATGATGAACTACAGTGTGGAAGTGTAAGCTGAATAAACCCTTTCCTCCACAACTTGTTTTTGGTCATGGCGTTTCATCATAGCAACAGAAACCATAACTCAGACATCACTAATAAGAGTAATTTAGTATTTGTATACATCTAAAATCTTACAAATGATTTACTTACCTGGGCATCAGCTGAAAAAGGAAATGCATCTTGATTTCTGTGCTCGGGCCCCGTTCTGAAGAAGATGCTCCTGCTAAAGACCCTGATACCTTGGGAGTGGGGTTTAGGCAGGAGGCAGACCAGACATGCTGATCAAAGTCTCAGACAACCACATTAACTGCCTCCATAAGGGTTTTCAGGACCCAGTGGCCATGGAATGATTTCAAGGGCAGACAGAAATTTTGCTGACTCCTGTTTTGCAAGCATATTTTGGAAAGCTCTGTTGGGCTAAAAATTCCCAGGGTTGCTTCTCACTCATCTCACACACACCCCTTAAAAATAAGTACGGTTCACTGAATTCTCCACAGGCTGCTGAGTTGGACAGCGCATTTCATATTTGTGCCGCTCTCGCAGTTACCTCGGGGCAAATAGGGGCCTATTCTACAGCCCAGTTATTACTATAGCACATTTAATTAAATTAAGCCATATGGCAGGAGAACACTATACCATAACCTTCATAATCTGCAAAATGTCTCATTATTTGCCAAACATCAATTTCCTCCAAATAGAAACTATAGCACAACCAGGAGACCAAAGCCTAAATTGGAAGGTGTGACTGTTTCCAGAGTTCAGAGGGGTGCTGGGTCTCGAGGGGGACCAAATTGCTGGGCCTGCGACCTAGGAAGTTAGGCATAACGAATGGCCTTAAAGTCTAAATTAGCTCTCGTTAATTGGACGGAGCAAACCATCATCTTCATTTCTGAATTTGCAAAACTGGTTTCTTCTTGGAGAAAAAGAAACATGTGCCCCCACTGGGCCAGTCCAGTCCTCAGGAAGTTTGTTCTCCGATGTTTTAGGGTGGCTGAGTGAAGAAAGTGGGGATGGGTGGGTGGGGGGATGGGGGTTGCGGGGTGTGAATCTGGAGACAAAGGCTGAAATTCTACTCTCTGAAGCCACTGCCTCCACTGCTCACCCTTGAACACAAAATGTGTCACTAGATCAGGATTCCTTTCCCGCTCTCAGTCACAGAACATTTGTCTACATAAAAAGATATGATTGTTTAAATTTTATTTATATATAAATACATACATACAAACATGGTTCAGGCTATCTTTGAACTCTTAATTCCCTTGTCTGGATCCTCAGTCTTCGCTTATACTAGGGTTATAGCCATGCCTGGCTAAGACTTGTTATTAATTGCATACTACTAGATGATAACATAGTATGCTAAAGCTTTTATTCAATAATCCGATCTAATTTGATCTCCTCCATGTGAGAGAGGGAGGCTCCAAACCTAGACCTTGATGGTTTCTGGGCTCCCATTCTTTCCAGCATCTCTTCTTTGCTGAGTGCAGACAGCACCAGGGAAAGTTCCACAATGTGAACCTTTAGAGTGGGGGGTTGACAAAGAAGCCTGGGCAAGAACGAATGGTCGCTACTGGACTTGGGATTTACACCACTAAGAGGCCAGATTCTCTTTCCAGGTTCACATTTTATTGCTTTGGTGATTATGAGCAGCAAAATGGTTCTGTGGTCTTAAGCGAGACTTCAAAGATAAATGTCACAAGCATCTTCGCAATTTGTTTGAACTCTGGTAGAGAGAGGGCAAGACAGGCTTCCTTAGGATATCTCAGGCTTGCTCAGATTTTACAATCCTCGTGTCTGAGCCCCCTAAGCTTAGCAATGACAAGCATGCACCATCAGAGTGGCAGACATTGGTTTAGAAGAAAACAAACCCTTGCCCAGTCATGGAACACAGACAGTATGGTTTAGAGGCGTAAACATTTACAAGGCCCTGGAATGGTCATCGCTCAGAATCTGCTTGAGAATCTGGTGCTTTTTTTGCGAGAGGGGGGGTGTTTGGTTTGTGAATAGGAGCAACGAGGCTTCCCTCTTAGATGCTGGTGCTGCTCTTCCCAGCATCACAGTATTGGCAGCATAGAGACTGATGCGATATCTGATAGGTAGGGAGTTTGAAGAGGTCAGAGGTGTTACTAGATCCACAAGTTATAAAGAAATTACATATAGTAGAGAAAAAATGCTGTCATTTCCAATATGGGTGACCTTAAAATCACCCACGTGAACAGACAGCAGGTTTTACTTTAAAGCAAACAATTTGACAGATTTTCTTTTTAAATCAATAAAGAAAACTAAATACACTTCTGGAAACAGAGTCTTGAATGGTACCATCAGAGTCCTTCCAGTTCCTTGCAACCAGTTATATCATGTCCACCTGTGAACTAGAACCATCCAGAATAGAGATCTCTGGCCACAGATGTTGCAAGGCTGCACTAGGTTATAATTCCCATTTACTTGTATAGCATGTTAACTTCATGTTTTAATGAGCTCAGACATTTGAAACTCTTGTGGGGGGCATGTAGTATGAAAAGGTTTCTGTGCAGCTTTCCAAACTTCGGGTAAGTGTAAATTTAATACTGAATGCTTTACTGGACTGACCTAGTGACCCTTGTCCAGTGAAGAAGTTCTATTTTGAGATCTTAGAAAAACAAGTAGGCAGGGAGAAGGGTGAGTGGAGTTGAAGAATTACTAGAGGGGGTGGGGGAGGGGCAGTGGAGACAAAGCCAGACTGGGCGCAAAAGTTATGTGCGATATGTATGATGCTTATGAGTTTGTTATAAAATATAACGTAGACCAGGAACCCCTATTTTTCAGAAGCTGGCTCTACTTTTTTGGTTTGGGTTGTTTTGTTTGCTTGTTTTCCTACAATTTAGGAAGCTTAATCCAAATTATCTACTTAAAAAAAAAATAACCCATAGGTTACTCTTTTGTTCCTGGCTTTTAAAATGCCGTAAATTATATGGACTCTTCACATAGTCTCAAGTCTGTATAAGTAGCTTCTGTTCCGGGCCACTGAGGCTGACATTATATATCATGCTCTGAACCCTGTGCTAGGCAGTCAACACGCACACTTGGGTCAGTGTCCACGTGCTCAAAGGGTGCTTCGTCTTCTGCAAGGGAATTCCAGGTGATTACAAGCATGAGGTAAAGGTAGAAAACACTGTGGAAAAATGCACAGCGTGATAGGAGGGAGGAAGGAAAAAAACCGCCACCCAGGAAAGGTAGAGTTTCACCATGAGACCATTTCTACAGATGGAGACTTGTTTTACCCACAGGAAATAAGAGACTGCATATCAGGTGGCTACACAGAGAGGGAAATTCTAGCAAAATAAACAGTTTACACAGGGGTGGGTATCGGCTTCTTAAGATGTAGGGATGACTAAATGTGTCCACACTGATATAGTACCAAGCATTAGGCAATACTTAATAAAATATCAGAAGCAACTTCCTCATCAATTCCATCTCAGTGCTAATAAACTAAAGGAAGAAATCTTCCCATGTTTCTCCAATGTAGTTTTCCTCTCTGTAATGCTTGCCAGTCTCCTTCTCGTCAGAGAAGAGGCATTGTGCTCTGAGCTTTCAGCAGATAATGGTATCTTGGTAGAACTAGATAATGTTTCATTTTGCTTCTATTTATTTTTATAATTGATTTTAACTATGGAGTGCAGTTTTCTAATCATAGTACCCATACAAAGTTTTATTTGAAATGACTTTATTTTAGTTAAAATGCAGTCAATCAAAAACAATATGCAAATAATAATACAAGAGGTACATGGCAATAATATGAAGTTGGTATGCCAATGACTGGGGTTTGATAACATCGATGTGGTATACTTCTGGAACAGAAACTCACAAGGTTGGAATGAACAATGATGGTGGGAGACAAGCTAGAGCCATCTCATAGAATCAGACTGTGAGGGGCCTCTTAGGTCAGGCTGAGGCATTTAGCCCATGGGGAACCATGGTTTAGCCAGCAGTCTAGCCTGCTAAGAAGTTCGAGTTAGGAGTCATCACTAGAATGTGAAGGATGGCCCACAAGAGCAGATGAAGCAGGTCAGTCGAGATGCTGGTGGCCCTGTGGCAGAGGATGAGAGCAAGAAATGAAGGACAAAGCAAGGTTATGGAGGAGGAAATGGAACGATCTGACAGTCACTCAGTTGATGTGGAAGGAGACATGTAGAATAGTGTTCTAGTGTGGCTTGGTCTGCGGATGTCAGATGCTTCTACAAGATGGGAGGCTATTTCCCAACAGTAGTTGCTTCTTTGATAATTGATGTGGTTTTAACCTGAGCGAAACCCTGCATCTCCGTTTTAACACATTCACAGGAAGAAAGCGATTGCCTTACTCCTAATTCATGCCCATACATCCAAGCCCTCGAAGAATGAGCTCCCAAATGAGTGTTGGAGCTAGTGTCTTTTCATGTTGTGAGAAGTCTGTGGTCGAGTAACAGAAACGCTGTGCCACCACCAGCCCTAACACTTTCCCAAGGGCCTACCAAAGAAGTCATCTTAGTTCAAGAACATTACTTTAAATTCTCTTTAAATTCAATCATTTCTAGGTTTTTGATCAAGGTATGAAGGTTGTATAGTTTTATGACTTTAGAGTTTTTAATGGATGCACAATATTCACATGTCATTATGAGAGACTGTGGGAGTTTTGATATGTGTGTACGATCAGCATTGATTGTGCAACATAATTAGTTTGTGTTTTGCAATCGGTGAAGGGAGACGCTGGGCAGAATAAAGAGGGGAGGCTGGAGGCTGTGTAGGGATTCCTGTGTGAATGCAACAGGCCTTCTAGCCAGAAGGGAGTGGTTAATGGAGACACAATGTTGCAGGACTCTCTTCCTCATTCTCCCTGGGAGAAATTGCTTAGGACCTATGGGTTTGGGTACCTTATTAGCTACAGATGAATATCCCAAAAGAATTCTCTTCCTAGAAAGGGATACAAAGCTCACTTAAGACTCCACTCTAAGGGATCACAGGAATCTGGATTACCACAGTAGGGAGGATTTCCAGGAGCTTGGCAGGGATCTAGTAACCTACCAAGAGCCTCACTTTAGAATGAAAGTCAGTGATGACCAATGCCTACTCAATTCATGATGTTAATGATCAGAGGCGAAAGTGTCTACCTAAAAGACTGTATTTTTAAAAATGAGGAAATATTCATTCCTTTGCATTGTTTTTGTGATAGACTAGAACTTACAGTTGTTCTCAATAAAACGTGATTCATTTAAAGGGAAGATTATTCATGAACAATTATATCGGACTCCATTGCTATTAACAATGCCTATTTGCAAGCGTGATGGTTAATATCATGAGCCCAAGTCACTTCCTCTTGCAGGATCAAGTTTTAAAAGACTAAAAGACTAAATTCTAATAGCTTAAGTCTATGAATTATCAATTGCATCATATAGATGAGAAAAGATTCTCATTTTATGCATGGAGTAAAGAGTAAGACAAAACTTGAAGAATTATTGGATAGATAATGGGGTGGATATGAGCATCCATAAAGACATGTGATTTTTTTTTTTATTAATCTGAGACTTCCCTAGTTTTATCACCCTGGAGGCCTTGGCTGGGATAATACTTTTTCAAAGAAATAGATTTACATGTGAACATTATGCATAAAATTAAGGCATCTAGAGTTTAGATGGTCTGCAGGGTTAAGTGAGGTTTTTGATTGTCCCATTAGAAATTTACAATGGCGTTTGAAGGTGGCATTATGAAAACAATACAATGAGTTGTGTTTCATTAATTTCCTGTGAACTTATACTGCCACCAGCCATTAAGAGATTAATGGATAGACACGGAATGGCATGGGCCCACAAGGGTCAACTACTCACAATACTCAAAGATCTTAGTTTCTACAACTGCCACTTTAAATGTTATTTGGTGATAATGCTTCTCAACAAATATTTGTTGCTGAAAAAGCATTTTCTTGCTGGCATGGGGTTGGTGAAATGGTTTTTCTGATCAGCTTGTGCAATGCAGTATACTTTATTTGAACTGAGAAACTGAGATCTCCAAACTTAAGAATCTGTAGGAGCGACAAATTTGAATAATCACTATATACTAGACATTTTCTAGTTTCTTACATTGACTCCTGTTTCAACCTCATAGAACCACAGTCTTTACAGCTAAGGAACATGGGAGGAAGAAGCTGCTCAAGTCCACAAAGTTTCAGCATTAGGGCATTGCTCTGATCAAAAAGTCCTCCTTTGGACTAGAATTTGCCTCCTAGCTATCAACATTGTGAATTCACTCCCACGGCTATACTTGGCATTTTCTTAGAAAGCTGAGGTTAGGGAAGATGTATAGAGTTGCTACATTAAGCACATTGGGTTCCAGGGTATCTGCAAACCAAAAGTAGGAAGATTTGTTTCTCAGAAATGAAAGCTGATTGACATATAACTCATATTATGTCAAGAGATTTGGAAATAAAAACTCTCATTTTGAAGGAACTGAGAGAAATAAGGTATCTACAACATCTCTGCGACTCAGAAGACAGACTGCTCTGAGAGTGAGTTTTAACTTTCTGGGCATAAATTTTCACCATTTTTTCTATAATGAAGCAAATAAAAAAGATACAGGATATTTTAAGTCATAAACAGTGTAAAATATTAACATTTAATAATTTGATTCTTTATGAGTAAATTTATACATAAGACATTAATGATATTCAGTTCGTCAGCTTTGCTGGAACATAGGCTGGTGAGAAGCGATATCTTTTCCTCCTTAAATTTTTGTTCAAGTAAGTTCATTTGAAAGAGGACATTTAGAAGATTTTTGGGTTGAACCATCTTTACATTCTCTGTCTCTGATTTTTACTGTAAAAAGCCATCGATCATATTTTACAGCAATGAAACTTTTTTTTGTGGTGAGGCTTTTAAGTTCAACCAGTTAAAAAACAATACTAACCAATAGAGAGGTACAAGAGTTGCAGAATGAGGGTGTCAGAAAGGCCTATAGATATATAAAGAGCATGCACCACCCTATCTAACAACTATTTTCTAGGTTACAAGATACAGCTTCCTAAACCAACATAAAGGTTTTCCCTTCATAAATATGAAGCTCTCAGCTGATAACAGATTAATCTTTTGGAGTAATAGTTTCCATAAATTGTTCTTTAATTGATTATCAGTTTTGAGAGGAGAATTCAGAGAGAGAGAACACAACATGATGCTAAGATAACAGAGACTCCCACTCTTTCCAGTATCTCCACTGTTTAGATTTCAGCCCAGCTTGACTGATCCCCAAATCCTTGACCTTAAGCCCTTTGATGATTCATTAGAGAAGAGAAATTTCTGCAGATTTCTTGGAAAAACAGATGTCTTCCTAGTTTGCAGAACTGGCCTAGATTTGTCACTCAAGAGTCAAACACAACTGGTGAATAATAGTAACTATCTAGACTCTAATTTGAATGGAATTGAGTTTTCATGTTTCTACACAACCTTCCTTCGCAGCCTCTTCTACCTGAAATGGCATGACCACTTAGGTAAACACGTCTATCGTAAGCTACTGATATTGTCATGGACAGCTTTTAGTTTGATCACGAGGTTGGAAAATTTACAGCATAAGCTGAGGAAAGGGTCCCAGACTCTAACTTTAAAATATTCTTTCGTCTTTTGTTTTGATGCCTGGCTTGAAAGCTGAATGACTAGCAGATAAGCAGATTCACTTTGTGGCTTCAGAACATTTGGTCTCCTGGACAACCAGACACTTGGGAATGGTGTTAGTGGTGCTCTTATGAGTGAACAGGAAATGTGTCTATGCATGGAGGTAAACTTGGATGGGAAATCTCAGGTTATGCTCAAACTCCAAAGCAGGCAGATTTATTATACACCCTTTAAATGTTCTCGATCTAACTGAGATAATGAGTAGAATGGTTGAAATATATAAAAATTACACACAAAATAGCTATTTGTTAAAATATGGCTTCATAAGGTTAATCTTAATAAAAAAGCACTATATCCGTTCTACGATGAGTCCTAGAATGTGAGAAATATTTCGTGCATAGGCCCCTCCCTGAGCAGTACTTTGGACATCAGTTTGTTTTATTGATAGAACAAGGAGAGTAAAGTCATTGCTCCTTAGCCTTCTTATAAAATGGTGCACACGATGGGAAGTAAATTTAAAGACATTATAGGGAAGATTAGCATAGATGTTTTTGAGGCTAATGTGGCCATTGAATCATAATAGGTTTTGCTCTCTCTTATGTTTGCATAGGATTGTCACATAAAGTCATTGCCGTTAATGAGTTTCTTGATGTCACTGCAGCACGTATTGACAAGCAGGATCCAGAAAGGTATGCAATGTTTCCCTCTGATGTCCTTGTGAATGGAGGTTTGGTGGCTATGGAATGGAGCATCCTATTGCTTGACTATGTGTCTCCTACAGCAAAAAAATGAAGTGTGAAACAGAGTCGGGAGGGAGGTGACTCAAGGACGGGCAATACAGCAAAATCAACAGAGACAGGATGGTCATGGGGTCCACGAAACACAGTCCTAGGTAGCACAGCTGTCATGGCTAGATGCTAAGTCTGCTCTAACAGACTGCGATGTTTGTCTGCTGAGCAACATGCTCACGTCTCCATAGAGCAGCATTTTTATTGCAGTATGACTTTCTTGGGAAACGAACAAAACTTTAAATAAATCACAATTACTTATTGCTTAGTATTTGAGATAATAAATTCTTTAGTTTATCAGTACCTCATGGCCTTCAAATGTGCGTTCTTCAAATAGTTTCAGTTACATATATATTCTTTCTCCTGAACAATAAATTATTCTTTAAAAATGAAAAAGAAAAAGTACATAATTTTAAAGCAAAGAAAAAAAAACATATATTTTAAACATTTATCTTAAACTTATATGAAAACAATTCTCTATGTTAGATGCTTAAATATAAATAATAAAGGACATTATGTTATTTACAATGTTATACAGTATGAGAGTAAAACCTAACATTAACTCATAGAGACAGTATATGACTTAAGAAAACATCCAAGTACTATACAATATGTATTTACAAAAGAATATATACTAGAAATTGTGATTTGTGGCCATTTCATGTTGTCTGCATTTCTCCATAGTGTGTCACGGATCTTAGTGGACAGAAATTCCTGTAGCTGCTGGAAGGCAGCCAGGACTGAAAGGGAAGGTCAGATCTTCCTTATTCACTGATAGGAGCCATCTACCTTCAATCTCCGGCCAGAAGAGGAATCGATACAGAGAAAGTTACCCTGGATAGACTCCATCTATATGGACAGTCACACAGAAACAAGAAAGAGATGGCATATTGCTGCTCTGGATACATTCTCTTTTAAACAGAGGCCTACTTTGTAGAAAGCTGCAGAAGGCTGTCCACTAGGCATTCTTGAGGGCAGGGGGAGAAACGGAGCAAAAAGCAGGACAGAAAACAAATCTTGAGTAAGTACAAAAGGAATTTGGTGTCTACTATACCTTGCTATATATCTCTCAGTGGTTTTGAGTTCAGGCCCAAGAAATAAACTTTCTGTTCAATTCTGAGTAGCTTGTACTCCCTTAAAATGCAAGGTATCTTCACGCATACTAGGAACACAGGTGTGCATTCTTTGCATTGCTACGGCTCTGCCTGGGTTCATAAACAGGATGGTTGAGAGAGACCTGGCAGTGAAGCATTGTAGAGACATCCCCAGAAACATAAAAGCTAGGGGCTGCCACAGGTAGTCCTGAGAGGCCAAGTGGCTGCTCTCACCAAGGAAGCTTTGCTCTCGTGGGGAAAAGGCTTTCCAACTAATAAGACAAATGTGTTTGCCAGGTAAAGCACAGAAGGAAAAAAAAAGATCATGTATATTTGCAATTTGCAAATTTGTAGAGCTTCTTGTGCTAGTAAAATGCTGCTCCTTGTTTTCATCGGGAGAGTCTATCTTTTTAGAAGGGCCTTTCTCAATACCCTAGTGACCAACCAATTGGGAACTGAATTTCTAAGACCTTTAAAAGAACAATAAAGAAATTTCTTTATCAAATGATAACTGAGTGAAGGCCTTCAAGGTCAACATTAAGTAGAGAGACTATCTTCAAGCCTACTGACTTATCCTCCCTGTGGAGAGTTGACCACATGCAGCACTGGGGAACCAACGCAGGCTTCCCCAGCAGGCATTCCTCCTTATGGGCTAAGAAAGGAAAAAGGACAACACTCTGAGCACAGAGAAGCTGTTGCATGAACAGTGGCAAGAAATATGAGGCATCAAATTCTAAGAGTAACAGACAAGTTTCTCTTCAAAACACGAGGAGTGTAACACATGGACTTGTGGTCAACCTGCAATGTTCTTCTGAGCCCTACTTGTGTATGATTAGTTCCCTTGACTTGTAACAAAGATCTGGTAAAGAAAATAGATTTGGTTCAACTGGGAACAAGGATCAATAATTGTCTTTGACTTTGTCAATCCCCTGTTCAACTATTTCCCATTTTCCCATATGTGACTCTTAGGAACCTACTTAGAAACTCAATGAGCACCAGTCCAGACTGACAGGGAAGTAATATAAAAGGTTCTGAATGATTACTCTCCACCTCCCCACCTTTTCCCCCTGTATTAACATTTGTTCATATGCTAATATCTCTAAGCATTCATGGGCTTTACAATCCTAAGAGAACATACAGAGTTTAAAACAATCCTAGCCCTGCTTTTGAGACAGTATGAGAAAAAAAAAAAACTTCTAGAGGACAAATGGAAGATACAAACTATCTATGGAGAGAGATCATCAATCCACAGGTGGGGGTCGCTTCTCCAAGAAAAGGTGCAATCTTTTCAACACTATTGACATTCCCTAGTGAGGCATCACTGTGGAAAGTTCTTGCTAATCATAAATCACATGCACATTGGCCATTCCTGGCAAAACATATTCATGCATAGTTATGACTTAATCAAGACCATGTTGAACATAAGAGGCACATAATGGGGAGAAAGGAGTGGCCAACCAAACTTTAAGATGTCAACTGGGTCACATAGCGGCTTTCCCCTTGTGACTTCTACACATTCACTCCTTCTAAACACTCTACAAGTGGGGCATTTCCCTGCAATGGCCAAGTCACCGTGATATACCACCGGCACATTGCACTCTACAAGTGGTTTGGACAAGATGGCTGAGTGTACTCTTGGGGCTGAGGCTTCATGATATGATGCACCCCTTCTGGAGCCAAGAAGAGGGTTCAACCAGTCAGTTAAAAAAATATGTCAGAAAGGATTGCACCTTTAGCAGTCATGGTTGGTTGGTTGACAGATGAGCTGCTAGATCATTCCCCCTCCACCCAGAGAGAAAGTGAAACTGAGTCCTTTCCAGTTGCTAGATTATCCTGATAGCAAGCCAGAACCTGCTTTCTAAGCTGGACTTGAAGCTGTTCTTCTTTGTCAAGAACAACAACAACCAAAGCGTTAAAATTAAAGTCAATGGTAGATCCTTTGAGCAAGAGCAAGCTGTCTTCTGATTAATAATATAGTTTGTTTTTAAAAATCACAGTATTACTTTCTTCCTAATATTTAACATTACTTAATGCAGTTTCCTGCTATATGTAATAGTAGCATGCTGTTGGGTCTACTATTATCTCAGAGCCCAGTGAAGCAAACCTTTGGCTGACAGAGTAGAGAGAACTCATTTCATATTCGGAAAGCAAAGACTTCATACAAAATAGAAGAGTATTTGGGCGGATGTGCCATTTCAAGACAGTACCGGTTGGGAGCTACTGGAAGCAAACAGAGGGACAGCTGCTAGCCTTGCAAATCATACATCCAGTCAACATCATAATGCTATGCACAAGAAGCCAGCAGCAACTGAATATGTGGGAGGTTTGGCCGAAATACTGTGAAAAAGCAACCACCGTAACTGTATAAAACTTGCTCTTGACATAACATAACATAAAGGCACCATTGATATCTTTCTCGTTTTTTGAAATACTGTAAAAAATTGCTACATATGGCACATAACACATTTTTACATACATATATTTAATTTATAAAAGTTTTTTTTCCTGTTTTCTATTTGCAGAACTGCTAAAATAAAATAAATTGTTTAATTTAAGGTGAAATACTTTATTATATAAAATAAAGTTTTACAGGTGAATCTATGTGTTTATTTAGGTTTATACAGCGATAGGGTCTTGGTTAGCGATTACACTAGACAGCCTGGCCTGTAATTCTTCCTGCGTGGAGAAGCGGCCTGCTGGGTTAGTCCTGCTATCAGCCAGACGGAAGGCAGGGGCCGCCTCGAGACTGGCTGCCAGGGGGTTCTGTATGCCCAGGAATGGTGTATCTTCACCTATTCTTTCATCTTCTGTTTCACTTTCTGAGTTACTGCTCACAGAACTTGTTGTGTTGTCCATTTCCAACCGATTGGCAATGTGGCCATTGGGCTTGGTTCTTTTGGCCCGCCGGCTGTTGGTGAGTTTCTTAACAGGCTCTTGAACTGGCTCATACTCCTGGGTCGTCTCGTACTCCTCATCCTCCACTATCCTCAGTGGGCTAGGGGGGAGACTGGTACTCTGATGGGCAGGGTTGTGATGAAAGGAGTTGAGTTGCTGGGGGTGATGATCACACTTCTTCTCCCGGAGCCTTGGCGTTGTCACGAGGAGCAGAGGTCTCTCTTCTTCCACAAAGGGGCTGACTGCCATGGAGGGCATGGACACCGTCATGCTGGACACGGGTGGAGACATTTCCGAAGGGGGTGATTTAGGGGAGCTTGGCGTGTGGAAATCTACAGGTGACATACGAGCCGGGGTGGTCATGGCTGATACATACCTGTATGAGCACAGAATACCCCACGTGAGCGTAGTGGAAATAAGAAGCATAGAGCAGGGAGGGGCGGGGGACAGAGTTCATCATGGGCTATAGTCAGAGAACAGTCATCATCGAATACTTAAGTTTTACACTAGAAGTTTGGCACTCTTGGATCCTATCATTATAAAGCCAAGAGTTTCCTTACAAGAATCATGCAAAGATCAGCTAAATCATCCAGCTCATTAAAGCTTCCGAGAGTTTAGTCTCATCATGAATTCAAATAAAAGTACGTGAGCCAAGAAAAGAAGGCTCCCAAGAACCTCTCAGCTTAAAAAGACCAAGGCTTGGGGGACTTAGAAGGGAAAGAAGTATTCTTAAATACTATACCTTCCTAAAGGCCAAGGGGTCTTAGAGAATGAAGCCCAAATGGGGAATGGAAGAGGATCTAAGATGAGTTGCTGACAGCTGGATCTGCATGCATTTGGATCTGTAAGCCTTGTTTCTCCTTAGCTCAGCTATAAGGTTATGTCTTATGAAAAAAAAAGAGCATAGTAACTTAAAGATTTATTCCTGATAACAGCGTAGTACATTTGTGTGCCATTCAGTTGAAATTTCCATGAAATGCTACTAGTTCACATTCAGATTTGCAACTCTCCATTTCAGGGTGCAATACATTCAAGGCAAGGCTGATAGGGACCATAATTTGGTTTCATATTCCCACAGTGGCCAATCTCCCATCTATTGCTCTTCCAAATCCCACCATTGCATCAGCCTTTGGTTTCCTTCTGAGAACACTTGTCAAAGAAACTCCGAAGTGCCTAGCAAGCCTTTGTGTAAACACAACGGTTGGGTATACCAGGGTATCTAATGCCATGTTATGTTTGTGAAGGTCACCATTTCAGTCCAGATACGGTGCTCCTGTTTTGCAGAGCTGTGCCATTCCAAGGCCTGCGCTTTTGGGCTGTGTCTGAGTCATTGTTCTCGGCTTTTGATAACAATGCTACTAGCACACAGCATCACAGTCTAGTTCGATGTGACCTGTGATGACACAGGAGACTGGAGCTCTCTGAACTCCAGCTAATGGAAAAGACTATTAACACTCCCACTTGTCCACGATTCATGGCGATAAATGAGACCCAGCTGTGTTTAAAACTAGAAAAAGTATCTCTGATTTGAAACATTTGAAGCCCAAGTGTGCAGATATTTTTTTGAGGGTACTTAAATTAGACCCTCTGAGAAATGCTTGTCGCAGCTCAGACAACACATACGAGCGATTCATCTTTTTGTCTCCCATGATCTTTCACTTCAAGACAGTTCCACAGTTCTAGGTAGTATCTGGGTGAAGCCTGGATGCCTACTTTAGCAGACAGAACCTCCAAATATAAGACAGGGCAATGAAGAGAACCTTCACCCTACTCCCTGTGCGTGTTCCAAGAAGGCTTAACAGGAACGGAGAGACTTCAATATGCAAAAATATAACTATAGAAGATAAATGCTCTAAGCCAGTTTTAGACCACACTCTTCTACAGATGTGTTATAAAGAGAATACTAACTCTATAAATTATATCATTTCTGATACTGCTTTAGGTAGTTAATAGGTTCTTTGACCTGAAAGTTCCCAATGGGTAGTTCACTGTACTTTAAGGTCCTTAAATGAAACATTCTTTAAAACCATATCCACTCATGTCACTGAAAAATACATATGTATTTGGCATTACAATGACCTTTTAGTCAATGGGAAAAGACCAGTTGTGATAACAAGAAAATAAACCAATTGGACTGGAAAATCAGCAGGTAACAGCTTGCAGATAGGCTAGGCTAAAATGTCAGTTTGCCATGATTTTCTTCTCGCATAGGTGAAAATGGATAAGGAGAACATCCAAGTTCAACATCCCTACTTAGTACCTCTTCCGTTTATTTTTTTCCATTCTTTAGTTTGCCTTTGTTGTTACTTCTCCGACCCAAACTACATCTCCCACCAAAGGAAAGGCAAACATTCTGGAATAAAGGGTAATATTAGAGGTGATATGTGCTTTGGAAATCACCTGTAAAAGCTGCCAGGCTAATCACACAAGACCCTTATTCATCCATCACTTCTTGGAATTTCATGAATGGGACACGATATGGTGTAAACACAAGGTGGTGTTCCCCCATGATCATCAGCAAAGATAATAGCCCTTGACTTGTTCTGAGGCCAGAGGTAGGGCAATTAGCGTATGAGAACATAAGGCCAGATCAGCCATGGAGGGAGAGTATGGACAACTGGACAATTGGAATTAGATGGGGGCACTTAAATGTTACACCTGAAGAAAGTTACACTCTGACAGAGTCTGAATCTAGGGTCAGGTCTGACAACTCCATGTTGACTGTACGGTCCACACCACACTACTCTCACTCTTTAAGAGTCTGCTGCCTTTCAGCCATTGGGATGATGGGAGAAGCTCAGGAGAAAGGAGCTCAGCCAAATAAGAGGATGACTTCACCAACTAGAAGCATCGGGGAACTGATGACACCCCTTATATAAGGATGAATTTCTTTAGGTGAGACCGCAGGTACTCATGGGATTCTCCTACTGAATGAGGTTCTCCTCCACGACAGCTTTGCCCTTCGGTTTTACCTTTCGCTATGAGGAGAGTCTCGGTACGAGTCAGGGGTTTCTCTGGCATGCCTGAGGAAGCTGTTACATTCGCGAGGGCCTCCCAGACCATGAAGACGTCCTCGTGGGCCCCCAGCTGGGCTGCTGTGCCTACTGTTTTCTACTGATGACATCATGATTACAGAGTGGCTTTCCGAAATGATGCTTTCTGTGTGCCCGTTACTCCAGCTGGGTAGGAGGGAAACACAAGAGGCAGTGAGATAGACTGGTTTAATTACATGAAAAAAAAAAAAAGGCAAAGAACAAAAGTGATTCTGATAAATATCAATACACCAGTAGCCCAGAATTGATACCAAGATTTCTTTGTTGTAAAGAGAATCTTGATTCAGACTAGACTTGTAAACACATATTCATTTCTTCATCCATTCCATAAATATCTAGCAAATGCCACCACGTACTAAGTATTATTGCAGTTTCACTGTGCTTGGGTAGCTTGGGCTCAACAAAGGGATTGTTGTGTGCTTAACAGCTGGAATCCTGGTGCTGTGCCCCATAGAGTGGGTGCCGCCAGCACAAGACCACAGGAGCATCAGAGAACTGAGCCGTCAGCTATGTAGGCATTTCCACGGGCACTGCCAGGGCAGTCTAAGCTTTAGAAACAAACGTCTAAGTATCACACAGAATCTAGACGGATTTTTTTCCCCATAGTGGGCCGCAATAGCAGAGTCAAGACATAGCAATTTCTAGACTGAGGAGCAGCAAGCCTGCAAGGTAATAATTACTAAGCCCTTTATTGTTTTTAATGGAAACATTAGGCCTAGACTTAACTTGGTAAGAGCAGTTTAGGCCCACAATCTATGAATGCTCAAACTCAGTACATTTTCCTGCTTCTGTCTCTTTTGCCTTTTCTTATGAATTGAAAATAAAGGGTAAGAAACAAATCATTCTTAGGAAAATTTCTTCCCTCTGAGATTTTTTCCCCCTCATACCTGTGACTAGGAGTCTGGGTGACAGCCGTGGAGTGATGAGCTGTAGAAGTGTAATGGCTGGTGGAAAAGGATGTCTCGGCTTCTCTCTCAACAATATGCTCACTGGAGATGACGTTTTTAGACACGTATTGCTAGAAAAACCAAGAGACACAACTTGAAAATTCATGCAAGTGTAAACACAAATACACTAATCCAGGTACAAATCGGTTCTCATGTGTATACGTCACATAGATCTCAGCTAGCCAGATGGCAAATCCTTTTCCGGCTTCTCTGGCTTTGAGGTTAGATACATGGAGTCAATAAATTCCTTTCCAAATGTTTGCACAAGAAATCTCAACTTCATTTCTCTCATTTCCAACTGATAACAGAAATATCACAAATATTCGCTCAAGTATTATGTTTGTCCACATTTCTCCAGGTCAGAAAGACAGATATATGAGGAAAACAAAAATGTAATATAGTCTGACTTATTTCAGTACATGCCACTAGAAAGAGATGTGAATTTTAATATTTTAGATCTTCCTCTTTGAATTTCATAGGCCTATGCTAGCCCTACTGATATCACTGAAGATGTTAACTTGCTGAGCGATATTTGAGAGACTTATAATATTTTTAAGGTCTGAACAAAATGCATGCCCAGTGCTATATCTCTGGCGAATCTCTTTTATTTTCATCAGCAGAGCGTAGTAGCTGTTACTGCCGGTTAACAGTGATATGCAATGTTGGAAAAGTTTCTTGTAAGTTGTTTTGAGTGCTCTTTGTATTTCTAAAACTCTGAGTGAAATCAGGTAAAGCAGAAGAAAAGGACCAGAAAGAGATATTTAATAAAAGGGGTACTTTAAAGTCTGCTGAGATTGTGTAGTCTGAAGAACCTGATATTCACGTGGGGGATTTCACAGGCTGGCTCTTTCTGTTTATAGAAACACTTTTCCTTCCGGAACTTCCTGGAGACAATTTTCCTAGGGACAACTGCTTATCATGAAGACTGCACCATGAGCTGCTACCACGTTAGTGCCCATTCTACTCTTGCCTTCTGGAGGTACCTTCCACCCAGTGGATCTAATGAAAACACTATCTAGCAATTACTAAGTACTCACTAAGTGTGCTGAGTTAAGTGTTTCAGGCAGATTATTTTAGTAAAGTTGGTATTATTTTTAGCCCTGCTATAATGAAGAAATAAGGTTGAAATGGGGTTATTTGTGCTATAATTGCAATCCAGTCATGGTCCTGTTGCTGTTATATATTATGTTATATATCAACCTATGTCAAATTATATATATTACTATATATATATATTAAATATACAGTTCTACTGTTAGTGAGTGCATTTTTTGACTGTGAAGAGCATTCTAATGAACTCCATCATTGGGAGGGAAACAAAAGTTTCCTATTGGCCCTTGGTTCCAATATTTTCCCAAACTCGTGTTATGAGACTTGGGGGAAGTAACTACCAGCTTGTAGTAACCCCCAGCTCCAGACTTAAGTCTATGACCCATTTTCTCCACCTAAGATATACCTTCTCTTATAGGACAGAAAGCGATATTACAAATTTCAAGCTTTGTCTTTTAAGAAAAGCACTCATTCCAAGGGAGGAATTGGGGACTACAGATTCCAGGGAAGGAATGGGGGATTATATATTCCAGGGGGAGAATGGGGACTACATATTCCAAGGAAAGAATGGGGGACTACACATTCCAGGGGGAGAATGGGGGACTATGCGTTCCAGGGGAGAGTGGGGGATTGCACATTCCAGGGAAGAATGGGGGACTACACATTCCAGGGGAGAATGAGGGACTACAGATTCCTGGGGAAGATTGGGGGTTGGAACTTGAACAACAATTTTTCAGAACTCAGAACATCTGGCAAGAGCTCTGGTCCAGATCTCTTAGTATGGAAGACCTCAATGGGGATATGCAAAGATTCTCACAGAGCAGCCTAGAGTCTAGTCACATTTAGAACTAAGTACATGGCACAATAAAAGCAAAATACCCAAATGATTAGGATGAATTTCACCTGGAGGGCATGACATCACACAGATGGAGCCAGGGAATAAGTAAGTAACCTTCTCCTAGCTTTGCTCCTTAAAGAATACTTAAATTTCCCGCCTTTTCATACCCCAATCTTCCTTTGGAAATCGGAATCAGAAAATCACATGTACCATGAAGGGCACCTCATAGAAATACTTCAAAGCCCTTTGCTTGGTTTGCTATAAACCAGTGGTATAATAGAGTAGCCTTCATTTCTAAATGATTAAAAATAAATATTCCTTAACACCCTGGTTTTATTATTTATTATTTATTTTGTTTTTCCTTCTTTCTATGGCCTCTTTGCAGAACACACCAAGTAGAACCCCGAAGTCTTAATGACACTGTATAAGGGGAAAATGTGCTAATATAATAACTAAATCCATTTTCAAATAGCTTTCATTTTGTTTTCCTGGCAAAACTGTGGGTTTCTGGAACTCATTGTGATAAGTGACAGCAGCTAATGGCCTAAGATTACAAAAAACAACTTCAGTGTGCCTGAATGGCAAGTGAATGCTTGGCTTCCCCAGTGCTCGGTCAACATACATTTACCAGCTGCACGTTCTCTGGTGGTGGGTTCGGATGGTGAGGCCCATTGGCTATGTTCACCATGTTGTTCCGTTCAGACCGAAGGCTCTGCCTAAGCCGATCGTGAAGCTTTTGCCGCTGTTTCCTGGATAGGACAAAAAGGAGCACGTTTGTTCCTATTACATTGTATTTCTGTTTGTTTCACTACAGCCAAATCTTTAGTCTACTAACACTAATGAGCAGTTTGAGGCAGTTGGTGGTGATAAAGGGGAAAGAAAAGTATTCATCACTCTATCTCAGAATGAGCAATATCTCACATCCTTAGAAAGCTGGTTTTAATAGTGAGATGGAATTCTCATAGAAATGTTATACATAGCTACTGTACTGAGGGAGAATAAAAAAGGAGAAAAACATATGTGTTGATATTTGGCTAAATTCTCAATATTCTTGGTACATCTTTATTTACATTATATATTGGTCTTACATATTTTTAACTATGGAATTGATAAGACTGGTTTCATTCATAAATTTTTCTGTGATTTATTAAGAAAATTAACTTTGCCTTCTTTTTTATTTGTACATTTTACACAGTGAGTGTGTGTGCGCACATCTCCCACATGTAAGTGGAATCCTGGGTGTATTTTTGGCACTATATTTTGGTACAATTGTAACAAGACTTTAAAAGCATTTGCAATGCTTTTTGTAGAAGAGGTGGTAAACATTCAAATTTGAATCTAATAATACTTATGATGCCAATTCCATAAGAGCTTATATTTATCAGTCAGTTCTCACAGCATTTTAACCATAGGATACTGTGTAAACACAATTCATGCTATAGCTTCTGTGGCTAAAATGCATGTGACCTCTGTTCTGTAACACAACATTCGGAACAAGACATTACTATGACTAGTTTGGGCCAGAAAATATTATGTCATCAAGCAAAACAGAAGCCACACTCTAACTGAGCATTGCATTGGACTTGAAGACATCCTCAGCGGAGAGAACAGTTCAAGGATCTCACTGCTAGGCCAATGCGTGCTAACAGGGGCACCTGTAGAAGGCATAGTGACTACATTATTGTCAAGGTTTTCTCTTTAACTTTCCTTCCAAGCAAATTTAGCTTGCTTATCTTTCCACAAAAACTTCTATATACACTGCCCATTTATAGAGCATTTATGTCAGAAAATCATAGAATTAAAACATACTCATTTTAACTCTCAACACCGCTCCCCAAAAGAAACCAACAACAAAAAACTCCCATACACCTGTATCTTGAATACTATGAAATACTTCCTTTGTTAAGTTTATGGACTTATCCTTATGAATCGGATTGGACTTATCCACAATCTTTAGCATTTATGTTCTCAGTAGGTTGTGCCTGTGTGGAACTCTGACCCATAAGCCTGTTCCTCTAAGCCTTTGTCCACTCATAGAGCCCTGATGACTGAGAAATTTGCTTAGTTGCACACAAACAGGCAAAGGTGCACGGGTGGGGAGCATAAGGATGTTAAGTCCCTGTGCTCCTTTGCTCCCCAAGCCTTGAGCATGGGCCCTGGGACTGCAGAGCCCCTGCCTGCCTAACCTACTTCAACACCAAGGGGAGTGGATGAGCCGAGGGGAAGGTTTACTTGGTTTTGCAGTAGGCCACCACACACATGATGCCGACCACCAGCAGGGCGATACAGATGCCGGTGATTGTCAACACTCTCTTCTGGTAGAGTTCCTCCGCTTCTGGAAAGGGGTGAGAGCACATGTCACCAAGGTCACTTACCATCGCCAGGATTTACGACAACTGAATAGTTGGCATGCTTAATGACATTACCCATGTCCCCCAGACAATGAACATTGATAATTCTTTAGGTTTATATACATGTCTAAGGGACAACGTATTCTATGCTGTACTCTGAGAATAAATAATAAGCTAGCTAGGGCCATTGAAAGTAAAAATGTTATATTTTATGATTTGTCTAATTTCAAGATATAATTATATATATGTGATATTAAACTGGAAAATCATAGACATTAATTACAAAAGAATTTATTAAACTTTATCAATGTTATTATTTTTATTAAATATCTTACAAAACATCTCTTGCAAAGACAACAGGAATCAATATTAATAAAGAGAGCTAAGACGGGCATCAGGGAGATGGTCCGTTTTTCCTTCCTCTATTGACCACCCTCCATGCCAATCCTCCTTCCACTTCCCTCATGTTTTAGGTCATCATTTCATATCCAGTGGTCTTTACAGAGAGACATTTCTACAGTGAACAAAATTTAATTCCAAGGTATTTGCAAACATGAACTTGGCTTGTAGTTAGTAAGTTAAGGCAACAGTCCCATGTAGAGTAAATGAAGCAGAAAAAACAGTACACCATGGGGGTTCTGGACTCGGGCCAGATAAAACCCAACCTGATGGGTAGGGCACTCTTGGGCCACAGGAAAGGTTTGCTCTCTGGAGGAAAATGGTTATAAATTTCTTAGCTGAAGTTAGAAACCCAATTTGGATTCAGAAGTCCATCATTAACACAAATGATGTGTACTTTGGACTAGATTGCACAACCCCACATCAGACAACTTGACCATTCTAAGGAAACGTGGTGCTCTCAAGAGCTCTGAACTCAAGGCACCATTCTACTCCAGATGCAGTCAGTCTGTAATTTGTTGAAACTTTTCTAGGTGAAAATCAGGACCTTTGGAGGATGACTTGGTTTTGTACAAAGGTGAGTCAGGGTGTTAGCAAAATTTGTAGACTTACTGGCCGCTTAACAGCCAAGCTTCCAATAATCTAATTATTTTTATTGGAAGATCTTGACACATTCACCCAGCACACATTACAAATGGTTTGTCTGCCATTAAAATTAATAAGCTGGGCCAGAACTGGAGAACATGGCACAAATAGAATGGTCTTATCTGGGTATCAACAAGAAAGGCACAAAGATTATTTCCATCATAGTTTTTTTTTTTTTTTTTTTTTTTTCCCAGCCTCAGAAGCTATACCTTTCTCTGCATTGAGAAAGGGCAGGCTACAGGAAGTTTTCTTTAAAAATGAATAAGTGAATTTAAATTTCTATCCAATTAGTGGATCTTATCATAAAAGAAAACGTTTCCTACAAGCCGAGTCCATGATAATCAAGTCCCAGTTAACAGGTCAAGAACATTGTCAAATCAAATTAATAGAGTTCTGATTATTAAGAGGAGAACTGAAGTCAGTGAGTAAAAGACGACAATACTGAAGAGATTATACAAAAACAAACAGAAAGGGTTGGAGGTGGAGAGGAAAAACAAATCAAGAGGACAGACAGACGGAAAGAATGACAGAGAGCAAGAAAGTCCAGTATAAGGGAAAAACAAGGTTAAAAGTTAGGGAGCCATCTGGAGTCCCTGGCACAGCATGCCTGATATTAAGGGAGAAAAAATAAAGAAATGAAGACCAGACAGAGGAGATGCTTAGGGGGAGGGGGAGGAAAAGGTGGGTACAAAGTGGGAAGGGGTGTCCCATACAGCATAACTTCTAAACTGGGCTGGCCGTGACATGGAAGCCATGATTAAAAAGCGAAGCAGTTGGTGCATTGCGGTGCCAAAGTATGCAGGAGACATACAGGTGGTGTCGTGACGCTAACGTGTTGGTGTGTGCACTGCAGGGGTCTAGCAATGACATGACGGGAGGGCTTATGTGCTAACTCTCCCTATCTGTTACCCCCAGACAAAGGCGGGGGATTGGCTTTTATGAGGTGTTCTCTGGAGCCTCCCTCCCTGGCATCCACAGTTTTTAGAGTGTCTGTCTAAGAAGCATAACCTCATTCCACTGCTCTTCCTTCACACAGCATAAGCTTGTTAGGAAATGGAGCACTAATGTTGGCATCAAGAAATGGTAAGCCCTACATCCCATGCTTTGTCTAATGTACTTTTTTTTTTTTTTTTTTTTTTTTTTTAAGCTGGTGAGCTTTGGCAAGGGTACAGAGGTAGGACACTTGCCTGGAATATGGGAGATCCTGGGTTTGCTTTCACAAGCGGATGAGGGGAGAAGGAAGGCTAAAAACCAAGACTTTGGTTGCTGCTTTTCAATGACTCCCTATACTTTGAAACAGCTAAGAAATGGTTTCTGCAAACTTCAAAAATATGGGAGCATACAGAAGGACTAAAATGAGCATTGGGGGCATCATGGGTTGCCCCCCAAAACTCTCAGGGATCCCTACAACAAGTTCTCTTTCAGTTGTTGTTGACTAGGAAAGAACAGACTGAGTTGGGTATGGGACCGGCTAGCATCTGGCCATTGGCCTATTCTTATGGCTCGTCAGTAAAATAATTATTTCAGGGACTAAAGTGTTCAGTAAAGGACAATAGGGCTAAAGGGAGTTAACTAAAAGCAGGAAACACAAACAGGATTAAGTCCTGTGCTCACATCAGTACTGACTACAAGAAAAATTTCTCACCTAAACTTTGATTTTTTTTCATGATTTTGTCACATCAGATTATCTCCACAATATGAATGTTAAAAGAAAAAAAAAAACAGTCTTTGACAAACAGCATGTTCCCTTAGCCTATTGCTCTTCTCATGTATTTATTTTTTTATTTTTATTTTTTGCTTGGCAGTATCCACAGGGCAAGAACAAATCAGAGCTAGTACTAAAAATCAGTCCAAAGGTCTGGCCTGTCTCCATGAGTGGATGTGCTCCAAGTCTCTCCGGTTTGGCTGTATGGACTGGACTGCAGTGACTCACAGCGAGACATTTTCATTCTGCTGCATCCAGGAGAAAAGACAGAGTCGCATGCTCTTGCTCTCTTGTTTTGCAATGACCCTTAAGGTCAGGTGTTATTTCAGGATATAACGACTGGTCTCCCCTCTACAAAGTCTGAGAGGTGTGGATGGCAGCACGCTGCCCTTTTGAAATAGGACAGTTGAGGGAGCACTTACACAGCATAACTATTAGACTCCACTATCTAGAAATAGAAATAGTAGATTCTATGGCCAGGCCAAAAAGCTCCTCTGAGTAGGGAAGTTCTACTATTGAAAAAGGTAATTCTGAGGGTTTGGCCATTGGCTTCCCATAGTGCTATGAGATTTCTGGCACAGGGAGTCTTCCTTTGAGGAAGACAGAACCCTCAAGAGTGATGTGTAGATCCTCTTTGTGTTTCCAAAACTTAGGAGGTTTTTGTTTTTCTTTTTAATGCCAAAAAGCCCATTCATTTAAATTTGGGCTTTTTTTTTTCAACCTACAAGATGAATAGCTATCTTCTTTTTATTTTCTCCTCTCCCTGTCCCTGCCTCTCACTGTCTCATGCATCACCAATGATGTTTCTGAGTGGATGATATCGTCAGCCAAAAGGAGACGACAGCCTCGGGATGTACCAAGGGTGAGCCACAAAGGGAGTGGACAGTTTGCTCATCTTATGATGCTTTCGACCAAAGACCCAGTTGGGTTCTTTCAGACTGCTCTCACAAAGAGACTGGACCCTTTACCCATTTTTTTTTTTTTTTGGATGATGGGTCTTATGGACTATGCCTACATTTTATCTGCCATTGGGAGCTTTGTTGTTCTGATATTTACGGGTAAGCTTTTCTACGTGATGACTCCTCTCAGTAATCTTAGTGTTTCCAATTTAATTCTATCAGCCCTGGAATGTCCACCTAAAAGAACATCCTTTGTTTTCTATATAAGCAAATGAAGTTGACTAGAGTCGTCCTTGAGTATCTCCAAGAAATCTGAGTGCTTCAGTGCATAGAATACTACCTCAGTGTAAGACACTTAAATTCTATGATATTGAATAGAAGAATTTTATGTTATATGTAAACCCCCATCGGGCTATCTTTTAAGTGGATGTACTTAATTTTTTGCCCTCTGACCTTTGGTTTGATTTCTCCTGTAGCCTATGCACCACTCCAACTTACCCCAGCTTTTAAGTACCAGCATGGTCCAATCAATGGGTCACACAATGTGGGGTCTATGATAAGGTGCAGCAGGAGGGACCTCTAGTCTAAGTGAAGGGAGGCTTGGAAATTTAAATCCTGCTGCACCCCAATAACATTTCCATAAACTAATCGTAGATGGAAAGCAGAGAAACCAGTGTTATAGCTGTATGATCCCTTCTAAAGAAAAAGGAAATTAGTTAGGAACTGAAAAGCAAGAAGAGGAAGGGCAAAAGACTTCAGCTCAGAAGCTCTACATTCTGCAGGCTAAAAGGAATGATGATTGGTCCATACCCATAAATTCAATCCCAAGATGCTCTGCCAATGCAGAAAGTTGACAAAAAAAAAAAAAAAAAAGAAAAAAGAAAGGAGAAAAGTTTCAGAAAAGAGCAATACACCGCACTCCAAAACAAACACGACTATGACAGCTCCGTGCGTGCACACTGAACAGGACAGGCGGTGAGAGTTACGGAAGCATGCTCAGGCACACGCGGCCCCACCGGCGACGGGGGAGAGCACAGGGTCTTTAGTAACCTTCCAAAGCTTCTACCGAGGGAGGTTAGGGGCTGAACCATGCTTGACTCGTCATTCGAGAACAGACGTATTTTATAAAAGCATTTGCAGTAAGTTGATTTGTTTTTAGAAGATGTTCTAAGGAGTTTTTTGGTTTTGTTTTTTGTTTTTTTTTTTGAACTAAATGCATCCAGTGGCAGAGACAAGAGTACATGTCAAGAAGAGAATAATTTGATTTGAAATTTGTATCACACTGGATTTGCTTTTCCTTGCTGGTGGGTAGTAATACTTTAGTATTACTTTTTAAAGTTGTACCTCGGTCACTTAACTTTCCAGTTCCTTCACTACATACACCAGCCATTTCATTCTAGGAAAGCAACAAAAGCTTCTACCCAGAAACATGACCAAGGGAAGCCAGGTTATTGGTGACTGTTTTCAGTTTTTCATATAATTTCTGTGTAGGATTGGGCAACTTGAAACCTCGCCTTTTTCAAGTTGAAAAGAAAAAGACTTTTTCCCCTAGGTGTGTTATATGGAGATTCAGTTTCTGGGGTCTTTACTGCTTTTTGAAGCTATTAGAGGCAATTAGGTCAGCACCCCACAATGCTGAGCTCCGGTGGGCACAGGTGCCAAGAGAAGCACAGCACCACCCAGGCAAGTGTGTGCCAATGCCTAGCATTTCCACAGCTCTGTACAAAGCCTGTGCAAACAAAAATGGGCAATGACAGGAGGAGAACAAGGCAAAGAGAAAAAAAAATATCAGGAAGGATACTTTGCCTTCTTACAACCAAAGTTGACAGTCAAGTTTCATCAAGCATGTAGGCCTTCTCTCTCGGTGAGCACCATGTGATTGGGTGAAAGGTGAGTGGGAGGCAGGGATCAGAAGCAGACGTCTGTAGTCCCTTCTCTCAGTGGATTAGGGAGAAATCGGGGACACTCCACTAATAGAATGAAGCAGCTCTCTTGCAGTATAAGCTGCAGGGATATGGCTTTTACAAAACCATCAGTCAGGGCACGGAGAGAACAGCCCTTAAAGACACAAGACAAGTGGAAGGGTCGATCGTGGTTCTGATCCTGTCTCTCCCACTCACCTGTTTAGTAACTTTGGTCAGGTTTATTGCTTACTGAACAAATTCATGGTAACACATGCTCACTGCTGAGCCTATGGAACGAATCATGGTCTGCAAGAGCAGAGGGCTCAGGATTCTGGGAAAAAGACACGTCTAGAGATGCATCATGGGACAAACAGTGCAGCACATTCATGGTTACTCTGAGTAATTTTATGCAGGGAAACACTGACTACTCCTAGGATCTATCAGAAAAAGAAAATAGATGAAGATTTTGCAGCCACTTCAAGAAATGATGATTCCCTACGTCAAAAATATATCTTGGAAATGGGAGGCATGATCTATAATGACTTCTGATGTGGGTCTGGTGTACACCCACAAGTAGTCTGAATTTTTCTTAAATTAAGAACCAGAAGCCTTAGGGTTAATTCCGTTGTACAAGTAATTCATAATGAAATAATCTATTCAAATACAAATGAATTTCTCTTGCCTCTGTGCAATTCGTCAGACTGACATTTTTCCCATTTGCTTTTTCATATAAACTTTGGAACATCAACGTGAAAAAAAATTGGTTTCTAAGGAAATTGATAATAAACTTCCTTCCTCATTTCTTTCACGAGGCTATGATCCAATTTTCTTCCTAGAAGCTTCTGTGTCTCTTTCTTTTTCTTCCTATAAGTCACTAATAACTTAAGGGTTAAAATCAAGACATATCTATAAAAAAATCCTTTCCAAAGAACTACTCCATTCCTATGTGAACGCTTCTAATGATTTGTATTAGTTGCATAGAAAGCTTGGTTAAGTCTTCAATAAAATTAGTAGCATGCCCATGCATACATATTACTGCATTTACGGTTTTATAGGTAAGCCTGTGAGCCTAACTATAATTTCATTTCAAGGGAAGTCATTCACATCAGGCAGCTCCAATTTTAAATAATTCAAGGGGAAATTGGTACTTAAAATGGGAATCTCTTTTGGCTGTGAGCCCTAACAAGGGAACAAGCAGAGGATGCATGCATCAGTCATTCTAGACCCGGAACAACGATGCTCTCATTTATCTTTATAACTCTTTCACTTTACGTCCAACAAAAGAAGCAGAATGCACAAACTTTCCATTAGGTAAAGAAATTCTTCCTATCGGCTCTATTTAATCTAGTGCTGGTGCTAGCTCATTGTGCGGCACATGGTTCTACTGAACTTCTGGTGAGCCACTACATTCTTCAAATTCAATTAATAATTCACAACCACGAAGGTTACTGTAAACAATTGAGTTTCCTTTTCTACATGTGATTTCCTGCCAGGACCATGGCAATATAAAAAATTAATTTAAATCTAAAGTCTCCCGAAACTATTAAATATTGACTCGCTAATCCTTTGTGTTAGGCTTTTATAATTACTTGACGAAAACTGATTAACCTGGAGGTTAATTTAAATTTTCAACTGCATTAGAGAGAAGAACAGTAAAATAACTTTCTTTCATCAAAATTATATAGCCATTGCAATTATGGTTTCTGTTCAAATTTCACGCATTCAGGGTGCTATTTTTAACATCTTTGGACTTGTTTATTCAAGTAATTTTAAAGACATGTAGTCTTGATTTTCTGTATCTCTGGAGTTTGTCTAAAATATTCTAATGCCTCTTCTAAATGGGATGAATTTAGTGTCTTGACTCTAATTTCAGACTTACCTTTACAAGTGTAGATGCTGTTTTTCACAATCTGCATTGTTACTGAGCCCTTTGAAATGTAATAGACTTTTGCCCTATTCCTCAGTTTTCATGTGCAGAACACACTCACACACTCACACACACACACACACACAAAGCAAATTTCACACTCATTTGAAATTTATGACGATTCTGTCATCTGTGGAGTGCTCTTTATTCTGCTGTTAGCAAGATACATGTTATACATGTTTGATACGTACATTATCTTAACAGCCTCTTTAAAACATTTAGAAATCAATAAAATAATGTATGTGCTAATAACCAACGGCTCAAAAGTACTTTTAAGGCTGAGAAGTCTATTCATTTTGAGAATGTGCCTCAAGTTCTAAATGTCCACTTCAAAATTATCTATAATGTGAGCCGTCTATATTTAGTTCCTATGGCTTGCCAGCTTCTCCAGGACACTCTTGTCCCATGCTGCCTTCAGGTACTGGAGCTCTGAATGTATTTTCTCTTTCCACAAAGTCTACACATTGTGTGTGGGCTCCCTACATGCATGCCACCACATGCTAGGGATCACAGTATCACAACTAGGGATTAACTAGGAATTGAACTATAATAAGTCATATTTAAGGCTAAAGTGGATGATACTTTCTTAATAAGTACTCTGTGTTATATTTTAAGACAAATGGCTGCTGTAAATTGTACCCCTTTCTTTCCTAATTTAAATCAGCATTTGTGGATCAATCAATAGGATATGGTGATCAAAATAACTATCTAATCTTAATAATATAAATTATATGTTAAACATGTTGAAGAATTGTATATTCTCGTTGCAATGTTACTCTTCAACTGAGAATATGGCTTGGCAAGCTGTAACCTTTGAGGCAGGATTCTTCTCTTTAAAGATTGTGTCATGTTCTCTAAGATAGTGTGTCTGTAAACAAACAATCACCTTTTCAAGTGACCTCTGTAGGAATATCTTCGAGATTCTGTGTTAGCATCCACTGGTACTTGAACATGGTGTAACAAAACTCACTCCCCTGTCTGGCTATCTACTGGGGAAAATACAAACTGAGAACTTCAGAGGCAGACATTAGAAAATGAACTCTGGACAAGATGATTCAGAGAAAACGTGGTGTCTGATTGGAAACGCTTGCTTCTCCAGACATGTGGTATCAATAATGCAGCCATTACGCGCTGGCCTCATGACTGAGCTGCCTATCAATCCTTGTTAAATCAAGTTAAACATGAATGCTAATTTCCTGCATGCCTTCCCGAAGTGTCACTGAAAGCTTACTAAAAATTTCATTTTAGGAGCCTCATCCTGGACTTCAGACAGTGCAGCTAATTTAAATAATGTCAAATAAAAGAGAAAATGGTGAAAAAGTGAATGAGCACATATTTGGTGATTACCAGTGGCAGAGTTAACAGAGTTATTGTTCTGTGAAATATTTGCATTTTTAATGCTTGCCCTTATCTAGGGAGACAACCTTCTATAACACATCTCTAGTGGCTGAGAATATATAAGATATATATATGAATAGCTTACCTCTTTCCATTAAATTCTAACAAGTAGATTTATACCTATACTATCATGTGGGCTTGCTAAATCTATGCTATTTGAACACAACCAAATGATTCAAAAACTGATTTTATTTTATTAAATAAAATTCTACTTTCCCTTCTATTTTTACTTTCTATCCTATCTACTTAAAAAAATACCTATACCTACTGAGAGAAAATTCATGTCTGATAAATGCTGTTATTTAAATATCTGTTAATACAGTGAATATATTTCAAAATTTAACAATACCAACTTGCCAGTTTTTACAAGGGAAAATTATAGCTTATGGCATAATCTTTGATAACATAGTCTACGGAAGTACTTAAACTTCATTTCACTAAAAACATGGCTATTATTCTAATAGCATTTATGACTTTTAATTTTTTTCTTTTTTTGAGACATGGTTTCACTGTATAGCTCTGGCTGGCCTCTAACTCAGAGAGATCAACCTGCCTCTGCTCCCTAAGCACTGATATCTGCAACGATTAACAGAAATTTATTCTTCTCATGAATCAGAACCAAGGGTAAATCTCTGATTTTTTTGGATACCTAAATGACCAGCTTGTGTGATTATTTTCAATGTTTTAAGAATTTAAAGTGTAGTGAGCTGTGTAAAATGCTCTTGATGATTACTAATTGATAGGGTTGACAAAAGCAGCCTTGTGCTGATAGTTGTAAGAAAGATTTAATGGAACACAGGCTGGCCCATCAGTTTGTTTATTGGCTACGAGGCGGGAGAATGGGGCTTTGTCATGACATGACACCATCACCACAAACCTTAAAATACTTGTTATCTGAAGCTTCATAGGAAAACCTGACCAATTCACGATTTACATGACTAAGTGGGGTATAGGCAATGTGATGTCTAAAGGTTTCAGAGGCCGAGAGATACTACCCCAGTTCACGAGGAGCCTGACAGACATCTAGCTGAGTTACCCAGGAGATTATCTACAATGTAGACTGAGTAGTTTAGCAATGATGTTTAAAACATCATGACCTCACAGACATCCACTAAACTTGCCAGCTCAGCATTAAACACTTTCATATTTCTCCTAGATTTGTTATTTTATTTTGAAGTAATAGTGTTCAAAACTGTAATAGCTCCTTTCTAAGATTACCCTTTAAGCAGCATAAATACTCAGATTAAGAAACACTAGGATAATGGTGATTATCTAAACTCATTCTGAATTACTTACTTCCCAAGAAACATAACTATGAGCCTGGATATTGCCTTGGCTGGGAAATATTTGTTTTTAATTTTTTCTACCTAGTAGTGTTTTGCTTTTTTTTTTTTTTTGTCCTTTTGCCTGGATGTGAACTTTGCTTAATGAAGAAAAACATCTGCACTCTTTTCGTGATGTTTATTTGATATGAATAACACACTCTGAGCCAAAATCAACTTACCATCATTTCAAGGGTATGGTGGTACAACCTAACAACGGCCTCTGCAGACCGCGGATGTTGGATACAGAAGATGGACTGCTTGGTGCAATGATTTTATTTTATCAATACAAGTGCAAGTCTGAAATGTCTTTATTATTATTTCACTCCTCCATGTGGACTATCCACATGATGCATGATCAATCTCAGAAATATCCAGAGCCTCACACACCTACTAGAAACTCAGAGCCGACTAGTCATAAACAGAGGAGGCAACACAATGGCTTTGTTAATGTTCTCATGCGACAGGCAGAGGCAGTCAATATTAGACCTGGTAGGACACGCTAGCTCTAGGTGACTCTGAGGGGAGATGTAGCAACAAGAAAGCAGCACCGACTGAGCATGCTCCTATTCAGGCAGAGACAGAAAGGGAGTGGACGTACTGTAGAAGCTGGCCATTACGTAGTTTTGGCAACGATCACCAGTAAACTCATTTGGGCACCTGAGAGAAGAAACAAAAAAACAATGGTAGAAAAAAAACAGAGAAAAAGAGAAGAGGTGAATATACGCTAGAGAAGGTCCTTGAGTGTCATTGACTGATCTTGGTGAGTTCACCCTCAGGAACTGAATCCTTGTCCTGATCATGGCTTTTATACTCTGGCATCTCCCTAGTGCTTAAAAATTTGGACAAAAAAAAAAAATTCAGTTTGCAACCGTCTATGACAGTAAGATTCCAGGATTTCAAGGTGACTGCTTTTTTTACAAAGAAGTCACCAGACAGATTGATGGTTTAGTCATCTAGTTAAAGAAATAGGTAGAAAATGATTTGGAGTAGGTTCACTGCTGACTCCCAGAATCACAGGCCTCTCTGACCAGTCATTCCTTCACATTTTAACTTTGGGACCTAAGTGAATGTCAGGCAGCTGAGACCACAGTGGATGGGTTCGTGCCCTGAGTGGAGACACCATAATTAGAACAATAGGAATCAGTTACAACTGAGCCGTAAAAGCACCAAGTGGTTGCGATTGTTGCTGTGGTTTGGTGGAGAAAGCAGATTTCAGATTATTTGAACATACTTTCTTGGGTTTGCACTTTCATGGGCACATTCTCAGTACATCTTGCTCCAGTGAATCCAGGTTGGCACCTAGAGGGCAAAAACGTGATAAGCAATCGAACGCTCAAGACACTGAACTTTCAGCCTGGTAACCTTCCTCCCATGGCATATGGAGTCCTAAAAATGACCCGGTGCTGAACAACACAGAGAGGGAAAGACACGCCACTCAGAAAGCCACTCCCACCAAACTGCGGCTTCCTCAGTGTGCCGCTTGCTTCAGTCGTCAGAGGACTAGTTACTGGAATTTAGCTAGAGAGAGGCTGCCAGCTGGACAGGGTGGCAAGGCAGGGAAGGGTTGCTCTCATCCTGCCTTGCCCAGAGTGCTGATCTCGCCGTGTTAAAACACCAGTGTTGACACAAGCTTTTGTGGCTCTACTTACGTCTTTTGTTATCAAAAGACCTTGAACCTGTAATTTTATTGTGTGTGCCTGAGATTTCTACTCATTTCGTATCTGTTTTCTGAACTGTAAGTTGAAGCATGTAAGCAAAATACGTCAAATACTGTTATTCTCTAGTGGTTAGGGATGAGAGAATGACAATTCTTATTTCTGCCCCCGCCAAGAGTTAACGAATTCAGTCTTGTTTTTAATACTATTGAAAGAAACAGAATGGAATTTTATTGGTACAATTTCATTCATTTAGTTACCTCCAATAAAAGAAAAATACATTCTTGAAATTAAAAGTTATTCTTCTACAGAAGCACACCATATGACATGCCACTTCTACATTTATGGCCAAATAGTCTGAATTTAATGGAAAAAGTTGTATTTTATTTATTCATCTCAATTTACTTGTCAAAATACAAGACTCGATATAACTTTTGTTCTTAAGATCATACAACAGGGCCATTCTTAGACATTATACGCTTTACTGTTCCATGTTGCTTTAAGCTAGTATCTAAACCCCATAGATTGGGTTTGATGGACCCAGTATCATGATGTAATAAGCAGGTATTGAAGAGTTTTAAAAAGCAAATATACTTAGAGGTAAAAATTTAGAATTGAGTGCCAAGCACACACATCCACATAGTTCATTGTAGCTGACTCAAAACTGCAGCCAAATAGCCTAATTTGCTCTGCTAGTATTTATTGACTTAGGGATTTTTATATAAGTCTCTTGTCTCTAGAGTAAATAAGGCTGAACATTGTCATTTTGATATTAACTGTTAATAAATCGACTACTTCTGCTAACATAAGAGTGATTTCTTTAACGTACAGGCTAAACTCAATAGGAAAAAAGAAATGCTATCACGTAGTTTGGTACAGGAAATTCTCTTATTGCAGGAAGGTGCAAAAATACCAGCAGTATCAGAGTTCCTGCCACATGACTACCTGCCCAGTATAACTGTGCTCATTAAGGATAACATCACCAGGCCCAGAGAGATGGGTCAGCAGTTAAGAGTACATGCTGTTCAAGCAAAAGAACCAAGTTCAGTTCCCAGCAGCCACACCAAGCAGCTTAACAACTACCTGTAGATCTAGCTCCCAAGACTCTGATGTCATCTTCTGGCCTCTATGGGCACCTGCACTGACAGGCACAGATTACTACACGTATACATAATCATAAAAATAAATCTTTAAAAAAGAATATCAATAAATATATATATATATAATAAATATATCAAGATGGTTCCAGTGAAGTCTCTAGAATACTTGAATGAAATGATTATTTTTACTGATAATCCTTTGCTGATTATCTTTGCTGAAGAGAGAAAGATCTACCTAGAACAAAATATAAGATCTGACCTATAAAGTAGGGGCTGTTTCTATAAAGAAATTCATATTTTCAATACAAATGCCTCAATGGATTTTTTTAAAAATACTCCATGTAGCTTATTTGACCAAATTATTTCTGAAAAAATTCCTATAAGACATTTCTATACTTAATTCTACAATTATAGATACATCCCAGAATAACTATTTCATTCTCTACCTGTTTGCTTTCTTGATAAAAATTAAAATTCTTATATTGAGCACACCATTTATTTTCTATACTTATGTGGCAAATAAGAATTCTGTGTATGTGTGTATGAGAGTATGTATGGGAAAGAGAGAGACAGAGACAGAGAGACAGAGACAGACATACAGACAGACAGAAGGGGGTTGGAGAAGATCCATCTAGCATAAGAAATGATATTACTGCTCATATTTAAAGATTATGTCATGAAGAAATAGCTAAGGAATCAAGAGTTTCTTAAGAGAAAGGCATTTATTGGGAAATTACAATTTAGGCATCTTAAGTGCCCAGCCCGTGACTAAAGAGTATGTGGCTAGTATACAAATGGGGTAAAAATAATCTTCCCTACCCACTTCCTAATTACTGTGAACTCTGTGTGCAACCTAGGAGATTAGCATTGTCGGATGCTGCATTATCTCTGCTATGTGGTCATAAAGAGTATTAGGTTTAGTAACACATCACATAGTGAATGACTTTTGTTCTAGATACAACTATTCTTAGTGGCGTTTTTCTCTATGTGCATTCCGTCTTCCAATCTAACACTGGCAGACTCCACCTCTTCCGCCTATGAAGGACTCCTTCCCTGCATGGATCACTGTGCCTGGTCCCATGCCTGGTCCAGACCCCTTTAACCGGGCTTACTGTGCTATGATGGATGGGAACGGTGCTCATCCAAATCACCCTGTATCTCGACAGCCTGACAGAACCTGCATGCTGTCTCATTTAAACTGCGGCTTTCCATAGAGAACGGTAGATCAAAAACCTCCACAAGGAAACGAATGTGTCAAAACAAGTCAATCTTGACATGTACTTTCTGTCTCTAGAGTTTACAAAAGAATTTCCTCTGTGGATTTCCAAAAAAGTTTTAATAGGAATTACTAGTACCTGGGGATTTTTCTTCCCCATGTAAAAACCTTTAACACTGTGATTGCCCCGCTGAAAAGAAAGGGCTATGATTATTTAAGAGAATATCTATTACCTAATTAAATTTTGTTATTTAAACACCAGTTTACCTAAGACTCAATAAAAACAGAACTGTGTTCTAAGCAAGGTTTTTATCTCACAGCAGTAACAAAAATACTAGAATTTTTCAAAACTACATTAGTATAAAAATGGCATATAATACTATGTGTTCTTAATTTTACATAGTGCCCGATGAAATAATTTCATTTTTAAGTCTATGTTAAGATAAATTCGAAACTAAGGAATGCTCAAAATTGCTGTAGCCAGAGTCCAGGCTTGCCCTTACATGTGAGGTCCAAAGCTTTACTTTGGCTCTAAGGTACCTGACTTTTCTTTCAGCCAATAAGGAATTTCTAATGATTTTCTATAATTTTTCAAGCCAGGCAATTTAATATTGCCAAAATAATATTGGCAATTATAACTTACTCATTTATTAAAACTAACAAACATCATTGGATCCTCATTTAAAAAAAACATTTTAATAATGACAACACTTAATGGATGACCTGATGCATTTCCTAGTGATTCAATCATAGGTGCATGTGTTTTGAGAATCAGTGTGTGGATACTCTAGACATATTCAAAGATATTTACAAATCCCCAAGAAAGATCTGGTTCTATAGGGTTGGCCAATTTTATAGACCACTTATTAATTACAGTCAACTTATAAACTGTCTTTAGACATCGTCCTTCCTTTGTTTCCTGGTTTCATCCCTGTCCCTCGAGAACACTAGAAGGAAGAAGCTGACAGCCAGTGTGTTCTCTTTAGTCATCGCTCTGTGCTCAAAACATTTGGCCAGTTTTTAAAATCCCCTGCTCGAAAGAATATCATATCTTTCTGGTCTTCTTCAGTACTAACTGCGCCATTTCCTTGCCACCATAAAACACCTGAATTTATGTATTTGGTGTTGATATTTACAGATACCAACATACTCATTCTGGGGAACACTGGCCAGTTTGTGCTCGATGTCACAGCTTCCCGCTGTCACTCTGGAAACCTGCGTTGCCCTTGGATTCAGCTCTCAGACTGCTCGGCTGACTGTCTCCAGGATCACATTGCAAACACAGACTTTTCTCACCCCATAGCTGGCGTGGTATTCTGGCCAGTGCTCGCCTACTCACCGGCTGAGTATCTGCATTGTAGATTATTTTTTCCCAAACGTATTGTTACTATTAGTCTGCATGTTTCTGAGATGAATCTTATTCTGTTATCAGCCTTTAAGTGAAATTACTTGAGGCTTATATATGTTTTTCTAATTTGTGTTTCAGTGGTCTTTGCAGTGTCATCTGCAAAAGTCATTTATTTCCTCCAGAGAATGCCCTCCATAGCATCATTAAAGAAAACACTAAACAGAAAATGTTCCAATGATGTTTCTTTCAGATCTAGCATATACCTCCCATCACTGCTCAGCTGGTATGGGTCTTCCCTTTCTTTTATTATGATTCTGGGGCTAGCTTCCAATCCTTGTGATAACGAGAGTACATACAGTGGCTTCATAAAGCTCATGAGTAAATACCAAGGGAAAACATACACACAAAACTCATATATTGCCCTGGCTTTCAAATATTATGTTTTCCCTACTAACAGTGGGCATGGCAGTGCTTAGGAACACATCTCTCCTTGACTGGAGCTTTGGACCTTATCTAAGACTCTGTTTGTACAGTTTCTAGTGAAATGCTCACCCAGAGACTAAAACCCTTACCAGTGTTTATCCAACACAATGCATCCTTAAGTCAAGGCAAACAACTTCCACAGATATAGGATCAATGTATCCTATACCTTACTACGCTAGAGTGACATATGAGCTGCTGCTCATCTGTGGTCTGTTTTTCTCTGGGCAGGGAGATGACACTCTTACTTCAGATTAGAGGCCTTGAGACACTTTCTCATTCTCTCTATGCTAACAGACCCCTTTTATAATGAGGCATCTAAATGATTTCTTTTAAATTATTCAATGTAAATATTCTTAAAACAGTGCATTTTTATTTAATATAGATTGTGTCTTAAGGTGATGACTTTATATTTTCTGTCCCTTCTACAAAGCCTTTGTCTTTCATTCCTTAAGGTCCTCACTAAACATACCCTGAGCTCCCTAAATGTCTTCACGGCACTCAGTACATCAATAATTGATTATTAAGTCGATTGCTTGAAACATGGGTATTATTTTCAATGGCCTTTAGGTCTCCTAAAGGAAGAGGTCAGTGTGGTTTTGTTCAGTCCTGGATGCTCAGCATGAACCCAGGCCTGCCTCGTGGGAATTCAAAAACACACACGGCTGCTAGCTGGTGCAAGAAAGACAGAGGAACTGAGGTACATGGAGAGCTTAGCCAATGTTCCAATTCCAGACAGAACTGCTCCTAAATTGGTGCCTGCAAGACTTCCTTCACCTACTCTAAAAGGTCCAAGCCTAAACATAGTCAGAAATATTAAGAGTGGTAGGATCCTATGCACAAAGAAACTGAAGACATGGTCATCTAAAGAGCTCAATGTCTAGATTCCTAAGAGTCCCATCAATTTCCTGCATAAATGCTCTTTGCTTCTGATAAATGAGATGTCATTCAAGAACACAGAAGTTCCCTGAGAAAAAGCTCATCTGTGGTTAGAACCAGAGTGTCATTTACAGTGTTTGTATGACCCAAATGAATTCTAATCATCCTTATTTGTGTTAACCTATTTGCTGATAAAAAGTAGTGAAGTGTAGACATCATCATTACTGTTAGGACTGCGACAGTATTTTGTAAAACTTTAGCCTTAGGTAGTATCTGTGACTTTTCCTTTGAATCTTACTTAGTCTCTAGATTTCTCAAACGTATGTAGCTAAACATATCCCTGTGTTCATGGTGCTATTCTCCTGGTTCACAAGGTTACTCCGGCTCCTTAACTAGCTGTCACAATGCCCAAAGTTCCCTGCCCAGCCGTTAGACCACACAACTAGCTGCACTACCTAACAGGCTTTTATGTTTGCTTTGCTTCCTGGAGTGGAGGTGCTGTTCTGGGTAGGCAAGTCACCATGTTGGCGCTCACATTCAGATCTTAACTTTCAGTATTTGTGCGTACGTGTAAAGGAAGCATAAGGATGGGAGAGGCTCTAAAGAAGAACTAGATGGGGGAACATGGGAACAAGAGCTGCTATGAAGGAAGAAAGGATGCTGCTGGAGCCGGAGAACAGAATACCGGGGAGGAGGAAAAAGAAACGACCGAAAGAAGTTGTTTGAAAAATGCCACAATGAACCGATTTGTTGTATGTGGATATAAAAATAAAGGAAAGGAAAGATTAGTGTATCTTCAAGGACAGGCTAGTATATTAGGATGACTTGCTCTGCAACGAGAGTTCGGTTTGTAAAGGCTCCTCTGTCTCTAGCCCTTTCTTTCCCTTTAAATTCTAGCTACCTTCAAAGCCAACACTGTGCTCTTTGGAACACATTCACTCACATAGCCTAGTTACTTTATTTAAGTTAGAGTAGCATAGTATTGGGACTTTATCTCCAACAGTCTTATGTATATAGTGATGTACCTTTTAACAGGACATCATATAGCATGATCTACATAGTGTATAAGTATTGAGTATACAGAAGTCATAAGAAGTAGTGTTTGAAGGAAACTATCTTTTAAGTGTAGATTGATTTCTGAGTTTTAATTTTGATTTTTTTTAAATGAGGAAACTTGTAATCAAAGATATCAATATGGTGATCAGATATATAAATGTTCCTTCCCATGAAAAGTTACAAAGCTAGCTGGCGGCCTCATGGAAGCCACATAAAAACTTTTACATAAAAAGAAAAATTAGGGATTAAATAATGCCACCATTTTTTTTTTTTGTCCTTGTCTACAGAGAGAATAGTACCATTTACTTTTTATTATTAGAGGAGAAAAAAAGGTATTACTGGAGTTAAAAACTACTTTAGCAAAAATGAACTCATTTAATTTTTCTGATTCCCAGGGAAAAAAATTTGCAGAATATAGTAATTCTATGTTATAAATGAAGGTATTGTCCAGGGGGCTGAAATTGGAAGGACACAGGACTGCTTACTAAAACTGGTGGTTAAAATCCAGATTCCTCACTGTAAGCCTATATCTGTCCACTGGGCAATAGATCACATTTATAAGCGTTGTCTGTTGCAAAAATATCTTTTAGACTGAAAAACATCCCATTCACATCTTCCAAGTCAGTTCTCTGCTGAACTGCCCGGAGCAGCAGACATGAGGGAAGGGAAGAAAGAATCTGGACAATTTCATGTTCAAAGGATCTTGTTGCTGTAAACCGTATGATGACAGAGCATCAGAGGATAGAAACTGGAATGGTTTCTTCCTCTTTGTGTAATCTGGAGAGTCACTAATTCTTTCTCTTGGATAAATTTTAAGTTACTGTGGAGAGAAGAGTAATATAAAAGATGAGAACCAATGCTCAAATCCCTACTTAGTCCCCATGGGCAAGTCCAAGTAAGCATCACAAACCTCCTCGGAGAACTATTTAATTGCATTATGGCTCATTCATTTGGAACACCTTGTTTTAAGCAGCAGGGCAAAGGAGATTTGCTGTAAAATCCAGTTCAACTCCCAAGAAGACAACGGTGGATTAGGTGACCAGAGAGACTCCTTGGAGACCTCCACGTTTGTGCTGTTTCTGAGTCATGTCTTTGGTCAAGGATAAGGTTGACTTTGAATAACATGGCTCACGCTTCAGCAATGTTTTTGTTCTAGGCAGATGGGCCATATGGAAACTATGAACTGGCTTCATAGACAGGACGTCAATGAGCCGATGAAACATTGTTATGCTCTCTGTTTTTATTCAAGTGTTTTAGTGAACAATATATGATCATAGGACAGGACATATTATGTGACTTTGTTTAAATTCTGAGTTGTTATTAATTTTATTGTTAGGGATGTTTATAATAGACATGGTTTTCTTTATCAGAGAAAGTTTTTCATTTAACAAGGATTGTTTAACTGTTTTGTATGCAAAATGCACTCCAATTCTTAATCGAAGGCACTGAATTATTTTGATACATCAATCCAGTTACACTCTAAAAACAGCTGAGACCTAAAATCAGAGGTTTTCTTTTTAAAAGGGAAGGTAATAATAAAAATCTTAAAAAGCAAAAACATTCTAGCAATGGGAGGAAGGAAATGAAAACAAAGAAATAAAAGGAAAGGTAATGTTCTAAGAACCGGATGGAAGGCACGCCTGGTTCACCAGACGATTGTTATGAGAGGTGTAAAACATTCATTCTCAGTTTGCTAATTCAATAACTACAAGAGATATGAAAAACTTTTCAGTTTAAGATTTACCAAAAAAAAAAAAAAAAGAAGTTTTTTTCTTCTTCTTCTTTCCTCCTGGATACTACTACTTAAAACTTAATGAGAAACTGTGCGGGTGAAGAAAACTCACAGCTGCTGGCGTGGTACCAAACTGGAGTAGATGAACAGCACTCATGTGGTTGTGCGTTTTGTGGAGGATGTGGGAGGGCTACAGAATAGGTGAAATTAATACGTGGAAAAGAACTGCACTGACTCCTTAGAGGTATTCAGAAACTAGCGTCTGTACCCACATAGCCTGTAAACCTCTGCAAAGGCTATGATAAGGGATGATCGTATTTCATCGTTGTAATTAAAACATAGTGGTCTCTACATGCTCTTCTATAGAGGGTAAAAATGCAAAAAGAAAGATAATATGGGGGAGACTTGTTTAAAAGGGGGAAAACTTGAAGGAATATAATTTAAATGTTTTTTTCAAGGAGATTTTGAAAACACAATGATATTTTGTGCCTAAGATCAGAGGAAAATCACAAGGTTTCCCAGTATGATAAATGAACTTCACATCTTACAGGTTGTAATTCTTTGCATCTGGTATTTTCCATGTGATAAAAGAAAGTCTTTAGGAGGTTATAAAGTATGTTCATCCCGTTCACCATGATAAATGGGGGGAAGGTTACATTTGTGCTCTTTTATAGCAATTCAGCAGAACTGAAGGCTAAAACTGAAAACTGGCTATAAGCAAACATGATTGAATCATTTTTATGATTAAAACTAAGAATAATTTAAAATTATTTTTTTTAAATAAAAACTTGTATTTTATTAATTTACAATATTTAAACTCTTTTTAGTAGAATATCATCAACAATGTTCACCTAAACAGAATCTTATCCCTTTGTGTATTTTTTATTTTTTTTATTTTTTTTTTATTTTTTTTTGTCTCTTCCAGATCCTCTGAGCTTCTCTTTTTTTTTCTTGCTGATTTTTTTTATTAATTAATTAATTTAATTATTAAAGATTTCTGCCTCTTCCCCCCACCACCTCCCATTCCCTCCCCCTCCCCCAATCAAGTCTTTCTTCCTCCTCAGCCCAAAGAGCAAGCAGGTTTCTCTGCCCTGTGGGAGGTCCAAGGACCACCCACCTCCATCCAGGTCTATTAAGGTGAGCATCCAAACTACCTGGGCTCCCACAAAGCCATTACATGCAATAGGATCAAGAACCCATTGCCATTGTTCTTCAGTTCTCAGTAGTCCTCATTGTCCATTATGTTCAGCGAGACCGGTTTTGTCCCATGTTTTTTCAGTCCCCGGCTAGCTGGCCTTGGTGAGTTCCCGATAGATCATCCCCATTGCCTCAGTGTGTGAGTGCACCCCTCGCCGTCCTGAGTTCCTTGCTCGTGCTCACTCTCCTTCTGCTCCTCCTTTGGATCGTGAGACTTCAGTCCAGTGCTCCAATGTTGGTCTCTGTCTCTGTCTTCTTTCATCGCCTGATGAAGGTTAATATTCAGGGGGATGCTTATATGTTTTTCTTTGGGTTCACCTTCTTATTTAGCTTCTCTAGAGTCACGAATTATAGTCTCAATGTCCTTTATTTATGGCTAGAAACCAAATATGAGTGAGTACATCCCATGTTCCTCTTTTTGGGTCTGGCTTACCTCACTCAGGATAGTGTTTTCAATTTCCGTCCATTTGTATGCAAAAAAAACAGAGAAGTCGACCAATGGAATAGAATAGAAGACCCTGACTTTAGCCCACAAACCTATGAACACCTGATTTTCGATAAAGGAGCTAAAAGTATACAATGGAAAAAAGAGAGCATCTTCAACAAATTGTGCTGGCAAAACTGGAAGTCAATCTGTAGAAGAATGAAAATAGATCCATATATATCACCGTGCACAAAACTCAAGTCCAAATGGATTAAAGACCTCAATATCAGTCCAAACACACTGAACCTGATAGAAGAGAAAGTGGGAAGTACTCTACAACACATGTGCACAGGAGAACACTTCCTACGTATAACCCCAGCAGCACAAACACTAAGGACATCATTGAATAAATGGGACCTCCTGAGACTGAGAAGCTTCTGTAAAGCAAAGGACACTGTCACTAAGACAGAAAGGCAACCCACTGACTGGGAGAAGATCTTTACCAACCCCGCAACTGACAAAGGTCTGATATCCAAAATATACAAAGAACTCAAGAAATTAGACCGTAAAAGGTTAATCAATCCAATTATAAAATGGGGCACTGAGCTGAACAGAGACTTTTCAACAGAAGAAGTTCAAATGGCCAAAAGTCACTTAAGATCATGCTCAACTTCCTTAGCAATCAGGGAAATGCAAATCAAGACAACATTAAGATACCATCTTACACCGGTCAGAATGGCTAAAATCAAAAACACCAATGATAGCCTCTGCTGGAGAGGTTGTGGAGAAAGGGGCACTCTCATCCATTGCTGGTGGGAATGCAAACTTGTGCAACCACTTTGGAAAGCAGTGTGGCGGTTTTTCAGGAAAGTCGGGTTCAACCTACCTCTTGACCCAGCAATACCACTATTGGGAATATACCCAAGAGATGCCCAAACTTACAACAAAAGTATATGCTCAACTATGTTCATAGCAGCATTGTTTGTAATTGCCAGAACCTGGAAACAACCTAGATGTCCTTCAATGGAAGAATGGATGAAGAAAGTATGGAATATATACATATTAGAGTACTACTCAGCAGTAAAAAACAATGACTTCTTGAATTTTGCATACAAATGGACGGAAATTAAAATTATTATATGAGTATGAAATGAATTGGTATGGTGTCATATGCATGTGAAATAAATTGGTTTTCTTTATACATGGCCATTTTTATCTTGCTTTCAAAACGTAATGAGATTCTTACATAAAAACCTTCCCAGCTGAGGAACTGAGCTTAGAAGTCTACACTCCACTCTAAGATATGATTTGTTTTTGTGAATGGTCTCCATTGATAAAACCAACCCCTTCCACATCTCCGGGAGGCGTGCGCTCTTGGCACCACTGCCAGTCAAGGACCCTAGTCTCCTCTGTTTTTCAAAAGAGGGTCTCACATTTCCCCACCTTTTAGAGTGAGCGTGGAGCTTACTACAAAGCTTAGGAAGTAGAACGCCCTGAACTTCTGATCTTCCCTGTTTTCTCCCGGTGCTGGGAAAGGCAGCTGCCGCCGCCAGCATATCCAGTTCACATGCAGCTTGGAGCATGTGAGGAAGGCGGTCTACCAACTGTGCTAGAGGCCCAGAGGAAGACATGAAATTCCTTTTATACATGATATTATGAGTCTATATAACCAATATAGCACAAATACTGTTAGACTGAAAACGACATGCATTTCAATCACCTGTTGACTTTTTACTATAAAGTTTAAATATTTGTTGTACCAAAAAAACTCCACACTGTTTTATGTTGCTAGTGAGAGAATATAAATTTGATACCTCTTTTTGTTGTTTGTTGTTGTTGTTTTTTCTTTTTTGCTTTTTATTTTTCAGGACAGGGTTTCTCTGACTAGACTGGGCTGTCCTGGTACTTGCTCTGCAGCCCAGGCTGGCCCTGAAATCAGATCCACTTGCCTCTGTCTTCAGAATTAATGTGTGTCACCACTGCCCAGCTTAATTTTATACTTTCTCAACTGTGCATCTAGGCACACACCTAGGGACATTCTACACATGTCTATAACAGTAACACGGACCAAATACTGCTTTCTTCTAACAATGGTGCTGCAATACACCAAATGTACTTCTGAACACATGTACCTTGTTTTTTGTTTTTGTTTTAAATAACTAGAAATAGCAACTTCGAGAGTTTGGAGAAATAATTGTGAGGTAATAACATCATCTTAACCTTCTGCCCTCCTGCTTCCTCTATTTGACCTGTCCACTTTGCAGGTGAGCACTGGGATAAGAGACAAATATTACCTCACAGTTCAGTTTCTACATGGGGAAAGAAATAGGGATCCAGCGTCACAGCCTTCTACAATATGTGCACATTTCTTTTGGCAGTTATTAAAGAAAACCACGAGGAAAGCAACATTATGCATATGAAAGCAAAAAAAAAATAACCCAAAACAAACACGAAATAACCAACCCAACAACAGCCTAAAATAAACAACGCCCACATACACTGGAAAGAGTTAAACCAGTTCTGGACATGACAGAGACAACGACAGATGGTGTAAATATTTCAAAACCCTCCACGTTATTCAAACAGGATGCAACAAAATGGGGAAAAGAAGCAATGGAGCAAATCACGACCCAGAATCATCTGGAATAATCAGCTACAGATAGCAGCCACAGAGAGGAATTTGTTTCTTACTTGCACAAGTATCTCGAAGGGTTTGTCAGGTCTTTCACCATGAAACACTCGCCACCATTCACGCAGAAAGTCTTCTCCTTCTCGGCGCACTTTACAAGATGGCTGGTCCCAGTTGTGGACGTAGACGTGGCTGGATAGGAAAGAGAAAAGGAGGAGGAAGTTTGACACCTTGTTCTGTAAAGAGAGCTGCCATTGTGATTAAATAAAATTCCATCTCCAGCAAGGCTCCATCACTGACAAGAATTTTTTAATAGAAATGACTGATAAAAAATCATTCATTTTGGCAATTATATTTTATGCGTGTGTTCACAGCTGACAACATGAAACAGAGGCAGTTGGATACCTCTAGAAATGTACAACCTGCTCTAAGACTCATCTGTAAGGAACTAGAAACAAGCCATCCTTTGCTTTAGCAGATCTTCACGTAGTAACTTGACATTGACCTTTCTAACCTGACAAGACGGCTGGACCACTGAGCACATACCCTAAATGAAAACAAGCACTAGTCCTCCAGCTCAAGGGCATTTAGCATCAGGACCTCTCCTCCTTTCCACGGCTGTGGACACCGTGGCAGGGCTTAGTGTCAATCAGTGTTCACCACTGATATCAATCAGGACAAACAGCTTCGAGTCAGTCAAGATTCTGTCTACTTTTGCAGGAAAAAAAATCGATTTTGGGATGAATTTTTTTTTTTTATCTTATCCAATGACTTATTCCCATAGATTTTTAAATCTCTTGTCTGTACACCTAGTTTATTCTTGCACGGGTCAGTGTTCCTCTGGGCATTTACTTGACCTGCCCTGTATGGTTTCCCCATTTTATTCTGCTTTGATTTTTCATTTGTTTAGAAATCACATTTTGATATGATTTTTAACCAAATTCCATCTACTCTTTTGTTTTCATTCTTTCTGACTGGAAGAGTCAACATCTTGATGATTTAGTTTCCGACTTCCCATACCCTTTCTTGTTTCCTGTTCTCTTACCTACGGCACACTAGGGACCACAGATCTTAGCAAAAAGAATGGAGAATCAGTCACTCGAACTTGGAGGAGTGATCTCATTCAGATCCCTTCTAGAGACCTTTATTCCTGGCTCTCCTAAATTTCCCATTCATAAAACAGGGGTGATGTCAACCATAGAAAATTTCCACAGAGATCATATGCATTCTAGAGGAAGAGTTAGTGAGTGAGTAGGGAAAACTGTAATTTTCTAATTTAACAATCAGAATCTAAAAACAGCAACAATAACAAACTTGATAAAGGGGCTGCAAGCAAAGTTCCATGGCAGAGCATTTGCTAGGATTTTGTAAGACCTTAGCTTCCAGTGTAACACTGAAAGAAAAAGTTTAACATTGAAAACATGGGGCCCCGATGCTTTGTGCTGCTCCTCTTCAGCCACTACTGTGGATAATTAGGAAACAGGCCAACTGATTCGTTTGGGTGGTGAGGAGAGTTAACCCAGGGACATCCACACGATAGGTGGGTGTTCTAGCATTGAGCTACATCATTTCTGGCCTAAGTCAATTCTTTCCTTACTTCAATAAAGGGCCCTTTCCAAAATGTCACTAAAGGTGTCCTATAGAAACCTACAAACCAAACCAAAGCTAGGTGATTATCCACCTACCACCAGCTGTGCTAACAGAATCTTTATCACCATGAGGGGAATGCAATTTGCACCGTTAGGTTTCTAACATGGCAGAGGACATTTCTATATTACCGCATGGCACATCCTTTGAACCAAACAATATGTCTTCATGTGAAAAACTTCATATGTGCATATTAGTTTTAAATCCATGGCAACTGCTTTTAATTGGTGAGGAAGAACGCTGCTTTGACTCAGCTGTGGACAGCATCCCACTTGATAACAAACTGGGCAGTGTATCCTTCCTGCCCCCATAGAGCAGTAAGTACACGTGCCACCTGCAGTGAGCTGTCACAGCGGTGCCGATCCACGAGCAGTCTCCAGTGGCATCTGAAGCCCACAGTTTCCTAAGGGTGTCTTTTGCCCCACTTGAGTAACTCAGTTGGAAGGCTCTTTCAGAATAAATCCTATGGCATTTACTAACACCAGAACCAACAACCTCCACAAATAGACATATTTCTACATAAATTATAAATGAACAATAAAAATAGGCCATGATAAAAGCCAACGACAGCTATATCACCTTTATTCTTTGGACTTGCTGATCATGTGGGATTATTAAAATAACTAAGATTAATAAATGCACATTAAAACAAAACAAAACAAAAAACCACAATACCTTTTGACTCTTAAAATTTTTCCCTGAAGTGATTTTTCTCTTATAATACTGTCCCAAAATATCTAGTCCTGACACAGTCCACTGGAAAAAAAGTCTTAGATCTTAGTAGTCATGAGACATTTGATAGAAGCCAATTGCTGGAAACGAGGTAGCAGCCATCTCTCAGTGGTGGCTATTGAGCTTAACGCTTTTATCCACAGCAACACCGAAAGCATGAGTTGCAAAGCAGCCATTAAGTCCCAAGTGATGCACAGCATGCGCTGACTGGCTACAGCTGCTCTGAAGCAAAGGCCAAACTCTAGAATGAGCTGCAACTGTCAGAAGAACTTGCAGGGGAGACAGTGCTGTGCACACCCTGTGGATTCTTGCTGCCTTTTCTCTTCTTGGTTGACTATGGTATGCTAGCAGTCCATACATTTCAAGGTGATAGTCTTGCCCTTTGGCTTCTACACATACATTGCTAGGTCACATTCCATTTGTTAATGCTGCCGAACAACGAAGCAGACAGAACAGGACTTACACACCAAGTCACGAGAACGGCCTTCTTTTTGAGGGAGCTGGAAGGGAAAACTAGGGACTTCAGGAGAATGTATTTCAGTACATGAAGAATGTTCTGTTTCTACTCAGCTAGATTCCAACCAATGGTGATTACATTGATCTACCTCCACTTTGTGAGCAGTTTGTCATAATGCAGGTGTTAGCTCTTAGTGTTATGAATGACAATTAAGGACAAAACTGTCATGACTATCCCAAGCATACCTATAGTAACTGCAGTAGGGCAGATGAAATAGCAAAAATAGAAATTGAAGACCAGTTTGAGCAGCAGAACAAACCAACATAGATAACTTTGTTCTCAACATAGGATAGTTCTTATGTTGAGCGTGTCTATGAATGCGTCAACCCAAATGCACTTTCCATGGTAAATCAGCAAATACCATGCAAGGAGAGGAAGCACAAGTGAGGTCGTAACGTATTGCCAGAGAATGTCTCTGTCATGCCAATATACTGACCTTGCTGAGGAAGCAGCACATTTCTCTGCCTTTATAATAGGAAACCCAAACCAGTATTTAAGGGCTAGGAAAGTCCTTGTGTATATGATAAGACTCCTTTGATTCTTTCTCGCCACTTCCTGGTTATTTTCTGAATCTGTCCCTTCATATTTCACTAACTGCCTACGCCGTGGACAGGTAAATGTCCTAATTAAGGTTGACCATGGCCAATGCCCCTTGAAAGTAAACTATTGAGGTAAGCTGCTGAGCAATGAACACTTTCACTATTAATGTGGAGAAGCCTCAACTCAGGCCTCAACTGGGCCAATGACTAGCCGACTTCTACCCCGAGAGCTGTTCATTTAAACTCAGAAGCAAAGCAAGATAGAGGGAGCTGATATGAAGTCTGCTACAAGATTTTTTTTAAGTGTCACTGATCCATCACTGGTGCATAAACCCTGGGCAAAGGAAAGCAAAACATAATTGCCGTCCACATTGGAATTCTGTTCTTTCTTAGGGAATGTGGTGGGGGAGAGGGCCTAGTCTGCAATAGAAGTCAATGAATAACTGCCAGGCATTCAGTAAACACAGACAGCCTACTCTATTGTAACTGTTAGCCAAGGATTCAGAACCCATTAATTTGCTTACATTATAAAACTGATGAATGAGTTAAGAGGAAAAAAATGAATCTCTTTTCAAAATCATTATTTTCTACATTCTGTATTTACACAACTCAAGGCTAGTTTCTGCCTGAAGAACCACATTACAAAAAATAAATACACTTTAGTAGGACCATTTAAACAATCTAAACTATTTTGCTTTCCTTTAAGACAAGATCTCATTACATGGCTCAGGTTAACCCAGACATCTGGATCCTTCTACCTCAGCCATGTGAGGTAAGTGAGTGTCATGGCCTGAGCTTTACAGTAGTGTAATGTCCCTATGACGTGAAATACAAAATACATTTCATCTGTAACATGATTTTGAGCATTACACTACTGCCTCCTTTTGTAAACATGCCAATCAACATCTGAATACCCATTTTCTACTCCTTACTAAGGGTTTTTTCTTGGAAGCACACACGTTTTTCTGCAGAGCAGCTCAAGCTAAACAAAAGTAATGCTGGGCACATGGTTCTCTCTCTCCCTGATTTTAAAAACCATTCTCTTTGTTACTAAAGCAGAGACAGGATCAATAGGCTAGGACTGTGGTACAAACACAACTCTGGTAAAAATATGAGGTCAGCTTCCTTGAACAATGACCAGGAATCATACCTGAGAGGAGTCATGAGACTCTGTCCTTCCTGAAGGACACTATGTTCAGACACTTTTTACTGATTTACTTGTGAAAAATTAAATCACCATGAGCTTTTCTCAATGAAATATATGAAGTTTTTAAAAACATTCCTATATGAAACAGGCAAACTATGAAATGAAAGTTCTGAACCTTACCTGTATCTTCAATGCTTATGTATTTAGAAATCTGCACATTTTCTTTATCTTCCATATTCTGTTATTTCTTGTTGCTGTTATTTGTCTGTTTTTAAGCCCAAACCCATTCAAATTATTAGTGCTCCTCTTGGACACACCCTGTTCTAGTGCTAGAAACTGTTTAGATGGCTCTTGAGGGTGAAGCCCTTTGGAGCAGAAGCCAAGCAGGAAGAGCTCGGCTGCCCTGCCCACATGGCTTCTCTGTCCAGTGAGGGCACAGTGAGAAGAAGCATTAGCTCCTCACAGGAAGAGCCCGAGCCACCCTGGAACCACAGAAGCACTGTCATTCTGGGTGTGCATTTTTTTTTTTTTTTACCTGCATAGTAATTCAATCCTTTGCTGAATAGCATATAGGTACTTGCAAAAGGAGAAAACTGGCTGGGGAGATAAGAGACAACTCTCTTGTGGATCTGGGAGATCCACAGAGGTCATAATTCACCCGAAAGGAACACCTAGCTCCTGGGAGTCCCAGCTTAAAGTGGTGCTGGGTAGGGTTGGACTGGCTCCCTAAGAAGAGACTATTTCTCAGCTTTGCAAAGAGACTGCAGCTTCGTTCTCATAACTCAGCCAGTTACCCAAAGATACTCTCCATAATTGGGAAAAGCTGTGACATCCTCCAAGACATCTTTGTCACTGAGACGTTGTCTAAGAAGTTTTAGGGATAAAATGTGCTGTCAGGGGAACATGGCAATTTGTATACCTGAAAAATAACCTTTCCTAACAAGTCCAGGCTGTCCCTTGATTCTTCTCCCATGAGTATATACACTAAAGGAGAACAGTTGTAGACCAACTGGCTACAAAGCAAATATCAGCAGCCCATCTGGGATGGACTGACTTTGGGCTATATCTAGGTCTCAGTGTACCAAATGATTACTATGCACAAGTATTATTATATACAAGTAATAGTCGTAACTAAAGTTGCTATAGCTAAAAAAATTCAACTGTAAGACTGTATGCACAAACAAAACAGATAGGTTATGACTCACTTGCTCTTATGTTGACCATGTATATGGCTGAGCCTTCACTGAACTTTGCTAAAGAAGCCACAAGAGAGCAGAGAAGTAAGCATTATTCCCTGGTACAGCCCTTGTCTAGAATGTGCAAAGCTCTGGATTCTAACCCCAGACCAGAAAAATAAAAAAAAAAAAAAAAAACCCAAACCAAAAAACAACAACAACAGAGAAGAGAGAAGATACAGTGAGGAGAGCAGAGGAGAGGAGGGGAAGGGGGGAGAGGAAAGGAGAACAAGGAAAGAGGAGGAAGGACAACAGGGTTAGAAAAGAAAACTTCATAGCACCATGCAAAATAAAACCACAAGTTTCAATAGTAAACTAGGTTAACTCATTGCATGGACTCCAGGCTTACTTAGTTAAACTTGGGAAATTTAAAAGTTTGCAGACACCCTACAAGGAGGCAATTTATCTAAAGAACAAGTTGACATAACAAAAATCCAATGGAGATTAACTAGCTTAACTGCTGAATGTGTGTTTGGGTACCATTTAAACTTATGTAAAATGGAAGGGACCAGAAAGGACCTTAGTATATTTTATAGCATCCTGTATTTTAAAAGAATAAAAGTCATCACAAAAGAATAGATGGTTCTGTAGGCTTTAACAAAATATCCTAGCTAAGAAATCACAAATGTACACCGAGGCAGGTTTCCCAAGGTCACACAAATATATGAGGAACAGTTTGTTTTGTTTCAGTGAACCTACTTTCGGGATGAAGGGGGCATGAAAAACAGTTTTTAGATACTGGTCTCCCTTTTCAACCCCTGTGAAGCCCCTAATAATATTTCTTCCTTTCCAACAGAATGAGAAGTAACCTTTGGGTGTTTCTCCTCCTAAAACAAAAATTTATATATATTCATGGAAGACCAAGGTCATCTGTAGCTCAAGAGAAAGCTCATTGTAAGCTCCCAGCAGTTGCTAAAGAAGTCACGTGGTGTTATTAGACAGTGTTATCCTTAGGAAAATAAGACTGTCGGCAAGGTTATTTTTCAAATATACAAGTTGCCTTTTGTCCCTGACAGCACATTTTATTCACAACACAGTCTAATCACGCTATTCTACAACTTAGACAACAATATCACGGTGACACAAATGTCTCAGAGGATGTCACAGCTTTTCCAAATAAATAGAGAGCATCTTTGGGTGACTGGCTGGGAGGAATGACAATAGGAAAGGCACACTTTCTTTGCAAAGTCAATAGTTTTGGGTTTTTTTTTTTTTGCTTTGTTTTTTCTTTTAGTTAGGAAGCCAGTTTCAGAAACATGGTTCTGCTAAATATTTTCAAGAAGCCACTGAGATTTTATGAGCATAAGCTTCACATACTTCGAAGTCCCTTGATTCTTTTCCCATGAGTATAGATGCTAAAGGAGCATAGTCGTAGACCAACTGGCTACAAAGCAAATATCAGCAGCCCATCTGGGATTGACTGACTTTGGGCTATATCTAGGTCTCAGTGTACCAAATGATGAAGGGACACATTCTTTACTCTGCATTTTCCACCATAATCATTTTGGTTAAAAAAAGGTCGTGCCAGGGTAGGGAATATTAGCCTGCCATTGTCCAGGCTAGCCAAAAATCTTAGCATCAACAGAACAAATCTAAACAAAACAAGTGAACTTACAACAATGATCAACGATTCAGTTAGTCAACCAGAGCTGTGACTGATTGCTTCTCAAAGTCTGAGGAACTCAGAGAAGTTCATCCGCTTTTCTCCAGAGGCCACACAGTCCCGAGAGTTACTGAGATTAGAGAACACCCACATGACTAGACAGAAGGTAAGAGAATTCACAGCCATCTTTTCTGCCTTTGTCAGACTGCTTTCCATTAGACCAGGTCATCAGATTCTATCAAGTGTAGCTTGTAACTGTAGCTTGGGCTTGTAGTTCAGGTTTGGGGAAATCAATTTCCCACCTGTTAGAGGTCTTTATTATAAGTGTGTGTGTGTGTGTTTGTGTATACTTGCCTGAATATGGCTTCCCCTTAAAAACTCGAACTAGTTTGTGACTCTGTTTGAAAACTTGATTTTTTATTTTATTTTTTTGTAGAAGAAATGACAGGCACTGATGTATTCTTTGGGGAATAAAGACGGAAGCCACCTTATTCTTAACTGTGTCTCATCATTCTAAAACAATTTTATTTTTTTACATGCAGGAAAACACTAAGACATCCCAGGAACTTCCAAGTTTTGTTTTCTAGACTTGTTTACTTCTAGTCAATTGATATGAATTCATCATTCATCCAAAAAAATTTCAGCTATAGAAACCTAGGTAGTTTATTTGGCATGCCCAGAGAAATTCCTACAGAGCATGTGGTCGAGCACATTTTAAAATTTTGTTATGAATAAGAGAGGGAAAAAAAACAGAACCACTCTGCTGCTAGCCATGGTGGAGACATGTGAGAGCAGTGGGGATGGTGGCTGTGTGAACTGCTGGCACTTCTTAACATGTAGACAGCGATCATCAAGTCCAAGTCAGACTGTGTAGAGCGATGCAGACAGTCAGCTTCTACAGTTCTAATGCTAGGCATACACAGCGGAGTAATGCTATAATATGGAGAGCTTTTGATACCCATAAGTAGCTACTTCCTTTAGCTTGTCCCTGCCTGTGGAGAGAATACACAGCCTGCAGAGGGCTGCCAGACTGGGGGCTGCTACCATTTGTGGACAGTTATAGTTTTGAGTCCTAATATCAGGTTGAAACTTCCATACTAAACGGCAGCATACCAGCAAGAGTCACACAGAGTTGAAAATGTCAGGTGAAATTTCACCCATGGAAGCAGCAATGTGATCTGAATGGCTGAATCAGTCTAGAGATAGGTAAGCTTGAGGATATGCAGAAGTCTACACGTTGGAGCAGGAATTGAATCCTGTGGCCTCTGCCTAGTGAGACTAGGTCTAGACAACAATGGCAACCATTCTAGTGACCCTGAGAAAGAAGTCATGAATGATCTAATTGCAAAAGATAAGGGATATGTCCAAGCCAATAAAATTTTCTATTTAACAAGAAACTGTGACTAGACATTGCATGAGGTCAGAACAAAGTTCCAACTGTGCTTAGATCACAGAGCCACGAGAGCAGAGGTCCAGACAGAAGAACTCTGTTGCTACCATGAGTTAATACACTGAGGACTTCACCATGGCTACCCTGGCAGGCCAGGAATGTTTGATGAATCAAGTAGCAAAGAGGACACACTCAATGTTCAGCTATCTTGATGACACAGTGAGGTGAGAACAACATGGCTGACATCGGGGGACAAATGACCGCCTTATAAGGTTGACATAGCCCTTTGTTAACTCAAGGAAAGAATTTACATGCAGACTTTGTAATTCACCAGGCATACTTTATGAAGAGACGATTATTAATAAATATTCAAATACTGATTTAACCGGCACAGTTGCTACCAAAAGGGGAAAGGCGTGCTCAGTTCTGCTCATTGTCCGCTCACTCACTCCCTACTTCCAGTGTGTTTTGCTAAAGAGAGTAAGATGAGTGACAGTCCTGGTGGCCATTCTGTCAAAGGCTACTATCAGTCTGGTTACAATTCCCACTAAGGATGGCATCCACAATGGCAATTACTTCCCCAGTGAAGGAAGGTCACAGTGGACTGCGACTGGATGCCACCATACCCTGCGACAGACACTCTCCTGCTCCAGAAGCATGAGTACCAGAGAGATGTCTTCATGCCTTCCCCTGCCAGAAAATACGCTGCCAGGGACGGGGTTTCCCCAAAGCACTGAAGGTCTTGGCAATCAGAGTCAGCATGGGCTCCGGAAGAGACTCAGGAGGAAAAAGCCAGTGCACAGAAGGCTCACTCTTTATGGTAGTACATGGTGTCACCTGACATCCAAACTCGAGGGAAGCAATCCATGTTCTGCTATGTTTCTGGTGACTCCAAACTCTTCCTTTGTCCTCTCTTACAACAGAATAAATAGGCAGATTCAACCCTAACAGTCTCATTCTAGGAGAGCAGTAACTACAAACTACCTTCTGAGGCAAGTAAAAGTACTTTAAATATGCTCATGAGTTCCATTTTTTTGATGGGCATGTGATTTGCCATGTACTAGCGTCAAGGTAATCTTGTAGCAAGATCAAGGGCAGGAGACATGTGGTTAGCAGAGAAGAGGGATGTGGTACTTTGTGACTGAGCACTCTAGACCATCTCGTTTTGCTTTAAACTTTCCTTTCTATAGCACAAGCACTCTAGAGCCCTGCACTGGAATTTAACTTTATGCTGTGACAAGTGCCTCCCCCAGTCACCCTGCCTGCTCACCCCAGGGGATAATGCCAGCTGTAAACTGCTAAGGTGCAGCTCTAGCTCTCTTCTTGGTCCCCCAACTCCCTGCTAGAAGTAGAAGAGACATGCAGAAGAGACATGCAAATGAATGGCAGATGTGCAGTAATGCCATGAACATTCTTTGCCGAGACAAGAACTGAGACTCGTTAATAACTGTTCTGTGCCAGGTTGTGCAGCATTTTAAATAACAGATCCTCACAGTAAACCATACAATAAAGAATGTTCCCTGATTTTTCACAGCTGAAGAAATGGAGGCTGAAGAAGCTTAGATGCTATTTTGCCTGTTCTCAGCAAAAAAAAAAAAAAAAAAAAAAAAAAAAAGAAAAAGAAAAAAGAAAGAAAGAAAGGAAGGAAAAAAGAGAAACCCCAGCCGGGCGGTGGTGGCACACGCCTTTAATCCCAGCACTTGGGAGGCAGAGGCAGGCGGATCTCTGTGAGTTCGAGACCAGGCTCCAAAACCACAGAGAAACCCTGTCTCGAAAAACCAAAAAAAAAAAAAAAAAAAGAGAAACCCCAGCAGGATATGATGGTATGCAATGGAATCCCAGCACGCAGGCGGCAGGGGTAATACATTTTTAAGTTTGAGGCCAGACTGTCCGATAGAGTGTGTCCAAGGCCAGCTTGTCCTCCAGAGTGGGGTCTCATCTCAAATAAAACAAAACAAGTAGCAACAAAGAAACAACAACAAAAGATTAATTCCATCCAAGGCGATGGATGCCAAGGCTCATAATGTATCCATTAATGCATTCTGGCTCGTGATAGTTATTTCATAACTACATCTGTGACCTTGTAGTAAAAACAAGCAGGCAAAACAAGAAGTGTAGCCCTTTTTCCATGTTTATGGAGATCATATTCTTCCACCTTCCATCCAGTGATACTCACTTAACATTCCCTTTGTTTGCAAACCGTATTTTCAGAGAATGAGACATAAAGTATATTGCTCTCGGTTTCACATTCTGAGTAGAAAGCAGGAGGCGAATGTTAGTCAAACCCATGCTATTTTAGTCTTAACTATGACCAACATCTTGGGTCCCATTACCTAGTACTCGGCTCTTCCAGAATAGAATAGCTGCTATGTTTTCTGCTAAGCTTTCTTTAACTGATCTTGAAGAACTGAGTGTAAGTTAGGATAGTGACCAACCGCTGGAATGTTGTAATGGATTCTCTTCAGCCTCCAATCAAATTATCCTCATCTTCCTTTTAAAAACGCTTTTAAGAAAATTCAATTTTCATTTACCGACCATTTCAAGGGTAGAAAATATCCTCCCCCTATTATTTCTCTACAAATCCATAGCTACAGAAATGCACATACTTGTGGGTATACGGACAAATATAAATATGCTGAGCTATAGGCAGTGGGGGGACTCGGGACAGCAGGAACTGTAGCAAATGGTGTGCTAAATTTAGTTACGATGCCTGTGCAATATTTAATATTTGCATAAGAGCTGACTGACCACCATGTAAAATTAATACTAGTAGCTCCTCCAAAAGCTGATGCTATGCACCAAAAGCTGAAGGAGAAAAGGGCAAAGGATTCTGTAATCCAGGCAGCTAAGTTATAGAGATGGCAATTTATTTTCAGGGATATTTGCAGGTAGGCAGGGTCCTTTTGTTAGCTAGATAATATTCTTTAACTTCACAGCAGCTTTTTAAAATTAGTAATAATTTTCTATTGTTGTCTGTTGTTGAGAAAGGGTCTCACAAAGCAGCCCTGACTAGCCTGAAAAATCATAGACATCTGTCTGCCTCCTTCTTCCCCGACCCTCGAGCTGAGATTTGAGATTTGCACCACCAAGCTTCAAATGGGTAATCCTCTCAAATGAAAGTTAAGTTTTGACTTCCGTGTAAATTTAAATGAGTAATTCCTACAAAAACCAAACAAATGAACAGATGAACACCTGGCTGTCCCCAGACTTGATGTAAGACATCTTTCTTTTAGTTAGGTCACAAGGAAGCATTATCTAATCAGACTTCTCTATAAGCCAACCCTTTAAAATAGAGTGTGAATAATAGCGAAAGACCACAAAATTGGGAAAAGAATGTGTAAAACAGAGTTAATGCGCCTAATTTTTATCTCTAATCTCTATTCAGTAGAGATTGAGTAAAAACTATTTTTTTTATTCAAATGAGTATGATAAATAGTGTCTTCCCCTAAAGTTGACCACTGTGAAGTCATAAAATTATTCACAATTAGCTAAGGCTAGGACAGAAATATTATTTATGAAGTAAGAGAAGAGACTAGAGACATGCAGCAGGAACTCTAAACGATGTCTTTTAAGCCACAACTGTCCGTAAGAAACATGACTATACTATTGAACTCTATACTTCCAAATGTACCATTTTAGCTTCGCATCCTTTTGTTTCCTAAAAATAAGCAGTCAATTTTGAACAGAAATGTCAAAAAATCAATAAAAAGTAATTAAGAAGAGTGTTTAATGTCCTTGAGAAAAGCTTTGAAGGCAAAAAGGAAAAAAAAAATGGAAACTTCATCCTGGCCAACAGTCTCATATTTTCTCTCCATAATAAAAACAAAAGGTGGTAACTTAAATTACTTTATAGAAAATGTGTCAAGCATTGCCCTGGGTCATACTACAGTTAGTGCCATTGAAGTGCATTATAAACCAGTGTAAGCTATCCAGTAGCCCACCGTCTATGCAGTCAGGTTTAGGAGATTCCTAGCAGGGTACCAGCAACATGGGAGAAAACCCCACTTACCACACTGAAGATTTGATTCCCATCCTCTCTGAGTACTGACATCAGAAGAAAGGAAATCACATTTATTGAGCGATTTCAGCATGAGCTCACGGTGTTCTCACAATAACCAAAAGCTCTGTATTATTTCCCCCACTTATCAGAAAGAAAACAGCATTTTAGAGACATGACGGTGTTTGCCAAATTCCTACAGACAGAAAAAGGCAGAGCCAAAACGCAAACCCACATCTCCGATGACAAAGTCCCTGCCCCTTCCAAGAAACTAGTTAGGTATTTGAGGGTTATTTACCCCCTAATGGGAGTATTTTAATTTGAGGACCAAACATTTTCTATATTTGGGGGAAGCTAGATCTTCATTTACATATGTAAATAAAGAAGCAGTTGATACCAACACTGGGCTATCAGCGACCATTCCTCTACGGATGACTTATAGCTACTCTGGTTCTCATGATGGTTTAGCGACCATAGAAGGAGGTTAAGAATACCTAAGGTCATCAGCAGACCATGACACTGTGAGGTAGAAAATGAGAGCTTCATTCAGTCTTTGTACTGAGGACAAGAAGAGTGATTTAACCCTTACAAACTTAATAGAACGGATGCACTATGTTTGTAGGTTTTACAGATTGCCTATGGCCATGAAAAAATAATTTCTTAATTGATGCCCTTCTAGCCTAAAAAAGACACCCACATAATTCATGACTATGACCTCAGAAACTAGGGGACCGGTGAGAATTAAACAGATTCTTTTTATATTAAAAACACTTATTAATTTAAATATTCTTATTTTAGTTTTGGGCTTGCATTTAATAGAAAAGTCTGATTTTCTAAAAGGAGGCCATAGTGATAATTCATTTTAACAAAAATTTCATTCCTTCACACAAAACCAATCTATAAATACCATGATCCATTTAGTTAGGATTTTAATGATGGCTGGCAAAGCATACAGCTTCAAACACACAGTTGTAGATAAGTTATTTTTATAGTATCTTTTTCTATTAGAAATTCAATTATTTTAATATTTAACACAGAGATCCATCCTTATACAGAAGAATTTAGGACCTGAAATACAAATGGGGCATCACTCATTGCCTGAACAATTCTGTACAGCAGCTCATTTCGCCCCGTTTCCTTCTGCTATGCACAGTTTTCTCACTCCAGAAACCATCGACCTTGGTTTTAGAATAATGATTTGCTATGACATGAAACCAATGCATTTACAAATAGACCAGAAGTATAGGCATAGATGTATTTGAATGTTTTATATCTTCTCTCTGATTTACCTTGTCACTGGATAAATGGGATCTGATTAGGTGTCTGTATTGGCCGGTATGAAAACATCTACAGCTTTCTCATTTTATTTGTGGCAGGGTGATGTGCTACCCAGCAAGGGACAGAATAGTTTCTTGATGCAATTGGGGACAGTAGTCTGTGCATATAGTAGCCGCATGGTTTATCTGCTTCCTAGCTAAAACTTAAGAACTTCAAAATGTAGTAAGTGCATATGTGTAGGAGGGTATACAGAGATTTAACTTGCCAATGGTGTGGTTGTAGGATGTCGTTAAGGAAACTCTGACCAGCATTTTTACTTGGGAGGGTGAAACTGGAAAAAATATATTTCAAAATTCAACAGTAATACAGGCAGAAGTTTAAAGTTGGGGAATAATGATGGTTTCCTTTTAATCATCTCATCTGCTTTTAACTAGGAGGTCATCAAATATTGATCTTACTGACATTGCTTTGACACACTTGGTCATTAAAAGTTTCAGGTAAAATGAATTCAGTTGCATTTGGTTTTCAATAGGAAGAAATCTTAGGAAAGAAAACTTTTTGTTTCTATGAAGTTTTTTTTTAAATACAAGACAATATTATCTTCATTCTTATGTTTGCAAAGTTGTACTATGAAGTCAATTTTTATGTTTGTATTCTTCTATTATATGAATATTCCTAAAAGGTAGAGTGGAAAGTATAGACAAGGAATACAATATTTTTTAAAATAAAGTATGCTCAACTGCTATAAATACTTCTGGATAACTGCCACATTTAATTCAAATACCAAGGTTAATTTCTAACCAACTATCTTATACCATAGTCCTGATTCTCTCTTTCTTCAAAAAGGACATGCACTGCATTTGAAATCATCCCTCAGGTTTTCATTCAAGAGAGAAATCTACATAACAGTCGCAAATTTTTGGCAATGCCCTATCAGTTCAGATCCATGGGAAACAGATTTATTAGCTGTGAGGTTTACGTATGCCATAAACTTTGGTTGAATAATTTTTATCAGTCTAATCTCTCTAATTTTGAGAGATCATGCCTGAAAGCCAGCCAGAAATGCATCCTTAGATCCACGGGTGTCTATCATTTTCCATTCTGTACACTAATCAAATGTGCTCAGGTTCTACAAAGTTTCCCGTTCTTTCTTTTTTATCTAGCCTGGGATTTAACTAAGACAGTGTTCCTCATGAAAGATTTGATACTTCCGAGGTGGGCTTCACTTTCATATTTATCATCTTCACTGGTCCTCTGGCCACGCATCCCTGAGCACACTGTAAAATATTCATCCTGACCAAGCTACACCTTTGGAAAGGAACTCCTTGGTGCTGGCCCTTCCATCCAGCCTCCTGGAACTGCAGGTGACACCAGGGATGAGACTTCTGCTGCTTTATAATCAATGATGCCAAATCATAAGTGCTTAAAGACAATCTGCCAGAAACAGTGGTTTCATTCTCTGGGAAGACAAGCGTAATTCCTTTTCTGGGTGAAAACTTCCAAGCTAGGGCTGAGGGGGTTGTTCAGTGAAACAGCTATTGCTGTGGTATGTACAGGCTCCTGGGCTAAATCACCAACAAAACACAGAAACACACAACACATACCCACACACACGAATCACAGAGTGACATTCCCTACTTGACAGTAGATTGCCAAGGTTTGGATGCCTATAGCGGTTCAACAAATACTAAATCTTTGCTTCCAATTGATCTGAGTTGATGGTGGGGTAGGAGGATCAAAGGTTTATGACTGTTATGTGGATTTCATACAATTATGCTCTCTTTTGGTGGGTGAATTTACCCCTTGCAATATCTAAGACATGCTCACATTAGCCAATCCTTTGCTAAAGATGGGTTGATCTCACACATTTGTGCACGTGTGGGCCCATGCGCGCGCACACACACAGAGCATCTTGAAAACAACCGCAGGGTTCAATTTTTTCATCATCAGTTTTCCAACCGGCTTTATCAAATTGGCAGAAAGATTAGAAATCCCTATTCCACTGCTGCTGTACTTCAGGGATTTCTACTCTATTTCTGTTGTGATTGAACTATGTAGGTTAGAGGAAGCTTTTAAATTAGAAAAGTCACTTCAAGCAAACAAAGACACCCCCTCTCCTCACATATAGCTGCCCTTTCTGTCTTTCCATAGTCTGGAGGTCCAGGTGAAAATGCAGTAATAACCAAGAAGTCAATACTACTATCAGCAGAAGGGCTAACTTTGTGCCTGAAGGGGTCCAGGCGAAGTTTCTGTACAGATTTTTATGGTCACGTTTTCAACAATCCTCTTTTCCTGCAGGAATTTCTCCATTGCAGAGAAAAAAGCACTCAGTCTCTCCAATCAAGGTGAATATGCAGCAGAAGGCCACCACAGACTGGTGGGCTGTTCAGCAGAGCCGCATAAACGCTCACACGGGATCATCTGTCCTTTATACTAGCCCCATTCAGGCCACTGGCTGGGCCCCACAGGACAGTCTGCAGATAGAAAAGAGTAGGAAGGACACTGCCAAGCAGAGCTAAGTTAGAGGGGTGTGATCTGCCTGGCAAAGCCTCAGTTTTACTCTATGAGAAATACTGATTAGGGTGGAGCCGCCGATAGACATGGGGATAGGATAGTCTTTGGCTAGATCTAAGTCAAACATGGTTTATATCGGTAACAGGTCAAAACTGGGTCCAACTAAGCAAACTATCAGAATGCTAATAGTCTACCAAATATTCAAAATTATATCTAGAGCCAGTCACAGACAGGCTGACAAGGTGGGAAGGGTTCTTCAGAGCCCTGGAGAAAGAACTGAACTTCCAGCAACTCTGAGTTGCTTCTAAATCTGATGCTCTATTGTTCTGATTTAAACTTAATATCAGTCGTAGCAGCTTGGATCAAGCTCAACAATTTCCATTTTCAAGGAAGAAGTGATAGGATGGTTACAGATCATGGAGTATTACACTGGGTATTAATTTCAAGGATCTAACTCTAATAAATTGGTTCCAACTGGGTAGAAAATAAGGAGCAGGCCCTCCTCTGAAAAGTAATATTCTACATTGATTTTCTACTTCCACACATCTCATTTTATTCAATCATATTTTTTTTTGTTGTTTAAGCACAACAGAAGTTACTTAAAATATGTGGTCATCATGCTTATTGCTACTACTAAAAATATACATTTCATTAATTATGTTTTTAATGTAAATGGTTACTAAAGGACTTCTTTTGGTGTCAGAATTTGATAAACATACCCAATAAGAGAAACAAGTATACATTTTGTTAAGTCACACCAATATTTTCAGTCCCCCTAAAAAGGCACATCCCGGCAATCATCGATCTAGAGTGACAGGCATTAAGGCATCTCAGTCCCCACAGATTACTAATTCCATTGATGAGACACGGTATAGCTTTTATTAGCCATCAGCAGATGAATGGGGGTGGGGCTCACTAAATGTATGAGGACCAATAAAATCTGCTGGCAAATGGTGCCTATGAGCTTGCTTGTGCTAGGACTAAGTACACTGTGTTGTAGTGATGTCTTCCAACTTAGAAATGGTTCGGCATGCTCTATTAAATTCCCGACAATGGGTAAAATAACATATGGAATAGTGTGATTTGTTACACAAAAATATAGGCAAGATGAATATATTATTTTGCAAATTATAAACCGACTTGGTCTTTGAGAAACAAGAACTTGCTTTTTAGCCCAGATTTGGCAATAGTTTGTTTACATTCCTGACGTCATACAATGAAATCCATGGTTACTCTTTTTAAAGTTTATGTCCCAGGCAGATTAACTTTCTGGTCTGTTTATGGTGCCTTCTCCAAAGCCACTGTAGACGCTGACACCTCCAGCCTCACAGCCTCCTTGCTCCATGGACAAAAGATACCCAGGTTATAAACAACCTCCAAGAAAAAATAAAAGTGACCATTTTAATGATTCAAGTGTAAATTCACTTAATTCAGCTCAACAAATCACTATGAAATTTCACCAAGTTGCCCTTCCCATTTTTACTGTCTCCCTAGGAGGGATTGAAAAACGAGGGCTAGAGGAGGAAGAAATGAAGAAAACAGTGTCGTTAGTACACCTTGCATATATCATTTCTCTGCTCAGATGTCTGCTGGGCGACCGGCAATTTGTTAAATTAACTCATTTCCTCAGTATCAGTCTTTGTTACTGAAAGGCCACAGCTCTCTTCTATAAAGCGCCATTAGTTTATAGGTGCTTGCTCAGCAGATTTCATTTCTTGCTGACGGGATTTAAAATTAATCAATGCACTGCAATCTGAGCAAAAGGGCAAAGACGACGGAAGGGATGGTGACAGCAAGGCCCTCCTTCTGCGGGAGTCCCTAGTGCACAGGCTCAGCATGGCCTAGGGAAGCCATCGCTTTTGTGAAAACTGAATGTGCTATAGAATTCCTTCACAAAAACAGTAGCTACTCAGCCACAGTTGGTCTTACGATGGCCTCTGCTAAAGATCAGAGGCTAAACTAAGTGGTGTGGGCGATTTTATTCCAAATACTTGAAACAATTTTCCAGTGTTGGCAGGAAGACTTTTGGGAGCATGTGTTCATATGTGTGTGTCTCTCTCTCTCTCTCTGTGTGTGTGTGTGTGTGTGTGTTAAGCCAGCTAAATCGTGCACAGTGTTCAGGACAGATGTGGGTTCTATTGTCATTCTATCTTCCCTGTAAGTGGACTGAACAGAAGAAAGTGAATTATATTATCTACCTATGAATGTACCAAAAGGACAGAAGAACATGTATTTTGAATACCTTTGTTAGGTATATCTATCAGCTCACAATCCTGAACGAAACCATTTCAGAGGAAGAAAAAAATGCACACAGGTTAAAGAGAAAACAGTAGAGTACACCTATTTCAATGTAAATCTTAAGATTTGTTTTGTTGCGGCTATGTGGCAGAAAAAATTCTCTTATCCTCATCCAAGTAATAATGTGTCTTCAAAGGCACAACTGATATTCAGACGATGAAATAACCACTATAAAAACCAGTTTTCTACATGTGTCTTTTCCTGTCCTTAGAGGAGAACACAATAGAGAATATGGAGCTAAGATGGCTCTGATGCTGTGCTCATCTGTGTGTGCAGTACGGGGTTGTGTTTGATGAGTCCCTGTTATCGAGGGAAAAGAACTTGGTTTTCTTTGATCCTTTTACTGATTTCTGACTTGTAATCCATGATGTTTCTGATTCCATTGGAAAACGAATCAGAATCAGAACAGTTTTGCAGTTTTGCATGTAAGTTGTCAACCAGGCATTAAAGCATGGGATTCAAATGTTTATAAAAAAGAAGAAAAAAATGAAAGTAATCAGAAGGACATTTCTGAATTGTTGTAGAACAAAATACTTAAGAGCATTTTTTCCAATGAAGTCAAACAGATGGAAAAAACTGAAACTAATTTTTTTTTCAGTATTTGTTTCCTCATCCATGTTGTTGTCTAAGATGAGCCTGGAACATTGCAGGGCCAGCAGATAAGGTTAGAAAAGTGGGGATGCCCCTCCACTATTCAGATATTGTTCCATACCACCTCACAGCCTCAGCTCATGATAAATATCATGACAACAGAGATGGGTGTGTGGTGGTACAACAATCCCAGCATTCAGGAAGCTAAAGTAAGGGGATGATCATCAGGTCTGAGAACATCCTGGGCTATTAAAGAGCTGCCAGTAGGAATGAGATCCTGTCTCAATAAGCTAAAACAACCTTAAAAAATAAAGAAAAAATATAAACATGAAAATAATAAATAAAGCCGGGCGGTGGTGGCGCACGCCTTTAATCCCAGCACTTGGGAGGCAGAGGCAGGCGGATCTCTGTGAGTTCGAGACCAGCCTGGTCTACAAGAGCTAGTTCCAGGACAGGTTCCAAAACCACAGAGAAACCCTGTCTCGAAAAAACCAAAACAAACAAACAAAAAAACCCAACCAAACAAAAAAAAATAATAAATAAAATAAACCAATGGGAAGTATAACTGAATGCCACTAATCATTTCAGGTAGACCAATATTAGATGCATTTATACATGTAGGGTTGTCTCCCGCTGGTAAGTTCTTTGCCAGCTTGTTATTATTATTACTATTATTATTGTTGTTGTTGTTATTGAAAAACCTGTCCTTAGAGAGGAAAAGGTATAGCTAAAAGAAGTATAAAACGAAAGAAAACCAGCCAAATAATTTTACACACAACATTTCTTGATGGTTAAATGCTACTGTAAACAACCACCATTAACAGACTGGACTCTGAAAGCTGATGTCAACCAACTCAATGCCCCGACATAGCTGCTTGGTGCTGCTGCAAGTTGCTTAACTGTCCAGGCCTCTATGATTCTCTGTACAGCCCCAAGGCACATCTGAACAAGGACATGGCTTGCTGGCACAGAAGCACACACTTTGTAACAAGATCAGATAAAGCCAAATGAGAGTGCCATCCTAGAGCCATTTGTTTAGGGTGTCGGCAACTTCTAACCAAGACTTGATGGTAACACTCTGAGCATTCTCTGCTTCCATGCCCATTTGTAACTGAATTTGTTCTTCCGGCACTCATTATAAAGAACTTTATAACACTGCAGAAAAAAAACTAATTTAAAGATTTCTCTGGTTTTGATATTTGTTATGAGAGTCAGGTGTCAAAAATGAGATACTAATTTGGAGAGAAAGCTGTAAAAAAAGGAGTAGTTCCGATGAGCAGAAAAATGAAATTTCTAGCAAGGTGATCTACTGCTTTGGGTTAGAATGTCAAGGAAACATCGTTGTTTTGAGATCTTGTGATTTGGTATTCACTTTCCGTTATGGACTTTCAAATGTCGACGGCTAAGTTTCAATTCAGATGAGCCCTTAAAACCCTTCACATTTTGTTCATTCTTTCGCTCGGCGAACAGGTACTAGACAATTAGGCTGCAGTAAGGACTCCACACAAGGATGCAGCGTAGAAAACATGCAATGAGGTAGGAAAGGAAAACTGTTCAATAGTTTGCATTTTTCTCTATTTCTGTCAAGTTTAGAAAAGTGGGCCGTCTTTTAGTTGAACACATTTAGTTGGACATCTTTAGTGGACAGGTTTACCTACTTCCAAAGACATTTTAATATTATAAGTGGAAAAATGAGAAGTTTAGTAAACTATGAAACCCTTAAAAAGGCGGAGTCACTCAAGATGCAAGGCAAAAAGAATAATATTAAAAATTATTGATTAATGTACTGCTTTATATCTGGGTACCCCAGTATCCCTTGTGTCATTAATGTGATAAAATGATAATGAGCTTTTCAAAGGTGACTAGTGGCTAATGGCTAACTAAGCAGTCGTCCTGGCATTCTTGGCTCTAAATTAAAGACATGAACTGAGGCCCACAGTTATGACATGTGAAAGGTAAAATAACTCAAAAATCTTGAAAGGCAAGGAGGTACAAGTTCATACAAGTCCAATTGTAGTTTTTTTTTTTTTCTAAAGAGATATCACGCCTGATCTATCTACACAATGAACATCACAGAGCATGTATGTGCTTACCCAATTGAGCCAGAACTTATCACTCTTGGGGATGAGACTTTGTAAGCTGGGGCCCATTCATGACACTAACAGGTACCTGACTTCAGCTGAAAAGTTTCTCCAAGGGATGCAGAATGGAACAGATTTGAAGAAGTAGATATCAAAATAAGCAAGGGGCTAGGTGATCTAAAGTTAGGTGGGCTGGATTTACATCGGCAGAGGGAATCCTGGGTTAAAAGTCCAGAGGAAGAAAGGGACTTGGCTTATTCTAGCCAGTGAATTCAGGTCCCTTCTGAAATGGAATCAGCTCAGAAAGCACATAAATAAATTAGAACATGACAGGTGAGATCCATGGAGTGATGGTTGAAAAAAGAGAACAGGAGAATGCAGGGATGTGTGTTACCATAGCGATTGCTCACCCTCAAATGTGCCATGTCTTCATTTATATAAACCGATGTTAACCTGGCCCAATAGATTACATATTCCCTTTGTGTTTTAGATTATTTACATTATCAAAGAGCTTATCAAGCTCTTCTGTTGACAGCAATAAAGTTTAGCTCAATTCCTTTGGCTAATGTGAGGAATTAACTCAGCCTACCAATTACATTAATGAAGGGAACTGGAATAATGATTTATCATCTGTGTGGTGAAAAAAGTACTTTTTGAATAAGTAAAATCTGACAGCTGTTCTAACAGGAACACTGATTAAGGTCTACTTATATTTGCATATATAATTAATCTGATACTTTTTGCACTATTGGAAACATAATTGCTTTTTTTTTAACCTGATGTTTTACCTTTATATTGCCTTGGTAAAATTTTTCTGGCATGTCAGCTGAGGGTTAGGTAAGAACACTCACTTCGGTCCTTAACTTAGTTTCACTCACAATATTGCCAAGTTTATTTTGCAACTTAAGCCATATTAAAGTATTCTGCTATTCACTGCTTCTCTTAAAAAAGAAATGCATTCTCATAAACTATGTATAGCAATTTATGTATATATATGCACATATATATGTATATGTGTAGATTTGATTGCCTTAAATTCATTTACTCTGTGTGAGTTAACAGCACAAAAATCAGTCCTCATGAGATATGTGCTTCAAAAATAACTAGAATAATGTGGGAGAAAGGAAATGGGAAATGACTGTCAATGGGTATGAGAGTTGTTATGGGGGCTGTAGAAATGTTCTAGGTTTGGAAAGTTGCCATGGTCTGAATAATTTTGTGAATATATTAAAATATGTAGTGAATTACTATATTAAGTAATTCTTATAATTCAATAACTTAAAAGTTTAAAATAACTTGGAACAAGTAAGTACATGCATAACAGTATTTGGTTAAATTTTTTTGCTCTTTTGATAACCAAAACCATATATTCTTTTAATTAAAAAATAGTGTGAGTGTTTATGTGTGTGTGCGTGCGAGCAAGAGAGAGAGAGAGAGAGGGTGCACATGGGGCGGCCATCAGGAGACAACTTTCTGGAGTTAGTGCTCTTCCTTCTACCTTTGCATGGGTTCTAGGACTAGAACTCAGGTCCACAGGCTTGTTTGGGAAGCTCTTTGATTTGATAAGTCATTTCAAGACCTCCCATCCCCTCCCATACTCCTCAGTAGCAATGTACATGGGAAAACTACATAAAAATATGAACCAGAAATGAGTAACCCATTTTCATAATGGAAACTATTTCATAAAATAGACACAAGACTAGGGAATTCTGTTCCTTCACATTTCGAGGTAATCTGTCTTTTGCTTCAAGCCCCAACATTTAAGTACATCTATGTTGACTATGTTCAAAGATGTACCACACAACTGGACAACTGTTTCTATTCCATTGAAGGGTCTGACTCCACTGAGGAAAGAGTCCGTTCCCCTCAACTGTATCAATCATTAAACCAGGCAAGCTGTTGAACTAATTAGCATCTGGGCCTGAAAACTACAATCATTTACTGATTCAATTTTTGTGCCACTGTAGGCACACTGAACCCCTCAATCACTGTCAACTACAGACTAGGAGGAAGTAGGCAAGTTTCATTTTTAATGATTACTTAATTAAAGTTATAGCTGTATGGTAGTTTTATGCATGCAAAATTACCATACATAGTTCCAAACTAATTGAATACAGAACAAATGCAAATCAGATGTAGTACAAACACAACACAAACTCACAGGCAGCATAAAGAAAACGCACATCACCCCTAAAAGTGGAATATCTGTGGGTTAGCTTTAGCTTCTAAGTATCAGTAAAGACCACTGTGGAATTCCTTCCAAGAAGGTTTCTGCTTTAACTGTGAGTGGAGAATGTATACAATGAATTTCCTTATGGACATCTCTCTGGTGATGGGGATGAGACTCAGTGTTTCTAGAAGTCACTCCTGGCCTAAGACTTTACTGTTACATTAAAAAAAAAAAAAATCCAACCCAGCCAACTTTAGGGGGAATGATCATCTCATGTCTATGGTATATATGATCCCCAAATTATACAGATTATAAATCTCACACACTGGCTTTGTGGCCTGGAATAGGTATGGAGAATTTGAGCTATCTTCCTGTACCAGACCTGGAGCAGCCTCTGGGTTGCCATTCTCTGTCCCTAAGAATTCTCAGTTCTCCTTTACGTGACCCTTATTCATGGTGGCTCCTACAATCTGTAATCTCACAATGCTTCCCCTCCATTGTGATCAAAGACAGGTGTAGCTGCTACAGTACTACCTTACTGCACTGAATGTATGACTTATGGTGCCCTTGCTAAATGCGGCACATCATAAACAGCAAGCAGTCCCTAACAGAAGATAGTGTCTGCCCTCATATCTCTGTTGCACTGACTTTATCTACAGTGCGATCTCTAATGTACGCTTGGCGATGTTTTGGTCCCACACTGTCTCTTTGCCAGCTGTTCCTTATATAAAAAATTAGTTTCATTCTCTGTGCTTCCCTTACGAGTTTGCTCATTGGAAATGGTTGTTACCTCTTCAGCATATTGCTGCCTACCAGATGACTGCTCCATTTTATACAAAGTTATCATCCATCGTTCAGAAATGTAGTTTTCTAATTCTTCGTAAGCCTAAAGCATAATCCTGACATTCTAAATACTAAAAGAATCGTACTGTGTAGATGAAGGAAACCGTATCAGCTTTAGCAAGTGTGTCTTTCTGGGACTGCTATGTCCTTGACTATTCTGTTCCTGTCACTAACTGTCTCTACACATGCATGCATACATTGGCTACACGTCATTTGTTCTGTATTTCTGAGAGTTCTCTTTCTTCATGAAGCATCTAGTCTGGAGGACTGTATCAGCTGACTCTGAGGACAGGTCAGCAGCATCACACGGAAAGAATGCTTTGCCAGACTAAGAGAGCAGAGCTATAGAATGAAGAGGAGAGAACTTGAGACAAAGTAATCCTCTGGTCGGCACAAGCCAAAATGAGCAGCAGGCTGCAAATATAAAGACAGAAGAGTTTTATAACTTGATACAGTTTCTCAGAACTACCACACATCTCTAAAGGACTGACTGCTGATAACAACGACGAGCAAGTCAAAGCTTGTGATGTATGTCTTCCCTGGGTAACTTAGAGAGTCTTCGGCAGAATGGGATGACTTGAGTCCATCCCCACAATAGCATCTCCGGACTTCTCAATAAACTGCTTTGAAGACACTGCTCTCACGGTTTTAGTGCTTAATGTAAGATATACCTTGTTCTGTAGACAGAGTTGAACTGCAGGCAGCATCTACCAGTCCTATAGCTTACATGAGAGATCCAGCCAACAACAATTCAGCACATGACCTGGACATACATAAGAATCCCGAAGGTAGACAGATTATAGAGCATTCTAAGTTTCTTGAAAAAGAACCATGAGGCTTTACTTCCATTTTTAATAAGCTTGTGCCAAAAATCAAGACAACTGTGGGCGAAAGCATAAAGAATTAGTTGGGCCTGGTGATATACACCCATATACCTGTTACTCAGTGAGGCCAGAGAATAACAAGTTCAAAGGCCTGTCTGAGCAACTTAGTGACATCCCATCTTAAAAATAAGAAGTGAAAAGAGGTCTGGGGGTGTAGTTTGGTGCTAACGAGCCTAGCGTCATGAAAATTCTAGATTTAATCCCAGGACCACAAAGGAAAAAAGTAGCAGAAATTATGTTGGCTACTTAGAAGAACTGTTATTTAATATCCAGGGCTTTATTCTATCCCTAATTCAGAGGAACCTGGGAACCTGGGAAATTGAGGAGAGAAAAGGAACAGTTTTCAATTAAGGAGTGTTATGTAAATTTCTACCACTTAACATTCCCCTACCCCAAGGTAATTAAAAAAAAAAAACTTTGAGAGTGAAGGGGATGAGAACATCATTCACTATGATTCTGCTCTGGGAGAACTCTGAGACTCCACCAGCTTTTTCACTCTTGTGTCTCTAAAATGTTGATTTTGATGGGAACAGTTTCCTTTTCATTTTAGCTCAAGCATATGTAAACTTTCCTTAAACCCCAAATAGACTAGAAAGTCATCTTTCCGTGCACCTGGGGTGGGACGTAACGTGGAGGAAGACAAGAGATGGAGAACTGGCAGCTTCTCCTGGAAGGGAGGCTGATGCATTCTTCTGAGTCCAAATCACCTAATTTTGTGGTCACTCTCATTGACTAGCCAGTCTGATTTTTTAAGCATCCAGACGCTGGATTAAAACCCTGGAAATTCCTTGGCTCTGCTCTGGGTCTATTAGAGTTCATTTGATAATACCCTTATTTGGAATTACATTTCGATAATAGAGGTTGCACACGACCTTGCTTCTGTATGTACTCTCATGGCTAAGTTCCTAATTCTCACCAAGTGCCACCGAACGTCCCCAGGATGAAAAGTGTGTCTGTTCTCGTGAGATTTTCTTCATCTAAAAACCAGTACCGGAGAGAGCAGTCCTCCATACATCAGCCAACTTCACACTGGGTATCAACATTTGAACTGTGTTTCACAATTCGCACTTCTTAAATTCTACAAAGAACATTTTACTGCCAACAAAATCCTGACTGTTTCATTCTTTCTCTATTTACCGGGTCTAGGAAGTGTCATTGTTTTGTGGTTATGTCTGTTTCTGTTTTTTTTTTTCTTTCCCCCAACGAAACTGAGAGAAAGACGCCCTGTAATTCTATAGTCTTGCTTAATAGCCTTGTGCTCACTATTTGGTATTTCTAGACTGACTCGAATGCTAAAATTTCACTGGCTCTTTCCTTTTGTATTATTGCTAGCTTCTAAATTCCTAATTGCCAGGCACTGTCCCAATTCCCATTCAAAGATGGCTGAAAATGAAGAGAGGATGCCCTAGGTGAGGGGAATGCTGGGAGAATGAGTCTTAGCCCCGGGAGAATCGAACTCTAATCTAAGGAGATTTCATCTCTGGGTTTTAAGGTCTTGATCTTTAAAATGATCTAACGCTGCCCATTCAAAGCTGCTTCCATTTTCCTGTGACAGAGAGCAGGCGCTGTCTGAAGAAACATTGGTACCACAGACCTTGGAGAAATATATTGTGTCTCGCACACATGTTTACACCCACACAGTTTGCTGGATCCACAGGATGGTTTCTCTTAGACATGACCTAATCTTATTTAGGCTCAAAATTTTGTCAGTGTGGGTCTTCAGAGCTGCTTTAGACAATGAAAATGTGCAACATGAGACAGCAGCTCATACTTTATTATCATTAGTCATGCTCAAAAGAAAATAAGGAACCGGCCTAGAACAATGAAGGAATAGAAAAGAAAACACAAGTATAAGAGTGTTTTCAAAAACTAAAGCACCTCATGAGACTAAATATTAGGAATTACCACAATCTGAAAAGTCAGGATGACTATGTATAGAAAACTCTAGAAGAGAAAACACATTTAAATTGGAACACTCATCTGTGGGAAAAAGTCATAAGAAGTTGGCTTAGTATCACAGTGAACATCTGCAATTTAGGCTTTAAATTATGATAACAATTGATATTAATAAGTGTTAGACACACTTCTGGACGTGCATTTTTATAATGTTGAGTTTTAACAGGATAGATGCTAGAGGTGAGAAGCAGAACAGAAGACAGAAAATTCAGGATCTTAGTAGGAGAGTGTGGTCTCCTCCACCTAGAAGGTGCTTACAAGAAAGCAGAGCTGAACCCAAGCCAAAACCCCTGCTCAGCTGGCTAGACAGGACGGAAGGGAAGGCAAGGATCAACGGGCCAGCAACATCAGGAACACTTGCTAAGAAGAGAGTCCAGGAGGTAAGGAGACTGCTGCTGATTCTCAAAACTATAGTACATGCTGCCCATATCTGTCTTTGCAAGTTCATAAAATAAAGCATAGGAACTACAGAACACAAAATGTTCTTATGACAGGAGCGAATCTCCAAATCCCACCGTGTCTGCAAGCTTTTGATTTTTCTGCCGCAATGCAGAAGGAAACCAAGAAACCTGTCAACCACTTTTTCTCCCAGGGGAACCAAAATGCTACAGTTTCTTAGACTTCTAAAACAAAGATTAACTAAAAAGGAAGGGCATGCTGCTTTTGTCTTTTACTCCCAATGCTGGGGACTGCTTGGACAATTTGGGGATGCTCTGTGTTTTTAGAAACAGAAAGCATTCACTCTAAAATAAGTGTCCTGCAGAGAAGACAAACTGGGCTGCCTTTAGAGCCATTAAAACAACCATACATTTGCATAATGAGCTTTTTATCCCTTCTAAGATTGTGTGTGTACAAACAGAAATACCCCCCCCCCCCCACGCACACCATGCTGTTATCTTTCCTAGCAAAGTGACTTTCTGGATGTCTACAATCAGTCAAGACAGTTGTTAGAACACACAGCTTTTACCCACCAGAACTACGGGGATTTGCTTTTGTTTAAAAAGTTCGTGTGTAAGGTTTATCTCCCTCCCAGCTACCTTATTGGGAATGGTCCTGTTGGGAGCAAAGATTCCTGAAGAATGGTTTCAAATACAGCAATCCTTCAGGAGGCACTACAGAGAAATTACTGTTATCTTACCTTGTAGGCTGACTGATTCTATGTACTGAGCAGACTTCCTTCAAAAGAGCTGCATAGATGCTCCTATATAAGGCTGTGATTTCAGGTACACTGATACCTGCCACTTAGATTCTTTTTTTTTTTTTTGAGTTAGGATTTCTCTGTAGCTTTGGTGCCTGTCCCGGAACTAGCTCTTGTAGACCAGGCTGGCCTCGAACTCCCAGAGATCCACCTGCCTCTGCCTCCCAAGTGCTGGGATTAAAGGCGTGCACCACCACCACCCGGCCACTTAGATTCTTACACACACACACACACACACCCTCCATTCATTATTTGCCTAGTGTTTAACATGATCAGCTGGGCTGGTGTATAAAATATGAACTTAATATAATACACAAACATGTTTGTTTTTTGCTCCACTTGTGACTACAGATGAACTAGATAATATCCCAGGAATATCTATTCCACCATTTTTCCTTCTTTGAGAAGATTCCAGCTTACTAGGTATGTGTTCCATTGCGAATTCCCATTTGCAATCCATGGAAGTCAGTCTGTGTAGACTGTGTGTCTCAAGATGATGCCAGGCAATGACCCTTCCTGACAGAAACTGGTGCTGCTAGACAAATGGCTTTAGCTGAGAGGCCAAAGGAAACGGATTCACTCCTGATCCATTAGGCAACTGGCTGGAATCCAATAAGTTAGTGCACAGCAGTACAGAATAAATCTTCGTGTCTGCTGCCAGCAGTCAAAGGTGCTAAATTCTGATACTGTATCTATGCAAGTATGTCATTTTGATCCTGTCCTAAGAAAACAAGGGAAAAAAAGACTGTATTGGGAATATACTTAAAATGTTATATATATTAGAACTGAGCTTTGGGGGAGATAATTAAGTTATAGAAATGACAGAGAAAGAAAAGGAGCAGACCTCATAGGCTGATTACATTGTTCTGGACTAGGTCACTCCTATGCATGAAGTAGCTATAAAATAAAGCCCACTGCCATGATTAGAGGATTACAGTGTGATAAAGTTGATGTCATATTTTGGATTTGAGAAAATTTTATCATATAGAATTTATCATACAGAATCTATCATATAGATCTGATGATAGATAGATTGATAGGTATCTGTATCTATCTATCTATCTATCTATCTATCTATCTATCTATCTATCTATCTATAGAGAGAGATAGCAATAAAGATATATTCTATTAACTATCAAGGCATAAAGTAGGCAAGCGTTAATACAAAAGTGAAAGACAGAAGCTGCTGCTGAAGCTCCCCTGTAACTTGGACACAGCTCCCCAGTTATTGAGGAAGTTATAGATCTGTCACACCCACAATTCCCACACCCTAACTGACTTTATGTGACTTTTGCAATATCTTACAACTTTCAGGCTTCCTTTTTCTAAAATGTTATTTGATGGAGGAAGAATTGCCCCCCCCCCCACACACCCTACTTTGCAGACTATTTGGAAGTTGAAACTCTATTTGGATAATTTTCACATTGTGGGTTGCATGTTCCTTAAGTGTCTGGTGTCATCTGGAGAACTGAAGTACTGGGAACAGCCCTGGGGGATTTCATCACCAGCAGAAATGGGGCCTCACACCAGGTGTGGAGTCAGCAAGACAACTTACATGCTACCTCTTCACTTACCTGATAATGAACTTTTCAAAAGCTTACACCTTACACAGGGTAAATCAAATGCCCTGGTTGCCATGTACTTTTGAAGCATGTTCTCCTATATTCCCGGCATAATGAACAAAACTAAAATCATCTCAAGTTTCTCATTTTGCCTCTTGTGAGTATTAAAGCCCTGATAAAGACGTCATTCTGCATATGGTCTCTAGGGATATTCCAAAAGGAACAAAGGTTGTTATATTTATCTCTGGTCTTCCATTCGGCTCCACTGCATAGCTCCCAGCAGATGTACAGATGGAGAGTATGGGTTTTCCTGTCTCCTGAAACTTAATGGACCACCATGAGCTTGAATCATCAGAGATTATAGAAAATGGAGCAGGGCTAGCTTCTCGGGTTACGAAATTGCAGGGGCAGCAACTCTTCCATGGAAATGAGGGTAAAGGGAGCTCATTTGCATGGATCTTCATTGCTGATCTGTGTTCACCTTGGACATGCACAAGATCTGCTCATGTTGAACTTAAAGGACAATGAGCCAGTGTGGCTAGGGGAGAGCTATATTGTCACCTGGTACTGAGTGTTTTGAGTCTTTAAGGTTGCCTCACTGGCTATCAAGACATAGATCCCCAGGTCAAATGAGACTTAGGTTCTTGGTCCCCATAATGATTGCTACTTCTTCTCCAGTAGGAAATCTGGTGTAACTGTTTTAAATACAAAACAAGATTTCATTTGGGAAAAACAAACAACAAACAAACAAACAAAAAACAAAGCAAAATAAACAAACAAAGAAGCAGCCGCATTTCAAGTTTGAACTCAAGGGGTTGGAGAGATGGCTCAACCGTTAAGAATGCCTGATGTTTTTCCAGAGTCCTAGAGTTCGGTTCCCAGCCCCCACATCAGTTGGCCTACCATACATGTAACCCCAGCTTCAGAAGCTTCAACCCTGTCTTCTGGTCTCTACAGGTGCTTACATACACACAGTATGCATCTACTCAGGCATACACCCAAACATATAAAATCTACTTTTAAAGTTTAAATTCAAGAAACTCGGAGGTCTAATTCAGTCACAAGTAGCTAGTTCAAGTTATTTTCAAGTTCATCACTTTGAAGGTGTATCATGATTTAGCCAGGAAAAGCACAGACATCTCAACTGCTTTTCCTATGACAGTCTTAAAGTCTCCAACAGAGCCCAGAACCAAATCCCCATCTCACTGCTTCCTCTCATCTAGAAAAAGTCAGACTGGGACACTATCTCGTCTATCTAGGTTAGAACAGAAAGCAATATAGCTTCTGAAGCAAGATGTGGGATCAAACGTGATTAAAGCATCATCATGACATAACATGGCACCCCGTCCACACTGCCACAGATTCCTACCAGTGATAAGCTATGCAAAGGCTGTGAATTAGTTACAGCAATAAAATTAAAACACGGGGGGGGGTAATTTTATAAAATCATTAATTTGTTTCCAGGAAGTTAAGCCAAAGATATCTTTGCTTCAAGATGCACAAGACAATATACCCATTAAAAAAGAAAGAAATCATAAACTCTCTGTGTTCTTTTCTCTCCCCCCTTCCCTCTCTCCTGCACCCCTTGCAGATATTATTACCCACTGCAAAAATATGTAAGGTAAATTCTGTTAGGACCCAAATCTATAAACAAACAAGTAAACCAAACAGTAGGGTTTTGATAATTGCCTCAGCTCAGCTTTAGTTCCAAATACAATTTTTCCATTATCTGTATTATTGCAATTTTTACTATTAGGGCAGAAAGGCAGTTTTTAATTGTGCCACATGTATGAAGAAACCACACAATAGCCCATGAGCTCTCGCCTCTCTTGCTGCGGTTTCTCTTACTGCTTCTACAAGGCTAGTTCTATCTGGAAAATGCCAAACACCCAGGTCCATACCACAAAAGCAGATATTACCAGAATCTGGGAAGCAAAAGATCTTATCACCCGTTTTTCAAATCCTACTATTTGATCACAGCAACCCTAACAACACAAATAATAGGCTTGCTTTTCCTTGGACAGCCACATGGCTGGCTGCAAGGCAGCTTTTCAGGCCTATCAGTTCCTTTGGGTATTCAGGATGCTATCTTGCTTTTCTTGGCTCCAGTTTTCCCTCTTGGAAAACATCTGGGCCATAAGGCACATGTTGTGTTTGAGATTATGGTGTGACGACCCTAGGAGGCCGACGAGGGCCTAGACAATACAAGAGCAAACGCTATGTAAAGCAGTTCAACATTTTCAAATGCCTAATAGATGAACCAGCAGCAAGCTGGGCGTCCAAGAGAACAATAAAAACAGGAACAAGAATCCAGAGGTGCAAACTTATCTTCTAACGACACAAAGAACAGTTACATTTTCTTCAGTAATGAATAGCCTAGAGGGGCAAGGTTTATTTAAATCATGGCCGAAACGCTGTCGTTAATATTACACCGAGTCTAACTGGGCTGTGGAAAAGATGGTAAGATTATCAGAAGGTGAAAATTCTTACACATCCGCATTTGGCATTCATTAATTACTCACTTATTAACTGTGTACATACTACACCAAGGGCCGGCAGGGCAGAATGAAGACAGGTGACGGTAATGATGAAGGGGCAGGAGAATCTTGGTCTTCGTTTCTAGTCCAATAAAACACTGGAGCAAATTAACAGCTAGCCTTGATGAAAAGTCTGACAAATCCTTTTTTTGTTTGGTTAGTTTTTTTCAAGACAGGGTTTCTCTGTGTAACAGTCTTAGCTATCCTGGAACTAGCTCTTTGTAGACCAGGCTGGCCTTGAACTCACAGAGACCCACCTGCCTCTGCCTCCAGAGTGCTGGCTTTAAAGGTGTGCGCCTCCTCTGCCCGGCTTAAGTCTGACAGATTCTTATTTAGGCCTGTTTGCCATCTCAGGCATTTTCTTCTCTACGTCCAAAGCTAATTTCTAATTCCATGTGTGTTTGTGCTGTTACCTGTGCTATGCACGCATGTCCACACACAACATAGTTGAGTGCAGAAATAAACGCAGGGAATGGTGTATGTACAGGCAGGGACTTGCTGTGTGTGGATTCTGCAAACACGCTTTACGGTTAGTTCCTTTTAGCCTCCCAACTCTGTGAGCGAGGGCTCCTTCTAACCCAGTGAACAAGTAAAGAAGCTAAGATACACAAAGGTCAAGTTTCTGAGGTCACATAGCTAATATAAAGGCAATTATCAAACTAAGGCGGTTCGGAGACTATGTGTTTACATGTCACTACCTTGTCTCGGGTGGCTGGAAACAAACAATGACATACCACCTGCACCCACAAATAAGTGGAACAAATTATTGAAAAATTAGCTATTGCCGGGTGGTGGTGGCGCATGCCTTTAATCCCAGCACTCAGGAGGCAGAGGCAGGAGGATCTCTGTGAGTTCGAGGCCAGCCTGGTCTACAAAGGGAGTTCCAGGACAGGCTTCAAAGCTACAGAGAAACCTTGTCTCGAAAAACCAAAAAAAAAAAAAAAAGAAAAGAAAGAAAAAGAAAAGAAAAATTAGCTATTTCATGCATACCATGGCTTACCACTGTCACAGAGGTTGCCCTTGTGACTGTCAGTTGAGTCATAGCTCTGGGTTATCTTCAGTGTAACCATTTCCCCAACAGTTCCCAAGCAGAGCTGGGCTTTAGCCCTTCCTATGTTTTCATGATCTTTGTGTAAGAGGCAACAACCATTCCTGGGTGGCTTCTGATTGTCTCCCCAGGCAATCGGAGCCCAGTCCTTGCCTGAGAGGATTTCAGCCTCCACTAATGGCTTAGAGAGTCTCGGTTCCCACTGGTAATGGATCATCCATCCACTTTGACAACCACCTTAATAACACTTCCTGCCGGAAATGTGTCCAGGCAGGTTCCTGCTCGGTTTTGCTAAGCACAAACATGGCTTCCAGTTCTTCCACTGTTTTTGTCTTTACTAAATTTTTCCTTATGTAGCATCTCCAAGTGTCTTCAGATGAAAGCTCTTTTGGTATGCTTAAAAAAATGTACATAGTACATAACCCCTTTAGTGTTGTTAATAATTATACATACATATATATATATAATATAAAAATATATTGATTTTGATGATAGGTTTGAATTAAGTTTTTCACGTGAGTGCCTACCACTGAACCACACTCCCAGTCATAATAATATAGTTTAGATTTGACTAATTTGTTTACTTTCAGCCTTGTTTTTTAGCTGATGATCTCCAGTACCTTTCCTAACGTCACATAGAGGGATATGCTGAAGACTGTTGAACACAGATCGTTTTCATAAAGACACGGGTTTTAAAGAGGAAATAACAATCCCAAAGACTCGTACATGTGGCATCACTGAGGAGCTAACTGGCACACTACACAGGCTTTCCCGCCCAGCTCCAGACACTGGACTAATTCAAATCAGTTCCTTCCTGCGGTCTAACTGGCTACACTTCCCGGGCACGGCAGCATCACTCTGTCGTTCACACTAAGAAGCTGGAGGCTGGCCTGACATACGACCCATCCATCTCCTCCATCGCCTCTACCCCTCCACTTCCCTGACTTGGCTCATTCTCTTACAGGTCAGAAAATCTCATTTAGCTGTCATTTTGGACAAAATGTTGTTGCTCTTGGCTCTCTCAGCCTTTGATTTTCATGCACGATCCCTAACAGGATGCAGAAATCCTGCGTTTCCTTTTCCTTTCCTCACCTCCACGTTTCATTTTCAGAGCCAACTCGCTGCTTTGTTTCGATCTTCTGAAATGAGCTAGATACGTGATTTGGAATCCTGGATTCTTTTTAATTGGGTTTTTGGCTCCAGAAGGCAAAGGAGTCACACTGGTACCTTCAAACTGCGAGAGCCCAGTCCAGAAGTGCTCCAAAGGCAGAGCAACCCACACTGGAGCACAGCAGCTAGGAGCCACCAAAGTGACTATCATGGCTAAAGCAATCATACCTTAAACTGTTCTGAACTGAAGGTTGCAAAGTTACAAAGGAAGCTACCTATGAAAAACCTAGAAATACTGAACTCTGGGTAACAATAAGGAACAGGTCAGATTCTAGGCCGAGTGACAAGTCCCACTAGGAGCTCAGCATCATACTTCGTGGAGACTAAATTTCCTCATCTCCCTTCTCTGCCCTCGCTTGGTGGAGGAAGCTGTCTCCATGCACCACTCTGAGCTTGGTTCCAGTCTTGGTAATCATCAACCAAAGACATAAAACAAAGAGTTTTAATATCCTTTGTAGACATACAGTGGCGGCGGCTTTTTTCCTTGATTAATCTGTATTTATTCAAGTAGATGTGGTTTTGAATTAATTTTCAAGTCAGTATATAAAGTAATGTATTTCATTAATGCATTTTTTTCCTCATGTGTCATTATACTTTTTAAAAAATCATTATAGCTAAAATCGTCCTTAGAGACACAAATGATCTATCTATATCTCTCTAGTTAATATCTTTGTTAACACAAGCAATTGTTAATGGAGAGGGAGGATGGAAAGCACTAGAAGTAACAATCAGAATTTGCCTGTGGTGATGGGGAGGATGGAGATAATAGTGATGGGGAGGGTGGAGACAGTGGTGATGGGGAGGGTGGAGACATGGTGATGGGGAGGGTGGAGACATGGTAATGGGAGGGTGGAGACATGGTGATGGGGAGGGTGGAGACATGGTGATGGGGAGGGTGGAGACATGGTGATGGGGAGGGTGGAGACATGGTGATGGGGAGGGTGGAGACATGGTGATGGGGAGGGTGGAGACATGGTGATGGGGAGGGTGGAGACATGGTGATGGGGAGGGTGGAGACATGGTGATGGGGAGGGTGGAGACATGGTGATGGGGAGGGTGGAGACATGGTGATGGGGAGGGTGGAGACATGGTGATGGGGAGGGTGGAGACATGGTGATGGGGAGGGTGGAGACATGGTGATGGGGAGGGTGGAGACATGGTGATGGGGAGGGTGGAGACATGGTGATGGGGAGGGTGGAGACATGGTGATGGGGAGGGTGGAGACATGGTGATGGGGAGGGTGGAGACATGGTGATGGGGAGGGTGAAGACATGGTGATGAGGAGAGTAGAGATAGCCATGTATGAGGAATGTACTAAGATTAAAACACATTTACAACCCAAGACTCTCTGGCAAGTGTCCACAAGAGAAGAGACTAGATTGAATTTTATTCTAGTTGACAATAAATGATTTAAACCAAATCTCAAAATGAAAAAAAAAAAAAGAATAGAATAAGGCACAATGAAGCTGGGACTCCTAAACTGTGAGTAAATCAGTAAGACAGGCAGGCTGAGAAGTTCAGTTTTAGCAAGCCCTCTCAACTCATTTCTCCTATAAGCAATGGTTTAGCTATTTGTCTGGATGAAATAATATGCAGTGCTGAAGAGTCTATTTATGGTCCTTCTATTGTTACTTAAATTGTGGTGAGAGGGCCATCATGTATCACAATGGGATCAAAGCCAACACTGTGCTTTGTGATATTTCTGTAGTGTCGAGGATGACACTGTGGGCCTGTTCTAATTGTCTTACAACTGTAAGCATATGTATAATTACTTCAATTCGAAATCATCTTTAGTTCTAAACTGTAGTATCATCTGGATTTAGCTTGATATATGTATGTAGGATAGAAAGTTGATTGGTTGATTGATTTTTTTTTCTGGAAAGGTCAGGAGTGTCAAAAGAATCAAAAATTGATGCCATCTGGCACATTACTGAGTTCTCATGGCTAATTTACGAGTTCTCTCCTGATGAAATGTTCAAATGGACATGAGCTGTCAAAGAAAATTCAACAATGAGCACTGACTATAGCTGTTGGCTAATATTTGGGAACTTGGAACCTCTCCCTATGAATATATTGAAGAAATCCTTGGTTTGTAAAATGGAATTCTTAGGCCTACTCCTTAAAGAACAGCACTCACCTCCTTAAGAGAAGACTCGGTAAAGGAAGGGGGAAATGAATATGTGTGCATTGCATTAAATGTAAAATTTATCAGTATTGAAACCTCAGCCTCTGCTAAAAATCAGTTTAAAATTGAGATACTTTTTGAGAAAGGAAGGAAGGAAGGAAGGAAGGAAGGAAGGAAGGAAGGAAACAGTGAAAATCTACTCCTATGTACTTATGCCTTTGGCAACAGAACAATCTGAATGCCAATAACACTTTAGGATGACTGAGAATAAGCAAGGCAACATTTGAAAACTATGTTATTTGTGGTGTGTTCCCTCATGCCCCCCCATCTGAGGAATTTTAGAATTCCTATTTTGTTTAAGAAGCAAATAATTAAAAAAAAAAAACAACCAAAGTTCTGTGTAACCGAATTAGACGATGTAAATAATACATGATAAATTAGGATATTTTAGCAATATTCAAACATAAGTAAAACATAATAGCATTTCCATTCATTTAAAAAGACAAAAACATCAAGACAGATGGCTGGCTTAAGAGGAAGTCTCTCCCTCTAACCTTAGGAAGTGGGGAGGGAGGGAGGACTACCCTGTGCTGGAAAGGGGAGATACATTAAGATGAATTAGAATGAGGTAGGCCTTCAGAGAATTGAAGGCTCCAGCAAGACACGTGACGGCAGAATGCGGAGACTGAATATTTATCGTGAATGAAAATGAGAGCCTATTTTTGTCTTCATGAAAGCTGCCATGCCTACCAATGCATTCAGCGTGTTTGGGGGTTCTTCTCTTACTATATTTTCTTAGAGAGAAGCTACAGCGTTGAGGCCAATTTGCACTTAGAGTCAATTTCCAAAGACTGCATCTTTGTACAGATGCTTGCATCAACTCTGCTGTTCTGTGGTCCTGAGCATCCTAACAGTTCTCCAGCCTGCATTTCCTCGTTTGTGGCAACTGAGATCAACACAAGCTCTGAAACCGTATCAACTAATTTAATATACTGATAGAAAAGTAAATAAACATGGAAATAAGAGTCTATTGCTTCTGGTCATAAGTGCAGGAATGGTGAGCTTCTAAGTTTGCCTGCATCTGATAGCATATTTCTTTATGATGCTGATCTGGTATTTTACAGCTAATTTTAAGAAATAAAGTTCTTAGCCAGGCAAGGTGGTGCACGCCTTTACTTCTAGTATGTGAGAGGCAGAGGCAGCCAGATTTCTGTGAGTTTGAGGTCAGCCTGATCTATAACGCTAGTTCTGGGACAGCCATGGCTACAAAGAGATATCTTATTCCCCAAAAAAACAAATAAAAAAAATTAAAAAGAAAAAAATTCTTTTTTATGCACAGATAATTTCTAAAGCCATAAGTCAAAAGTTGTAAATTAAAATCGTCAGCTCTGAATGCCTGATAATATTTATTATTATAAAGACAAAAGGTTAGATATTAATTATACTGTAAGCAAAGATGACATTGCTATTAAGCTTTCTGTTGTCGTTCCAAAGTTTATCTTAGGATTTCCTTAGATATTTGTAAGAATAACACATGCTCCATAAATCAGATTAGATAAGGCACATAGTCTATAAACTAAATTATGATAAAGGAGGATTAGTTAAAAGAAAACAGTAGGTTTTCCCAAATAAATTTGCTACAAATTACACAATTTACAACAGTTTTCACTTCTAGAAGTCTTGCTCGAAGTATTTATTATTCTAACATTTTGAACAGTAGCCCTCTGTGAGCTGCAGACGATCCATTAAACCTCAGAAAGCAAAACTGGGGCTAGGCAAGAATACTGTACTAGACAAAATGAAAACAGCATCTTCTGTGGACACCACACCTGCTACCCTACTCATGACAATGACTAGAGACATCAAGTGACAAGGCAGGCTTCAACATGGCTCTGAAGTACAGGAGTTTTGACTTCCGAGAAGGGAGTACTTCATTCAAAAAGTGGAAGGGGACCCTGGAGGAGGACATACAATTAACATGGAGAATTTTAAGAAGCCCATTCAATCACCAAGCACCACTTCAAAGATCTGTTTAGCCAGCCCATATTGAAAACCATAGGCTCTCAAAACCACACATATAAACATGAAATATGAACACAGAGACTCAAACTTCCACTTGCTCAGTCTTACAGTGAGAGGAACCAAGACTCTCTTGAAAGCACCATCCGAATGCTACAGCTTCAACACTGAATATTGCTCCCACTAATAGTGTTTGATCGACAGAAGCAAAGGAGGAAATTTAAAGGATTCCTGCCTTGAAGGTGCTCATTGAGGTTTACTCATCAGCATTTGGCCTGATTTATTCCTCTAAAACCCTGTCTCCAGAAGGGAACAAGCACTCAGAAAAGAAACGAAAGCAAAGACAGCTGGCGAGTGTCATAGGAGCACTGAGCTGTAAGAGGGCGGTTAGGGGTGGAGGAGTAGCTCAGTGGTAGAACCTGAGACAAACATAGACCAGAATCTGGGTCCAACCTCAGCAACACAAAGCATACTAATAAAACAGAAGAGAAGTAGGCTGTTTAATTCAGGCCTTCTGGGGCTTATGTAGCTCTCCATGATCAGAAAGCAGGTCTCAATACTGCCCATGTAACAATGAATGTTCTATCTTCATCTTAAAGCAACAGCAACAACACACAAAAAGCTGCATGTATTACATAATTTAATTACTGAAATTGATTTTTATTTATTTATTTATTCGTTTATTTATTTATTTATTTTGGTTTTTCGAGACAGGGTTTCTCTGTGGTTTTGGAGCCTGTCCTGGAACTAGCTCTTGTAGACCAGGCTGGTCTCGAACTCACAGAGATCTGCCTGTTTCTGCCTCCCAAGTGCTGGGATTAAAGACGTGCGCCACCACCACCCGGCTTTTTATTTATTTATTTATTTTTGGGTTTTTCGAGACAGGGTTTCTCTGTGGTTTTGGAACCTGTCCTGGAACTAGCTCTTGTAGACCAGGCTGGTCTCGAACTCACAGAGATCCGCCTGCCTCTGCCTTCCAAGTGCTAGGATTAAAGGCGTGCGCCGCCACCGCCCGGCCTGAAATTGATTTTTAAAATCTGAAGATCACAAAATTACTACGTAGCAAATGACAGTATTCTCTAACTGCTTAGTTTCTGTTTGATGATTCAAAACAGCACGAGCTCTGCATTAACTATTTAATTTCTGGCTAACTTTAGAAATGCCTTTGTTGTTGTTGTTTTGCCAGAGAAGGTAAGATCTGAAGTGAAGAGAACACAGGATTTGGGGAAATGATTGGCCTACTGCATCAGTCAGGAACAAACTCTCGGGCTACGGGGAGGTTGTTATTCCTGAAAACAGCAGTCTTCACGTTTAATATGGAGACTGGTCAGCTAGAGAAACCTTGTGGCTATTCCATTGAGATCTCTGTGGCAAAGGGGGCCATATAGGTGCTTCTAGGGAGGCCCGTGTGTATTCAGTGGCTGCTGTAAGCTAATCAGTTGGTGGGTAGACTCACAGCCGTGCTTCCAAGACTGGTCAGATTTCCTTACCAGGTACAAAGACGTCCCAACCAGGATACTCCCAAGAGGATACTTTCTACAGGTGATAATTTTTAAAACCAAACAACTTCTGACTGGTTCAGGCTACAAAATTTGCTTCTTAATTATTCTCAGACTGAACCTACAAGTAAAATCTTAAATCCTATGTACGGCACATAGCTAATGACTTTGATGCTCAAAAGTGTCTTCCAAGTGGTAATTTGTACATGGAATCCATTTAGATCCATGGTTTTGGTGCAATTGAACAGTCATGTAAAAATGCAAAATAATTGTTTGTGTGTTATTACTAGATTCATAGTAGAAGTAGTGCCAGATAAAAAGAAAATAGAGGGAAGGAAAGGGGAAGAAGCAGACACAGGAAGAAAGACAAGAGGAAAAAACAGGAAAGAAAAAGGAAGCAGCCACACCCTTCTTATGGGGATTCCTGACTTCCAGGCATTTGATTCTCTGGGGTTAGGATGTCTATTTGTGATTCTAGATGCAACCAGAACAGGCTGTGCACACACAACATCCAAAGGTCCAAATTTCAATGCTTTGAAATTTGCAAAGCATTGAAATTCCAGCTAAGACAAAAACAAACAAACAAAAAAAAACCTCATTATTTTCCAGAAAGATTTAAATAACATAAAATTGGTGTAATTAAAAACTCGTTTATGTGCAATGAGAGAGGCGTGTCTCCCGGGAGAGCAACCTCAAAGCAAAAGCACTTATATCTGCTATTGCCAGCCGTGGCAATAGAACAGTCCAAGCGAGCAGAGAAACTTATCATTCTGTTTGCTGGGCGCAAAGAATGGCCCAAATGCTAGCAATTCTTTGGTAATCCACGTTGCAGTGGTGACAAACTTCAGGATTCTGTAAGACGTAGCACCATTAGGACCACCTGTTTCAGGGCTGGCCCCAACCATGTCGTTCCTACCCACTCTTAAGTCAGAGGCAGACTCTGGCAACAGGAAGAAAGAAGAACTCAACCTTCTGGCCCATCATCAATATATACAGTGACTGACTAGGGGCTAATGAATTAGCTGCTGGAGATTTACTCTATCCTAGTGAATATTCATTATTTAGGAGAACTGGAAATACAATTACTGAGAAGGCAGAAAAAATACGTTTTATGTTTGGGACTGGATTATTCTGCCAGGGAAAGCAGGAAGGGGAGTGGGAAGACAGTGGCGATTTGCATGTAGATGAAGAATTACAGTTCTCACATTAGAATAGGGATTAATGGATGTATGGTGTTTTTGGTTTGTTTCCTGACAGAACACGGTATACATCATTAATGTTTTTAGTTACATATTTCCTTTGAGGAAATTACACTTATGTTCATGTTCTGTATCTGTATAGCCTGTATAGCCTAGTGTAATTGATTGGGCTCAATGTTTCAGCAGGTTATCATCCATCACAATGCTGCTAATATTCAGCCATACTGATCAGATATGCCACGGTATCGTGGTCCTCTGTTAGCAAGCCCTATAGTACCCATCAGGGCATCCTCTTTCTTCTAATGTCCTTAAATTTTACCTGCATGTCTGTGCATCAGACTCTGAATGCTGTGGGACCTAGAGGAACAGACTTGCGATCCCTGCTGATCCAGAGGCTAAAGCAGGAGGCTCACAAGGTCAGGACCAGCCTGGCCAATGTAGTGAGACCCAACCTCAGAAATAAAAGGTGAAAAAAGTAAGCGGTCTGGGGATATAGACTAGGGGCAGAGCACTTGAACTAGCATGCATTAGGTCCTAGGTTTAATCTTCAAAATGTAATCTTTAATGTAAGAAAAATCAAGTATTTCCCTGTGCCTAAATCGTGTGTAACAAGTGAGTTTTTGATTGCTAGTCTTAAACCTTGAACATATATTTTTGTAGGAAGTCCATTTTAGGTATCTGACTTGGCAGCCATCCTAGGACCTAGGCACTATGATTGCTGTTTTATTATATCAAAGCAACGCTATGCTCAGATCAGACTGACTGCAGACTCTCATCTGCAAACTCTGTAATGACTGTCCCATCAGCTTCTAGTTCCAGATTCCAACCTGATGCTCCAAGGTTCCTTTGGTGGCCTAAAGAGACGATGCTGGGCACACACCATCTATGCTTCGTCCTCATCTTCACCCTACTGAAAGTCACCTACACAATCTCCTTTGTGTCACCCCAAGTCTCCTAAAAGGCATCAAGTCTGTATTTTATTGTTTCTTTGGACTTTTCTGCTAGTCTACTGCACTTAAACAGAGGCATAGTGGGAGCTACGGGCAGCCAGTCTGAATCTACTTTCTCATGCAAAGAGAGTCAGGATGGGCACAGTGGCACAGGTCCTGTACTAAGAAGGGTGGAAACAACAGATCATGAATCAGCATGGGCTACAAAGTGAGACACTGTCTTAAGAAAACAGAACAAACAAATAAAACAACAATCGTAGCACCTAAGTCCTAGGCTGGCTAAAATTAAATTGGCTACCAACTCAAACACCTAAAATGAACTTCCCACAAAAAGATACATTCAAGGTGTATTAAAAATATATATTGTATAAATGATTTTTATCATATAAAATATAACAAGTGAACCTATTTAGAAATTTAGGTGTATTAAGTCACATTGCTCATAGACACTTGGACAGGGTCTACACATGGTAAGTCCTTGCTGTGTAGGTCCTCAGAGAATGTATTTACTTAGTATACAACTTGTCTATCTGCATTGGGAATCTGAACTACTAAACAGGTAGTTTCTGCCAAGAGTTTTGTGATATCTTTAAAGTCCCTATCACAAGGCAAGTATAAACAGTTCATTTTGTTTTTGTGAACTGAAAAAGACGGGCCTGCTTATTTTCAGTGAATAGTTCCCTACAAATCTGTTCAAATTGTGGTATTTGTATGGGTTAACAGTATACCAAGAATTAATTAGGATGACGCTTTGCTCACAAATGTTTCCCAAGAAGCTGTGAAACTTACTTTCTTGTTTATTTGCCTCAGCACTGTGTAAAAGAGAAAATCCTCAGGTAATTCTGTTCTTCAGTGGGGCTAGGTTGTCTTATTAAATTGTGATGCAACACACGAAAAACACATGCCAGAAAGGAAGGGGACACAGAGACATATTGGTAAATAAAGAATTCCCAAAAGGAAGCCCCTCATTCTATTAAGAAAAAGTACTTATCAATTTCTAAGACCAGATTCAAAGTTTTTGCTCAGCAGGGACCAGCATACGTGCTGACTGCATTGTTTAAACACATTAGCACCAGTCCCACTTATGCGGAGTCACACAATTACCCCATGCAGATAACTATAAAATCCATTAGGTATATTACATGAAAACCTTAATTAGTGTGTTCTTCATTTATGTTCCCTTTCCTGGGTGATGAGGTTTCTTCCAAGAAGCCAAAATCATTTAGATGAGTGTAATAAGAGAACTGGTACTTCAGTGGAAAGATCTGATGGGGATATCTAAGCATCATAATTTATAAATACACACTGTGTTTTCATGATCATTATATGGTATTTGGATCCTTGAGACTATCAGTAGGAAAATAGAGGCCATAAACATAGTGGGTGCTATCATGTTATACTGAAGAGTTAAAAAATAAAGTTTATTTATTGATTAATTCATTTATTCACTAAACACAGATCTTTGGCTGCCAAGGGCTTCTATCTTAAAGTACCTTAAAGTCTAGTAGAGGAAGATCAGAAAAAATGGAAGTTTATAATAAGCACTACCATAAATTTTAGAACAGGCTCCATTGGGAATGAAAAGGAAAGCAAAGGTAAATTACATCTAAGAGAAGGCTAGTTAGCTATCATTGGGTTAGTCTTAAAGCCAATACAATCCTACGATCAGTAAATTGGTACCATTATGGCCATTAGCATCACTGCAGGCACCTATGCTTTTCTTCTTTCCTGAAGGAAAATCCTTTATCTTAGCCATCAACGGCCAAAAGTCCTTGTTCACAGGAGTCAGGTCCTCAGAGGGGCAAACCGGATCAATGTTCACAAACAGGATTTGTTAAACTGCACTCAGAATCGATGAAGGTAGGTCCATTCACATCGCTTCTCTGAGACTTTCCTAAGTGTCCAATATGCCGGGTGTGCCACAAGACTGGGCCTTCAAAGGTACCTGTGCTAGCCAGGTATGGTGGTACAATATGAATGACAAATCTTTACAGGGTACAAGGTATTATCCCAGAGCAGCCAGGACCCCCTACCTCAGTACCAGTTTTAAACCCGAAAGGCTCAGATACATCCTTGGAAAATACAGACAATGGTCTCACCAGATCTACACTAATGGCTAAGATGACTTACTAGTGGACCTGCCACACACAGTCATTTTGAAAACACAGAACTGCAGAAAATTCCTAGTCACCCAACCATTAGACACTTTACCAATAACATTTTATGTGTAATTATATTAGGCACTATATCCAATTCAATTCATTACCATAACTCACAGTTAAATGTCAACAAGGTAAATCTGTAGGATTAACCACAAGGTAAAATGTCATAGGTTAATTGACAAATTGATATCCTCAATTTCTAAAATAGCATGTCATTTTATTTTGAAAGAAATCATGTTTTCTTTATCTCTGGGAGACTAGAAAGGAGCAAAGTAATAACTTCCAGGTGCATACTTAGCAACAGAACTAAGCAATTTTATAAATGCATTAGTAAACCTTCCCTTCATCCTAATCACACTGAATGCTCTTCCATTTATGAATATCAGAATTATTACATGGCTCTCAGCTCTCAGACAGATATCTGAGACCAAAGAAGTAGACTGCCACTGTAATTATCCAAAATTAAAACCTCTTTTTTGAAAAGAGTTACCCTATGCAACTTACATTAGCCTTATGATTATGATCCTCCTGCCGCAGCTCTCTAAGTCCTGAGATTAAAGACAGGCTCCTGACTGAAAAAAACTAAACCATTTTGCCTGACTTGACAGTGATTGTATTTAAACCAAAGTATGGAGGATTGGAGAGATGGTTAAGAGCATATACTGCTCTTGCAGAGGAGCTAGGTTTGACCATCAGTATTCACATCAGGATACTTATGAACTCCTGTAATTACCTCCAGGGGATCTCCCCTCCTCACTGCTGTGACATTTGAACTAGTGTTCCAGCACTTTCCAACAGACACACGTGTACATATGTTCTAATAAACATGCATAAAATGTCTTTAAAAATATGTGTGGACCCACATATTTTAATTAATTACTAGGACCCAACTTGTGATTTTAATTACTAGTCAATCTTGAATACTAGTGTGGCGTCTTCTAATGTATACTGCCTCAAGGCAGCAAAGAGGAGGATGATCTATTCAGATGTGTTAGTAAATGAGGGAAAAAACTAAACTGAGAGTGTTTTTGAAGAGCTTGAACCATAACAATCACACTAAGACCTTCTTCACCAGGCCACTAGCGGAGGGTACAGATCCAATTATCATTCTGTCCGTACTGGGAAAGACAAATTCTATTTAGAACCCTGAAAGTAATCTCTAGGAAAATATAGAAAAGCGTGCATTAAATAGTGTTAAAATTAAAGTATCAAGACTTGTAAACCGTGGATGTTATAGTTCTGGAAATCCAAACATTATAATTGCTACAAGGCTTTTTTTTTTTTCTTTTTGTGACAAGGTCTTATTATGTGCCCTGGGCTGACATCAAAGTCTCTATGCAAGCTGAGCAGTAACCAACAGCTCTCTAATTGGACTTAAAACCTGCTCCACAAGAAATCATGCCTGGTACTGGAAATCTAGCCAACAACCCTGGGCTAGTGAAGTCACAGGTCTTGGAGGAGACCCTGCAACCACCACTTAACTAAACTAACCTAACTGCGTTCTAAATATTTGTCCTCATACCCACAGAGAAGTGCAGTCCTCACCTCTCAGGAAGGAAATTTCTTTTTGCAAGAGAGTGTATGACAGAAAACCGCGACCAATCAAAATGCTTCTTTGTGGAATCCCATCCCCAGGTATCCATCTATAAAACAACGCCTGCTTAGGAAATACTGCATAAGAGAAGTAAAAAAAGATTGCAAGAGCCACAGGATAAGAGGGCATGCTGCAAGATTGTGTCTCTTAAATCATGCCAGAAGTTACGCCCCTAAAGTCTCACCAATATGGCTGCCTATACGCGAGTTGAACAATGACCATAGACATGCTGAAGTGAAGGTCATGGGAAGCCGTGGAAGCCTCAACCCTCACACAAAGAACTACAGACAACTGAAGAATGAAGACTGTTGAGAGTGGGAGAAATAGACGTCCCCAGGGAAGAGCCCACCAACTGGTTAGTTATCCAGCACTAAATGGTCATCCCTGAACCCATATGCATAAGTAGCACACAGACTGAAGAGGCTGACTTTAGGAATATATATGAATATATACATGTAATAACAGTGATTGAGTATAGAGGCCATGAATCTGAAAGTGAGCAGGGAAGGAGCATATGAGGATTTAGAGGGAGGAAATGGAAGGGAGAACATGATATAAGTATGTATAATATCAAAAAATAGGAGGTAAAAATCATTTCTATGTGGCTCAAGATGGCCATGGATCCCTAATCCTCATCCCTTAGCCTCCGAGTGTTGGGACTGCCTGCATGACAGGCAGGAGGTGGCATTGAAGCCTTGGGACATTTACCTTTTATGTATAAGAATCAGCATTTTGAAAATTACTGAGCAATCCTCACTGCCAGAACAGATTAGCTTCCTGTCTGAGAGTAGATGTTGACTTTTCCCGTGCCATTCTTTCTCTAAACATGTGTCCATTTTTATCTTACCTAAGCAGCTGTTGGTGCTCAGTTGCCAGCCGTTGCCCAGCTCAATTAATCAGTGAACTGAAACTCTGTCTCCTGAGCTGTGTAAACGAGAGAAAACTCTCTAGTAATGTCTGGATCTAAATGCCACTCCTTCGGCATGGGTTAACACGGTCGTCGTCCGCATGCCACCCTCGTGATAATCTGTCTTTCATACAAAGTAATAATAAACGACTATCTTCCCCTTGTCCCCCACTGGTGAAGTGGTATTAATTAATTTCGCCAAAGCCCAGAAGTCCAATGAAACCTCTTTTCTACTTAAGTTAATTGCTTTGAAGAAGGCAAAGCAATTGATTGAGACAGGGTCTCATTTCAGGAGCCTGGTGTATAATGAGAGTTCTTCTGAGCTCTCATTAAACCCGACCACCATATAATGCTAGGGATGAGCACTTTAAAGAACCCTTAATTGGACTCAAACAGTGAGAAAGTCTACACTAGTCATTTCATCCTGGACTAATAGAAAGGAAAATAGTATATGCCACAGAGGCTTTAGGGGCAATAGCCGTGCTATCAGAAATTGATAGCATTTTAGATCACAGATGACACTGACATCATTATCTGCCTCTTCTCCAAACTGTGGCACATTCTCTACTGCATCTTTATCTTGCCCAAGTCACCAACCAACAAGACAAAATTTGCACAAAGAATGAAATAGAATTAGATTTATAATATGCCCATTGTCATTCTCTAATTCTAGGCAACTGAATTGAAAGCATCACTACCTTAGTAGTATATTTCCTGTGAATTTTCAGGTACAGACATTTCTGTCCTCTGTGCTTAGGACATCTCTTACTTCCCTTTTGCATCAACTGCTCAAGGCTGCATCCATCAACAGCTTCCTGTGGTCCAAGTAAAACTGCCTCCAATGTTTTTAGTTGCCAATTTTCCAAATATTTTTAGTTGCCAATTTAGTGAAGAAGTATTCAAAACAATACATTCACAGTCAGTGCTGCTACCTTTTGCCTATTATTCCCCTTACATAGTCTCTAAAACTGCACACAAATTAAAGAAGTCTTTACGTACAGCAAGGAAAATTGGGGTGCAAAACTTTCATGAACCTTTTAGTCTATGAGCTCCGGTCATTCCTTATTAGATTTATTGAACATTGTTTTTTACTTTCCGTTCATATTTTGGATTTTTCATAATTATAGATGTTTCATAAAATAAAACTGGGCAGCTTTGTTAGCCCTTGATGTGTCAAAACAGTAATTCCTCAGTTAAAAAACAAACCTGTTCAGCATTGATACGACAAATACACACATGAAATTGTATTTATCTTTTCAAAGATAACCATGGTGTATAGAAACAGGGAATGCAGACTCCATGAGCATCCCTTTGCCCCTGTGCATTAGGACAAAGTTGAAGTCAGGTATGCAGTAAAATAAGTAAAAAAGAGGCAAAGATGCTTCCTTCATGTTTTCATCATAATACAATAGTTTTAGCTCAGAAAAGACCCATGCCCTCTCTATATTTCCACAAGAATCTTATTTAAAAAGGGAAGATTTTTGCAATGGACAAAGACAGTCAGCATTACTGTGGGACAGGCTCAAATCACCTCTGTATAGAAACCAGAAACCAGGTGATTCAAGGCAGCTCATGGAAATGCAGAACAATGCAAAGATTCTTGAAGGGGGTGACAGAGAAAGGCTGGGTGCAGCATCTACCAAAGGGGAGCCCTCCAGCAGACTGGACTTGTCATCACCTGGTTACATGGGGGGCGGGGTGGGATTTTATAGTTAGTTGATTTCTAAACCTACTTCCCACTTTCAGAGAGCTATAACTTACATTACAACGTGTAACTTATTCTATTAACCTGAAATGCTGGAAGTGGAGGGAGTGGAGGATGGTGACATATAAAATGCAGTCATTGCTTAAAATTACTTGTTTTATGTTGTTACTCTACACACGCACTTTAAATAGGTGTGCCAGAACATGGAATTCTGTATGAGCACACTCGGAAATACCTTGTCCGAGCAAATGATACATAAACTTTGTCATCTACTTTCTCTAGTTACAGGGCTATAATAATTAAAATAATTGAAAATTCTGAAAGATTTATTTCACATAGTGTGATAAGTATGAAATTACATTAATTAGTTAGTAGTTAATGATATGACATACATTTGCAAGATATATCTTTGATTTTAGCTTAGCTGTGCAAGTAAATACTCTAGTCAATGAAGATATTTATTCTTTTTTTTTTCCCAAGACAGGGTTTCTCTGTAGCATTGGTGCCTGTCCTGAAACTAGCTCTTGTAGACCAGGCTGGAAGATGTTTATTCTTATATACAATTTAACTTTAACATATAAGCTCAATGAGAATAATATTTCTGCTTTTTCTATTTGTGCTTTAATATTTGTGATTAGTTTAGAAAGTTCTTTATATGGTATATAGCTGTAAATGACATAATGACGTCTACCAGAAACCTAAGTTTAATGTGTAACTTCAGGACCTCCTCCATACTTGGTGAGTTGACTAGCCATGTTACTTAAATCAAATCACTTTAAATTTATACAGATAATTCAGGGATTTCATCTTAAGATTCTCATTGTCAGGGTCTCATGAAATATTAACACTACTAGTTTCTCCTTTTGGAATATTCCTTATTATAAAAATGTGCTGTTTAATAATCATGCCAGAAGAAGGCAGTAAGAAACTGCTAACGTGTCCTTTGTGTGCCATGCATTGATGTTAATATAATCCCATTAGTAGTGAAACCGCCTCTGCTGCACATGTTCCACAGGAGCCTTCATTAGTGAAGGCAAGGTTTTCCCTACGGTGTAAACCAAAGATCATCCGGAGGAAATGCCTTCCCACTCTTCCCATTGGAACAAAGGCTGTCTGATGAGATACACCTGAAACAAAGACATCCCTAATCAAATCAGCCTATGACTTTCCGGGTCAGGTCCCACAGTCAATCCTGCGAAGAGTCCCAAGGGTCTGTGAAACAGAGTGCTGCAGGATGATGACAGCCAAGGGAAGGGTCAGCAAAAATCAAAGGCCACTCCAGCCTTGGTCAGTGATCTCCCTTCTAATCTCCCATAGACGAAAAGTTAAACAGGATCTAGTCAAGGATTCATACACAAACATCAATGTGTGTGCACACACATAAAAAATTATATTGTACCTAGATAAATATATATTATATATATACAGACAGATACACACACACACACACACACACACACACACACACGTGCCCTAAAGACTAAACAGCATAAAGACAAACCCAAATGAATAAAGGAGTCTGAGAGAAGAAACAATATTTAATAAGAAAAGCCTCCTATGTACATTTCTGCTAATCTTGCATAATGGCCTCAAAGTTCTGAAGCAAACAAGAAGTCTAAGTGAAGCTTGCCAGTCTCTCACTGTGAGACGTGTGCCTTCCTTTGTTCATTTTATTTACTTACTTTTTTGCTTTAGAGACATGTCTTACATAGCGCACTGCAGCCCAGGCTGATCTAGAACCCACTAAGTAGCCTAGAAGGATAAACTCTAATGTAACAATCCTCCTGTCTTAGCAGGCCTTTAGGGCTTCGATTATAGGCGTGCACCACTATACCTAGCCTTGCTAGTATTATTTTCAGTTGGTAAATCCCAGTCCTAATCATGAGCACCTGTGGCAGTGGTCCTCACTCTTCCCAAAGCTGCAAGCTCATGTTGCAGTGACCCCAGCCATAAAATTATTTCATTGCTACTTCAGAACTGTAATTTTCTTACTGTTAGGAATCAAAATGTAAATATCTGTTTTCTCATGGTCTTAGGCAACCCCTGTGAAAGGTTATTCGACAACCCACCACGGGGTCATGACCCACAGGCTGTGAACTGCTGATCAACTGTCACGGCATGGTGTGTAAATATGGAGGGGTTAAATCAAGTCTATTAACACGCAACACAAAACTACCAAGTGGGGGTATGTGCATCACTTTTCTACAGGTATGTGATTGTCAGCAAGCCAAGGTAGTTCTGTGAGCATCCACTTTCTCATTGTTGGCACCCACATTCTTTGACCAGGGTACACTCCTTTAACAAATGATTTCTAAGCACAAATGGGTGCGTTGAGTTAATGTGTGCAGAAGTATTTACACATTCTTCAAACACCCCCCCCCCAAAGTTCATTTAATAGATTCGTTGTTGCTTCTGGGTTTCTGCATGCATGCTAATGACCACTTCAAAGCTCTGGATATATGAAACAGTCCTCTTCATCATTAAAACACACTTGAGATAAGCAAGGCAAATTATCACATGGAAAGGTACAGAGTTTTAGATGTTTCCAGATATCTGTTGGTTAGCTTTGCTGCTCAGAGCCTGTGGGGACACATCGTGACCCAGCTCATAGTCAAGGAATATCACGCCTCTCATAGCCAGAAAGGGAAAGTGGAGATGAGAAGAGTCGGGTTCCAGTATCTCTTTCAGGACCGTGCCCTCCGCGATGGTTTAGAGACCTCTCACCTGGCCCCACCTCTCCAGTGCCCAACTGCCTCACTAGGGCGCCATGCTGAGGATGGAGCCTCTAACACAGATGCTGAAGGGATGAAAGTCCAAGCAATAACCATACGTTTCCCTGCTTCCAGAGATGCCAAATCTGGCTGGGGAGGGAATACAGCTGCCAGGGCCTCGAGCTATTGTCTGTGCAACATCAGAGCAGAAGGAAAAGCCAAGAGAACAGGAAAAGAATAAACCAGGAATTGCATATGGAAATATTTTTCATTTGTTTGTCACCAAATAAATTGATTAATAGCTTCCAAATCTTTCTCCTTTCCCTTGAAAGCAAAAGCCAAAACAGGTCAAGTATACATGGGAGTCCCAGTGTATGCTGAAAGAGATACAGCCTCAAATATGCTTTTATTTAAAAACAAAATCCTTACAAAACAAAGGGAAATTTGGTTTATCTATAAGAAATCAAAAATTTAAGGTGTTTCAGCTCTTAATGTTATTAAAAAGTACTCCTAATGCTAAACTGTAAAACACAAATTATGAGAAAGAATTATTTGGCTGGATGCAATTGTAATGCAAATAATTCCTGGAGACAATAAGGAAAAACCGAAAGAATAAGGTACTGTGGCAATGATTTTACCTTTTGCAATTGATTGTTGTTTCTACATTTTAAGTGAACATAAACACAGAGATAACAGAGCACGCTTTTCAGATGGCACGCGTAGGGTTCCAGCCGCCTGGGACAATCACGTGAGTTTGAAGCCCATGCCATGAGGCAAAACTGTAGACTCAGAGAGCCCTCACTCACTATAAAGACCAGCTCTAATCGTGTTATCAAAAATTAAATAATGAAATACATTTTAATCAAATGTCAGATGAGCTGTAATATTGGGGGGGAAATCTCTCAGAAATCACTCTATTAACTTAAATGCCAGCACACAGCAGTGAAAAGCTGCTTAAGCCCAAAAGGCAGGCGCCAATCCGATTTACCTATCTGCTTCCTACTGGACACAGTTAGCCATTTGGGCTTTAAGCATCTGAATTCTCCAAAATAGATCCAGCCTTCAGAAGTTCTGATTATTTTCTTTTAATGACTGCTTTATAAAAGAAAAGCTTTGCTCTTTACAGAAGGCGGAATGTATTAATATCTACAGTTTCCTTTTGGGCTCTGTGGCCACGTATGGAAAAGATGGGGTGGACATCCACAAAGGAAAAAAAAGGAAAAGAAAGAATAAGTAAAGAGCAAAGCAAAAAATGTTTGAACAGTCATACATTATGTATGAGTCCATATCCATGTAATTGGGCAAGGAACGCATTACACATGCTGTATGCTCCCTTTTGCTATTTGCATTTTCCCCTACAATTTTCATGTCGACCCTTTATCAGTCCCGTCCTTGTCATGGATGAGGAGTAGATAATGAACATCTCAAACAATACAAAATAAGCAGGATGCCAGCAGGGGTGTTTTAAGGCTTAAGTAAGTAACTCCCAGCAAGGATCTAGCTGTCAAAATCCCACTTGAACCCTATAGAGTGAAGTGCCATATCCTGACTTGCAAAATTCAGATACTTGCGTTTATTTTGTACGCTAGAAGGAAGACTCTCAGGAAATATCAAGGGAAGATTCTCTTCTGGATGACCAAAGAAAGATAGTTGTTATCACAGAGAAAAGAAGAGAGTTCTGCCTGCAGTAGCAGTGGTATCCGTAGTGATAATATTAAGAGCGAGGGATCCAAACTCACCTCTCTGTCTATCTCTAAAGCTGTACTTATTTAGCCTGAAAGTTCACTAAGAAGAGGTCTATTATTTCCCAAGCAAAGGAATTGTAGAGAATTCAATTTCAAAGTAATGCTTTCCTCTGAGAAACAAACTGAAGCCAAATACCACCAAATGAGGTAGCACATGCCTTTCATGCCTTTAACCCCAACACTCAGAAGGCAGAAGCTGGTGGATCTCTGTGAGTTTGAGGCCAGCTTGGTCTACAAGAGCTAATTCCAGGATAGCCAGGGCTGTTATACAGAGAAACCCTGTCTCGAAGGGGAAAAAAAAAAAAAAAACTTTATACAATTAAATACGACAAAATATGATCTAAAGAATATATCTATCTAGCTTTTATCTACATAGTGCATGACAGTTGTAAAGCCCCAGGTGAGATGGTTATGTGTGGGATGGCTGCAGTCTCAAAGATACCCTAATCAGAAAGCCTGTCCAGGATTTAAATCCCAGCGATGTCCCAAGAAGGTCACCATCATCTTAATACCTTGAGTCTAAAGAGTCAACACCGTAGTCCTTGCTTTCTTCTGACCATCTTCAATGTCCATAAGAAAAAATCACAAGATTGTTCTTACAAAAATTCCACGCTGCAACTTCATTTTAAGATTGATGATCAGTTTGAAATATTATGTTGGTGAATAATCAGATAATTTTAATGCATCTGATAAGGATGGTTATAAATGATCCAAAGGAAAAGAAAAGGGGGGGAAAAGCACTTGAAAGCATCTTTCTAGGAAGCACAAATCCATCTTCTCAAATCCATAGGCCTATCAAAGCCAAGGCTTCCCCACAGTAAATATTTATATATGATGATTAAATCAAGTTTATTAGGATGCTTCCATAGGAAGTATTTTTCACAAATCTGATTTCACGAAAAACAGTATTATTTTAATTTCACATTTTAAAGGGAAGAGACTGTTGTCACACCTGTTTTCATATCAGTATTCTTCACAAAAATCAAGAAGCAGAAACAAACAAGTGTTCACCGACAGACAGTGGATGAACTGATGTATTCATACAATGGAATGCAATTCAGTCTCAGTAAAGAAGGGATTTCTCATGAATGCTGTACTATGGATGAATCCAGAGGATTCTATACTGCCAAAAAGAGAAAGTAAAGTAAAGAAAATCCAGTCAGGAAAGACATGTGATATGAGATATCTAATAGAATTAAATTTACAAAGGTAAAGTAGAACGGTGGCTATATGGGACTGAAGCGTTGGGGTAAATAGCAAAGTGTTCAATATGAAGAATAGTTTCAGATTTGCAAACTGAGATCATTCTGGAGAGATCTCCTTCACAGCAACGTGGATATCCCTAACACCACCTTAGAATACTGTAAAATGATTAAGATGGAAATTTTCATTATATATATATATATTAATAAACACAAAAAACACTTAGTTGAACCTAATAATGCATCGTGAATGAATGCATGTATGAATATATATATATAAAAACTCAACTGAAACAAACTGAGCAGCAGGTGGCTCATTTGGTTGTCTGCAATGTGTGTGCCCCTGTAGACACAAGTTCAGAGCAAGAAGGTAAAAATGATATGATATGCTTGCTTTTTCTCCCTACTCTTGCCTCTGACTCCCACCTTTGAAGATGTGGCTTCTGCTTAGAAGGTTGCAAACGGAAGGAGGGAGTTGATGGGTCTCAACCTAATTCTCTTATATTTGACGTTTAGATTTTCAGTTGGAAACACTGGCAATTTCCATTTGCTCCCCTGCAAGCAGATTCCAAGGGTGCAGACTTAAACCCCCTAAAACAGTTGGGCCTCTGACCTGCCCTATCTGATTCAGCGAATCTGAAAGCTCTGCAAGGAAGTGACTTTCATAAATTGTTTTAATTATCAGAGGTTATTTCACTACACATTAAAAATTTCGCTCTAAAAATAACTTGCTAATGGCATTAGCTTTAATACTACTTTAAATACACAGCTAGATTACTTTAAATACAACAGTGATCACTTACATCTGTAGCCACACACACACGTTTGATCAGCTCCAGATACCAATAGTTGGTGCCTAACCCGTCCACAAAGCTATGTTACCTCACTTCATTCAACCAGCTTTGTGAAACTAAAGCCCAGCACATCCACACACACGGCACCTGTGCCTCTGTCACAGCCCCTTCCTTAGGACAGACGCAAGTTGAGAGTGGCATTAACAATTGTCTGCAAAAGCTGCATGTAACAGTTGCAATTTGTAAGTCATACTTTGAACTGAATGCCAGGGACGCACATCTTAGACTATGCTGTGCATAAGTGGGCGGGGGGAGAAGTTTGCTGTGCTCAGCAGCCTAGAACACACATCCTATGCTGAGACTATGAACTCTTATAGGCTAAATACAAACCTAATATGTTGTTCCATTTGTAAGTTTTATCCCCTAAATATATATTAGCACATAAGTTTCTATCTAGCAACTATTAAAAAAAATATGTGTCCTAAAATGTTCAGTCCATCAGCAATAATAAATATCATTGAAAAGTAAATTTAAAATGCCATTATAGTCTATTTCTAAATTCCTAAATTTTAGGAATTTTAATTTCTATATCATATCAAAGGATGATTGATTCACATTATCTGAATGACTGTTTCAGGAAGAAGTACTGTATGTTCTCTGCATTTGGAGCAGTCATTTCCTATCATAAACTCACTGATTCTACACATTAATAAACACAAAAAACACTTAGTTGAACCTAATAATACATGGTGAATGAATGCATGATGCTGCCATTCAACAATTCATTAATTTACCAACCTCTAAGTCACTAATGTATGTAGAAACATTTCCTGCCCACATTAAATTAGTCCAGGGAATTCTGTCTCTATGATCCGGCTTACACCTCTGCTGTATTTCCTACATCCTCATCTTATTCAGACTATCACCATCATCGCTAACATTATGCGAGTGTTTGTGTCATTCATTCTCTAAGAAGGAAAATAGCAGCACACCGTGAAGTTATGTGAAGATTAGGAAAAACATGCTGAGCAAAGATCACATACTTAGCCAATGTAAGCTGTCAAAAAACAGTCCCTGCACACCAACAAAAATAGATCATTCCCTATACATTTAACATAAGTGTTTACTTGCTTGTTTTTCCCTTGGCCTTTCTTGGCATGGTAAATACCCATAATCCCTCAGAGTTACAGACATGCTTCCAGAGATGACACCGAAACACCCATCATCTGAGAATGTCTAGCTCCATTCCTCATAGCCATCGGTCTTCTTATACTTCAAATGTCTTAAGTATAAAATGTCCATGCTTTCTGCATATCCTCTTATATTCTTGGGAACAGCAAGTGTTTCACCTCTAAGCAGATCAAACTGTGAGGGGCCACGAACTGGTTGTTTCTGTTACTCCACCATCCTCTGATCTCAGGTTGACCAGTTCTTATTGCTTGCTAATGATACACGTGGAGGCCCAGGCCCAATTATTGCACATTTGTGGGTTTTAGTTTTCATGAATGAAGTAAAATAGTCTGACCAGCTTATCTACATGATCGCTCATACCTTCAAATGTTAATAGTTCTCCTGTGATCTTACTTAATAAAACCCTTCAAAATCAAAATGAAAATCAAGTCTTCAAAAACACTGCTGCCATTGGTAGTGCCAATCATCCCTTAATTTACTGAGTCTATCTTGATAAGGCTCCTGTCCTATGAGAGTGAGATTAGTATTGAATTTAAAGACTCTTTAACTCTTCTCCCACAACTAAGAAAAGCCTTTTCTCTTCTTCTGAGTAGGTCTACCATTTTAGGGCAATGGAAGGTCACAGCAGGTAAGTTTAGATACATGCATGTAATTGTCATGTCAGTGAAAATAGAGGGCAGTTTCCTGTACCAGACTGCATCATCCTCATACTGGAAGGTAGACTAACGACTGTCCCTCCCTGTTCTTCTGATTCCTGAGAACAAAACAGAATCAGTGATAACGCAGACCACACAAGGAAAAGATCAAGCTAAACCGAAGTACTAACATGTCCACATCGTCAGCATCCTATCTCTGGAAGCTCTGTAACTCAGAGAACAACTTACAGAAATTGGTCCTCTCTTTTCACCATGTGGGTATTAGGTATTGAACGCAGGTCACCTGGCATGGCGATGAGAATTTTAAGAGAAAATATATGACATTACAACATGGGAAAGCTTTGTAAATTAATTTTTTTAAATGTCCAATTTTATCTTAATATATTTTGTAATGGTAAGATTTATAGATTTAATATATGCCTTCAGATCACCATTGGCATCTATTTTATTCTTCAAAAAAACAAACAAATGGCATGGCCATCCCATAGAAAATGCTTTGTTTGATACTATTCAGGGCACAGGAATGAATTAACTTTAACTCTAGGTCTTAGAAAATGTTCAGTACGGTAAGAGTGTCACAATTCATCTTCGGGATTAAGTCCTAACACAGTCCAGGCAACAAGCAAGGGGCACCAGAGGACAAGGGACCACATCTTATTTAGAGGGTGAAGCTCAGGCCTGAGAAGAATTTGGAAAGGTAGAGATTACAGGAAATGAAAATGTACAGTAGAGAAATAGAATGAGCAAAAGAATTGAAGGGAGAAATAAAATAACATCCAAGGCTTGAGTCCCAGCTGGTGAGAATATGGTCCATATGGGTGGGAGGTGGCAGACAGCTGGAGTTCTCTAGATAGCAAGTCTGGGGTCCTTCTGCGGGAGGACGTTACACACCAGAGAGGAATTTATGAGACGATGCGGGTGTTTTCTAAATATTGACTATGATAGGCTCAAAGAATAAAAACGAAATTAAGATTACTTCAACTTTATGAATGACAAAATTTCACAATGAGTTTCAAAACAAGTCCCATAAAGGACAATGAATAATCCAGTAGTGTCATGTGTCCAAAACATATGTAGCGCTATGATCAGTGTCTAATGGTTTGTGACCTTCCACTGAACGTATGAGAGAGCAGCACTGGAGAGTGAAGCTATCTGGGAACTCAACTCTACAAGGACCCCAAGAAGCAGGGAATGGCTCTCCTGCTACCTCTCATCAGTGCTCACTGATCCCGAAAGAACAGAGCCTTCCTTAAGGAAAATGGTATTCTTGCATAAAAGTTAAATCTGCTTAAGATTGGATGGGTAAAACTGTAAGAGTCCACAAATACAAACCCCATTGATGAGAACTACAAATTAGAAATATAGAAAAACCATTTGGTTTGCAATACTATGTAACTGAAAGCACTGGATATACAAAGGTATCGTTTACTTCTATAAGACCGCTGGTAAATACTGTGCTATCTTCCAGTCTCTTTCTCTGTCCTAAAGGTTCTGGCAGGCACTGCCTCTAAGATGCCATAAAACTCTGAAATCCTAATCTTAATTATGCAGTAATCCAACATAATTTCAAAATACACAAAGGCCTGAGGTTGCTTAATAGCAAGACTAGAATTACTGCTATGGATCTGAATGAGATTACAGTCTACCCTTAAAAATCACAAAGTCTCAACATTATGAAGGTCTTCTATCTGATATCATTTAAAAGCATGGTAATGACAAGTGTCATGGATCTACACTGCAACCCAAAATAAGTTAAGTTTCAAAGTGAAAAGTCATTAGCTATATAGAAAACGTGATAATCTTGAACAGAAGATTTCTAAACAATTGAGAAGCCATAGCCTCATGACAATGATGCTAATTTTTGGCATAAATATTAGAAATAAAGTTCCAGCTAAAATTATTGATCAGGTTCCTGTAGAACTGAATTTATTGAACAGAGATTAGATGTCTCTCAGGTTCCAGTTAAGTCAAAAGATAAAGATTTTATTCCATATTTTTTCCACTTTCTCAGCAATGTGTTGGCTGACTATTTGACAATATTTTTCTTTCTTCCAAAGACCCAAAGGTGCATGCTGGGAAATGCACCATGCCCCCCAGCTTTAAGGATTATACTTAGGGGAGATCAGAGTAGCAACCTAAATTCTGCCATTAATCACTTTTAAGATTTTCTTTGTAGGTAAAACTTAGCATCATGTAACAATCAATGGCTACTGATTCCTTCTGGTCCCCAAAGAGTAGGCAATTATGACTCAGGAAGTTCACCAAGGGATTACAAACCAATGCTAACTAGAGTTCCGTTCCACCGTCCTTCCTCCACTTCTTTTATTTATGTAGCTTTTATTGCTCCGACTTCAACATATTTCATAACGTAAACACTTCCTGCTACTTAGCAAAGGAAGAGAGCAGCACCAGAGTCATCAAGCTACTAGTGGTTCAGTCTGTGGTTAGGGTCTCACGGGCTTCCTCTCCCAACCCATGCAGTAAGAAAACACAGCTACTCCAGGCCACCTACTCCATAACACTGATACTCTGGGATACTGGTCTTAGAACAGGAAGAGGGAATGAAATGCAGAGGAGAGACATTGAGGGAGATCCCTGGAGAAGAAATAATTATGTTAGCTCATAGAGGAAAGAGAAAAGCAACTGGGATGTAAACTATGAAGCAAAGGAAAACAGAGCAAAAGGGAGACAAGCTGGGGAAATGAACTGATCCCCACGTCATATACGGATGTCACTGTGGCCTAAGAATCTATTGTCAGTTTTCTGCTTAACCCTCAAGCTTGCTTCTAGCATCTGCTGCCTCCAGTGCTGCCCCTCTTCTAAGTGCATTTATGCAAATGTATACATCATTCAATGTCCGCTTATGGGGTTGTCAGTTAGAGACAAGATATTTTTGTACTGGAGAACTGACAGCTAGGAGAAGGCCATCCCAAGAAAGGCAATTCAGTCACTTGAATGTACACGACACAAAATTACAGCGTATCTTATGTGTTACATTATGCTCCTAATGGGAATTTTAAAAGCCTCACCTGAGGAAGCAATCCATCCTTTTCCACCAGATTTCATTGGGGTTATTGCCTATTTGCATCGTGCAGTCAGAAGACTGCCAATACCCAGGTAAAATATCTGCCCTAGATTGTTATCAAATATTTTTTTCCATTTAAGTAGCTGCCTCATTACTCCACTATTGATTCTCATTTCAATTTCCGCAATACATCTATCATACCAGAACTAATGAGAACCAAAACGATCAAACCATGAAAGTTCTGATACTTTCCTAGTTCTACATTACGGAACAAATGGAAACACATTTATTATACTTATGATTATACTGTTTCATAAAAGACAAACTCTTATAAAATTGCTTCCCCCTGTAAAAAACAATGTGTACCACAAAAATATTATCTTCCTTGGGACCGAAATCAATATTCTCCCAAGTAAGATTTCAACTTAAGTCATTACAGAGGAAGTCAGCGTGTGTGTGTGTGTGTGTGTGTGTGTGTGTGTGTGTGAGGGAGGGAGGGAGGGAGGGAGGGGAGGGAGAGAGAGAGAGAGAATATTATTTTCTGCTTCTATAACAGATTTTATGGTATGCTTTTTAAAAACATCTAGCTATTCTATATAGACCCAGGTTTTTTTCTTAGACTCTCATCCCTAAATCTGCTAATCAGCCATCTCTTTCTGTATAGCTTAAGTAAGTGATCTATCCAGTTGTATTTGTTTACCTTAAAATCCTTTCCTCCTTTATATAAGGATATTGTAGATACATATAAGACATATATATATAAATTATGTATAGCATTCTGAACAAATATATGTTCGATTTAGCTCATATAAACTAATTCTATGCACAATGTTATTGCTTTGGGTTTGTGAAGTCCTAAATATAGCTCAAAGGCCTCTATCTTCTGGGATTAGGAAATCTGAGCTTGGAATCACAAAGCAAAACTACATGCTTTATTTTAAAGCAAATATTCTTGATCTTTCCAGCCAAAGTCATTTCCTTCTGCTGCTTCTCCAGTGTTCCCTACCAGTATTCCAAATCACTCTGCAAATCCAGGTGTAGTTTCTAGTCTGTCTTTCTCTGTATTACATGTAGTTCATACATAGCTTCTTGTTATATATGTAGCTCTATAATGCTGCCTATTGTAAAGCCCCTCACTTGAGGATTCTTCATCATTGCCCAAAGAGTAATAAGCTTTATGTATGTTCTACCAATTTTTATGGGTGGTAGAAAAAATTGCTCTTTTTATAGTACTGAAGTTCAAGTCATTAGTAAATCTTTGTCATTCTGAGACACAGCAAAGTGATTCACTTGTAAAAATGCCTACCACTTTTTTTTTTCCCTAGAAATGGTCACACCTGTGACCACAGACATGAGCCCGAAATGCAACGAAAGGCCCCATTTCTTGGATACGAAAACCAAATTGCCAAAGTGATTCTTTTAAGGTTACAGTGATTATTAGGAGTAGAGCTGTCATTGAAAATCAAGCCTCTCCTGAAGGCTTTGCTTAATATGTCTCTTCAACATTCCACTTGCATATGAGACCTGCATAAGCATCTCTAACTGCTGAATTTATTACTATCACTTAGAAACCTCACTCTCAAGATCACAGGACAAAAGGGACAATGTGAGAAAGAGAATCAGACATAGAACAAGGGGAAACATACAGTTTGTTTCGAACTTGGGGTCTGTAGCTTACCTGTATTCCATTTAATTAACTAAGATCAGTACATGAACATTACTATTATCAGACACAAAGAAGGAAGCACACATTGGGAGGAAATTCTTGCTTGTTATGAACAAGTGGGATTAAATTTCAAATCTACGCAGGTGTAAAACAATGTCTTAAGAGAAGGAACTGAAAGATCAGAGCTATGAGGGATATCTGAGGTCAAATACTTAATAACTTGGTTGGCTCACAAATCTCCCTGAAGTGTTTGTCATTGCTTTAATACTCTCAATGCAGAATTAGTTTCTTGTTGTGGAGTAATCGCTTAGTATACTTTGAAGATTTGTCACATGGATTGGTTCAATAAAAAGTTGAATGGCCAACAGCTAGGCAGAATTTGGGGGACAGAGAGGATGATGGGAGGAAGGAGAGTGGAGACTCAGAGAGTTGCCAGCCAGATGGAGAAGAAACAGCATGGGGAGTAGAGAGTAAAGGTAACTAAGCCTTATAAAAGTGTTTATATGAAAAGATATGTGTTAATTTAAGTTGTGAGAGCTAGTTAGTAATAAGCCTAAGCTATAGCTGAGAAGTCTTTGTGTGGTTATTAGGGAGCTGGCTGGCATAACCAAAAAAAAGTCCAAATACATTTTCTTTCCCCAAAACTGACACATTTTAGTAGGGATGACTATGATGGGAAAAAAAGGCAAAAACAAAATTAAGAACAATTTTTTTCATATACTAATCACTAACCACTGGAAGATGATGTCCATTCTCCAGAGGGCTGATCAAAATCATGGGTGTAAAAATACTTTAATAATTAGAATTTGAATAAATGAAAACATAAAACTTTCTGAATTATAGTAATATTTACTGTAAAATATTGACTACTTAAAAATTGGTAGAAAATCAGAGAGCAAGGATAGTATCCCATATGCCTTAGTCTTCTTTGCTGACTGTTGTAGAGACTAACTGGGTGTAGAGACCATGGTTCAGTCTCCAAACTGCTCAGTATACTCAATGCCATAAGTACAAGGCACTTACTACATCACTTGGATCACCTTCAAGTAGACACACACACACACACACAGAGAGAGAGAGAGAGAGAGAGAGAGAGAGAGAGAGAGAGAGAGAGAGAGAGAGAGAGAGAGAAAGTCAAATGTACCACAATAATAATTGCAGCAGCTGACTTCATGAGAGTCTAGTCAATCAATCTTTACTCAAATTGTGTATGGATCTAGGTCTTCATGTCGTCTGAGAACTCATAAATAACGATCAGATTCTAGCCTTTCTCCGGGCAGTGAAACTAAAACACTTGAGAAAATGTTATTACTGTTGATGTTCCCCACAAAATAAGACAGCACATAGAAAATATGAGCAAAATATAAAAATGAAAATATTTACAGCAACGAACTCACTAAAATCTGCAAATGACTTTACAACTTTTATATACTAAAATAATTATGCATATGCTTTGTATCTTTAGAGAGTATTCTGCTCAGAGGGCTTGATTAAATAGTTTTCCTAGGGTCACCTGCATTGTATGTAGTACAGTTAGAATCAGTATTGTTCCATGAAAAGGATGTCCTTCTTCGATATATATTCAGTTTGAACATATGGTAGGAAAGACAAACGCAATGGAGGATGAGAATTAAACGTAGACCAAGAGAGGAAATGTCACAGAGAGATGGCATATGTATATTTAAAAATGTATAGATGTAGCCCGAGTTGAGTCCTTCTCTTCCACCAGCGCTGAAGCTCCATGAGGGCCATCACTTCTCCTGCCATCCGATGAGCTTTTCAGTGGCACACAGGCAGTCTAGACAAGTGCAGTGGCAAGGACAAACCGTGCACTTACTATGCCCTTGAAGGGAGACAAAGAGGAAGTCACAGGAGAAAACCAGCAACACTGGCCAGAGTGAGAAGGCACAATGGGAAAAGCGAGTATAAAAAAAGATGCAGTAGACTTTGGGGCTTACTTGAACATTCAGTAGGCTCAGAGAACAAGAGTCGAGTCATAGCTTTAGTGTTGAAGAGCTCCCAGACAGCCAGAACTTTTTAAATACATTCTTTTTTCAATCTGTACAATCTCTCCCTTCCTGCTCTGAAGGGATACTATAGTGAAGTACTGTTAAAATGAAAGGGAATGGAGGAAGAACTCAGGTGCCTGGCTTGGGACATAATCATCTGATCATTTTCTGAGAATTCATAAATGGTGACAGGTACAAGGATATCGCTAAGTCGGTGGAACAGCTTGCATCTGGCACAGGAAAGGAAAAGAAGAGATGAAGAAGGAAGAGAAAGGCTTCAGCTGATTGTTCTAAAAAGAAACACGCATGTCTTTTACTAGCTGGAGACAATGGTTTTGCATGCATGCTTGTAGTGTGTATAAATGCCATTCAGTATTAAAATGAAATAAACTGATATGTGAAAAGACAGGTGGAGATATTTAAAATTCAGCAAGATATTGATGTATCAAGTCAAATGGCAAAGACATGACAATAAGACAGATTCAAACCACAATTGGGAAGGCAGGATGGAAAAAGATTGATCTGCATGTCACAAAGGAATATGGGGGAAATCTCAGAAGTGGGATGCGCAGTAAGAGCCACACAGCCATCTGCTGCATCTCGGAAAACAGCTCACCCTGGGCATCCCAAGCTGTTTCCATCAGCAAGCAGAACACTGTATGGATGATCCAGTGCAGAGGGAGAAGAATACCCTGACAGAAAATTCAATAAAAGCAGAACAGGAAGATGAGAGGAAAATTCAATTTTAGTCATGTGACTCCTACATGCTTGGCAAATGGTCCTGGTTGAAGTACCTGCTTAATTGTTAGTTGAATGCCACTTAAAACACTCGAGTTAGTCTCCAGCTTTAAGGCACAAGCAGAGGGATGAGATGACAGGAGGAAATAGTGGTGATTACGGACATGTGTGTGTGTGTGTTCATGCATATGTGTGTGCACGCACAAGCTTGCTTAACATCAGGAGTACAGAATGCTATGTTTTCTTCTATTTAGTTAGTTGGAGTAAAAGGGTTACCTTCCTTGTTTTAGTCACTGGACTCAAGCCATAGGCATTTGCCAGCCTCTTGTAGTTCTTACTGTCTTCCATTTTAAACATGGGAGGGTAAGGTGGAGAGAAGTTACTAGAATTTTGCTGTCCCAAAATACCTCCCTGTAATTCAGGGAAGGGAGAAGGATGCGCTCAAATTAAAAATGGAAGGTGCTTTGAAATCAAGGAAAGAGATGCTTTGGGGTGGTCAATGCACCATGTGAATCTTTTGCAGATGGTGGGGTTCAAACTGTTGCTGTGGCAACGACAGCTTCTCATGCAACCCAATGACGATTTCAAACAAAGACAAACAAATTTGGCCTAAGATAAAAATACCAATATACTCTTGTCTGCAAGAGTCTGTTTACTAAGACGGTCCAACATCCAACAAACAGTTTCCTTCAAGATGGTACCACGGTTTCCTAGGTACAATATAATTAATCAGCTCCTTTCTGGTAATAGAAGCTTTTAACTTCCCTAAGGCCAGTTCTTTTCATATAAATGAAGGACAGAAAAAGTTTTAAAGCTTAGCTAAAGAAAATAAATTAATGGTTCAGACTGGAAATATAATAGGAGATATATCTAGCACATAAGAGGCCTTGGGGTTTATACAACAATTTAAAGTATTATGTGACTTTATAAAAATCACAAGCTTAATAGTAATAACCTGACCACTGCCATGATAGAAAAACATCAGAATAAAAAATACAAACATGGACGTCTTCTTTTCACCATTCCAGTTTTGCATTCAATTTCTTAAAATCAGATGTGCACTTAATATAGTGAAAACATGAAAAATTATATTACCTTATCAAAAATACTCATTTCTAGAAATCTAACATAAATACTACACCTACAGGCAATTAAAAATGAATGCTATGTTTTGTCTTTTATTCTACCAAAGACAGAGAATGTTGCGATTTGACGACAGTCCTTGAAGAAGGGAATAATTCAAGTATTTATAATGTAAAAACTTACGACAGTCAATTAGGCTTGGGACTAAGAGCAGACTTAAGGGCTATGTCTGTCACTCTTCCCCTCTCTCAGGCTCCAGGAGAACGAAGAATCAATTAGCCCTTCACAGAGGATGACCTTGAAGGCTAGAGCTCTGTGCTTGAGATGTTGAATATGCTGAGACAGGAGGAAATCGGGAATGGGGGTGGTGCGGTCCGGAACCCATGGCAAAGCATGGTTCAGAGGAGGCCACGTCCCTTGAAAACCGAAGCCATGGTGCCTCAGTCCAAGTCAAAGCCTGTATGATGAAAGAAAGCCCAGTTCTTTCTACAACTAACCTGAACTTTCTTAACTGACATGGATGAAGAAGCTTACACAATGACAGGGCCATGCTAAGCATTGCCTTTTCCCTTTATTTAACGATTACAGTCTTTCTGAAGGACTGATTAGAAGTCGGCAAACAAACATGCCTGGATCAACTGGACCCAGGCTCAAAGACATTGAGGATGCTCTTTAAGCTGCCTAGTCCAAAAAGTTACATTTTTTTTTTCCACATAGAAAACCCCGCAGGTTTGGAGCTTTAATGAACTGTCCACGCTCCCCCCCCCCCCCCCCCCCGCACCAACTTTTCAAGCGAAAACTGCTTCCCAGACATTACATCCGACACATTTGAAAAAGCTGCAGCTGCGCTCAGGCCAGAGCCGGCCTCCGTGAGGCTTTTAGGCAGCAGTAAATCTTCCCTACTTATTGTTAATGCCATAAAATCAATGCCCTGACGAGAGAGAGAGAGAGAGAGAGAGAGAGAGAGAGAGAGAGAGAGAGAGAGAGAGAGAGGAATAGATAGTCTATGAAAATACTTAGTAAATATTTCTCTTCAAAGCCAATTTCTCAAAAGTTCCCAAGTACTCTTTCTAATGGGTCCTAGATCAGGGATGTAGGATGCTGTTTGCTTCTTTGCTCACCAGATAACAAAGTTAGTTTGGCTAAAGAGTTTTTCAAAGAGCTACCTTCATTTTTCTGGGCAGTTCAACCTATGCCAGCACATTTTAACTGGAGCGCTCAGTTGAAAACCATAAAGACAAAGCAGTAACCTTGTCTGCATGGCGAATTCTGCCTCTCTCTGCAGGATCCGCACTTGCTTTTTATAGCCTGTCATTTCATCTGGGTATTATTTCCCGGTCACTTTGCCAGGTGGGAAGAGGCAGTGGAGGCAGAGATGTCTGTCAGAGCTCTAACAATACTTTGGGGAGTTGATAAAGACACAAAGCAGTGGCTGCGTACAGGAGGCTCTCCTAATTGCACCTGGAGAAGCAAGCATCCTTTGGAAACCTTTGCACAGAAGCTGGGACACGGCAAAAGATCTTGAATCATAAGCACATATCAAGGTTTTTTTTTTTTCTTCCTGAGTTTCTGTAGTACACGGCACAACTTCATTCTTAACGTGAATGTCTGAAGAAGGTCTCGCTTATTCTTCCTCAGAGTCTAGAGGGAAAGCTGAAGGGGCATCTCATCACAGATTCTCTACTTTCAGATTTCTTGAACAGTAAAATATTTTCCATATGTTTCTGGGAATCAAATTCTCTCACCTCTTCCCTTCCTTTTACTAAGTAACTCACCAATGGCAAAAGATAAAGCGTGGTAGAAGACTGAAGTAACAAGGAAAGACCGAAAACATTTCTTTAAATGTTGCAACCAAAAAAGCCCTGTGCTGACATTTGAAACTACCTGACCAGTCATGGCTACAGAGCTGTCAACTTTCTGTCATAAAGCTAAGGCAATGACCTCTGCACATGCCAGTGTTTCATTCTATATTGTTTTATTAGCTTAGTCTCTTCAGACACAGGTTATTAAACCAGGCTGTGGCAACATGATGGGTTACATGGCACGTCTTAAAAATAAAAAGAAAGACAGAAAAATTAAAATAAGATGTACCTTTATTAACGGTCCCTGCAATTTTTAATGACTGGCAAGGAATCTATTTAAATATTTGATTACAGAAGACAGGACTAATTTAGGAAAATCCCTTTGTGGAGAATTGCAGTCTGTCTTGAAGAAATAAAACTGCCTCTGCCAAGTGCTGAGTACCTGAAAGGATGACCTGGGCAGCACAGCAAGGGTCTGAGGACAGAGGAGGGAGCAGGTTGTCCAAAGACTTGCTGCTGCATTGGGGTCAAACAATGAAATTTCAAAAGTACGGAGATGTGAGGAAGGGTCGGGACGAAGAGCTGAAGAGAGATGACAGGCAGCTTGGGGCTACAGGGAGACTGACTGGAAGAGGGGCAAAAAGAACTCTATGGGGGGAGGGGACATCAAATAATACTATTGGCATACAGAAGTTACATGCCTACTAAAATATGAAGGACAGTCAGGCATTAACTTCTAAAACGATTGCAGATAAACCGAATTTAGTTTAAATCCGAAGCATGAATGAAGATGCTTGCAGTTTTTGATTGACAAACAACCTCAGACTTAAACTTGCTACCCAAAGCTGTTGTTAAGAAAGAAACAAAAAACAAAAAAACAACTGATTCATCCTAGGGGTCTATATGGTTGTGTCCCCCCCACCACATACACACCTTACCCCATCACATGATTCATCAAACAAAACCTCCCAGTCAAAATGAAAGAGCAAATGAAGTAGCTGGCCCTTCAGAGACTCCTGCCCACCCTCTCTGTTACCCACCACCATCACCACCACCACCACCATCATCATCATCATCATCATCACTCTACTTACAAAGTTTAGGAGCAGTTTGGAGATTAGTTTCTGTTGCTTGTGGCTGAGTGGCTGACTTGGGTGTTCTCACCTCAGGGGTCCGAGCTGGAGAAGGGAAGGGTGGCACAGTAGACAGTAAGGGAGGAAAAGCAGGCAGGCGGTTCTTCCGGGTTGGTCCTGCTGAGGGTTCCGAGGCCTCAGCAACATTGTCAACTTGTACTGTAACATGAACCTCAGGTTCAGACAGAGCCCTAGAGACAGGTGAGGTGTATGCCTCAGAGGACACCAAAACAGCGGAGGCAGCAGTTGGATCCAGAGAAATAACAGGGTCCTGGCCTAACCCCCCAGGGTCAAGGTGAGTAGGAGAGTCGTATTCAAATATCTTGTCCACAAATACCCACTTTAGGCCAGCAATGCAGAGGCAGAGGCTGACTAGGCAAGCCAGAATGGGGACAATGCAGATCTTCTCGGAGTTGAGGCACCCTCGCAGGCGCTCAGCTTCCAGGCACACACAGCAGGGCACTGCCAGGCCCAGGAGTCCAGGGCTTCTCCCGTCTTCAGTGTGGGTGTCTGGCATGTGCTCCGAGGCCGGAAGCCCATCGAGAGATGGGTCTGCACTCAGCTGAGTGGAGGGGCTGGAGGACCTCCCGCCAGCTACCTCAGACATGTCTGGGGAATAAATCTCCATCGGCTCACCTCCAGAAGGCCTGGCCTGTCTCACAGTGCGTTACCATGCAGAGCTCCCCCCAACCAAATGATACAGCATCTTGGAGGGGGAAATCGATAAGGCATCCAAGTCCAAGGCCATTATCAAAAGTAAGAGAGCTCAAGGAGGAACCAAGGAAAAGGAGAAAAAGAAGAAAGGGCTTCTAGCAACTACGAAATAGAAGTATACCGAAATATCTTGAGCTTGTTGCTTCTGGGACACTTTTCCAGTTCTTTCAAATGCTTCTCCAAACCATCCCGGTTGGTCAAGAAAGCAAGGGACCAAAATAGGAAGTGAGCCGATGCCTGACTCATTAAGTAAACCAGTATCCCAAACTGAAAGGCATGTTTCTCACCTCAAGCGTCTGAAGCTGGTGTCTGCTTAGAGGAAGAAAACAACTGTCATGCAGAAGAAGTAAAAGCAAAAGCAAGACCAGAGGCGGCGGCGGCGGCAGCAGCGGCGGCGGCAGGAGAGGCAGCAGCGACAGTAGCAACAGCATCCTGTCGTGTTAACGCAGTGGCTGAAAGAGGCTGAATCATTACAGAGCAGCAGGTGCCTGCCCTCTGAGCATCACTGCAAACAGTACCATTGCACGGGGCTGCGAGGGCAGCCGGAGCCAGGAGGGGCGGTAACTCCCATCCCCGCCCTGCCTCCACCCCCACCCCCAACCACTCCTCTTTGTCCTTCTTGCGCTCAGTCACTTTCTTCCTCTGCAGTCTTCCTTCTTCATGGCTTCTTTCTTTTCGCCCTTCTTTATCCTAAATATATATTCTCACACTTCTCTCTCTCTTCTCTCTTCTCTCTCTCTCTCTCTCTCTCTCTCTCTCTCTCTCTCTCTCTCTCTCTCCCCCCCCCCCCACCACTCTACTGCTGGCTGGTCTGTAATGAGTACAGTACACCCAGTAACACAGGGCTGCCAGTGACTTCCTATTTTATCCAATTAGAAGAAATAAAGGCCATCAGAGCAAAGAGAAGCAGCCCGGCAGCAGTCAAACTGGGTCTCCGTGGCCCCCACCCCTTTTCTTTCTATTTCCCCTTACTAAAGCTGGCTCGAGTTTCCCACCCTGCGCCCCACCTTGCTTGCTTTCGATCTTACTGGCTCTCTCTCCTACACTTACTACGGGGTCAGAAAAAGCCAGGGATCGATGCTAGCAATCTAACAATGCTGAGACGGAGGGGGTGAGGGTGGGGGTAGGAGGTGGAGGTGGGACCTTCTGGGTTAGACCTGAGGCTTGGCAAAGTCTGCTATCTGACTCCTCCCCAGGGAGGTAAGCTTTTCAGCAGCAATTTCTCCCTGCCCGCTGCTGAGAGACAGCATTCCTTCCCTAGCCAGCCCTCTAATAAGTTTTGTTCACTAACAGGACTCTTATTACCTGATTTCCAACCAGCAGTTAGAACACTGTTTTCTAACCATGGACAGCTCTGCCTTCACACCCTTCGGTGAGGCTTAAGACTTTGCAGTGGCCGGGTGCAAAATGCTGAGTGCATGCTGGGGCAGGGTGGGGTGTGGGGGTGGGGTGTGGGAAGGGGAAAAGCCTGGCTCTCTCTGTCTCTCTCTTCTTTCTATTTGCAATTCCCTTATCCCATCCAGAGCAGACCAGAATAACGTAAGAGAAACACTAGGCTGAGAGACGAGTAAGGGCTTCCACTTCATTTTCAAATTAGACTTTCATGTTGTCTCCTCGCTGCAGAGGAGGCTTGAATTCCCTGGACACTGTAATGTACACCACATGTCCTCGGCTATAATCGCACTGCAAGTATTAAAATTTTTCTATAAGAGCATGCCTTGTGGACTGGGTTGCAGTAGTTTTAATTTACAAACAACTTCAATGCTGATTTTGTTTGTTTGTTTTTGTTCTGGCACAGTCCTTGGAGGACTGGACGAAATGGAAGACACTCAGAGAGAGCACGGGCTCCAGGGGACATTGTGTAATATGTCACTGCATGTTCTGTGCATCTGATCCTTAAAGCCACACTTCAGTGAGCCTGGACATCCATATGGTTTCCAAGGAACCATTCTATTTACCTATGTCAATAGGCGTCTTAAAAAGTCTCTCTAAATCTATCCTACAGAACCATCACACGCAGTCCCAGGGCAGTGGAAAATAATGTTCAAGTCTTAGGAAAATCTGCACTAAACACACTCTATCTTGTACGGCGCAACTCTACTGCTTTGAACCACACACAATTCTTTTCAAATAGCCAGGAGGTAAGAGTATTATCATTTCCTTCTAGATGAAATTACTCAATGATTATGAATGATTCAAAGGATATTAGTATCTTAAGCTGTGTTTTCAGTCCTATCACTAACAACAACAAGAGCCTGACCCGATTTGCATAATGGAAATCAGGATTATGACAAGCTCACAGGCAAAATGAGTCATCGTGCGTTCACCTCCACACAACCAGTGGCCAATATTTTGCAATGGTTCATAGGGTTCTTTTCTGCCCCCATCAACTCGTTTTTAAAGAAACGAGAGTTTTCTTAAGATTCTAAGGATGGATGTGAAATTTTAGAGTGCAAGAAATCCCTAAAGCACTTACAACTTGAGGTTTTAAGTACATCATAATTGAGTATATCAATTCACTATTTGTATTTGGATACTTATGATAGTTCCTTCAAGGATTACCCTGAGTTTTCTTAAGATTCTAAGGATGGATGTGAAATTTTAGAGTGCAAGAAATCCCTAAAGCACTTACAACTTGAGGTTTTAAGTACATCATAATTGAGTATATCAATTCACTATTTGTATTTGGATACTTATGATAGTTCCTTCAAGGATTACCCTGTCCAGTTATACTCGGCGTTTCCAAACCTTACCTTCAGGTACTGAACTGGAGCTTATCCATAGCCAAGGTCATTTAAATTTCAAAGACTGGAAGGGATCAGGTAGCTTCAAGCCTGGCAGGTGTTGGGGGAACAGCAAAAACATAACCCATAGCTCTGTAAAGGTGTCCTATGGCTGGCACCAGTGGCAATTACCACAGTCACAGAAAAGGCTGCTAGCTCATTCTCTGGTTGTCCTATTAACCTCAATCACAGCAAAGGGGGCTGGCCAATTTTCTGGTTGTGCTCTTAAAAACTCTTGTCAGTTACAAAGAAAAGGATCGCGTTGCCCACAGGGTAGGACAAGACATCAGAGACAGACTTCTGGGCTGTCACAACCACCCTTTGGGTTGGATTGCACAACTCAGACTTTTGGATGTACATTTCCTCCATGGGTGAACATTTTATGAACTTGGGGGCTCCTTGCTCCTAAGATTAGCTTGCAGAAATCCAGCTGCCTCTAAAACTGCTTTCTTTCCCGTTAAATTAGAAAGTGGATGAAATTGGAAAAGGAAGGATAGACGAACAGAATAAAAGGAATTCTTCATGACTTCTCCCCTGAGGACCAGGAGCTGCCTTTATCCCTCTATCAAATCCTCCACAGCAATAAAAGTGTGAGGAGGCCAGTAAACATGGGGCAATGACCAGAACTTTCTTAGGATGCAACCTACCTGTTTATAGGAAGAGCTTCAAGGGCATACCATTGTTAACCCTGTAAATGCCACCTTAATGAAACCCAGGAACACCCATTCCCACGTGCTCTCAGAAACATGAAATGAGACAAAATCTTCCTGCTTTAAAACCCTGTAATTACCACCTCCTTCATAACAATAAAAGCTGTGCTTATTGAGCTCCACCTATGTGCCAGGAACAATCAAGATCATAATACACATTACGTCGGAGGTTCTCTCACCTTTTAAAGTCCATTTACCTTCAAACTAAAGAAACAGGTAACTCAGGAAATAGAGCCAGGCACTGACTATTAAATGATAGAACTGAGATTTTGAAGCCAGACTCATGCTCTTACTAATGAAAATAAATACTCCTTTAAAAATATAATACCGATTATGTATTTTATGTCTCCATTCAATGAGAAAAAAATGAAACTAGAATATGCAACCAATAAATCAAATAAACTTTAATGTAAGGAAGCTTAAAGGTACCCAGTTTCTAAAATGAAAGTCTTAAGTTTGGCCATGTGACTTTCAAAGACTAGTTATAAGGATTAGACATAGCAATTCAAAGATTATCTCTTCATAGTTGAAATGGTATTAGTCCTTCTTCCAGGGCCTCAGTTCCGGGACTCTTCTGGAGAGGATGTTTCAATTACCTGCTGCTCTGAAACCAACTACTTGAAACAGCTTTACAACCAGCACCCCGAGGCTGCAGGTGGACTGGTTTCAGCTGGGTGCCTCTCTGCTCTATTTGACCTCAACTGGGGCTGCAGTCAGCTCAGGGCACAATGAGGCTGAAGCATTCAAGGTGGCTCATGGCTCACATGTGAAACCAGACATCAGCTGGGAACACCATAGGGAGTCAAAATGCATATCAGCATGGGGCTTCTCCACGCGGCTTGAGTTTCTCCTAGCAAGTTAGCTGTTGGTGAGAGCTGTCTATCCCCAGAGACAGGAAGCACAACCGATCACTCTTGTTATGGGAGTCGCACAAGCTATTATCATTTTTCTTAGTTGTTAAGTAGTCATGGTGCCAGACTCAGAGTGGTAGTAATACATCTTAATGGAGAGGGATAAAAAAAAAAAAAATCTGTTGCCGCCACTCACTAACCACTTCAAGGAAGGAAGGCAGTGCTAGAAACTAAGCCAGGTTAAAGAGGAGTCACAAAATCTGGAATGGATCTGGCAGAACCAAGTCAAACGTGCATGCACTTCGGATCCACTTTTTAAAGATTCTAGTTTCCTCCTAAGCCAGCATCAATGAAGAAAATATCCCACTATGTTATCAATGGAAATGCTTAGGACTGGGGATGCAGCTCACTGGGAATGTGCTTGCCTAGCCTGTATGTGACCCTAGTACCCCAGCTCAGTTGCCACAGCAAAAAAAAAAAATTTTAAAAAGAATCAAACATTAGGAATTGCTATGAATTCAGCATAAGTTAAGCTATTTATTTCTTCATTAATTTCATTTATTTTATTATTAGGAGTAATTAGTCGAGCTTCAGCAGATGAAAGGGGTTGACAAATGTTTTTGACTATATAACCCAAATTTATTTTCTTTAGCTTTCCGTTTGAAAAAGTTGACCCTTTCTTCTAAATTTTACAATTTAAAAAAAAAAGAGGAGAGAGAAAATTTATTTTGTGCTATATAGTACAGAATGGTGACGATAGAAATATCATGCTGAGGCAATTACGTGTGTAAAGGGTAAACCATACATTTACTTGTTAGTGGGATATGAAATCACTGGGTTTAAAGGAAAGCTCGTGGGCCCAAATGAAGCACTGCAGACTGGCTGCTTTATGAGGACATAAACGCCTAAAAGTCTGTCAGACTAAAACATCCCTCAGTCTATGTGGACCTTCTCATACTTCACCAGATCATGGGGTGTGTTCTCATTTTTCCTTTGTGATATTCTCCTTGCATAGCATAGACTCACCTAGAATTCATCATCTATCCCAGTATGACCCCAAATCTGCAGAAGTCCTCCTGCCCCGACTTCTCAAGATCAGGGTTTATAGGAACACAGCATCACACTTTAAATGGCTTCAAATCAGATTTCTAAACATTCTCACTCCTTGGACACATTTTCAGTCACGTGTTATTATTCAATTGTCTCACTCACGTGGGGCTAAATAAGATGATTTCCTCAAAGGGAAAAAATGAGCAATAACTGCATAAAAGGAGAGCTGTGATCCACTCAACATCTCTATTTTGTTTCTTCTTCATTTCTATTTCAGATTGAACTCCATAGATTTTACTTCCTCAAATAAACTGACAGGCATTTAATATTTCTCTGTCTAAACTGGTCCACATGTTCCCTTCCATTTTTTTTTCTGGTCTTTCATGTCCAGATCACACATTTCCTCATAAATTGTCCCAAAATATGTCTTAGGTGATATGAGCCTGTCTTAGTGATTGCCAGACATCATAGATCCTATAAAAGTTAAAGAAAGAGTAGGACAAATGTATATTTAGTTCTTTTTCCAGGAATTCTTTCCCCAGTGAAAAGATCCTTGACGAAGCAAACCAACCCTGCATGCCGTTTTCTGATCACTCACGGGACAGATGAGGGCCAGGAGAAAGCCATTACCTCTCTGGGACACGGATGCTATGCCCATTTGGAGGAGAAATGAAGACAACCATGCTTTGCTCTGTCTTACCCACTGGAATGATCTTGGAGAAGAAAATTTTACTTAATTTTTTAAAACTATTTTTGTGAGATGCCATATATTCATATCGACTGCCTTTACGTCTCTGTGCTCAGTTGAAACCATGATGATCAACTTTACTTGAGCGTATTTGTCCCTTCCTATGCAGTTCAAGCAGGCAGCCTGGAACGTGAGGCCGTTTGGAGAGTTCTTTTGGTTTAGTTTATTTTACTATTACAATGCTGATGTTACATTCCCGTAAGTGCAGTGTGGAGTTAAATACAAATCCATTTCCAGAGGTTGGAAACTTTTCAATTTTGCTATTTTAAATGAAACCTAATTGTACATATTTATGTAGTACAGTGATACATATATATATATATATATATATATATATATATATACACACACACACATCATTGAAACATGAATAATTATCTCTTTTTCTACAGGTAATTTCTTTAATATGCATCCTATTTTTTAAATCTTATGTCATTTTCTTTTGACATTATAATGAACATGTTTTGGATCTCAGTGGAAGTAATGACTACAAAATGTAAGTGCAATTGAGTCCATCCACTCCATAATGCTTTAAATTTCTTAAATGTGACTTTCCACTCAGTGAAAAACTTATTATACTTTCAGCTTCTCCAGTATTTAATTTTAAAGGGTCATCGTGTTATTTATACCTAGAACTGTTGTAATAAAACCTTTTTATTTTAATAAAAAAGTAATAAAACTTCTAATATATAGGTTGCCTTTCTTCTATAAAGGATCAGTTACAATGCCGAAGCTGAGGGTTCAGCTTTGAGTTGGAGTACTTGCTTAGCATGTTTGAGCCCATAGTTCAATCCCAAGCACAGGAACAAAGGAAGAAGAAAGGTACCTTGGGGAAAGTGGGTTTGTAGCTTTAAGTACCTCATAATTTATACTTCTTGTTTAGGACTTCAAAAGTACAATGAACACTATAAGGAACTGATAGGTCATTGAGAGAATCAGTTTAAAATAATGATCCGCCTGCCTCTGCCTCCCAAGTGCTGGGATTAAAGGCATGTGCCACCACAGCCCGGCGAAAAATTTTATTTTATACCATTTTATATTATTGAAATATTATGTCACACAGTTTAATTCCATCCCATTTCCATCTTCAGAGCATTCTAGAAACATGAGCAAAGGAAGGTGGAAGCTGTCTTAACTGACTTTGTTGTAATTGCTGCAGTTTGTTTTTTAATCAAATGCACTCACCTCCAGGATGTAAGTTATATAACAATTACTCCTATGTGTCTCCACAATTTTCCTAGCACCTAGAACATGCATGGTGCATAGAAAGACTTAAGAGGTATTCACTCAATATATGGCCAGACAAGCGATACTATCTTAAGGAGGAATATAAAAACTGTGGAGGACAAAACATCTCCAAGAGACAGGTACTCCCTATAGAGCTTTACCAGGGTGAGTAAAATCAAAAAATGTTAAATGGAGGGGTGGGAGGTGGGAAGAAAAACCTAAAGGAATCTCTCTATATGAATCTAGAGGCCTTGTGGCTGGTCACTTATATACATTGGCTGAGTCACTGTTAGGCCAAGTCTCTCAACGTTGGTTTTGCTGCTAACTTCTCTGAGGTTGCAGGCATGAGGAGGCTTAGCTAACAGAGACTTTCTGTCTGGTCTTTCCTCTTGAGTCTTAGGGAAAATGTAACAAAATCGTCAAGAATCAGCTTGGTTGTTAAATATATGTGTGTGTGTGTGTGTGTGTGTGTGTGTGTGTAATCTTACTCAAGAAAATAATACAGAATATGTATTAGTATAGTTGAAGACATTTTAGTTAAAGGTAAGGAGAAAATACCTCTGGTAACTAATGTCATCTTAACTCAAGTTTGGCAAATTCTCAAACACAGAAGTAATTGAATGTATGTAGCACAGCATATTGTTCAGTAAATGCGATGGAAAGGAGTGTTCACTTGATCTTATGAAGTATATGAAGGGAGTCATGAGTTACTCAAAGCCAGCTACGCAGAAGACCATCAAACTTTACACAACCTGTGCATGTGAGGAACGCGTGCAGAGTGTCTGTAATAAAGGAAGCATTGGGAGGAAATTACCTGGTGCTTTTCCGTTTAAAATGATCCGTATTTCTAAAGATAAAAGACCCGGGACACAAAAAAACTATCCTATCCCTTATGGTTCAATTAAAGTCTCCATGGTTCCTTCTCCTTGTTGCTGATCCAAAAGAGAAGGCAAAGTTGCATCAACGGAGCAGGGAACCGAAATACACATGCAGTTTCCAGAACTGATTCTGCATTCTGAGTGAGTCACCCAACTGGCGTGCTGCTCTCAGAAGGTCAGAGCACCATGATGGGCATAGAAGCTGAAATATCCATTTAAAAGGAAATGCCAGCTTCGCCCTCTGTTGCGGCTGCTCAGTCCAAGGGGTCAAAATTTTCCCTTTGTTCTTTCAATTTTTCTTATTTTAGGAAGTATGAATTTGAAAGTCATGAGATAAAACACCTTATGATTTGACCGCAAGGCCTTCTCTTATGCATAATATAAGATTGCCAGAGCCAGGCCTGTTTAAGAATGATTTCTTTTTCGTTTCAGAAGTTATCTGAAGTGGTGGAAAGACAGAGATTTGTCACAAAGCGCCTCTGTCATCTAAATCCTAATTAGATTTCAACGTTTTACTGACGGGAGTCGGAGCTTGCTCATCAATTTGATTTGATTTGATTTTGTGCAAGAAAAATAAGTTCTTAGGCATAAACATTGCCTACCTACAGTCCCATGGAGATTAATCTCAGAGTCAGTCTCTATGTCTAAGCCTAACAAATGCTACCATGGTAGCACAACAATGCCAGTTTTTAAGAGAAATCTGTTAGACCCGCCACAAAAATTGTCTCTACATCAAGAATTACTATGGGATGTTCACATGACACCAAAGAGGCACAACTTCCTTTTTCAGAAACTCAGAGACTGGAGTTCCTATTTAGATCCTGGCTATCAACAGTATTTTGTAAATGGTGGGGTCCAGAAACCAAAGAACTCTCCCCTAAGGACAGGCTGGAGATAGGAAATCACTAATTGATGGAAACCTTAGGACTCACTGTCCTGTGGGAGGAGACGTCCTCCAAAGGAATGTGACTTCAGGGAAGAAGATTGTCACCTCAAAGCCATTGCCACAGAGTAGGTCAAAACCGCATGAGATCTACGCAAAATTATCCATATCTGAGAAAGGGACCAGGCTATCTCTTCTTTTAACTTGAAGTATGGCCAGGCTGCATAGGCAAGGAGACATATCTGATGACTGATTCTGAAATATGATGGCCAGAAAAATACCACATATGGCAGTGCATTTGAGAAAAATATATTCTCTTTTCTGATGTAGCCCACGGTTTCCATATATACATAGTCTTCCTAAGAATGTGATAAGATGTACATACTATGCACGCTGGGGTTGTTGGGATTAAAAAAAATGTCCTATGGATATGATTTGGAAAATATAATCAGTGAGTGTACATTTCCTAAGGCAAATAAAGGAAATGTTAGTGATAAAATCCAAATAATTGGATTAATGCCTAATTCATTCAAATAGCAGTAATGAAATACAGGGACCCTTAGAAACATTATCCTCATGACGGCTTTTGCCCACAACTATGTAACAGAAAATCCAGCACTTTGATTACTAAAACCCACAGACTTATATCAAAGACACACAATATTCTACCAACTCCACATGAGGCAAGTTACAACAAGCCACTTTCTTTCCTCCATCCTACCCCCCAATTATACCTCTACCACCTTCCCCTTCTCTAATTTTAAAACTGTATCAAAAATAAAAGATTCACATGACTTGGGCAATTTTCTAGTGGCAGCGAAGTAGATCGCAAACCATTAATTGCAGTAGTATTCAGAGCGTTTTCAAGAACTTCACCCCAGTACCAAATATTTATTGAGAAGGGACTTCCAGAATCCAGCATTTGAACTAGCAGGGAACTCAAACACCTGGTGAATGGGGAAACCATTAACTTCACACTACTGGTGAAACAGGATAGAAAGGATGGCCTGCTCCTGCCAAGTGGAATTGTTTAGATGGTTCCATGTCAAACATGCCTTTCTAATAGCCAGGTGGTCAACAAACACTACAGACCACAGGTCCCTCTCTCCAGCTGTGATGGCTGCCCAGCTGTGCTTGTAGGTATGGTGTAAATTATTAAATATGTATGATGCTGTAAGGCCCCTCTAAAGTATCTAGTCAACTAAACCATATCACTGACAGCATTCATGGCAACTTAAGCTAGCAGAAAAAGGACATTTTTTTTTAAACGTAGCACCACAGAGCAAAGAGCCCCAGACATGAGCTTCTTTTCTGTCTCCATACACCTCCCAGAAGAAAGGAAGAACTGAAATTAAATAGTTCAAAACATGCCTAGATGGGCTTCTAAAGTGACAAATCAATCTTTCAAAGTATTTCTCAAAACCTTCTAGCAGCTCTGCTGTGATGAATTCAGTGGAGGAGGCTAGACAAGTCACCTACCTGTCTCCAGGTTAATCTCCTCAATGAAGCTTAAGTTCCTAGACTTAGCTCACTCGCATCTCATCCGTAGCTTTCTAAGCATCTGCTAATATGTACCGTCTGGTACTAAAGGCATCTAAATGGTCTCTAGGTACAACTGGACCCTACCCTTCTTTATCTCCATCAAAGATACAAAGGCAAAGCCTGGGGTTGAGAACCATCAGAGTCCATCAGAATTAAGCTGCTGTTATTCATCCAAACACTGACCACTGAGAAGAAACAGAGGAAAATGTTACTAACCAACCAGGTTTCCAAGGTTTCTAGATATTTAGTGAAACAAAAGAACACACAGCAGAGCTGTGAGCACAGGACAACTACTGTCATTGCATGGGAAGAAAGTAGGCATCCTCCAGGGGACAGCTGATTTTTACAATAACCAACAGCTAGAGAAAAACAAATAAATTTGCTGAATGAGAACAGAAATACCAGAAAATCAGGGCTAGATGCTTGAGTTTTCCAACTCAATCTGAAATTCTGTAATTTAGCCAACATTCAGCAACTAATTAAGAAATTGGAAGCTCAGCACTTAAAATGAATTTCTTTTTGTAAGTCAGCAGGGAGAAAAAAAAACTGAGAAACCTCAGGATAACCTGATTTCCAAAAGCAAATTTCAAATTTTAAGGTCATACATTACGTGCAATAAAAATAGTTACCATTTCCAAAGCACTGAGCTAAATGTGTATACTCAGAATGTTTAGCAAGTGGTTGGTTATATGGCAGGCTAGTGCTGGGCTGTGTAGATACAGCTACAAGAAGTTAAAAGACAAGATCTCCTGAGTAAATTGGGAGCATGGGGATCTTGGGAGAGGGTTGAAGGGGAGGGGAGAGGTAGGGAAGGGAACAGAGAAAAATGTAGAGCTCAATAAAAATAATGATAATAAAAAATAAAATAAAAAAGAATATTTATTATATTAAACTCTTTTCCTCCTATGTAAAAAGGAGAGAGGCAGCATAATTCAAAGTATGGCAAGACTCACCTTAGAGGGCAGAAGAGGAAGCCAACTGAAAACAAGTAGGCCAGATATTATTTTAAGGAGAACATATACACCAATCCTTGAAACTATTTCTGTTGGCCTGTAGGGTAAGTGTTAGCATTCCCACTTCACAGATGTAAACAAGGCTTTGAGAGGACACAAAGACCACACAGGTAGTAGCCTATGGCTACTTCAGAGACCTGCTCCCCTACTGAACAAATACTTTATGCCATACAAAATGAACCCATGCAAAAATGCTTTCGGAAAACAACCAGGAATTAGACAAAATGTTTGCTGTTGTTGAGTGTGACGGCCAAATTTTAAGTTAGATTTATAAATGACTTAAGAATGGGTGGGAGAGCACGAGAACAAACTCGATGCTAAGAATGCACATGCTCGAATATACATAACTGCTACCCTGGTCAGAACTTCTCTGTGCTGCGGTGCCCATTCCAAACATAAGGGCTTCATTTCCGCCACTGGGCAGTTACTTATTGTTTTATGTGGCTTATTTTGATCATGATGAAAGTAAGCCATTTACATGATATTGCCAGTAAGTTCACGAACCAAAATTATTCCACACTAAACAGTGCGAGGCCCTTGCATGCTTTTTCGGAAATCAACAAGATGAGCCATAAACTGAGAACTTGGCAGAAACATTGAATCTCTCAATTTTCCCCAACAAAATTGAATCAGGGTACACTGGACAAATAAACTGTTGGAAATTTCTCAGATTAAACTGAAAAGGGGATTGGTCTTTAATTAATGCCTGTGGGGGTCACAGATTTTTTCCATAATTTTCTTAACGACATTCTTTGACATTTTCTCAGATATTTTCTATGTTAATGTTGTCCTCACTACTTTTAGAAAATAATCATTCATTCATTCATTCAGTCAGTCAGTCATTCACTTATTTCATTCATTTATTCATTCACTCAATGATTATCTCAACCAGTGCCCACTAGAATCAGGCTTCATTCAAGACTAAGAGAAGGTGAAAGAAAAAAAAAAAACCTACTTCTCAGGGTGATTCCATCCTAACGAAAGCCATAGCTTTCTAAATCTTAGCCTGGCATACAGGCAAGTTGCAAGGACTGTGAGACTTGTGTGTCTTACAATGGATTCTCCTTTGTGTAACTGACAACGTTTTTTTCTTTTTTTCATTTTTTTGTTGTTGTTTTAATGAGCTTGTCAGGAAACACTGTTTATTGTATATACATGTTTGAACGTCTGAGAATTCCCTTCACTTAAGAGCCTGTGAGGAAAATGTTTTCTTCCAATAATGTTTTATTTTGACTAGTGATAGAAGAAGAACACAAAGATTCCATCCCCCAGCAGGATCATGGCTCAACAAAAGGCTGTCCGTGGAGCTGGATGATTACAGACAGAGCAACGTAATCCACCTGTTTCCATTCCCAGGAACCATCCAGCAAAACAGCCACCAAAACAGACTTGGCCATAGCAAGTAGCAATACCATAACAGCTTGATTATTTGAAAACCTGATAATTACATGTGTGTGTTCTTAGGTGCAAAAATATAACCTGTGCTGTCCTTATAATGTTTCTTGTATGCATCTCTTTTCAGGACTGATGCTGTAAAAGAACAAGGCAGGGGTCCATGGGAGGTTTTTGAGGGAAGAAAGGGGATGAAGAAATGATGTGGTTATATTATGATCTCAAAAACTAAAATATTATTGCAAAAAAGAAAAGAGAAAAAGCTGATTGTGGTGGGTAGATTTAAATAAAGCATTATTACATTTTATTTGGTGAATTAAAGACTTAGAGAACGGTGGTGCCGATATATACTTTTGAAGTCCAATCGGTCCCATTTCTTCACGTGTTAAGGCAACATACTAATTTCACAGACATTCTGAATCAGGTATGGTGGTCTCCTGTCTGTAATTCCCAGAATGTCAGAGACTGAAGCAGGAGGACCATTTCAAGTTCAAGGCTATCCTCAAATTTAGTATCTTCCTCACAAACTAAAGGAAAGTTTTCTGGGTTTTGTTTTGTAAAGGAGGGTGTTCACACTGCACAGCCAGGTGGGTGCAGTTATGGCCATTCAATTGTGATAGGGTCCTAGACTAACATTTTCAGGGCTGCCCTTGTGGAGCTAGCCATTCAGTTAGTCGACAGACATCCTTTTAATATATACTGCTAATGGCCATGACAAACAAAAGAGCACTCCTTTAGCACGAAGGCTGCTATGAACGCATAGATCATGGAAGTCGGGCGCTAATCAGTGATAATAACCACCTACAACTGTTTCCACTTCTGCTCGTCTCCCAGCCCTACTACCCCGACTAACAAAGAAAGGCCGACTCAAGTCTGCCGGTTCATGTAGTTACAGGAAAGCTGCTGTACTATTTATAAAGAGGCGGAGGCTAGGAAGTTCGCCTATGCAGCTTACCCTAGCAGTGCTAGGCTTGAAGCTATTGGCAATAGGAATCTTGCCAGTGCATTAGAAGATGAGCTACAAGGGATCGCTGCCAAATAAAATAGCTAAGTAATAAGAAATGCTAAAAAGGAAGAACCTTAGGGCTGGAGGGAGGCCTGAGTTCATTGCTGAGACACAATTCGGGAGATCACCAAGCCTTGCAGTCACTGCGCAAAGAGAAGCTGCAACCCCAATTAATTCTCCTGTCTTATCTTCCTTGTCCTTAATTATAGTCGGACATTTCTTTTCTAAATGTTACGACATTATCTTTGGACACCCTCAGAATTATAACTGGCACTGAGACATACATGATGCCCAAAGTCAGGCATAATTAATTACTGTGTGTGGACCACTATGTTTATCCATCTACACTATAGTATTGGAGATCAAAGGAAAATTCCCATTTTCCTCTTTGAATTACAAGAAATGGAAACCCAGCTACAGGTTCTTCTTCTGCACATGTTCAAACTGATACATTGCTACAAACAGATACCAAGGCTTTAAGTAGATTTTGAGATACAGCCATTCAGATTTTATTTCCTGCTTAATCACTGTCAGTCACTGGGAATTTACACCACAATACAACAAAATGTTAACACAACCACAGGTTAAAATTCTATCTAGCTGAAAGAGAGAAATGAAAAAAAAACTATAAAAACTAGCAAACTAAGTCAATTTAAACACAATAAAAAAAATGAAAACTTACTATGGAGATTCTTTTCTTTTTCGAATAATTTTGAGCAAGGCCGCCACATGCTAATGTGTAAAGGAGAGGTCTTGTAGGGCCTCAACCTCGACAAACAATCACAAGGATTCTCAAATCAAAATAACCCTCTAGCGGCCTTTAAAATGAAACATAAAGTTATTGTTGCATTGTGCATCCTGCAAAACAAAGGTGTAGCACCGGGCAGTGGTGGCACGCACCTTTAATCCCAGCATTTGGGAGGCAGAGGCAGGTGGATCTCGGTGAGTTCGAGGCCAGCCTGGTCTACCAGAGCTAGTTCCAGGACAGGCTTGAAAACTACAGAGAAACCTTATCTTGAAAAACCAAAACAAAGGTGTCATAAGTGAGGCTGTATAATCCATTTTAGGTGTATTCTTTCTTCTAAAAGACTTGTCCATTGGAGATACAGCAAGCACATTTTACCTGTGACAACATGCTCAACAATTAACCTCCACCCAAGTGTGTAGACATGGGAAGTGGGGAGAGATTCAAGGTATTCCTTCTAAACTACCCAACAGATGGAAATTGGTGCCTATAATTCTCAATTCTGAATACATCTAAGAAATATGTATAATTTCTTATGCATATAATAATATGCATAATATGCATAAAATATGATACTAAAGGCATCTATGCATTCCTAGACTTTCCTTAGGAATGTTGATTCATAAAACTAATTTGGTCCAAGTCATTCATCTCAGGGAGGGGTTCAGGAAGGCCATTTTAAAAAGCAGTTGCAGTGCTACATGGCCTTTGAACACACAGGAAAAGCTATCTGGGGGACTCTCACCCATCTTCCACCTTTATTCTATGCAGGTAAAACCAGCACAGAAAGGCTAGGACTGAGTACTGCTCCTGTCCCTGTTTGTTATACAGATTTGCCAAATATTGAATTGTAAGGCCTGTTTCTCTCCTCCTCATTTGAATTACGAGACTAGTCATATCTGCTGCCAGATGAAAGTACTAAACACTTAATAAAAGATGTCTTTGCTGGTTTGTTATTATGTACTTTAGTGAGAACAAAAGAAAACAACTTTGCTGTCGTAATTGTGGCAATTCCCTCACTCCCACCCAAGTTTACTCTTCAGCACCACAGAGAGGAACAGCGACCAGCTAAGGCAAGCTCAAATTCGTGAAAACCTTATAGGAACACAGTCTTAAAAGTCACTATGAAAACAATGTGAAACCTCAAAAATCAAACCTCCAGATATAAAAATTCCAAGTATTTTAAATGATAAGTAAACAGAGTAACAGTATTTCTGGAAATAATACAAATGTTCAAAAAACATTATCGAAGCCAATGTTATAGTTCAAAATCCTGATTTTAAGATACCAATGGAGCTCTATCCATAGATTAAGATTAAGATAGCTTTTCTTACATTATATAGAGGAGTGATTTGAAAGCGATGGTAAACAGAAAAGTGACCGATTAACTCACTGTTGGTATTCTGCATCCATGTAATACTTTCTGGGAACTGACATGGCAAAAGTGTTATGAGAACAAAACCACAAAATATACTCGTCATTCTTCTTCAGGGACTTACATCCTGGTGTTGGGGAGGGACTGATGTGAGCACCACGGTAGGTAATAACCAATTAAAACAAGAGCTATGGGACCAGGAGAGAATGGTTGAGAGTTGGGAGGTGTTCTGAATATCCCAGGACAACAGCAAAAGAACGGAAGCCTCTTCCTTTTATGGTATGATGAGACAACGCCCCCCCCCCCCCCCCGACACACACACCTCACCCCTGGTTTGGAAGCATCATTTTAATAGAATATGCTGAGGTAAGTCAGCACTGGTACTACACATGGAGGGGGCAATCACAGCACCAACCAGTTCTCCACAGAGACGCTCTCCACCTGAGGCTTCTATTGGAACATTTCTCCATACAAGTTTTATACCAAAACTCACGTCCAACTCACAGTTGGTCAGCTTTGAAAGAATAAGCATGAAATTTTTGATACCATCTGTGTATACACACAGGGGGTCGTGGGCTTCATGTTTATTTTTTCTACTAAATAGGATATTCTTCAATCTCAGTTGTTTTTACCTGAAGCTGAATTACTTGGAAGGCTCTAGAAAGCCTCCTGTCTACCCTTGAATCCTCATGGTCTCTCACAGAGCTTCATCTAGCCTGCACACATGGTCCCATACACACAGAAGGGAATTCTCCCTCCCTCACATCTGTCCTTCCTAACACATATCCAGGGGCACTTTGTGCGATTTATCTTTTCATAGCTAAATTGAAGAAAGTCCAGACAAAGACTCCCTGATGTTTCTGAGCCTCGGAGAAGTGAACTTCAGAAGCTGCTATGGAGAAGGCCGAGACAAAGAATTCATTTGAATCAAGGTAGGTCGTGGTCAGACATCACAAAAATTATTTTATGACTACTTAAACAATTTTCTACTTGATAAATGTAAGACTCTTCTTCTTACGTTCTTCATATTGCATTTATCATAAACTCATCGTGCCCGGCAAGGAGGATTACTGATGGTGCATTTCGGCACAGGGGAACATGATGGTTCTTGCAGCTTTGTGTTCGCAGAGAAGAACGCTAACAACTTCCAGCTTTGTAGAAGGTGAATTTTAAATGGATGCTGTGGTAAAGATCTCTTCTCAAAGCTACACGATTCGTGAAGCATAGGGATTTCTACAGGTAGACTAAGTAGCTGGATGTCGTTGAATGCATGATGGTCTTTATGTAGAACATTTGAGAATAAGATCTTAAATTTTTCACCCTGCAGAATTATTTTTCTTAATATATCATACTTCTCATATGGGAAATGTGTAGGTGAAATTTGACCAAATGATATACAGGCTTCTTCTTAATTAGTCCTTGCTGTCAATGATGGAAAAATTATCAAAAAGGCAGGTATCAGCTTTCAACTTTTTATAATCTAATTTTAATATATGGATCCCCTTCATTATTTAATTCACCATATTGTCTCACAAAATTTCCTACTTATCTTTCTCTTGGGTTGATTGACTAATCATTAGAAATTAATATTTTCCAAAGAAGCCTTAATATGTATTGAAAACAAGACTAAGAAATGGTAACTTTCCATACATTCTACACACCTTAAGCATCAACATTTTCTTGGGTATGTCTCTGTAAGTCACCTAGGTAGTGATGTGAGTTTTGCATACCCAGCAGCAATTCAACTTATGCCAGTGTGATCATGTTCCCCTAACAGCATCTAGCAAAGCTTCTGAATTCTCCAACTGCTTTCAGGATCCCAGGTCCTGCATGTTATGTCCATCACCTCTTATTGGTATTTCACTTTTAATGTTACATGATGGGATGTCATAAAGGAAGCAAGCTTCAGGATTCTAATTTATGTGAGATAATTCTTTTTTGTGTAAATTATTTGTGAAAAATATTTATGTAAGATTTATGTAAAAAAAAATTTATGTAAAACAGATCCGATTATATCCTCCATAAATGATGTAAGACAAGTCATTTTACCGAGCTGAGATTTAGATACGTTGTAACAAACTACTACTTTTGAAGATAACAAATACCATTTACTCAATATTTTCTTTCAAACGACTTCTCCTGACCAATATTATTTTTCTGAACCATTTATCTGCTCTATATCACAACTGGTTGTTATGACACAAGATCTGTACACAGGCACAATTGGCCTTTGACCTTGGCTGCAGACTCCTTCAGCCATGGACTATCCCCTCCCCTACTTCCCCACAGCTCCTCCCATGAACTAAGAAATATGTACACACCATGTAACATGTAACATGAGGTGGACAGGGAGAGGGCTACAAACTCTTCAGCTTACTTTAACAGAGATAGACTTCTACAGATTTAGGGACAGAAGCATCACATTTGAGGCCTGGAGCTCCGCTACCACCACCTCCTCCTCCTATCAGTGTTCTGACTATCAAAATGGCACGAAGCCTTTAAAACTTTTAAACAAAGCCTGATTAAAGTTTTGACAGTTTCAAATAAAACTTCTGGCAGTCATTACTGAACAAACCTAGGCGTGTGAGCTCATAACTGATGAACAAATAGAGCCTAAACAAAATTTCCCTCTGTAGGAGCAAGTTAAGGAAAATGGAGGTGAGTCCATCTTGGGGCCATAGCCCACATGAGCCGGCTTAATTGGTTTCTAAGACTTTGCTGACCTCTCGAGATGAAAAGTGCTTGTCCAGCAGTCTCTCTGTGATTACCCGAACTGTGAACACACAGCAGCTCCGTTAAAGAAATGAATTACTATCGGGGCATCTCCCATGCTGGATTCGGTTTAACAGTGAGAACAGGAGTGGGCAGTGCCCAACGACTGGAGTCATTACTTCCTTTAATGGCATCTCTCTGACACTGCAAGTCGCAATCTGCATTTTCTCACACTTTGACCACACCTGCTGTAAAATACCAGCCACAGTGCGGGTGCGCCATTCAGGATGCCTTTCCCCTTTCAAATGAAATAGCTTTCTCAGCCCACATTTACTATGGTTGAAAACGGCCAACTGAGCAGTACATTTTTTTTTAATTCACAGATTTTTCTTTTTAAATACGCTATATTATAAACCAGCTAAAGAAAGATAAGTGCTGTTGGCCTTACCCACATATGTCATACACAAAAGCCTCTGCTCTTAAGGAAGTTGAGAGCAGACATTCTGGTGCTTGCCAGGAGCTGTGGAAAGTGGCTGGAGGGAGGAGGGGCAGGGAATAGCGGGTCAGTGAATACTTAAACACACTTAGAGGCAATCTCCTGGTGAGCTGTTGCGCGGTAACTGACTACAGAGACCATCAAAACTCTGCATACTAAAAAGCTGAAGGACTTTAAAGGTTTTCAGTAAATGGAAATGATCAGTATTTGAGGAGGTATTTTAACCTGACAAATATTCTCTCATGTATACATGGGTAAATATTTATGGGACTGCACTAATAGACACAATTTGCATGCTTTTGTGTGGTATTTAAAAATAATTTTAGTTTTAAAATTAAACTTCCTTTGAAGGCTCTGGATCTAATACTCTACATTTTAACCTCAAAGGAACAACACGTCACAGGGGTGGGAGAGAAGGCACTATGGTTAAAAAACACTGGCTCTTGCAGCAGAGGACCTGGGTTCAGTGCCCAGCACTCACATGCTGGCTTCCATCCAGTTCCAAGGAATCCAATGCCCTCTTCTGGCCTCTGAAGGCACTGCATACATATGGTACACAGACCTGCCAGCAAAACACCCATATAGATAAAACAAAGCAAATAAATCTTTAATAAAAGAACACGTCACAGAATTTCAAAATATTCCCTATGCATTCTAATTTGTAAAACTGTCACTCATTTTTAAAAAGCTGTTTTCATCTAAATTGAACATTTTCCTGGATGGAAAAAGCACATTCAGGGTTACTATAATGACCTTACAGTAACAGGAAATAGCCTTTAAAAAATGAGGTGGCAGGAACTGAAGAGATGGTTCAGGGAGTAAGAGCACTAGCTACTCTTCCAGAGGACCGGGGTTCGATTCCAAGCACCCACACAGCAGCTCACAACTGTCTGTACCTCCAGTCCCAGCAGATCTGACACCTCTTCTGGCTTCCTCAGGCACCAGGCATTCACATAGCACACTGGCATACATGCAGGCGGAACACGCACACACAGAAAGATAAATTTTTAAAAATGAGATTACAATCCCATTTCTAACTCTATTTCCCTCCGAGTAGCCGTCCTGCTAGGGTTGCATCTGTCCAACCGAGCAGTGCTTGGAAAGATAACTATTTTAATTTCCCTCTAAATGTTCACACCCATATCTATCATTGGTTTTGGACACCCACGCTTTCCTCAGTAAGGCATTTTCTCCTCTTGCTTCTCATCTCTGCTCTCTAATGAATCTATGCTGTGGACGTCTCCCGGGACCTAGAGCATCTGTTCTCCTTTCACCCCAGCACACTCAGGGGTGGCCCAGCCCCCTACCTGGTGGCAGTCCTCTATCTCCCTAGGCAGGGTATTTTAGCAGTAAACATCCTATGACAGAGCCAATCAGATGCATTCCTAAAACTTTCTGCATTGCCAAGGAGGTGACTTTCTCTCCCTTTTCAGAAGGTAAGTCCCAGGAACATGTGGAGATATAGGTAGAGTTAACGACAGAGCTATCTTTCTGTCCAACTGGAAAACCCCTTGAAACTGAAACTAACATCCGTAGTGAAGCAAAGCACAAAGCCTGAGGAACAGCTGATTACCTCAGTTGAGTCTCGGGAACAAGTGGGAGCAGTATATTCTTTACATTTATGGTCTTTGGCACAGCATTTCTGCCACTTGCTACTGGGAAATTATTGCCTTAAATCTTCACCCATGTATCTAATTTTGCTTGTCTATATGGTCCTCGATATTTCTCCCAGCTTTTGGTTTTCTCTCTGTTGAAGTTTTAAAGAAATGTCTTTTCTATAGTCTACTTTTTGGATTCCTTGATCACAAGAAAGCCACAGAGTTTGGCTAACATAGATGTCACAATCTTGCTCGTTCAGCCCCCATAGATATTGTCTTGGTAGATGCATCTGTCTCTGTTCTCTTGTCTCCACTTAACCTTTCAGACATGTTTTAAAATGTTATGTAAAAACGTATTTCACTGATAGATCCCTAAAGATTAAAAATGCCAAAGTTTTACGATTTCTCTGAAAACAAAACAGTAGAATAATAATTGTCCTGTGGCTGGCAAGGGTAGATGCAGGAGCTGAGAGAGGCTGGGATAATGTGTTCTGTGCTATTAGAAATGGGTCCTAGTGTTCACAGCATAGAAGGAGATGAGAGGTCACAGTAACTTAGTATATATTTCTTCAAAAGGAAAAATGGAGCTGGATGGCTCTAAAAATAAATGTTAAAGAGACATGAAATGCTAGTTTCATGATGTGATGATTTTCATAATATGATGAGTATATGTGTATGAAAATATAATGCTAAGTTCTGTAAATATGCAGTGTGATAACTAAAATAATAATATTCAAAAACAGGCAAAATAGAGGTAATTTTCTCTCTTCCAGTTGATAGTGAAAATAAAATTTTAGTAAAAAGTTGAAGCATGTGTTCCATCAGAAGACACCCCAAATAATAAAATACAGGGATATAATCACCCATATCTCATAAATGGCTACTAACAAATTTAACTACCATACAAATAATTTCAAAACTTACAAAACTGTGTAATAAATTATCACTTGGCTTTGAAGAGGCCATGTAGCTCTCCCAAGGACTGAATTTACCAGAGTAACATACCTATGTTCAGGGGATCAGATTTTCCTTAACACAGCACCTCTATGGTAAATAGCATGTTGTACAGTAGATACACATTATTAATAAACAAACAAAACAAAAACAAGCCTCTCAAATGGCACCAGACCAACTATTTTTTCCTAATGTTCCAGTATGAAAGCCTTAAAGGTTCTACCCCTGACAAAGGTTCTGCTACCCAGTTCATTACTTGGTTGATTGTGAAAAATGTATTTTTCCATAAAACTTAACATTAGGCTAACTAGCGTAAATACGATTATTTTCTGGAGTCCTTATAGCAATTCTACTTGGAAGTTTTCTAAAAAACAAAAGGTCTCCCCTCAAGCTAGTGTTACAGATCTCGTGAAGGTTTTTATTAAAAGCCCAGGATCTGAAGTAGGAAGAATTAGATTCAATTTCTGCTCACTCTCTACTTAACCTATGAATTTGGAACAATCACAAGTGTTTGAGTGCCAAGCCCCATGCTTGGTTAGAGCAGTGATTCTCAATCTGTGGGTCGCAACTCCTGTGTGTGTGGGGGGAAGATCACACATCTGATGTCCATAACAGTAACAAAATTAGAGTTATGAAGCAGCAATGAAATAATCTTATAATTGGGGGTCCCCACAACATGAGGAACTGTATTAAAGGAAGGTTGTGAACCACTGGCGTAGAGGATAAACCAAGCCCATGGAGTTCCGTGCATCGGTGACGCCATGGATGGCAATGCGCCCTATTGAAGATGTATGACACAATAACCGTTATACACATGGGTCACACGTGTGAGGGTGCGCGCACACACATCTTTTTAGTTCAAAAGAATAATTTCGTACAAGGTTCATTTTTCAATCTAGTGCAAAACGCTAATCTTGATCAAAGTAGGAGAAGGCCCTTCCAGCAGTAAGGTATGAGGAGAGGCACTAAGTGACTCTGCAAGGCAACACTAAAACTCAAGACTCATAGTACACTGGCAGACAGTACTGCGAGAAAATAATTGACGTCCAATCGGTTACGAAAAGAATGACTGGACATGAAGGCAACAACTTGTCTGTATTATGAACGATGGAACATATGTGCCCTGGTTCTTGCTTAACTCATTGCATTGCCCTGAAACTTTAACTCTAAGCAACCAGAGAGAATGAAACTATGCCAGTTGCCAACTTCCCTTTCGAATTCTTATTTCAGTGCCATATGGGCCACAGTCATTTTTCTTTTTTTTTATTTTTTATTTATTTATTTAATTATTAAAGATTTCTGCCTCTTCCCCGCCACCACCTCCCATTTCCCCCCTTCCCCCAATCAAGTCTTCCTCCCTCCTCAGCCCAAAGAGCAATCAGGTTTCTCTGCCCTGTGGGAGGTCCAAGGACCACCCACATCCATCCAGGTCTATTAAGGTGAGCATCCAAACTACCTAGGCTCCCACAAAGCCATTATGTGCAATAGGATCAAAAACCCATTGCCATTGTTCTTCAGTTCTCAGTAGTCCTCATTGTCATTTTTCATTGTCTACAGTGGGCATAGATGCGAAGCCCGTGAAAATGCCATGTTCGAAGAAACCTGAACAAACACCATTTGGACTCGGACAGAAGTACCTCTCCACCAAGACAACATCTAGGTTTGCTACCACCAGGGGTCTGAAAATAAAATGCCATTTTCCCAGCTGAGAACCATCTAGCAAAGAGCAGGGAAGTTTTCCTCCTTTCAAGGGGCTCTGCTGGTTACAGCTGAAGGAGGAAGGTAAGGAGCATATCTCAAATGTCCCGACAGGGTCTGGTCTAGTCGATGTATATCACTGTGCTCTTCCCGAGTGCTAAAGCTGTATTTCATTAAGATAAAGACAGAAGACACACCCCCTGCCTTCAGCTAGCACATTTAGGTGCCAAATCCAAGAATGAATTGTTCATTTCTTTAGAGACTTCAAAGAGAACTTCCTGGACATGTTCCTTTAAAATGCAGCCTTTGCTGAGAATACATAATATGCTGGAATGAACGGCAGAGACTTCCTGGCAAAGGACCTTCAGCGTCATTGTTGAGGCTGCAAATCACGAACTCATTTCCTTCCCCAACTGGAGGGCTAGAATTTTTCCAGCCCGATTCAGAGGAAATGCAAGGATTCCCTGGTTTTCTTCCTCCCTTCAGGGCTCCAGCCATTCTCCAGTCTAGCTCTCTTCCCCGTGTCCAAGCGACCACCCATAAGCACAGCTGTGTAGCACCTTTCACATCTGTTTTCCTCTCATGACGCTTCCCAAACACATAACACCCAGAAACAGGGAGTGAGTCTCAGGGAGGCAGGCAACCAGCTCAGAATCGACTATAATTGTGGGCTATTTGGACTCAGAGCAAAAGTTCATACATGCGCTTCCCTTCTATTTGTTCACCTGTGAGACTCGGATGTGCATGGGTAGAACTGTTAAAACTCAACGAGTCGAAAGCAACTCAACTTCGTTAGCTTCATCTATCACAAATGCACTCTATATTAAAGGCTACTTTCCAATCCAGTTGCAGAATCTCATTGCTTTACATAGGAAAGGCTTTTGCTTTGAGGCAACAAAAAAAACCCCAGGAAGGGTAGTATGTTATCTGGGTTTGATTCCTGCTGGTGTTGCTTTGGACACTTGTAAAGTGAAAGAGACTTTAGGAGCAGCCTGAGCTGCCACCGAGAACAGAGGGCACACTAACTAGCCAATAAGCGAACAATAACGAATAACGCTGCTGCTACTATTGTTTGAATCACATTTTGCTATTTAACACTGTTTATCGGGAGTGCATACTTATTTTCTTTCTTATTGCTGATCATGAGCCTTCTCATTCTTGTTTATCTCTCACATGCATTAAATTGGCATGGGCAAAGCTTAAATCAAGAAAGTCTTTGTTGTAAGAACTGCACTTTTTATAGCATTCGGAGACTTGTCCGCAAAATGGGGTCAACGGCAGCTGGCACTTCCGAGCGGTCATTAAGGTTGCTCCAAACAATCCATTTACATTTTTGCTGAGTCTATGTAAGAGGAAACAAGCTGGTTCTACTGACTATAGAGCAGATTCAAGCTGCAATTTGAAAATCTGTCACTGAATGTAACAGGACACTTATTGACCCATCCACCCACAGCTCTTAGTCACACAAGCCCCATTTGTATAAAATAAATGACTTTAAAAGGATTGGGGTCCTTAATAGGATAATTATTCTAAAGAAAAAAACTGGAATATATAAGAAATAAAAATATACCAAACCTACAATGGAATGCATGTTCCCAGTTTTACAAGAAGGAATAGTCAAAAATTTGTCTTATAAGAAGAAGGATAGTATCTTTGATGTTTCTCCCATATTTTTGAAATTCTATGAAAAATAAAAAGGGGAGAAAATGACAAGGGATATGTAGAAGCTAAGAAAAACCCTTAAAATGTTTAGTCAGGAATTATTTCTTAATTGTTATCATTTCAAAAATGTATTTTTCTAGAGGGCAAGTGGTAGAGATAGTACAGCAAGACCCTAGGTTTGAAATTTCCTATCAGAAAAACACCCAAACCATGTCTGTCTAGCTAGGATGGGAACAGTGTGTACGCTGTGTTGCGGGACTGGATGGATGGCAGTCACAGATACGGGCAGAATGAGAAGCACCAACCAGAAGAAAACAAACTCTGCCAGTTAAGAAAGTCAATTCCAATGCTACCACTTCTTATAAGGACCCAGACTGCTTGAAGCTGCTACTTCTTCTTGTCTCTGATCCAGAGAAGTGAGGACAACCCTAGGTCTGGGATGGTCAGAGAAGGCATCTGGAACAGGCAGTATCCAGAGGACAAACAGAGAGCAACCCAGGCAAGTTCTGAGTAAGGACAAGAATATAAACTAACATAGGCTGGGGAGATGATCAGGGGAAAAGCGTTTGCAATGCAAATAAGAGTCTCCCGAGTTCTATCTGGGTGTGGTGGTAAACCCTTAATCACAGAACAGTGGAGGAAGAGACAAGTGGATCTCTGGGTTCCTTCGCCAACAGCCTAACCTAACTGGTAAGTTTCAGGCCATAAAAGACTCCATTCAGAAAGCAAGGTAGATGACTCCTAAATAATAAAACTCAAATCCATGTGCACCCACACATACAAACACGTGCACCCACCCATGTCTACAGAAAGGCACACACGCGTGCACAAACATACACACAGTAATAGCCCTATTCTATCTCTTTCCTGGACGTGCGTCCATTCATATAGGCAGAACTGGAGGAAAGGGAACTGGGTTGCCTTTGCCTTTTGATACTAACCCCCAAATCACATGGAACTGTGTCCCAACACACAAAATGTTTGCTGGACAAGCCTTTCCAGATTGTACCTTAGAAAGTAGCAGTATCTATTGTTCAGAAATGGAGTCCACACACAGGCATGATTTCGTTTGAAAGCAGTTTACTTTCCGTACTAAGGATTTTCCTAACGCCACCCCACTTGCTGGAATGAAACAGGGAAGGGGTGCATTCCCCAGGCCTGAGTCTCTCTGACCCATGTGAACTCTTCCATAATTTTTCACTATAAAACAGATCTATTTTGAACTTTTAAAATCAACACATTAGTGCTGCTTTGAAATGAGTTCTGCGTTCCTCCCTTACTCCATGGTCTATAAGGAGGCCTAGAAGCCTGCACTGGTTTATACGTTCAAATGATAAGAGTATATTTTCACACGACTAAAAGGGGACTTACTAATTAGTTCAGTAACAATGACCTACCAAGAACGAGAGGGATGTAGGAAATGGCACACAAACATAGCCTTTCTTTCTCTCAAACCATAACCAAACACTGGGAAGCCACTGCTGAGAGAGAGAGAAATGGAGTCAGATTCCTGACTTATTCCTCTCTCCACAGCACTGTAATGAACACTGAAACGTGAACCAGGAGATTCATTTCAGTTCCCTGAATTCCTGGGCAACCAAAGTGTAAGAAATTCTTCCATTCCAGAAGTGCTTACATGTGCTAAAGGACAACATTCACCATCCTATCCAGGACAGCATGAAGGGCTCCAGTCCCGAGGGATTCAATGGTGTCATTCAAATCAATCACATAGGGAGAAATTTTCAGAAAAATGTGCCAAAGAGAAAAATCTAGTATTTCCTTTTGTGTACTATTTTTTTTAAGCAAAGCTCAGCATGACTCTTTACTGTTAGTTGTGTGAATCCCATCTGGTTTTTTTTTCCCTAATGTTTCCATAAGTAGAACTAAATAACCAATATTGCAAGCATGCCAGCAGGAATTATCATTTGAATATGTAACAAGGGGTCCGAGGAAGCCTGTGAGCTCTCCTAGAATTTCATTTCCTGTTTGATATTCGTAGATTGCTGCTATCAAGCCTCTTAAATGCTGCTGTTTAGGCAAGACACTAACTCGGACAATAATAATATTTTTCTTATTCATTTTGTTTGTTTCAGGTGCTGGGGGCCAAATCCACTCAGACTACGCACTCCCCTACCGTAGAGTAGTAACATATTTCATACCAAACAGTTACAGCGTATGTCCTGCTAACCCGAAGGGAAAAGCTTTACCACCAAATGCTGTCTACAAAAACAGATTGACAGGAACAAGGTACGTTATAAGAAGATTCAACTGCTGTTGGGTTTTCGCTCCTGCTGCTAAGTAAGAAAGATATTGTCTCTTAACACACTTTGTAGACTGGGAGAGGAACATGGATGTGTATTTATTAAAGAGCTTATCAAAAAGTTGCTTTATATTAAAACCTAAATTAAGGAGAAGAAAGAATAGCCCTAAGTTTGATTGCCAATATTTAATAGCATCTCACTATTTTATATCAAAAATTAATTCAGTGCTTTCAATTAATAAACATCAGAAGCTAGTTTTACTAATCCTTGCTAATTTTTTAAGCTCCCTTGGTGTCGCACACGGCACCAATCAATCTAGCGGTGGAAGAAGCTCACGAGCACAGAGCACATTTCACATTAACCAGGCGAAACTCATTTGGGATCTTGCCTAGGGACGTGCCTTCAAACGTTTTCATAATTACTCAATTGCTATCAAATTTGAATTAAGGGCATTTATATATAGTTTCCTCACTCCGTCACAGCAGACTGTAATATGAAATTGAGGAACTTTGGACCAAAATTCCAAACAGCTGGGCATGGTGCCTGTGGCAGTTGCTGAAGGTGTCAAGACAAGCTGAAAAGGAACCCACGAACACCTACCCCAAGCTAGGCCTCAGATGCTATGCGATTATTTTTCAACATTCAAAGGCACCAGATTATCCAAAAACCAACACACACATGGCTTCATAGTATTCTCTCATGTCTATTTGGCAGGGAGGAGATCTCTAGTTAATCTGAAACACAGTAGGAAACCATCTCTACTCCAGAAACAAGTCCTTATTCTGCACAAACTCAGTTCACCACACCTCAGAGGCTGAGGGCCACCCGTGAATATGCTCATTGAGAGAAGTTATTACCTTGGGCTAAAGACTAGTAAACAGAAGTATGTATACTTACATGAAGAAGTATTTGCGCCTTCTGTAGATACTGATATTCTAATGGGAGACTCTATAAGACATAAAAATGGAGTAAAGCTTTATTGAGTCATGCCACTTGAAAGTTAGAAAGTTGCCAGGCTCCGGAATTGCCTTGAAAAGCTGTGCTAAAAAGCAGTGCAGGAGCCAAACAGCGGTACCCTTAAAACAGGAAAATGCTCGTACCACGCAAGGATTGCAGAGAGACGGCCCTGCTCTGAAGACTTCTCAAAGTGACTGGAAAGGAGAGAGCACACCCGGAAAAACACCCACAGATGAACTGTGAAATGAGCTTTGGGAAATATTCTTAGCAATCCCACAGTACAGGTGAAATAGGTCATTGCTTTGGTATAGGCTTGAAGTCGAAGAGAATTCCACTGCAAGAGAAGGGTCGGCATTCACACATTCAGTTCTCAAGAGAGAAAATATTTCCAGGCAATTTGGGTCAGCATAAACATCCTGACCAACAACAGTGCCAAACAAAGGCCATACAGTCCATTGCAGCAGTCACACGAGGAGCCAACGGAACATGCTGAGCAAGTGAAAACAAGTTAGGGAGGTACAAGATTTGCTTAGGTAACAAGGATGGAGGAAGAATAAAATGGGATTTTAGTATTGACCGAGCAATAGGAATGCAGGGAGAAAAAAAAATGAGACCGAAAGATTTTTAACCCTAGGAAATCAGAAAAACAAACAAAAAACTCAGTCTTAAAGTTGAAAATCAACAGCTAGAATACCATATTCAGGTCACATTTCAGGAAATGTGGAAGACAGTCCAGCTACCCTAGAGAAGCACCACAGAACTTTAAAAGCCCAGTTCCCTAACCGCGTCTACTGGTCTTGATAATGAAGTCCTTACACTGAATAAATATCTGGATGAAAGGTAAAGGGACTGACTTTATTCTTTGTTTCTCTGCCTCCCTGTAACCCCCTCCCCCATCCCCACCCACGCTTCTCTCAGATTCTGAACAGTGTTGTTGAAGAAAAGAGGAAACACTAAGAGGGAATATAGAAGAAGGCTGTGCAGGGTTCTCTGGACTACTACGGCTTTAAAGAGGTATGGCCAAGGTGAGAAACAGCAACTATGCCAACCAATGAATAGAGCAGGGAGCTATGTAGACAGCACTGAGCTCCAGGAACCCACCCTTCTCCTTCCTGAGGCACACAACTCAATATATATTAGCGGTCTTCTGTAAAATGAGGGGAAATAATGCTCATTTTGTGATTTTGTCAAAACTGGCAAATGAGTTACAATCTCGATAAATCAAAAGGAGCCAGATAAAAGCAAGTTATCATTATAACCCAGGAAGAAGGAGAGAAAGAGAGAGACCACAGATTTGAAAGAGAGGAAGGATGGGTGTATCAGAGACTTTGGAGGGGAAAGAGAAGGGGAAAAAGATGTAATTTAATTATATCCAAAAAATAAAAGAAATTACAAAAAGGAAATGAGTTTTCAATCTCAACTGACCACAAATTTGCTGCTAAATAACTACTAATTTTTTAATTTCCTAGGGTTCTCTTAACCATAAAATCATAGAAAATAAAGTACACTTCTCACCCCTCATCAATGAACTTTCTCACTGTAATTGATGGAGATGATTACAAAAAAGCACAATCAATCAAAATCCAGGGTTGAGACACTCATTCCCAATGGATGCATCTTCAAAACACACCACATCTAAGGCTCAGGGAATATTGCAGAAGAGGGGGTGGAAAGACTGTAAAAACCAGGGGCTCAGAGAGTTATGATGAGACTATCTAGCCCAGAAGGTTGAGAAACTACACCCATGAAGTCTCTTCAACATGACTGCCTAAACAGGAGTTGAACAAAAATAACAATAGATGTACCAAAGTAGACAAGGGAAAGCCCACAAGACCTCAGTCCTACACAAACAACCACAGGTAACTAACGAATGTTAAGAGTAAAAAAATTAGTTTTCCCCAGGGAAAAGTATACCAGTTGGTTATCCAATATCAAACTGTCAGCCTTGAAAATATATATACAAGTAAGATTTTACACACTGAGCATGCAGGTTATATTTAGGAATATTTAAGAGGTCATGCATTTGAAAGAGAACAAGGACGGGTATATGGAAGGGTTTAGAGGGAGGGGTAAAAGAGAGAAATGATTTAAGTATTTATAATCTAAAAAAAACTGAAGAGTGGGCATGGTGGTGCACGGCTATAATCTTAGTTCCAGGGAAGCAGGGAAAGGATCCCCAAGAGGGATGCTGGGCTGAGCCACATAGCAAATCTCTTTCTCAAAAACAATTAAAAATAAGGCAGATGAAGTCATTCTGTAACTAGCAGACAAACCAGTGCATTCTGGTTATATATGGATTTGTAGAGTTGGCGGATAAGTAGCTTGTGTCTTCCCAGCCTGCAACTACCACCAGTAAATATTACAGGCAAAATGAATAGAAACAGAACATTACAATAACATTTGGGGAAAGTCAAGGTGGTTGTTGTTGTTTCAGATTTAGTGAACCAGAATCTGCCAACAGCATCCCAAAGGTCAGACATCAGATGCTGGGTTCACTGTCTAGGTACACAGTCTCCTTCCAATGGGTTGCCCAAGCAACCAAGAGAAGCAGGCTCAAAGATAGAAAATCTGATCCTGTACCCCTAAGGTTTCTCTTCTACTTGTCTAATATCACAAAGTAGCATGAAGATATGACCTCTTTCTCTCCTATTTGTGTCTTGAGCCACCATTCAGGGATACAGCAAAGAAACCTCCTGCCCCAAGTAAAATACAAAAAGGCAGAAGGAAGCTGAGGAAAACCCTGGAACAGAGCATGGGAAGAGTTGAAATTTGGATGCAAAGGGAGTGCTGATTAGTACTGAGGAACAGCCAGCAGTTAAGCCTCTCACACTGGTTAGTAAAACTTGCCAGGCTCCGTTCCTTACCTGAGGACACATATGCTCTTTCGGTTGAGGCTGGCATGCCAGTGATGAACTCTGCAAAAAAGAAAAGGTGACAGGCGATTATAGGGTACAGCAGGAGTCTGGGATCTGGGGCCATTGCCTGCCTTCCAGATGCAAACGGTGTGAGGAAGGCGCACTGAGTGAAGACAGTTCAAATAAATAGTTCTTCTTTCGTGGGGGAAGAGCCTGAGATGAATTACGCTAAGTAATTATGAGGAACCATTTGCTCCCCCTGGGATGAATGAGGAAGAAAGCACTAGAGAGACGCATGGTGGGTTCCTTGGAAAGGAAAAAGAAATGGGGAATTAAGAGCGTCAAAGCCATTGTCACACGAAAGCGAGGTAATTTCTAATCTTGAGGAGTCTGGAAAATTACTGTTTTGTTCAAAAATGAAGCAAGCAGTGTTTTCTGTCGGGATTGGCAGACGACACCAAGTTCTGGCACGGAACTCTTCAAATCGCCAGAGTGAAGCAAGATGGGAACATTATCATCTGGTACATGTTGGCTACTCTGGACAGAGCCTGCCTGTACTTCCCTGAAGGAAAGAAGGACAAATGTGCACAGCAGGGAACACCATTATCCTGAGAATTATGAGACTTTTTAAGACTCTAAACTTGTTATCTTACAGCTCTAAGGATGTAATAAAGGAGGGTTACACTGTCTATGTAGTTCCGCATTCAGTCCTAAGTCTGGCTTTAGTTGGTCAGAATACAAAGGCAGTTTCAAGAGACTAGGAGGATGCAAAGGTAAAATGATAGAATCATTCCACCTCGACTGTGTATAAGTTATCAAATGTTGCATACTCTCACCCTCCCTAACCAGGACAAAGATAAGCCAAGTCACATATGATGTCAGCTACAATACAAAATGAGCGAGGGGCAGAGAAATATTTAAAGCTCAATAAAAACAATAAAAAGTACTACATCTGCCTGAAACTCTTAGAAGGTCATATATACTATCATTTTAAGTCTAAACTAATACTGAATTAATCATAGAGTGATGAGCTCATTACCAATGCAATCCTTTTAACCACAGACACCACCATGATGGGACTAGCCTAATAAGGAAGAAAAATCGATTGACGTGATAATTTCCCTTCAACTTCTGAATTTCTTGAGGGACCAAAGAATTTGAGGAAGTAGACAGAATGAAAGTCACGTGAGATTCGGAAGAGATGGTCAAGTATCGAAGACCAGAAACGTATCTTTTAAGAAGCCCAGATGTTATCTTCTTAGTGCAAAGTAAGAGTGCTTTCTGAGGTCAATCATTTGCAAAGTGAGACTGTTTTCATGACATCGAAATTTCCTCCACCCGTTCTTATGCTCATTAGCAATGGGACAAAGTAAAAGGGATTTGAGAATGAGGGTGTATGACTTCCTTGGAACTTTCTCATGCAGGAGGGAAGCAGAGACAAATGTTCTCAGCTGAACCAGTGAGGACACTTGTTCCTGAAACAAAGTCAAGTAGAAAATAAAATAAAATTGCTATTCTTTGGAAACATAGAAACCGAGGAAGCTTTTTTAATCCCAGATTCACAATCATTGTTCTTCCACAAGACACACCTGGATTGCTTCCAATGCAAGGCTTTCCAACGTTGTGCCCACGTTGACAGATCCCTCCTTATTCTGCCCTTCAGAATGCATCAATGACTTGACCACCACATTGCCTGACAAGGATTGGGCAAAGATCCAAGCCCAACCTGATGTCAAAACTTTCTCCACATTTATTTTTGGCAAACCGAGTCTACAGTGACCTTCCAAGAAGATTAAAAAAAGAAAAAAAGACCTCAGCACGGAGGACAGGTTAACTGTAACTTCCTCTTGTGATTGAAGGCTGCATTAGAGACAAATGTTCATAGTAACAAATGGTTGCAGCAGTTATATCTGGACATGGAAGCTCCTGAAGATAGCACCCTTCCTAAATTAGATATTTATCCTGGAGATTTTTAAAACCTCTTTAATGACTGTGGTTTCAATAAAAATACTTCCTGAATTAATATTGAGGAAATGTAAGCTCGGAGCTTAACAAATAGCTTATATGTTCAAAACAGAGACTTTTAAATGATCTTTGCTATTAAGAAATGTCAATCCTATTGATTAATACTAATTACCCAGAAAGCCCCCACCACCACCGTGTGCAGAGTTCAAGGATTTAAACAAAAAATTTGCTTGTTTTTAGTATAATTGGAATTTTACATTCTACTTACAGATTTTAAAAAATCTTAAGTCCTGCAATCTCCTCGACTAGCATCTAAGTGGTGTATTTTAGCACAGTAAGTTGGTTCATTAGATTTACAGAGGTCTACTTGATGGTGTAAATAGTGAGGCTTTAAAATCGTCAGGAATTGAACACTGATGACCAACTCATGCTTAGTAGATCTGAAAACATAACACTGCTGTATTTTTCATGTTCGAAAAATGATTTTAATAAACTGGACTGAGTCTCAAGTGAAATGGCTGGTAAGTGACTTCTGGAAAATAATTTTTCTAATGAATAAGAATGTATGACTTGTTGGAGACTTTGTCATGAGCATAATGAGAACATAAATATTCAGGAAACACACACACATATGTGATGTCTGTGCAGAGTTAACATACATTACGCCATTCTTTATTTCCCTAAACTTTAAGGCTCTACTACGTATACCAAAATTGTGATTAAAATAGATTTTAAAAGTGGGTGCACTAATTCACTAACAATGGTAAAACATGAACTCAGGAACAACTTAGAATATCCGAACTCTTATTGTACTCAATGCATACATAAGCAGCAGAGAAGTTTTCAAATTAATAAATGCTATAGGGGTACTATGAATAATCTGTCATATTCTAACCATATTATTAATGTGTATTAGCTTTTATGAGTACCCTACATAATATAATACACATGGAGAATGACAAACAAGTTTTAAAATCTACTGGACTCCAGGCTTGGTGGTGCACGCCTTTAACCCCAGCAATTAGTCAGGAGGCAAAAGCAAGCAGCTCTTTTTGGGTTCCAGGCCAGTCTGGTCTATATAGCAAGTTCTAGACCAGCCAGAACTGCATAGTGGACCCCGTCTCAAAATAATAAACACATAAATAAAAATAAACAAAACCTTCATGACATTCTTCTCACTGTGACTTTGTAAGCTGTTTACCAATATATTTCCCACAATACCATGTTTGGGAGAGGGATAAGAACTAACTAAGCCCATGACCCACATGAGCCAAAATTTTAAAGCACCAAATATAAGCTATTCAAACTTTATTAATTATTTTTTTCTGTTTCGCAAATGGAACAGCAATGGCTATGAGCCCAATTATTCCTTGAGCCTGAACCTTATATAAGTTTTCTCCTGATTAAAAAAGAAAACTCAAGATATGATTGAGTGGCTGTATATTCTCCCACAGTAACCTTTGAACAGATAGCAAACCAATTATGTCTGTGGTTCTTGTTTTTGCTCCTTTCTTCTAATATCCAAGTGTTTTCCTAGAGCTTGTTAGCTAAGAATTAATTGTGAAATTAGGATTTCTTAGAGAAAGACCAAGCCAAATAACTAGATAAAAATGAGTCCAGAGTGTATGGGCTGAGGGAAAACATGTGTGGCCCTTTCCCCTGCCAATACTGTTTTGTTAACTCGCCACAGGACGATCATGACCTACCACAATGTTTCTAGGAAAATCACCTTTAGACGCTAGCAGGTTACACACGTTTACGCATATTTACACATGCAAATTCTTTCTTCCAATTCCACAAAGCAATGAAAAGACATCAGAAAGGGTCAACGATAAACAAATTCTTCAAATGTAGCTTAATAAACGAGTGATTACACGTGTTCTTTTTTGAAGTGCTTAAATATTTTGGGAATTTGGTCACGATTTCACTGAAGCAAATAAAAACAAGCATAAGGAATTTCTTAAATTTTTATTAGTCAATTCCTATCTAGGTGTTAATTGAAATAGATCTACTCAGTCACATGTGGGTGTGGCTTCACCTCCATTGGTTAAGCAGTGGACAGGATATATGGCCAGGTGTAAATCCTTGCAGATTCTCTGGGTCTTATGGCATGGTGTGGCACAGTCCCTGCTAATCATATCCTGCCTAGCACAACTCTTGTTGGGAGATTAAGGTCAGGGCCATAGGAAAGAGGTAAATCTCAAAGGGTATCTTACAAAACACTCTGGAGAAGAATCTGCCAGAGTGGGGGGGAGCACGAGCCAGTTAGGTAGGGATCTACCAAGAAGCAGAGGCAAAAGCATGGCAAGTGAGGAAGAGAAGAGACAGTGGGTTGTTTTTTTGTTTTTTTAAGTTTAAAAAGATCCGACACAGTCTGAAGGTAGAACAACTAGAAAACAGTCACGTGATGGTTTTGTCTAAACTCTTTGGGATACCTGTGTTCAAGTCCGTCTCCCCAAGGCCAAGCTCTTTCTCCTAGACTCTCTCCTTCTGACACCCTTCTCCTTGCTGTTCGTGACAAGTGAAAGGTTCTGCCTTTCCTCTCTGTGCACACATACACCTTCAGATACAGAGTGGGCTCCTACACACTAGGAAGAAAAGGCAGGTTTAGGCTGTCTTTTGCTATCTACAACTTTTTTGATTCTGAAATGGTTTATTTACCATTCTAAGAATCATATTTCATTTTTATGGAAAAACTTATTTCATACAACTTATTCGAGTCCAGCTTTTCCCTTCCCCCACATCCTTCTAGAGACTCCACACCTTTGAGAGGGTTCAATGCCCTTCTCCTCACATCACACTGCTCCTGGGGTTCTGCATTTTCCTACTCTGATGCTGTAAGTGACTAAAAGCCAGAACTGGGCTGGGGAGTGGCTGGGTTGGTAGAATAGTATGAACAGGGTCTGATCTTTATCTCCAAAGCCACTGTAATAACTGGGTCTAATGGCACAAGCTTATAAGCTCACACTCCAGAGGCAGAGAAAAATAGATCACAAAAAAAGCATCCTCTACAGTCTAGCAGGTCCAAGGGCTAACTCGGGCTACAGACATTGTGAGAAAAGCAAACAAGCAAAACAATATCACAAAAAGAATAAAATAGTCCCATGAACTTTTTATTTTTGTTAGGTTAAAAAACGGCCCAATATCATAAGCACCTCTAACCTTCATTCCTTAAAACTTAAATTTATCAGTACTATATATTCAACTTTGAGCACTAGACCATAACTTGAAAATTAATCAGATGAGAAATGTGAAAATGAGAATTATCAAACTTTTGCTCCCTCCAAACTAACAATAAAAGGACCCTAGAGATGTTTTCCTGGACTATTACAGGGGTAGATCATCTCTGTTTTATCATATAAACCAGAAGCCATGGAATGATAAATATAATCATACTATAAGTAATGATAATACTCTCATTTTATTTATCTGGAACTATATAGTATGCATAGCTACAAAAATCCAGCCTAAATGTCACAATCATAATTCACAACTTACCATAAGAAGACATGTTAAAATAGAATTACAAGAACAGCTTTCAAAACGTGACACAGAGGTCATGATATTCTCAAAAAAAGACATTATTTTTTTCAAAGATCATGATCTAAACCACAGTAAAGAATAAGCTACTAAAATTAAGTAATCCTTAAATTTTGAGCTTTCTGCAGCAATTCTAAAAAATCACACACAGAATAAAGTAATACAAGCAAAATGCTCTGCTCAACCTATGTCGATTACACACTGAAGTAACACTGTACTTGTTCATAGACATGTTAAATGGCATTTGCACTCTAAGTACCAAAAGCATGGCTTCGAGAACTTGCAATGAGAACTATTTCTCATCGAGTCTCCTTTACTCCCAATAGAGGGAATGACCTACAGAGAAAGGTAACAGACTTTGATGATGCCACTCTAGACTTCCTGGGCAAGTCCAGAGAAGAACAGTCACTAACCTGGATTTTCCTGAGCCTTCTGCAAACTTTTTTATTCTACTCCCCTCTCCCTGACACAATGGGTCATGTGAGGATCAAGAGATACAAACTAATTTGATCTCTGAAGGAATTAACCTTACTGCTACTTACTCTTCCCATGATGGCCTGCCATCGTTGCCTTTTTACTCCAAAAGACCATTTCCTGTCATAGAAAGTTTCTCATCTCTACTAAGAAGCAGAGAAAGCAGAATTGGGCTTATAAAAATTCACATCATTTCAAGATACAATAGACACAGTAAGGTTTTTGAAATGGTACCCCAAAGTGCCAAGATTTGAAGAAGCATTGTTAGGCTCTCATGAGCTCCTAGACATGATCTTCACAGGTCAGGTTACTAAGCTATAGAAGACACAAGCCAGCAACTGCAGATTTCGGATTTCCTAAGAGAGCTGAGGGAAGTTGTTAGCTGGGAGGTAGTACTTCCTGTGTCTGACTCATTCCTGTGTTAAGCAAATCCTCCCCAACAGCTCTCAGGAGGCTGGATCAGAAGCCTGAAGCATTTACAAAGTAGGAAATTCACTGCCTCTCAGGTGTTCCTAATTTCAAAACTAGCAGCCCTAAAAAGTCACTGTGTCTAGCTTGCTATTAGCTTGGTGTAATTGCTTAAAATGTACACCGGAACATTAAAACTTTAGGTCTTGCAGATAAATAGAACAGATGCATTTATTCATGTGTATGGACACATACATAAGTACACTTGTTTTTACATGTGTCTCAGTGTGTGTATGTGTATATGTATAGTATGTATATAAACTATATAACTGTATTGTGTGGTTGATAGGACTTGACTGCCCTAACCAACTCAAGCAGGTGTGTGTGTGTGTGTGTGTGTGTGTGTGTGTGTGTGTGCGTAAAGATTAACCCATGGATCCCTCACACATCTGAGAAACAGCAGGCGGCAGGTGTCTTACCATTTGAGTCGACGATGGTGATGTTGGCTGAGGCACTGTCGTTCCCTAACTTGCTGATCACTTTGCACATATACTCTCCGGAATCAGCCAGTGACGCTTTGTTAATTCGAAGTTCTGACTTCCTGTGAGATGGAGACCAAAGTACTGTAAGTGCATCGCAGAAATTTATCTTCAGCATTGTAAATAATAAAATACACTTTCCTGGGTTCAGCACTCTCAAATTCCCCCTTCCTACCCTACAGATACAATGTTAAAATATCACTGGTTATCACATCAGTTCAGGTGTATGTTTCAGCCAGACCAAACATACGGTATCACTGTAAACTACCTATGATGGAATCTTAATTTTATCACACAGATAGTGAAGTTGGTGCTCTATGGTTGTGTCCTTCATTCCTCTGCTATCACTGCTGACCCTCTTAGCGGGCAAATTTTCTGTTCTCCTTACATCTCAGTGTTACCCTGAGACCATACATAAAAGTAACATTGTATGGACTGGCCAGGTCATATTCAGGAATATGTATGTAAATACATATATGCATACCATAATAATTAACGGGGGAGGAAGAGGCCATGGATTTGAAGGAGAGTGGGGGAGGGGTAATTGAGAAGGTTTAGGACTTGGAGGGAGGAAAGGAAAGGGAGAGATGTCAAAAAAAATTGTAATATCAAAAGTTCAAAACAAAGGTTTGGAAAGAGAAGAAAAATATTTAAACTGGTTTCTTATAAGCCCAGTAGAAAGAATCATTTAATAGAGTCTACGATAAATAAGAATACTCCACACATCTCTGTGGAGTAACATCAAAAGTCAAAGTAATTTCTATGGGGTAGATTTATCATTTCCAGAGATAGGAAAGGTGTCCTCCCTGCAGATGGCCATTGCTGGGCACAAAGTGCCTCCCAAATGGTTGAGACTGGAATAAATATTCCTGCTACAGTAGCCCACTTTTACAACCCTCTCACCATTAAATTGATAGCCACCATTTCTTTAATGTGGATGCCAGTGGGAGGCACACTCGCACCTCCTTTATTGTTGTGCGTGACCTGTAATTTAGGCTATCTATGGCCCACAAAAGCTCAGAACTGCTAGGACTGGCTCAGTGTTTACAAAGGGCTCTATATGGTGGAAATGGGGGAGCTTCCCAAACTAGACCAGGTTGGCCCAAAACTCATTACAGCAAGGATAGCTTGAATTCATGGAAAACCTCCTGCCCCGTTCTCTCAAGTGATGGCATTATAGGTATGAGCCACCACTCTGGGCTTATAAAGACTGTTAAAGCACCGTTCTGTATTCTAGCTTGGCATCTGGGAGCCATGCCCTATAGAGAGGACAATGGGAGGAAAGCGGGCAGGAAGGGAAGACAACAATATTGGTGGTTGCTTTCATGTTTTGCTATTTTCTCCATATCGTGTGGTCTTTTTGCCACATGGTATTTATCTTCAGGTGGAAAGTATGGTTTCGAACTTCAGGCCTCCTCTTCTACTCCAGTCTAGTAGATGGCATCAATCAAATTCAATAAAAATCCCACACACAAGTCTCATGCTTCTACCCTAGTGCCTCTGACAGGTCATAATTCGCCCCCCACTCAGAGTGTTGTGTGTTTCTGCCTTAATGGTCTTACTCATCTTCAAAGGCCGTCTTCAGTGTGAAGCCCTTTGATAAACTTTTCATGGCCAAATCATGCAGCTGGAGCATCTCTCTCCTTATTGAGATCCTTGCCATCACCCTGCCTCTCCTGCAAACCCTTTTTACTACATTTCTCTCACTACATCTTCTGTCCAGATGCAACCAGAGCAAGCAGTCTGCAAATTTTTAAAAAAGCCACTGGTGTCCTCACAACAGCACATGGCACAGTGTTGCCCCTGGAACTGTCCTCAGGCAATACTGGATACATGTAGGAATGGATCAAAGAAGTTTTGGGATGACCCTGCTTATGCTACCACAGGCCCTAATATACCCAATGCAGACAGCAGGAAGCAAGATGCAATGTAAAGGGGGCGGGGACAGTTTTAGGAGGGGCAGACTCAGGCAACCATAACCAGGTCAGTTTGTTAGTCAGGAAGTTACCTCTACTAGCTGTAACTCCCAACAAAACAACAATCAAACTTAGCAGGGGTCATGACGGAGTGTAACCATAACAAATGGGTTCTCTTCAACAACACTGGAAAACATTAAAGCCCTACCTATCCCTCAAGTTTCTCAGAAACGTTAATATAACTAACAGACTCTGAATAGCCAGGAGAATAATATATATATATCATTTAGCTTCTATCTACTTACTTAGCCAACTCTTTTTTTTCTTTCACTTAGCACATCTATTCACACTTTTGGAAAATAACAGTCCACAGAAGAAGATGTCAGAAAGATTTACTAGCAATTGCCTTGTTTATCTAAATAAGAGAACCAGCCAGGGCTATTTAAGGAATAGCCACTCATTAACCACAGAGGCTACTCAAAGAAAACTTTCCCTAAAGTACCTCTAGAAACCAAAATGGACCATGTTCGCAGCAAACATAGTGACAAATAGATATTTGGTGTTAATAATACTTAGCAGCTCCTAAATTTATCAAAATACCATATTAGATGTCACGCCAGGCTTTGGGATATTCAAACAAATATTTTCTAATGGATTATCATCTTTGTATATACTTGGTCTATCTGTGATGAGTTTGCTTCATGGTAGAAGGTTCGGAAGAAAAGAAACAAAGAATAAACACTGTAATAAGATTTTTTTTTCAGTTGAAAACAGGGCAAAGCTTTTTGAGAGAATTTTGCTGTCTGATCACAAAATAACAGATGGGAACAACAAATTAGGAGGGAAAACTAGAAAATATCCTGATCTTCAATATCAGAGGAAGAACAAATTCTAAATATTAAAAAACAGAGACTTTTAATGTTAAGACCCAAAATTCCAATGTCAGACAATTAGAACAATATTCCAAGAATATACAGTGACTAAGAAGCTCTTCCCCATTTGTGATCCCAGAAACAATCCCACGCTCGTATATGAAGACCTCTTTCTCGACCCTGCACAATTTAATATTTTAACTATTGAACTGGATTGAACTATATGAAACAGGGTAATTAAATTTCCAGTTGGCATAATCTTTAAAGGATAGTTCTAAAATCTAAATTCTCCTAATAGGTCTGGCCCATACTTCCTGGAATACAAACCCAAGTAATATAATCAAATGCCATGATGGACAAAAGGGATTGTGGGGGGGGGCACTATTCTGTGTTCAAAAAATATTTCACTAAACAATGTAAAAGGGATTTCTTTATGCAAGTGTTTCTTGGCAGTTATGTACAAGCCTTTAAGGTACATTTCCAAGAGAGGCATTACACTTGGTCATACAATCGCTACTGTAGAGACCACCCCTGGGAATCCAGGACAGAGCATCAATGGTTCAAGACCAATACTTAGCTAAATTGACACATGTGTAACAGATACAACCAGGTTCAGAAACCAGTGTGGAAATACTCAAGGGTAAAAGATGTATCAATCACAATGCACAAAGAAAGTAGGGCTTTCAAGTAGCCTATCTTTCAACACTAGCCGCTTAAAGAAGCTTTTAAAAAAACTGAGAAAAAGAAAGAAAAATGCACTTACTCTTGGGTGAAATTAATGTTAAAACAGAATAAAAAATCAAATTGGCTAGTACATTTGGAACTGGCTGGGTCACAGCTGGAACTCTGAAGTATGTTTTTGACTGACAGCTGATTAAAAAAAAAACAGTAATCAGAAGGCTTCAGAAGAAGGTGAATTACAATCGGAGAGAGTCTAGAAATCCTAATAAGAGAAAGAATTCTATTAAAAGAACAGTCCCGCAAGTGAAGATGGATGAAGTATAATGACTTTAAATACATCACTGCACTGCTACCTGGAAGAAGAAATGACCTGAGAGGGGCCAAGTGTCCTAAGAAAACTGAGCCCCAGAGAAAAAGAAAAGGGAAAGTACAAGGTGGTCTTACATGGGAGAATCTTGGGAATTCAGAGCCAGATAAGAAATCTATGACATTTTTTCATCGCAGAGACTCAAGACTGGGGAGCCATTTGCCAAGCACACTCTTACAAGGTCTACATGCATGCAGCACACATGTGTGTGGCTGTGTGAGTGTGCCTGTATGTGCATGGATGCATGTCTTCAATTCTGCTTCAGATGTCAACCTGCTTTCTGTGAGAAGGATGTGGAAGAATAAGAGGAACTTCTTAGAAAGCGCAACCAGGCAGCATACTGAACACCCACATAAACCACACGGAATGACCACTCGTTACACAGGGAAGCTAGGAATCCTTACGTACCGTTCCCATGGCCTGTCAAAGTGTGTCAGCAGCTAAGAAAAGGACTATACATGAATTTTCCTGATACAGAGCTCTTCGTGAGTGGCCACTGAGAACAGCAGAACACCCTAAATTCATTCATCCATCCACTCATTAATCTCTCTGTGCGTGGAGGGAGCTCTTCCCACCACCCATGTGTGCGGAAGTCACTGTGGGAGCTGGCTCTCTCCACCTTCCTTTATATGGGTTCTTGGGGTTGACCACAGGTCTCCAGGCTTGGTGGCAAGCACCATTACCATGCTGAGCCATCTCACCAGCCCCAGAGCAGGCATCAGTAAAATCTTCAAACGGGTTTTGAACAAGCAAAAGCACTTCCAGATCAAATTAAAATACAAATTACAATAAAAAGCTGAAGCAAAACTAGGGTTACATAAACATGTATGAAAATGACAAGAGCTAGAAGTTAGCCTTTCACAAGGCTAATCCAGAACAGACACATGAGTGAGGCCAAGCTGACAGGCCCGAAGCCTTCAGCTCGTTTTCTTGATCCAGATCATCCACCAGACACAGACAGCAAGAACAGAGGGATAAACATATATACAATACGGAGTGGTTCCCATTTCTTTTAATTGGTCCCACACGCAGCTTACCAAATAAAACAAACAAAGGCTTAAATGTGGATTCAAACCCATAGCAAGAACACGCAGGAAAAGAGGAGGCGTGGTCCAAGAGGAAGATGAGTTTACACAAAGACAGAAACTGCCTGTTGGTATGAAATCTTCTCATAACACGAAGGGATTAAAAGGGAAATTTGGCTGCCATCTACAATCTAGATAACTAACAGCTGAAAGAGTCAGCATTTGATTTGAACAGACTCCCAGGGAAACCCTACACTTCAAAGTAAAATTCGCTCCTGCTTAGTTGTTCACAGCCAAAGATTAAATTTAAGTCACATGACCAACCAATCAACTCAACATATTCCTAGTGCCAGGATCTAGGTAACAAAAAGCATTATGGGTATTTGAACAAGAGAAGTATCGATAGGTTTTACTGATAGCCTGAGCTGATGATACCAGCCACTGTATCCTGACTTCATATAATAAAATCACAAGTACTTGTGAAATTAGCATGAATGTTGGAGTCAGGCCTATTTAAATTCTAGGTTTATTTAGTAACCTTACACCCTTTCCATTATATTACATTATAGAAAGAAACGTACAGAAGTTCATTCTCAAGAGGGTGATTGTTTTGAAAAAATTGTAATAATAATAATATCCATTCCATTTGTTTATAGGACAAATAGAATAATAGAACATTTTGCTAAGGTTAAATTTAGATCTTGTTGGCTACTCTAAAATCTAGCAATGCTAATTTTGAAGCGCTTTAGAAATGACAAATCTTCTGACTGTGAAAATCGATGAGCCGACCTCCTAAGCAGCCACTGACTCTACGAAAATCATATCTTATTTTCAACTCAAATACATAAACTCTTTTTGTGCCAATAGTAATTTACAATCACATGGCTCAAATAAATTTCTCCCCATTTACTTCTTTGCAGCGAGGCTGGAATTAAAGTGAATAATTTCTGAATGCTGGCCTTTCTGATGTGGGTGGGAACTGCATTAGTATGTAGACCATGCTCAGAGCTGTCTGGACCTATGCAGTCAATATGAAAATGCCTTCCTGAATGCTAATGGAGCTTTTATATGTTACCCCAGTCAGGCAACCGAATAAGCCTTTAAGAGCACATTTATCCTCTCCAGAAACACACCTGTATTAGTTTCTCACATTTTTGTTCTTTCTCTACCTTATTTACCCAACTTTACTTGCTTCTTTACACGTATAAGATGGAGGACGTGCTCTCCAAGAAGTTTCTGCTCCCCTTCAGCCCACATCTGCCTATCCAAGTACCGGCTCCAAAAATGTGTTTCAGCACATGGTCTGGAACACCCATGTTGTATTAGCACTAAATTAGATTGTCTCTATACAACCATAGGACTGCCTATGCATAGAAGTGGGCCTTCTATCTCTTTGATCTGGCTATATCCCTGGCATAAAGCCCCTCACAAACTCTTAAGTTTTGCTAACATTGGGCCAGTTTACAGCTACGTGTGAGAGGTTACCTGGCATGTATGTGTGTGTACACACACACACACACACACACACAACTTAATTTGCCTACTTGATGAAATTAGAACAAACAGCAAAACCTGTTCCATCCAGTATCTACAATTATTTTTTTTGTCTTAACCTCCATTCAGAATCATGCTTATCTTTGCAAATTTTCCACAGTTTCTCTTCCTTCCTGCATGGTTCCTACCTTTAATGAGAGAATGACATAAGAAATCAAAAATAAATAAATAAATAAATCTGTGTTTGAGTGTTTGACAAGTTCCAGGACCCTAGGTAAAGTGTTATATAACACATTTGTCCCTCAATTTTTCTTTTCCTTTTCTTAAAAATTTATTTCTAGAAAGGACCATGCTATGTGGCTCCACCTGCCTCAAACATATAGTGATCATCCTGCCTCAGCCTTCCATGTCTGGGAAGACAGGTGCACACCAGGCTTGACTCTCAGTTTTCGAATCTACAAAATTAGTCATCACACCAACCGCTGGACTGCCTTTGCCATACGTTGGGATGCTGTTGTTGTTTGTAGAGCAATGCTATGTTTCCGGGGTGCCTGGGCTCTGTACATTGCTATGTGTTGTGTCTCTGTAATAACACCTGCTGTAGAGTATAATACCCAGCCCCCTTTCTCACACTTTGTCTTTCCAAACCAACAGATCTTGCTGACACAATCAATATCAAGAATAAGTGGTGTAATTAATAAAGCCATGAGAACTAGGGGGAAAATCCCTAATTATTGTCATCAGAGTAATTAGACAGTTTGATAACATTCAATTACATTCGCAGCAGAATCATCCTGTTCTCCCTTGCCCATGCGTGTGTGATAACGTTTTGGTAGACAGCTTATGAAATCAAAGGGAATAAGGGGTGATGTCCTTCTGCTGTTGCTTTTGTTATAAAACCCTGGTGTTCAGATGAGTCTTCTGAGACGTTGGGGCACAAAGCCTCTCAGAGTTGAGAACCACATTAAAGATGTCAGATCAATTAATGAATTGCTCAGAAGAAAAAGAAAATATATAACTGGTTGTTCTCTTCCCTAATTTCCTCAAAATGTATTTTAATCCTTGTGAAAGCAATTATTTCTCTCTGTTTCTCTCTCTGTTTCTTTCTCTCTCTGTTTCTTTCTCTCTCTGTTTCTCTCTCTCTCTCTCTCTCTCTCTCTCTGTCTCCCTCCCTCTCTCTCTCTCTCTCTCTCTCTCTCTCTCTCTCTCTCTCTCTCTCTCTCTCTCTCTCTCATGCATTGGTGTTTTGCCTGCATGTATATCTGTGTGAGGGTGTCGGGTCCTCTAGAACTGAAGTTACAGACGGTTGTAGGCTACTATGGGTGCTGGGAATTGAACCCAGGTCCTCTAGAAGAGCAGTCAGTGCTCTTAACCACTAAGCCATCTCTCCAGTCCAGTAAAACCAATTGTTAAAGAAGGAAATACACTGAAATGAAGATTGCTTGGATACTAGAAGCTGCATTAGCTTAGAAGAGACATCTAATGTAGCCATTGAGGTACCACATGTTTCCCATGGGGTGCTTCTAGCATTGCCATGCTCAAGAAGGTAGAAAACATAAGGTCCTTGGCCTAAAGATTACTGTGCTGTCAAATCTGCTACAGTGTTAATGGACTTTTATAGTATTGTTGGCTAAAAATTCTCATTATTATATAAGACATAATTATATATGTTAACCCTCACTGTTTGAAAATAATATAAACTCACTGCATTATATTCCATAAATGAAGGCAATTGTTAATCTTTATAATGACATTGGGATTTTGACTGCATTAGACATTGTCACTAAAATATCACTTGTCTTATTGTAAGGAGACCGAATCTCAGATTTCGTGACTATTACATTAGCTACCACTATTCCATCTTCCTCCTTCCCTCTCAGCCAGCCCCATCTGACTTCCTACAGCTTCCTCTTCAGCTCCCCACTTCTTCATTCAAAAGTTGTAAGAATCATAAACTCCCAAGTTCCTTTCTATTTGATAAGACAATCTCTGGCGACTATTCAATCAAAAGTCTTCCTATTCATTACACTTAATAACAAATTTCATACTAGGATCTATATAATTTTCTATCCTATATCATCCCATTGCTGTTGGCACAGATTCTACTACTAAATGCACTTGACTTACCCTGGCTTTTTCTGAATCTTGATGTTTTGTGGCTTATTTTTTCGGTTCAGCTCATTCCCATTCTTAAACCATTTGAATCTGAGTGCAGAGTATTCTGAACTGGTTTCACACCGAAGCACTAGCTTGGAACCTGCAGCCGACTCCTGGCTTTTCATCTCTTTCAATCGGGGAGGTAAGGCTGTAAAGAGAAAGGGAGAAGAAAAAACTGTGATCATTCGGCCTTTCAAAAAGAAACATACTAATGTTGAATGAGCTTGATGAAGTCCCATTACCAAAAGTTTTACTAACCAAAGGGAAAAAAAAAATAATAATAATAATGAAATGAGTAGACCAAAATGGATCCCAACTAGGAAAAAAACAAAATGCCCAAATAAAATAAACCCAGCACAGGGGGTGGGGGTGGGGGAGGAGCCTGGATGATAAACTCATCCCTAAGACATATTCTCAGTAACTAGTTCGTGGTTTAACAAAATCAGTGCTGAGATGGGGATGGGGCTAGGCTTTGTCTTTGAGCTGCATGGCCCCACATCACACATCTGCTCAACCCTGTAGGAAGGCACCGTCCTACATGCCCATCTGTTAGTAGGAAACTGATTTCAGAGTAAATGCTGTGAAGTCTACTTTTTCTTTCCTCTTGGTTGTGACAATTGTAGAGAGTAGAATCATGCTCATCTCATTAAGCATCCCAGGTGTCCCCTTCCTGTAAGACACAAGTCCTTCAGCACCATCACTCCGGACCCAGCCTGCTGTTGCGATCCCAGAGACAGGGAGTGGCCATGCCACACGCTCCCAGATATCCTGTCCTAGGTACGACATGAACTTAGCATTTCTCAATCTTCAGAAGAGAAGCTGTGAAGAGCCAAATTGTGCTACTTTGCATTATCCTGCAAAGGATACATATCATTGTGACTATGGGCAGTTTTGATAGAATATGAATGGATAAAATCATACAGAGATGAGTAAGAAGTAAAGCAACATAAATATGAACCCAGACTACCAAGAAGCTGAGGGATGGGTATAGGTGGCGCCTTGTCATAAGTGTCTACAAAGTGTATTTGATTTTTCTATTAAAATATTTCCAATTAAAGAACAAACAGATGGCTTTCGTCTACACATACAAACTTACTTAACGATCAACTGTTAGAGAACCCGAGACCTCAACAGCTCGCGGTTTCCGCTGAGTCTGGCAAAGGCCAGCGACAAAGTCTACTTTTCTGCTCAGTTCAGGAATTAGCAGGAAATCCCAGAAAACAAACCCAAGCAAAGGAGGCTCTGCCTCACCAGCCCAGCGCATAATTACTCCCTGGGCAAGGACCCAGAGTCCAGGGACACAATCAAGGTCGCCTTACACAGGCACAGAAAGGGGATACCTTGCCCACTCAGGTTATTTGTTTTTCTACGGCTCTGCCCTTAGGAGGCAAACCCCAAAACTGTCAGCGGTGAGCACGGGAATTAAAGCCAAAGACTTTGAGTGCTGCAGTCTCATAGCAAAGCCCCCGTATGCACACCTCCTCACTTACTTGGCGGCTGGTGGTGCGGCAGGAACCTACTGAGGCACACATGGGAGCAAGTTGGAAGACTCAGCTGTTCCCGGCTCTCAGTACTTGGCGATTATATCTGTATTATTTCTTCTTCTCCCCACCACCATCGCCCACTGACGGCTCTAAAGTAAAACTTGCTTTCCGAACAAATTCCACAGGACTTTTACTTTTGAGATATGGATCGCGGTCCTGCTTTGGAAGTTTTAAGAACACTAAATTCTAATATCTCTGACAAGTGCCTAATATTTATCTCCATCAGCTCCTTAAGATCATTTATAACTTTCCGACTCCGCTGAAAGGCTCAGAAGAAACACACGGGAGAGAGCCAAATGGCATCAAAGAAACTGGCTTGTATATACTAAGTAAAATAAATTGCTGCAGGTCTGCACAAACTAAGGGAATGAGTGTGTGCTTTACAACTGGATTTTAAATTGAAGTTGAAATGCCACCAAAATTCTCAAGGTCTGGTCCCTTGCTTTAATAAACAAAATTCCCTATATAGTTAGATATCCTTAAAACTCAGCATGTCTGTGTTCCCTCTTCTACCACTCCAGGCTTTGGCTTATAGAATCCAAGCACAAGTCTGAACACAGACTATAAGACTTTTGTCTCTCATTTGCATAAATATCTTCTCATTGAATAAGTGTCTAGTTCTCTCCATCCATTCACTTTATCCTTTTCTCTCATATCTCTTGCTCTGTCCGCTTCTCTCTTTGTTTATTTATTTTCTATTTCTTCAGAGTCTTGATATCAAACACACAAAAACAGATCAGTTCAATAAAGGCTACTCTATAAAATTGTTCTAAGGCTTTAAAAAAAGTCAATGTCATGAATGACCAGAGAAGACTAGGAAGCCAATTAAAAAGAAATTACACATGACTAATCAGAGTGTAGCTTCTGCATGAAACCCATTTGGGGGTGGAGTTGGGGGATAGCTACGAGGGACGTTATTGGGACTACTGAGGGGAATCACAGAAAAAATAATGCACAAGAGTTGAGTTCCGTTCCTCTGGTGGAATTGCTGCACTAAAGTCGAGCAAAAGAATCTTAGAAAGTATCTGTGGACATCTTCAAGGGAATGAGTCAGATATACATGCAAACACACACTGTATCAAAACAGCATATGCAGAGGAAGGAGGAAAAGAATCTTAGGTTTCTCTTTGCCTTTGTACCTTTCTCATCTGGTCCTTTCTGACAATATTTGAACGGCTCTTGTTTCCAGTGAGCAGGAGCTTCTTTTGCCCTGCAGTATTGGGGGTGGACCCAGGCCACACACGTACTAGGAAACCATGCTACCACCGAACCTCATCCCAGCAGTTAAATACCCTAAGTACCTTTTATCTTTCCCTTTTGAGGATTGGTCCTCCTATGTAGCCCAAGCTGACATGGAATTCATCCTCCTCCCACTAGGATTATAAGCACACTTATCTTCCATTACTTATTTACTCCTCATTTAATGACCTGGGTAAGTTTGCAATTGTAGAGATAAATTTTGCAAATAATAATAATAATAATAATAATCATAATAATAATATGAAATCAAACAAAAAACATCACTGCTGCCATTTAATTTTGAAAAGTCTTGCACTGAAATTGTTATGTGGGTCAGTGTCATAACCTTGACTTTGGAGCTAATCCCATGGGGTTCTTTGGTAAAAAGAACCACTATCTGTATCTTTCCTGTCCTTACCAAACGGTCCACAGGGTGCGCATACCTTCCCTTAAGAGAGGATACAGAATGCACAGGAGACAAAGGTCTTCGGATATAAGGTCTTAAATATGTCTGTTCCCCAGCTGATCCGGATGTATAAACATGTATCTGTGTGAACACCACTTACAAACACGTTGAGTTTCTCTGTGTGAGGCAGTACCAAACCCCACAGAAGATGAGACTTCTATCGGCTCGCTCTAGTCCTCTGTGACATGGATGACCTTGAAGACGTAAGGTCTTCCACTTTGTCAGGAGTCTCGTTTCTTAAGGAACCGAATAAAAAGCATCCACAGTGTAAATGGCGAAGCAAAATCCCAGATTCCCTGTAGAGTCATGCACCTGCCTCCCTGACTCAAAGGTACTTGAGTAGCCAACAATGTCCCCTCTTCACACCTGGAGGATCCCAAATTCATGTACATAGAGGACATCTAGACAATATAAGTCCTTCCAAATCAATAGCCTTGACTGTTCCTTAGATTTTTTTTTTTTTCAGAAAAATACAAAGCAGGGGCTGGAGAGATGGCTCAGAGGTTAAGAGCACTGAGTGCTCTTCCAGAGGTCCTGAGTTCAATTCCCAGCAACCACATGGTGGCTCACAACTAACTGTAATGAAATCTGGTGCCCTCTTCTGGCCTGCAGGCATACATGTAGGCAGAACACTGTCTACATAATAAATAAATAAATCTAAAAAAAAACAAAAGAACAAAACAAAACAAAACCCAAAAAACAAAACAAAACAAAAAAAATACATTTGATCCTGGATGGTTTGTGTGATTTCTCATTTATCCATAAAGATGATTTTTAGTGAAGAAATTTTGCCAGAGATTATTAAAATAGTTCATTATAAATGAATTATATTTAAATGTGTCTCTCAGACATGTGGTTAATTCAAATAATATAATCCTGTTTATTTCATTTCTTTTTTAAAAAAAATTAAACAAGCTGGGTGGTGGTGGCACATGCCTTTAATCCCCTCACTTGGAGGCAGAGGTAGGAGGATCTCTGTGAGTTTGAGGTCAGCCTGGTCTACAAGAGCTAGTTCCAGGACAGCTAGGGCTGTTACACAGATAAGTGCTGTCTTGAAAACCAAAAGGAAAAAATCTAAACAAGGGTTGAAGTGATAGTGTAGTAGGTAACAGCAATTGCTGCTCTTGCAGAGGACTCCGATTTGGTTTCCAGTAGGTGGCTTACAACTATCTGTAGTAACTCCAGTTCCTGACGATCTGCTGCTGTCTGTTGACACCTGAGAGCAGTGTGCACACATGGTATGCATACATACATGCAGGTGAAACACTCAACCACATAAAATAAACCTAATAATTTTAAACTTTACTTCAAAACTGCTTTTTAAATACACAGATATAAACTACAAGCCCATGGGTGGTTGCTAAACTTGGAATCAATATTTTAAACTAATACTTGAATTTTTAAACTGAAATAAAAACCTTGCTTTTCAATTCTTATCCTAAGAGCAAATGGCCTGTTAATTTAAAGGTGATTGAAGGCAAACTCAATGTCAAGTTTTTTGTTTTGCTTTGCTTTTGTTTTTAACTTTGGTGTCCAGAGCTTCTTAGGTGTGATGAATTCAGGTCTGGTCTACCACAGCTCATAATTTTGCTTTGTAAGTGTTCTAAGGAGGCAATGGTTCTACACTCTGAAATGATCTAATGACACAGCAGGTTTCAAGTAGACCCTTCCAAAATTTCCTTCTTCCTAAACTTATTAACAGTACATGAACACGTCCACACCCTTAGAAATGAATCTACAGAGATGCATTTGGTCAAACAAGTTTGAAAAGATTACAAACTCTAACTCAATGTAAGCAGGTACTCTAAGCATATTAAGTCCCTTTCTGGTTTTCTATTTTCTATAATTGATATGTCACACAGTAGGGGGAAAATGGTAGCAGTCATCCAAAATATTTAGTTTCTCTCTTGATCAAATGAAAACATAAGAGAATATGTTCATTCATTCCAACAATTTAATTGGTAATTAAATATTCATGGTTAGAGACAAAAACGAATTAGCAAAGAAGGAAAAAGAACCATTGGACCAATGCAGTTCTCAATCTTCCTTATGCCGTGACACTTTAATACAGTTGCTCATCTGGTCGGGACTCCCAACCATAAAATTATTTGCATTGCTACTTCATAACTGTAGTTTTGCTACCATTGTGAATTGTAATGTAAACATCTGTGCTTTCTGATGGTCTTAGGTGACCTTTGTAAAAGGGTCATTTGATGCCTCCAAGGGTTGAGACCCACTGATTGAGAACCCCTGATCTAAGTTGACCCGTTTTCAGCTTTTCCCTCTGCACTTCTCAGGCCTGCTCACTGCTGCTGGTTCAAGCAGTGCCCTGGGCTGGTGAGAGCAGGAAACGTTGAACATGTACATGTGAGAGACATGCCTGCACGTGATTTCTTTCGATGAAGGATCTGTCAAGAGTTAGCGTGAATCACTGTGCTTACTGTTCGGGCAATTGATCTGAAGAGCCTCACTCTGCTGACCAAATTAAAGAGGAAACCTGAAAAAATACTATCAAATAGCATTGGTGCTTTGGCTGTAGTCCCAGGAAAGTTGCCCCTGCATAAAACCTTTACAAAGTCTGTCCCAACACAGGTGTGTGTGTGTGTGTGTGTGTGTGTGTGTGTGTAAACCTAAGCATGAGGGATGGAAAGATGATGAGTCATTAGAGTACTCACTACACAAGCAAGGAAACACTGAGTTGGGAACCCCAAATAAAAAGCCAGGCACAGTGGTCCACACCTGCAATCCCCATGCTAGTGCAAGACAGCTGACTACATGGCCAGCTAGACTAGCCAGAATGGTGAGCTTTGGGTTCACTGAGGCCATATCTCAAGAAACAGAGTGGACATTTAGGAAGACATCAGATATCCACCCCTGGCCTCTATAGGCAAGCATGCCCATGTGCAAAAAAAAAATATGCACATACAAAGAATAAGAAAAGAAGTAAGAGCGGAAAAAGAAGGAAGAGGAATCAGAAAGACACTGGTAAGGAGAAGACTCAGAGACCATAATTAACTTTTCAAGAGTGTATTAACTGGGATTAGGGGCTCTTTGGCATATTTGGTGCTTTTGTGTACTCTAAGGAAGCCAGGATCTTATACTGCACTGTCATACACCACTCATAAAATGTCAAGCCAAATGGAAGCATATGAAGTGTACTCTTTTTCACTTTGACTTCATTGTGTTCTTCTGGCCTTCCCACATGTGGTTCTCGCTGTTAGAGTGTGGTGCTCTGCCTCAGCTAAGACCCCTGTCCTGCATCTTCCACAAATGGATCTCAGCATCCCTAAGAGTCTGCTCACTGTGCACCTCCCATGCTGCAAGAGCGCCTTCATGCCACACTCATCCTTCTGCCTTCAGCTCTCAGGGGCTCCTCTTCATCAGTCAACCCCAGGCTACATGGCTTTGTATACTCCCTGCCTCCCCCTTGAAATGAACTTTCCTGTCACATATCCTCAAACGCCCTATTTGTGTTCTATTCCCTTTCCTCTAAGCAGTCCCGGTTCAGACAGCACCTAAGGTGGATGGTTACTATGTTCACCTGCTGGTGAGGAAACGGAGGCTTGTGCTCACACAAGTGTGGCTTCTGGAGAACCACGGCTGAACCCAGCACGTTCCTACATTGCGGCACCTTTGTCAGGCTTGAAGGAGGTAGAAGTGGAGTGGGGAAAGGACGGTAGACTGAGAATTAGGAAAGGTCACTTGAATTTCATTACAGAGCAACTACAATCATTTTTAAATTCTTATAATGAACCATAAAAGCAAAATCGCTTTTTTCATATACACCTATAAAAGATTTACAACACTGTAAATCTTTCCAAGGCAAAATGCATGCAAATTTTTAGGTCAGAGCAAGTTTCCAGACCCAAAATTGATGCTATGTTTATTGCAATTCATCACCCTTCTTTTCTTAATATTTCAAAGTCTTGATCCACCCAGGTCACTGACCTGGGATTACAAGTGTGTACCAACCGACTCACCTCATAACTAGAGCTGCTTAAGACACTCACCAACTCTTGGTAGTTCACTTAAAGTAAATGCACAGATACTATTATAGTGTTCTGCAAGGCGACAGAATGGTGCTACAATAACTTCCTTTCACCTCCTCCAATGGTAAATCCCCTTAGAATGGTAACAGCTAATTGAACATCTGCTAGGTGCCAGGCTCTGGTCTAAGAGCTTTATACTCATTACCTCTTGTTATATAACAATCCCAGGGCTCCAGGGTTATTATCCTCATACCAAATATGCAGATGAAGAAATGGAACCCAGGAAAAACAGTTACCTGCCTGTCATCACACAGCTGGTATTGCGGAGCCAGCCCCTGAAGACACAGACTTGAGTATAGATCCCTTTCTTTTAATGGCCAAGCCAGAAATGGTTCCATGCAAGTGTTCATATCTTATGGTGAAAATGTCCTCAAGATTGAAATAAATGATTTCTCAATAGTGAGTATGTTTCCCCTCCCCCCCCCCAAAAAAAAATCTGGGCTATAGCAAGTGGTAGATCATTTCTGTACTCATTGCAAACACAAAAGACAGTCTGGGAGAAAAGGGTGATATGCACAATTGTTGCATTTTCTGAGAAACCTTGATGACTTATAGGAAAATAAAAGAAAGCAGAATACTTGAAATTGCTATGATAAAAATGTGTTAGAATCCGTGGCTGTCCATCTGCCATACAGGCCACGGAGCTCTGCCTCATGCTGGTGTTCACTGAAATGTGATAACCCCTACGTGAGGACACAGTAACAAAAGGGTTCTAGCAGATTAATGTCACCCTGTCAAGGTGGAAAGGCAACATGCCATGACAATGGAGTGTTGGATTAAGTCGTGGCTGGGTTGCCAACAGCTTGACGGCTGAGTGTTCAACAGACCTGACTAATTAGTGCTGTGGCCACAGCTGCCCCCAATTAGAGACCCTCTCCCTCAGCTCAACAAAGACATCTAGCAGGCTTCTTGGCAGGCTGTCCACTTGACGTGTGTGTGCCAGGGAGTTTACCTGAGGGTGCCTGGCAAATTTCTGGTGATGTAAGCTTAGAAATTCTAGGTTTTCTGTGGTCTAAAGTTTTCCTCACTTGTTTGTCATACTGACCTGTGACATTACCAAAAAAAAAAAAAAGGAAAACTGATGTAGATAGCATTCTATTTGGTTTTTTCTTTTGTCTTTTTTCCTTGTCTCCCCTCTCTGTTTTCTTTCCAAGTTCTGATGCATTTCTCACTTGAGTAGCCAGGTAAGCGTGGCTCTAACATGATAGGAATCCTCTTTATATTTGCATCAACACATTCCCATGACTTTGAGGTGCTAATTTTTGCCTTTTCAGCCATTTTTTTCTTTGTCAACTTGAAAGACATTTGGTTAATTGATAACACTGCAATATTCGTTTTACACTTGAAAAAGGGAATTTTATTTACATTTTCTAAACTGCACAGGCTTTCTGCGGACACTAAAGATTGTTTGGCTCGCACTGTTACTGACAGTCTGTGGACAACTGAACAGAGGGACCCTTATCATTTTATACTTCTGCCCCATGGGGAAGGCCAGAAGGAGAGAGCTTCATATCTTCAGGTTCTTCAGGATAAGGATTTGTTGAACAGGTGGCAATTGTTTAAAGGGACACAAAAACATTACACATCCAAAGGAAGGGAAGCCAGTTTAAAAGAAAAGAACCAAAGATGGTGGAATCCCAAAGAACAAGCATGGAAAGGAACTATGGTCCTTTAAATCATGAAGACTCACAAAAACCCAAAACATTTTTTTTAATAGAGTCACGGGACAGTGGAATTCATAGAAAACTTTTGACGTACAAAGGAAATCGTTTTAGGATAAAAAGGGAAACGAAGCTTTTGCATAATAAGTATTATTTGGAAAATGCTTATTCTGGGAGGCTATACGGGAAAGTGATTCAGGAAGCAGCATATAAGGGCATGCAGCATGGAAAAATGAAAAGCACAGGCTTGGGAGTCAGCCAGGCAGACCCGGGTTTCAGTTCTTCATTTCCCACTGAATGCTCCACGACTGGATAGGTTTTCTGGATGGAGCCGTAGCCTGCTGATTTGCAGAGTGAGATTCTACTTCACAGAAGCTGAGGAGAACCATGGTACTGCGTCCTACTTTGAAGAGGTTTCCAGCATGCGGAAGTTTGACTATGGACAGAAGCTGGAGGGCTAGTATGGTACAAAGCTCATCTTGTCAACGTGCTGTCCTGAGTCCAATATCCGGTACCATGCAAAAAGAGAAATGGCACGTTCATAGAGAATGGAGAGAACTGATGATCTGCGAGCCTCACTTACTAGCATTTTCAATATAGACTTCAGATTTAGATGCTTAAGGCTTCATTTGGTGAGGACAAGTTTAGTGGTCGCGCCAGGACTACCCAGGTGGCACTGTATATACTGCGATGACTTAGCCTACTGTTCAGGGAAGAGTTTAAGACGTCATCTCATCTCAGCGCTAAGAGGTGGTGAGATCTTAATGAGCTCTGCCGTTTGGCCAAAGGCCTGTATCTCCTTTTGAGCAGTATAATTGAATTGCAGAACATTAAAGAAACTCTGTCTTATCATTGTAACCAGTCTGTAAATCTAAAATCATTTCCCCCAGAACTCACGGTGAGTAAGTTCAATTTTACAGTAAGCAGCTCTGTCCTGTGTTCCCATAAAACCATTACTATCCATTTAATTCAGTGCTTGCTATCTTTATAGGTATTTGTTCCAAGAGGATGAAGAGCTTTTTTTTTTTTTTTGTCATCTATGACATCTTTTTATCCTCTGTAACTAGCACAGTAATGTTCGCTCAGTGGAAGAATAAAATAAGCAACGTTACACCCTCACTCAAATTCTCTGCACCAAACAAGCTACTCTTTTCCTTCTAATGCACGGGATGCCTATAAAAAACATACTGGATTTATTGGCTCTATCTCTCCTTTCCTGCTCATGTCATGTTAACAATGAACACTGTTCTTCGCACCAGACATTGGCCCCCATCTGCGCTCTGCCTAGTATCCAGATCCTTGGTCATTGAAATAAATAACTTCATTCTCTTAGACATTTCATAACTTTCAATCACGCACATGTTACTGTGCCCTCTTCTGGAGCGACTATGACTTTAGATATTCAATATACAGGCGTCAATAAGACTAACGTGGTCCCCAGCATTCTGAAACGTCCATCCTGGTTGTGGAGAAACAGATAAAGGACACACGAACTGATTACACTGTAATCCGATTTATAAAATAAATCTTTCATCAGCACAGTCTGAGAGGACAAGAGAGCTATATTTGGGTGGCTGTGTACATCCAGCTTCGTCATGAAGCTTTCGCCTCAAATTGATCTCAAAAGTCGATCATTAAATCTATATACAACCCACCAATTAATATTAAGTAGTTAGATACTGTTGCATTGATGTAAAGTCACTTTGAAAGACTAGAGTAACAATTTCTTTTGGTAAATTTTAGCCATTTATCAAGCTTTCTAAACCAACATAAGGTTTCAAAGTAACAGCCTTCTTGGAGCTGACACCAAAGAAAGAACCCTTCATTCCTGTGGCAGGCAGAATAATGACCCACAGATACTTAAATAGTAATCCCCAAAGTCCACGAACGTCACTTCACATGCAGAGACTTGACGTTTGATCTTGGCCAAAAAGCCTAGAAACCATGCAAAGGAGACCTGGAGAAATGTGCTTGGGGTTAAGGACCTTAAGAAGGGCAGACTATGCTGCCCTCCGCAGGTGCTCCCATCTCATTTTGTGAGCCTGAAAGAAAGACCATCTCTCCTCCTTAGTGTAATAAAACGCGCTAGTGCAAAGGAGAGGAGTCAAGGAATTCAGGCTGCCTCAAGAAAGCAAGGGCAAGATGGATGCTCAGGTAGAGTCTTCTGCAGCCTTGGGGTCATCATCTTATTGAGCCTGGTGAGTCCCATTTGAACTGAAAAGCAGCAACTTCGCATGAACCCGTAGGTTAAAAAGTCTGTTACAAAAGCAATAAAAAACCAATGCAGCTCGCCAAAAGACAGACAAGCCTGGGTGCAGTTAAGCATCCTCACCTTCCCAATTTTCTACTCCCAGTCGAGAAAAGAAGCCCTCAAGTGGCTACAGATGTCAAGGGACGGAGGTAAAAATCACTGGATATTCAGGAAATAGGTTTGGCCCCCGCCACAGACTCTAGCAACCGTTCATCTCTTTCACCTTGATTTTCTACGACTGTGGAGCCATTCTTCAAGCTGCTAGGCTTCTAAGGTAGCCACAAGAACCAGTCCTTCTTCAGGGGCATTGTGATGGGGACATAGATGCAATCACTGTCATCATTCTATGCTTTAAGCATGACTATTGCATAAATATTAGCAGCCTAATGACAACAGTATACAGTCTTTTAAATCAAGAAAGGACTTCTGCCGACACTTCAAAGGCTTTGCAAAGGTTTGGGTTTCAAGACACCAACCCTACATAAAATTGGTAGGAACGTGCTTTGATCTGACTTTTACGTTAACAAACCTGTTTTTTTTCCCTAGTGACCATGCAATTGACAGAGCAATCAATTTTGTAAGTTTTGAAAACTATCACTTACTAACCAAATTTTTATAAGTAGGACAACGCAAACGAAATTCCCAAATGAAGACTTCAGAAATTAGCATTCCATTCAGCTCTGGGTTGGGGCTAATGAAATCCCTCACCCGTTGCTATTTAAACTCAACTTCTCCAGAAAGCTGCTTCTTGCATAACTTTGGTATACCTCAAATGTCTTACATAACACAAGGGAGCACTCCTCCTTCTACCACAGAACCAGAAGGGCTCAGCGAGCCTGGAGAAGTATGACCAAATCAACTTGTAACGAGGAAAATCCTCCTAAAATGAATTCAAAAGCTGTGGAAATACAAACACTTCAGAACCTAGTGTGGCCCAGCTAACAGGCGGGCCCTGAGGACTGTTTTTAAGAACTACAGGGCCAACACTCCGAACAACAATACTTTTATTTAAGCATCCAAAAAGACCCAAGAGTGTTAACTATGATGGTAGCAAAAACAGGGGAATACAGGAAATGTCGCGAGGTTCTGTGAGTCTGCATTCCCCTCACACACAGGCCCTATGTATGAGATCTGCTGTCAGTACATGAGGGTGGAAAGCCAGAGGGGACAACATATTCTGTCTAAAGAGAAAGGCTTTGTAATCCAAGAAGATCTTACAGAAAAAGCTGATAGTGACAGATACACCTTCCTTACTTAGTGCACAGCCATTCAATTGCCCTAAGAAGAAAAGACCACCCCCTTCATCCTTTTACTTTATAATTGCTCCCAGGGAACCAAGAATATTAATGTCTACAGGGACCTCAGGAGCTCCAGCACTGATCTGCCCTGTTGGACCCCGACCTTCGTCACTTTTCTCAAAAATGGCACAAACGTGTATTCAGCCGAGACATGTATAACATGATTTCCCATGTGTTCGTGCTATCTCCATACCACTATATTTCAGTTTATTTCATTACCATTGCCTACCCCCAGCCCCTCCCCACTCCTATCCCCAGATCTTCCAAGAAGGGAACTGTGATAGTGTTTGGCAATCAGCAGAACCAATGTAACCACTCATTCACAAAGTGACCACAAAAGTGGGAAAGCGGGGAAAGAGTTAGTCAACCACAGAGGCAACGCCACACACATCACAGGAAAAGAGGAAGCACCGAGAAGAACTGTACGTCATGAGGGTGGCAGTGCTCAGCATGGACGTCCATGCCAGGGGGTCTGTCCTGCCAGAATGGGCTCTTGTCAAAAGCTGACTGTAACACTTGGGTAAGCATCAGATCACGAACGGAAAGGCATATTCCTAGGGAGAAAGGAAAGGGATTTAAAATTTGTTATTAGCTTTAGTCTGTTTAGCCTTGGGTGTGTTCAGGGCTCACATCTATTAATTAGACGTCTTTTTTCCTCTAATAGTAGAGAACAGCCAGCTCTTTAAGATGGGAGCTTAAACTGGATTTCTCATGCTTTGGCATTCTGAACAGTGTTTGGGGCTCAACAAGTTATAAAGTAGCTGGCAAACATGTAGTATAAAACATATCAAGCAGAGATTACACAAATGAATTGCTGAACTTGGGGTATGTTTGGATATATATGTGGGTACATTTATCAAAAGTCTTTTTAAGAGCATGCTTAAAATAAAACAAAAAAATGTAGGTATTAGTCTTCAGGTACTGTCCAACTCCCCTCCACAGTTGGAGACAGTCTCTCACTGGCCTGGAAATGGCCAAATAGGTAAGGTGATGGACCAATGAGCCCTAGGGACCTGCCTGTCTCTGCCTCCCCAGCACTGTAGCTTTCAGTGCCACCACCAGAACCAACGGAGGCTCATAGAATATAAAATTAAATATATAATCATATCTTACACCCCCCCATTAGGAATCAGGACAGCTACATCTATCCGAGACAGGAAAATGTTTTTGTTTTGTTGCTAGAAGAGTCATTTATAAAATTTCCTCTTGGGGAGGGGTTGGAGAGATAGCTTAGTGGGTAAGAGTGCTTGCTGCCGTTGCAGAGGATCCAGGTTCAATTCTGAGCACTGACCCAGGCATCTCACGACAGCCTGTAACTCCAGCTGTAGGGGATCCTATGCCCTCTTCTGGCCTCTAGGCATGCATGATACAGACATACACACATGTAGGCCAAATGCCTATACATATAAATTGAAAATAAGTAAATCTCTTTTTTAAATATCCTCTTCATAATTTCATGAATCATGGCATCATGATCCTAAAGGTTGTTGGTGATTTTCAAGACTAATAAAGATAGATGGGATTAAAATATCTTGAAAACCCAATAAATAAATAAATTGGAAAAATACACTACAGTTGGACAGGAAACTATGCTGGGCATCAGAAGTATAATTATTCTAGAAAGAAGGAAATTTGGGCACAATGAAGAAAATCCATACAGTGATATAATGATATTATATATTAGACTTTTATATTATATAATATGATACTATACTATGTTTAGACTTGCTTATGTTGTATGGATGACACTACAAATAATTTTTCCCCTGTGGTGACTCTGAGGTCATTTATACTGTATATAAAACTGGGATCTCATGCTAAGCAACCCTCCAGTCCAAATTGAAAAGTTGAGGAAATGAATTCTAGAAAGACGCAAGGATATGCTGTTAAAAGAGAGGTCACTTGTTGGTTCCTGGCCGCCTGGCTAGCTTAGACCCAAAATAATCACATAGAAACTGTATTAATTAAATCACTGCTTGGCTCATTAGTGCTAGCATTTTATTGGCTAACTCTTACATATCAATTTAACCCACTTCTATTGATCTGTGTATCACCACATGGCAGTGGCTTACCAGCAAAGTTTCAGCATGTCTGACTCTGGTGGCTTCGTGGCATCTCTCTGATTCTGCCCTTCTTTTTCCCAGCATTCAGCCTAGCTTTTCCTGCCTACCTAAGTTCTGCCTTGCTATAGGTCCAAAGCAATTTCTTTATTCATTAATGGTAATCACAGCATATAGAGGAAAATCCCACACCAGTGTGCCACTTACATTGGGATTCTAAAATATGCTGCACTTGTTTCTTTGAAAGGGGAAGTGAAAATAATGAGAGTAGACCAGGATGAGAATACTTCAGGAACAAATTCAGACACACAAAATTTTAGATGCCGTCAAAAGGTTGAGGGCATTGTGACATATTCTATTTGGTCACCTCTATCATCTCACTGTGGAACTTTTACTCAGCTTTACTTGAGTTGGCGATGATTCAATTCACCCTCATCAGCAACACAAAGAAAAAGCTGGATTGAGTTCTCAAATAGAGACAAGTAAAAATCATGGCCAAGAGGAGTGGAGAGGTATGTACAGGATAGTCTAGGAGAGAGAGGAGTCAAGACAAATCTAGACCCTGGTCCCTGCCTGGCTGTGTGATGCCAAAGGTGTTCATGAAGGCTGTGCTGAGGGAAAGAGCAGACATGAAGATGGACCTTGAGCTGAAGAAGGAACAGGTCAAAGCCCCAAGCTAAGACCTGAAAGTGAGTACCTGCTCAGCCAGCTGTCAAGTGGTAATGGCCCTGGATACTGAGGTGAGGGGGTGATGCAGAAATTCTTTCATGAACAATATTTATTACCAAATAAAGTAAATTTATAAGCATTTCAAACTGCCAAAGAGCTATGATCCCAAAATAACTCCAGTGAGTAAGGAAAGCTAAGCAGGGATTCATGACATGGGCCAACATCCATTATTACAGGTTTCAGGTGGAGATGTCCTTGTTGAACCTTTAATTAAAAGCACTGCCCTTACTGACTTACTTTATAGTCTATGAAGCAGTATGAAAACTGTACCAAGTTCATTCCTAACTTCAACCCTCTGAACCCACTTCCCCCCCCCACACACTCTTTTCCAGGTCCTACTAAGCACAGCTCACATGTCCGCGTATGGGATTTCTGCCCAGATCATCACAAGTAAACTGCTTCCTTCTTCAATGAGCAGTCAGGGCTAAGACAAGCCCTCCATCAAGGTTTAGAGAGGAGTAGCATTGTGAGCATGATGAACTCACACACCAGTACCACTCCGCTGTGCACCATTAACCATCGTCATTATTCACATTAGCATGATGACCTTATCATTGACCACCTAAACAGTCCACAGCATCAATAATTCAGTGATACTTTATCTTAAAGAAAGGTTTCCTTTCAAAACAAGGATCAATATTTAGTTAACTCCTTAACTGAGATATCTAATTAGCAATGATACTGCATATAAGTGTTTGAGTTTTAACATGTATCTTAATAATTTTAACAATAGAGTAGAACAGGTATGTATTTAGAAGTGCCAGTTAGGGACTTGGATGTAGTTCGGTTGGCAGAGCACTTGCCTAGCACCCATGAAGTCCCGGGACCCTGCACTAAAGAGGTAGAAGCGGGAGGATGAGGAGTTCGAGTCTAGGTCAACTTTGGCTACATGCGACTCAAAAGCTGATAAAAAGAAAAAGAAATCCCATTTAAAAATTTCTCTGATGAACTGAATGAAGTACAAGTAGAAAACAAATCTTAGAGGCAGAAGGCAAAGCCTAGTCTTTTTGAAATTTTGTGTATATACCTTTTTTATATATGAATTAACACAGTACAAGTTTCTTGCGGGTAATAATTGTGTATGTTCTATTCGTTATTTTACTTTGGCACATTGGACAGTATAAAAAAGCAGATTTTGCCCTTAATAGTTACTTGTTAAATAAACTAATATGCAAGAAACTAGGGACCTCTCTATAAGCCTGTTTTCCTGGTAAATTATGAAAGAATGTCACAGGAAATAAATTCACCGACGATGATGTCTGTGGAGAAAAAGGCGAGCATGTAATGATTATGTCTATAACATTTTTCTGACAGACACCAATGATGTGTCTGCTGGACAATCTCTTCTTTTTGAAAAAGAAAAAACACTCTCAAATTCAAACAAAAAATCCTTTTTCCTCTCTACTTCCATGATGTTTAAAGTATTTTAAGGGCTTAGACATTACAATGTATCCCCGCTTCGACCACACAATGGAGATCTGGCATGCAGTAGAGTGGAAGGAGGGGAAAAGGAAAATTGTGTCTAGAATTTTATAATGTTTCAATCCTTTCAGTGCCTAAAGCCCAGGGTACCATAATTCCTCTCAGGACACTTAGGATATCAAAGAAACACCAGGATAACAGCTACATTTAAGAGCAGCATTTTTCATTGTCTTACGAGGTATTTGTTACAAGTTTAGTTTATCCCAATGAGTTGTTCTTTGCATTTACCAAGCTATTTATCTGCAACATCATATGTCCATCCCATAAGACACTTATCTGGCCAGTGTTAGATTCAAATTAATCAATTCTTATTGTAGAATAGAAAAGAACAAGAAAAAATTAAGGTAAAATTTAAGTAAGTGAAGGGGTGTTACAAATGCCCTTTAAGCAAGGGACTGATGTGGTCCAACTCACACTTTACAGGATAACTAACCTTGCAGCACGGAGAATGGACTGGCAGTGGAGGTAAAGCTGAGGAAAACAGAGGGAAACCAGATGACTAAAGCTAACAAGAGCTCAGCAGAGGAGTGGACAGTGGTAAGCTCGGGATTTGCTCGGGGGCATGACTGAGTTATCAGAGAGACACCCTGCTCTACTGCAGGCATAGAAAACACAGCAGAGAGTAAAGGATTTGTCTTCATGTAACTTCACTCATTCAGAATATTCGCCTTGAAAACCCACTGTCATGTTTAATATCGACTGAGCTCTGATTATACAGTCGCAAGTCACAGACAGAGTCACGAAGGCTTATGGCCTCCAAGATGATGCTTATGGTCCAGTCTCGGCTTTATGTGTGTGCCAGGCTCTTTCTTCCCAGTGAGAAACCTGTTCTTGGGAAAACAATAAACAAGACCAGAAGCCTCTCCAACAGGAGACGACAACTTGGCTTAGGATTTGTGCAGGGAGAGAAGTGGTAGAAACTGGAGGAGAAAGACAAGGTTGGCACCATCATGGAACAATTGCAGGCTGCCAACCAGAATGACTCCAAGTCAAAGAAAGATGTAGGCCATCCTAGAGAACCAGGTCAGGGGGTTCTTAGCTACTGAAAAAAAAAAAATCTCCTACACATAGAGCAAATTTCACCCTACAAGGAGCTTCCGTAACATAACTTTACCCTTGTCTTTTCTCCACCAGCAGAAGTAGCTCCTCTGAAATAGGTGTTCTGACACCTGCCATGTTGGCTTGGGTATATTCCTACCACCTGCCCCTTGGAAATAGCCGAGGTTCTTTAAACTAAAGGCCATGACTCAGATCTTTTCTGTCTACAAATTAACTTAGGAACGTATGGCTACCGCAGTGCAAAGTCCAGATTCCACAGTGTAAATGAAGCTCAAGACACTCAAAAGGTCTCGGTGAGTTAGCATGCTTTTGAAGACAAGGGTGATAACAGCTCACTTGTAAGGAATGGGACTTGGAGACGGAGGGTAACTTTAAACACGCAGGAGCAACTATCAAGAGAGAACGGGCTCTTTCATAAGCAAGTGATTCCCAAGCCGGCAGTGCTGACTCCCTCCTGCTCATATCCCCAAACACATTACTTTTTTTGCTTTAATAATACCCCGGCATTAAGACTAACGGAAACACCTGGAGTTAATTTTAACACTACTTTAGCCCAGGATATAGCCCAAATCCCAGCAGGCTGAAGCTCACCTTTGACCTGCCAAATCTGATTACTCGAGTCCAGCATTTCTCGGGGCCCCACAGCTGTTCTCCCCCCCCCCAGCACATCTAAGTCTCTGGCCAGAACTCTGGCAGCAGTAATAGCATCCATGGCCTGACTCGGGTGAACTGTCAAGTCCTTCACCTGTCTGCGCAGTTCATATGCCTCAAGAGACAGCGAGGACGTTTGCAATGCTGATGACCATGACCAAACATAGTCACTGCTGTGTAAACAGCAATCTCAGCTGCTACAACATTTGACAGAAGCTTTGAACTAAGGGATATCAAAGTCTGTCGACACAGGTGAGACGGGAAGTAGAGCATCAAGTCCATCAAGTCTACTGGTGAAGAAACTGTGGCAACAGACAACAGACACTGAGGATGGAGCCTGACCCCATCCTGATTGGGAAAACTTAGTCAAATCATATGATCTTACAGCATATTTTCTCTTTCAGACTAAAGATTGGGAAAGGCAAGAGAGAGATTGGAGATTAAGCCTTGGGCCTCATCTTCATCCACGGTTCTATTGCTGTGAAGAGATACCATGGCCCAGGCAACATTTATAAAAGAAAGCACTGATCTGGAGATTTGCTTAAAGTTTCAGAGGTTTAGTTCATTATTACCATGGCAGGGAGCATGGCGGCATGCATGGTACTACAGCAGTAGCTGAGATCTACACTGTGATCCCTGGGCCAAAAACAATGGGCCTGGCATGGTCAGTTCTTCCTCAGAATGCCACCTTCTGAAAACCCCTCATGTGAGAACTCTTTAGGCCAGCAGATCTTTATGAAGGCATTAATACTGTCCAAAAAAGCCAACTTCTTAACCATGAGTGAATCCCTTGTCTACTAGAGGGTAACTTTTTCACAATAACTTTCAGGAAAAAAAAAAACTTAGGAAATTAAAGATAATAAACATCACCATGAAAAGGTCTGACTAAATAGAGAACTTCAGGAACAAATTCTGAGGAAAACTTTGAATTTTAAAGATGGAAGCAAAATATCAAGACAATGCAACCTATTTCTCAGTGCTGAGGATTGAACCCAGAGCCTCATCATACACGATGGGAAAGGACTCAGCCACCAAGTTGCACCATGAGCCCTGCAACCACTGAGCTGCACCATCAGCCATGCAGCCACTGAGCTGCACCATCAGCTATGCAGACACTGAGCTGCACCACCACACATGCAACCACTGAGCTGTACCACCAGCCCTGTAGCCAAGTCTGTTTTAAGGAGATCTGCTCCTGGGGAATGAGATAAAATTGAAGGACGAGGAACTGCATAGCTAAACGAAAGAGTCTTTCAGAACTATAAACTGGGGCTCCTAGGGGCTGTGTCTGTGAAGAACTCAGACAAAGCTGGACCCACAGATAACCAAGGCTAAGTTTACCCATCTTCTAGCTTCAGAGAATGATACAAATTGTCCTGACCATTGAATCCAAGGGAACGTCCAGCAAAAACAATACCAATCTTTGCACCTTTACTCTACTTCAAGAAGGCCTACGGTCATGTTTAACAAGAAATGACTAGGAGAATCAGAAAAATGCAAGAAAAAAAGAGAATGAGAAGTGGCCCAGGCTCAGACTCCCAAGGAAACACAAAACAGTTCTGCTTAATCTGCCTAAATGAATAAATACCATACTTGAAGGCATCTCCAGGTATCAGGAAAACAAAATGTAAAACACAGGACCTGAAAGCAATCAAACAAAATGAGAAATGAGGGAGGAGAGTGCAGCCAGGGACACTGCTCAGTGATTAGAGTACCCGCTGTCCTCACAGAAGGCCCCGGAGTTGGTTCCCAGCGCCAATGTGGCTTACAGCCATCTCTAGGTATCTTCCGTGTCAGGGTATCCAGTGCTCTCTTCTGACCTCCTCAGGTGCCTGCAATTTCATGCTCATACACACACATACACATACATATAATAAAATTAGTCCTTTTTTTTTAAAAAAAGAAAAAAGTAAGTGAAAAAAGGGCTGTAATTAAAATAAAGAACTTGGCCAGGTGATGGCAGCAGCACATGCCTTTAGTCTCAGCACTTGGGAGGCAGAGGCAGGCGTGTGTCTGTGAGTTCAAGGCCAGCCTGGTCTACAAAGTGAGTTCCAGGACAGTTTAGAGCTGTTACACAGAAGAAATCCTATCTCAACAAAACAAGAATAAAATGAAAGAAAGGACTTCATGAAGTCTTAACAACAAACTGCTCAGAGCCATGTGAGTGACACACAAGACAGATCAGGAGAAACAGCAAACTCGGATGAAATAATGGCAAATTTGTGGGAAAGGAGGATAAAACCCCTAGTGAGCAGAGTAAGATGGCCCAACATACATGTAGCTCAAGTTTCAGAGAGAAGAGAATAAGATGCAGGAAATCTGAGAAGATAAACGGACGAGACCGCTCCAGAACCACACAAATTTAAATTTCCAGGGAGCCTGGTGATCCTGAGTAAAGAGAAGGGAACCCACACCTGAACACATCAAAGAGACTGCAGGGCTGGGTGCTGAGAGAACAAAGTCTGGGATGGATGCTCGCAGAGAAGAAAGGCGGTGCCTTCAAAGAGAGGTGGTCAGCCCAGCAGCTGACTTCTCAAGGGCTTCTGATGAGGTAGCACCCTGACAAACAACATCGTCTCAGTTCTAGACCAAGCTCTGGGCTTCACTTAATACCATAATTGCATGCTGACTAAGTCCTTTGTCTGAACTCTTTCTCAAGGTAATGGCAATAAAGAGGATATAAATTTCTGAAAATAATTCTGAAACATTCGGCAGCTTTTAGCTTTATTGCCCAATAATGTGGTAAAGCCACTGTACTAGAAATGATGGCACTGGCCTCGTCACTTCTGTCTGTGTTAGAAATCTTCCCACCAATCAATTAAAATACCTTCCTGGATCTGGGCCACGGAGAAAGAAAGGAAAAAGTGGAATTGATTCTTCCCTAGTGACAAATCGGCCTGGAGATACAGCACCTAAATATATCTCTGGACCACTGATGGACACCTGATTTTTGCTCATTTTACATATATAAGTATGTATGTGTGTGCATATTTATATATGAGGGAGGTCAACTTTTTTCTTTAGTTTTCCTTTGATCTTTGATTTGTATACTATATCTTATTAATACATACTTAATCAAAACTATAATGATGGAGAACATCTTATGCTTTGGAGAAGGTACACTCAATGGTTTTTATATATATATATATATATTTTTTTTTTTTTTAAAAAAAGCAATCAAAATGATTCTTGGCTGGATGTAGCTTAGTGGTAGAGCAATGCCAAGCATGCACAAGGTCCTACGTTTCCTCCAACTCCTACCAAAAAAAAAAGAGGAAAGAAATGAATTTCAAATATATTACTAAAAGGTAATAAGCTTTAATGCTTAATCCATTTCACTTCCAAAGCTGTCTGCGACTTGTCAACTGAAATACCTGCTTTATCAAGAGGAGAGCAGATGCATTGGGGGGTTAGTAGTAGCAATCTGAAAGGTGTCCTTTTACTGAAGTGCTTGATGACAACTCAGTCACTACAGACGAAAAACATGGTATTGCAAATCAGCTGAGTGTTGTGTTTGCTCAGTTAAGATGCTCAACCGAGGGCTGGGTGTGGCTCAGTGGGAGAGGAGCTGACGGGAACCTAGAAGCCCTGGGCACAGTAAGAAAACCGAAAATGTCAACAGGGCTGGAAGAAAAACTCCTTGATGAAGGGAAGTCTCTCCAGAGAAATTCAATAAGCCTTATATAAAAAAATGAATGAAAGGAACATGTGTAGAAATTAAGAATAAGAAGCCTATATGTAAAGAAAATAAATAACTGGGGGGAAGTGATACACATTAAGAGTTTCAGAGCCAGCGGGACTGGGGCACACAGCTGTGCTCCCAGCACTAGGAAGGTGAAGGCAGGCTGCACATGGAATTCAAGCCCTGAGCCTCAAAAAGGGGGGGATGGAGAAAAAGAAGTTGGGGTGGAGGTGTGGAGGGGAGAGAGAAAGAAAACAAAACAACAACCCCAGATGCTTTCTTGGATCTTCGGGTGAGACCCTGGATTGAAGCACACAGTGGTCATGCACAAGGGCTGCATTTTAGCACCCACATCACTAAATAATTCTACAAAAACAGCTTCTCCAGGGTGCTTCCTGGCCTACAATGTTTACTTCTTTGTGTACCCCCAAGATTCCGTAGGGTATAAATTCCAGAAAACTCCAGTTAAATAACATGCTTGGTAGCAATGAGTAAATTAAGGGTAGCTGAGTGGCCGCATTTCAGTCAGTACACAGTTTCTGCAGTGAAATTCTCTCTAATGCCTCCTGGATTTTACAGTATATACAGTTTATGTTATACTAACAAGTCATTTGCCGTATTTCCTCTAATTATTCACGCACATTAATAACCCGAGATGGCTGTTAAGATGAATTACACTTGATTACTGCATCACTCACCAACAGTTATTCCAGGGAACACAAACTGTTTTCCCCACAATGCCAACTTGCTATTTGCCTAGATATTTATAGCAGCCATTCCCAAACAGCTTCAGCTTCCCCAAAAAGATGCTCAGCACTAAAGACTACTGGTGACAGTGCACCAGGTGCATGATCACACAAAACAAGAGACCACTGAGCTAACAGATAAAATTGGAAACGCGATGTTCTACCACATCTGAGATTCTCACTGGTTAGTGCCTAGAGAAGGGAACAATGCCTTAATACTTAAATGATGGCCAAAGTCACAGAAGCATAGTCTGCTTCCCTCTTAATGGCTGCCCAAGACAGTGTCCTGAACAGTGTCCTGCCTGTGCCAGCACGTGGAACTCTTGGACCAAGATTCCTGCTCCTCTTCCTCCCAGGAGGAGGTTGTTTATCAATCTTTGTGTGTGTGTGCACGCGAGTGTGTCTGCCTGCCTGCCTGCCTCTCACACACACACTCCTTACACACACACGCATGCATGAATACACTCACTCACACTCATTCACACTCATTCACACTCACCCACAAGACTTTCACACCCACCCACAAGACTTTCACCCTCCCGCACTCTCAGCCTGGGTCCAGCAGCACTTCCTGTGTATGACCCAGAACTCCTTCCAGTCCATGACAGTCTGGAAAGAGGGTTGCTGTCCTCTCAGTTCCTTGGATGTATTTCCAAAGGACTCGAGTCCCTTTCTTGTCACTCTTTAACTCCCTCACTAATGAAGCCGACTGGGCATGAGTCAGCAAACGCTATGTGTCTCTACTAGCCTCAAAGGAGCTGCACTGTCCTCAAGGCAAAGCCCCTCCCTGCGCCACAAACCATGAAGCATTATTATCCTGTGAAGTTCCAATCTGAAGACTTCTTCCCTCCGTTCCTAGGAAAATTCCATTTGAGGCCCAGACAAAAGCCACAATAAGCTGAGTCTTTAGTTTCAAAAATTTGTGAAATTCTATGAATAATGACCAATAAACTTCTAAGGACGGAAAAAAATTAATCTACTAAGCTCCTCCAATAATAGTAGTAATAATAATATTTATTATATAATGGTAGCAGTAATAACCTAACTACCTAAATACATAACAAACTCTCCTAATGAGAACTAAATTTTTATCCTGCAAAGTCAGAGAGAACAAGGTCTCTCACCTCTGGGCTGACAGTAGTAAAATACCACATCTCATCAGCATGGTCATTAGCTAACAGCCCCAAGAGTAACTCCATGTCTCAGCAGCTGTCCAGGCACAAAGGTCTTGGCTCTTTTTGGATGAAGATACTGTTGATGACAAAGACCATCTATAGCACACCCAACATTCCTTCCCAGTCTGGGGTCTCCTGCATTAAGGGCTTTCAGAGTGTGGGAGCTCACACATGCATCACATAGGAAGCCCACTCATAAGCACACTCCTAGTACCAGCATCTGCATCATGTAGGAATCCCATTCATTAGCACACTCCTAGTACGAGCATCTGCATCACATAGGAATCCTGCTCATAAGCACAGTCCTAGTACCAGCATCTGCATCACACATAGGAATCCCACTCATAAGCACACTTCTAGTACCATCATCTGCATCACATAGGAATTCCACTCACAAGCATACTTCTAGTGCCATCATCTCCCATGTTACGACATTATGACTTCAATGGCCATCTTTCCAGATGAAACTTACTTGACTGTATTGTGCAAGATACTTTAATAAGGAACACAAGATATAAAGGTTTGGTTGATTTAAATTTACTGCAGGTATTGAAATAAAATCCTATCAACCATGTCTCCCAAGATGTCTCTCAGTGGCACAGAAATATATACATGTCTCTGCCTAGAAGCCTAAAATGCCCAAACCACTAGAAAGAGAAGATGAATTCATATCCAGATTTAATGTCTTAGATTTAAAACTTTAATAATATAATAAGTAAAATCATAATATACTGGAATCCAAATATCTGAGTTCTAGTTCTGGGACCTATGTTCTGACTGGACGCAAAGGTTTCCTATGTTGAACATTATAGTAATAATGATAATAATAGTAATAATTCAAGCATGACTATTAACTCCTTATGTGGCCTCTGTCCACTTCTTATCTGCTCTAAATGCTTAAAACAAAATGGAACAAAAATATTTTAGGATGAGTAAGACTTTTAGATGGAAAACACTTCCAATTCCTATTCATTAGGCAGAATAACTAAGCACTGATTAAATACTTACTCAGAGTTTTTAAATAAATTATGCGAATTTAACCCACAAAAATAATGACTGGTCAGTTCAGGGCCTGGTGATCTGCACTGACATTTTCCAGCTGACTGAGTGTGACCTAGGAGACAAACTGCTGCTACAACTAACAGTTCTAAACAGGCCACTTCCACACTCCAGAGCACGTCCCCGCTCCATACTCCCCAGACTTAGCTCTTGGGAAACAGCACCCTCCACTAAGATTTGTGAAGACACAAACATATGTACCAATAACCACTCCAAAATTCTTGTAAATGGGAATAATGAATTATTTACATGTCTTAATGTCTAGCTTAGTAGTTCAGCAATTATACAAGCTCTGAAAAATCATTTCAGTGAGCAATTATAAAGAACAATCCTATAGAAAAGTAAATTTATTGCCTTAGAAAGCAGCTCCAGTCAATTAAAATTATTAATTGTAATTATTAATACTTTTGTGCAAACCCAGGAGCAAACCCAGGGAACTGTACATTCCATCACTAAGCCACACTTTCAGCCCTTTGGACTGATACTGAAAGTAAATGCAAAGAAAGCTTACAGTCATAAAAAGCCTGTGACCACATGATGGGAGATGTACAAATTTAGCACTTTGAACTGAAATCACGTAACCAACATGTAATTATCTCTTATTTCTTATTTGTCAGGGTAATATGAAGTAGTTTTTTCCCCATAAAGCCATCAGTGACAAGAATAAACTTGTAGTGTCAAGTGTGCCCTAATAAAGATGATGAGAAGGAGGACCATTCTTCACTTATCAGGAAAACATTCAACAAAGAACTGCTCCGTCCGAAATCAAATATCAGATTCTCATACTATCTCTGCGGGAATATTTTATATTTAGATAACATATTAATAACACTATCCAAACACTGGGGCTCTTTCAAATGTGTTTCTGTCTCAGGAGAGCTGTAAGACAACTCGGGAGTGATGAGCTGTTTCCTCGACACATCTGTAGCTGGAACCAGCTAAAGCAGCTGGCTGTGGAACTGTGCAGGCACGAGCGCCAATGCGGTGCTTGTGTTAAAGCTGGCAGTGATGCTGAAATACCTCCTATCTAAAATGACAAAACAAGGAGTATTCGATACCTCTCTCTTGCTGGATTCTGTCATGTCAGATGCTAAGGTCCCTTGAAGTTTACCCAAACAGCATGTCCTAATGTCCCGAGAGACCAGGACCAAGGGCATTTTGTGTTTGTAGAGCATCACCCCCAGACTACTTAACTTCATTCTCCAACTGGAGGTTTTCTCCTCCTTCTCTCGCTGCCCACGGGGTAGAATGGGGTGAACACCGAAAACACTTTTCCTTTTACAGAACGTGGCTGATTCTCAAAAAGCAACCGGGCTTACATGAAGAGGAAACTGGTAAAAATCTAATGCTCTATATTTATTCTGTAAGTGGCAGAACGCAGTGGGAAGTCGCGTGCTTCTGCTCACGCACGTCCACGTCAAAGACCCTCATCCTACAGAAGGTCCTTACATCCATCGATATGGGAACCATGAGTCGGGCACTCTATCCCCAAGAAAGGGATTGGCCCCTGTTTCTCTTGCTTTCTGGAAATGGATCATAGTCTCTTTGGATGGGCAGTAAATATAATGTTTACAGCCCTTAAAATGCACTATTTTTCCCCCAAATATCAAAATGTAGTGTCTATTTCTACAGACACTTCTCCTCCTGTCAGATTGAGGACAAGTGGGAACACACAATGTAATCAACATGCTTTTAAAAAAAATTCAAACCCTCGTAACGGAGTCTTCTGATCCTATTGAATTTAATATATGGAAAAGCATGTATTTCATGTTCCATTCAACTCAACATTCAAATAATTGGCTCTCTCCTGACAAGCCCCCAGCTCATTTCCATAATTCCTATAAGTACAACTCTCTCCCAAAGTGGATAGTGCCTAAGCAGATCCCCCAGGGAAGAGGCTAAGTACAGGGCCAGGTGACCTCACTACAAGTCATAATCATAACCTTTTGTCTTTATTCGATCTAATCCTTCTGAGCACAATGTATAGATCTTCAATATTTTTCCCAGAAATAGATGGTAATAATTTTCAGTATTATTGAAATTATAGTTGTTTATAAAAATCTACGGGCCTCAATGAAGTACCTCCTTTTCTTCCTTATTAAAAATGCATGCATGCAATAACAATTGATGAAAAAAGGAGGCCACAAATTTGTAGGAGAGTGGAGCGGGATATACAGGAGGGGTTAGAGGAAAGAAGGGGAAGGGAGAAATATTGTAATTAAAATACAACCTCAAAAATAAAAAAAATTGAAAATAAAATTTTTGAGTGAAAAATGCATCAAAAATTTTGACAGTGAAATGGTATGCTTAGTATCAATACAATATTTCTACTTCACTGTTGGCAGAGAATACAGAATAGAGAAGGAGATCTGATACATTTGCACAAAATTAGGATCTACTTATTACACTAATGAAAAGCTACTTCAGACAATGAACATACAATGTCTCATAACACAATAAAATGTCTACCAAATCAATTCACAGAATATAATCATTTATTATTTTGTTTCTTGAAGTAGTGTATAGCAGTACATAATGCTCTATATGGACATTTAACATATATAATACATATATGAATGCATATATAATCATGTTAGTTTCATTCATTTATTCTGCAAACTCATGCAAAGATCAGGAGTAGGTACAGTATGCAAGACGGTCATCTAAACACTATCGTTGACATCAAACCAAAGGAAGTTATGAATGGAAGCTATCTATGTATCTATCTATCTATATATGTCTATATATAAATATATATGGAAGTAATGAGCATATCTTCTGAAAGGTTGGAAATGGGTATATGTATTTAAAAAATGCATCAACAAGATAACAAGCTGGGGGGGGGCTGTTCAGTGACTGCTGGAGGGAGACTCAGTTTCGTCTAAAATCAAAGTCCTGTATGGTTTATACAGTCTTAATTGGTCATCCCTCGACATGTGTCCTATGAGCAGAATTAAATGGACAGGTAGGTGGTATATACATATGTGCATCTATCTATTTATATACATATACAGATAGCAATAATAATTAAAGAAGTGATGAAGAATTTGGGAGGGAAAGGTGGAGGTGGAGACAGGGACAGGAGTATTGTAGAAACAGTGCTTACATAGGAAGTTTGCAAATGTTTAAATAATAAACTAAAAAGCAGGAGCATGCATTACAGCACCAATCCATTCTGACAACACCTACCACATGTTACTCTACCCCTGAGAAGAAGTTTATCTCTGCATGCTACAGTTCAACCTGCATCTTAAATTAAGGCCTGGTTGTCCTTTATACAAATGTACTACAAATGTCTACACAACCCTCACCAATCTTCTAAGTAGCAGGAATTATGCCAAAAATATATTTCACAAGTGGTTCTAATTCAATTACTTACCAAGAGCCTCTCTCTATGCATAAAAAAAAAAAACAGTAAAAAGACATACAAGGTTGATAAAGTTATCTCCTGTGGGCTTAAATATGGGTAGACACGGGCAATCACATAAAGAGAATAACATTATAGAAAAAGAGATCAAAAATTAGTATGTTTTATTAGCATAATTGGTATTTTAAGAAAATTGACATTTTAGTTTTGCTTTGACATCAAGCATAATATAAAACCTTAACCCCAGGACGGCCACATGAAGTCTCATAGATTACTGTCTACATGTGTAAGTACAGACACTGAAGTTCACAAATTTGATCACTGACAGAGTCATGGTGTCCACTTGCATAAGTACAGAGACTGAGGCTTACAGATCTTGATCATTGATGGAGTCGTGGGATGGAAGGGTCGTGCCTAACCTCACACCAATGAGAGCCAGAACCTTGTCTAGTCATCACTGTTCTGTTTAACAGTCCGTGAAATCCCTGCCACAATCGGGATTAAATCAAGTATCCCTCTTTCCTTAAACTAAAGACAGTCTCCAAGCCAGAATGCACAGATGTGCCACAGAAACACCTGACAGGTTCTGTTCAAAGTCAGATTTTCACTATGGGTTTTGAAATGCACGGTACACAAAAAACAGATTTCGGGATGGGTGGTGGAGAACCCAGGGCTCTGTGCATACAACTCAAGTATTCCACCACCGCACTGTATCTCCAGCCCTCCCTTTGCTTTAATTTTGAGAAAGGGCCACACAAAGTGAACCTTGAACTCACTCTGTATACCAGGCAGACTGTAACATATGATCCTCCTGCCTCAGCCTTCTGGGTAACAGAGACGGCAGGCTTATGCTACTAGACTGGACTCAAAGACAAGAATCTTTGGTGATAAGAGCGTAACTCATAACTCAGCAGCTGAATGCTTCCTAGGTAGCATGTCCAAGGCCCCGAGTTTGAGTTTCAGCACTGTGTGTGCATGTGTGTGTGTGCGCGCACGCGTGCCCATGCATGCACATGTTCACACACACAGGAACACTCTAAGACTGTTTTATTCAGAATGCCTCCAGGTGAGAGAGAGCTTTACTTTAGGGTGACGAGGACAGACAAATTTGGAAGAAGACAGAGACTTGCTTAGGTCTGGACTAATGCAAGAGTCATTAGAAGCCTTGGGTGTACGGCTGGACCAACTGTCAAGAGGAAGTGATGACACAGCCCCTGCACCAAAAAACTATCTTTTTTAGGGAGACTTTGTTCTCTCCAATACCTCACAGACTGTGTCAATGTGAATTCAAAAGGCAGGGACCTGCAAGATGGCTCACTGAGTAGAGGTGCTGGCGGCCATGCCAGACAACTTGAGTTGGATCACTAGAAACACCATAATGGGGAGAGAACCAGTTTCCACAGCCTGTCCCCTGCCCGCTCCACACAGGGTGGCAAGCGTTCATTCACAACTTCTAACACACACAAATAAGTATACAATGCTATCATCCATACCTCCCTCACTCTAACATGAAATAAAACTATGCTACTTAGCATAAATATCATTCAAGCTTGTAACAGTCATTAAATAACAATTTTAAATATCCTGTCCTCCATTCCATATGAACTGCTTGGCTGGAGGTTCACGTGTCAGCCTACGGACCTTACAAACTTACAAATTCCAACTGAGCTTACAAATGGCTGGTATCCAGAAGTCTGCATGCAAGGATACAAAAAGTAAAGATATACAATCCTTTTACTTATTACCCATAATCCTTAATGTAGTATTAACTCATACCGAGAAAGTAAATCCTCCAAGTTGGAAGCCGGAAGAGGATGGAAAAAAAAGGGAAAGAGCAATAAAAATATTATAACAGACTCTTAAATTTAATACAAATAATCATACTGTGGGTTCTAAATTATGTGGTAGTCAAAATTACTTCTCTTATTTTGAAGCCTATATTATGTCAATTACTATTAAAGAAAGGGACCAACCCCTCATTGTTCTCAAGGATCCCAGGGGACAGGGAAGAGAGGACACACCCATTGACAACTAGAAAGCTTTCCAAGTACAGACAAACTTGAAAAGGGAAAAAATTTAATGTAACAATTCATAATAGTATATGTCATTATTTCTCTAAAACAGCAGTTCTCCACCTTCCTAATGCTGTGACCTTTAATACAGTTCCTCATGTTGTGTACACCCCCAACCATAAAATTACTTTCATTGCTACTTCATAACTGTAACTTTGCTACTGAGTGGTGTCTCCGTTCCTAAATCCACTGGAACTATGGTTTCTGATGGCTGTGACGCACAGGTTGAGAAGTGTTGCTATAAAAGACAGTGTATTGTTGTCATTGACGGCTTTCTATTAAATATTTTTTCTCCGACACCTTCCTATTCTTTGGCTCTCAAGGCCTTCTTTATGAACTTACACATTAACTGCAATTCTCCATTACTACAGTCAAGGGAAAATTCTGAAATAAATGACATATGAAGCATTTAAGTGAAACAAGCAGTTTTATGTATAAAATCGGAGGCTTCTTTTTAAAATAAAATCTCCTCATTCTAATTAACTCATGAGAAAGAGGACAAATAGGCATTTATTTTTTCAAATCTGACAGTTTTCTTTCTCTTTCTTTCCTTGGAAGAGGTGTTTGTGTACAGGATAACTGGATCAAAATCGAATTTATAGTCAAAGTGTAAAATACCAAGCAAAGCTCCATAGCGCTAGACAGTCCATTCTAACCTTAGAACATCACTGAGAAGTACAGAGTTTGGGACTGGCCACATTTTTAAGTGGTTTCCTTAAACTAGCATGTGACATTCTGCCCTGCGGAGAGATGGCTCGGTGTTCAAGAGCACTTGCTGTTCCTTAGAGGACCCAGGTCCAGTCTCCAGCGACCACATCCATCAGGTGACATACAAGTCCCTGTAACTCTAACTCGAGGAGATCCAATGCCATCTCTGTCTGTCCTCATCGGACATCAGGCATGCCATGTGTGGTACATATACTCATATAGTCACATAAAATAAAAATAAATCCTTTAAAAATACAAGAAACTTTTTCTAAGAATAACCAATACCCAAATTTAACATTAAATCAAATTAAAATATGTTTCAAAAGTTATGAAATGTGTGGGAATTTCAACTTTCAATTTTTGAGATATTTAATATAAGAGAATTAATATTTAAAACATTTCACCATATTTATAAATTGCATTTTTATTTAAAAAAAAAAAGACTTACGCAAATAGTCCCCAACTGAGTTACAGCCCAAGCTCTCAAAATTGGAATGTAGATATTCCATTCAATGACTGACTTTAGAGTCGTCATATTAAATGGAACTTCATTAAAAATGGAACTTCAGTCTCTAAAATTGGGATGTTTTGATTATGACAACTTATAATTAGAAAACTATATTTTAAAAACTGAATTATTATCTGAATTATTATTAACTGAATTATAATTAACTGAATTATTATCTGAATTCTGAGTTTATAAGTATAGCCATCTTATAGAAATATGAGTATCTATGAGTCTGGAGAGATGGCTCAGAAGTTAAGAACACAGTTTTTGTTCATACAGAGGACCCAGGTTCAGTTCCCAGTACCCACATGGCAGCTCACAACCATCTGCTGTTCCAAGGGATCCGATGTCTCTTTTAACATCCAGAATCCCCTACATACACAGGGTGCACAAACATACCTTCAGGTACACACATACACATACACATAAAATTGAATAAATACACATTAAGGAATGTATAAAACTATAAAATCAGCAAACATGTTTCACTTGATAGTAGGAGAAACCCTAATCTGAAGTAAGAGTGTAAAAGTGAGTTGGCGCAGGCACACCCTTACTCCCAGCACTGGAAACACAGAAGCAGATCATCTCGGTGGGTTTGAGGCTAGCCTGGTCTATTCAGAAAGTCCAAGTCAGACAGCGCTACAGAGAAAGGCCCTGTCTCACCAAATTTTTTTGAAGGCAGTGTTGGGGCAGAGGGCTTTTCTAGTTTCATAGTATTCGATAAAATAAAGCCTGGATTTATTTACCCATCATCACTGTTCCTACTCTCAGCTCCAGGATTGCTCTGTAGATACCTGGCAACTAAGATATAGTAGGAAAAGCAGCGTGTTAATAAGCCAGATAAGACGGAGGCTTCACAGTCAAAAGTGCCCCTTCTCTCCTCCATGTAAAAAGTACTAGTTGTGTGGCCCTCTAACTTTATACTGACTTCATCCTTTGCGGATATCTGAGGAGTCTAATCTATGAAGTACAGAAAATGCTGCTTCTTCAGCTATTCCCTAGTGTAGCTTTCATACATGACTCTAATCCTATGTCATTACTAAAACTTCTAGGACACTTTCAAAGTTATCAGCATCACTACATTGTTTAAAATAGTATATAAAGCATAAAGTCAAATTACTAAAACAAAAGAAATCTCTGACAGTGAGCTCTATGGCATTTAGGGTAATCAGCCGTGCATGACCTATAAAACCAATGATTTCATATGGTTCAGCCCATGAGCATTCCCTGACTCCAACATCATTAAACTCAATCTCAACAGCTGCCCAGAACAGGCAGCTGCCTTCCTACAGAAGCTGTGAGAGGAGAGCATTGGGACACCGGGGCAGAGCAGAGCCTATTGCCATCAGCAATGCTGGTTTTTAGCAAGAAGCCTTGTAAACTATACTACACCTTATGAACAGAAATGATACAATGCGGGAATCGGGACAAATATGGCCAGTACAAGGCGGGATAGATCAGGAATGAACAGGCTGAGGAGATGACTTAAAGCTTAAGACAGCTTGCTGAGTTTCGTCCCCAGCCAGCACCCACATGGAGCAGCTCACAAACACCCGTAACTCATGCTCCAAGGGATCCGATGCCCTCTTTTGGCCTCTATAGGCACCTACACCCATGTGCACATACACAGACATAGACACATATACATAAGAAAATAAATCTTTAAAACATCATGAGCAGGCAAACCATAAGTAATAGGAGTTATGGGTTGGCTACCATGACATTAGTCCATCACTCTCAAGAACTATTCTAACTTGTTTTCAGAAACGTGTGTATCAGAGTAGCGTTCTTCAGCAGGACCAGAGCTAATGCCATAGAAACAAACCTGTTAGCAAATATCTTTTGTTCAGTCACGGTGCTTCCTCAAAAGTATCCAAGACCAGGGTAAAACTTCCAAATATAACTAAACACAAGTGTCCAAGGCCAGGGTGAAACATCCAAATACAACTAGACCTCCTCATGCCTACTACTTGAACCTAACTGGTCAGGAGGTGCCTAGGCCTTTAAATGTCCAGCTCTCCAGAGAAAGACGCCAGTGAGAAAGAATCTGGCCTAATGATTTAGCCTGGTGAGTACCGTGATATCTGAAAATATTCTGACTCAGAATACTTAATGAATTAAAGCTACTGTTTAGTTAGCTAAGGAAAGAAAATCATCTAATCGGATCAGCTAACCTTGATCAAATCACGATACTGTTCATTGTACTATATTGGCCAGAATACTGAAAAACTAAAGAGGAAAAAGGCAGAAGTTGTCTTTGGGGACCAGCAGTGTGATGCTCTCAGAGCACCCTCTGGAGGCCAGAGGAAGGTGTCACCTGTAAGATAAAGAAGGGAGAAAAGGGCGAGGATCCACCCTGTCTCACTTGAGGCAGGCTCAAAAATAAACTTGACGACTTGCTTTCAAGGGGCCCTGAAAAATGGGCATAACATACAATTTGAAATACCGAAAAATCCAATCTATGTATCACAAAATCCTCAAATAATGTTGCTACTTCACTTTCCAAAAGCACTGATTAGCAAGCTTTCTACCTACTTTCTGAATTCTTTGGGGGAACTTAATGCAGAGGCATTGTGTGTTTGTTTACATTCCCGTGTGTACAGGAATACATGTGTATGTGTAGGCATGCATGTGGATGGCAGAAGACGGTCTTCAAGGGCCACACAATATTTTGAGAGTCTATAACTGACCTAGAACTTGCCAAGCAGGTGAGGTTGGCTGGCCAGCAAGTCCCTAGATTTGCCTGTCTCCACCTCCCCAATGCTAGATTTACATGTAGACCCATCAGGCTTTTTTTTTTTTTTTTTTTTTAATGTAGACTCTGGGGAACAAACCAAGGTCTTTGTGCTTGCAAGGTACTTTTAATATTATAAAGAATATATTTAAACATGATTTTTCACTAACAAAAGGTAGTTTTGTAAATAAGATCATACAGCGTAATCAAAATCATCGAGCTTTTTAAAGCTGCTAGTTTCCTGATTAATAAACAGAAAGGATTAAGCTGTGTATTTTCTTCTAACACCTCTCTTCTAAAGCAACAAACACTGACATCTATTGGTATTTTGGTAGCTTGCTTTTTGTTCTTTCATCTCAATCAACTAAAGCTCATGCAGATACAAAGAGAATTAGGATGGAGAGATACGTCGCCTGTTCCTTTAGGGAACGTTTCCTTTATGTTCATTAATAGTGTATTTAAAAGGTATATTTTCCCTTGATTAAAATAAACCATTACAATGTAATGTTTGGTTTTATTTCTTCTATTTGCCAAGGTGAAGAGTTTTGTGGTTAACTAATCAAGAAAAAGTGTGGTAATTACTTCTTGGAGCAAATTCGGTAACTCCCCCCAAAATACTGGCACATGGTATGATTTCTTCTCTCTTGACAGAGCCCAATAAACAATCAGTACTGTTAAAGTCTATGACTGGTAAAAGCAATAGAACTCTGATCTGGTAAGAATCCATTATATTCCCAAGAACCTTACACATGACATTTAACCATTCTAGTGAGGGAGGAAGAAAAAAATGAACATATGGAGAAATGTACATCTATTGTATTCTTTGTTTTGCTTCTATTTCAAAATACCTGCAGCAGGGTCTACAAACTTTGCTGGCAACATATCGTTATCCCTGATAAAAAGATAGGAAAGGACATGTTGATGTACACTTTGGTTTCTTAGTGGCTGTAATGTACACAAGTCCAAGAGAGAAGACACATAGTCTGTATTACACAAGGAGCTTAAACATCAGCTCTGAAAATGTTGCCAGAAAAGGAGTCAGGTTTCAAAATCCTGCAGTTTGAAGCCTCAACATTTTCCTGCCAGATAAAATCCTGTTGCACCTTACTCTACTTTCAATATTTAGATTGAGCTCAGCAATGTTTTCATAATACATACATGCAGTTGTGAAACTTGATGTACTCACTTTCCCCTATCTTTACAGGTAGTCCATATTAATATTTATGCCCACACTAACACAAGGTCGGCACTGGCTTTTCTTTCCCATAAAAGGTAAATTCTGAAAATTATGTCATATATCCTTGCAGACAGTTCCTTCCTTGAGTAATCTGATAAAGAAAGCTTGTATTCGCTGGGTACAGAGTCCCTGCTGGCCAGCAGTCAGCAGGCTTTCATGGGTTATCTTGTTCACACTCCAGAGAGTCAGGAATTATCTCCACTTTACAAAAGGAAAAGTAACCTAGGCACTGAACGATTAAGTAACTTTCCCATGAATTTATAACTAATAGATATTTGGTGGTACTGGAGTTTAAATCTAGGCAATCTGTGTAGAGAATTAAGAGAATTAATTAATTTCATATTTTCTGTTTTAAAAAATGATATAATATACAATGCATGTGTTACACTGCCTGGAACACTAATTAGCAGTTATCCCCACTACTCTGAACAGAAAAACAGATGATGAGGACATTGGAAATGTATTTACTGTTCACACAGTAGTCCAACACTTTCTGATATTACATATACATACATACATGGGCATATGTATACATAATAGTCTTAGTACTTTCTTCTAATACTACTATAAGTGCTATTCCTCTTATTGGTACCATTTCATCACTTTGTATATATGAAAAGAGCATTCAAGCTTCCCTCATTATCCCCGCTATTTTCATTCTTCATAGCAAGTCCTATTTTGTTCTGTAAATAATCTTTAGTGTTTTTAATAATTACATAATGTAAGCACTCACAAGTAACCAGGTTGAAACAGATCACTGGACATTCCTGCTGCTCTGTAAACACACACTGCCCTGTTAGTGACAGGGCACTTTATTTCCAAGAATGTTTACAGACACTTCAGCCTTTGGAGCGTTTAGTTAAGGAAACAGGTGGGTGACATCACTGGAGGCCTGTAGAGCCTGCGCCTAGCTACTTGGGATACTATGTGTCTTTGGTTTTCCACTCACAAATATGCCATCCACCAGGCATGACTTAGCACAGAATAGTTACAGATCTGGACTAGGTGGGATGGCAGTTTCATGCCAGCTCATTTAAGGGGCAAAACAATAGCAAAAATAATATTGTACAGAATAAGAAAACCATCAGCAATCTTAAGGAAGGTCTGAAGTCAATTGGTAAACTGACAGAATAAAAAGAAAAACTGGTTTTGTAATTTAGGCTTTTAAAGAAAAATACTAAGTTGAATGGCTTAATTGGAGGCAGGATCTGGGAGGTCCAGCTTGCAGGAGGCTCGGGACATTATGGGGCCCTTGATACATGAATCTGTGACCCAAAGCCCGGGGTTTCGCTGAGATTGCTTATTTTGTGCAAAGAAGAAGTAATGGCCTCAAGGGCGTTGGATCAATGATAGTCATTATTACCGAATAAATAATTTTGTTGAACGTCTGCAGCCACAATAGCTTGCAATTTGGTATTTGTTAACTGTATCAATGATAGGAAACATTGTCAGGTACATATGACACATCAAATGGACCAGTCACATAGCAGGCTAAAAGGTGTTCTTCTCCTGAAGAGTTCCCACCAGCAGCTGTGCCTATGCATATGATGGAGTCCACTGCAGGGCTGCGTGCCCTCAGTGATCTCAGCTGTTGTGAATTTGGTGTGACAACATCCACAGAGAGGCCTCAACATTGTACATGCATCACCAAGGACACGCCTACTGCTTCGGCGTTGTTTTAAGGAAAGGGGGGCACTTGGTATTGAAGGCACCAACGTGGGAACAATTCAAGAGTTGGTTGTCCTGGTAAATCCTAAATGTGACTACATGGCAAGTGTGAAGGCTGTTGGGGATGCTACGGATCTATAGGTCAGAAAATAAATAAAAATAAAACCAGAAAGAATGTGGATTTCTCCACACATCACGTGGCTATTAGCTACTCATCCTTTTCAAAACTGGCACTTACCATTAGAAGGGCAAGTGACAAAGTAAAGGCAGAATCACTTAAACAGGACTAGACAATGCCCTGTGCTCCTACTTAATGACCATTTTAAGTTAACCATTTGTAAATCAAAGGAATACTCTTAATCTGCTTTAATCTGTTGGCAGGATCCTAAAGGGGATAGAAATTGTTCTGGAGTAAGTAAAACTTTCTTTATCAATAATAATAGTCATAGTAGTAGTAGTATAATACTGCACAGGATACAGATATACTAAAATCTAAAATCTAGCCCACAGACAAGCTCATCCCAATTTTTCTGAGGAAATAGGAGGGGAAAAAAAAAGCACTTAATCAATTTGTCTGGTTAAGAGGGTGCCAAGCTGTAGGTCTACAAAAACAAATGGAAACCATCAAGGAAGTTCTAGAATTCTCTCTTAAAGAGAACATTAGACAGTCCTGAGACAGCTGCCTACCTCGTGCGTAAGGACTACAGCCCAGGGCAGTGAGATTTCGTAAGGACTACAGCCCAGGGCAGTGAGATTTCCAGCCTAAGCCACTAAAATCATTAAGACATCTGTGTTACGTTGTAGACTGGAACCCTTGACAAGAGGTAAACCTGCTACCCAAAGGGACACTAATCAGACCACCACCCGATCTTAATGCCTGAGAGCATCTAAGATACTGGTTCTCAACTTCCTCAATGCTGTGACCCTTTAATACAGTCCCATCACGTTGGGCTGACCCCCGCCCCCAAACGTAAAATTATTTTGTTACTACTTCGTAACTGTAATTTTGCTTCTGTTATGAATGATACTGTAAATATCTGATATGCGACCCCAGAGAAAGAAAGGGTGGGGTCGTTTGATCCCCAGAGGGGTCGCGACTCACGTGTTGAGAACTGCTGATCTAAGGGGACCCTAGGAACTTCTGAAGAAAACAGGCACCGCAAGTGATGGCAAGAGAAAGAAAACCTTCTTTATACCTTTACAGTGTTAGGACTGGATCTCTTTAACATACTATGACATTAATCCAGATCCCCATTTCATACTCTGACTACAATGTTATATTTAATCTCCAAAATATACAGTAAACACTAGTGAAAAGTCAGTCTACCTTCAGGAAGGGTCACGCGGGGTGATTAAGGTGAATCTCATGAGCAGTACCCTTTATGCAGACACAAGAAGGGCCAGTGGCTAAACAATTACCCTCTGTTCAGTTTCTGTTTTGTTCTAAACCTTGCTTAGGGTCTCTGCCAACAACTCGAGTTCTGAATTGCTGGGTGATTCCAAGGAGTATGCTAAGAAAATGCGGTTTGTTTTCTTCCTGCACGGAGCAGATACTTCATCTCTCTTCTTAAGGCACGCAGTGCACAAGTGTGGTTTAATTTCCCAGAAGTATTTCATAGTGTGTGTGTTGGAGACACTCTAAGAGACACAAGGCATCCAGATCGACCCGTAGGGGATTGTAGAGGGACAGTGAAGACCCTCTATGCTCCACCGCTTTAAGCATCTACTTAGCCGCCAGTAGGTGCTTCAGCCTTTCCTAGGGATATCTAAGGTGACATCGTCATTGACGGGCTCTGATGGGGGAATTAAAAAGATCGTTTTACAAAAAAATCAAACAAACAAACAAAAAACCCTAGCTCCCTTTTTCGATATATATATATAAAACCGCTAAGCAAGATGGGTTCAAAATTCAGGCAAACTGTTGCTTTCTGACATTTCTTGGGAAACTAAACTAGGTATATTTATCAGGGTGACCCTGAAAACTAGAACCGCTAAAGCAAGAGATCGTAGAATTTATTCAGAGCCGACTTGAATCTTGGCACCAGGCCGGTTTCTGCGTGCTTCGCTGACCTTTAGGAATCCCTCTCAGCTGTTCTGGGTTTCCCTATCGCAGCACGCAATCAGGGCGAAGCCAGGCTCGTACCGTGGCTGTACACCACTTCCCTGCGCCCCCCCCTCCCTCCCCCCCCCCCCCCCCCGCGCCCGGGCACCTACGCCGCCCTTTTCCTCCGACCACCCTCGGCGCAGCCAAGGCCCACGCGGTGGGGCGCAGGCTCTCGGACCCCGGGCCCGTTCCCGCTTTTCTCGCTAGAGGGCAGGCGGGGCCCGCGCAAAGCCCTCGGGCCGCAGGGCACGCGCAGCGGGCAGGGATCCCGCACTCCGAGTCGCACTCCGGGGCTGGGCTCCGAGACCGACGCGGGGACCGAGGGCCAAGCCCGAGAGCAGGGCGCGCAGGGCGAACCCGGGAGGGTCTGGGATGGACGGCCAGGCTCTCGGGGCGCGCACAGCGCGGGCGCCAGGTGGGGGCGATCCCCGCAAGGAAGCGCGGGGTTCCGCAACACCGGGACCGGGTCAGGCGTGGAGAGCGCAACTCAAAAACACACGGGACAGAGTGAGGCGTCCGCCCGGGAGAAGCGGGGCTGCAGGCACTCACCTGGGCTTGGGTCGCCCTCGCCAGGCGCAGGCTTCCCGCGGGATCCCCGATCCTTCTTCTTGCCCTTCCCCTTGCCTCTGCCTTCCTTGCGCTCGGACATCTCGCCGAAGATGAGCGCTCTGCTCGGAACCGGCTGGGCGACGGTGACGCGCGACAAGTTTGGTCCAAGGGCTTGGAGAAAAGTTTGTCCCCGGAGGGAAAAGCGAGCTGCCGGGCTGCGTGGGGGGCGTCGTCTGTCGCCTGCGGGGAGCGGCGTGGACTCGGTCACCTGGAGCGTCCGCTCCGTCTGGGATGACTCGGGGCTGCTCTAGAGTCCCGGGTCCCGCCGCTGCCGGCTCCGGCGTGGCCTCCCTCCGGTGGCGTCTGTCTTGCGCCCTTAGAGCACGAAGAAGTAAAGGTGTTCACAGTCCGGTCTGCGCTCGCATCGCCAGGCTGCTGCCGCCACCGCCGCCGCTCTGCTCCGTTCTTGCCGTCCGCGCGGCCCGGAGTTCCCACAAGTTTTGGGGAAGTCCTAGCCGGCTCTTTTTCAATTGCCCGCAGGTTGGACGCTGGCGCCTCCTTCGCACCCTCCCCTCGCCTCGCCCCCTCCCTCTTCCCCACCACACCCCCACCCCGAGGCGCAGACACGCCAACGGGAGGAGCCTGAGCTGGGCGCTCGCGATTCCAACCCCTTTCTTCTGGCGGCCTGGCCTGGCTGGGGGCGGCCGAGCCCAGCGGCTGCCTGCAACACCCGACAGGGGTCGCTGGAAGCTGCGCTGACTGTACCGCCACCGCGGGGCCGAACTGAGTAGTCCCGAGAGGCCAGGAAAGGACCCTGGCGCTCACATTCCTCCACAGGCTGCAGCAGCCCCAGAGCTGATGCAAGCCTTGAAAAGTGAAGGGAGATGGAGAAAAGTTTGCAACCGTGGCACCTGCCCCACAACGAAGGCTCTAGAGATCTGGAGGTCCCCGGGACGGGGAGGGACAGTTGCTATTTCCCAGAATTGTTCAGAGTTTATTTCTTTCTCACTTTAGGGGAGCTTTCCTCTGGTCCCGAAGGCGAAGGTGAAGTCTGTGGTGGAAGGGAGTTGGCGGTACCCAGGACGGGTTCTGCGAACTTCAAGCATGAATAGCTTGTACTTCCTATGTCTGCTATTTGAGCATGTATCTGCCTTCTTGTGTTTAATAGCATGCTTGTTGGATTTCCCATCTCCACTTTTGTTTTAAAAATAGCCTCTTCTAAGCACAATATCTTATATTACTAGTTAATTTCCGAAGGAACTGATGAGCCATAGTTCACCATGGTCAGGAACATCTCTACAGTAACCCTCCCCACCCCACACCCCCACACCCAGACCCTAGAACTGAAGTGAAGTCCGGAGCATTAATTCATTAGTGCTAGTTGCCCGGATTAGACTTTCAGGGAAGGGCACCGTGCATCCTAGTTTTCCTGTATCCTCCCTCTGGTGGAGAACACTAAGGAGCAGTTAAATCAAGAAAGAATTCTGCTGCAAAGGACAAAAGTTGGTGCTGGTGCCACCCGCACCAACGAGTGAGCCACACTGTCTCCCTGAAGAGATGCTGTCGTCATTACACCATAACGGTGGCCAACTTAGCCGGCTCATTTACTGTGACTAAGAACTGTGGTGTTTGTGTGCCGACTCACACAAACGATCAATACTTTACAGCTATCCCACTTTCAGGGTGACTTGGCTCCCGGCTTTTCTCTTCCTGGAGTCAATGCTAACTGGTGCATTGCTATCTACAACTTTCCCTGTGTTCTTTAGCTGCCAAGATTTAAATAAAGGTGAAATCCGGAATGCACCTTTCATACATGTGGGAAGGGGAATGTGCAAACACATTCATTTTAAATTGTCTTATAAACCATTTTGTTCTACTTTAATTTGCATTCGAGTAAGAATCAAACTCCATCAGATGGGTGTGGTTGTTAAGAAATATCTCAACAGTACCGGCATCATTCTTTATTCTTAAACGTTAGTGTTCAGAGGTCTTGCTTGCCTTCCAGCGTACTCCATATACAAATCTCATTGTTCTACGCAAACGGCAGAACCCGAGAAGATTCCAACTCTGTGAACAGCACTGTAGCGTCTGCCCACGGAGTGAAAGAAAGGTGGGCCCCAGCGCTGGCTGAAATAACTCCGCTTTCCCAGGAGGGGCCACTGCTCAGCCAGCAAGGGGCAGCAAGCCGCTGAAAGCAGAAACCCTTCCATTTATGTGCTTCTCTGCAGGATGTGACGGCTAGAGATTTACTCACCGCATGCTGTCAGACGCCAGCATTTTAGAATCAAAGGACTGAAGGCAAACTTACATTTTGGACTTTAAAACAATATGCTGGGTCTTCCCAAACACATGAATAATAAAAACCCAAGTCTATGGGAGCATCTTCTTCTGTCCCTTTTGCTTGGGGTTTAGACACTTTACTTCCCACAACTCTTTCTTCTTAGGAGGAGCATCTCCAGGAGGATAAAGGAGACTATACTTTGTGAAAGTTTCTGTTTGAATAAAGCCATTGAGTTACTCCACAAACCACAACCGAAATGACCAAGAAAGGTGAAAGATGCCCCAGTAGCTTCGGAATAAAACACCAGCAGCGTCCCCACGGAAACTGTAGGAGTGAGGAATGGATGGGTATGGTGAGAAAGTGATTTAGAATTACATGATTTTTAAAAAAAAAACTTGATTAAATGACACAGGAAGAGGAAGGGGACCAAGAGTTGAAGAACTCAGTGTTGAAGGAACTTTGAAGGCATGTGATAGAGCCGCACTTGAATGACAAGGCTGCTTCCTAGATCCATGCCCAGATTCTGGAATCCTATATGATTGCCAATTACAACTGAGTTAGGAGGAAATTCATGACCAAGTCCATCTTTTTGCTACTAATGTATTGTTCGAGTCTTTATTCTTTATGTAATTCGTGTTAATTTCTTGAGTATATTTTACTATATTATTTACAAATAACTGGAAGATTAACCAAAAAGTCGATTTCTTTGATACTTAAAATATTTATGAGATTTGTCAACACTTCAAAATTGTCCTTAAATTATTCATTTCTGTGGTCAGTAAGTGGCAAATGAAATGTTTTGGTGTTTTTAAAAATACCTTGGAACTGATTTAGGGGCTGAAAAGAAAACGTATTCTTTAAAAAACAAAACAAAAAAAAATATGTTAGGTGTGATGGTTCATCTTGTAGTTTCTGAGCTTTGGAGGATGAGGCAAGAGTCCTACCAGAATTCCCAAGGCCAGCCTCGGCATCACAGTGAGACTGTCTCCATTTTAAAAATTGTTAAATACAATATATTAAATGTAAAGCTCAATGGAAACATTTTAGAATGAAATAACTTCATGTTTTAATGAATTTGTTATGCTCCTAGAATGGGTATCAAATATGGCTTGTTAGCTCCCAGCTTACACACCAAACTGTCATTGTATGTCAAGTGGCAATAGAGTAGAAAATCATTTAATCTCTTTGTGAATAAAGAAAGGCAAGACATAGATCTTACATAAAACAGCAGCTTTAAATAGAGCCATCGTGAATCATTGCAGTTTTTATCATCAAGACTTGCCTTTGGGAATTCATAGAATCTACAAAGTTGGTTAAATGTATTCTTTTAATAATTCCTTTGGGGTCCAAGAAAAAATTTAAAGGGAAAAAAGGAACGAAAATGAACTAACGTGATTTCATTTTTGCAAAACTTCCATTCCTGACAGGACTGTGAATTAAAGTTAAGATTCTGCAGATACTTTTCACTTTTGTTTTTAACTTTTCATTTGTCTTTTTTGTTCTTGTTTTTGTTTTGATTTGGTTATTGCTGTTTGGAGAGTTTTCTGTAGCCTAGACTGACCTCAAACTCACTATGTAACTGAGAATGACCTTGAACTCTTTATTTCATGGACAGATTGAGATGCCATCTGTCTGTCTGTCTGTGTGGTGTATGTGCATGTGTGTATTCTCGAGTGTCCCATCTGTCACTCTCCCACCTTATTTCTTTGAGACAGGGTCTCTCACTGAGCCTAGAACTAGGCTGGCAGTCAGCAAAACCTTGTGACCATCCTCTCTACCCTCCACCATGCTAGATTTTTAGGTGTACACACGTTAAAATAAAGTAACAAGGCAATTTAAACAGAGATTACTTTTGGAAATTTTGTGACAAAGTTGATGTTAATAAAACACATTAATTCAAAGAAACTCTCCTAAGAGTCAAGTCCCAAATCTGTGTGATTTACTCAGTTACCAAACATTTCCCAAAGAAATGGTAGACAATGGAAGAACACAAATACTGCCCTGGTTCACGTAAACCTAAAATCTTGTGAGCAAGACATAAACACAAACTAATTATCCAATGCAGACCAGGCTAGATACATTTTCTAAAAACCGAAACTTTTAAAATTTGGGAAAACTTTTTGAAGAAAAATAATGCAAATTTAGAAATACAAATTTGGGGTGGGAATGAAATTCAGAGTGCATGCTTCAGTATATGAGAAGCCCTGGGTTGACTCCACATCACCAGGGACAAAACAAGAGACAGACCCAAGAACACTAAAGGGGCCTGGGACACTAAACAGGCCTTGAAATTTCATTAGCTTCAAGATGAATTCACCTCTACTGATCTCAAATCTGTTCTGTCATCTCCACTGCAGTCCCAGTCATGGCAGAGCACAGTTACATACTTAGTAGGTAATACATTCACCATCACTGCACGTGCTGTTGCAATAAATAACGCATAATCAAGAATGTGTGCAAAGCTGATGGAGCAAAAATGGTCAGAGGAGTGAAAAATCCCCTTCCCAGGGAAGAAAAGAGCCTTAGTAAACAACGTACTTTTGAGAAACACAGTTCCCTAGCAAAAGCCAAGAATGGATAGAATTGCTAATTAATCATATTCTGTCTGCTGCGAAGCAAGTCGGTTTTATAACAAAATTGTGAATTTGTCATCTTAACGTTCTGAAAGGTATGGCTATGTGTTTCTGCTCGCGTGACTTGAATAATTACGGCAGGCTGATAATTACTTTTGCGTGTCATTATTATTAACGGTACGATTATTTGTGATGATGCTCCCAGGATCTGCAACTTGGATTAAATCGATGATACTGCTAATATTAATGTTTGTTTACTTTCTTCACCAGCCCTGCCTGCTCTTTCTCTTTCTTTATTTCACCTTCTCGGGTAGTGAACTTAGGTCCTCATACAGGCTAGGCAAATGCCATCACTGAGCTACATCCAAAGCATCTTTCTTTTCTTTTACAAATCTAACCGGCATCCTGTCTCTTTGATAATAAGACAGACGTGTAAGACAATGGTTTTTAAAATACACTTTAATTCCTTTGGAGAAAAGGATGATGCCTGCCTGAGTTTGCTTTCTATTGCTGTCATAAAACACTGGCAATACCCCTGTGGGGAGGAAAGGCCTTATTTGGCTTATTCACCCCATCACTGTCTATCATTGCGGGAAGCCAGGGCAGGAGCCTGGAGGCAGGGACTGAAGCAGGATCGGCAGGGAGTGCTGGGCTGCTCACCTTGGTTTGCTCTCAGCCCAGAACCACCAGCCCAGGGATATCACTGCCCACAGTGGACTGCGCCCTCCCACATCAATCACTAATCAAGAAAATATCCCACAGACATGCCTACAGGCCGCCCCAAAAGAGGCAATTAGTCAGTCAAGGGTTCCTCTTCCCTGGTGACTCTAGATTGAGTCAAGTTGATGAAAACAAAATAATAATTTGCACACTATTCAATCTTTGAGTTATTCTTTCTGAGTTTCACACTGTATATCTTAATCATACTCAGTCTTCTTGTTCCGTGCCCTTAAATCACGTGTATATTTGATGCAAAATATTTTAAATTTACACTACATACATATTTATGTACATAAACCTATATATATAGACATTCACGTATCATACATTTATTTGTATGTAGTTACTTTTTTCGTTCGGCAGTGATATTGTATTCGAATGTGAGCATATGAAAGACAGAGACTGGAGGTCCATTTGCGGTCTTTCTGTACAACTCTCCCTTAGAATTCCTTCCACTATGCTGTAAGCCTAGCAAGACCTGCTAACTTTGAATAGCATGAGAGAGTACGTGTTGCTTGTTTCTTTGTTCTCTATGCAGTCCTGGCTGTCCTGGAGCCTCCTATGTAGACTGGGCCTCAAGTTCAAAGAAGCTCCTTGCTCTGCCTCCCATGTACTGGGTTTAAAAGTGTGCAATACCACACCAGGTCTAGAATGGATTTGAATGGATCAGAATGAGTATAAAAGCCCGGTTCTGATGTCACCATTTTCTCTCCGTCAACTCCTAATTCTCACCAACAGTCATTTCAGCTCCCAGTTTTCTGCAGCCAGCCAACCCCATGCCCTGTCATTCTGACTTAGGGCCTTATCCCTCCTCTTTTCTTCCTTTCTTTGCTTTTGTTTTTGTTTGTTTTGCTTTTTGATTTTTGAGGCAGGATTTCCTTGCTGTTCTGGAACTCACTCTGTAGACTAGGCTGGCCTCGAACTCACAGAGATCTTCCTGCCTCTGCTTCCTGAGAGCTGGAATTAAAGGCCTGGGCGACCACCACCCAGCCCCTCCTCTTTTATAAGTACCAACTAAATTCAAGCCTCATTTGCTATGATTGCAGAGAAACCTTCAAACCCATGATCATTTCCCTTTTTTTGTTGTTGTTGTTGTTGTTTTGTTTTGTTTTTGTTTGTTTGGTTTCTGGGTTGTTGTTTATTTTTGCCCCACCCAGCAGTCAGAGGTATCTCTCTGAAATGTAATTCCCACCCAGTCACTTTGCTTCCGAGAACTGTAGCCAGCAACCTGGCAGAGCTAGGAAAGGCCTGCCTCCAGCCTCCAGCCTCCAGCCTCCTATCACTGTGTCTCGCTGTGTCTCACACACTGGTGTACCCTTACACCGAATGTTTCTGTTTCCTCTGTCTGAAATTCTTCCATGCTTTGCCAATCTCATTATTGCTCAGGTCTGAACTGACTTTCTTAGCCTAGACAACACTTTTCTTGTCTTTCAAACCAATATGATCCAGCAATATTTTAAGCTCCCATCACAAATATAGCCAATTCCCCCAGTTTGTAAGGGTTTTCTTAAGTATTTAATAATCTGCTTCTACTGGGCATGCCTCTCTCTGAGGACAGATTATTTCATCTTCAATCTTGTAGGTCTCACACTGCATGCGTCTAATCTTAACAAGTAATACGGTTTGTTAATCAGTGAACAAATTAAGACCAATAAAATCCCTTCCCAATATACCATAAGAATATAACATACATCGGTGTATGTACTTCTTAACCAGATTTTTATGATAACCAGATAGTTATGATTATGATACCAAACACGGCACTTGGGAGTAACTTCCGATAAAATGAGCTATTGTTTGATTGATTGATTTTCATTCGTTGCAAAGGTGGGGTTGTAACCTTGCATACATTAGAGAAGTCTCTACATACAACCAAGTAACCCTCTTAAAAACAAATTGAAAAATAAAAATCTTGGTCTGGAGAGTTAGTTAGGCAGCTAAGATCTTGCTGCTCTTGCAGAAGACTTGATTTAAATTCCCAACACACACATGGTGCTTCACAACCACCTGTAACTCCAATCCCAGAGGATCTGATGCCCTTTCTAACCTCTGTGGGCACCAGGCACACTCATACACATAACAACAAAATAAACCAAATAAACATAACTTAAAAATAAAAAGATGAAAAATCTTCACTTACGTCTCCAAACTAACAGGTGTGATGGTGGCTTCTACAGTATACAAAATGTCAAGATACTTTCCTTCAATTGCCTTCCTGAGTTTCACCTATGGATCACACTTGCTGCTTCATTTATTCCCTTGGTCTAAATCTACAAACACAGCATCATTAGCAGGGTTGGAAATCTGTTCCTGCTCTGAGTTTGGGGTATGCAATCCTTGTCTCCATCAGATTATTTATCACCACCTGATATGTGAATCTAGTTGTACTTACCACCGTGGACCTAGCTTGGAGTTCAGCTGGGACTCCCCTAACAGCCTGCTTTTGCTCACTGCCCATATTCATGCAGTAGATAAAAGTGGATCTCTCTGTACATTCTCGTAGCGCAGCCTCTGGAAGCATTGAATATATCTCCAAGAGAGAAATTAGACGTCTTGATGGCTTTTAAACATCAGCCCACAAGATCTTCTCCAAGGTTAACACTTTTCCTTTGAAATACACTTTCTCGTGACTGGGAAAAAGAATCATCCCTGATAAATTTATAATGATGCTAAAATATAAATTAAATGTTGTGAGAGATGAATTAGTATGTCGAATATTTGAACGGTGAGAGTAATTTAGCAGGTCAATTCCTGCCTGTAAGTTCCATAAAAGACACCTGGTAGGAAGTATTCAGAAGGAGATGATAGGAAATTACTTTGTAATGTCATTACGATAGCTGAGCTGCATGGGACTAAGGGCTGACCCCACGCTATGCTGCTCCTGGCTCAGGCAAGGAGTAATACCATAAGTACTTGTTACCGGCCTTCACACATAATGTAAAGTTTCTTTCTACGTCTTAATGAAAATGGGCCTTCTGTTTTTCAGTTCCTTCTCCCAGGGCCTAGTGGTTCAAATATCTGACTGGATGAGATATTTTGAACTCCAAGCTGAGCCAAGAGTAAAGTTCTCGTTGGAATGTCCAGCCTGGATGTCACAATAGACCAAGTTTCAACAGTCTGTATGGAGGGAAATTTTCCGGGTGGGTATGCTAAAAACATGTATGTTTTTCAAGCCTTGTTAGTTTGGGAAAGAATTTTACAAGTATTAACAACTAAGAAAGCAAGCTATGTTTTAAGAATAATTTAATAAAACAATTAACCAACTTGACAGAAATCAAATGCATGTCAAAAAAAAAGAAAGAAAAGAAAAAACTGGTGATCAACCATGCAGAAAATAATACTCATATGAAATGTATTGATGTGTTTTGTCTTTTCTGCTTGATCATAAAGACTGGGTTTGTTCCAACTTTTTCCCAAAGGTACAGGATGAAACCACCTGAGCACAGATTTGTGTGTGTGTGTGTGTGTGTGTGTGTGCAAGCATGTGGGTGTTGCTAGCAATTTATACACTACAGGGCAAGTACCCTACTACTTAGCTACATGCAAGGGACTCACATAAGTTACAAGGTACAGTAAGTTTTAATCTAGGATATCATCAAGTGTACAGAAATTTGAGTGTTTACCCTGAGTTTGAGATGTTCAAGGAACTGCCGAGGAACATGCTCAGAATTGGTATTTCCAGTGGCATTTCTTCGCTTCCAGATTGCACTATAATATTGGCAACCCCATAAAACGTTATACCCCCCACACCCCAATTATTTTCATCTATTAGACTCTTATCTTGGGAATGACCCAAACTAACCTTGGTTTTGCAGTGGGCATGAGAAAGTTACATGTTTTGGGCAGTTTTTCTCCTATATTAGGATGTGAAACTCCCTTTCCTATTATGGCTGCTGTTTCTGAGATGGTGGGACAGAATCACGTGAAAAACCACTTTTATTTTCATGACAACAAGCACACCCCTGTCGCTGAAGAAATGGCTTGTTGTTAAGAGTGCGTGTGGCTTTTCTCTTAGGATCTTAGATCGGCTAACAAAACCCACACCCAGCAGCTGATAGTTGACTGAAGTTCAGTTCTAGGGGGAATCCAGCACCCTCTTCTGGCCTCTGGGGATACACATGTACAAACACACACACACACACACACATTAATTTAAAAACCACATTTTTTAGTCAGCAATTTACTATGATTTGTACAGAATATACCAGCAAGTCTGTGTCATGGGTGTTGAAGACTTATTCTGTGCAGTTCTCCCACATATGGAGGCTTCATTATATCGATTTTAACTCACTTTGAAAATGTCCTTTTAGCCAGGCAGTGGTGGCGCACGCCTTTAACCCCAGCCCTCAGGAGGCAGAAGCAGGTGGATCTCTGTGTGTTCGAGACCAGACTAGTCTACAAGAGCTAGTTCCAGGACAGGCTCCAAAACCACAGAGAAACCCCAGCAGCAACAACAACAAATGTCCTTTTACCCTCGAGTACCTAAGACTTTGTCATTAAAGCACTTCCAGTGCTTACCCTTCCTCCTTTGAGTGCATCTCCCCAGCCCACTGCAGTACCAGGTAATCCTGCGCACCCATCTTCTCTGTTCACATGATCTTTTTCTGCTCCAAGCATCATTGCATAATAGGAAAATGTTCTTCAGGCTCTTTGTTTCTTTTCACACTCAACATCCTTAGTTCTTTCTTTGATCCCCATCACCTCCTTCAGGTCCTCCAGGGAGACTGCTCAGTGGTCACAGACCGTGCCTGACTTCCTCCTTCCTGGGGAGGGCTAGTACATACTCACAGTTCTTCAATTCCCACCTATGGAACTCGGAGAGTAGTTCATGAAACTGCTCCTTGTCTCTTTCTCTAAGATTTCTATTTTGCGGGGTTTATGCATGCTGGCCCTTGGCCCAATATTTAAAATACTTTTCTTCGTAACTACATGCTAATCCTATAAAATGTCACTCACTGTCGCGAGCTCAAATGCTAATCCACAATTGTGTATCTACTGCCCTACATTTTGTCTGGATTTCGAGACTATTGCAGACTAGATACATCCGGAATAGAAGGCCAGGTCGATCCGGTCAGAAATCTCTTTCCTTTCTCTCCTTACATCTTCCTTTCCTACCTACATCCGAACATTTGGTGCCCCAGCCCCCTGCAGCACCTCGGCTGCAGGCTCATCCTCTTTTTCCCTGGATCTTTTTGCATTTTGACCTGGACTTGTAAGTTCTCATTTTCCCGAGATGCTTTCAATTCTCACCCAGATATTCTCCCTGCTGCAGCCAGAGTTAATCTTCTCAAACACAGTCATTATCGTGTCCATCCTTAGTGAAAGGACTGTGTTGAGTTCCTGGTGCTGTGACTCTGAATGTTTTCTATAGAAAACAGGTGTGTCCTTCTCAACCTCAGTGAGAAGCAAATGCTGATTTTCTTTCTTCCCCTCCTCTTATAGACTTGGTTTTCTCTGGCCACTTGGAACTATACATCATCTTCCCAGCCACGTTGTGGGATGTTATGAAAAAATCTTTTTGTACACTGTGAAGAAGTATCACTTGGATTGGCTTAATAAAAAGCTAAATGGCCAAGAGTGAGGCAGGATTTGGAGGGCAGAGAGAATGCTGGGAAGAAGAAGGCAGGGCCACAAGGAGACACAGAGGAAGTAAGACATGTGATAATAAGCCGTGAACCACCTGGCAGCACATAGATTAATAGAAATGGGTTAATTTAATTTAAATGAGTTAAGTTAGTAACAAGCATAAACTATGACTGAGCTTTTATAATTAATAATAAGTCTCCACGTCCTTACTGGAGAGCCAGCAGTCCTGACAAAAACGTCAAACTAAAGTATAATTATTTTTATTTGTCCTTAAATTTCTTTCCCTTTTTTTGTATGGTAGATTTCTATGCTATTTAAATCAGAACTCATGTCTTCTACTTTTTTCTGACATCCTCAATCAGAACTAATTGATGCTGTTTATCTCAAATTCTATGTATGTATATATGTTTCTACGTATGTATACATGTGTGTGATATTTAAATCAACTTCAGCATACATATAAAGAGAGAGATGATATACAAATATATATAGAGAGAGCTGAATCTAAATGTATGTAAAGAATTTGCAGTTTGTATTTAACTCTCCTTACAGAGAAAAGGCAACAATTTATTTGCCAAATCCAGCTTTTTACTTCAATTCAGACTAGTTTCAGTTGCATCTATAGCATTGTTCAACCAAAAAGCAATTATAGTTCACAGAGTTCCCAAAACAAGGCTAATTTCAATTATTACACTTCCACATACTTACATCAACCTCAGTCTTTTGCTTATGTGGTCTACATTTGATATCATCTTATTAACAAATTCTCATATGATACACTTGTTACTCATAGCCATGATAGTTAAGTGTTATACAAAGTTCATAAGAAACTTTATTTGTAAAATTTTATGTGGAAATTAAATTTTGTGGGGTTGGGTAGTGGTGCCTCACACCTTTAGTCCTAGCACTTGGGAGGCAGAGGCAGGCAGATCTCTGTGAGGTTAAGACCAGCCTGGTCGACAGTGTGAATTCGAGGACATCCAGGGCTACACAGAGAAACCCTGTCATAAAAAAAAACAAACAAGCAAAGAAAAAAAACAAACAAGACAAAAAATACAATAAAAATTAAATTTATATATTCAGTCTTGATCTTGATTTTTGAAAACTTCAAGGCAGTGAAGAGTCACCCCAAAACAGATATTGGTGAGACAGCCTGTCTTCCTAAGAGTGTGTATCTCTTTACATGATCTCAGCGTGAGCATCCAAGAGCAGGCCAGTGTCGCTGTCATTACCATGGGCCTGGATAAAAACCTGACAAAGAGGAGCCCATTCCCTGGAAAGCTCCAGAGACTCAGAATTCCAGTTGTAGTGCTCGACAGAAGTCCATCATCTGTGAAATGGAACTTATCATCACTCCTACGTCTCAGTTCACTCTGTGACAGTCGAGTGAGTAAACACAGTGCTCCAGCCAAAGTTGTCGCTGCAAAACCTGGCAGATCTGGTCCCTACTGCCCTCTCCCTTCCAGAGGTCCCTGCTCCTGCCGACCAGCATAAATGTCCCCAAGATCTCTTTAGGAATTTGAGCCGACTTCACAAAAGGGAACTTTATGCTTAATGAATACATTGTTTTGCCATTCTAATGACTGAATTAATTTTGAATGATCCCAGGCCATGCTACTGGTGCTTACGTCTAACGATAGTAAAGCCAATAAAAAAAAAAAAACATGTGTAGATTTGAGTGAGATTCACCACACTGCTCAAACTCTTCTTCCTACTATGAACCATTTTCTACATTTTCTGACCTACAAAAATCTCTCATATCCCAATACAAGGGAGCAGAGAGACAAAGAGTTTTTTAAAGGTTATTCAAATGAGTACATTTGTGTTTGTCCCTGATTCCAGCAGAAATCACAGTCACAGTGAAAATAACCAAGGCTTAAACATAATTAGCAGGATAGCATCTGTATTGAGCATACACAAGTCATTTTCCCACCGTCATTCCCTAAGTAGCACAGTGTGACATCTACACATGCAGCATTTGCATTACATTAATACCATCAGTAAACCAGAGACTGTGTCAACTACACTGGAGAATCTGCAGAGGTAATTTGCAAATCCTGTGCCATTTGATACAACAGATTTGAGTGCTTGCAGCTTGCATATCTGTGGGGTTCTAGAAACAAATATTTGTGGATCCTGAGCGGTGATTACACTGTGGATGTGGCAAACGAAATTCCAAGAGAATGCACACAATTCTTACTCCCGATTGCACACCTCCTATAGGAACCTCCCCCCACCTCCACCTTGTGAGAATGGTAAAAATTATCATCCACCCAGGGGATTCTAACCTACTCAATGGATGTGGGCCACTCATAAAAACAAAATGACGTTTACTGGTGTGGAAAAATCCTACATACCTTCAATACTTTGGGAACATAGAGCTACCTACAGCTGGCAGATGGCAAGAAAACAGAGCCCTCCACCCATCCTGCTGCCCGCATGAAACAGTTCTGAGTTTAGCTTCCTCAGATCATAGGTAGCGCACAGATGATACTGTGTCCAGACTTCTCCCCTATAGAACTATGAACTATTCTTTTCATGTACTGGAACTGGGTTGGCTTGGGTAATTAGTTTGCAATAGCAAACTAATGCAGCTTTGAAAACATTTTAACTTATGACAACAAGAGATTTTTGGGGGGGTGGGGGTAACAAAAAGGCACAAAGTTTGTGACGTAAGGAAATTTGACTGTCTTTATAACCTTCCACTTCCTGATTCTATGGATTAAACCATAGTTTAGTTTTCACAGATTTGGTTTTCTCCATCCGACCTGTGGATAAGGTCATCTTCTAAGGACACATGGACACCCAAAGACCTGTGGCATTGTATTTTAAAGCCATCCTTTAAAAACTCCCATTTCTCAATGGGACAGACCCAAGCACACGGAGAAACAGCTCAGCAATGCTCAGAAGGTAGAAAAACAAACCTGATTTGCAAATCCTAGCTCCTCAGTGATCAGGAGACCATCCTCTCATAAGGCTTCATGTGAGAACCAGCAAGATTCACAGATATCAGACAGACTCCAGAGGCGTTTATGACTCTTGTCCACAGGTGCATGGAGGCACCTAAAGAGTAATGACTTTGTTCTATTTGGGGGGGGGGGAGTATGGCTTATTTCTATTTCTTGCGGGAATCTCTGAGCTATTTGTTTTCTTCCAAAATAATCATCAGGATAAAGAGCCTGCATGAAGAAGAATGCAGGATAACGTTCACTGTATATCCAAGGCAGGTATAAAGAACTAAATAGTACCAATTTAGCTCAAAGTTTTATCCCACCCTAAGGATCCAGGAGTGAGATGTATACAGGTTCCTCAGGAAGTTTCGGCCTAAAGCACAAAACTTTTGTAATGGGAGAGAGATGTGTCAGACAGTGTTGAGTCTGTTTCACTACAGAAGCTTTCCTCTGCGAGGAGAGAACTTGCCTTGTGATTGCACACATAATCGCTCATCCTGCAGTTAATAAAAAATTTCTTTCAACAATATTGTGCTCCTCTGATCAGGTGATGCCTTATCTCAACCTTATTGTAACACTTCCTTCCGCCACATTGGCTGACATATGTTTTCCAGGGAAAGCTGTGGTACATGTTAAATGATTCTAAGAAGTCAAAGTAATATGAAATTGCCCAATCATGGAGCGCTCTCAACTGGTCAATAATATCAATTCCTTTAACTCATCCATGTTGAGTGAGGTTGGAGATATAGCTCAATGGTAGAGTACTTCCTTAACATGCCTAGGTTCAAACCCTAGCACTGCTTCCCACCCCCAATGAGAAGAATCCAGCAAGCTCAATTTTGAGAAATTGAGCACTGGTTCTCAAGGAAATGCTATCGAGGCCTGAGCTATGCAGACTGGTTTCAGGAAAGTGTCATCAGATATCAATGTTATTACAGATCAATATTGCTCAACCTGTAGGCCGCCTAAGGCCATTGGAAAACACAGATATTTACATTGCAATTCATAAGAATAGCAAAATTCCAGTTATGAAGTAGCAATGGAAATTCTTTTATGGCTGGGGGTCACCACAGCATGAGGAACTGTCCTAACGGGGTCTCAGCGTTAGCTAGGCAGAGCATGAGCTCATCCGAGAGTCCTCGGTCTGAATAGTGCAGCATGCTATCATTCCGTGCTGCTAGAATCCGTGTTTGTTTGAACTTCACGTGTCGTCCACTGCACAGGCCATCTTCTGAATGCAGGACACTAAGGGACCTAAACATGGGGCGACTCACACTTCACTTGGGAGGGTGTGTCTGAGCCCTGGGATATTAATGTAGCATTAGTAACTTCTTCTATGTTCTAAAAGTCATCTCCAAAGTCAACTCCCTTAAGCAGGGGTTGATTAACATGCTGCCCTCTTTGGAGATTATAGCAGAAACACAGACAAGAGTTCCTAACGTGACATTCGTCTAGCCATTTTTGTTGTTACTGGCTTTACTTGTTAAGGGACAGGTCTTGCGTTAGCTTCCCTGAATTCTGCCATCTTCTTTCCATTCCTACTGCACACAGCATCCTCTTGTGGCCATGCCTTGAGCATGCAAGGTGGCAAAACTTCTTCAAAAGTTGCAAAGTAAAGAGCAGATGGAGAATGACAATTCTCGCTCTGTGGGTTACAGATCTAACACCTGTGTTTTCACCAACACTGTTCCAGAAACAGGCAACATTGCAACTCTGTTTTCATAAATTTCTTACTAATGGTTTAGAGTCCAGTAATGTTTTTTGTTCCCCCATTTTGGATACAGGCCGTGTAAGCCCATGTAAGCCTCAGATTTGCTAAATACCCCAGGCTGACCTCGAACTCCCGATGCTGGGATTGTAAACATGCACCACCACACCTTTTACCATTATAATCCAACCTTTTGTGTTATGTGACAAAATCCCAGACAATAAGGACCTTATCTGATTATATTGCTAATACATTTCAAATCCAAGCTGGCTCTGGCTTCTTAACGACCAATCCAGATTAATTCATACATAATTATGTGATAAGTTCTTTGAGATCAGACTCTGAGTTATAGAATCATTATAACTTTCATGGGACTGAAAATGATTCTTTTAATTTTTAGTTGCACTAAAATATTCTTTAGCTATTTAATGGCTATAATTTCTTAGTTTAGTCAATTAACCGTGCTTGATTTTGAAAGCCATGAATGGTTTTTTCATTATATTTGATATCACTTGTTAGCTTATTCTTACAAAGAAATATATCTCTGTATAGTCCAAGATAACCTGTAACTCATTAACTAATATTCCCAATTCCCGAATGCTGGGATCCCAGGCATGCGGTGTACCAACATACTCTGCCAATATCTCATTTTTAAGACATTATATTTAGGCTGGGCATGCTGGCATGCATTGTAATCCTGGCTATTTAGAAAGCTGACACAGAAAGACTACACGTGTACAGGAGCTTGAATCCAGCCTGGAAAACATAGCGAGATCCTTGACAATTACTTTAAGATACCATATTTTAACTTCTGAGCCTCTTGCCTCCACTTCCAGAGTGCCAGGATTATAGCCTGTGCAAGACTTTGGGATTAAACCCTGGGTTTTGTGCCTGCCAAACAAACACTGTACCAACTGAGTCACATCCCCAGCTAGTACACAGTATTTTAATAATAATAAAACAATGTTAATTATAAGGTTCTTAAAACAGCCTCTTCAGTTAAAAAGATTACTCAAATTAAATTAGGCAAAGTCTATGCCCTGCTCAGACCTAGATAAAAGGTCAAGGTTTTGCCTAGTTATAGGACCAATTCAAGTCATTATTATGCTCAAATGTCTACCAGCGTTGGCTAATTATGTGCTTTCTCCAAACTGAGGAATTTAAGGTTATAGGTTCAAGACTGAGCTCATAACAAACGTGAAATCTTTTATTATGTTGTTGGCGGTAGTGATATCTTCAAATCTAAGGAAATTGTGTATCTTGCCTATTGTTTGCGAACATGTATTTATATCTGTATGAGAGAATATTTGTATTTTTCCGAATGCTATGTCCTGAACTATGGAAGATCAAGAATGAATGGTAAATGTAGAAATGAAAGGATTTTCTTAAAGGAAACATCAATTAGTTATGTCAAAAAACATCAGTTTTATCTAAAAATTATAAAACATATCAATGAAAACATGGAAAAGTATCTTAAAGACACGCTTATCTTACATCAGGGAAATTACCTACCAATTCTGCCTTTTAGGAAAATTTAAACAAATTTGTGTAGAAATTATTTCTTAAAGCATTTGAAAAAAATTGCAATTTTAGCATAATGATGAATAAATCATATTTGGTTGTGGAATAAAATTCTTGTTGGGAGTTCACAGATGCAATAATTTAAAAAAAACCCTGTGGGAGATAGGGGTGTAATTTGGTGGCAGAGCATTCCCCTGTGTGGGATAGCCCATACATGCATGTGGTTGCACACACACACACACACACACACACACACCATAAAATTTTCTGTAAAACATCTATTAATATTTGACTAAGCAAACATACCACAAACTCTTAAGAATAAGGATTCTCTGTAGAACTAACTTGATCAGAAAAAAATTAATGAATATAACACTTTCTATTGCCAGCCACAATTCAGAGAATCATGTATCTTAAATAAAGCCAATGTTTCTGGAAGGCAGGTTCTAGAACTTGGCTAGAACTGCTGACGGTAAACACAGCTGCTCGTCCCTTAGGAAAGTCACTGTTCCTCTTAGTCTATTTAACTTCATTTCAGATGAGAACACATTTTCTTCTCATTATTAGTCATTGCAATTTCTAGCAGGAACTCATAGGTACTTTGAGACAATACCTCCTTAGCTGTGATGCTTCTTTTGAAATAACAAATGTGAGTGCGTTTTAGCATCAATCAGGCTGATCACAGCATCCTGGGAAACTTTCCCATGGGGAAGAGTAGTGGAAACTGCCCAGGCAGCTTGGGGCTAGCTCTGAAAAAAATCACTGCTGGTAAACAGTGATAATCCTAGTGAACACTAGTTCAAGGCCCTCTGGGTGAATGGGAGCTCTGCCAGCCTTCATGCACTATTTCCTGTCACATTAATGAGTTATCTCTAGGAAAGCCATCTGTTCTTTGGGGCTTCTCTCATGCCATCCAACAGACTAAGTCTGTCGTTACTGTGTTGTTTAGCTATCAGAGTCACAATGTCAGCTAGAGGTATATATAGTATTTTATAGATACATAAACCGAAGTTAAAAATGTCCAAATCTTGTATGCTAAAAACAAAGTATTTAAGACCGTCTATACAATGGCTCAAGTAATACTAAAAACACCTTTAAAGACTTCTTAAATTTTTGGGTAATGGGAGACACTACCATTTTACACAGCTACAATAATAATTGAAAACAGATAGGTCTTTTTTGTTTGTTTGGTTTGGTTTTTGGAGACAGTTGCCTTGTCTATCCTGGAGTTATTCTGTAGACCAGGCTGCCCTGGAACTCACAGAGATTCGCCTGCCTCTGCCTCCTATGGGCAGGAATCAAAGGAGTGTGCCACCACCACCCAGCTGAAAATGGGTAGCTCATTTAACTTACGTAGATTTCAGATTTTTTTATTATTAGATTGGAAAAAAAGAGACAGAAATTTAGCTTTTGTTGATAATATTATCAGGCAGTCTGTAGTGTAATGCGAATGAATATTTAATTACTTTTCAGAAGGAAAAAAAAGATGTGAACATTAAGTAGACAGAAAGCAGTAACATTCTTAGAAGCTCCAAATGATGGGGGGAGGGAGTTAGTCCCTTTAATTAAGAAAACTCAGTGTTCCAGGAAATTGTGGGATCTTCTCAATTTCCACCAATTCTCTCCCATTTTATTTGACCCTCCCTGGATTTTCACTGAACTTGTGTGAGGTGTTGTTTTCATTTCAACTGACTCTGGGAATTGCCCCCAGATACAACTTCGAAGTCTCAGATACTCAATTACTACTAATTGGTACTTTGTCCTTGGAATATGAGAACAATTACTTACCAAAAAAGGTGTCTAGTTTTTTTTAAGACTCTCTTCATTTTGAGATATGGTATTTGTGATCTGATTATCAAAAAAAAAAAAAACCAACTCTACAATGTGGAATGATGTCAGGATTAAGGGGAATGAGGAAAAAAACAGGAATGTAATCAATTCTGAGAGATAAAAGACTATCTACATGATAGCCAAAGTTATTTTTAATCTAGAAAGCAAATACTTTAACTGATTATTAAAAAGTATACAGACATCTATCCTCTGGAATGTTCTATAAGGCTGTTGCTGTCATACTTGAGCATCTGACAATTATTTAATATATTATCCTGCTCCAATGTTTTTATTCAGATTGTAAATAGAATTTTCAATGACAGAGAGTCCAGTGAGAGTTTATGCAGGAACCTGACATGTGTTGAATTAAAGCCACAGTTTACTGTCCTGAGTAGGTTCAATGTATGACAAGAACCAAGTCTTTTTAAATACCTGAGCACTCCTATACTAATGTATTCTACAAGCCGAGGAATAGGAAGAAAAGAGCAGCTGTGAGAGCAAGTGCAGATAAAGCCTGACGTTTCATCTGTGAGCAGAGTGACTGTCATTAACTCAGGCTTTCAAATCACCAGCTTCCGAAAAGATTAACCAACACACATCCGTGCGCCAGGTAGACTGGACTCGGGAAGTCTTTTAAGAAAGCCTATCTCCCAAGTTCAGTCTCTGAGGTTGTTCACATGTTTGGCGCTTGCCAAACTGTCTTTTGATTACAGGGCCACAGCAGCAAGGGTCACAGAACATTGCAGTATAAAACCTGCGCTCAGACAACCAAACTAAACACACGACCCGAATATGATACCTTCAAGCTGTCACGAGTGAAATACAGGACAGCCGAAGAAGACAGAGAGCAACGGTGTGGTCAGTGGTCACGGGAGACTTCCGCGAAGTCAAGCATTAACGTTTAAAGAAGCAGATGGTGTTATAATAGTAAGAAGGATCCAGGCAGTGAGAACCACAGACACAGTTCCCAGCACGAGAATGAGCTGGAGACGGAAAGTGAAAGTGCCCGTCCACACTTGGTCTATCAACCAAGGCCAGCCCTATGCTCAGAGGTAGTTAGGCAATACAAAACAGACGCCAGGGTTTTTGTGAGCTTCTTGTTGTTTGTTGGGAGCAGTGAGACCCCAGATCCTGAATTTCTTGTAAACAACTTGTTTTCCCCTGACCTGAGTGCCTACAGCTGCTCTGAGCACGAGACATTCAGGAGTTCCTGATGGCAGGAGAGTGGTTTCTGGTGGGTTTGGCTGGGGCGTGGCTATCTCTATATAATCTGTCCCTGGACACAATAGAGGAGCATTCTTGGGGTTTTTTGGTACCAGGGTTAAAAAGTCTGTATGTGTCGGTCTGTCTCTGCGTCTCTGCATCTCTGCGTCTGTGTTCTCAACCTCCAGCCCCTTGCCCGAAGCTCGCGAACTGGGTTCTAGCGCACAGAGCGCAGACACTGGGGCGCGGGGCGCTGCAGTTGTTGCTGTTGTTGTTTTGGTATGAATTTTTTGTTGTTGTTTTGTTTTTCTTTTATTGTTTTTGATGTTTTTTGCTTGAGAGAGAGAGAGAGAGAGAGAGAGAGAGAGAGAGAGAGAGAGAGAGAGAGAGAGAGAGAGAGAGCGCTCTAGGAGGAGTTGGGAAAGGGCTGAGAATATGATCAAGATTGATTATATGATTTTTTTTTAAAGAAGAGAAAAAAGAAGGAAGGAAGGAAGGAAGGAAGGAAGGAAGGAAGGAAGATAGATTCCCATCACAACCAGACAAGACACAGCAGGGTCTGAGGCTCCATATGAACAGAGGCCTGGGAGAATAATGTTGGGCCATACTCTAGGGTAGAGATCAGAGTCTAGAGGAACAGGAGTCAGCACATGCTGAGGAAGACTCCCTGTGGGGCACTGTTAGCACCAAAAAAGACTCTTAGACTTTTAGCTCAATAACTGGGTGAGTAGCACTGACCTTTATCTACACTGGGACCAATTAGGGAAGAGTCAATTTCACAGGAAAGTGTGGGGGACAAGAGGAGAGATGGAAATCAAGAATTCTACCACAACTTATCAGATTTGTGATGTCGTTGAGTGAAAACACAAATGACAACTAGACTTTGATACTTGGGGCAAAGATGGGGTGAAGATATCCGCTAGAGAGTCATCAACATATAAAACGCCAAGACTAGATTTTTTAAATAGATATGTGTATGAATATATTTGCATATATGTATTTATACATACTTGTATAGAAATATACAAATATAATATATATGTACATGCACACATATACACACACATACTTTTTTTAGTTGACTTGCATGACAGCAGGTTTTCATGTGGCTTTTTCACACGTGTTTCAGTTTGGTTAAACTTCTCTTCCCACCTCCCTCATCTTCTGTATCCCCCACCACCACATTTACACATATCCATTCCAAGTAGCCCCCACCTGATAATTTTGTATGCCCTGTCTTCTACTATTCCCTCCTTACTTAGTGCACCACCAATGGACTCTTTCTGGTTTTCTGGTTTCTGTAGGTACTCCAGGATGATCACAAAGTATGTGAGATTTGAAACTAGGACCCTATATGAGGGAAAATATCCAACCTTTTCCTTTCTGAGTCTAGGATTTCTCACTTAGGAAAAACTTTGTTTTTTCTAGTTTTATCTGTTTACCTCCCTACAAGTTTTATAATTTAAGTTTTCTTTACAATGGAATAGAATTCTATTGTGTATACCATTATTCATTTGTCAGTTGTTGAATATCTATCTTGATTCATTTCCTAGCTACTGTGAACAAGGCATTAATAAACAAAAATGTGCAAGAATCTTTCTAGTAGGATGTGGAGCCCTTTGGGTATAGGAACTGAATAGCTGGAACTATTTCCATCTTTTTGAGGAGTCTGCACACTGATTTCAATAATGGATGACGAGTTCCCAGTCTTACCAAAGGTGAACATATTTGCTTCTTTTTCCATTGATGCCAATTTATGTTGTCATTTGGTTTCTTGATAGCCATTCTGACTAGGGCAAAAACAGTCTACGGAGTCGATAAAGTTCTAATCCAAATCTCTGTACCATTCTTCACAGAAATGGGGAGATGGGTATTAAAGTTCACATGGAAACACAAAACACCTTGGAGAGTTGAAACAATCCTGAGCAAAAAGAATACTGCCAGTTACCATGCCTGATCTCAAGTTATACTACAGAGCCACCTAGTAAAAACAGCATAGTATTGGGATAAAAACAGACGTGTAGGTCAATGGAATAGAGCAGAAGATCCAAATTTCAATCCCTGCAATTAAAACCACCTGATTTTTGGCAAAGAAGTCAAAAATACATACTGGGAGAAAAGAAAGCATCTTTATCAAGAAGTGTTCCTAAAGAAAATTAAACCCCTGTATCTAGAAACAAGACACTTAGCCCTCAGACGCTCCCAAAAAACAACCCCCACGTGGGGAAATAAAGCAAAATAAAACAACAAAAATACCCTCAACCTAAAATTTAAAACTCTAAAACTTCTAGAGGAGACGGTAGAGAGTATGTCCCAAGATATTGGCATAATTTTGTTCTTTCCTAACAGAACTCTGGTTGCTCAGGAAACGATGTCAACAATTGATAAACAGGTTCTCATAAAACGAAAAAGAAAAAATTTTAAAACGTTCAGTGTCATCAACCATCAAACAAGTAAATGTTAAGCCTCGGTTTCTTGAGTGGAGTAGTTACAGAAGAGGGAAGGGTCAAAGGTGGAGTGTAGGCACTCTCCACGGTGTAGTGCTCTAACGGGAAGAAAAGAGAGAACCATCAAAGAGTTGTGAAAAGAAGAGGCACAAGGGTGAAGGGGAAGTTATAGCCCATCCACAGGGGAAAGAGAATGCCAGCTGCTCCTCGTTGTTTGCATATGATAACACTTTGGGAAAAGTCATCAACGTGGGCAAGAAGGAGGTCATGCTTGACCTCCACTTCTAGTGGAGTGATGGGGGTTTGATGTGAGAGAGTGGAGCCTACAGTTAACTATAGAAAGTTGCATACATACGTGTATTACCCATGACTCTGAACCCTCCACATCAGCACACAGCCTGCCTGCCTGTATTTGTCCCTTATCTTAACGGTAGTCTTACCAGTCAAATTGCTTCTGATGATGTGGCAAGAGTGACAAGGTGTCATTTCAGTGCTATGTCACAGAAACAGTAACTGTCACGTTGTTAGCAGATTTTGAGTTTCCCATTGCTTCTTGGATTAAGCAAGGTGCTAAGTGAGAGGGCCATGTGTCAAGGGCTTAGGGTGGCCTCTGGTCGGCAGTCACTAAAGTACTCCAGATCTAGGTTCATCAACTCATAAGGAACTCGAGTTGTACAAATATAGTAGATTCTTCTATTGTGGGGCTTTACATGGGCCCCCAGTACTAGTTAACCCCTTGTTTACAGACTTATGAGATACACCCTGAAGCAGGAAGCCTGGTAAAGCCAGGTCCAGACTCTCAAGGGACAAGAACACTGATATAATTTATGAATGTGGTCTAAGCCACGAGTTTATGGCAGTTTATCCCACAGTGTAATAACCAATCTTCAGTGTCACCCTGACAGGATCTAGACTCACCAAGGAGATTGGAGAGATACATTCTATATACATCTTTAAGGATAATTTCAGGAAGAACTATGCGAAAAGACCACCTTGAATCTAGAAAGCACTACTCCAAACTTGGTGATTTCGAGAGAATAAGGAGAAAGCCACATCTTATTACCACTTATACTCCTAGCCAGCCAAAATCACATCAAAAATGAACACAAATAAACAAAAAACTATATATCTCAGCCCTAACATTCCCTCTGTGTTTATTGAACAGCTTACCTGGGCTCCAGGCACCCACAGCCATGATGTTCTAAGTATGCACATTAAAACCTCTGAATCTGTGAACCAAAGTAATATCTGTTTACTTAAGGCAGTTATTTCAAGTGTTTTGGCCACAGAACTAAAAAGCTACCGAACCCACACAGCTTAGAGGGGTAATATGCGTTTTGGAAAGGCTAGCAAAACAAGTGCAAAGGAACGAGCTGGGTAATGATGCCCAGGAAAAGGAAATTTTAGATGAAATGTGGAAGAAAAGACGCTAAAATTTTCTAAGATGGGAAGGTTTGTAATAACCGACATGTAAAAAGTCATAAAAAATCATAAAAAAAGTCATAAAAAATTAAAAAATTGAGACCTATGCTCCTACATGGGAAGAACTTAAGAATTGTAGACAGGATCTAAAAATGGGTGTCACATGCCTCGGAAGCTAGGGTAAAGGGAGAGGACGGCTGAGAGAGGGCAAGAGTGAATTAAAGCGACGCTTGCCCACTCACTTCCGCCCATGCTAACAGCGTTTGCCCGCTCACTTCCGCTCATGCTAACGCTTGCCCACTCACTTCCGCCCACGCTAATAGCGTTTGCCCACTCACTTCCGCCCATGCTAACAACGTTTGCCCTCTCACTTCTGCCCAACACTGAAGCAAGAATGGCTAAGCAGGGCTACGTAGTGATACTGAAACTGAGAAAAGGAAAAACGAACCCTTCCTCGACTGTATTAAAAGCAAATCCCTCCTCATGTATATTATGTACTTAGTAAGCATCCTTGATTTCTAGAAAAATGTGGCCAAAGAAAATGTTTTAGCAAGAAGAGAACGTTGGTTTACATTGCTGCAGGTCTCTGATATCTGACTGGATAGAGGACACTGGGACTCTAATATCTGCTGCTGCCTTTAATCTGCATCACTCCTGGGTTACTTTATAGATAGAAAACCTGACATCCAATGATCGGAAAAGGGGCTCCCTAACCAAGAAGCCGCAGAGAGCACCATGGATTCCGGAGCAGGGATGACATTGAGAAACCTGACCATGGAAAGAAACAAACTGAACAGCAACTGAAGGTGAGCACTGAGTTGACAGGTTTTAGAGTCTGTTTTGTTTTTAAGAACACGGAGGGAAGCTGAGAACAGAAATGGGAGACTCAGGAGAAGAGGTAATTGTTGAATTAAGGTCCCAGTGGAGGCAGAGCTGTTGGAACAGAAAGACAGAAGAAAAAATTTTAAAAGAACATCGCTAACTTTTCTCGAGACTCAAGAGCATGAGGCAGGAAAGTGATTTTTCTGAGAAAACCCCAGGCTGTGGGAATGTACTAGCTCACTATTAGGATAGGCTTCTAGTCCCAGGCTAAGAACGATATAACGTCTGCTTGAAGCATTAATGTATGCACTGCGTTAAAGATGAAGAAAGACGGCTGTGTGGGAGCATACGGATAAAAGAATCAATCAAGCAGGCGAGAAGGGGTCTCAAGGGAGGACCTGACCAAGAACACATCCCTCTCTACAGGCCCATGCTGATGGAAGCATGGTTCAGCTTCCCGTTCCTGAAGCAAAATACCTGAGGTTATCATCTTAAAAAGAGAGGTTTGTTCTGAGCTGCAGTCTTGAAGGTTTGAGTTTATAGTCGGTTACTAGGTCAGTGTTCTTTCTTCTGAGACAGTGGCAAGCCAGAATGCATTTAAAGTTAAACCATTCAACTCACAACATCCAGAAAGCACAAAAGAAGGGGTGGGGCAGGATCTCACAACCCTCTTGGAGGACGGGTTCCCAGTGACCTGAAAGTTAACAGGGTCCTCAGCCTTGAAAGGTTCTGCCACCTCCCAAACAGCACCATCAGGTAGAGAGTGAGTCTTTGACACCTTCCAGATAGAAAAGATACAGTGACTGAGATCTGGCACAGTGGGGCACATGCTGCTCCTTAGGGATCCTCACGGGTTCCCAGATAGCTGCTTCTTTCTCTGAAACAGGCAGCACAAGACCTGTGTGTATTCATGATGGAGAGGGCCTTCAGATCTGACTCTCTAGAGCCGTTCTCCTGTGCTTGTAACATCCCCTCTGTGTAGTACTCCGTAAGCATTGTAGACATCTGGTCCATATTTCAGAAAAAATCTCCTTCCAACCTCCCACTACATATTTCTTAAAGCTCCAAAGTGCACAGAAAATCAGGTGAAGAAAAGCATTAAGAACTAAAGTTTTCCTGTAGGATTATTTCAGCAAGTTATATCCATCACTCCTTCCAAAAGAGCGGGTAAAAAAACACCATTTCCTTCTGTATCTCCTTTAGAAAGTTCTCCTTGAGTAGAGATCTTTCCATTTTTCTTTAGGAAAAGGCAGATTTCCTTTATCTTGAAATATTTCACTCACTTTCAGTTTTCAAGGTTATTATGTTTCCTCCAACTCTAGACTTTGCTTGAGAATATTCGTTCATAATACACATTTAAAAATCACCTTTGTTTTTCACTGAGATGAATATCAACATACTATCTCCTCTTTTACCTTTATTTCCCATCTTATTTTCTTAGGTCAGGATCTTTAAGGCACTCTCTGTATTCATTGTTTCCATGAACCCAGGGAATCATATTTAATTTGGTTTGACTAGCTTCCCTACAGTGCTCACTTCGGATTCACATTACCTAGAATGAGCATGTTCAATACTGGTGCCCTCATATCTGTCTCTACAAGATGAAATATTGGGAGATAGCACCAAAATAGGAGAACATACAAAGTCTATTTGATGCCCAAATCAACTATTTAGTTTCCTAATTTGGGGGAGGGGTGTTATATAAATAAAACAAAATTTTACCATAAATCTATATTTTCCTAATTGTGTTTCTACTGTTGTGAAGAAACCTCTTCACAACAAACACACACACACACACACACACCAGGGCGGGGAATAGTTTTATGTTTTTGCTTTTTGTGTTTGTTTTAGCTTACAGCTCATAGGTCACGAATGGAAATCAGGGCAGGAAGTTCCGGCAGGAATCTGGAAGCAGGAAATGAAGCAGACGCCTGGAGGAGCACTACTCACTGGTTACTCACGGTGGATTGCTCAACTTGCTTTCTAATGCAACTCAGGACGACCGGCTCAGGGGCGGCCCTGCCCTCAGTGGTCTGGGCCCTTGTGTGTCAATCATTGGCCATGGAAATGCCCTCTAACTTGCCAATAGACCCATCTGATTGAGGCATTTTCTCAGCTGTGGCTTCCTCTTTCCGGATTACTCCAGTTTGTGTCAAGTTGACAGAACCTAAACAGCACACATGAGGTATACAAGAGGTTAAAAATACCATTTATTTTTCTTTATTTCTGGCCCTATAGGAAGAGCATTACATATGTCATCTCATTTTAATTTCTATGATATAAGATAGGCAGGTATTCTCTCCATTTACAGGTGATGAATGTTAGCTAAAACATACAAGCTCACACCACACCAAGGGTGACACATAGCTCTCACCTTCTCATCAATACTGCATTGCACCCCACCCTGCTGAGGACCAGAAGTGTGTGTGTGTGTGTCTGTCTGTCTGTCTGTCTGTCTGTCTCTCTCTCTCTCTCTCTCTCTGTGTATGTGTGTCCAAGTGCAGATTCCCATGTTCAGTGCAAATGTCCAACACAAGGATCAAAATGCTTATGAAAAGATGAGAAGGTAAAAGTCCGCATCCTTTTCATTATGTTAAACACCCAGGGAAACCCGAGAGCCCAAGACCAAGACACATATTTGAAGGAACTTCTGACAAAGTTGCTTTGATTGAGTAAGGCTAAGAATTTAAATTTCTCAGTCCCAGATTTCAAATCTCTTTGTGGAAACGCACTCTGACTGGCTTTGTTTGGCTGCGTCTTGAACCTTCACTGTGTTATTCGACAGTGTTTTGCATACCTTTACTGTCTCGAGAGTAGAAATTGGAAGAAAACAATACAAGACATTTGAGACATTATTGTTAGCTTCTCAAACGATACTTCAGGGGTATTCCAATTTGTGGATGTTTCTCTGCAAGCATCGAACACTTTAAATTTATGCATTATAATCTATGCATTATTGTGATATTTTTGCTGTTATTAGTATCTGAAGCCATTACTTTTTAAGGTAAAGACTCTTTATCTATGTGTGGTGTGTGTATGTGTGTCTGTGTGTGTATGTATGTGTTTGTATGTGTATGTGTGTGCATGTACATGTATATATGTGTGTGTGTGTGTGTGTGGTATGTGTATGTGTGTGTATATGTGTGTGCACGCGTGTATGTATGCGTGAGAGTGTGTATGTGTATATGTATATGTATGTGTGTGTGTATGTGGTGTGTGTATGTGTGTGTGTGTGTGTGTTTATGGGAACTGGTTCAAACAACTGCACACACATGTGGAAATCAGAGAGGGACGTTGGGTATCTTGGCATATTGCTTTCCATTTTATTCTTTAATGACAGAATTTCTCTGCTAAGCCACAGCTCTCATTGCAGCATGGCAGGTTTGTCAATGTATTCCTGGGATCTACCTTTCTTAGTGCCCTTCGTACACACACACAACCATTACCAGCCTTTATCTGGGTCCTGGGCATTCAGACTCAGATCCTCATGGTTATACAGCAGCACTCTCACACACGGAGCTATTTCTCCAACTACATTTTGTTTCGGAGGTGGGTGGGGTGGCAGTGATTGGGATAGTGTAGTTACTCCACATTGGCCTCAAGCCTTGCTTCTGTCTACGAGGTGCTGGTCGCCATCAGCTTGGAAAGCACATGAAGACTACGAGAAGGGCTTGAGGTGTGTCACCAGAAATCTCCCAGAATAAACAGCAATGGCTCAGGACTTCAGTCCTATCATGTGCAAAGTGTGATGATGAACACCTTTAATCTCACCGCTTAGGACATGAAAGCAGATGAATCTCTGTGAGTTTGAGGCCAGTCTGGTTTACAGAATGAATTCCAGGTCTACCAAGAGAAGATGAGATTTTGTCTCAAAAATATCATAAAACATGAAAACACACACACACACACACACTCATCTTTTTCTTTTGACACAAGCTTTTCATAGAACACAATGTCCCTTTATGTTTAACCCTATTTTCAGATATTCCCTGATATCTTCTCTTGTTTCTCTGTGGTGAATTTGGCCTTTGTTACAGAGAATGTGAACCCATTCCTGTTTATAATTAACATTTCCATCTATTTCTACTTAGGCTACTGTAGACTGGTTTAGTAAGCACAATGTATAGAACAAAGAGGATTGTGGAAAAATCCTACACATTTAAGAGATCCCATCTTAGCTCTCATATGCCCCAGTGTATGTCACATGATACGTTCATCTATTTCTGCTTAGTCAACTGTAGACTGGTTGAGTAAGCACAATGCATAGAACAAAGAGGATTGTGGGAAAACACTACATATTCAAGAGATCCTATCTTAGCTCTCAAATGCTCGAATACGTGTCATATAATATATCATTTAATTATATTATGCCACATGTATCCAACAGTGGTTATCACCTCCAAATGCATTTTGAACTTTAAAAAGGAGCTGGGCATCATGACTAGGAACAAGAACCTATGGCTAGACAGATAGGTTGGGCAGGACCTGTTATTCTGCTAAACAAGAATAATATTAACTTTACTCCTATGGACCTACACAGTACCCATAGATTACTGAATGTCACATCCGTTAACAGAGCAGCTTCTATTAGCAGTGATTAACACAGGGTCTGGTCAAGGGGCAGAGAATAAGAGAATGGGAACACCCAGTACTAAAAGGGACATCTCCATCACAACCCCTTCTCCTAGGCTTGAGCAATCATTGAGGAAGAGGGGGAGGAAAGAGTGTAAGAGTCAGAGGCAGTAGATGGCTACAAGGAAACAGTGCTTTTCTGATACAGCAGGGCAGTTACATATATGAACTCACAGTGGTTGTGGTAGCATCAAAAGACCCGTGCAGTCTCAAGCCAGACCAAATCCCTGCCTGGAGGGGGAAGGCACAAAGTCCTTCCCCTAGTCAAGGAGCTACTGATAGGCAGTTGATGGGTACTGGAAAGAGAGAGTTAGTTTTCTTTAAGAGAATAGTCACTGGCAAGCTGGCCATGCTCCAGGGAAGGTCACATATTCAGAACATACAGGCATCACAAATTATATTTCATGGGTGATACGGGGTGGGGAGGAAACCAAGTTAGGTGGGTAGGTGAGTAGAGAAGTGGAGTGGATGTTGGAGGAGTTGAGAGAGGGAAAGGAATATGACCAAAATTCATTGTACAAAATTCTCAGAGAACTAATAAAAAATTTAAAGGAAGGGCTATAGTCATAAATTTGTATATTTTACAGAGTTGGATATGCTTCCATACACAAAGTCTGGCACATCCTAACAACGTAACATTGACTACTAGGCATTTTAACAATACAAAATACATAAAGATACATGACTGATGACTGATAAACAAACACATCCCGTGTCTTGCTTTGGTGCAGCTTTTCCCACTGAGCCCTGTTCTTTGCAGATGTGTTCCCTAATACAAAATATTCTTATGTCAGCAACATATGTATGTACAACTAAGAAGATATACATAGCCCTAGAAACTAAAAGCGTGTATAGGAGGGCATAGAGACTTGGGCTTTGTTAGAAAGAGTCCTCTGTGTAACTTTAAGGCAGGCCAGAAAGATCAGCAGTGTTTCCTTAGCGAAGTACATGGGGATAAGTGTCACACAGCAATTGCGGGAGCAGAGCGCACAGCAGGAGCAGGGCCCACTGAGGGAGCCTGCACAGGAAAAGTAAAGGCAGTAAAGATGGAGAACAAAGAACTCACTTATGGCCCCAGCCAATCTGTACTGTTCCAGGCACATGCGCATAGAACAGGCAGACACACGGCAATAAAGTTTTCAGCACGCATCATATTATTTGGTTGTACTTAGTTAGGCTCTCATAGCGAGAATTTCCATTGTGTTGTTTCTTCCTGCTCTTCATTGCAAGCCTTTTGTGCAGGCGTTAGATTAGTGGTTCTTAACTTGTGGGCCACGTCTCCCCACAGGGTCACACTTCAGATAATTACATTATCATTCATAACAGGAGCAAATTTACAGTTTTGAAGTAGTAATGAAAATAACTTTATGGCTGGGGTCCCCACAACTTGAACTGTATTAAGGTCACAGCGTTAGGAAGGTTGAGAACCTCTGCTCTAGATTATATGCCAACTCTGGGTGTAGTTGTTGCTGCCAAACAAAATTATGAATTGTTATTTTTGATAATTCTTCATTTACAACTACAGAGAATTACATCTCTTATATTCGGAGCCACTGTGAATTCTTCTAAGAAGCACAATTTTGAGGCAATGGAACACTTTTTAAGGTATTTCTTAAACAATAACAAGCTCTAAATCAAAAATACAACTTTGTTGGCAGTAGATTTATTAGTAAGCTGTACATTAACAATCAACTTTTCTGACTGGAGAGACACTCAGTGGTTAAGAGCACTAACAACTCCCAGAGAAGATATGGCTTCAATTCCCAGCACCTACGTGACAGCTCAAAACTGTCTATAGCTCTGGTTCCAGGGGTTCTGGTACTTTCCCAGACACATGTGCAGATAAACCACCAACGAATTTAGAATAAAAATAAATCCTTAAAGAAAAAACAATTAACTTTTCAATGTTTCAAATGTTAAAGGTAATCAAAGTTTCAACAGTGATCCACCTGACAAAATACTTAGTTGTTCCTACATATTGGCATGAGTAACCACCCAACTGTTAAATATTATTTCTGCATTAAAGAGGACCCAGATACATTTGGTAATATTTGAAAATCCATTTTATGTGTCAATAATATTGATAATGGCTTCTTTTGCCTCGTGTGCAACCTACATGTTGAGACATAATAAAAAATTTCCATATAGCAAGAATCAAAACATTTGCTGTGTGTTACAAGCACTATATAAATTCAGCTATTATGATTTTCAAACATGAAGTATATTAAAAACATCAGGTCTAAGAAAAGATCAAATGATACTACCCATATGCAAGTCCTCTGAAAATTGTAAAGCATAATAAAATATATCAAGTGAGGTATGAACCCATATATACACAAAACAGCAGAAGCCAAACATGACTGCATTCTGCAAATGACGCCACGGTTCTTGTTTGTCTAATTTGCATTTTAGGAAAAGACTGCTCATATGTTACAACAGCAACTAGGTTTACAACAATTTTTCTTTGTTCCTGGCAAACAAAAAAAAAAGGTTAAGAATTTGCAGACAAGTCTTGGCAAAGAGATATTATGATTCAGCTTTGCCAACCCCTGGGAGCCTTCGTACACAGCTGGGAAATGTACGTAGGTTATGAACTCATTAAAAAAAATTTCAATTAGCTCTGCTAATCAGTACCACCTAACATCTTAATTGGTCCTTAAAGAGTGTAAAATCCTTCTAGAGCATGCAGGTCACCGGTCAGTTCTTCCCATCCATTGGATGGTCTCTTTCTCCAAGCAGAAATATTGTTTTGGTTGGCATGGGAAAACAGCATAACCGATCCTTCCTTAGTCCACCTACATCTATTCAATCACTTGGAATGCCACACTGTGTGCTGTCGCAGACCAACTGAATTATTTGTCACAAAATCCTTGCTGTGTGATGCAGGTTTTATGACATAAAACGGTGCTCTTTTGTTTTGTATTAGTTACTTTTATACAGTTGTGATAAAACGCCAAGACCAACTGATAGAACAGTTTATTGGGGCTTACATTTCCAGAGGGTTAGAGTCCATGATGGCAGAGACAAAGGCATGGCGGCAGGAGCAGGGGGATGCAGGCTCACACCTTGAACCACAAACACCAGGAAGAGAGCAAGCTAGCAATGACATGAGTTTGAAACTCTCAAAGCCTGCCCCAATAACAAACTCCTCCCAGCCAGGCCATACCTCCTAAGCCTACCAAAACAGAATCACCAACTGGGGACCAAGTATTCGAAGGCCCAAGATGATGAGGACATCTCGTCCAAACCACAACGAGTCTTCTATCCTTGAAAATGATTCAACTACTTTTTAATCTAATGATCCTTCTTGCTGGATCGGCATGAATCAGGCCCAGGAATTCCCAATACAGAGAGTTCGCTGTGTGTATAGATGATGGGCACAGATCCACTGGTCACGTGTGACAGGCAAAATCTGAGCCCTTGGATACGTTTCTATAAGAAGTATGTTCCTAGACCTTTAATTCAAACTGCTACGGGAGAAATTGTAGCCACTTCTCCCAAAGAGCTAAATATTGCAAGAAGTTTCACTCCTGTCCCCTTCTTGCTGAGACAGGAAACATTTCTTCCTTGTCATCTTGCCTCACTGCTCCAAATTCTTTTGCCCCTTATATGGAAAGGGATCGCTTGCTTAAACATGTTGAAGAGTAAAGAGGAACTGAAAAGATTGATAAATATCACTGTGTGTGTGTGTGTGCGCGTGCGCACACACACACACACTTCAGAAAACCAGCCAATGCAAAGAATTACCCCCAAATAAAAATCAACATTATGCTTAATATTTGATCATAAAGTGGCACCTCTCTAACCTCATTAAAACAGCCTGGTACACACATCTCCGTTCATACAGACAGGCCCCAATTACTGTCCAGGTTTTTGTGCTTCTCTCTCCCTTCTCTCCAAAACTAAAATAAATAAACAAAAGCCAGGAAAGCTTCAGCTCACATAATCTCAAACAGATACCATGCTCTTTTGAAAAGATTAGCAATTTTTGTTCCATTTCTTTTTGTTGCTTTTGATTGCAAAATAGAGGCCTGTTTATTATAAGAAATAAACTTATGAGCCCCAAGACAGGGAGAATGGAAAGTCTTCTTAATAACATACCTAACCTACTTCTGAAAGTGCTTGCCATACCAGGGAGGCAGTAGGTGTGGTGTTCACGGGGTCTAAGAAGGTAAATGATGGAATCGGTTTGCTCGGTCCAATTCCCAGTCTCCCACTCCCCTAACTCTGTGGTCCTGAGTAAGTTCCCAATCTTCTCTGTGCTCCATCTACATCAGTCATCCAAAGCATGAACAGCTGTGAGTCTTTACTTCGATATCAGTGAGTACATTGGCTGATTCAAACACAAGCCATCACAGCTCAGTCGGGTTCTACTGAACACATACTGAGAACATTGTCAAGCCCAGACAACACAAAAGGCTAAAGGTACCTCAGCACTATTTATTCTATTCTGAATAAGACACTTCTGGATAACCAGTGCTAAACACACATGCAAGCCTGATAAGGGAGATTAAAGAGTCAAGGTGAGAGATGCCTATAAAAGCAAAGAATGGAAAGACTTCTGATGATGCATTTCCCTAAGCTGCAGTTGCCCACTTGTGTGCATTTTTAAGGTGTTGAGAATTTGCAAATTGTGTGTGTGTGTGTGCATGTGTGTAAGGCTGTATGGATCTGTATAGTGTATTTTAAGAAGAGACAATGAGGCATGATCACTGAGATTTGCTTATTGATGTATTTGCTGATAAAAAAAAATCTGTTGGATATTTCTGTAATTTGAATACCAATATCTGGTTGTTCTGTAAATTGGAATCATTCCATATTACCTGGTCTGGTAGATAACCCAATCTCAGCCCAAATCCAAAGGTTTAAAAAATACACCCTTATTTTTCAAAAGTTTTAAGCACTGATGAAAAAAATTCACCGTAGTCTTTTTTTTGGGTGTGCTGGGCACACTGGACAGAATCAGGACCGATGGGAAGTAAGCTAGTCCATGGTCCTGGAGCATGGCATCCTCTTGATCACCAAGGAGAGTCCTCTCTGCAGGTTATGGGGGTGTGGTACCTTCTCCCTCCCACCAGAGGATCGTTGGCAATGCTCTGAGTCCCTTGTAGCTATTAGATACTTCTTGGCCACAACCTAGTCAGGCTTCCTTCTTTGGAATCTGCTTTCTCTCACTGTTCCTCATACTCTCGGTCTTGGCCCAGCCATGGAACAAACAAGAACAGAAGGGCAGGTTCCACTCTATTGGTCCAGTGCCCTGAGGGTCTCAGCAGATTAATGGGGGTTGGGGTGGGGGGTGGGGGGATTGTGAAACACAAGTTCCCCCTACTCGGTATCTAGAATCTTTTGTCTTCTGCCTTTTTCTTCACCCCGGTGGAATCTTCTTTCTTGTTACTCCCTTCTCCTCCATTCCTTCTTTCCCTCAACCTGCCTTCTGTGTAGACCATGTATTTCCCCTGTTTGGAGCAAAGACATTTTCCCCCTTCATCAAGCGTCCTCTCTCTCTAGGACTAAGCCTGAGACACACACACACACACACACATGCACATTTTCACACATGCATTTACACAGTTGCACACATTTACACACACGCACTCACACACACACTCACACATACATACACACAAACACGTGCACACACAAGCACACGAGAACAAAGATTAGATTATCACAGGCCATGGGGCATCTTTTTCTCGCCTCTAACAAAGACTGTTAGGGCACTGAATGGAGGGACAGTAAAAGGATCAAGAGGAATGAAATGCTAATCTCTATGAACACCATCTCCATACTCCCCGACCTAGTGAGCACACATACTACAGAAGTCTTCCTAACGGTCGGATGCCTGAGAAAGTGGACAGCAGCAGAGAGCAAGGCAAGCATCTGGATGCCGGCAAGCGGTCTTGGGCAGCTTCAGACCAAGCTTACTCACTCACTGTCAGTGATACCTACTTTGTCATCTCCATTCTCTCTCTGTCAAGGACACCACCAAAAACCATCTACCTTAGAAAGCTACTGTCCCTTCATCCTTCCCCCCTCTCTCTCTGTCTCATATCATTCACACATCAAGCCGTCTCCCCCCAGCTATCCTCATGGCTCCCAAGGTCTTTCTGGAGCCCATTGTGACGACTTTCATCTCCGTTCTGATCATAACTGTTTTAGAAGTTCTCCTCCATGACTTTATCTTAGATTTCAAAAAAAAAAAAAAAAGACTAATAAAGTCAGTAATTCAAGCCACACATACATTTTAAAAACTGTATATCTACTTAAGAATTCCGTATATCAGATTGGCAGCTGCTATCATTCTGCTGGCATTTCCCCACCTTCATACACCCAACAGAAAAATCATGTAGCGGAGCATATTTTCATTAGATTAAGATGCATATCACAGGCATTCTTTCTCATAACTGGAAATGCTACAGTACTGTCTCATATAACTGTATTTTAGTTTAGCAAATCTTCCAGACATGAGTTCCAAGTACACAAAACTTCTCTGATACATCTTTGTATCCTGTGCAATATATACATATATATATACATGTGTATATAAATGATTATTACATACTATTGAGTTACTTCAAGTAATGTCATACATGTCTACTGCAAGCACAGATGGGTTTTCCTCATTACTTTTCAACTAGGTAATGAGAATATACTCTTGACTCTCCTACCACCAATTTTTCTTCACATTGATTTATGTTTTTATCAACCACCAAAGTTACTTTACTAAAAGAAACAAAGCAGATCATACACTTACTGTATGATAGAGATCAGTCAGATTTCTGTGGTCATAGACTGGCCTTAATCTCCACCTAGATATTATTCTCTCTTTGTACATTTTAGAGTCCTCCCACCAAGAACATTTGCAATTAAATTTTACAGGTGCTTATGCCAGCATACCCTGCCTACCTCCATCACCTTCCTACAACCATCTGACTTCAGGATACAGTTCCTTTGTCTACTTTTTACTACAGTGCATACTGCGGTTTTCACACATCTAAGGGGTGTTTTCCATGCTGATTTGTAACTTGTTGTGAATGTATTTATAGATTTTCTCTCTCCCCTATTATACAGTAAAAATTTGAATAAAAGATATGATCAAGCTGCTATCCTACTAGAGTTGTTTTTGTTTGTTTGTTTGTTTACATTTTGGGGGCCTGGCACCCAGATCCCAAATAAATACATAGAGAGTTGTTCTTATTTATGAAAGCATGGACTTTTGCTTGGCTTAATTTTAGCCAGGTTTTCTAGCTTAAATTATCCCATTTATCTTTAACTATATTTTGCCTCTGGGCTTTTTACCTTTCTTTATTCTACATATCTTTCTGTCCTTCTTACTCTGTGACTGGCTGTGTGGCTCTGTGGCTGTGTAGCTGGCCCCTCCTCTCCTCTCCTTCTCCTTTTGTTCCTCTTCCTCTCCTGAGCCTAGATTTCTCCTCCTATTTATTCTCTCTGCAGGGCAGTCCCACCTGTTCCTCTCTCCCATCTATCTATTGGCCATTAAGCTCTTTATTAGACCAATCAGGTATTTTAGACAGGCAAAGTAGCACAGCTTTGCAGAGCTAAACAAATGCAACATAAAAGAACACAACACATCTTTGCATCATTAGACAAATTTTCCACAGCATAAACAAATGTAATACATCTTAAACTAATATCTCACAGCATCCCATCACCAACAGAGCAGATGGCTGATACAGTAATGATTAAGATCTCTGACTAAATGAGTGTGAGGTGCAATGGTAAAAATTAAACACTGCAGGTCCCGAGTGGCGGCAGTGGGCAATGGAACACGAGGGGCAGTGAGTCCCAGGCAGGGAACTACGGGGGCAGGTAAGAGACAAGAGTCAGATAGGCACGCCATGCAGAGATAGGGAGTCAACACTGGGATGAGTTTGCGTCTACAAATAGACCTTACTAAAAGACAGCCTCATCTTCCCTCACTCTCCAGGCTAATTTTTTACCCTCCGAAGGGAAACCTGCTTTCCCTTGCTAAAGGGGTATAAATACCTCACTGGTCTGACTTTTTACACTTCATTTCTCTTATGCAAACTCTTGAGCTCCTGCAGAGGAAGGCTTTTTCTCTTGCTAACCTGTCTTTAGTTATTCTGGTCCTAGGGAAAGCTCTTCTTCCCCGCAGGAGGTTTTGACAAAGAAGGACTGGACTGGGGTTGTTTCCTTGCTCACGGGGGGGGGGGAGGGGGGGGGGGCTAGAGCTGACATCAGCTGACCTCTACCCGAGCCAGCAATGATAAGAATTCCTAACAAGGGAGCCCCTAACTGTCTGCACAGGTCTGATCAAATGGGAGCAGTTTGAGTCTTTCCTTGCTCTTTCCTTTCCAGATTGAAGTTGACAGGAGGAAAACGTGCCCAGGGGCCAGGTTCTTTTGGCTATTGAAGCTCTTGTGATTTTTGGCTCAAGGATTTTTGCTTAATTCTTATCTTCCTACAGACAGCCACTGTTTTTTCTTTCTTCACTACCTTTGGTGTTGTTTGTCCTAAGGAGGAAAAAAAAAATCTACGGTCGAATGCTGGCACAGGGTTAGAAGACTATGGCTCAAGCCAGTCTTTATAGCCTGGTGAACTGAAAGTCCGTGTTACACTGGCTTTCCTTTGACACAACCTGATGAGCGTCAACAGCACGACAAATAGAGATGCCCCTTCATGTTGTGGAACTTGTCTTATGCCACAGAAGGGATTTCTGTCCCTGTGCTTTTGCTTACAAAGATCACAGGTTGTTGATCTCGAGTCTCAAGGTGATTAGGAAAGAAACTGAGGTAAAACTTCACATCTGTATGAGCAGTTGCTGTCTCTGTCCCATGGCCTCATCACCACTCAGAAAGTCCCTCACACTGTCACCTGCCAGTATTGGATCAGGACACTTTCATAAAGCCCCACATCAAAGAGGGCCATCTCTGTTCTCCATCTTCTCCCTATCTCCCTTCCTCTCCTTCATTCTCCCTTTCCCTCTTCCGACGTTTTACTATGCAGTCCGGGCCAGGCTTGAAATACAAGGATATTCCTGCATCAGCCTCCTACGTGCTGGCATTATATGGGTGTGCCACCATGCATTGACTAGCCTTGGAAATGACTTTGGATCACAGGACTGACTCTTCCACATCCTCTTTGAGAATATCTTTGTGTCCCTGATTAAAACATAGAAACCTTTATGTGTTTGGAAGTATAATAAGCTTACCAATGCCTAGACGATGATGATGCCTTGGGCTTCCTCCCTAGACGAGAGGTTACTACCACACTGTTCCACTCCTCCTAATTTTAGCTTTTTAACTATCTCTGACTTGTGACTGCTCATTGTCACTGAGTTATTTTACCTCTTTATAAACTCAATCCGTCTTTTTTGATCCAAACTTTGTTCTAGTTGTGCGAGTCAGCATTACCAATAGAAAAATTGCCCTTTCCCTAAAGCCTGAAAACTTAAGGTGGAAGACTTGATATTGCCTGGAACACTTTAACATCACCATGGTTTGAACCACTATAGAACATGTTCCTTCCTACCCCAAGAAATACTCTAGGCTGTGACTGCTCAGTCATCCCCAACCAGCACCTCAACACTCAGCAGGGCCTAGTCTCTGGAAATCCTGCCTGGCTGCCATGTGAACCCCAAAACAATACTCAGCCTGTTCCAAGCGGTAGTCATTGTTTTCCTTTGCTTTCCGCAGAAATGATCCCTTAATAGTTCCCTATTGCCCATACAGCTAAAGGTCAAAGGTCAGAGGACGACCATCCCCTCCTGCAGTCTGCTCTTGAAATGAAACATAATTGTTTAACTGGACTCCCCTATTGCCAGTACAGAGAGACTGGCCAAGATGGACGCAGACACATGCTTCCGTTTTCCCCTTTCTGCTTCTCTGCTCTTGGTCTGATTCTCTTCCTTCCCCTTTGAAGCTCTCTTAACTCTTAACTCCCTCTCAGTCCACTTTAGGGCTGTTTGTTGCAAAGTGAAGCTTCAGAAAGTTTCAGATTGGGAGCAGTGACCCCTCGCGCTACTCTAAGCTCTACCACACCAGCAGAAGAGTTGTGTTGTGCAGAAGGCAACGCAGAAGGAAGAAGTGAGGGAGGAATTTACTTGTGTGTCTGAGAGCAGGCGATGCGTTTCCCTTTAAGGGGCTGCTCCCTTCCCTCCAGAAAGAGAAAAGCAACTATTATCAAAAGGAGGTGGGCACACAGGTTACTAGGTATAAACAGATCTTATTAAACACACCCCTGGCCTCCTCTTAGTCTCCCAATTTATTTTCTCATCACTTCTTATACTTTATCTCCTGCTGAGGCCCAAGTTCTCCTACTATAGTTAAATTAAGAATGGGCTGTAAGCCTCCTAACCACGCCACTCCGAATTTTACCTATTTTCTGCAAACTTTCATGCATAGACATATTGATAAAAATGTACCTTTATTCCTCAGTAAGTTAATTTTTGCTTTGTTACTTGACTCAATGTCCTCTAATTGGTGAAATTAAGATAAAGAGGGAAAGCTATTTTCTTCCCACTGTCTGTCATGGAAAGCTGTGGGCGATGTGGATTAGAGAAAGGTTAGCTGCGTGGTTACCCGGGTTTCAATTTCCATGCCCAGATGTCTTGAAAACTGCATATCCTAAGAAATGATAATTATGCCGAATTTCATGTTCCTGTCATTTAAATTTTATTTTAGAGGTCAAAGGTGAATATCATACAGTGTTATATTCCATTAAATTCCTTACACCAAGAGTCAATTTTTATGAAACTAATCAGCAAAGTTCAGTTAGCAGAGCTCAAAAATATTTGTATTTGGACATCTGAGCTGGGAAGAGATGGATTCCATCCTTAGTCTGTTCTGCTAGCCATGTGAGTCTGGGCAACTAACTATGTCTCTAAATCTACAGTTTTAGGTGTAAAGGAGGGTAAGGCTGTGTGCCTGCTTTTCTTAAACCACACAGATCACAATAAAGATCAAGTGAGACGGATACATTGAAGGGACCTTGGATTTATTGATTACGTGTTGAAAAGAACTTAGCTTTAAATACAGAAGGGAGTCCAGATTTGTGAGATCTTTCCTGTATTGTTTCTCTGTGTTTAAATATTAGTAATAATGAGCCCGTGGGTTCTAGTATAAAGATAAAACCTAAAATAGGGCTGTGAAGAATCAAATGACAGAGAACTCCACATGCCTCATTCAACTGTCCTCCACCCCCTCCTTTCTAATTTTAAATGAATTCTTCTGAACAATATCTAAAATGTTCTGGGGCTTCCTATGGTGAGTTAATGAGATGAAAATCAGTCAGGTAGATAACAAAGTCATTTCTTTTTAAACATCACTGTCTTGTTAATCACTGGTTTGAGGAAAAAGATATTATAAAACAAAAGATACCTGCCAAGGAAACGTATATCATATTGGAGATTTGTGATACAATGTTCGGGACTTTTTTTTTTTTAAATAAGAAACTGAACACTTAACAAAAAGTTTCCTTCCTCTATTATAGATTACTGCAAAGTAAGTATCCGGTCTCTGTTCCAGCTCCTTCTGAAGCACACATAGAGGAATTCTTTTAGGTAGTCATGAATGCATTGCCTATGGCCAGTCTGCTAGATGCAATGATTATGTCCCAAAATAATTGGCCTGATGCGTTACACCAAGAAGACCTGTTTGACAAACTGACACAGCGCACACATGGGTATGAGAAAACACCCTGGTTGTTGTCGGTTGCCATCAGCTTTGCCAGCTGACCGAAGAGGAAGACTTCAGAATCAGAGAAGAAATGGGATTTTCGACTTTTAACTTTTATCTGTACCATTTCTCATAAATTTCTTTGTCTATGTCTCCAACTCTTAGAGAATATTTGGTAAGAATACAAGCTACTCCTAACTAGGAATTATATCCTGATCCAGAAGTGTTCTTCTTATTGCAAACATTATATTGGACAATTAGGAAATGGAGTATATAGAACTTACTCCTGAGAATACTGAAGTTTAATATATAGATAAACAGGAAGAAATTTGCCCAAGGCAAAAAATTCAGTTTGAATATATCTGAACATTAGCTTTCTTACATTTTTATAAAGAACCATAAGTTTCCCTGCTCCCCTCCCTGTCTCTCCCCTCTCCTTCAACCCTTTCCCAAGGTCCCCATGCTCCCAATTTACTCAGGAGATCTTGTCTTTTTCTACTTCCCATGTAGATAAGATCCATGTATGTCTCTCTTAGGTTCTTGTTGTTGTCTAGGTTCTTTAGGATTATGATATGTAGACTGGCCAATAAAATCAATAAAAAAATGTACTTAAAAAATAAATTATAAGTTTCTACTATAAGTGTTTTTTTCTAGATCCTGAGGGTGAACCCAAAGCCTCATGCATGCTAAGAACATGTTTTAACACTGAGCTGTAGGCCTAGGCCTAGTCTTATCTTTTATATTGTTTTTTGTTGCTTCTGACTGTTCTTTCAGCCTCCATAAATGACCACTTAAATTACTTCAATTAATTTGTTATCACATCTGATTGTAATATGGTCACAGTTGATGGAGAATAGGATTAGTGTTTGATCATCCTCCATAGAGATGAGGCATTTGCCTATTTTGTCCTGATAGAATTAAATGGGCCACTTTTTCATAATTATTTCAAGAACATAAAGAAGAGGTTAAAATAGGGTACATAATTTGAAAACTCAGTAATATCCTTAATAGGAAAATTTCTTGGAAAAATACATCAAAATACCCCAAACTTTAAGAATGGACTTTGCTACTGAATCAGTAATGATTGATTTGTACTTCATACTTTCTGTATGCTCTACAGTAGACATGTGTTACTATTATTATCAAAATCCATCTGTCTGTCTTTCTGTCTGCCTGCCTTCTTGTCTGTTTGTCTGACTTCTGAGGCAGAGCCTTGCTTTATTACCTACACTAGCCTGAAACATGTGGTCCTTCTGCTCCAGCCTCCTATGTGTTGTGATCATACACAGGCATCATCACAGCAGACAGGAAGTCAGGTTGATAAGGGACTTGTCCACAAGCACCTTAAAGGTGGGGACAGCTCTTCCCAGCACAGTATGATTGAGAAGGTCCTGTTAGCATAAAAGCCGCTTGGTTATAGCACAGCCTTTGTTACCAACAAGTGATTTAAAAGAAAAACTACTATAAAGTGTGGCCATTTCTTACTAACAACATAGGAACATCTCCCATTTCCCCTTTCTTATTTTATCATTTTCTTGCAAACACCTTCTTCTTTTCATAAAGTGGTAAGTTTTATAATGATAGAATCTGAGGATTAGAGGGGACCTCAATGTCTCTCCATCCCTTCATCATCGAGAGTCACCCAACCTGAACCTGAAATCCTCCAACAAATAGGGAGCTCATTACCTTTCAAGTCAGCACATCCTTACAACTTACAGCAAAATCATTTGGTCTATATGCATTTGTTTAAAAATTTCTTGAAAGAATAAAGGTAACTTGGAATGAGTTTTATTTTATTTTTAATAATGGCCCACTCCACTCTACTCAAAACAGCCGAGGCGTGATAATTACTACAGGGAAGATTGTAGAATTGAAATTTCATATGAAACATTTACAAAATTGTAATGGTGTCTCTACCATACTACTTGGTTTTTAACTAGATGAAGCCACAGATGACGTACGTAAGCTCCCTTCTAAACCACGGAATTACTCCTTGCATTTGATTTTAAGCAAAGAAGAAAGAATGGAGCTGCAAGCATCTTAAGAAGCAGCTATTTGGATAGGGTCATTTGGAGTTTGTTATTTCTGGGATGGGAGATGATTGTGAGGAAGAGGATTCTCCCGGAGAGCAGTTCAGAAAGCACCCCTAATCTGTATGAGCCTAGGGGCGTCTCCACTCAGCTCTGCGTTCTCTCCTCCTAATGGGCTCAGCGTCACTAGGCTACTGCCTTTTGAGATTCTTTGAACACAGTGAACAAGAAAAGAGGCTCTGCTCACAATGGAAGCCTGGAGCTTTCTTGTTTCTGCAGTTCCTAATTTAACAGAGAGAAAGACACTTAATTACCCCCAACTGGGGATGAGCATAGGGGTGCACTGAAAGTCACTTGCAAGAAGGTATTCTGAAGCAGTGCATCTGGCCAAGGTCGTTAAGTTCTACATTTGGATGTGAAAGCTGTTTTAATTAGCCCTCCATCCATACCTTAGTTTTTAACTTAAAAAACTGTGCCACTGTCCAAGATATGTTTCAAATTCTTATTTCTATTGTTGACAAACACTGCACCTGACTTAACCCTCGTAACACTATCCCTCAACTGAAAAACTTATTAAATTTAGTAAAAATGTAGCAACAAAAAGATGCCTAAGTGTAGGGCAGAAAATTCTTTCTATTGTTTTTTATTAGCTTATATTATTTATATAAAATAATAATAGGTTTTGTTATGGCATTTTCTACATGTGTATAATATATTATGATCATATTCATCCCTATTATACCTTTTCCTGTGAGATAGGAAGTTCCAGGGAATTAGGACTGGTAAGCATGAGACACTGCGAAGAGCTCAGAAAAAGGGAAAAACCGACCTGAAAACAGATGTTAGCTGGAAGAGTCAAGGTTCCTTTAGCAGTTCTCAGCCTTCCTAACGCTGCAGCCTTTCAATGCAGTTCCTCATGTTGTGGTGACCCCCAATCATAAAATTATTTTTCATTGCTCCTTCAGAGCTGTAATTGTGCTACTGTTATGAGTTATAATATATGTATCTGACATGCGACCCCAAAGGGGTTGTGGCCCTTAGGTTGAAAACTGCTGCTTTAGACTGTCTTGGGTTCCTGTACGTTCTTCTCTGTGCAGAGATCCTTGAGTGTGAATTTGCTGTCTTGACAAAAAAAGGATCTGTCCTGTTTCTTAACCATTTCTTTCTGTAGCAGTCTATCAATCCACCTTGGGGCTTCAGGAACTAAGCTCAGGAACTCAGATCCGGTGTGTATGCGCTGAGCTTTTGCACGTGGATACATGTTTTCAAAAAAGAAGAAGAAGAAGAAGAAGAAGAAGAAGAAGAAGAAGAAGAAGAAGAAGAAGAAGAAGAAGAAGAAGAAGAAGAAGAAGAAGAAGAAGAAGAAGGGCAATGGAAGTCAACTGTCTGGCAGCCAGGCTCTCACCCAATACCGTAACCCACCAAGTAAACAACTCAGTACTACAGGTCCCTGAGCCCTGGGAGGGTTTGCTTAGTCCGGGAGAGTCCGGTGCTGGGTCCTGGAGTCATGAAGGCGCCCTGCCATCTGTGACTATTTGCCGAGAGGATTGCTATTTTGTGTTTTAACTGAAGTTTCCCATGCAATTGGCAAAATATTCTCTGAAGAGTAAAAGTGAAATAGTTATGGGGATTCCATACGGAGTGTACACTGCACACAATACATATCATACACTGCTATTTCTTTTTTACACAACATATTTCACTAGACACAGAGAATGGAGGTCAGCTATCCATCTTTTTTTTGTTTTTGGTTGGTTTCCACTGCCTTTTTTTTTTAATTAATTTATTTATTTATGGTCAGCTATCCATCTTTTAAGATAACACGCTGCAGTAAAAGCATATAGAGTCACAGCCCATATTATTTTATAATTAAAACCAAAAATAGTCCAGCTCTTCATGCACCCCCTGGGCATCAGAAGTAGCATGGAGGAAGCGACTCAAGACCAGGAAGTTGCTACCATAGATCCAAGGGTATCGGGGTTTGTCTTCCTCTGGGCATATGGGAACATAGCACTCATTTCCGTGAACGTGAACCCTAGAGATGTCTGTGGTTGTGACGCAGACAGCGTTCTCCTTTAGTACCTATGCAGACAGTAGGCTGTATCATAGCAACCAAAATACCCAATAGAAACAACATAAGGGAAGACAAAAAACCTGAACTCAGTTCATGGAGCATGTGACTGATGCTGCTCACCTCACAACAGCAGGAAACAGAGAGCGAGGACAGGTAGCTTGCAAAGGACCCTCCCTAGGCACCTAATAGCATCTACGCCCTACTTTCTAAGTGTGCCATCAACTTTTTAAATGATACTACAGTCAAAGAACAAGACTTTAAAACACGAGGTTGATGTTTATTTATTTGTTGGTTTGCTTGTTTTTTGAGACAGGGTCAATCTGTAGGTCGGGATGTCCTTGAACTCTCAGAAATCTTCCCGTCTCTGTCTCTCAAATGCTGTGATAAAAGGCATGAGCCACACCATGCCTGGTCACAGGCTATTTTTGTCAGTCAGATTCAAGCCATAAAAATTAGCCCTGTGGTCCATTCTAAATGAAAACATCCAGGCAGAGGTTCTCTCCTACCCGACACTGCCCAGTAATACAGGGTTAACTGAAATGAAGGATGAAAGTGAAGATCTCACTGTTTTTGTGTAAGAGAGCATTCATTTTCCTATATCATCCTCATTTCAAAACCAAACATCTGCGTGTTCCTCGCATCCTTACAAATTTTAAAAAGCAAAACATCCTTTTTTACATTGTCAGAGTGATCAGAAAACTTGGAGAAACACTATTTTTTCCAAGCATAGAAGAATAATATATTCAAATAGTCCCTTGAATTCTTAAATACCTCTTATTTATGCTATATATATATAAAATGAGACTGATTTTCTTGTAAATTGGTTCCTTATGATTAATCCAAGGATACTAATCTAAGATAAATTAGGAGAGATTTCTATAGTAACTAAAGCAATTGTATTACTATTAAGTAACTGATTAGTTTTATATATTAGACAATATGCCAGGCCTTTTATAGATTTTTTTTTTTACTCTTCCTCATCTTCCAAGATTTCTGTGAGGTAAGTATAGTTAGTCTCATTGAAGGGATTTTTTGGAAAGGGTTGTAACTAAAATTAAGCAGTGACTCCCTGGAGTTAAGACGGACAAAACTAGTAACCTGAAAACCCTTGGAAAAGGTAATATGATAATTCTGTATTAGAGACCCTGTCTCAAACAAAGTCAAAGCAAGGACTGATTCCTAGGCTTGTACCCTAACCTCCATGTATGCATCGTAGAGAAAAATGTTAATTTATGTTCACATAAATACATTTATACTCATAAATTTATATAGTCACCTACACACAAAAAGGAGTATATACAGGGGACAAAGGCAAAACAGTATTGAAGAATATATATATATATATATAAAATATAATATATAAGAGAATGTATTAGGAGAAGATGAATAAATACACCATCTGAAGGGCAGATCAGACGGCAGACAGTTTTTCTTCCCACCCTCAGCTTCTACTATTTTGATATGGGAAGTAAAGCAAGGAAGCAAGCTAAGTCAGTATTCATAAAGAAATGATGAAATTTAGGGAATCTTGAAAACAAACAAAAAAAACCTTTTAATTTTCTCAAGACAAATAAATTTGGTCTCTTTGGGTCTTCAGGACTTCAGACATCAATGAGCTCTGACGTCATCTCTTTCCATGTGATCAGGCATGTATGAGAAGAGTCCTGCTTCCTTTTTCGGTTCTAGACAATTGACAGAAGCCATGTGCCTCCCAGGTACTGATTAGATGAGAACCAAAGGTGAGCAGCATCAGGACCTGCCAAGGCTGGTGCCGAGCTGCTCCTGCAGTCATGGCCTATTGCCTGTTCCTCACTCTCGAGCAGCGGTTGCAAAATTTGAGTGCTCGTCAGCATCACAGGAGATGTTTAAAAGAGGTTCTTATCCTGGGGACTGAACTTAAGACCCATGGAAAACACAGACATTTATATTACCATTCATAACAGTGGCAAAATTACAGCTATTCAGTAGCAACTAAATAATTTCATAATGGGAGGGGAGTCATCACAGCGTGAGGAACTGTATTAGAGTCACAGTATTAGGAAGGCTGAGAACCACTGGATAGATGGGTGCTACCCTCATCCTCCTGGTGCAATGAGTCTACGGCATGAGTGAGGTGATGAAGAACTTGCATTTGTGACAAGTCTGTCCAGGGGTGACATTCCCCATAGATTGTAGGTACGATTCCAATGTATTGAGATATCTAAAGTCGCTTGTGGATAAATACCAAGGAGTCTTTCAATCAGACTCCAAGTGAAATTTTGGAAGGCTTCTGAAACATTAATCTTAAATATTAGAGTTCTGGTGATGACAAGATCTGAGTGAGCCAGCAAGCTCTGGGCTATGTTTTCCACGGACACATTTGCCAACTCTGCTTCAATGGGAGAATGATTACCAGTTATTGATTTAAACATTTACCTTCCATGACTTAATAGCTTTGTCCGTGTGTCCAGACTCACACAATCTTGATCATTCTTCACTGGGAACACACCTACAGGCCCGCTTTCAGAAATTGTCATCTAGGTCCTGGGCCAGGTCCTGATGTTCCTTTGAACTTGAAAACGTTGCTGTCACCAGACGTCACACAGCTCTGTGACATCTGAGGCTCCCCTGACCCCACTGCATTTCGACTTCTGCCTTCCTGTTTCAGAGAGCCTACAGTTCAGAAAGCACCACAAACTCAAGGAAACCTTTAAACCATTTTCTTGTTGGGTCTTTCCCAAATGACCAGAGGATAATGGCCTCCCATCTTCATGGTTTCGTGTGCTCATACATTCTGCTCATACATTAGGATCACAGTGCCAAGGGAAGGCTGACTTTAACATTCCCAGTCTTATGAAATTCCTCTGACTTGCTTTGGCAATGCATTTACTCAAGCAGAACTTTGAGCACCAGACACCGATGCACGTTTAGTTATGAAACTGAATTCTTTATCATTTAGGAATGTTCATACGAGGTGTTGAAATACATGGAGACCAAATTCATCACATTACATGTTCTTACACAGGACATTAGAAAGTTGGATGGAACAGCTCTCTCAGGAATCAAGAGTTTTAGGAGACAAGAGAGCTTGAGAGTGTTATTTTTGCTTTTATGGCAGTTTACAATTGTGAGAATTAAGATGAAATCAGTAACACATGAGTGCAAGGTTGATTGACACTTTGTCCAGTGCAAAATATTTGGATAACATAATGGAGGGCCCAATGATTGGTCATACTAGACATGGGATTAAACTAACAACCCAAAAGGCAGGATGTAATCGGGAAGGAAGTACTGAAAGTGAATTCGCCAGCAGGAACCTTTTCCATGGGAGTGAGGCTGTGGTGCTGTAGGAGACAGCTGTCTGCAGAAATACCCTTCCAATGGCATGCTACAATCTGAAGGGTGTGTCGCCTTTGTAACCTGTAGCCCAGTCTCATGCCTTCAGAATAGGTCTGTCCCTACTGACTGAAGGTTCATTCAAAGTCCTCCACTCCACAAACTTCTGTTGAAGAGTCTTCATTTGCATCCGGGTGAAAGGGACTGGGTAACAAGTTTCCCAAGTAAACAAGCTTCCTCTGTGCAAGAAATCCTTTAGATTTATTTTTAGAGCAATGGTTCTAATCCACAGAAGTCATTCTGTGTTCCCATTCACACTGCGGCCCTTGACTTTTGCCTCCAGCAATGCCAATGGCCTGTACAAGGACTCTGATCCCTAGAACAGAAGGGCTGGCAGCCAGGATTCCAGCATCCATGGACTGAGAGTTGCTCATTTGATTTGTTTTTGGATTTCTGAAATCAGCTGGATGTTACCTCAGGATTAGCCCAGCACAAGGGCACTGGTTTTTTGTCCTGGAATTAAATGCTGACTTTTGGAAGGAGAACCAGACCTTTAGGAGGGACCCTGAGAAGTCTCCAAGCCATACCATAAAAGACAAGGACAACACGAATTCTCAAAAAGACAGCTGTTCAGATCACCTTGTCCTCACAATGGCGTATGAAGCCAAATAGACAAAAATGGATTCCAGTTCTCTGGGGTGAGGCTGTGTCCTCCAGGAGTGGAAACTGAGTTGTAAGCAGGGTTGAAATCACCCCCCAAGTCTGAACCAGCAGTTTCAGATCAAAATATGGTTTATCTTTTTTTCCCCTTCTTTTAAAGTTTGAGACAGTATAATCACCCAATGCCAGAGGACATCCAAATGTAATTTTTTTGTGAATGGAAAGTCAGACATTTAAACACTGAAAACTTTCTTTGCTAATTATGGTTATTTGATAAAAATAGACTCTAGGGTTTTTAATAAAAAGGCTCTCTCTTCTCTTTACTCCACATTTGTTAGGTTCGTATCATTAGTGTATGTCAGACACCTGGCACTGACTATATCCAGAGAAGGGAACTGAAGCTGAGAACTAATATTAAATTTCAAAACTCCAGAGTACCGGAGAGAGGATTCAGGATAGAAGCATGAGGACCTGTTTTTAAATCCCCTGAACCCATGTAAACAGTCAGGTATGCTCACACACATCTGCAACACCAGCATGGTATACAGCAGAGATGAGAGGACAGCTGGGGAATTAGGACACACACACACACATGCAGTCTAATATGGGGGATATAAAATAAAACTTGCACTTAGCCTTTGGAGAGCTCGTGCTGTCAAGAAAAGAAAGCATGCAAGCATATGAACAACTAAGGAATGAAACATCGGGGCAAAAACAGAAGATATATATGTGTGTGTGTGTGTGTGTGTGTGTGTAATACACACACATATATAATGCTGAGGGGAGTGTCAGAAAAGACTCAAAAGAAGGTGTTAACTATGATTCTGCGAAACTGGCAAAGTCATTTGCAAAGGAAGTCACAATTGGGTTGGGTCTTACTGAACAAACGGAAGCTTACTTTTAGTCACACAGCAATGGAGGCTTGTTTTTAGTGACACGGCACTTAGTAATGAAGTCAAGAGAGAGCAGGTGCCACACAGAGTAACACAAAAGGTCTAACGGACAGAGCAGTCCTAGAATGTAAGACAGCCAAGACAATTGACAGCTTGGTGAGCGGGTGCCTATCTATAATCCCAGCATCTAGGAGGCTGAGACCAGAGGACCAATAGCTAGGCAACAGATTGGGTTAAGTGAAGAAGAGGAGGAGGAAGTGAAGAAGAAGGAGGAAGAGGAGGAAAGGAGAAGGAAGAGGAAAGTGAAGAAGATAATTGTTATCTTTGCAGCATAAATACAACTGGGAGATGAGGCAGAATTGATGGCCAGAAACCAGATCCCCTTGAGTTCATTCCTAGCTCAAGGTCCTTTTGCAAGCAAGAAGCAGGGTGTTTTAATTATACCGAAGTTTCCTTGTAATTATGGTGTTTCTCAAATGCTTATTATTTACAGGCTAAGTTTTCATTTCATGCAAATTGTCATCATTATCGTGTTCTAAATAAAGAAAATTTTAATCAAAACACAAAGCCTAATGATAGTACTTTATGATTTTAATAATACACAAATAAATGTTTAACTCCCAATTAGAGTTAACAGAAATAAACCAGGCAAGCAAACCAAGAGACCCGTTCCCCACTGAGGATATACTTATTGGCCAACTGGATAAATGGAGAAGTGGCCTTCTTTGTAAGCCTAGAACAGGTCGGAGACACAGAGATAACACAGCGGTTGAAAGGTTGTCCAAGTGACTCCAAGTAGATTCTACACTTGCTGGGGCACCATGTGCATTTCAAAAACAACTTGATGCTAAATTCTCTTAAGACCAATGTTCATGCTCATGTTAACTTTTCGGTTTTCATGCATGTTATTACAGATCTCAAATGTCCACCAATCAGCGGGAAGTTTGGGCTGCACCACAGAGCTGCAGAGAAGCAGGTGGAGGACTGGCCCAGGCAGTAAGAGGGCAGGGACAGACACAGAAGAGAATATATGGCTTTTGAGTGACAAACAGGGTCAATGAGAGAGAGAACTGACAGTGTCAGACTACAACTGAGGACATTTGTCAAGCATTGGGTGGCCTGCACTGTAGGCGGAACTGCCAGGAGAAGAAGTGGACCCAGCGGCAAGCTACATCTAGAATTTGCATGAACCTAGGGCAGGCCGACATGAAGAAAGCATTTCACGTGGGCAGAAGGTTCATTTGAGGCAGAACTGTGAAGGGCATCACCATTTCCACAGGTCCTTCTCTTCTCTCATCTCTTTTCAATATTGGAAGGAGTAAGTGTGATATATGCTGAGCACAAGGGGTTGTGGTGGTGTCTTTGATTAAAATCCAGGGTGATAGAGGACCAAGAAGTGACTGGGAAGACATTTGTACTGGGGCAGTGATGTGGGAGTGTCATATATCAATCTGTTGATTTCATTGGTTAAGTAATAAAGAAACTGCTTGGCCCTCATAGGTTAAAACATAGGTGGGTGGAGTAAACAGAACAGAATGCTGGGAGAAAGAGGAAGTGAGCTCAGACTCGACAGCTCTGCTCTCTGGAGCAGACGCCATGCTTGCCTCTCCCCAGCAGACGCAATGAAGCTCCGACCCAAGATGGACGTAGGCTAGAATCTTCCTGGTAAGCGCACTTTGGGGTGCTACACACATGAATAGAAATGGGCCAGGCAGTGTTTAAAAGAATACCATTTTTGTGTCATTATTTTGGGGCATAAGCTAGCCAGGCAGCCATGAGCCAGGCTGTGGGAAGAGGCCCGCAGCTCCCACTACAGGGCAGAGGCAAAGGACGTTGCATGGAATGCTTTCTAACAGTGCAACTGTTCGAGTGTCTTGCATGTGGACAGATGAATGGGCAATCATTGTCCTCAGGGACAATTCCCTGAGGTATAGATTCATACTTGGCCACCAGGCAAGAGATGACAACGCAAGCCGGTCTGTACTTGGGATTTAATAACTATAAAGGCCAAGACAGTGAACTAAATGGACTGAAGGATCTCAGAGGACAGGCTGTTCCTCTCACCACCAACACTGCAATATCAATGACAGTGACTACAGCACCCATTACCACCACTGCCACCACACACGCACACATACACACATGCACACATACAACGCTGCAATGGTTCCCTTGAATCATGCAGCTTTACTGTCATGCAGATGTGACTGTCGTGTGTAACTAACAAATGGTAGAGGGTTATTATAGGAAGACATCTGGACAGCCTCGGACTTCAGCGGTTTATCACTCTGTCTGCTCCCAGAGATCAAAAGCACGCCTTGGTGAACAAAAGCACACCAGAGTGTGAAATGGCTTTTAAAGCCTGGCTGTTCTCTAACACTGCTTGGCTTGAAGAATGCCTGGTTGCAGGAGGGGAGTCTCTGTATAGCCCAGTCTGTGTATTGTAGGCTGTTTTACCTTGCTTTCCCTTCTCTATTCCTCATAGCGCCTTCCTGTACTCAGTGCTCCAAGGAAGTGTGGGACCTTGAGCTCACTTCTCTCATTTCCATCCTGGCTATATCCATTTCCTCTTGTCAGGGACCTGCTCTTGGTTTTGCTGTGGACGAGAGCCTATGTTTATCACAGGGTCACTCAGCACTCAGGAGGCCTGCCCTAACTGCAAGCACATGATACATAGGGCACAGATGGCTCAAATCACCAAATTTGGGGCATGCTTCAGTGATAAGCAAAGGACAGCTGGGAAACCTGATGCTGCTTATTGAGGAGGTGGGACAAGCCACCCCCAAACCAGATTGGGTTTGACTCTATAAAGACAACATCAAATAAAATCATTGTTTGGATTCGTTATGTATCTATCAAAAAGTATGTATATATACAACCTGTCACAACAGACTATATAACCATCAGATGCATAGTGTAGGGGCAATGATAAAACAGAGGACAAGTCTTGCTTACAACTCATGGAGACCAAGCGTAGCACAACACAGTAGGCTGTTGGGATACTTGTACCTGAATATATTCACCCCTTTGCTCCCCACTCCCTCTATGGTGACATCACTTTCACAGCTTCAGTTGGTCAAGGTGAAACTATTTAAACAAATTAGGATTTTTTTTCTTGAAAGGTGGCTGAAGAAATAACATTAATTGATCATATGTACTGCAAATAGCATAAATTAATTTGTAAATTTTATTTGGTTACAGGTACTTCAGTCTGCTTATAGTTACTTATGGTTGTCTGTCAGTCTTCGTACAGCATTACTGCTTGTCTTGGAAGACGAAGATGGGAGACTACCTCACAGAATAAAAACTAAACTTCCTGTCCTGTGTTTCTGGACTCCTCGTATCTAACACCACAGTACCCCACCCTCACTAGAACTTGCTGCTTCGGTGGCAGGGCATTTGGTCAGAGAGCACATGAACCATATGCTCTTCCGCCTTGCCTTCCTACTGAGAGAGAGACCCTCACTAGCTACTGCACGATGTCTTCCCCTTTCCTCCATCCTCCAACTCTCTCTGCAAGATGACCCAAGAAAAGGCCCAGCAGATATTTGATAGCACTCCACAGCTTTTAAATTACTGAATCTTTATTTCAGTTCTTTCAGATTGCTGTCAACTCTATATTAGAAAAGAAGAAATCAAAACAGACAGGCTTCCCCCAAGGTCCTATAGTTCTCAGTGGTAAAGCAAGATTTGAACCCAGGTTGTCTGACACCAGGCTTCATAAATGTACCATTGTACAACACTGACTCACTCAGGGTTTATCATCTGTGGACCACAGCAATGGCTTCCATCTTGTTGGCTCTCATGTTTTTTTGATCACTCATTTGACATTTGCTACTTAGTGGCAAATTTTGTCTAACATCCTTTCCTTTTTGCTTTCTATCTAAACTAATTAATTTCTTAAAGACAAATAATAATTTTATTATTTATGGGATAAAATACGATATTTTGATGTATACATGGCAGAAAGATCAAATCAAACCACCATATCTATGGCTTCATCTTTTCACTATTGCTCCTTTTGGTGGTGATAACATTTGAAATCTATTCTTTTGGCAATGTTGGAATTCACATTGCATTCTGATCCACTGTCACCATGTTATACATCACTGAAACTTACTTCTAGTTCCTGAAACCCTGCCCCCTATGATCATCTACATCTTCCCTTTCCCCAGACCCATGACAGTCTCCAGCCCCTGGAGACTACCGTTATACTCTCTGTTGCTAGGGGCGTGGTCAACTGTTTTACTAAACACATGCATAGAAGCCAGATCAGTGCCCAGTGCTTCTGGCAGCTCATTTCACCACCCTCGGGCTGGGGCTACGGGTTCTGCTTTTCTGTGTCTTCCACACACGTGTGCTCAGTGTTTGCACAACTAAAATTCCTTCCTATGTTTTGTGCTACCTCCCTGAGTCTTCCATAATATTGGGGAGAAACTTACATGCCCTTGGTCACCACTAAAAAACCTATACAAAGTTATTTTTAACATAAATCAAAATAGGAGGCAGAATGAAAAAATACATCATGTTAAGAAGCACGAGGATGGTGACCTGTAAGTCACACCTGTAAGTATGTGACCCTTGCACTTGGCAGACCTTGGGTTTCAACTCTGACGACTCATCTCTTCCTTCAGTTATAGGAACTAGGAATGGAATTGAGGATTCACGACACCCAGAGCTGGTCTCTTAAGTAATTCTTAAATTCCCAGAAAAGGATGTTTTACATGAATCCGTGTGGAGTTGGTGCTTTGGTGGCTTTTCTAGAGCAGGTGGACACAGCCCTTCTTTGTGAGCAGACTCTGCTGCCTCAGAACTCGGCCCAGGACTAGCTCAGTGCATGCTCTGTTCAGGGAGCAGAGCTCGCAGGCCCTAACAAGCATCCCTGGAAATAATTTCCAGATTCAATTATATTCCTTTCTGAGGTAAGGGCCCACACCCCAAAGAGGTAGTTTCAGCTTGTGGGCGTCAAAATGAAACCTAAATATATTAGGGATTAGCGATTTCCTTCTTGGCCTCCCAAATATTTGCATCATTTTACTATCGATGGGTGGATTGAATGGTCTGACCCAGGCTGCTCCATTACTTTCTCTTTTGCCTTTCTTCAGCCATCGCCACGTGGGTGGGCTCTACTTCTGTCTATCTAATTTTTACTCATGGCTCATGGCTGTTATTGCATTTGATTATGCATTTGAATTTAGGACAAAAGGGATCTCCATAAAACTCGGGGAAGAATCTGACTTTAGCTTATAATATCAAGTAAACCAACAATGTCTATGCACCTACAATCATGACCTCTTAGCATAGTAATTACATAGTAATTTTGATGGTATTATATTAATGTCCTAAACATTTTGAAAATAATATGAACCTGAAGGTGATGACTGAACACAGATCATGGCAAAAGTCTTTGGCCAGTGGAGACAGCTCTGGCTGAGAAGTACCTAAAAGGGCCCACAGCTTGCAAAGAGCCACCCGCCCCCCCCCCCCAAGAAGCCCACTGAGAAAATGCCTCCTTGCTTTGGGGCCGATCCCAGCCTGGCAGCTCATAAACACCATTAGTGCAGACTACTGCTGAGTTATTATGCAGCAGAAGGATGCTTGACAGCTTGGTGGCTCCGTGATTCTACTTCTCCTCATTTGCCTGCGTCAAAGTGGCAACACTCATTTGAAAGGATGAGGAGGTTTCTGCTCCTCCGTTATTTCAGAGGAAGTTTGTGTGTATTTGTGTGTGTATGTGTGTGTGTGATTTTGAAAATCTCCATTGCAATCTATACACATGAAAATGTTATTAGTAAAGATAAGTCTAAAAGAAAAAAGCTGCACAGAAAAGGAACATAACAGAGGTAAGTTGTCTCTGTGGAATGTTTTCCAAGATAAGAGCAAATAAAGTATAACAAGTTTTCAGTCATTCATTACTCTGCATATGGAGTTAAGGAACACGTGGTGAGCAGCTATACAGTCAAGTGTAATGCCTCAACAGGCTTGAATAATTCCTACCGCCCAATTAAACTAGTCGGATTTAGTTTGTACTTTTCTGTGCTTTCTTTCCACAACAGCGTCCCATCCGTCCACTCCCAAAAGCCATTTAGATTTTGATCGCAATGAAGACATGCATAGCTACAAGGTGGTCAACAGTTTTTATTTAATGTGTTGGTTCTTTCCAATCAAAGCACCATATTCCAGGATCAAAATACTTACACGCCCTCTTAACAGCTGATTTATGGCAAGTCGATTAAGCTGCGCGGTTCAGGTTTGTTTGATATATGGGGAGAAAACCAGTTCTGGGGAAATGCGGCCAATAACTCTAAAGTGTCACATTCATTGGGCTCATTGGTGGTGATGATGGCGAGGGCTCCTTCAGAAATCCGGTGTCAGTCCTATTCTTCCTGGGGTCGACTGCAATGAACTCTCAGTGGTAGCTGCTGACCTCTGATGCCTGAAATCTTGCAGCAGGCTTTCCAGAATGAGAGCACCCTTGATGGCTTTGTTCTCTCCTTGTGGAGACCTTGAAAAGCTGAGCAAACTTCCTAGAGGCCCGCGTCCCGGTGAGAGAATTCCAGACTTGTGGCTGGAATGAATATTTAACTTGATTGGCTTTTTGCTTCCGTGAGCATCAGTCCTCCCAAGGAATTGTATTCACATTTCATGAACTCCCCATCCCATCGGCTCCTTTGATCTGCAGTCATTGTCTTTCAGTCGGGCATTTGTCTGCCTCCCAACTCATCAGCCTCCGAGTCCATCTAAATAACGCACTACACAAGCCCTTAGTGTTCCCCATCTAACAAAAGCTAGATCTGCATGCTCCAGTGCTCCGTGAAAGGCTGTTGAAACCATCAATCTTGCTGGCTCTTGTGGAGGTCAAGACACAGCAGAGACAGCTGGCCAATCAATTAACCAAGAAATGCAATTTGGAACCCAAGAAAAGACTTCTCCATGTTATTCTTTCCAGCAACATAACTGTCAATATTTACAGCAGGCCATATATCAAGACACCAGGGAAGGAGGGGAGATTCTATTATGAGCAGCAAATGCTGGAATCGTTGATAATTCTCATATACTGACACAAGGAGTCAGGCCTACAGAAGCTAGGGGTTTCTGAATCCAGATGAAAATGAAAATGTCATATCAACCCCCGAGAGCAATCAAAGAGAAGTGTGTGGTACCCACCCATGAAAGATCGTACCCACCCCTTTCTTAAAGACATCTTGGCTGCCTCAGTATAAGTAAGTAAATTAATTAATATTAAATTAATTAATTAATTAATCTGGGACTAGAGAGATGGCTCAGTGGTGAGTTCTTATTCACTGTTCTTCCGGAGTACCTGGGATCGGTTCCTTGCACTCCCATGGCAGCTCACAAACACCTGTAACTCCAGTCCCAGAGGACCTGACGCCCTCTTCTGGACTCAGAGACTCCTGCATGTGTGTATTGCTCATGGACTCATGCAGGCTCACACATGTATGCACCAATAAAACAATACAACATCATTTTAAAACAATCTTTGTGGTTGAGCTATAGAATTAAACGTTTTCTGTGACTCTATATTATCAGTTATGTCCTCAGTCTCTGTGAGTAGATCAAGCAGAAGCAGAAATTAGCTCTTTCGATGCTAATATTCTACATCCAGTTGAAGGCAATTCCGTGTGTTTTGCACAGCGAAACCTGGAGACAGTATCACCAGAGAAGGTCTATGAAAACTAGCTTGTCTGTTTTGTTGTGACCTTGAAATCTTAGGGCCAACACTTGAACATTACTCTTTCCCTTCAGGTCCTTGCTTCTTCTTCTATTTACTCTTGATTTATAGACAGAAGGAAATCTCCAACGGAGATGGCTCCTTTACTACCTCTAATCCCACTAAGCGCTTTTCCTAATGACTAATAAGGCTTAGTCATTCGGTAACTTGTGTTAAGCTAAAGAGATTCAAATTAATTGGCAGAGACTGTATTCTCTCTCTTTTCCCTCACACCTTAATATTTCCTATCCCTTCTTTGGTTAGTAATAAACACTTGTGTCTTCTAAACCTCAAAAATACAAAATCCAGAGAGAGAGAAAATGACTAGGATTTTATGGAGACCTTTCAAAAATATGAAATTGTAGAAATACCTGTCGGGAGGTTCATTAAATTACTGAGAATTTACCTTTGACTCTTTACCAGGAGGCTCCATTTTTTTCCCTGCTTGTCTTCCATGCTTCTTTAAGGGGATACAAGCAGGAGGACTGGGGTGTGCTGGAGGGGCTCAAAGAAGCAACGACAACAAAAACTGCATGAAACGCACACTGCAAGGTGTCAAGCTCTCCCACAAACAGAGCAGATGAAGGTTTTCCCTGAACCCGAAGTAGACAGTGATGACTGGGCAGCTGACGCATGCGCTTAAACACGGGACCTGAAATAACAGGGTCTCCTGACCACACTGTCTGTGGCCTTTAAACGGATTCAAAAGTCCCATCCACCACAGGGGGAAAAATAAACTGCCTTCAAAAAATGAATGGACTCTTAAAAACATTTCCTTAAGGACTGATATCAGGAGAAATAAAGGACAAAGGCCAGGAACTCACAAACAGGAACAGTGGGAGTAACCTCCCCTCCCTCTTTTATCTATACAATTTCTTTCTTGATAAGCCCCCATGGAAATCCCCAGGGGCTCCTGAAATCAGAAGCATCCCTGGGTGGGAGCTGGAACCTGGCTAGGCAAATTCAGGGTTGTGGCTCTGACAAAAAGGAGTCAGACCCCTGTTTATCGTTTCCATGGTCAAGATTAGGACCGAAAATGCCTGCAGGGGCCCTGTTGCCCCTTTTAAATTAACACCAAGTCTCCAGGTGTCTCGAGAAGCAGCCCTAAAGATGGCTAAAAATGAGTTTAGAACAAAACAAAAATAAGTTACAATATAACTGTAATTTAAAACGGTTTGTTAGTCGGGTGGTGGCTTTAGTCCCAGCAGAGGCAGGGAGGGTTACACAGAGAAACCTTGTCTCGTTAAACCTAAATAAATAAATAAATAGAAAAAAGAGAGAGAATTTTTTTCCTCTTACGATATTTAAAGATTACAAACACCACAGAGATATTTAAGAGTGGTTGACTTAGGGGAGGTTTCCTTGATTTTAAAACACATTTTTATGTCTTACCAAAGTCAACTATTCTCAAAAAACTCAAAATGTAAACAGAGGCCTGTCTCAAGTGTTTAGTAGCATGGTTGATGGTGACCAATCACTAATCACAATGGTTTTATCGGGACTGTTGATTTATAGCAGCCACCAAGAATGGAAATGTGGCAAACTGCAAGAGGTAAAGGAAATATATAGACTACTGAGGTACAGGAAAAGGGGTTAGACAATGGATTTCTTTTTAAAGCAGCATCAGGCCAGGGCAGTCCACCCTTCCCACCCTTCCATGGACTAAGTCCCTGCGATAAGGTATCCTATCATTATTTGTGAGGGATCCTATTGTTGCTTAGACAGATAATGCAAAAAAAGCAAAGATAAAACCTTTGATAGAAGTTAAATGGAAACAGACTAATGCCTGCGTGGAAACGAGCAAGGGGAAGGAGCCAGCAGGTGTGGCTGGATCCAGTGTTCAGACTGCCTGTAAGACGCAGCAAGGTTAGATCACAGCCGTGCCTCGTTAGCAGCTTCAGGTAAACGTGAATGCCTCGTTGCAGCAAAGCAAACCTTGGTAACAATGAAAACACTACCTTTCTTCATTTCTAAGCTCCTCCTTACTAACAATCAGGAGGCCTTTTCCCGCTGAACACGATAGGTAGATGGTTGCGCACCATAGTGAGAGTTGCATTTTAGGCACACAAGTTTAAAGATTGTGAAGTAGATAGAACGGAGAGTGGAGGCTCTAAGTGTACAACAGTGAGCTCGCTAAGAAGTTCACCATGCAGTTGTGGAAGTAGGAATTCCTGGTGTGTGAGGTGAAGGGTAGGACTTAGGAACAACAAACTCACAGCTAGTAACCTCAGATCCTACTCACACTTTCCTTCATGCCATGGGGATCCTTGCTTTTCTCTTCCGCTGGGGGTAGGGCATTTATGACAAGATGAGAAGACGAAAGTTAAGGATGAGGAAAACTAGTCTATGGATAAAAATGCTTTCTGCATAAACATGAGGACCTGAGATCGAAACCCCAGGACCCAGGCTGAAGCTGGACACAATAGCATGAGTGTCTGTACCCTCAGGACTCCTCTGAGGAGGTGGGAGGGGGGAGACAGGAGAATTCCTGACGTTCATGGGCCAGCTAACCTGGCTTATGTAGCAGAGAAGCAATACAGAGACCTTGCCTCAAGTAAGGTGGAAGATGAGGGCCACCACCTGAGGTTGACCTCTGACCTCCACACAAACTCCATGGGATGCTCATGCCTATGTTCACACACCTGAACACACACACACACACAATAATGATAGAAAACTTGGAACTCTTTAATAGACATAATTAACATTAAAATAAATCTTCTGTACTGAATGGTTTAGAAATTATTTATATATGTACACATATGTATTTGCTATAGGTATACTATATATTTATTATAGGTATAATATATATTTACTATAGATATATTATATTATACACACACACACACACAGAGCTCATTTTGGCCTGGAACTCCCTCTAGAGTCAAGGCTGTCTCAAACCTACCACCTTCCAGCCTCCCCCTTCCTAGTATATGATTACAAACATGTCACCATGTCTGGCTTTTCAATACTGTTTGACTTGTTCTTTTGCTGGCCTTTCTGCTCCTTCTTTCTGTGTCTTGTTCTTCTTTATCCCTCAAGGAGCAGGATGTTGGGATTAGGTCTCACCCTGCTCACTGCTAACTCGAAGCATCCCCTCATCTTCTTTATATTCCTAATGAATCACTTAGCTGACACGATGGTTTTATTCCTACTGAAATAAGATCGTTTCTGTTTTATGTGAGAAGCAATGGAAGCTGAGCACTCAGAGCCTTCCTGGTATTCGACATCCCCTCCATAACAGTAGAGTAGATAAAGCTCCTTCTGCGGGACACACGGAGGCTCCGAGTTTGACTGACATTGTTCCTCACAGCCTGCCAGTCAGTGGTTGCCCCAACAATGGGCTTCACATTTTCCTGACCCCAAACTTAGTTGAGCACCCATAGCTCTCTCCTTAAAGTCTTCTGAACTAGGATGCCAAGTTTTCTCTTTGTCCCCTCTACTCATCCTTAGTCTTGCTTCTTATGGCATGGCATGACCCCGCCCATCTGCACCTATTTAAATTTCGGAGGAAAGCAGTCGGCCAGGTTTTACCAGGTCACATGTGGACTCACAAGTTTCCACCACTATTGCTCTTATTATTTACCAGAAGACAATGGCATGGCTTCATCATCTCTGGCTGCTTAATCCCTAATTTTTTCCTGTTTTTATTATTTGTATTTATCTTTAAGTGTGTGTGTGTTGCTCACACATATACACACAAGCGTGTTTGCACATGCTGCTCCCTTGTGTGTGTATGCATGTGAGTAGGTGCCTGTAAGTGCAGGTGCCCTTGGAAGCCAAAGGAATTTGAACCTTTTAGAGCTGGAGTTATAGGAACTTATGGGCCACCAATGAGGGTGCTAGGAATTCAATTCAGATCCTCTGCAAGATCAGCTTTTAACTACTAAGCCATCTCTCCAGGCCCCTATTGTTTTTTGAAAAACAATGCGTGACTGATTTGTAACACTTATAGGTATTTATGAGTAACAATGGATAAACTGATTGATGTGTACATTGGGCTGTAATCAACTTGTAGTTAGAATTCCCATCATGTTTAATGTGCAGCGTTTCTTGATGACTCACTATTTGGGATGCTGAGGTGGATGAGTACTCTGTTTCCACTCATTTGTGAGGTCCTACCATCGTACTCAGCAAACAAGTGTTGAAGGATGGGGGGATGTCTCCATGGGGAAAGTGCTTGTTATGAAAGCATGGGGACCTGGGTACATATCTCCAGCATCCATGCTAAAATATGAGTATGGCAGCGTGGTGTGTAACCCCAGAGCTCGAGGATGAAGACACGCAGATCCTGGGGGCTCACTGGTCAGCCAGCCTGTCTGAAAGAGCGAACTTCATGCTTAGTGAGAGATAATGTTTCAAAAAATAAAGGGGAGAAGCTACTGAGAAAGACATTCTGATATTGGTCTCTGCCCTCCACACATACCCACACAGGTTTGTGTATCTTCACACATGCCATACCACACACACCACACTACACACACCATACTAAACACACACACACTCACACCAGGGAGAGATAACTGTTGGCTGAATGAATGACTTCAATTCTTTGTATTTTCTTTGCACTGAGCCCTTATACACTCCTTTGAAAAACAAACTCTGAATATAGAAGTGACTAAAAATACATATTGATGGCATGAGACTGGCAACCTCCCTCCTGCAGCCAGCCAGAAACCAGGAAGAAACACAAGCTTGAGCCCTCAAGGGAAGCAAAAGTCCTGTGCCCCCATAACTTTGTATCCTATGAGCGCATCTCCCCAGCCCAGGTATCCCACCTAGCATGGATGTGTAATGAATGTGTAATGAAGTGCATTGTGTTATATGCCAGTTGGGTGCAATTTAAAGGATAGCGCAGTTAATGGAGAAACAGGTGAAAGACAGAAAAATTGTTTGCTGATATAAATTAAAGTGGTGGAGGAAAAAAAAATCCAAACCAAGAACACTCTCTAGGAGAACTTAAGGAAATAAAAAGGTGTGTTATTCCAAGAAATGTTAAACAGAAGTTGTACAAAGCTGACTTAAGTTTGATAATTTTGAACATAATCTCCGTGGCTGGTGACAAGAAATAGGCTACGAGCTAAGTGCTGGTTGAAGTAATTGGCTTTTTGTTGTTACTGAGATGAAAAGTTGTCCCTCAAAATACAAACTGGAAGTGGTTTCTCAAGAATCAACGAAAACAGGAATATCTCTATGAGTTCTAGGCCAGCCTGGTCTACAAGAGCTAGTTCCAGGACAGGCTCCAAAGCAACACAGAGAAACCCTGTTCTCGAAAACAAAATAAAAAAGAATCAACTAAAAGATTTAACCTCAGTTGACCCCAGGTTACAAGCAGACAGAAACCAGAAAGAAACACAAGATTGAGTCCTCACACGGAGGTCAAACTGAAGTCTAATTTCTCCTGTGTCTCTGTAACATTGTATCCTGTGAGCGCACCTCCCCAGCCCGGGTATCTCATCCAGCAGGAAGCCATTCTTTGGGCTCTGATGCTCCTCTGAGTGCTTTGTTTTTGACAAGTCATTACAGAGGGAAAGCACCAGGGATTAGGAGGCAGAAAGACTACCATCCCCAGAGCATTATATACACGGGTTGTGTTTATTGCCTTTATAGAGGTGACTGCCCCCACAGACAAGCCAGCTTCCTGGCGGCTTCTGTGCTGGGTCCAGATGTTTATCATTGGGATTTTCAAAGCACTTAACACCTTCGAAGCACGGTGCACTAGACAATCACAAGCAGCGATGTCACCAATCAATAGTCCTGAAAAGCTGGCCACTATCTGAAGAGGGAAGGCGCCAGACCGTGGGACAATGAGGACCTTCCTATGTCTCTGGCATTTCAAACCCACCTTGAGTGGCACATCCCCCCCCAATGGCATCTCTCCTTTGGTCTTACTCCTGTTACTACATACGAAGAATGTGTGGTTCCGTACTATGCGGCTTATCTGCGTCTTTACCTGAGTATATTGTGTAACCCTTAAAAGGAACTCAGTAAAGCTTTGTGAATGTATGTGATTTCCATAAATTAACTTCTATGGCACTATTTCTCATGCACGGGAAGCAACTGTCTTAGTCAGCAGCCGTGGGCTGGACATAATGGATGCATGTTACAGGACTTGTTTTGCCCAAGGGAACAAAAAAGAAGGTGGTGTTGGGGGGGATAATCAGATCCCCTTTGGGCATAGTCTTATCCTATGTGTGAGTAAGTTGGTACTCAAGCCTTGTGTCAAGCACTGCTTCGTGTTTAGTTTGCATGTGTTTGAGAAAATTATGGCACAGTCTTAAATTTTTAGATCTTAAGAATTTCTTTCTGTTAGGCAAGGTTAAAAAAAAAAAAAGAACATTTCACAAAGGCTTGTGAAGCTAAGGTAAACACCTAAAAAGAAGAGTCATAGCAATCCAGAGGGGGCATGCAGTATGAGCTTTTATGGCTTATATAGTAACATATGGTATTAATTTATTATTAGCATTCTAGTATCATTCACACATTAATATTCTAATATTGCTATCATATGTGTGATATAGTTAAGTTAGTATGTGTGGTATAGTTACTGGCTCAGGTCAAACTGTTTTTATGGAACGAGAAAATTATGTTCAGAAAATATCCCGAGAGTAGCAAGGCCACTAGACACACCAAATAGGTGACCTATCCACACCATCATCTGCCTCATAGAAAATCCTATTCTAAGCCAGGCGGTGGTGGCGCACGCCTTTAATCCCAGCACTTGGGAGGCAGAGGCAGGCGGATCTCTGTGAGTTCGAGACCAGCCTGGTCTACAGAGCTAGTTCCAGGAAAGGCTCCAAAGCTACAGAGAAACTCTGTCTCGAAAAACCAAAAAAAAAAAAAAAAAAAAAAAATCCTATTCTACAATGCAGTGGGATGAAAAGCAAGCCGGCAATGTGGCCCAGCACTACTTAGATCCAATCACACAATGCTGCTTTCAAACAAATACACCAGCAGAGTTTAGAGAGTGTGGTGGTTTGAAAGATAATGGTTTCCAAAGAGAGGTATGGCCTTGCCAGAGTAGGCGGGGCTTTGTTGGAGGAAGTGTGTCGCTGTGGGGTTGGGCTTTGAGATCTCCTACACTCAAGCTAGATCCTATGAAAGGGACCACTCCTATTGCCTGTGAGACAAGATTAAGGACTCTCAGCTCCTGCTCCAGCACCATGTCCCACCATGATGATTTGAACTAAATCTCTGAACTGTAATCTAGCCATTCCAATTAAATGTTTTTCCTTTATAAGAGTTGCCATAGTCATGGTGTCTCTTCACAGCAATAGAAACCCTCATTAAGAGAGCTTGCTCAATGATCCAGTTTAATTCCTTCATTGCACTTTGAAGACATGGAAGATGTGAGAGAGATGATTTTTGTTACATGAGACATGTTGGGGTCAGAATCAAGCAAGCACACATTGATTAAAACATTCGGTGATATTCCCATGCCTAAATTTCAGTCAATTGTGATTTTTATTTCTTGGTCTTTGCTTTTTCTCATTTTAGAAATTGTTTCATGTATTCATTATTTATTCAGTTTTAGTTTTGATTAGTTTTTAGTGAATCAATGATGGGTTTCACTTATAACATTTTCATATATATGGTATTGTACCTTGCTCTTATTTTCCACACCTCCCCTATACTTTCTATTCTTTCATGTTTGTCTCCAGCTTCCCCTTTAAATAGTTACCCTTCTGACTTAATGCCATATTTATAAAATAATATTTAATTATTGTATTATATATTACAATATATTATAAATAATATAATATACAAATCTAGATTTATATGATATATAAATATATTATATAATCTAAACTTATATGCAATAATATAATGTATACAATATATAAACACACATAAAAATCTAGATTCTGCATAGGAGGGAAAATGTAATATTTTCTTTTTCTTTTTCTTATACTACCCTTTCTTCTAAATCTTCTCTAACACCTCTATCTTCCCTGGCATATTCCCTTTTACTTTTATCTCTCTCTCTTTCACACACACACATGCACACAAAGAATTAAATCTAGACTGTTTATGTGAGAAAAAGAAATATTTCTCCTTCTGAATCTGACTTATATCACTTACATTATTTTTTAACACCCATAAGTGAACATCATGAATCAGAATTTTAAAAAAAATTGAAAGAATATTGATGATCACTAAAAAATATTAGAATATACAAAGGATAGAAAAGATAATAAAATGACTTAAGACTCATCAACTCATCAATCAGTGCTAACTCAGCCATTAGCATTCTGCTTATTAACTATTCATTCTTTCATTTATTTGGTTTTTTATTTTAAGTATGATTTTTTTGATACTTTTGGGACTTTTTTAAATCAAAAATAGATCAATTTAATAAAGTATTACTAAGGTTTTTGTTTGGTTGTTTTGTTTGAGTTTTTCTTTTTTTCGAGGGGTGGGAGGATCTCTTTCCTTGACTTTTCATGATTATAGTTACGTGGGTCCAGAGGCTGGTATCCTCCCTCTGCAGACCGGAGGCTAAAGTCCAGTGTCTTTGCTCAACTGATTTCCACCTAGTCACCAAGGCAGACTTGGAACCTGGTGCTCGCTGTTTCAAATAGTCTAGCTAGCCCATTTGCTCCACGTATCCCAGTCTCTGTCTCCTGACTGCTGAGTTCCCGGCAGGACACAGGACCTCCTGCTTTTTACATGGGTACTGGGAAGCCTCCAGGCATTGTTTCCTGAGAGTGCACTGTCTACCCTGTCTCTCCAGCCCGGCACTAGATCTGACGCACTCACTTCTGTAATGTTCGGCGTTTGGGGCATCTCCATCTTTTATTTTCATTTACAAATAACACTGGATTAAAATGCTCTTGTTCCTAAAATCCTTTGTATAAGAAAGATAATATCCTCAGAGTGGTTTCCCAGAAGAGTTATTATTGGATTACAGGATAACGAACATCTGGAAAACGATAATCCATATGCAAAATGCTTGTTGGTATTTTTTTACTAATGCCATTGCCACTGCTATGTACTCTTAGAAATAAGTTGTCTTGAAAAAGCCCCTCTTTGCCTTTTGGCATGATTCCCAATGTGAGAAAGCTGATTGGCAGCAATAGGTTGTAAATGTATCCAACAATATTTTTTTTTTTTTTTTTTTTGAGACAGGGTTTCTTTTTGTAGCCCTGGATGTCCTGGAACTTACTCTGTAGACCAGGGTGGCCTTGGACTCACAAAGATCTGCCTGCTTCTCCCTCCTGAGTGCTGGGATTAAAGACATGTGCCACCACCTCCTGGCTCCAACAACTTCTTTTAAAGAAGAAAACTTGTTCCAGAGATGGATATCAGGCTGACCTGGTAGTGAAGACACAGAGCTTCCCCTTCCTACAGTTTCCAAATAAAGGGTTGGTTGGAGTTAAAATGACAGGGACAGTGTCACAAGATGACACTGAAGAGGGAAGCAGCCAGAGGACAGATGAATCCCCTTTGTAAATTCTCAGACTACTCACTTTTAGATGAGGTGGTTTAGGAAAAGGAGAAACAATGAAACAAAGAATAAACCTGTAAGAACCACAGGAGAAAGGTTTATATCCAAAGAGAATAGGATCCCATGCTTTGGACTTTCCATGGGTGGAGTGCATGGCACTCCCTTAGGGTTGGAAGGGTGGGGGGAAGAGTCTGTGGAGGGAGAGGGAGGGGACTGGGGGGAGAGGAAGGTGTGGGAATTTGGATTTTTTTTTTAAGTTAAAAAAAAAGCCACAGGAGGTCAGAGTCATGACAGGGAGAATTGACAGCTACCAACAGGTTCTGGCTCAGTGGTAATGCTTAAGAAAATCTATGGGCTGGAAAGATGTACCAGTGTTGTACAAAGCATCCAGATTTACAAAGAAACCTCGTACACTATTGTGAAAAAGTTTCAAGGAAAAACTAAGAGTATTTTTTTTTTTAAAAAAAAGAAAACCATACATTTTCTAAATGGACAAAAGTTAAAAAAAAGTTCCCCACTTTCCTTTTCAAATTTTATATTTTGTAAAGTTGTGTTTATTTTATTTTATTTATGTAATGAATGTTTTGCCTCCCGGAGCCCACAGAGGTCAGAAGAGGGCAGCAGATCCCCCAGAATTGGAGTTATGGATGGTTATGAGTCACAACATGGATGCTGGGAATTGAACACAGGTCCTCTGAAAGAACCACAGATGCTGCTAACTACTGAGCCATCTCTCTAGGTTTTCTCCCTTCACTCTTTATGATACACAAGCTGCAGTGGCCTTAACATTTCTGTGCTGTGGAATAATCCTTCTGTACACTGTGAATATGTATTACTCTCACTGGTGATGTGGGGTTCCACTCTGTATGCTATGATTACCATTAATGAATAAAGAAACTGCTTTGGACCTATAGCAGGGCAGAACTTAGGTGGGAAAAACTAAGCTGAATTCTGGGAGAAAGGAGGTGGAGTCCAGGAGAAGCCATGGGGCCATTGGAGACAAACTATGGGGAATTTAGCCAGTAAGCCACAGCCATGTGGCAATACACAGATTAATAGAAATGGGTTAAATTAATATGTAAGCGTTAGCCAATAAGAAACTAGAGCTAATGGGCCAAGCAGTGATTTAATTAATACAGTTTCTGTGTGATTATTTTGGGGCTAAGTGGCTGGGGACAAACAACATTGGTTAATAAAAAGCTGACAGGTCAGTAGCTGGATAGGAAGTTAGGTGGAAAAGTCAAACTGGGAATGATGGGAAGAAGGAGGGTGGAGTCAGATAGAAGTTAACCAACTTCAGAGGGAGCAGGGCATGCTGGAGGACAGGTAAAGCCATGAATCATGTGGCAGAAAGTTGTAAGAGCTAATTAGTAATAAGCCTGAGCTATTGACAAAACATTTATAAGTAATAAAAACCTCAGTGTGGCAATTTGGAAGCAGCTGCTGGGATGGGAAAACTCTGCCTACATTTCTGTTCATAACCCCACTGTCTTGAACAAGACAAACAGTTATGTTTTATAACACTACTAGTTTAGGGCTGGGAGAATCCAAGATAAACATGGAAACAGACTCTCTCTTAGGATTCTAAAGCCACATGAAGCCTAAGCCTAGGTCAGCCAGAACAGCAATCTCTCTTAGGCTGTTGAGATGACTCAGTGAGTAAAATTCTTGCTGTCAAACCTGATGACCTGAATTTTATTCTTATTAAGCCCCATATGGTAGAAAAGTGAACAGACTCAAGTTGTCCTCTGACCTTCAGGAACTGAAGTCATTGAATCAACATGAGCAACTTTAAAGATCTCTTGTTCACCATGCAGACTGACGGTTCAGTCTTTTTTATTTTTAATTTTTAAAACAATCTTCCATAATGCAGAAGTTCTTTTTATATATTTAAATTCTCTTTTTAAAGGATTAAAAAGAATCCATGACCAACTGATTAATTTTTCTCCTCCCTCCTTTAGTCCCCCTTGCCCCTCCTTTCTTGTTATATTAATATCATTTTTGGAACTATAAAAACTAGATTATATAGTCTAATGACACCTGGACATGGTTGCTTGCGTCTGTTCAATTTCCCCATCTAAAGGGAAGGGCAAATGCTTGTTTTATTATTTTTTGTACAACTTTTAAACGAGTAGCAACAGGCTCAAGAAGTAAAATGCATTTTTTTATTAAAATGTACAACTTAGAAATATATAACTGTATTTCTTGTTGTATCTTATTCTTGGAAAGATTTGAAAGTCAAACCAGGAGAAAATGAATTGTCTGTCCGAGGGGTAGCATCGCGAAATGTTGGCTGGGAAAAATGTTGTTAAAACTGAAATCAAGCTTTGGAATTCAAAAATGAATGGATCCAGTTAGCAAAAGCAGTAGAGAAAGAAGTGACCCTCAAGCATCCAATGTTCTAAGTGGAAAGCCATCCAGGTTTATTTATATTTGCTATGAACTTGTGAACCCTAACAGGTACTAAGGTCCAGCTCAGAAAGTGGTTTAGCAAGGCTTTCCAGTCTTAAGGATTATAGCTGAAGCCTGACCAGGGCCCACAACTGGCTGCATTTTTGCTGATCTTCATGTGTGAAGGTGAAACACGGTCATTCATCAAGTTCTGTAAGAACTGAGACACTTGCCTAAGTGGTTACAGTTCATAATATGTTACTAACTCATACAAGCAAGAATTCAGGTATGTGTCTGTCTTGTTTGAAACTTGATTTTAACCAAAAGACTGCGAAACAGTTATGACTTACTTCAGATTATATTTTTCTAACCTTTTTTTATTTGTTTATTCTAATATGTTCGAGTTTGCCAATGGGCCATGCACACAGCTGATGGCTCTTTCTCAGAACGAATACACAAAGTTCTCTCAAGGAATTTACATTCTATTACAGGGCAAGATACAGGAAAAGAGTCATCCTCTAAGATATCAAAGCCGCAAAAATGTACTTGCTACATAAATTAGTGTAAGGTTTGTTAAAGTGTAGGGGCGATGCCAGCCTTAGGTGAATGTTTCTCTAAGAATGTGGTCTTTATTTGGGGCTCTTCATAGTGGGGATACCAATCTTCTGAAGATGGACTTGCAGGAATTATCAAATACGGTCCCCTCCTAGTATCTGGAGAGGGATGTTCCAGGATCTAAAATCTGTGGATGCACACATCGCGGTCTTCCTCTGCAGCCTTTTAATCTCCCTATGTATTTTAAAGCTCCTCTAAATTTCCTACATGACACCTACTGAAGTGTAAATCTTACATAAATGATGGTTATGCTGCATTGTTTAAGAAAGGAGGACAAGGAAAATGATTCATGTTCTACAGAGATGCAGTAAATGATCTTTTTGATCTTTATTTGGATGAGACTGTGGATGCTGCATCTGTAGATGTACCAACCGATGCCGCTTATCTGAGCAGGCGATCAACAGCATCAATCCTAACCACCTGTGTGTTTTCTTATTCACACTTGCGTCCTTTAATTTATAAACTACAGACAGTTAGAAATTAACCACGCTAAGAATGAAAACGGGAGTGTACGTTGTATAATTACAGTCTCTTTCTCTCTCTCTGCCGCTCCCAGAACACCCTTCTGCCCTGTACTGACTTTTCTTCTTGTGCTGCGTGGGATGAAGCCGTGCCTGCACTGTGGGATGAAGTGAGGACAATGCTGTAAACACTGTGACATAGAACTGGTCCAGTGTGTGAGGGTGACGGATCACAAGCGCTGTGGTGCCTTCCCAGACGGTCTAAAAAACGAGAGGGCTAGTGCCTGGCTGTCATGTCACAGCTTATATAACATGGAAATTGTGGTCAAAGGGACGGTTCCCGCTCCTGCTTGGGTGAGGTGAGCTGTGAGATTTTATCATAACCCTTTAAAAAAATCGCAATTTAAAAATGAGGGATTGTTCACTTTCCCCATTGATATTTTCGGACTTCATGTACCTGGGTCCCCAGGAAGTGAAAGTGAAAGGGAAGGGGCGGGGCGGGGCTACTGAACAAAAGTCCCGTGGTCTGAAGGAGTTTGTGAAGAGCAATACATTTGGGTTGGTGGTTTTTAGGTGTAGTAGACAAGTGGAGTGGCAGAAACTCAGACCAAGTAAGAGCAGAAAAGGGAGTTCTGATTTTATTCTAAACAAGGTGAAAAACGAGTTCAAAGTTTCAAAACTGGAACGACATGATCTATCTAGGTTTCAAAGACATCACACTGGATATTCTAATAAACTTCATTGGAAGGAACAAACACACAATAAAAAAAATGACTTCTGAAGCAGCCAAGAGAGTATGATTTGGACTAAGGAGAAGCAGTTATGTTGGAGTCAGACGTTACAGAATACGGGGTTTGGAAAGTAGCGAGGGGAAGAAAGGAGCCATCCCTAGGTATCTGACTTGAGCAGCTATGGTTCATACTGACGGTCCCTACTGAGACTTGCAAGATTGGGAGAAGAGCCAGCTAAAGGCAGTGCCTAGAATCCTGTTGCCAACGTCAAGGTATCGCTGCCTCTTGACACCTATGTCAAGGGGCGAAATGAATCTGTGTGTCTTGAATTCTGGGAGACAGGAATTCAAACTAAGGTGTTGGGTGCCATCAGTATGTATAAAGTGAATGAAGTCATCCAGCTTCACGCAATGAGTAGAGAGAATAGGGCTGCCAAGAGACAGTCAAAGAAAGGAAGATGACTATCCAGCAAAACAGAAAGAAAACCAAAGAGAGACATCCACTAGTTTTGTCTACTAGAAGGTTTACCTCATTCTGCCCTCCCCTTTAGTTGTATTTAGGAAAACAAACACACTCCAGAATGAATATAAATTTCTTGGAAATGGTTAATTATCTGAATTAATCAAACTCCATGGACAATATTTCGAATTTTTTGTAATGACTTCTGGGAGACTGCAGAAAAAGCAGTTCTAATGACTTCCTCTGCTATGGTACCATGGAGACAGAAAGAGGAATAGCCATCTATACAAGACAGAAATAAATCCAAGTTTGTAAAGCAAAACCTTTAGAGAGAAAAGGTAAGAAGATAGATACCTGGAAGGACTTAATTAGCTTTTCTTGGTGAGTGATTGGTTAAATACTTGTTTATGAAATTCAAGCAATCAGGGTAATATCTCTTGACACACTATCTCTGCACACCGGAGGCCAACATCTTTTATGATCACTATTAGCATGCACACATACATCACCTCTGTATATACATGCACTAGCTAGACTCTCCCTTCTCTAACTGTGCTTTGTTTTGATAAGAAAAACTCACAACTGAACAAAATAGATTTCCAAAAACAATCGTGGAGTTCCTTAACTAGTATGCCAAGTCCTGGGAGCAAGTGTTTGGGCCAATATCCATCCCAATAAATGACACCGAGGCCTTCTGTTCCAAAGACAAGATTAAAGAAGAAATCTCTCCTTTCTGTTAGGCATTATAAGAAGAACCATGGTAAATCATTTTATAAAGAGTAGTTACTGTCGAGCTCTCCCACGTGCTTGGCTAGGTTTATTCTTACATTTTTTGATTATTTCAGGGTACTGTAAATGGCAGTGTTTCTATGATTTATTTCTTGGCATGTTTCTTATTAATGTTTAGAAATGTTACTGAATTTTCTACATTGATTTTGTATTCTGCCACTTTGCTGACATTCATGATCATTATTAGAAGTTTTCTGGCAAGATTTTTGGGACCTCCAATGTACAGCATCACATCTCTATGTAAATGGGGATAGTTTGACTTTTTTACCCACCCTGTTTGTACCCCTGTAATTTCATTCTCCTTCTTTATTGCTCAAGGACTGAGTGCTTCCAGCACTGGATTGGAAGGAGTGGAGATGGTGAGCAGTCCTTTTTTGTTCCTCATTTTAATTGGGTAGCCCTAACTTTTACTGTATTCAGAATAAATGCTGGTTGCTGGCTGATAAATACATACATATATGTGAATATATTTATGTACATACACATATATTCATGCATATACATATAAGTGTATATACACATATATAAACACACATACATATACATTGTTTTTATTATGTTGAAATTTGCTTCCTCCATTGCTACTCTCTCAATTATTTTTATCATGAACGCATGTTGCACTTTGTCAAAGGTCTTTTGTGCACCTATTAAGATGATCATTTGACTTGTCTTTAAGCATATTGTAATTATTTCTTGACTTATATTGAACCATCTCTCTATCTCTAGGATAAAGCCAACTAGAGTGTTGGGAACCATCTTTTCGCTCTGCAAGAATCAGTTCGCAAGTGTTTTCTTGAGGATCTTTATGGTTATGTTCACTGGGGTAGGGGCCTATTCTGTTCTTTTGCTTGTTTGTTTGTTTTCTATGTCTTTACCTGGTTTTGTCTTGGAGCAATATTGACGTCACAGAAGGATTTTGGAAGTGTTCTTTCTGTTTCTATTTCTTTGGATATTTTAATAAGCATTGATTGCAGCTTTTCTTTGGAAGTTCACTGAAATTCTGCTGTGAATCTGTCAGACTTGAACTTTTATATTTTTTATTTTTTTAAGCTTGAAGGCTTTTTATTACTCTCCTTATTTGTTATGAGTCTAAGTTGTTGACCTCCTTTTGGTTTAACTTTGGTGGTTTTTGTAAATCTATAAACGCATCTTTAAAACAATTTCTAATTTAATTTAGTATATATTTTTAGCATTTCCTCCTAGCCACCTAGATTTGTTTGTTGCTTATTGTAATGTTTCCTTGTTCATCTCCAATTCTATTAAATTGGGCCATTTTTTTTCCCTTTTGGTTAATTGGTCAAATGTTTCTTGAGCTTGCTTGATCTTTCTAAAGATCCAGCTTTTAGACTCACTGTTTCTTAGTATTGTTTTCTTTGTTTTTATTTCATGAATTTTCTGATTTTTATTATTTCTTGGCATCTATTGAATTTTGTTTTAGTTTCATCTTGTTTTTCCAAATTTTGAGTTGCACACTTGGGTTATTTATTTTTGCTCTTTCTGTTTTTTACTGTAGGTGCTTGGAACTGTAACCTTCTCTGTGAGGACTACTTTTAGTGTGGCTCAGAAATTTTGATGTGTTATGTTTTTATTTTTATTCTAAATCTCTGAAGAAGGATATTAAGAAAGACCCTAGGTGATTTGGAAAGACCATCTATATTCACAACTTACAGATTTAGTGCAGTTCCAATCGAAATCCCTAAACATTCTTCACAGAAATGGAAAAAAATATATACTTAAAAGAAACCTACCTCATGACCCAGCTATACAGTTCATTAGCACAGTGGTTCTTAACCAGTGGATTGCTACCCCTTTGGAGGATGAACAAGCCGTGCACAGGGGTCACCTAAGACCATCTGCATAAGAGATATTTGCATCACAATTTACAACAGTAACAAACTTATAGTATTATGAAGTCACAGGAAAAATAATTTCATGGTTGTTGTCAACAGAACATGATGAACTGTATTAAAGGGCTGCAATATCAGAAAGGTTGAGAACCACTGCATTAGCCTATACCCAAAGGACTCAACATCTTGTTTAACAGATGCTTGCTCAGCCATGTTCATTACTGCTCTGTTCCCCAAGGCTAGGGGGAAAAATTAAAAATAAAAACAAAACTAAATGACCTTCAATTGATGAATGAATAACGAAAATGTGGTACATATACACAATGAAATTCTGTCTAAAGCTGTAAAGAAAAATGAAATAATAAAATTTGCAGCTAATACATGTATGGGCAAAATAAATATTATACTGAGTGATATAACCCAGACCAAGAATGACATATACCCATGTTCTCTATTTGTGGATCCTATGGATTCTCTCTGAGCCGCTTAGGATCATATGAGTCAATCAATACAAACACTATGTATGGATGCTTCCCTGTGACCAACTAGCTACAGAGAGAGAGACAAACCTGTGAGAGAGGAAGGCATTTATTTTTCATTTATCAATTAGCAGGTGTTTTCTTCTCAGGAGCTTCAAACAAACAAACAAACAAACAAAATCCCCCCAAACAACAACAGAATCTCTTTTATAAAGAGAGAAAACAGCTGTGAAAAGAAAGGTGAATAATCAAATACTACTGATAACAGGTTAAAACACACTGTTTGATTTTTGTGGAATAGAGTTGCCCAAAACACATTTTTTTTTTCACTTACAGAATTGTTTTCTTGTTCTGGACAGGGACATTCTGAGTCATATACATTGCAAAGTATCTTACATGTTGATAAGCATAACTACTCGAAGACAATCTGAAACAATTTTCCCAGTAAGGAACGTCACCCAGTGAAACAGTAGAGTAACGGGCGTTGGTCGTAAGTGGGGTTTCAGGGCTTCACTGCTGCATCTGTCAAGAGGCGAAAAGAAGTACATCATGATCCTGCTGATTGTGCCTCTGCTTTGATTGCCTGTCTCTTTCGATTATTAACATAATTGCTGTTGAAATCAAGGAATGCAACGCCGTGATTGCTTCTTGATTTTTCAAAAAGCCTTTTGCCTGCTTTCGCAGGATTTCTTCCTATCTCTTGTCTTGAGCAGGGCTTGGCACATTGTTGTTTTGATTCAACTTGGAAATATAATTTATTAGTGGAGTCATTGAAATTAGCAGTGTGTCATTATGTGGGGACTCAGAAAGGACTGCCGTGAAAGCCCCAGAGTTTGAAGAGTTAGCTGATGATCAGCAGGGCCTCGATTGATTCCATGGGGGAGAGTTTGGAATCGCTCTTTGGGGACTGAATTTCAGAAGAGGAGAGGTTCTTGACACGGCACCAATCTTTTGTTTTCTAGACATGTAAATAGAGGTTCACTAGGCAAGGAGCGCTACCTGGCAGGTAGGAGGGGTGCTCACGCGATTATAAACTGAACTTCCCTGCGATTTCACAGCCAAACAAAGGGAACTATTGAGAGTCAAAGGACAAAGTCTGTTCTGCTATCTTGTCAAGGGATGTCAGGACCTGGACTTAAGTTTTGCTACCTTCTTTTAGAGCCATCCTGGCCACCAGCATTTGCAGTGTGTCTTACTGGAAACCAAGATTAAGGACGCACAACACACATGCACACTTTTTTATTTTTAAGTATGTGTGTTTATTCAAGGAAGAGACCTGGTCAGTTTTCTTCATCAGCTTAGAAAATCCAACCCAAGTTCAACAGAACCGCTGTATACCCGCTGTCTGTACATGCTTCAGAATTACCAGGGAATGCATTTCATTCAATTTCATGTGTCATCACTCAGGTCAGAGTCTTACTAGGAGGGCAGCAGGTTGCTGTTTGTTCCGGAGTGTCACTGGTGGGCACCATAAGGCTTTTCCTTCCATACAAATGGAATATTAACCATAATTTACTGCTCCCATCCCAGCTCTTCCTGATTCACCTTGAAGTCCTTAGCTCTCGGATTGTGAGGAGCCAAACCTCAAGGATGTAAGAAGTCATGACTGAATGTGTATTATTGGCAAGGAAGGACCAGTCCCTCCGACCCTGTGCCCTGGGGTCTGGAGACCTTGGCTGTGGGTCCCCACAAGCAGGGCCTTTACATGGATGGGGACTCCTTACTGGGAGAGGGAGCATGCACAGACTTTCCTCTTGTGGGAGGTGAGGCCTGTAGCGGCCGCTTGCTATAGTCTTGATATATTTTTTTAATTTTTGAGATGATGATATAATTACAATATTTCTCCCTCTTTCTTCTTCCCTCCAAACTGCTCCACTGTCTTTTAAATCTATGATCTATTTTCCATTCATGGTAATCACATGCATTTATGTATAGACATAGGTATTCCTAAATCTAATCTGTGCAGTCTGTATAAGGTTACTTGTAAGGTCAGCTTTCACGGCTGACCATTGTGAGCCAATGGGTGTGCTCTCCCCCGAGGAACGCCACTTCTCCCACTCTCAGCTTTCCTCACTGGCCTACAGCTGTTTGTGAGGTGTTGAGTCTGTGGGGACTTTTCCCTGTCACCCTGTTCAGCTCATGTCTGGGCAGATTGGTAAGACACAGATTTTTTGTTCGTTTGTTTGTTTGTTTTTCGAGACAGGTTTTTTCTCGAACTCACTGTCCTGGAACTCACTGTGTAGACCAGGCTGGACCTGAACTCACAGAGATCCACCTACCTCTGCCTCCCAAGTGCTGGGATTAAAGGTCTGTACCACCACCACCTAACAACATAGATATTTTTTAAAAGCTGATTAAGTCAGTAAAATTTTTAATAATTTCTTCTATAGGAAGGCATCTTCAGAGAAAATATTACTAGCTATTAGAGAAGGTTTGGTTAGCAAGGGATGCAGAGATGAAGCCGCTTAAAATAGCAATAGCATAGCTTACAAAGAAACCTTCCAGTGGGCAATTGCTCATTTCTATCATGGTGCTTTTTCTCCTACAGTTTAACTTCAGGCCATCACCTGTGAGGCTCAGGTCTCCAAGGAGGGGGCGTATAAACAAAATAGAACAAAATGGAAGGAGGGCTGTCTTCATAAGACTTTGGTCAATACTCATTCTTTTAGTCAGCATGATCGAAGGTTTGAGGAGCGTTCAGGTGTTCCTGCGTTTTCCTCTCTATGAATTGAAGGGTTTTTTTCCTCACAGGATTTTGATGAGTAGCAAATGGAGTGACACATGTCAATAACAAGCCACACAATTTTTAAAGGCTACACGTTAGCCGTCTTCAATCTCATCAGACTTGCTTTATAAAAGTTAGTGAGGCTTAAGATGAGCCCTTCTGAAGTAAAATTCATAGACGCTATTATTTATCTACAAAGATAACTTAAGAATTCGCAGGTAATATCTGTCACAAAAAACAAGATTAAAAATAAGAATAAAATAATAAATATTTTTAAAATAATTAAGGAATAATGATTAAGAATAAGAATGAGATCCATGTCTCCTACAACGGCACAGATATCCACAAATATTTTACAACATTCGACACTGCAATCTGATGTAAGTAAGCCCAGAGGAAACTAGTCTGGCCATTATTTCTCCCAGCAACTGTGAGTATCCGGGAGACATCTGTTGAAAAAAATAGTGTGTCTGATGACAGATGCTCTTTGCCTTCAGTTCCCAGTAATGGTGATGCACAGTCTTTACCGCATACACACATAAGACTGCCTTAAAGAAACTGACCCAGAAATAAACTCCCACAGTCACAGTCATCGAGTATTTGAGAAGGGCATCAGGAACACACCTTGGAAGAAAAGACAGCCCATCCACCCAACAGTTCAGGGAAAACTTCGAGATCCTCCTGCAGAAGTGGGAAACTATATCCATCTCCCTCATCCTGTGCAAAAATCAATTCAAAATAGATCAAAGCCCTCACTTTAAAGCCAGAAGTGCAGCTACTGCTAGAAGAAAACACGAGAGGGAGACACCTGAAGCTAGAAGTGGAGGCAAGAGCCTCCTGGACTGGAATCCAAGAGCACAGGAAGTCATCCCCAGAACTGACGCACGGGACCACATGAAATGAAAATGTTTCCATGCAGCCAGAGAAATGATCAGCAGTGAGAAGCCAGTCTGAAGAATTCAAGAAAACTATTTGCCACCTATACTTCCTATGGTAATTGACACCTAGAACACATAGAAAATGGCAAAAATTAAACACCCATCACGAAGATGCTGATCAATAAACGGGTTAATGAAACAAAAGGGATGTTCTCGAAGAAGCACAAAATGTCAATGTTTTTTTTAAATTGTTAAATATTAAAACATGTTAAAATCTTTAGTCATCAAGGAAATACATATTAAAAACTGTTTGAGATTCTTTATCTCTCCAGTCAGCATGGTTATAACAAAACAATAAAAAGACAGCAAATGTTGGCAAGGCTGTGGAGGAAGAGGAACCTTATCTAGGATGGAGACAAGGTTCTAGGATGGAGCATTGCATCCATCCACAGGTCCCTCAATGCTCTTTGATATTTACAAGTTAAGTACAGTATTATTACCGTATTATAGATCAGAAAGTAAGCTCAGAGATGTTACACACTTCCCCAGAGTCATGAAGCCAGCATGCAGGAAGAAGCCCTGCTCGAGGATTCAGGCAAACCTCACTGTACATGCTTTACCAGTTATCCACAGTGAGATGCAGGAGACACAAGCTTGGCCAGCTGGCTCTAGAAGCAACCAGGGAAACAGCCCGATGCTTCCATGTTTCTTGGAAGACATCCACATTCTTGCATTGTAGCCACGATTAAATGACATAAGCCGTGGGAGCAATGTGACTTGCTCAAGTCTTGGGAAAATGTGCAATAGACAACAGCACACTATGAAAAGATTTGATAGGCACAAGTTTCCAAGTTAAAATGTATTTTATTGGGGCTGGAGAGATGGCTCAGTGGTTAAGAGCACTGTTTGCTCTTCCAAAGGTCCTGAGTCCAATTCCCAGCAACCACATGGGGGCTCACAACCATCTGTAATAAGATCGGGTGCCCTCTTCTGACTTGCAGAGAGAATACTGAGAATACTGTATACATAATTAATAAATAAATCTTAAAAAAAAAAACAAAAAAAAAAACAAAATGCATTTTATTCACATTCATACAGGAGCTGGGTATCTGCAATGTCAGTACCTAGGAGATTATAAAAATCACCTTGGGAGGCAGAGCCTGGTCTACAAAGTGAGTTCTAGGACAGCTAAGACTGTTTTACAGAGAAACCCTGTCTCAAAAATCAAAACAAAACAAAATCATGTTACATAGACGACCGAAGTGATTAAATGATTATAAATAAGCCTTTCACTTGCCTGATTGTCTGCAGGACATGAGCTATGGTGTGAGATGGCACAATGTCTGTCATGTGCATCCTTGCCTCTGCCAGTAGCCCTCCAATGCCTGTGAACAAAATAACCCTGGAAATTGCAGAAAGCTATTCAGGCAGAGTATAGCACCCCATTTAGGGTACTGGGGCAAACAAAAAAAAAAAACACTTTTTCAATACAAGGTGTGGAGTTTCGTTTCCCAAAGATGGAGAAAAGAAGAAGTGAAATAGAAAGAAAAAAAGAGGCATATGCATATTCTCCCCTTACATCCAGACAGGAAAGAGTGGGTGCGAGAAAGGCTGGCCTTTCTGTTCTTTCTGCTGCCAGCCTTCTCTCGTCAAACTTTTCCTTCTGAGACCAAACTGATCTTTCAAGGCTACTCAAAAGCCAGCTCTTCCATGGAGTCCTCTCGACTCTGGTCTCCTCAGCCACCAGAAGGGAGATTTCTCTCTTGTCTGTGCCTTGGGAGTGCTTGTTCACCCCTACGGTGGGAAAATACCCCCACCTCAGTTCCCCACCACCCATCCCTCTCTGCTGGCACAACTGGACTCCCTTGTTTACTGTAGATATATGGAATCGACCTTTTCACACATGAAGAAATGAGGGGAGGGGGTCTTGACTGCACTTGCCTTTGAGTATAGAGTACGTTCGACTGAAATCCAATCAGAAAGGCAAAACAGTTAGTTAAGGGAAAAGCACAAAGGATTTAATTTTTATTGTTCTACTCAATAAACTCCAAGCAAAAACATTTGAAACTTATTATTCTTAACGTATTATGCCATCAATATAAATAAATACTTATTCCAAAAGCTTCTCTTTTTCTTGCTTAAGTTCTTGCTTCTGTGATTCTGTGAGGGCTTAACACAGATAAACTTTATTTCCATCGTGAAAATGAACTAGAGAGAAGGCAGCAGCCTTGGGGCTGGGTCTGCCCCTTTTTGGCTAATCTCCTTCCCTACTGCTTGAGCTTGGACAAAGCAAGAAACGCTCTGTGCGAGCTAACCTAATGGCAACTTTCAAAGCAATGTTGTCTACTCCATTAACTCATTGAGACCCAGGCTGGACGGGACTCACTTCCAAGGAATTGCTTTATGCTTCTGAAATCAACCCTACCCAGGCTACTGAACATGCAGACTTGCCCCTATCCCCTCGTCGCTCCCCCCCCCACCTCAGGGCCAAGTAGAGAAATTTCAGACTGCAAAGCCTCACGTGGCCAGAACTGAATGTGGATCGCATCCAAGGGTTTCCTTCAAGATGAGAACGAAGCCCCGCCCCACAGTCCCGCTAGGCAGGGATGGACAAACCTGTCTTCCTGAGCCACAGCTGAGCAAGGATGGGCTGAAGAGCTCACAGCTGGCTCCTGGCAGGGCTAAGATGAGCCTTGTTTCTTAAGTTATTATAAATGTTTTAGGGTGGCGTTATTTGTTTTAGGAGTCGAGTATCAACAGCAATGTTTGAAATGACAAACAATCGCTATGAAAGGGCCATGTGTTGCCTAAAATTTAACCAAACATTTTATCACAGAAAAGCCTTCTGAGCCATATGGGTCTACCCACCTCCTGAAAGACATTTATAGTTCAGTCTCTCCTATAAACAGTTTAAAACAAGCACGATAAACATTCTGGGGAAAAGCTAAACTTTCATCTGTTACTCTCCTGTTGATTATTTGTGATGATAGGAAGATGTTTACACACGCGGAGGCGAAGTTTATGTGGGAAGCCCTAATGCATATACCCCCTAGGTGGTGATTTATCACCCGTTTATATTGAGAATGAGAACTAAAGAACGTGATTTTCTCGTCTGACACAACATTTCGATAGCTTCTGTGTACCGAGGTCTGTGCTTAGCTCACCAATAAGACGTTAATTCCAAACAGAATGTATTGGGGAACAAAACATATGTGGCCTTTGCTTTTTTTCTCTCCCTTTTTTTTTTCAGTGTTACCCAATGCCTTCTGAGGCACTCTAAAAGTCTGAAAAAAGATCTAGAATCCTGATAAACTTCAAAGTCAAGGCAAGGCTTAAAGGAGCTACAGGTAAAGAATCCGGGTAGCTAATTCTCTTAGTATTTCCTGGAAGCGTCTTCTCAAGGAGAATAGGTGTTAACATTAAATTGAAGTGTCTCTTAGAAGCTACCCTACCACCCTCCTTGTCTCAGTCAACAAATTGCTTGGAGATGGCAGCAGTTTTGGAGAAAATGTCATACTAGACGGAGGTTATTGTGGATTGATGCTTAAACACGATATCTAAGAAAACACTTTATTATTCTTTTTTTCTTTCTTTCTGAAGTGCTGTGGCTCAAACGCAGGACCTTGCACACACTGGGCCATCACTCTACCCCTGGTCTACATCACGAGCTCTACTGCTTATCACACTCTGAACAGCTGAGGCAGAGCACAGGACACAGACTCAGGAGAAAGCTGACACTGTGGAGATATTTATACTTTACTGTACTGATTTTCTTCCGCTAGATCTAATTTTTGAAACACAACATGGTTAATAGTGGTAACTGAATGAGCCCATAGCTCTTCAATATGGCATGCAGAAGTTTAGAAAAGAAACCCCTAATTTATCTTTACAGGATTAGCTCTTTCCCTCTTCCTTCAACCTTCACCTGTACATTGTAGACTTCGACAGCCCTGAACTATTTGTGGTCCTTGGACATGACATACACCCCACTGTGTCTTTACTGTTTGATCACATTGGAATGCTCATCCCTTCTTCTATTTCATGAAACACTTTAATGCAGGCCCCACTCAAGTGCCTATACTTTGTGAAGTTTTCTCATCTCTAAGTCAACCAAAGCATGGTTACCACAGTGGCACCAAGCATGGCCACTCTTCCTTTATAGCCCACTTCTTCTAGGTCATTCTTTGAGAAGATTCAGAGCCCACTCAAGGGCATCCCATTTAACATATCCAAACCATCCTATAACTGTTACAGATTACAGATTCTTGGTCAAATATTTTGTCTCCCCCCTCCCCCCAGCCCCAAAATAATTTGAAGAAAAAAACTACTGGTTTGATAAGTGTGATAACACCCAGCATGTATACAAATAAACAGTATAAAGAAGACCACAAAATAAAATCTGAAATTCCAATTTAGAGACTTTAAGTGATATTTCAGTGACCCTTATCTAACTCTGAAAGTTCAGCTTGATAAGCACAAAGAGCCACAGAAGGTCAAGGAGCAAGAGTGGCTATGAGTACCTCTAAGAATCTGATGAGTAGTTAGTTGGGTCAGGGCATTTGTGTCCCTAAATTTCTTTATTCAGTTACACGAAGAGACTTGCTAAGGACATAAAGACCACTTAGAATGTTAAAGTGTAAAGACAAAAGGAACAAGGATGACAAGGGCCTGGGCTGGGTCCCCCACTTCCTTCTGGTCTTCTGCTTGTCTTCTGCAGGGGAGCTATAGCAGGCGTTGTTCTCTATGGAACTCATGCTGCGGCTATAGTGGCAGAAAGATGGGTGAGTGGGCAATGGAAGGTAATGTATCATCAAGGAAGATGCCTGGGGGGGGGGGGTGACGGTCAGATTGAAGGGAGAGTTTGAGGAAAGGTTTCTGTATCGGGGTGAAGCAGGAGTTCAGGTCCACCCTGGCCCATCACAGTGGGGAAGGTGGAGAAAAAAGGTTTTATGGCATCAAGAAATAGAACGGAAATATGTGCCATCAGTAGGAGAGGCTGAGAATGATCGAATTTAAAAACTTTTCAATTTCTGCTGATTCCCAGGAGATTGCCTCTGCTTGTTTTCCCATGGTTTTGGAAGGCCTCCTGTCTCCTTGACTTGCCAGACAGTTTCTCATTAGAGCAGCATTGGCACAGGCAGTCAAAGCAGTGGACAGAACCACCGCGACCAGCCAAGCCTCCCCACCATCCTCTGAAGCACCTTGTCACTCACCGGCACACAGCCCCAGGCCAAGACCCCAGGCTCCTCTGTGCTGCCCTGCATCATAATTTTAATTTTTAAATAAATCTTAACTTACAAGGTCGTGGAGAAAACGAAGAGACAAAATGCGTAAACTAATCTCGCAACATGTCTGCTCTGTAGTGAATGTTCAAAATTTATTCTGTTCCTGCCTAATCCTCTGGAAGCGTATATATTCTGTCTTTGCTCTGTCATAGGCACCTGCTCACCATACTGCCAGAATCCTTGTAAACATTATCATATCTGAAATTCAATCACAGTTCAATTACTTTGGCTCCAATCATCTCTTCCCTTGCCAGCTTGTTCCCATCCCTGAACTTTCTGTGCCAGCCAATCTGAACTGCTTGCCCTCCCCAGACATACCGTGCTCTCCTCTATGGCACCCGCTCTTTCCTCCACAAAACCCTGCTTCCCTTTCCTTGTCTCAAATGGCCCATTCTTCTTCTATATGCTTTAGTTGAACTAAAATGATTGTTCTTCTATGAAGCTAGTGTATTTACATATTTATTGCCACGATGTATTTCTGTTCTTTGCTTTTAGTCAACTCTGTTCAGCTGTGAATTTATTTCAAATGTTAATCATCGTGTGTGTGTGTATGTGTGTTGTGGGAAGCACACATGTAGGTGTGTCAGTGAACACACAATTTTGTGTTTGTGCATCTTCTGTTCTCATTTCTCAAGAGTCACCCACCTTGTTTATGAGATGGAGTTTCCGAATGGCCTGAAGCTCATGCATTAGAGCAGATAATCCATCTCCTACCCAGAGTTGGAATCATGCAACTGTGACTAACTTTTTCAGGTGGATTTTGTGGACCGATCTCAGGTCCCCAGACTTGCAAAGCCAATACTTTCATAACTGTGCTGTTTCCCCAGACCCTGTGTTATTGATCTGAAATGGTACCTGGTCCTTTGCCTGATGTAACAGGTGCTCAGTGCATCAAAGAAGAAATTGGTCTTCCTGTAAATGCCCCTGTGAAGGGTTGTATGTTTTAATTCTGTTAAAAAAAAAAAAAAAAAAAAAAAAAAAAAAAAAAAAAAAAAAAGGGCCTTGAACCTGGAAGAATCAATGTCAGCAAATTTGGAATTGAATCTCAACATTTTTTTTTCCTTCTTGAGGCTGGGGATATCTGTTTTTTAGGCAAGCACTCTTACCAAGATGCATTCTCCTCAGCCTACTTTATTTTAGTCTAGAGGGAGACTATCCTCCTCACCTTTACACACACACACACACACTCACACACAGACACACTCTCTCTCACACACATACCTCCTGGTGATTTTCCCGGAGAATTCCCTGTGATGATGACTTTTCAGAGGAAATTGGAAGAAAGTAAACAGGAGAATTGTGAAACAACATTTTCTGTTGTCGGCGCGCACGTGTGTGTGTGTGGGGGGTAGTCCAGAAGGCGACACAGGGAAGTTGGGTGGGTAGAGCAGAAACAAACTCCAGGGGAGGTCAGAAGGTGCAGCGCATCTACCGTAAGAGCTCTACCACTCTTCCCTCTGTTTACAGAGGAAAAAAAATAGCTAATTGACGTAGGATGTGGGCGAGCTTGGTTTCCATCTTGATCCTGTGTTACCTCATCTTGTGGTTGCCTCAGGAGCTCATCAGGGCCAACCATTTCCAGCGCTTTAGGGGGTAAAAAGAAATCAAATGAAACAGCCCAGGCTTGAGATCTTCCTCTTAGACTCAGGCCAGCCAAAGGCCCATTTCAATCCCCGGAGGCAATTATTACAGAGAAATTATGGAAGTGTCAAATTTGAGATCCTGAGAGATTGCACCAATTTGAACTCTGGATGTTATTCTCCTGTTGATAGAACAAAGAACCTGGTTTAAAGTCCTCTTGAAACCAAACTCGTAAGCAGGCGGCATCCAGTGTTTATCACTGAGAATATTTTCAGTTCTTTCTTCTTTGTGTGCTGACTTTGCCCAAGTATGTAGTTCAACTTCTATTACCCACATAAATTAACTTACTTCCTTTGGTTCAATCCAGGTATTAGTATAATGATTAAATGTAACAATGACTCACCAGTTGCCTTGATGGTGTTACAGGATTGGTTTTGTATTTCTTTTTCCATGTCAAAATATGGTTGGAAGCTGGGCATAGTGGCACATACCTATATTCCTATATTTCCATAATTTGGGAGATGGCGGCACAAGGATTATGAGTTAAAGGTCATCTTCAACTATACAATGAGTTCCACGTCAACCTTAGCTATACAGTGAGTTTGAGACCAACGTTTGCTGTATGAGATCTTATCTTGAAAGACCAAAGAAAGGAAGAAACAGGGACTATGTTTAGATATTAAAGCTGAAGAGAATATATATAATAAAGATAAGGAAGGTCTGAACAGTGCAACCTGATGAGGTAATCTAAACTTGAAAACATGGCCAGGCTGCCTCAGACTCAGAGAGCCTCCTGCCTCTGCCTTCCAGGTGCTAGGAAGTCACTACTCAGATCTGAATTGCTATCAGATCAACCTTTTTATGATTTCTCTGATGGGTAAGACCATGCACCATTTGACTTTCTATGCCTATTGCATTTAACATAATGCCCTTCATATCCACCCACAAATTGATATAAATGGCAGAATTCCATGTTTATCTATGCTAGAGAGTAAATTACTGTGCATCTATGCCATCTTTTCTGGATCTATTTATCATCAGTGAAAAGTTAGGTTGAGTTCAACCCCTAAAAACTGTGAAGCATCATGTTGGCAACACGGGGATACAAGCATCTATCCCAGGTATGGATGTCATTGCCTTGGAATTTTAATCTAGGAGTGAGATAGATTACTGGGTATACACGAGTACCTGCAATCTTAAAATTGTCAATCCCTCTAATGAAGATCCATATGCCAGTGTGTTGTCAGAAATCCCTTAAACAAACAAGGTCAGGAGCCTAGGACCAAACCCCCTAAGGCTCTGCCTCTTGTCACTCTGTGTGTCCTGCAACACAAGTACTGACAGCTTGCCTCAACGAAACAACACAACACCAAACTGCAAGGGGGAGGCTGCAGAATGCATTGAACTTTTCACCAAGAGAATGAGTGAAGCCAAAGGAAGACACCAGGAACAGACTGCCAAGACACACAGGTAGTTCCCTCCCAGGACTTCTACTGTGAAGTCCAGCCAAAACTACGTCTTTAAGAGAAACAAATCAATGATCAGACCTTAAAAAAACTCTCCTTCCAATTTTTTGGCAGTAAAACGTGCCAATGGCTGAGAGAGTATATTAAGTTAAGCAAAGATAATTGTATCTCTTTATTTTTGTATGTTGGTATTTTAGCGCTGGCTTCCTTTAATGCTCCTAAGAACTAACTGAGATTTTCAACCAGTCTTTTGAGGTTTGGTGAGTTCCTGTTCTGGAGAGATGCAAAGGAAAGAACCTTCCTTCCTCCTACTCCCACATGAGGGAAGCCAGTGGTTCATCACTCTTCTTGAAGAAATGAACCTCCCATATATAAAAGGCTCATTTTTCTCTCTGGGAAGTCTAGTGAATTTGGAGCACTGTTTTAAGAAATTAATCATCCAGAAGAAACATCTTTGGCTTCAGTAGATTGCAGAGTGAGTTGTGATCATCAATGAGACCTTCCTCATGAAATACTACTAGATTTTATTGGTGACGTCATGGAATAAAATGAAAACCCACCCGGTCCATTTCATGCAAGAAATGAACTCAGCCAAACAGGAGCAAGTTCAGTAAAATGGTGCACAACCATAATCCCAGCATATAGGAGGCCGAGGCAGGAAGATATTGAGTTCAAAGCCAGTAGGGGCAACACAGCAAGGACCGACTCAAAAACAATTAAGAGGAAAAAGGGAAAATATTAATGTTATTTTTTGAATGGAGGTTTCTGTGGAAGTCTTGACTAAGATGCTTAGAGTAAGGGAAATCATGTGCTGAACACTAATAAAAACAGGTGTCATTGGGGTCAACATCTGTCAATAAGCGATGTGCCTGCCATTCAGCCACTCTAGTCTGCTGCTATTACCATGTGGTCCCTAGGAGATGGTGAAACTAGCTATTGACATTCTAGAAGCATCTATGGCAACTTCCCATCACAGTCTCTTCAAACCCCTGACTGTAAAGGCAGTGGCTGGAAAACACTGCTGTCATTTGACCATACTCGAGAGAGAGAGAGAAATATTTAAAGTTAGTCCCACTTATTGTTCAAGGTGATGTAGGTAGGACTTAAGGGGAACGCTGGATTTTAAAAGATATTCTTTTTTTTTTTTGGTTTTTCGAGACAGGGTTTCTCTGTGGTTTTGGAGCCTGTCCTGGAACTAGCTCTTGTAGACCAGGCTGGTCTCAAACTCACAGAGATCCGCCTGCCTCTGCCTCCCGAGTGCTGGAATTAAAGGCGTGCGCCACCACCGCCCGGCCCCTAAAAGATATTCTTATCTGTTGGTAGCAATCAAGATGGGATGTGGGCCAGCTGATAACCCCTCTTCTACTTTCAACAAATTATAAGACTTTTGCGCAAAGAATGATTTTTCTCATCACAGCACTAGAGGAAAATACGGCAATTGCGTAGGATCACAAATAGATGGGCTCACCCTCTGGAAAATGCTTGACTCATGCGAGTCTATAACAAGCCAACTGACTTAACAGTTTGATTGATGCTACCTTGGCTCTTTCGTAAAATGGGGGGAAAAGGATTTAAAATTTTCATCTACTTATAATTCTATGCAAGCAGAACACATGAGACATCTTTACTGTACATAACCATCTCCAGATAACACTGAAGCATGTGTCCTTGATACTGAACCAGGACAAGAGATCTTAGAATCATAGTAGATGAAAGTCTCTAGAAAGGCTTCTGTGATGGATATTTTTTCTCACTTTAAATGTAAGAAAATTTGCAATGGAAATACATCTTGAAAAAGCATAATTTTCTAGCAAAGGCAGGACAAGATTTCTTTCTCCTTTCTTTCTCTTTCTTTCTTTCTTTCTTTCTTTCTTTCTTTCTTTCTTTCTTTCTTTCTTTCTTTCTTTCTTTCTTTCTTTCCTGTGTCAGCTACCATCTTCCCCAACTTCCTTTCTTTTCTGAAGCACCACACCCTCCATCCTGGCAGTGCCAGGGATAAAACTCTGGTCCAACCTTACATATGTTAGGTGAGAGTGAGAGCTCCTTAATTAAACTGCATTCCTTGTATTTGTGTTTTGAAACTGGAGACAACGGCTGACTGATGGAGCCTGGGCTGGGCTGGGCTGGAAAGTAAAACCCCCTCCTGCTTCCATTGCCAAGTGCTGGGATTACAGGCATGTGCTACGACAGTTGACTCTCAGCTCCCCAATTTTTAACCAGCTTTACCTTCTTGTATCTTTTCACATCAAACAATCCGTGTATACACCTATCCCACGACCCCTTGGGTTGGAGTCTATTACCACTAATGGATCCAACACTACCTTGGCTAATCACTTGGGATGGGGCACAGGAATGTGAACAGCCTGCAAATGCCAAACCAAGCCTCCAAGAACAAGCAAGACAAAGGCAGAAGCTTGGGCCTTTCGTCTTCTGGCTTTCTCAGATGCTCACCATGCATTCAACAATTCTTTCACAAATAGTTATTAAATTTTCCAGAATACAAACCATCACTTTTTTCCCCCTGAAGTTTGGAATGCACTCCCTACTTTGATTAGATTTGTTCAAAGGCAATCTTCTAAAAGAGCTGATCCAATGGAAGCTTTTTACATGGCGCATACTCAATAAATTGATTTCTACATCTTTCTTTTTTTTTTCCTTCAGCAGTTATACTATTTTGGGTACATAGTAAAACAAACCTTTTGGTTAACCATAAGTTTTATGAAAGCACCAAAGGAGATTTTAATATCTTACATTTCAGATTTTACATTTAGATATAATATTTTACCAAAAAAATATCTTGAAAATAATAAAAATGATTGGATTTAAAAGAGTCCAGCGGTTCTTGGCGTGAGCATTCAGGCCCATCCTTTCAGGGAATTCCACGGTACCTCAGCCCCCTAAGTAAAGCATTGCTCCCTTTCCCAATAGTAGGAATAAATACACAATAGAGTTGCTTTGTGAGACATGGAATGAATCCTTCCCCAGTGAGGATGTGCTGAGTGCCAAAAAGCCAGAGGGGCAATGCAGGAGAAAAGCAGATCTGACTTCCTTTAGCTCATAAGGCAAACTTGTAGAAGGAAGAGACTTCAAATCTATGAGGCGGGGCAGGCTCTTTGAGTTGGGAGAAGCAGCTCTTCTCTCTGTGTCTCTGTCTCTTGTATTGCCTAAAACAAATAACAGACATGCGTTCCCCGTGGACCCTTAGGGTCACTTGAAATAATTCTCTATGCAAAATATTAATAGGGGAGATCTTTCTAATATTGGTTACAAAGGAGAAAAGTGGCAGCTATGAACTACTGACTTTTTTTTTTTGGTTTTTCGAGACAGGGTTTCTCTGTGGCTTTGGAGCCTGTCCTGGAACTAGCTCTTGTAGACCAGGCTGGTCTCGAACTCACAGAGATCCGCCTGCCTCTGCCTCCCGAGTGCTGGGATTAAAGGCGTGCGCCACCACCGCCCGGCCTGAACCACTGACATTTTACCAAGCAGCAAATATGTTTTCTTTTGACATCCTACCATCATGATACAGGTACCTTTTCACATTTACAGCAAAATCAACCCCATCTTAGAGTTGACCATATAACTTTAGAGTAAAGCCAAGTATTGAACTTAAGGTGCTTGGTGTCTTTCCCACTGGGCCAAAGCATCCCAAAATTAGTATTTGATTCAAATTTTTCATTACAAGGTGACGCTTTTTCTTGAGATCCCAAAGTAAAGCCTTTCACAAAAGTTCTTTGAACACCTTCAATAGGAATTTTTTTTCTAGATACTGATACAGAGCCAGAGGAAGGCCTGCAAGTTCCCAGGTCTATAAAAATGAGTCAGAGAGCCAAATATGTGCTCCCAGCATCCTGGATGTTTGTTACCACGGAGATGGTACAAACAGCAGACAGGTACCATGCCTGTCAAGTCGTTTGCGTCTGGTGGTGCCATAGAAACCTAGCCCAAAGCATGTTCCAGTCACAGTGATCAGGGAAAGTGAAGGACTTCAAGCTTTAAAGTACTGTTTTAGTCTTTGTGCAGTAGAGCCCTCAAACTTTCCCTTCTGTCTCTCGCCAAAGTCTAACAATGAAAAGCAAGAACTGTAACTGGTAGAAGGGTAGACATAATGATGAAAATCTTCCCGAGTTTAACTGTGATTAACGAGGGTGATTTCAATATCTGAGAAGAATGTGTCTTTTCTTATAAATACACAATTTTAAATCAGCTTCTGCTTACAATTCTTTTTTGGCTATTAGAGAAACTCCCATTCCAGCAAAGCTATGTTCAGGCAGGTCTGAATACATGCAATATCTTTATATAATCTCAGTGGGAGAAATGGCCAGCCCTTCATTTTAATTAATATTATGCAAAGCACAGACGGTATATACAATGATGAGCTGCCTTTACTTTTATCGGCTGTCTAATGGTTCACTGAGTCATGACCTCAGGGAGTTTGTTGTATCAGAGTTCATCACCATGGAAACAAGTATGATGACATATTACCTAGTGATATACTCTTCTCTTAGTCATTTGTCTGTTTTTTGTGACCTACTCAGAGAAATCAGTTTTTCTTAGACCTTTACAACTTAAGAGTGATTATTCGAAATGATTTTTTAAAACAATTAGATATTAACCAATATTTTTTAAAAAGAAATTATCACCATAGTCCTATAATATAAAACTCACCTTTCAGATTTTAATATTAGTCCAAATACAGATTTAATTTTTTTTAAATAAAATTATAACAATGCAAGAAAATTGCTCAAAACTTAGCTCTTAAATGGATGCTCAGATGTTCTTAAAAAGCTTGTGGAGAACACAAGAGGTTTATTTTTTTTCTCTCCAAATTTTATAATTAAAGAAGGAATTAAGAACTTATCTTCTTTTTCATCAAGGAACAATAAGATTTAGAAAGCAGCACTGTGATAAGCTTCCTGGAAGGAAATTACCAAATAATTCCAGTACAACCCAATAAATAAAACCCTGAAGCAAAGAGACCACAGAGTACTAGCCTTAGACCCTCATTTTTTGGCATAGAGCTATTTGGAACGAATGTACAGCCTAAGATTTGAACAAAAAAGGACAATTAGCCAATTTAAAATTTAGGATATTGCTTTCGGTATAATTGTGCAGGCCCAATTTTCATGGCATTACATGGGTGGATCTAAGACTCTAGGAATATAAAAAAGTTACTTTATTTTACTTATGGCAAATTTTTCTACTGAAAATCCTTTAGGCATCTTGCAGCCAAGTAAATATTAGATTGATTTTAATAAAAATTAAAATCCTTTGCTCGGTTGAATCGAGTAAAGAGATTTGGAAACCAAGTTATGAACCGGGAGATATTCATTTGATGTCACACATCCAAAAATGGTTTTTCTTCAAGAATATATAAAGAGGGACTAGGAAGATGACTCCGTTAAGAGCACTGGCTGCTCTTCCAGAGGACCAAGGTTAAATTCCCAGTACCTACCTGGCACCTCACAACTGTCTGTAGCTTCTGTGCCAGGATATCTGATACTCTATTCTGGTCTCTGAGGGCACTATACACTCATGGTACACAGACATGCATGCTGGGAAAATAGCCATACACACAGAGTAATAGAATAATAATATATGAAGAATTCTTACAACCTATCTATTAAAAGCCAGTCTGAAAAGATAGTTAGTAGATGGGATATACAGATGACACGGAGAAGAGAAAAATGCTAATAAAGGAAATGCAAATTGAAGCAGCAATAAAACTCTACTATTTAATACCACTACCTAACCGAGAAGACACAATAAAATTAATGGTAATATTAATTGATAGCAACGGCGCAACCTGTGTGGCCCTGATGCTAGAAATGTAAAATGATGTAGCTATCTTGGGCAACATCAGGAGTTTCTTTAAAACATGCAATGTGCTACTACTATAGGATCCACCAACTTTATTCTAGTGCTTATACTAGGTAACTGAACACTTCATTTAAGAAATAAACTGAGTACGAGTGCTGATTTAAAAAAAAAAAACCTTCATTTATAGTAACAGAAAACTAGAAATAACCCAAGTATTCTTCAGTACGCGACAGATAAACATCATGCTGACACTAGGCAGCAATTAAAAATGAATCACTTATATACACAAGGCGATTGATGAAGACTCATACTAAGTAAGGACTCTCCAATGGGTACGCTGGAGAGAAATCTATGCCTATAAGTTATGTGCCAGCTGGTCCTACTAATGAAGCATTTTTGAAACGGCAAAATATTACTGCTCAAGTAGGGATGGGCAAAGGAAGCAGATGCAGCTTTAAAGGGCTGGGCACCAGGGGTCATTTCAGTGGTAGAAGTGTGCTTTTTCTTGCCAGCTGCATTGCTAAGCGCTGTGACTGCACAGATCCCAGCCGTTAGAAGAAACTGGCTAAAAAATTCCTCTGCATTATTTTTGAAAATTGTATGTGAGGATCTAAAGTTCCTCAAAAGATAAAGTTTGACATTTTTTCCACAAATTTTAAGATCTCAATTAAAATATAATTATATAATTTCCCTATTCTGCTTCTTCCTTCCCTCCCCAGCGCCTTTGCTCCAAGCACTATCATACTCCCTGTATCTCAAAATGGTGGCTTCTTTTTCTTTGACTATTATATTCACACACATTGAAACTTTGGGTACAACTTTCCTCAAACAACTTCCCCTCTAGAAGAACTTCCAACAAAAGCACCAAAGTTGCTTCTTGATTGAGATCTATATGGTGAAGGAAATGTAGCTCTTGTGATATAACAAATGCAGTTATAGAAATGTACTCAACCAGATACTCCATAGTACAAAGCAGTAAGAGCATGAAAGAGGCCATATTTTGTTATATTTAAAATTATGAATGTTGGTTTTAAGAGCAACCTTCCTAGATAAGAACCCCCAAATTACAGTGTTATGTTGACAGCATGGTCAGACAAGTGTTTGCAAATCCATGTCCTTTTCCCTTCTCTGATACTACTCTTCATCAGAACCAACTGGATGAAGTGAAGGGCTCCAGTGAAGAAGACCAGATGGCGCTCTCAAGGTCTCACCTACCCACCACAATCACTTCTCAGAACAACCAGGCTCTGGCTGGGCACAGGGAGAAAAGGCCTGATCTTAGCTGTCAAAGAAGCACCCCAGAAGTGGGGAGCAGGGAGAAAGGCTTCCTTTGTAACCATGTAACAGGACACACTGTGACAGGAGGGACATGAGTGAAGGAGGCACAAAGAGTCACACTGAGATCAACGCAGGACCTGGGGGAAGCCAAGGCAGTGGGGACTTCCTAAGACTGCTTAGGTATTGTGATGAATCGCTGTGAGCCACACGAGCAGAACAAACCAACCAACCAGCTGACAGAAACAAGACCAATCAAAAGGAGCAAAGTCCTGTGGTCTGGATTTAGATAGCATCCACAAACTAACTTGTCTATTCTATACACTAGATCAGTTGTGTATGAGTGACAGATGGGTGAACTTTGCCCCATATATTTCGCCTCCCTGGCTGCCTAGAAACCAATAGAATTGTGAGTGGAGGTCGGTGCTGAGACTTGTGTTGAAGTACATGTGTGTTTCCACATTTGACTATGTAAGGTTTAGTTTGCGTACTGTGACATAGATAATCATGTTATTTTTAACCTGTTTTTCCATATTATAAAGTTCTGCAGAACCTACTTAGTCACTGCAATGTCCAAACAAAGAGAAGAGAGAGAGAGAGAAGGGGAGGGGAGAGAGAGATAGCATATTTATTTGATTTACTGGGTGGTCTTTGTGGTTATATAGCGTTCATCTTGACTAAAGGGTGGTAGTCCAAATGTATGAAATGAAACTTGCCAGGGACATTTCTATTTTAACCTAACCCCTGTCATATTGCTTGACTGTCATCTTTCTAACAATCTCAACTTACCTCCTTTTCCCTGAAAAAAATTCAGTAGTGTATTTTAACTGTCCAAAATAATACAATTCACTACTAACAATTAACAGAGTGTGTCCAGACGGCTATTGCTCAATGTACCTGGCAACCTCCTCCTAGCCCTTTCAATGGTCTTACTAGGTAATTGTCACTTGGAAGGCAGGAAGCAGGTAGGCCTGAGGTATTGTTTTTGTTTGTTTGTTTTATTTGTTGCTTTTCAAGACAGGGTTGCTCTGTGTAGCCCTGGCTGTCCTGGAACTCACTATGTAGACCAGGTCGGCCTCAGATCGAGAGATCCACCTGCCTCTACCTTCTGAGTGCTGGGATTACAGATGTGCACCACCCCCACCCAGTGGAGACACTGGTCTTAGTGTCCCTGCTGAGCAGGAAATAGAAGGAGTCTGAGAACCTGGGAGGTTTATTCCAAGGGGCTTCCAGGAGTGAGTCCTGATCTAAGTAATGAGACATTGAAAGGTCGGTAATCTAGGGGACCCTAAACTCATTGATTTTAGAGTGTCACATATTAATTACATCATATTTTGCCTGTTCTAATAACTTATATGACCCTTAAATTGCTCTTTTTCCCTTGTATAAGAGGGATAATCTTACTTTCTTTTTTTTTTGTTGGTTTTTTGTTTTTTCGAGACAAGGTTTCTCTGAAGCTTTGGTGCCTGTCCTGGAACTAACTCTTGTAGACCAGGCTGGTCTCAAACTCACAGAGATCCACCTGCCTCTGCCTCCCGAGTGCTGGGATTAAAGGCGTGCGCCACCACCGCCCTGCTGCTAATCTTACTTTCATTTCAGCATTGGTGGGCAAAGAGACAGAACAGCGGTTAAGCACTCCCCTCCTCCAAGATACTGGACACATGGTAGCTTCTTTTTTTTTTTTTTTTAAAGATTTATTTATTTATTATGTATACAGCATTCTGCCTTGATGTATGCCCGCATGCCAGAGGAAGGAGCCAGATCTCAGTACAGATGGTTGTGAGCCACCATGTGGTTGCTGGGAATTGAACTCAGGACCTCTGGAAGAGCAACCAGTGCTCTTAACCTCTGAGCCATCTCTCCAGCCCCCACATGGTAGCTTCTTAAGAAATACTTTGTGATTAATATGAATAAGATACTTTGTTCAGATTCTGATTGATAGACCATTATGAATAAATTGAAACTCTGAACCTAGGTTGACTATAAGGAACATTTTGAATACTACTTATCCTCTGCCTCTATAGAAGTCTATGACCTTCCTGATCTGGCTTAGTAGGGTGACTATTGCTGTGATAAAATGCTGTGATTTGGGACAGAAGGGTTTGGTTAACCCACAGTTCCATATAGCAGTTCATCACCAAAATCGGTAGGGACAGGAACTCAAGCAGGGCAGGAATCTTGAGGCAGGAACTGATGTAGAGGCCATAGAAAGGTATTGCTTACTGGCTTGCTCAGGCTGTACCCCCTTTTAGTTTGTTTTGGTTTTTTTGCTCGGTTTTTCAAGACAGGGTTTCTCTGGGTAACAACCCTAGCTGTTCTGGAACTAGATAGATAGACCAGGATGGCCTCGAACCCACATACATCTACCTGCTTCTACCTCCCACGTGCTGGGATTAAAGGTGTGTGCTACCATAGCCTGGCTCAGCCTGTTTTCTTATAGAATGTAGGACCACTAGCCCAGGGATGGCACTGCCCACAATGGGTTGGACCCTCCCCCATCAATTACTAATTAAGAAAATGCCCTACAGCCTTGCCTAAGCCCAATCTTATGGAGGCCTTTGCTCAGCCGAGGCTCCCTCCTCCTCAATGACCCTAGATTGTGTTAAGCTGGTGCAAAACTATTTAGCACACAGTTCAAGAAGAAAATAATATCCATGTCATGAAAGTACTTTTCTTACTCCAGGTCTGGGTCTAAGCTCTCCTGAAGCCCAGAATTCATGTCAGGGAGACAGTGAGGTGACTATTAGTCTCATTTAGAGGCACATTGGTCTGAATCCTTCCTGTGCTGTCCAGGACAGAAACAATGCAGTTCAGAAGACAGAACATTCCCTAGTTATCTGCTATAGCACAGCGTTGTCTATTTCTGTCCACTATTAATCTATAATTATCCTGCTTTGTGGTGTTGAGAAATCGGAGCAGGAGGTGTACTGCTTAAAGAATTAATTCCTTCCTGAACAAGCAGAATTGGACAAACTACAAGCCCGAAAGGGTGAAGGGCCTTCTCACTTCCTGGGGCTCATGAAAAAGTCTGCAATTAGCCCAATTGTTTAAAAGTTTCCACAGCCCCACTGCTGGCCATGTCTAACTTTTCCACCATGAATCGGGTTGATTTTCCTGGTCCTTTGGACGTTCCTCTGCCCTTTTGTGGCCTTATCACCTCTTTCCTAATTGCAGGGTGGGGAATCAAACTGGAACTGCCTTTTGAGCTTTGTGTTTCTCTTGCACTGTGACATCTTCCTGATGGCTCAACACTTGTTCCTTCCATTCAAGGTAATGCTGCCTGACGATCAAATGAACATGATAGGAAACAGGATCCTGGTACGTCCTACCTCACCCACCAGAACTACCACCACCCAGCATGGTGGCTGTCAGTGTGGACTTTGCGGATGGATAATGTGTCATGAGCTATGGATCTTGTCCTGGCCTCACCTCTCAGAATATAGGCCGTGTTGTACTCCATAACTATCCATGGAACAGATGCTTCCCCAAAATAGTCCTCTCAGTCCCACCACTTCCCTGGGAGATTTAACTTAATCATTACTTAACTGACTAGGATTTAAAAAAATCCTTCTCCCTCTAAGTGAGATTTTCCAGGAATATCTTGAGTCATTCCAGGGAGGGCAGGAAGCTCGCTAGCTCTTTCTTTCTTTCTTTCTTTCTTTCTTTCTTTCTTTCTTTCTTTCTTTCTTTCTTTCTTTCTTTCTTTCTTCTTTTCTTCCTTCTTCCTTCCTTTCTTTCTTTTCTTCTTTCTTTCTTTCTTCTTTTCTCCTCTTTCTTTCTTTCTTTCTTTCTTTCTTCCTCTTTCTTCCTCTCCTTCTTCCTCTTCCTCTTCTTCCTCTTTTTCTTCTTCTGTCTTGATAATAAACACAACAATCTGGTGTGGAAAGGCGTAACCTATGCACTAAGGAAAAGCCAGGCTGAAATTCTATTTCTGTCCTTAGAGTATATGGTCTTGACAAATTCTTAAATTCTCTCTTTTTTTTTTTTTTTTTTGGTTTTTCGAGACAGGGTTTCTCTGTGGTTTTGGAGCCTGTCCTGGAACTAGCTCTTGTAGACCAGGCTGGTCTCGAACTCACAGAGATCCGCCTGCCTCTGCCTCCCAAGTGCTGGGAACCGTTTTCTTATTTGTAAGGTAAAAGCCACTGTGATATCTACTCTGTTAAGGATAGAGACAATTAGATAAATGAGTAACCGTAGAGTAAGCATGGGGCACTGTTCACTGGCTAGTTAGCAGCTGATTCTGTCTCTTCTCATTTGTCATTGTCTGTGACTGTATATCTGTATGCACAGGACCCGAGCTATGCAAGGCTGGAAGCTATATCAGTAATACTTCCTAGGATCCCATTCTTCCTATTGCCATCCTGAAAAAACAAAACAAAACAAAAAAATCGTATGCTTTCCCCAGTTGAAAACTACAGTAGGTGATTGCAAATCAGTAGGCTGCTTTGAATCTTGGGTTTGCCTGCTTATCTTTCCTGAAACAGAAATGTTTCTGGGAAGAGAGATGGGCTAATGCAATACATGGTAACCTTTAACACCCTCCTGCTCGTGGCATTTCTTATTGTAAATTTCTTAACAATCCTTGTAAAGGAAGCACTATTTCCACTTAGAATATGAATACCTGAGGAATTATTTGCGAGTTAGAGCAAATGGAAGTGCCCTGGCCAATTCTTTTATTGTTTTAAAATAAAACAAATGGACAAATACAAGAATTTTCCTCTCAGAACAAAGGAAGCTTATGAAAGTGATGGAGTTGTATTCAATACAAAATAAAATTAAATTTTTATTAAAATAGCTCATATTATGAAGATACAAAATAAACACAAACTAGAGGATCTGAAGATACCTTTTACTAGGTAGCTCCCAATGGTTGAAGAAGGTATTTCTAAGGAACTCTGGGAAATGGTAATTCCCCATGGAGGACTAGCACACTACATGGCAACTTGGTAAATGTTCGTGAAGTTCCCAACAATGCACAGGGTTTTACATACTCCTGGGATGAATGGAGGTGTTTGGGGGAGCCCAGGAATAAACTCTAAATCAGACCATGTGGATTCTTCTTTACTAACAATTGCAGTGGTACCAGAACCAGGTAAAAGTTAGGACCTTACCTTGCAATTCTGGTGCCTTTGTGAATTAAAATCTGTGGAGGCTGTTTTCATCGCCACTATCTAGCCATGCCTCTTGCTTGAATCTGTGGGTTGCTCAGCTCACTAGACTGAAATGGAAACAATATGGGCTCGGTAGATAACACTAGAGGCTCTGGAATCAGGAACTTCTGGGATTGAATCTCCAACTCTGATGTTTTCTCTGGTAACAAGATAGTAGTAATTTACTAGATTTCTCTCAGTCTCACTTTTATTACCTCAGTAACTGAGTGTGCGTATATATGCACGTGTTTAGGGGGTATGCGTGTTTGTGTGCGTACGTGTGTTTACATTTGTGTGACAAATATTTATGTTACAATGACATATACAATTTAAAGGAGGCAATATGCCAAAGACGAGACAGCTGGTGCTCAATATATTCTAACTGCAATCATTATAGAATCATTTTAGGGCTGGGAAATCCTGGAAGACAGAGTAGATGAATGTTCACTGGGGCTTAAATTAACAATTAGAAAAGGCTTCTGATATGTCAGAAGGAAAAAAAAAAAGAAAGAATATGACAGAGCAAACCAGGCGAGAATGACACTGTGTATCTACTGTGGAAAAGGAAGAACTTTCTAGCAAACAGATGCTGTTTTGACTCAGTGTTTCTATAATTGCTCTGCTCATCTCTTAACTATGAAAGAGAACAGTCAGCATCCTTAGTGATGAGTATAGTATGACACATGCAAGAGGTCATACATAATTAGAAAAGACTTAGGTTATTGGAAGGCAGCTCAGTCCTACATCAGAATTCAGCAGTTTGAAGATACCACACTCTATATATTCAGGTCTAACCTCAGACTCCTCGTGATAATCTAGTACATGTGTTGAAGTTCAGCGAGGCTTGACTAGGAGAAAGCAGAATACATTGCTTATTGCTGTTCAGAGACATATTAGATTACTTTCTAGGGCATGGTGGAGCAATGGGAATATTCGAGCATTTTCTCTTCACTCAAACAACTGTAGACACAAAAGAACGGAGAAGTATGAAGAGGATCATGATGGGGAAAGCTCTCATGGGTAGAAAGGGAATTCTGGTGGACTGAGAGTTTAGCCTTAGGCGATTTTTTGTGATTCATGCAATGAGTCAAGATTAGTTTGCAAAATTTGGCAACAATAATAGTAGCACTCTCCTAAGTCTAGAAACATGCAGAGCTGAGACTTTCCTAAGACCAGAGTCAAGCAGATCTGAGAATCCAAATTAGGATAGCACAGTCAAAAAAAAAAAAAAAAACCCTGATTCCCTAAAAAGACTTTTTTGCTCATCTGTACATATAGTGCGTTCAGTTTCACTATCCACACACCACACTCAGGTTTAACCCTTCTAACCTACAAGGAAAGCACTGTAGAAAGCAAAAAGAAAAATGCACAAAACCATAGAGATGTATGCTTTAAAATAACGTTGATTAACTTACATTAATTCTTAAAATTCTTGCATCATTCTAGCTAAGAAAAGAAATATGGGTCACAGAATTCTGGAAAGGGAATTGTGGCAAGGAAGTGAATTGATGGCAAAGCAGATAGCAAACGTGCAATGTCCAATGTCCAAGAGGAAATGCCCACATCATTTGCAAGAACAGCTTGTCTTGCCCATGCATGGACATCCAAACAAACCAACAACAAGAGAGAGAAAGGTGACGGGGAATGAATGAAGCTCTTATTATCTTCTGTTGGGAAACAAAGCACTTTTCTTCCTAGATTATTAGCTGGGAATATCTAGTCCAAGTCGTGTTCTGACAGTTTCCCTCTAATTAGAAACATACGTACCTGCATAAGTTACTGCCAAGGAGCCTTGGTGTTTTTCTGGCATTACTCATCAGGACATGGCAGGGAAACAGTATTGGTGGGCAGAAGGCTTCAGTGTTTGAACCAACATGGTAAGAGAAGGTCATGGCTATGTGTGATAAGGCAAAGGCTTGACTCTAGGATGCTTGAATCTCGGAACACTTAACTTCTTATTTGGATCGACTGTAGCCCACCTACAGCTTCTGTCTAAGTTCTCTTCCTTCCTTCCCATTGTTCTACCAAATGGAGAGAAGAGGAAATTTTGGATAATGGGTATTTAGCCCATTCACATCAGAAACCACATTGTAAAGCACACAACCTGCTTCTTTAGTTGACATGAAATAAAACATCTTTCATTCCATTTACCTCCTTGCTTCAGGAAGATTCAATGTTATCAGGCAGATTTGCATGAAATTGTACTTAGTGTTGGTGCAGCCAGTGTTCATTTATGCAAACAATAACGTGCGGGTTGGACTACGTAAACCCCTTAAAAGCTTAATTATGTGTTCCAGTGTTGGGCTAAATTTTACTGGGTCCTTCACAAAAAATGAAACAAAGTAACCAACTTGCGTAGGATAGGAGAGTCTGTAGAAATTTCTCTCTTTTGAACCAGGTGGTTAATATGTAGGGATGATACAAAATAAAGGCATCCTGAGGTGGTGCCAGAGGACCCGGATGACTCACTCCTGTTGCTGAAATGAATGCTGAGTTTGCATCAGGGCACGATGCAATCATCAGAAATCCCAGGATGCTGTCACCAGCATGGTTTCCTTGGATTTGCTGAGGAGTGACCCCTGTCGACTTGAACCCACTTTAACCAACTCATTAAAGAAAACCAGCAGCTAACTGAGCAGAAGGACGCATTGGCCTTCGAAGATGAAGTCCCTTAGAAGGAAAGCCCAGAGCTTCGTGGATATGATAGCACAAAAGAAACCTTTGATGAAAACCTAGCAAGGTCAACTGTACCTTCCAATAGTGTTACTATAGTGAAGCTGACTTCATATGTCGGGCTTCCAGACTAATGGTTTGTTTGCAAGGGATTTATAAGAGATTACAAAAAAATAAAGAATCATCTGATATAAATAACGATATTAGGGTTTTATGAACTGGTATGCTTTATTTCCTTCCGCCAGTATCTGCTCTCCCCATGAAAAGGAACTTACATTCCCCAACATCGAAGCTAGGCTTGGCGTTATTTGTGCTTCCACTAAGATGGGAGTGGAAATGTGAGGTCCAAATAGGAGCTGATGACAGCTTTATCTTTTTGTGTTACCATGGGGAACATAGAGTATTAAGAGATCACCCATGCAAACATACACACAATCTGGTTGGTCCCATACAGAACATAATGTGAAGCTGAGTGTCCCAACAAGTATCCAACATGTACTATATAAAAAAATTAATTTGGGTTGTTATAAACTGCAGAGATTTGGAGGGTTATCTGTAACCACTGAGCTCTCTAGATTATTATTACTAAAATCCATACTGACTAGGAAGGAAGCCATCATATAGCTGACTGCCTCTGTTCGTGTTATAGTTAAAAGTCGGTCATCATAATGATTAAACATCTCTCCATCTTCTGAGTGTTGAAAATGCTTCCACAATAGGCAGCTGAAGAGCTTAGCTTGCCTACATGTAGGATGACCATTTGTGAGCTGTTTTACATAATACATTTAAATCTGCTATGAACATAGTTGAACAAATGTTTTTCTCATATGATAGGGCATCTCTTGGGTATATTCCCAAGAGTGGTATTGCTGGGTCCAGGAGTAGGTTGATCCCAAATTTCCTGAGAAACCGCCACACTGATTTCCAAAGTGGTTGCACAAGTTTGCATTCCCACCAGCAATGGATGAGAGTACCCCTTTCTCCACAACCTCTCCAGCAAAGGCTATCCTTGGTGTTTTTGATTTTAGCCATTCTGACAGGTGTAAGATGATATCTCAAAGTTGTTTTGATTTGCATTTCTCTGATCGCTAAGGAGGTTGAGCATGACCTTAAGTGTCTTTTGGCCATTTGAACTTCTTCTGTTGAGAATTCTCTGTCCAAATCAGTGCCCCATTTTTTAATTGGGTTATTTAGCATTTTAACGTCTAGTTTTTTGAGTTCTTTATATATTTTGGAGATCAGACCTTTGTCTGTTGTGGGGTTGGTGAAGATCTTCTCCCAGTCAGTAGGCTGCCTTTTTGTCTTAGTGACAGTGTCCTTTGCTTTACAGAAGCTTCTCAGTTTCAGGAAGTCCCATTTATTCAATGTTGCCCTTAATGTCTGTGCTGTTGGGGTTATACATAGGAAGCGATCTCCTGTGCCCATGTGTTGTAGGGTACTTCCCATTTTCTCTTCTATCAGGTTCAGTGTGTTCAGATTGATATTGAGGTCTTTGATCCATTTGGACTTGATTTTTGTGCATGGTGATAGATATGGGTCTATTTTCATTCTTCTACAGGTTGACATCCAGTTGTGCCAGCACCATTTGTTGAAGATGCAGCATTATTTGTAATAAGCAGAACCTGGAAGCAACCTAGACGTCCTTCAATGGCAGAATGGATGAAGAAAGTGTGGAATATATATACATTAGAGTACTACTCTGCGGTAAAAAACAATGACTTCTCGAATTTTGCATGCAAATGGATGGAAATAGAAAATACTATCCTGAGTGAGGTAACCCAGACCCAAAAAGAAGATCATGGGATGTACTCACTCATAATTGGTTTCTAGCCGTGGATAGGGGCCACTGAGTCTATAATTTGTGATCCTAAAGAAGCTAAATAAGAGGGTGAGCCCAAGGAAAAACATATAGTTATCCTCCTGGCTATGGGAAGTAGACAAGATTGCCGGGCAAAAAATTGGAATCTTGGGGGTGTGTTGGGATGGGATGGGGGTAAGGGGAGATGGGGAGAGAAAAGTGTGAAGGAGAGGATGGGGGGAACTTGGGGAAACGGGATGATTGGAGATAAAGGAAGGTTGGATAGGTGAGCAGGGAAGCACATATCTTAGATAAGGGAGCCACCTAAGGGTTGGCAAGAGACTTGAACCTGGAGTGGCTACCTGGTGCCAGGGCAATGTCCCCAGTTATTTCCTTGGGCAGCTGAGGATAGGGAACCTGAAATGACCCTATCCTATAGCCATACTGATGAATATCTTGCATATCACCATAGAACCTTCATCTAGCGATGGATGGAGATAGAGACAGAGGCCCACACTGGAGCACCGGACTGAGCTCCCAAGGTCTTAAAGAGGAGCAGAAGGAGGGAGAACATGAGCAAGGAAGGCAGGACCACGAGGGGTGCACCCACCCACTGAGACAGTGGGTCTGATCTATTGGGAGCTCACCAAGGCCAGCTGGACTGTGACTGAAAAAGCATGGGATAAAACCAGACTCTCTGAATATGGCGAACAATGAGAGCTGATGAGAGGCCAAGGACAATGGCACGGGGTTTTGATCCTACTTCATGTTCTGGCTTTGTGGGAGCCTAGACAGTTTGGATGTTCACCTTCCTAGACCTGGATGGAGTGGGGAGGACCTTGGACTTTCCACAGGGCAGGGAACCCTGACTGCTCTTGGGGCTGGAGAGGGAGGAGAAGAGGAGTGGGGGGAGGGGGAGAGGGGCGGGAAGAGAGGGAGGGAAATGGGAGGCGGGGAGGAGGCAGGGAGGCGGAAAACAATTTTTTTTTTTCAAAAAAAAAAGATATTATTCATATGGAGTGGAGTATTTAAGGAAAAGTAATGTCCTTATTACTTAATAAATCTCTAATTTAAAATTTAAAAAAATAAATAAATTAAAAAAATACATTTAAATCTGATTATTTAGATGTTTTGTTTTGTTTTCGTTTCTTTATTGCCAGGAGGAGTTTTAAAATTCAAATTAGTTCAATGGATGGGAAACAGGTCTACCACCTCATTGTTGCTCCCAAAACAAAGATAAAGGAAATCAAATCATACCAAACTCTAATGGAGTGATGGGATATTGGTGATGTCATGAGCACTAAGAGCTAAGTGGGCTTTGCTCGATGCCCCTCCCACGGCTCTGCTGCTGGGGCACTCTCTTTGCCCATCAGCCACCGGGCAAGGAGTTTCAAGACTTCATATCTTCAGAGATTCAGGATGAAGCTCTGAGTAGCTCTATTCCAGGGATAATAATCAGTAAAAGAGAAAACTAAGAGCCGTAACTGTGAATCTCATTGAGTTTAATGCTACCTCAAAGTAGAAGTAGGTCATTTCACATGCCGCCTGGGTGAGTTTGCAGGGGAAATGATCCAAAGGAAATCGAAATGGCAGGAAAAAGTAAGCAGCCAATGTCACGATGACTTTTCTCGTTTCTATATCGATTTAAAGAGTTAAAGTTAACCCAGATGTGTAAGGGCAGCAGATGGGTGAATTCCGATGACTGATAATGGTTGGATCGTAAAATGACCTGGGCTTCTATTTGGAGAAATAGAACAGATACTCCAGCTGTTTATAGACATAGAAATATCATGATAAGCAAATGCAGGCAGTTCAAAGGGATGAGTTAAAAAAAAAAAAGACAAGTGGATAAATAATGAGCTGATGTTACGAAAATGTAGTGTAACTCCTTCTCGGTTAAGACAAACACAGATGACCTTTGCGCTTGCTCAATTTTCATCCTCAAGACAGGAAACGGCAACTGATCTTTATCAGAGAAGTAGGATCTTCACTTCTGTCACCCTGACATTATAGTGTGTGTCAGAGCGCAACAACGCCACCATCCTTTTGAAGCACATACCGCAAGTCCCAAAGATGGTCGAAGGGGCAGCTTCTTCCAGGCTTGTGCTTTGTGTGTGTCAGACACCGCATGGGAAGTGTGCTCAGGAAGGCAGTGTGTAGGGTACAGACTTGAGGCTTAGGGTGGGGATCATGAACGGAAGGACCCGTGACTGGGATTTCCACCTGCGTATACATCATCGTCACCAACGCAAACGTCTCCTAAGGGAATGTTTACTACTTAGCAAACAAACAACAGCCCCCAAGAGAAATTGTGCTAGTTATTAGGGTAGTTTGTAAGTTCCATGCTCTGGAAAGGATGGAGGGTAAAATGCAGAGAATTGTTTACGAACGGCACAGCGTTTTACATCAGAAAAGTTTCAAAGATCTGAACTGTCGTTTTGCAATTTCCAGTAAAGCAGACCGAGGGAAAAATCTCTGGTGTGCATAGAATTATTCATATTCATCCATCAGTACTAAATTTAAAGGTCCACACTGGAGGGCCAGGGAAATGACTCAGTGAGAAAAGACATACAAACAAGAGGCCTGAATTCAGATTCCCCCAGGTCCATGTGAAACTGGACAAGGCAGCATGCCACTGTCAGCTTTGAGTTTCTCCAATGAGATGTAAAGTGGAGACAGAATTCTTAGATGACTATGAGCCGGTTAGCCTGGTGTGCACAGCTGTGAAATATAAAGAGACCCTGTCTCAAACTAGGTGGAGGCTCAGGGTTGTCCTCTGACCTCTACTGTTTGCTGAGGATCTGTGTGCTTCCCCGTTTATTTATTTATTTATTTATTTATTTATTTTTATTTATTTTTTTTTTCGAGGCAGGGTTTCTCTGTGGCTTTGGAGCCTGTCCTGGAGCTAGCTCTGTAGACCAGGCTGGTCTCGAACTCACAGAGATCTGCCTGCCTCTGCCTCCCAAGTGCTGGGATTAAAGGCGTGCGCCACCATCGCCCGGCTGTGCTTCCCCGTTTAAACACAGGAGCATACACAAACATCCAACACACACACACACACACAAAGCTTAGAAAGGATATAAAATATAGGATATTCACAGCAACTTGATGCCGTTGATGATTGATTCTCTCTCTTTTTTCCTGTCTCCCTCCCTTCTCTCTCTCTCTCTCTCTCTCTCTCTCTCTCTCTCTCTCTCTCTCTCTCCCTCTCTCCCTCCGTCCCTCCCTCCTTCCCTTTCTCCTTCTCAGAGTCTTTCCAGGTAGCTGCCTTAACTTGTCATGTAACCCAAACTTCCCTCGGACTATAAACTCCCGCTCTGCTCTCAATGCCAAGATTACAGAAGGCTTTTTTCTTCTCCTCAGTGGGTATTTACCTAGTGGTCATGTACCCCTATATAGTCACATAAACTGACCTCCCAGTTCTTAGGGTACTGTCCAGTTGGTTTTGCTCCAAAGCAGACCCACGTTTCCTCATTGCCATTATAAAGAGATCTACACTCTTACTTCTCTGCGGCAGGATGATTTTCCACAGGATCTTCCCTCTGCACGCTGCCAGAGTACCTATTTTCTACAGATGAGCCCTGAGCTCGACTCTCTACTTCCCAGCCTTGTCTCTAGGCAGACAGCTAATGGTGGTTCCTGGAATGTTTTTCTTCCTCTTCTAACTAAATCAATTCATGCATTCATTTCTTTATGCTTCCAAATCCTCTACTATATGCTTTAAAGAGTAGAAGCTAACTGCTGGAACCAGTCACTACCTATGTAATCAGAAAGAGTGATACCACAAGTTCCATCAGAGCTTGGCAGGCTTTTCAGAAAGGGCCAAAAGAACAGTTCTCAAGAACAAACGAGTTCTGGTTCTTTGTTGCTATTAAATGGCTCTGTTGTGGAAGTCCCCAAACAACCACAGATATTAACAGGTGGATACACGGGAATGAAATGTTATTGATAACAGTAACTTATTAGTAATCAGTGCATTTAGCAAAGTCTTTATGTGTAGTAGGTGGTGATTAACCCTGAAATCAACAACTGGCCACAGTGCAGAGAATGAGTGACTATGGGATGTTCAACCCTAAACGAGGCCTCTATACCACATGCCCTTTTTCCTAAGGCTCAGAGATCGTTGTGGAAGAAGACGTAGAAAGGATATAAGAGCCAGACATAGTGAATGGCTGCAAGGAATCAGCGTCTTCTGGATGCAATGGGCCGGCTGTGCACAGGAACTCACGGTGGTCATAATAGCAAACACAAGATTGTGGGAGATCAAACCAGACAAAATCCTAACACAGAGGGGGAGGACTATTTGGCAATTAATAATGGCTGGAAGAATGATATTTTTCTTGAAGACTATATAGTTCTTTGTAAGTCCATCACGATCCTTTGGAAGATGGTACATCTGAAAATATACAGATAGCACAAATGGGACTATATAGGTGTTAAGCACACACACACACACACACACACACACAAATAATATATATTTGGATAAAGAAGACACAGTTTTGGGTGGATAGGGAAGGTTGGGTTGGGTCTCAGAGGAGTTGGAGGAGGGCTGAATATGATCAAAATACATCACATGAAATTCTCAAATAACTAATAAAGCTTATTCATAAAAAAAGATGGGAGGAGTGACTTAGGGTGGTAGGAGAGAATTTTCTGACCTCCATATCCATAATCATTTCTACTTAGTCTCATACTGACAAAGTCAGCTACTGATGACCTGCCCACATACCCTAAACTTCATTTACTTTAGGACTTGGGCATTTGATATGTTGAGACAATGGCTATCTTCTGAATAGGATTTTCACAACTGTTGAAGAAATTGGCACCCCAACTTCACTTTTCCTGAAGAAAAGGGATTTGTTCTAGAGATAGTGAGACTTCATCTAAGTGCCTCTCAGACAAGACATGTATTTAGAATTTTCTTTTATTTCTTTCTTTACGCAGGCCAGATAGTTTTATTCCACTTAACTTCTTTCACGTTCAGTGGCAGGCAGCTGGACAAGATGAGTTGGAGAAAGGCTACTGGTAACCTCTAAATAAGAAAAGTAAAGTTGTGAAAGGGTCCAGTTTTAGTAATAATGACTTTCATTAAAAATTATAGAGTCTCTCTCTCTCTCTCTCTCTCTCTCTGTCTGTCTCTCTCTCTCTGTCTCTCTGTCTCTGTCTCTTCGTGTGTGTGTGTGTGTGAGTTCATCAGTGCCTCATAGCCTGTATGTGGAGGTCAATTCTCTTGTAGGCACTCTTACTCTCTAAGCCATTTTGCTGGCCCTAATAACCATTTTTATTTATTAATCTTAAGAAACATTTTAAATATTTACTTATAATTTATGTAAGTGTTTTGCCCACATATATGTCTATGTACCACATGTATTGTTAGGTTTCCAAGGAGACCAGAGAAGGGTATTTGATCTGTTGGAATCGGAGTTACAGATAGTTGTGAGCCACTATGTGAGTGCTGGGAATCAAACCTGGGACCTCTGAAAGAGCAGTCAGTGCTCTTAGCTACTAAGCCATCTCTCCAGCCCCATAATAGCCACTTTAAACTGATCATCTACAATAAGCAGCCATGATGCAGAAGATAATCTTAAAACACTTCATCTGTCCTGAGTGTCAACTGATAACAACAACAACAACAACAACAAACTAAGACTTAAATCCACGAATTATCTTGCCTAAGATTTTAAATTTCTAAGCTGTAGACTGAGATTTACTTATGCCAGATCTTCCATCCCATAGTAGCACGTCTGTTTTACCAAAACTACAAGGCTTCTCCATTCTCTTCATTTTCCAGATTCTTAACCAATAAAATTGGCATCAGTATTTCAAATCCAACAAAACTCTTAAAAATGTATTTCTAATTAACATTCAAAGTGAGTGTAGTTCTCCGCAACAGGAGTAAATTATATTGAATCAAGAGCCTGAAGAGAGTGTGTGTGTGTGTGTGTGTGTGTGTGTGTGTGTGTGTGTGTGTGTGGTGTTTTCTTGGTGTGGGCATGTCCAATGTTAGTAATAGTTAACCTTCCCTATGTGATCTGAGAAAAAGACTTCAGGGTCCATGTCCAGTTCATTCTTGGACCTTAATGTAAAGTCCATATAATGATGTTGTGGTTGCCACAGAGGGGAAGATGCAGGGAAAACGAAAGACAAATAAGCTGGGAAACAGCTTGAGAACCTAGGTTAGCTCCAATGGATGATGCCCAGTAGTGGGCACCAGGCCAGATGCTGGATGGTTCTGTTTTGGACACTTACCTCAAAAAACTGGCTCAGAAGTGAGGTGGAAGACCCGAATTTCTAGATGAGTTCCAAATACCAGATTTTAAAGTTTTGGCTCAAGAGAACTTTCTGGTTCCTCATTACTATCAGTATGGAATTTGAGAAAGATATGTCATGGCAGAGTTCCAAACTGACCCAGCAACAACCAGCCGAAAACTCTGGGTAGATGCATTTACCCGAAGATAGATTCCCAGAAATCAGTCGTGAGTGTCTTCATGGGAACTACAGCAAAACTAGTGTGTGTGAGTGTGTGTGTCTATGTGTGTGTGTGCTTGTTAGGATACTGCCCCTCAAAGCAGGAAAAAGACTTGAGCATTTGGATAATGCTGGCCCTCTTGTCTGTACATTCTTTGAATCACTTCACATGTGTTTGCTTTCAAGCAGACCAGACCTTGTAAATCTTGGCATAATCTGTCAGTGAAAGGAGAAATACGCTGTCCTGTGTGTGGCTGTGTAATAAAGATGAAATGATGCTGATGAAGTGTGAGGTCTCCTCAATTACCTGTCCTGAAGACAATAACCTCCCCAACACATTGAAACTGTGAAAAATGTTATTGCTGACACAAAGGAATTAATAGTTCCCAGTGCATCAATTCACTGGGCCACCCCATAACACCGTCTAGCTGTGGAGCAATGCAGCTCCAGCATGGCTCCCCTGGAGCAAGACCATTGGGATCCAAAGTTCCTTCCTTCCTTCCTTCCTTCCTTCCTTCCTTCCTTCCTTCCTTCCTTCCTTTTTTAATGGACAGAGCAGCTAACTGGTACTGTGTCAGATAGAACATCCCAGAGGATTTGTAGAGGGTTTCTCAGGTGAGAAAACCCTGGGAGTGTAAATGAGGGAGTGATTTAAACCATGTGCAAGTTTGGCTTCTTGTCTAAAACTACAGGAAGGCTTCGTTATGTCACGGTTGCTTATTCCACAGACTTGGGCCGTGTGCTTGAGTTAAACCAGCTCCCCTGACAAAGAACAACTGCATCCAGTTACAGTCTGATATGGCATGGTTAGAATGCAATATAAAAACGGGTCAACATTCCATTCCCCTATCAGTTTGGCAGAGATCAAAAACATTGACAATACCCAGTGTTGGCAAGAATGGAAGAATTTGGCGTTCCCTTTTATTGTGGTTGGAATGTAATCTCCCATGACTCTTTTGGTAGGTGCAGTGTCAATGCATTTAAGATAGACAATCTCTAAATCTCTTGTTCCAACATTCTACTCACAAATATTTATCACAGAGAAAACCCATAGACGAACAAACGGAACTCATCGGGTCGTTAGCATGAAGGCAAAAATGTAAACACTGCTCATCAACATGTGTTTTGTTAACTGAATTAACCAACGGCGAATAGCCATCATCATTAAGTATCTTGCAATTGCACGCTTTGTACATATTTATAATATGTACATATGAGAAAATATCCACAATATAACTATTTCTGAAGAATAGGTTAGAAAAAGAATAGAGGATGATTCATCATGATGTTTAATGTGATGTGTGCACAGTATACATGGAACACAAAACTAGCCCTTTTTGGACAGTGATGAATGGGACTAATGCTCTTCCTCCTTATTTCTACTTTTCATATTTTAAATTTTAAAAATGCATTTACTATTGTTTTTCATATCCAAAAGAAAAAACAGTCAAACAAAATCAAGAGAGGTGATTTTCCATTCTTTTAGCAACTGTACTAAAATGATCCACTGAGCAGGTGAAGGTCTTTGTATTTTCCACAAGACAGAACCAACACGGAGCACACGCGTGCAGAGGAAGAGGGGAAGCTTTGGGTCTGTGGCCTACCGATGTTTGCTGCATTAGCTGCTTCAAAAAAAAAAGAACAGTCAATAACCTTGTGCTAATAGCCCGTTAATCACCATCCTGGACTTTAAGATCTCTTATATGAAATGATCGTGGGACAGTAATAGCCCTGCTCTTCCACAGGCTTTTCTTTCCACGGGCTTTATTAACATGACCTCACTCAATGCACAGAAAGCCAAGGAGCACTAGCTGCCAGTGATTATTTTGCATTTTAAAACACAAACACGTGCCTGAGAGAGGGCCCAACTTCAGCCCGAGCCTCGAAGGAGAATAACAGAAGCTGTTAAATAAAGATATCTGGCTTCACTCTCACCACTGTTCAGGGTCAATAATGTCTCTTTGTTCAGTCCCTGATCAGAAAGCGAAATGCGTACATGTTTACTCATGCATGTGCAGGTGTATGTTTGCATGTGAGCATAGGTGTAGATGCACGTGTGTGTGTGTGTGTGTGTGTGTGTGCATGTAGAGGCCAGAGGAGAACTTCAGGTATTATTTCTCAGGCATCTTGGTTTTTGAGTTCACCGTGAAGGGTAGAAAAATTAGCCAGTGCTTTCTAGACTTCCCCAGTGCTAGAATTATATTACATGGCATGTGCTTGCCCTCCGCTGACTTTGTGTGGATGTGAAGGCACTTGAACACAGCATGTGTAGTGTGTATGTATAAGTAGACCAGAATATAATCTTGGGCATCTTTCCTCACACTTCACTGCATTCTTTTTTATTTTAGAGATAGGATCTCTCATAGGCCTGGAGTTAACCAAGAAGGCTGGGCTAGGTGCCAGTGAGCCCGAGGGATCCACCTGTCTCTACTTCTGCAATGGGGAGATTACCATCCTGAGCCACCATGCCCTGTTTACTTAATGTGGATTGTGAAGATATTTGGAAAGCAAGCATTTAACCAAGTGAACCCATCTTTCCAGCATGGACGTGAAGTTTCAGGAATCTGACATTTGGTCCCATTTTTTATGTTACTCCATACAACCAGCAATTAGTTTCCAATCCATTTCTTTCCTCGTCGTCCTCAATGCTGAGATCTGAGTACAGGATTCAGGCAGGTCTCACTAGGTCTGCGGGATACCTTCAGGAATCTGGATAAGGTGTTTGAAAGGTAGACAAAGGCAGCCGGTGGTGCAATGACGAACATCCAAAAGGCTGCTTTGATTAAAAACGACTAGTTCCAACATGGCTAGTGCCTTGTTTCTGAGTTGGAAAAACGAGAGATGAGTGCAGTCAACTGTGATCAAGTGGCAAGGACTAAAGGGAGGGAGGAAAAACTAAAGTGCTTTTCTGATGTTCAGCCCACGGCTCGAAAGGCTCACGGTCCTTTAGCCGTTCTGGGTAACAAGACAGCTGGAAAAAGTCAGCAGCTGTTCTCGGTCTTAGAGGAAGAAACTCAGAAATGCAGCACTCAGGGTTTTTCCTTCTCTTTTGAGACATCCAAATAGAATGTTGCATTGAAAGAACAACAAACAGCCCCTTTCTCTGCAAGGAAATGCAGCCATAAGACAAGCCCTCTTTAAATCCCGGGGGAGCCTGCTCCACCCCACTGAGCATGCTCTCTGCCTCTCCTGCAGAAGGGTGACATGGACAGTTCTTTGCATGAGAGCGTACAACGTGTCCTGTAGGCCTGATATAAACACAGAGCACGAGGGCTGACGTGGCCATGCGGGGCCCTGATCCATAAAAGAGGATGGCTTTTTGCATGGAAGAGTCACCAGAGCGAGCACGCTGAGTTCTCTGATGCCGTTAACTGACAACTTCTTGTGATGCTTTCCCATTGTGCTTTTCTGGTTCTTCTGTTTATTGAATCTATTAAAATAGGAGAGCAGAAAATAAACAAGGCATGTGGGAGGATTGCTTTCTCCACATATTTTCTGGACCACAGAGAAAGAGAAATAACGTTTCGTTCTGTGTATGTGTAAAAGAATAGATGCTTGTGTTTTGATGGACATCTTGGCAATACATTGAGGTTACTTTGACTTATTTACCTTATTTTTTGATACAATATTTTTGTTGCTAAGCTATTTCTCCAGTTTTGTGTTTCCAAAATTGATGTGCAAGAGAGTAGTTGTAAATATTCAAATACACTTAGAAACAACCATAGACTCAGTTCCTTTCCCCCAGTCATCTTCTTCTTGGGTCCTTTATCCTTCCTAAAGGTACAGATGGAATTGGTCTAATGGAACAAAGTGACTAGAAATCAGTGCAAGTCTGAGGTAGCTTTAAGCCAGCCCTGCTTCATGCTCACAGGCTGCCGCCAGCAGTTGCGGCTCGTTTTGTAGTTTGTTTTAGGGAATGCATTCACAGTCTAGAAATCAGTACAAGTTCCTCTCTCATAAGAACGGGCAGCTTGAGTTGGGGTGTAGCTCAGCGGCAGGATGATTGCCTAACTTGTATGAAACGCCAAACTTAATTCCTTAATATGATCAACAAATAAGTTCAGTGCCGGCAGTATGTACAGTGCAATGCATACATGCTAACACTACAAGGGTGACACGTTCTTACATATCTTTCTTCCTCAGCTGCGTGGCAACAGCAAGCTGCTCCACCTCTGGCTGGCCTCTGCTACTTTACACACACAGCAAGAGTGCAACTCTATTGCTTATTTGCATATGTCTACCTCTTAATTCTAATCCTGAGGACAGTCTCTAAGAAATCTGTCTCCCATGTACTGAAGCACCTCTAGATGAAAAACTACAGGCTGTGTTTGTGTTGCTAGGAGAGGGAGAATCGATCTTCTTTAGGATGAGCACCCTAATAGGTCAGTCCAATCCCATTTATATGTAAACAATAGTAAATGGACTCAACAGGCTGTGTGTAAGTATGTATGCATGCATGTATGTACATATGTATATATTTATGTACATATATATGTAGATGTAGATGTATCTACATCTAGATGTAGATATAGATAGATATACATATAGATGATACATATATACAGATATAGATAATGTTGTGTGTGTTTGTGTGTATGAGTGTGTAGCAGTAATAATTAGAGGAGAAGTCATGAATTTGAGAGGGAGTGGGAGGACCTAGGAGGTGTTGGAGTAAGGAGGGAGAGAGGTGTAAATAACACAAGTACACTACTTATAAATGAAATTCTCCGAAAATGTAAAGTGTGGCCACATGATTCTCTGAGGTTTCTTGGTATCTTTTGCAATGATGTCTCCTTTTTCATCTCAAATCTTATTAATTTGGATCCTCTTTATTTTGGTTGCTTTGGCTAAAGCCTTGTCATTTTGCTAATCTTTTCAACGAACCAACTCCTTGTTTCATTCTTTGTATTGGTTTTTTATTTCTGTATCGTTAATTTAATCTCTGCCTTTGATTATGTTTTTCCACCTATTACTTGGGAAAGTGTTGCTTGTTCTTGTTTTTCTAAGACTTGAATGCACATCATTAAATTACTAATTTGAGATCTTTGGATTTTTTTGATGTAGGAACTTAATGCTATAAAATTTCCTCATGGAATTTTCATTTATTGTGTCACATAATTTTTGGTATGTTGCGTTTTCATTTTCACTTGAGTATAGGACTTCTTAAATTTCCTTTTTAAGAGCTTCCTTAACTCATTTATCCTTCAGTAGTGGCCACATAGTTCCCACAAGTTTGCACATTTTATGTAGTTTCTTTGCTGTTGATGACCAGCATTATTCCACTGTGGTCAAATAGGATGCACAAGGTTATTTCAATTTTCCTATACTCATTTAGACTTTTCTGTGTCCTGATATGTGGTCAGTTTTGGAGAAAGTTCCATGGACTGTTAAAAAGAATACGTATTCCCTTAGTGCTTGGGTGGGATGTTCTGTAAGTCAATTTGATTTATGATGTCGTTTAGCTTTAGAGTTTTTCTAGCTAGTTTATTCTTTTTGTTTGTGGTTTTTCTTTCTTGAAAACCCATCTATTGGTGAGAGTTGGGTATTGAAATCATTAATAAAACTGTGTTGACCAATCTGTGGTTTGATATTTGTCTTCCTATGAAATTTGTGCACCTGAATTTGGCGCAGATATATTAAGGATGGTAACATCCTAGTCTTTCATGACTAGTTTTGGGTTTGAAGTTTATTTTATCATATATTTAAGTGAAGAAGTGGCCTAAAAAAAGTGAGGAAAAGTCTTGACCAGCTTTACATTTGACAGAACATTAGCATCTAAAACATTATATAAAAATAAGAAGCTAGACACCATCAAAACAAACAACCCAACCAAAAATGGGAAATGAAATTAAACCATTTGGACAGTAAAGGAATGCATTAAACCTGTGAATAAAGCAAGGGCAGACAAAGGGGTTGTAGTTTTTTAATATTAGTGCCATTAATATATGCTGTACACTCTATCCTGGGACAAGAGATGGAGAGAAAGAGAATGAGAGAAGAGAGAGACACACAGAGAGAGAGTCTAATGATCAAAGGCCCTAGGAACTTTTTAAATGTAAATTTATTGAAAATATTTTGTTTTGAAAAGAGAGTATTTAAGGTGTTATAGAAAAGGAGAACACAGGGAAATGCTTTGTGGGGTTAGTATTGAGAATTGAGACACCATGGAACACAGATTTCTTTAGCTGTGAGGCAAAGGGTCCTAGCTTCCTCTCCAGCTGGTAAAACACATGGGTCATACACATGAGGATGATTTTTCAGGTATGCAGAATGCCAAAGGGTCATGAAGGCTACTGCCAAGACTTTTGAGAAACACCTTGGAGGCCAGGCAATGTGTCTCAGGGCTGGTTCCCTTTAGGGAATTTTTCAACAGATATTCATGATGTCATGAGAGTGAAGGCCACGTTGTGATGGGGGACCAAGGATAATGGATATGCCAGGAACACAGGATGCCCACCAATAAAAGTTGCAGGCACCCGGTGGAGATGGCCAATGAGGGACAGGGGATGGCATATGTGTTACAGACTACAAGACTACTGAGGAAGGGTTTGAAATGTTTTTTGAAACCTGCACTTGATACTACATGCACTGGGTATCAGACACGAAGCTGTGTGATTCAGTGCCTTCTCTGATAGATATTGTTGGCTTGTTATCTTCCCTTGCCATCTTTCAGAGCCCCATTTTTAGAATGACAATGCTTTTTTTTTTTCCCTGTGACATTTTATAATGGAAACATAAAACTTTCTTTTTGAAACAAAGTACTGAAAGGCACTAAGAGTTTTCCCTCGGGTCTCAGAAGCGACTTTGAAATCTGGACTACTGCTCTGTGTCGGCGTCAAAAAAGCTACAGTGACTCTTCGATTTGGACGGGATTCTTGTTGCTTTATGGGATAGTCATGAATCTTAGAAGGAAAAGAGTAGAATGTTAAAGTTGGAGTTCAAACTATTCCTCAAAGGCTCTAGTCTTTCACCGCACTTTCTATATAGGTAGTGGTGCCGCTTTGGAAATGTCTAGAACATTTAGGAGATAGAACCGATGGAAGTGCCTTTCAAGGGTATGCCTCAGCTCCTGGTTCGAGCTTTCTGTTTCGGCCTCTGCCACCTGCTCTGCCTTGCCTTCTCTGCCATGATGAACTGGGACCCTCTGAAACCGGAAGCCAAAATAAACCTTTGTTCTCTTATTTATGCCATATATATCGATGACAGTATCACAAAAGCAACCAATACACTGCTCCAGGGCAAATGAGGACCCAGATATTAGAATCTATCAAGACTTTTCTCTCTGTATTTTTCCTGTTGGAACTATTATTGCTCCCAAGAATAATGATGCCTAGGATAACAAATGGCTCAGGGGAGATTGAGACATGTTATTTATAAATCTGAAGGTTACAGGAGGTTTAATCTCAGTCAAATTCAGACCCAGCGGGAGCTGTGGGGTAAGATAGTTTTCTCTTATTGTGACAGTCTTGATGTGTCCTAACAGGCTTCTGCTCCTAGTTGCCTTGATGGGAGCAGACTACCCCTCTAAGTTAGCTTCAAAACCCTTCCAAGCATTGACATTTCTGGCTCATTCACTTGCTTTTTGGCCTTTGTCTGTCTGCATTAGGGCTGCAGCTGAAATGCCAGGAAAAACAGAAGAGTAATCTTTTCAGCTCGGAGATGACTCAGCTGGGTCAGCGTACCTCCACTGAAAGAGGAGCAAGACATTTTTCCTCCTTTGTTTCCTAGGGGAATGGATTTTCTCAGCATGGGAATGTTTTCCCGCTTCTTGGCACTTCTCACTCTTTAAGTAGATGCTGCACAGAGCAAGGGTGGGAAAGCCTTGCACAGCCTTGTACTTGGATTGCTTTGGGAGTTGATGAGGCAGCTTTAGCAGCATCAAGGCTGTAAAAGAAGGCAATCTGGATCGCGATTGCAAATGCCTTAAAATTGTCCTGCTGTGTCACACAGGCAGGTAGAGGGAAGGATGCTTCTGAGGCCAGGCTGGTAGAAATAGTTTACTTTTGAAATGATAAATCTCCATTTGCTCCTCTTTCGTGTTCACTTATGGGCAGAGTGTCAGAAAAGAAAGAAAGAAACACATTTTGGTCTCTAATTGTGTTTATGTTATTATTCAGAATGTCCATGAGTGTTATAGTTTCATAAAAAAATCTTGTCCTGAAACAAACTGTGCTTAGAAGCTTGGTCTATAAAGCAAGTAAAAGTAAAGGTGCTTAGAATTAATCAGATTTTGGGGTTCAGAAAATTCCATACAACTCCACGGGTCTTTCGGGACTCTCCCCGAACTCAGACAAGCTCAGTACAGGAACATTCATTTCATCCAAGATCTCCATTTTAGAGATCTGGTGAACTTGGTGGGTTTTATTTGAAAACACCTTGTAAATTCGGAGCTGGATGACGGTTAGACCTCAGCTCTCTCTCTGGTCTTTCTCTCTGTTATGTCCCACTGGTCCTGATCAGCCTCAGGAAGTTTGCAGGTCTAAGAGTTGTTTGCATATGAAAATGATTTTTGCAAAAGAAACCAAACTATACTTGTTGCCTGGTATCAATCCGTTTGGAAAAAAAAAAATCTCCTTTAAGCAAGCACTGCTTTGCATAACATAGTCATCTGCAAACACATGAATAAGTATCATCCTGCTCTTGGCTCTGCATGGAGTCTGCGGCATGTCAAGCATGTCTAGCTGCAGGCCAGCTTTCCCTTCTTTTTCTGGTGTTCACCTAGCCTGTGTTCCACTCTTTGAAAACATCTTTATCTTCTTTTTCCCCCTCTAGAGGAGATCCAGTTTATCTACCTTGGTGATCCACGCACATGAAATGAATAAAGTTTTTAGTGCATTCTTCTCCAGGGAATATAGACTTTCTAAGTATCTGCAAATGAAGGGGGCGTATTAACGATTTCAATTTCAGATACTATGGAAGCAATGAGGAGCAAGAGTACTTTTTTAATGTTTTAAAATTTACTTATTGCCGGGCGGTGGTGGCGCACGCCTTTAATCCCAACACTCGGGAGGCAGAGGCAGGCGGATCTCTGTGAGTTCGAGACCAGCCTGGTCTACAAGAGCTAGTTCCAGGACAGGCTCCAAAACCACAGAGAAACCCTGTCTCGAAACCCCCCCCCCAAAATAAATAAATAAATAAATAAAAAATAAAATTTACTTATTTGTGGCGGTGGTAGAGGGAGTGAGCATTCACCACCGTATGCATGTGCAGTGTGCATGCACCACTGAATGCATGTGGAGTGTGCATGCATCACTGTATGCATGTGCAGTGTGCATGTACCACTGTATGAATGTGGAGCGTGCATGCACCACTGTATACATGTGCAGTGTGTATGCACCACCGTATGCATGTGGAGTGTACATGCACCACCGTATGCATGTGGAGTGTGCATGCACCACTGTATGCATGTGGCGCTCAGAGAACAACTTGTGAGAGTCGATTGTCTTCCTCTGCCATGTGGGTTCTGGGGATTGAAGTCAAGTTCTCATATCTACAAAGCTATCTAGCTGGCCCGCGGTGATAGTTTTAATTATCATTTGTTACCTCTTTCTTATATGAAATAGCTTTTAATTTATTTTAAACAAGCAAACTTTAACCCTAACAGAATTTTATACTTATAGAAAAACATGAATGTAGCAGAATATCATCTATATATCCCACGCCCAGTTTCTCTCACTACTGAAACCTCCCAGCATCCGGTGCAGGAACAGAGAACCCACTAATGTAAAACTGCATAATGAATGAACCAATTTTAATAGACGTTAAAGTAAAATTGACTATTCGGGTTTCGTTAGTTTCACACAATGTCACTTTTCCCTCTCTGGAGTAAGGGTAAGCGTGCCTTACTATAAGGCTAAATAAACACAATTAAATGTAATTTCGAGATCTTATCTAGAATATCAGCGCAGTTGATCATCTTCTTTCTTTAGGCTTTTAACATGCTTTTCACACTCACCAATATATTCTGAATGATCAAGTAACAGTCAAGTAAGCAAATGGTACTAATATGTGATGTTTGTGGGATTTCATTGGGTAATTATATCAAAACAATATTTCACGAGCGATGGAAAATATCGGGGATTATCAGCCTCCATATTATCAATTATAACCAATTATCTTCTCTCTCTGTCTCTCCCTGCTTCTTCCTACCTTTCCGCTCTCGACTCCTTCCCTCCTTCAGTTTCTCCCAACTTTCTTAGGCTCTAGGAATCCAGACATATGAATGAACTCTTTTCATGGTATGTCCGTGAGGGTACTTCTGGGTGAACTGAGCACTTCAGACAGGAATCAAGTAAACTATCATCTTAAAAGGCTGTCTACTGAAAACCTTAACAGAACAGCAATAATTTATTGTTTGGTATTTAAGAATTTTATTATTATAAATGCTCTGACACATATTTCTATAGTTATACATAATCGCTACTTGTGGTGAATTATTAGCAATTATTAGCAATGGATGCACACAAGCTTGAGACTTTGGAGAATGAGGATTTGGGAAAATTCTGATTCCTACCAGATGGATAAACAACTTAACCATTGTAGGTATAGCTTCTGAATTTTAGATAGAGGCTAGAAACATGTAAAAGTATCAAATTATATGTGTAATATCTGGTTTCTCTAGAGAAAGAAAAATAATTAGGTGTGTGTGTGTGTGTATGTGTAAGTGTGCACTTATAAAGAAGCGGGAGATGGGGAAAGTGAGAGACACCGAGTTATCCTAAAGAATTGGGTCATGTGATTGTGGAGGTCAAAAACACCTGACCTGCAGCTGGCTAGCTGGTAACCCAAGAGAACTAACGCTTTAGTCCCAGCCCATGTCTGACCACTGGGAACGAGAACGGCTCGCCTACAAGCCAGTCTAAACCCACAGGGCTAGCCATTCACAAAGAGCTTGTGTTTCCAGTTAAGTTCAAAGAACAAAGACTGAGGTGAGAACAGGCAGGCAGGCAGGAGGGGCTCCATAGTAATCTTTTTATTCCATGTATGTGAATTGGCTGAGGCTGCCCTCCACAGAAAACAGGCAAGCTGCTCTGTTCAGCTTGTTGACTAGAGAGAGTGTTCATCTTGTTCTGAGTGAGACTGACTCAGAAACATTCTCACAAACACGCTGCTAATGATGTTTCGCCAATGTCTGGGATTCCACAGGCCAGTAAAATTGCCAGGTAAAAGCAACTATCAGAGTATTTAAATACTCCAGCATCTAGTAAGCACCACCCCAGAATGTCCCAGTGAAGTGAGTGTTGGGACTTTAATGGTGAAACTTAACTGAGTGACTGTCAGGAATAGTCCTTTCCATTATTTAAAAATTGCAGCATTTGAATGGAAAACATGGATGAACTGAAGTACACAGTCCCAGCCACACAGGTACGCTTAATACTGGATTTTGAAACGCCAGGACAAACAGCACAAGTATTCACTTCCTACTTTACCAGGGCTTGTTTTCTTTCTGCCTACACCCTATATAATCAAGGGAACAACCCTTAGTCATGATGCAGACTCTGTGTTCTACTTGTCCTGCGACCTGGAATCAGTTTGACTGCTTTCCGGAAGCTCCTTCTCTTCCCGGAGTCTCACACTGATCACCACCTGTCAAATGGGTGTGAACTGTAATCCCTTGGATCTCTTCACAGCCACAATTCCATGTTCTATGCAAACAACATGTCCTTAAACTTGCCTACAAAGAATATGCAGCTGGTGGAAGGTCAGTGCTGTCAGATCTAGGTAGTAGTATGAGCAGACCAAGAGAGGAGCCATGCTAAGGCAGAGTTCCAAAGCAACTCCGTTCTCTCTTGCAAACCAATCATCAGAGGAAGAGTAAATGGAAAGACAAATGTTCATTTGCTGAAAGATGTCTTCTACGGACACCCGCCCTGCACACTTCTGAGAATGTTGAGTACCCACTAAGTTAGCGTCTTTTCTAGAGTTTGCATACTTCGGAATCAGGAAGGAGTATTTTTGGAAAGATCTTTTCCTTCTGTTAGAAATGGCTATGCCCCGCTAATAATGTGCCCAAAACTTTTGTCTCAGTATCTGCTAATGGTTGTTGGTGGGAGAAGTGGGCCATCATTAAGATTAAGGATCCAAAGTCCTCCAAGGCAAGGGGTCAGCAGGAGACTTATAGATAACGATGCCAGGAAGACCCAGATGAAAGAGTCTTGAAGGGAGCCTCCTCCTGGGAGAAATCCATCAGCGATTTCCTGATTTCCATTTGCCCTCATTACTCAGCTAATCCTCACGGAGGGCTTTCCTGTGAAGAGAGTCAGTGTCAACACTCTGTTTGCACAAGAAGTTAACTCCGACTTAGGAAACAGCCAAGGGAGAAGGACCGACCAAGCCTTAACTCTTATCCCCATGCATTCTGGGAAGCAGAGCATCTCAGCTTGCTCTAGACACAGTCTCCGTGTGCATGAGGCTTGTCTTTCCTTGTATGACTAATATGTGAACTGTTCTTTGCTTCATGAGAGCTGAGCAGAGTGGCCTCTTTGTAGGGAACCTTCCCTATCTTTGCACCCACTTTCCTGCAACTTAGGGGATTCTCCTTCCTGCACTGGCAGCTGGAACTTGTGAGCTAATTTAAAGTAATGAGCTCAGTGGCGGCCTAGCTTTCCCTAGCTCTTCCCCAGACAACGGATCGCTGCAGTTCCCATATGTGAAGGGACAACAGTGACCCTCCTCTATAGGAGTAAGTTTATCTTGTCTCTCAGTTCCAAGCTATTCTTGAACCTCTGGACTGGACTCCACCTCTCAGCTATATGATGCGCCCTCCCTCCATTGGGTTTCAAGAAAAAAAAGATAAGAGAGGGCAAGGGGCTCAGTGCATGGCCACCAGGAGAAGAGCTCAGCGAGAAGTGCCCTTCCCCCTTCCCCCTGTCAGACGAATCGTCATTTTTCTGTCATTAAAGGACAGCTCATCATCTTTTCATAGGTCCCTGTTGCCACTGCCCACCCCAAACATTCTCAGTGACCACACACACACTCGTGTCAGGAATGACGTAAGCTTCGGGTGTGCGGTAGAGAAGCAAGCAAAGGCTCTGGAGCATAGAGCGCTCTCCATGGTAATAAATTAGCTCTGAAACTCTGTGTTCTCAGGCCTACGAGAAAATGCTCCAGACGTTGCAATAACTCACAGGTTTAAATCCAGTGACCTCTCAGATGTCCTCCGTTCTGAACCCTTTGGCAATGGAGCAGACATACCGCTGTGCCTCCTCTAGCAGGGAGCTGACACCCTCTGGGCGGATGGCTCTTTCTTCAGGGTGGCATTGTCAGGGCTTTTCATTCACTGTGCCCAGTGTGTAGAGGGACATACGTACTTCAAGGTCGCTCTCGGGGCTAGGGCTAGAAATGCCTTGTGCTCTGCAGGAGAGTGGATGTGGTGGCAGTCAGAAATGGAGAGACACAAAGAGTACTCTCATTCTGAAGAGTACGCAGAATGAGCGAGCGACTGTGGAAGGAGACAGCCCAGGGTGTGCTTAGCAGACTTGCTGCCCTCTCTTTATTACATGTAGCCTTCAAGCCTTCTACTAAAGTGTGTGCCCCTTTAATGTTAAGGACAACATCTTAGATTTAAGTATCGACTCATCCAATACACTCAGTAGTTATATATTCCAAAGAATCAATTAATTGTAGTCTGTTTTTTTTTTCAAAACAAATTCAGTAGGCACGATTAAGCCAAACTCAGCTATAAAAATTGAACTCCTAACACTCAGCTGAGAGAGAACTTCAAGTTGCTTCTTGAGAGTTATGGATTGCTTTTTAGAACATTGATGACTCTAATGGACGTTTTGAAGTTTATGCGGCGCTTCTCTGTCCATTACCTCGGTTAACAAATTGGCGCATCTCAATTTCTTGAAGAGCGAGGATATTGTGCTCTTCTTGTTATAGGTGGGAAAGAGAGATCCATTGCAGCTTGCCTGAGGTGGTGCTCAACCAAACGAGAATTCCGGGCTAAAGGCAAATCCTACACTCCTTCCATGATACAGAAGCATTTCTGCATTTTGGAAATTGAGTTCATATTAAACTATAATTCTCTCAACAATGCCTCTTTTATTGCCTCTGATCCCTTGCCATGATAACTTGGGGCTGGTCATTTGGTGCTAAAGTTTCTTTATATCTTGTGCTAGTATTCACATACTTAAGAAATAGTAAGTTTGACTATCAGTTATCAGCAAGTCAAATTTCTAATCCCTAATAGATATCAAAGTTGAAGGCAATCTTTGCTTTAAACAGATACCTAAGGCTAGGCACGCTAGTAGACATCTGCTGTCTCAGTTCTTTGGGAGGTTGAAGCAGAAGGATGATTTGAACCCAGGAGTTTGAGGGCATCCTGAGCAATATAGTGAGAGCCATGTCTTCAAATGAATGAACAACAGTATAAAAGCACAAAATCGAAGGATGATATATGTGAATATATACATATTTATAGTAGTATAATAAGAATAAACTAAGAGAAGAGACATCAAACAGGCTTCTCCAAGCTGCTTGTATCTATTTACCTTGTATATAAAGGCATTGGGCTATATTTCCAACCATAAATAGTGTAAATACTTTCACTAGATAAGAGTAAAAACTGACACGTGGAGCCCAGGACATGCATTAGAGCTTACATGGTTTTTGCTCATACCATACCATAATAATGACCTTGCATTAAGCACTTATTATATGCCAGAGACTGTAGCATCACAAGATTTTACATCCTACTCTAACTTCTGAGTAAGATAATTATTCCCATTTTAGAGATAATACATTCAGGAGATGCTTATATTTAGTCTTTGTCCCAAGTTACACAGTTCAAACCCACATACTCTGGATTCTGAGTCTTTGCTCTTAAGAGCATCAGGTACATAATCCCATTTAATCCTTGTATAAACCTTATGCAAGAGTCATTTTTATGTATTGAAGTTCAAACATGTTTATGTTCTTAACCAAGAAAAAACACAGAGCCAGTAAGTTGTGGGACAGCGTTTCAAATCCTGAGTTGACTTCTCCAAATCCTGTGGTTTGGTATAAAACTATCACATCTATTAACTTCTAGATTTTTCTTAGAAAAGACCTGCAAGAATAACCTTTTTTCACTTAGAGACTAGATTCTCACATGGAAGTATGTTTTAAAAAGCCTAGTAATGAAGTGAGGTCATGAGACAGTTTAGCCTAAATGCCATTAAGCAGAAACTTGTATGTATCAAACACAATCAGAAGGGGATCGCTGCATAGATTATTGTGTAGTCCCCATGACTGCAAAGTGAAATTTGAAATTGAACAGTAATAGCTTCATAAAGATTGCCTGGTTATCATAGAAAATAATTATAGAGGAGATATGGAATTCCAAACAAGCCTTTGTCGCTACGTAATTGTCTAAGTGCGAGCATTGGAGAAGTAATCAGCTGTGCAGCCAATAAAAGAGGGGGAAAATGAGATAGAACTGAGCATCTGGGTTTAAATACTCCCCAAAAGGACATGTGTCTCCTATCCATCAAAGCAGCTGAATTACTCATCTACTTATATAACAGACACACATCCTCCCCTCTGCAATGCAGGGACTTTAGCTGTAAAAGGGCTGCTTGAAACAGTTACTGATTTAATACTGGACTTCGTGGGTTGTTTCAGATAGGTTTGTGAGAATATAACATAAGAACCCCCAAGACGGCTGACTCTACAAGGATTTGAATATGAAGAAGAGCGAGAAGTAAAATGTAGCTCTGGGGGTGGGGAGGTTTCCATGGGACAGCTGGACTAAGGTTTCAAATGGTTTCCTTCTCTAAAGACCATGCAATGTGACCCAGGGTAGACTAGAGGAAACAGGGATACCCTCAATGTGGCTAGTTGGTGGGTTCAGATTCTTTCGTAACTGTGACAGTTTCTCTAACTGTTCCTTTTCATAGTTAAGAGAAAACAAAACCCTGAAGGGAAAACAGAGTATCTCTGCTCATCTTCCAGATAGCCTAAGAGGGAAAGAGACTGGACACTAAGTCAACGAACTGTGGGAGAAGCTTACTGTATCACACAGAGTAGGTGGTGGAGGAATTAAATAGGAAAACTAACTTTTTAGATTAGAACAAGGGAGGAATGGACATGAAACATAGATGCAGATGAACATCTGGAGACCAAACAGTTTCAGGGCCCTCATTCATTAATTTCCCTAACATAGGTCAAGTAATATCTGAGGTAGGAGGATGAAATGATGAGTGAGGTGGTGATAGCTCATGCTACGTTTTGGGATGTGGTTCATTCCCTAGAAGATCATGAACTGGACTTTTGGATGTTAGTGTGGTGGCATAAAAATGGTACCTTCCAGAGGACAAGCCTGGGGGAAAGGCATTGACGCTGGCCATAAAGAGTTGGTTACAACATGTAAGAGAGTAGATTGTAAAAAAAATAAAAAGAGTTAAACTGGTTGGGTATGATGCCTCAAATCTTCAATCTCAGTACTCAGTAGGCAGGTGCAGGCAGATCTCTATGAGATCAAGGTCAACCTGTTCTAGGTAGGGAATTCAAAACTAGATAGGGCTGTACAGTGAGACCCTGTCTCAACAATAAGATAAAACCAAAACAACAAAAAGCACCTCAAACAAAAACAAGCAAGTCTGGCTCCTCCCTACTCTGTCTTCTTGTCTGGTCTGAAATAGCCCTTGTACACATCCTGCTGCCATTTGCTGTGTGGCCTCACGAATGTGCCAAGTTGTTGAGTCTGCCTAGTCTTGAACTTTAAGTATCAATAACTTAATGAACAGCTTTCCCTTACATTTTGTTGTCGCAACAGAAGTATAATAATACAACCTGCGTCTTCAGAGAACGTATTCCCTAAGGACACAGGCCACTGAGGAGGCGTGCTACGCAGTAGATGGCTGACCCAAGGTTATCTCTTTGATTTGCATTAAGATCCCATCTGCCCCTTTCACTGAGTTTTGACCTCCTGACTGTGGCTGCCAAGCAACTCCAGTGCCCACGACGTTTTCTGAGACGTGTAAGACAGCATCACGTACAGAACAATCTAGCGACACCCCTTTTAACTCTTTCTCCTCAGACACAGAGATAACTAGGTTTCTAGTACCTCTGCTGACACAAAAAAACCTCCCATAACCATGCAAAGGTAAATTTGTTAAGTAAAAGGTAAGGTGCATAGATCTGAATGAAAGGCAGGTGGCTAGGGGCAGAGATGGGGGCAGAAGGATGATATCTAATGCCTACAGTTTTGTAATTGAATGACCTTTCATACAGTTCACATATCACATATCCTGCATATCAGATATTTGCACTACAATTCATAACGGCAGCAAACTTACAGTTATGAAGTAGCAACAATATAATTTTATGGCTGGGGGGGGGGTCACCACAACATGAGGAACTGTATTAAATATTGTAGGACTAGGAAGGTTAAGAACCATTCCTTCAAGGCTTCCTTATTAACAAAACAATAGTCTACAAACTTAGGTATATTAACAAGAAAGTCTCCCTTTGGTTGGGTGTGGTCCATCTGAACAGTTTCTAATTTGAGGGCTCTGTTACCATGGAGATGCCTGCAGAGTGAGGAGGTGCAGGGAGGTGATGGGCAAGCAGTGCAACAGGCTTTCTGCAAAATGGAGTGTAGGATAATGGTATTGAAAGACTGAAAGGCATTGTCCTCCCTCACCTAGTGCTTACAATGCAGATGAGATGGAGAATTTGACATTTCTGGAGATAATATGAAAACCGACAATGGTTGCTACTCTATAACACCTGTTATGCAGTAATAAAAGCAATCGCAAGAGGGGCAACGCTCCATAAATATAGCTGCCTTCTTTTCATTTTAAGTGGCTAATAAAACATTATTATTAGACCAAGATTTAGAAAATAAGACCGAAAATGTAGAAAAGATGATTTCTACTCTAATATAAGATGTATCTAAAACTCCCTCACATTCTGCAATTTCATCACAATATAAAAACAGAACACCTGTGAAACCTAAGGATTTATTATCTAAACTTCATAACCAGACTTCAGACAAAAGCAGTAACTGTACTGAGAGGTAGAATAGCATGGACCACAAAGACAAGCATCTCAGCATGGCTGGAAAGCTGTGTGATTGATGCTTCTTCATACATACACATGTACATATATATATGTATCATGCACATCATATGATACATATGCATATACATATACATAAATATTTGGGTGAAAATGAAACTAACATGCTAACTAGACCTGTACTGATAGGTGTTGAAAGTATGGAAAACAATGGAACCCTTAGCCAAAAAGGTCCTAAGAAGGTAGAGCCAGGAGGGAGTAAAACCTACATTAAGTGATGATTAATTCTACTCCAGTAACCCATTTACTTTTTGATAGCTAAGAAAAACTCATTAGAGGGAAATCTACTATTGCCATTTTCCAAAATCAGTGTAGTTTTCTTACTGTATTCTATACACTTATCCTTACATTTGTAGATAAGTATAACTCATAAAATTTCAAAAATATGGAATGCACAATGATCATATGACACGGCATGCTAGCACAGATAGGGAAAACTTCATACAATCCCCACATCTAGATGAAGAGCTACCGGCAATCAACAGTTGATAATGGACAGAGAATTAGGTTTCTTCGGGGTGAGCCACCCAATAAACAATTCTATTCCAAGTGGTCATCTCTAAACACATATATGTAAGAGAAACACAGCAATATCAAATGACTTGGTAGGTCATATAATACAAATATATAACTATTATTGTGCTATGCATATGCACATATAAATACATATATGTATATACACATAATATGTATGTAGATAGAAATATATCACACATACACATATATGTGATATACATTATATAATGGACAACATACATTTTATATGTATATATATGTGTGTATATATATATATATATATGGTTCATGAAGAAATGAACTTGAGAGGGAGTGGGAAACAAAAATAACATAAATATAGGACTCACATACAAAATCCTCAAAAAAATTTAAAAACCAAACTGTAGAACAGTAGAGAACGCTTCCATTAGTCCACTCTTTCAAGAAGTGCTGACCGAGGAATTAAATAAGAGTTTAAAAACTTGAAAACTAAAAGTAAAAGTGACTTTAGAACTGGATAACGGTGCAGTTTTCAAGGATTTTGAGGTAGGGAAATGAAGAGATGATTCAGGGGTGAAAGGGACTCCTAGTCTTTCAGGCGAGTCCAGTTTGGTTCCTAGAAACTACAAGGCTCAGAACCAACTGTAATTCTAGTTTCAGGGGCTCTGACACTCTCTTTTGACCTCTGTGGGCACCAGGCACATACATGATGCACACACGTATATGCAGACAAAATGCATACACATAAAAATTTAAAAATTAAAAAGTTTAAAAAAGATTTTTGAGGTATATTATAGAAAAATAGAGATATTTTGAATATATTTCTATATTTTATATAAAAAAGAGAATGAGAAGAACTATGAACATTAAAGGGTTTCCTGTTAGGGTCCCAGGAAGAAATAAGAAATATGATTGAAACTGGATGAAATGTGATCCTTCTCACAAAGTGGCATAAAATGTGGCATATCGTGCCTTAGTTAGAACTTTTATTTAGCCGCGTATTTATCTGATGATATCTTCAAAGTGCAGAAGATAAGGCCAACTTTCCCCCTACTGTTTATAGTAAAATACAAGATGAGACACACATTGAGGAAAGAACTGAATGTAGAAAGGAATCAGTACTAGGTGGTTCAGAAAGTGCTTGGTCTACCCACAATGCTCAAGATGGAGACCTGCTCTAGAGACAACATCAAGCCTGTGACTACATAGCTATCCTCCAAATGTATTAGATGAATGATTTCAAGGGCAAAATAACAAAAACAAAGGCCAGAGACCATAGATCTGTTAGGCCAGAGGCACCAACAGATTAAAATATTTTATGAACTAGAAGATTTTGTCCATTCTTCCAAAACACTCCAAAGCAGAAAATATCCAAATACTAACACAAAGCCACTAAAATATAAAAATTTATACAGCATGATCAAATGCAAATCATTTCTGAGAATGTGAGATTAATTTAACATATAAAAAATCACTCTGTACAACATAATGTAATAACATGTTTGAGGTCAAGAACACAAACAACACAATTGTTTTAATGTATCCCTAAAGCATTTGATAACATCCAATACACATTTATTGGCAGCACTCAACAAATTAGGAGTGGAAGGCAACTTTCACAATCAGATAAAGGGCACTTTCATAGCTCATATCATAGCAGTGGAAAAAATGGAAGTTATCCACAAAAGTCAGAAATAAGAAAAGCTGCTCTTGACAGTTCTACTTAGCAGTCATTTTATGATTGAGCCAAGCAATTATACAAGATATAAAGCTATTTTGATTAAAATGGAAGAAGTACTTTCTATTCATAGATAATATGGTATTTTTTATAGAAAATTCTAAGATCTTCACAAAGAAACTATTAGAACTGATAATTGAGCTCAGCTATATTGTAGGATTAAGATGAATATATAACAATGAACTATATTGCTCGTTACTGTCGATTAATAATCAAAAATTGGAATTAAGAAACCAATTCCATTTCTAATGGCATGAGGAATTATAAAATACTTTGGAATAAATTTAACAGAAGAACCATAAGACATGGAATGAAAACATTGTTGGAAATGATTAGAAAAGGCTACAATAAATCTAAAGGGCATTGTATGCTTATGCACTGATCAACTAATTTTTCATAGTGTCAAGGCTTAAACAGTAAAGTCTGACCTTTACGTAACAGCATAAGATGTACTTTTAGGCAGCTTTTGTACTTCAATGTTTAAAAAAGATGAACAAAATTGATCATAGAATTAAAGGTAAGACAAGCTAAAAATCCATTAGAGAAGAAAACAGAAATAAATCTTCATGACACTAGATTATGCAGGATTGTCTTTAAAGATTATTACAAACTGCTATGGAACTAAAAGAAACACGTGACACACTGCACCAGATTTCTTGAAAATGAAAAGATTTTCTTTGAAGTTGATTGCTTCAAATATACACCACCACCAACAACAAATGACATCCATAGAGTAATATGAAAGGTTTTCAAATTACATAATTACATAGGACAACCATACAACTTAACAACGAAAAGCCAAATAATCCATTGCTTTGTGTTGAATTGCATGCCCTGAGAGATTCTGAGACCCTAAGCTCCGGTACCTGCAAATGTGATCTTATTTATAAACAGACTATATTTTGATGTGTTAAAGATGAGATCACACTTGATTTGGAGAGATGAATTAAAAATCCATTAGTTTTATAAAAGGGGCCACAGAATCAGAAACTCAAGTGATATAGTCATATGCCAAGAAGTGCCAAAGATTACAGTGACCATGAAAATTGACAAAGCATGACAGGAAAAAGACAATCCTATTATCCTCAAGGGGAGCAAGGCCCTACCAACATCATGATGTCGGATTTGTCATCTCTAGAGCAATGAGTTAACCAATGTCTTTGGTACACAGTCACTCAGTTTGTGACAATTTGTTGTGTGAGCCCTAGAAACTTTATGTATATTTTGATTCTGGGGAGAGAGGTACAGTTCTAAACAGATATGTGGAAACAGCTTTGGCCACAGGGAGCTGGTGGAGAAGTACATTTTAGCAAATGCCTAGATTGCCTTGAAGGGACAATTGACAGAAATACAGACTAAGGATGATTCAGGTGAGGACTTAGGAAGAAACAAGCAGAAGTCCAGAGATCACTTCTATTGTCTTAGAGAAAAGAAGCATCATTAGCAAAGGAATTTGGTTGAAGCATCAATATTATTATGTGGAGACCCAAAAATGTGAGCCTATTTCCACCTTGACCAAAGGTCAGACAGTTGGGACTTACCTCAAGGTTACTTCAAGGTTACTTCAAGGTTACTTCAAGGTTACTGTGTTTTTAACCTCAAACAAAGGCCCCACCTAGGCTGAAACCAGAGGGATCTGTTATTGTCTACAGGTGTGGCTAATAGCCAGAACTTGTATTTCAGGAATAGAGAAGTAGATATGTTTCTACCTCAAACAAAAGTCTAAGGATCCAACTAAGATTCCAATTCCCTTAAGGAGACATTGGATTCTACCTGGGGAAGGGTTTGCCTACAGAATGTTTTGGTCTAGGGTGTGAGCATGACTTATTTTGTTCTAGAAACAGAATGTTTAACTATGAATGTAGCCTGGGACCTACAACTGGTCTATTGATTTCCTTGTATCATGTTAATGCAGTTTTTTAAATCTTACTTCTATTTCTTGGAGTTAGGGTATTTTAAGCAATTGAAAATTAAATGCCGGCGATTTCAGTATTCACTGGAACTCCCTCCCAATACTATTCTGTGTTTTTTATTATTTCACATCTTTGTGCTCTTTACTTATATTTCCGGTCCCCACACCCCTACCCTGGCAAGTGTATTTTTGTTGAGGCTGGTCCCTGACATTAGTATAAATGTGAACCTGGTGAGATTGCCGTTAGAAATGAGGAGCATATAGGTGGACATGAAAGTAACTTTTCCCATAATAACAAGGGGCAGAAATCTGGACCTACAGATCCATAGCCACAGGAGCCCCAGGACACAGGACAACAATGGGATATTTAGGAGAAGTCCCAGTGAAGGTCCAGTAGGGTAGCAGAAGTCAGAAGCCTTGAGCCACCTGAAAGATCCATTGCAAAGACACTGCACTCGGGAGCCAGAGGCAGGCGGATCTCTGTGAGTTCGAGGCCAGCCTGGTCTAGAAGAGCTAGTTCCAGGACAGGAACCAAAAGCTATGGAGAAACCCTGTCTTGAAAATAAAATAAAAAAATAAAAAAATAAAAGATGTATGGACTAAGGGGTATACTGTGTGACTCACTGAGCCACACTACAGGTTCCACACAGAGATTTTCTTTTTCTTCTTTCTTTCCTCCTCCTTCTTCTTTTTGTCTTTAAGTTATACTTTTACATTTGTTTTGCTCTGTGTGGGAGGTCAGAAGGGTAGAGGTCAGAGCCAAGGCGACAGGGAGATGAATGGGATCAGAATGCATGACGTAAAACCCACAAAGTGATCAATAAAAAAGCTGATAAATAAAAATAAATAAATAAATTTAAATAAGTTTACAAAATGGCAAAAATCATGATAGAAGTTGAATTTCAGCAAAATGTGGAATGTGTTTCCTGTAATCATTTTGTTACTTAGATTAAAATCATCTATATAGAAAATTTCATGCCATCTTTAGTAATCTACATAAAACTAATGAATATATTTAGCAAATTTAAGACATTAGTATTGTAAATATTTATTGTATTTTCTGCACTAGAAATGAACAATTTGAAATTTAAGGTAATAAAAACATTAATGAAAACACCAAAAAAGTACAATACTTGTGACAAATTCTGACAAAATTTGCACAATATCTCTAACGCTATCTTTGAAAAAAAGGTTTTAAGGACCAAAACATACTAAGAAATAAGATGCAATATTTAAGTTGTGAAGTCTTAAATTGTCATGTAGACTCAACAGAATCCCAATAAAAATCTCAGCAGGCTCCTTTTATAGAAATTCACAACCCCAGAATACATAGCTCCTTGAATGGCCCAAATGACTTTTAGACAGAGAGAGAGAGAGAGAAGAGGAATGATTCAGCATGCCTGACTTCAAGATTTATCACAATGCTAATGTAACACTAGTATGTGGCATTAAAATAAACAAATAAGTCAATCAGTGGAACAGAGCAAAGAGAGCAGAAGGAGAGTCATGCACAGTAAATTGATCTTTTTACACAAAGAAAGCAGAAATTTAGTGGAGGAAAATATCATCTCTTTATACTATAATATTGCAATAGGATATCCGTGTGATAAAACCTGAAATTTGATTCATATCTTATCACATACAAAAATTAGCTAAAAGTGAACTTATAAATAGAAAATTAAAATAATAATAGCATTTCTCAAGGAAAAAGAAATTCTTGTTTTCTTGGTTAGGCAAAATTTCCTCATCTACACTACCAAAAGCATAATGCAAAGTGAGTCTTGATGAATTTTATTTCAGCAGATTTAACATCTTCTCTGCAAAGGTAATGTCAAGTGCATGAGAAGGCAAATCCCAGACTTGGAGAAAATCTTTGTATTGTATATATGCAAAATAACTGTATTTTATACATTATAATATTTTATAATATCTAATAATAAATATACATAATAAATATCTTAATCAAAAACTCTACCTCTGCAAATAACACACAAAAAGATGCTTAATATTATCAGTTCCCAGAAAATTAAAGTAAAACCACAATGTGTTATCCCATAAACATAATGGGATGTCAACAGTGGAAGTGCATGACTGTATCAAACTCTTCACACTGTTTTTCAGAATGGAAATTCATTTAATACCATGGAAAACCCTTTGGAAGTGCCTAACAGTGTTATTACACATGTATCTGTCATATGACCCCAAACCAACGAAACTCCTTTTGTTCTCAGGTAAATAAGCAGTTGGTATGTATTAGCTATTGGCAATAATAGAAACTCCTGAACAAGTCCATCAGCTCTCACGGGCAATTTTATCCACCTCATGTGCAAACAGTGACCTGTATATACAGGAAAGAGAAGTGAAGAAGGCAGAACATAGTAGCCAGGAGGACCAGGGGTCATCAAGGTCACCAGGGTTCAAACAAAAATCTCTACTTTCTCTTTTTCTGGGGTGACTGATGGCAGAGCCATCCTTTATGACCATGTGTCCAACATTCACTTTAGGATAAACCAGGCCTGGTTTGCACCCATGAAAAAGCACAGCGGGGCAGAAACGAACTGCCTTCATACGGGTATGTCACCCAGTGACATGGCATTTTGATTTTGTCAGATTGTTGTGCCTAATGGAATAATCCTTGCCATCTTCACTTGAACAATAAGTTGAAGGCATATTTTACTATGCAAGAAGAAATGGGGGATGCAAGGAGGAGGAAGAGGAGCAACCACCAGAACATCTAAGTTTAAATTGCCTCATTGAGCTTGGTCTCTGTGAAACAGCCACGAGGTAAGGGTGCACGGTCCTCGGGATCTGTAATGCCCTCTTGGTAAAGCCCTCTGTGAAACACACTTGCAAACACTGAAAGAAATGGAAGAAGGGAGAGAATTTTCCAGCCCCACATCTATTTTGTCAAGAGATCTAACTGGGATTGCAAGTGAACTTGGTCATAGTTCTTTGTTTCTCCTTGTGCCCATTGCAAGGAGTGCAAGGTTGGAGACATAAAAGAAACTGATGAAAACATGGAGTAAGAGGTAAGCATGGCAGCTGATCTGGAAAGGGGACTGAGAAGGTGGCAGGAAAGAAATGCAACAAATCAAGGACACTTGGGAAACAGCTATGGCCTCGTCTTTAGCCAGTTGTTTAGTGTGGAAGTGTGAGGCACGTCGTAGCTCAATGAATATATCATGTTATAAGGCTAGAATAACAGACAGCAAGAGTCAGTCAAAACTGCTAGCAAATGAACGCTTATGAATATGTTTTCAAAGGACACTAGAAACCAAAAGAGTGTGTGGATCTAGAGGTTTGAGATGTTTATGCAAGGCTTCAGAAAAGTGTGTGTTAGGAAGGACTAAATAAGGAAGAGAAAAACGTTTAGACAAAGAAAATAAGGATGGTAATACACTTGGCAGTGTAGACCAAAGTCATGAGATACCGACACCAACTTTAATGAAGACTCGGAAAAACAATCACTTTCTTCAGTAGGACAAGAAATTGCAGCATTAGACAGAATACAACCTTCCTCTCTGTAAGACCAAAATGATGTTCTAAGGCCCGTGAAAGACGAAACACACATTTTTTGACTTTCTTAAAATGAAGCAAAAATAAAAAGCTAAATGTGCCAAGAAGTATAGTAGGATTTTTTCTTTCTTTTCTTTTCTTCTTCCCTCCCTCCCTCCTTTCCTCCCTCCCTCCCTCCTTCCCTTCCTCCCTTCCCTCTTTTCCTTCCTTTTTTTTTTTTTTTTTTTTTTTTTTTTTTTTTTTTTAGTAAGATGGCTCCTGAATTCATAAGTGTGTGGTCTGGGAAACTTACTATTTCTGGAAGTTTCTGAACTACACTCAGAAAACCAATTACTAATGAAGTGGTCCAAGTGAAAGAAGAGAAATTCAGGAGAGCCTTGTGGGGTGGGCGGAACAGGGGCAACTAACTGCTGTGTAATCTCCTGACCCCAGGGCCCTCTCTCCATCTCTCCACACAGCATCCCTCCCCCTCTTTAACCACAAGAACTCGCTGACTGACCGCCTTCCCGTAAAAACTGATCCTTTGTTTGCTTTAATTAAAAGATTTTTACTTAAGACTCATTTCACCATTCTTAAGTCACCGAAAACACGATGAGGTCAAGACCAGAGTAACTAAACAACCATAAAACACTAACACGGAAGAGCACATTGTTAAATCTACGCTAGTAGCAGATCCTAAGAACTCCTTCTACTGGATAATACTCAAAAGGAAAGAAATAATTGGAACAGATACAGAGATTTATCATGCAGAATAGAACTTAAGGCATGAAGTAATTAAAAGCCACTATGTTTCTTGGACATATTGATGATGACTTAGCTAGACATATTATAATAAATACAATAAATCAACGCTAACAAAAAATCCTGTACTTAAAACAAGACAAAAGAGTAAGACGTTTTGGATATGTCCAAGTGAATAGAAGGTTCAAAAGTACTGTCTTGATGTATTTGACTTATTTTCTGCTGTCAAAGTTACTGCTTTTAAAGAATGGAAGAATTGTTGATATGTCACATTTGCTTGTAAACATCTCAATAAAGGGCTTCGTTAAATTAAAAGTACTTAGAAGAAGAATATGATTTCCATTTCAAGCTGCTGCCATGAGACATATTTACGATTCTTGAAGTCGTCATTCAGTCATACCTGGTCGCCTTGTTCTAGCCCAGTGGTGCAGGCTGCCATCATGGAATGGAGATGACTAGCCCCACCCCAAGGCTTTCATTATTTTAAAATTTCAAAAGAACCATCTCTACGTTATGATTAGCATCATGCTTTATCACAGCGGTTCCTGGCAGAAAGTGCCCAGGCGCTCTTTTCTGCCACCTTGCAGCTGTTTTCCCCAAATTGGGTAACTCGATGTCTTAATAGTCACACTTTCTCACGTTTCCGTCCCAGCTGAATTATCCTTGGGGCTGCAGGACATTATTTCTAAAATATCAACAAGTTAGTTGATCTCTCCCTTCTTCAGTCACATCGTGGGCATTATTCGATTAAAATATGCAGATAGGGCTGGCAGGATGCCTCGTAGTTAAGGTACTGCCACGAAAGACTGAAGGACTGAGTTCAGCTCCTAAGAACCCACCTAGAGCTGGTCGTAGTGGCACAAGTCTGTCTGCACTTTCCAAGCTCTCATGGTGAGGTGGGAGTCAGAAGCCAGAGAATCCCTGGCAGTTCACCAAGCCAGCTAAACTTGAGTGTGCAATGGTGAATAAGCTATTGTGCTAAAAAAAAAAAAAAAAAAAAAGAAGGACAAAGACTGATATCCGTTATTGTCCACAATCATCCACACATGCACGTGCCTGCACTCACACATGAACACTAACAACACTGATACCGTGTGCTTATAGACGGACAGAAATATGAATCTACATACGCACTATTTATTTGACCCTATCAGATAGTTTATTTTAGAGCTTTGTCAAACAGATGAAATGAATGTGATTGCATATGTGCAGGAGAGTAAAAAGTCGGAAGCATTTTGAACCATTTTAGAAAATGCTGACTTAGGCGTATGGAGGGACGTGCAAGCAAGCGGGAGTCACAGTGTCTGTGTGCAGGTTCGACAACTCTTGGAAATCAGTTCTTCAATGCCAGTTTATGGGACTCCAAGGAGATAGAACTCAGGTTCTCAGACCTGTGCAAAGGACTATAGGCAAAGCATAGCAAAAAAGACATAGGATTGCCCCTTAGAATATTTTTAAATATGTTTTTATTAAAATAGAAGTACATTGCCCCTTTTCTTTCCTCCAGCCCCTCCCAACTATCATCCTTCAAACTCCTGTTATGGTCCCCACCCACTCTCAAGTTGATAGCCCCTCTACCTTTATTATTGTTACATACATATATATGTATGCACATGAATTCACAGATACATACGAACACAACCTGCTGAGCCCATTTTTGTGGCTTGTGTGTCTGTGGTTTCAGGGTTGATTTGAAATGACATTGAACTATGGTCCCTCGTGTCTTTCCTTGAGACTCATGACTCTTCCACGCACAATGGGAGGAACTATGGTTCCTCGTGTCTTTCCTTGAGACTCATGACTCTTCCACGCATAGTGGGAGGAACAATAAGGCCTATGATGATGTGTTCACTTTTAAAAATTATCTACCCATATTGTGTGTGTGTATGTGTGTGTGCCTATACAACTTTGCATGCATTCCAGAACACGGCATAACATACATGCAGAGGTCAGAGGACAACTTGAATAAGTCAGATTTAGCTGCTATGAGAGAGGTGATTCTCTCTCTCTCCCTCATGTGTTGTGTGTGTATGTGTGTGTGTGTGTGTGTCTGTGTCCCGTGAGGTTTTTGTTGCTGGTGGTAGTTGTTTTTATTCATTCGTGCTGAGGAGTGAACATTTGGATTTGTTTAAGGGCACACTCTGCCACTCCCAGCCCCAGAAAGGGCTTTTGAATTTCAATAATGACTCATAAATAAAGCCTTTTATGTCTTCAGTTGTTAAATGCACACTGTCTGTTTAGGAGGGTTCCTCGACACGTGGCTGTTTCCTAATGTGAGTGAGGTTTAGGGAGTGTGGCATGAGGTTGCCCTTGTACTATGGGAGGCCCATAAATATTACTCTTTCCCAGAAGCCAAATGAGCACATCTACGATGAGAGGAAATTCTATCTGCAGTGTTTCTTTTATTTCTTAACACAAATATCACTTATGCATTCCAAAATGAAAACTTCATCCTTTTTATTGATTTTTTATCTTTACTAATTTATCACCCGAAATTCATTATGAGCCAAAGCAGAAGGCTGAAAATAGAAGGATCGAGAGAAAAACACATAACATTGAAACGGTCTTCTGAGAAATGAGGGCTGGGGGTTGGGAGAGACGTCAAATCAGCCTCCAAATGGATAAAGCGAAATCCCCCAAACATCTGTACCCTTCTTCTGATGAGTTCTTTCTAAACGTTCCCACCTGGAACCAGAAGTGCAGGAGCCAATTGCATTCTATGACTACACACCCTTTTAATGCCATCGCGGCAGCTTTAAAGATGCCTTTTGTGCATTAATTAATTCAGAAGGCATTTATTAAAAAACCACGAGAGTGCCTGGCCTGGTTCTCCATGATGGAAATGGACCTTATTCTAGGGTAAACAACACTAGGAATTCTGCTTAATAATCAATGAGCCATACTCTCTTGGCCCTGGATGTACACATTCACTAAGAGAATGATTAGCTCACATATTTGTCTAGAGACCTAATTAGTTTTGATCATAGAGAACTTTGGGAATATACTTGATCTACTTTTATAGTTAATGGTCTCACCCCTAACACTTCTGCAGCTTAAGGGACAGAACGCCTATCTTTTGCACAGCTGAAGCTGCTATGGCAATAACATCAAGAGGAACAGTGGTACCGGCAGTGTTGAGTAAGGCTAGCAAGGTTTCTCATCAGGATTTTCTTATTTCTCACTGACAAGCTGTACCTGGAGTCCCAGCCCCATAGGGTTTCAAAATCCTCATGGGGAAGTCTATTTCCCCCCCACCCCACCCCCAGTGACTAAATTGCAAGGAGCTCAGGGAGACAGGTGGCCTCCTAATCCCGGCTCAATTTAGATCCACAAAACACTGGATGTCACCAATGCTGAGAGCTGCTGCTTCAGCACTCATGCTGAACTCAGTCTTCCTCTACCATTTATCTCAGTTTACACAAGACCTAGGAGGAAACATGTTGAGACTCAGAGCTCCTAAGACTTTATGTTGTTGTTGGGAACTTTTCAACAGTCAATCATAGCACCCAGCTTTCTCTTTTTCTTTTTTTCTTTTGTTCCTTTTGTAATGTCATTACTAAATGACTGGTATAAAAAAAAAGCAAGCAATATAATTGTTAGAGGAACAGGGTGTAAGCTGAGACATGACTTCTTTAGGGTAAAAAAAACCTGAAAGGACACTCTTCAAAGAGATTGAGTATGTAAATATCACCTAATCCGGGAGGTGCTTCCTGAAAGACTTCCTGGGAATGGAACTTGGCTGTGTGGACTTGGCTCGCCCAGGTTCTGAATGCATTCCATTGCCATCACAGACTCTGGAGAAGCTGTCCACTTGAGACTGCACAAGTGTGGGCTAAGGCAAAAGAGTTACTGTGTTTACCCTTTCAGGTGGGCATGGCTTAATCATACTTTAGAAGCCCAATATTCCATTTTTTTAAAATGAAAACAGTGTCAAGTCAATCTTTGCCATTATCTCTTTCTCACATTCTATACTTCAAGGCACCTGCTGATGGCATCATAGAATTCTCATCAAAAAATGCAGTCAACAAAATTATGTGCCAATTATCATATTGTCAGAACAAGAAATTCCTTATCTCTCTGCATGCGGTGTCAATTGTCTTTCCAAATCTAGTAACTATTTATTTATTCAAATTCAAGCTCTATGCATCTTAAAATTTGTTCCTAAAGTTCATTGAGTTTCCATGGGATCCCCCTTCAGTTTCTCCCAGCCTAGAATACGCCGAAGGACCACTTTCTTTTCAAACATGCTTTGTTTCCAACCTTGCATTGCTAGCTTCTTGATGGCAAGCACTAATGATTTGGTTTGCTCTCTCTCCCCAGTTGTATAGGCAAGAGGAGGAGATGTGAAGAAGCCAGTCAAAAAGAAGCAGTCTTCTTTGTTAGCTTCTGCTTCAAGCTCTTGCCTTGAGTTTCTGTCTTGCCTTCCTCCAGTGATAGACTGTGATCATGCAATATGTGACATGCGAGACACATAAACCTTCTCCTCCCCATGTGCTTTTGATATGGTCTTTATTGAAGCAATAGAAAGTGAACCTTAGTTCACCATGTCAACCAGGATTGAAGGATAATTTTCTAGAGCAGTGGCAAAAAGAAAAGACTTTCAAAGCCAGGAGGATGAGAGGTGAATTCAGACTCTGCGGGGTAATCAGCACTGCTACCTAGCACTGCACCAATGATAGCCTCCCATTCTACTACTTAACACTCGCCCTGCTACAAAAATTGCTGTCAAAAGCCATTTTCGGTCTTACACTTTGCTTCTCCTCCTTTTGGACAGATCACACAATTTCTACTTTATTGTTTGCAACATGACAACTTTCCATGAACACAGTAGCTTTTGAGCCCACTGGTACATCAGAAGTACCTCAAACAATTTCTTTAAAACATGGATCCCTAAGATCCCTTCATCCGACTAAATCTGCAACTGGGACGTAAGAAAGTATATGTTGAAAAATTTCCAAAGACTTCCGATATATCCAGGTGAGCAGTCCTGGGGGGCTAGGAGTCCTTCACTCTAACATTCTGCTATCCTGAGCTTACTACTTCATCAGATAGCACGGCCTAAAAGTTGTAAGTCATGTGTAGGGATGCTGTCCATCCATTAAGGAAGAGGAGGAACTAGGTGTGAACTAGACTTACAGAATAAGGCTTATCACATATATGGGATAAGTGTTCAGGGATCACTAAAAAATATGGTCTGATTAAATCATGTACTATATCAAAGGGGGTGGCTAAAATAAGAAAGGAAAGGGACATTGACATGCAAAATGGATATTTTACTACATATTACATTAAATCAGAGGATTATTTTGAATGTCATGATGATAACTATTCCTTCATCACGCAGAAGTAGTTAATGGTAATAGAAAAGCTAAAGCAACTATGTGTATAAAAAATCCTCACTAGTATACTTTATTACTAACCAACAAACAGAACAAAGCAAACTTCATCACAGAGCAAAAACGATAAAGGTTCTTATGAGACAAATGCAGGTCTCCTTATAATAAAATAATTTTGTTTTAAAGCACTGACTATAATCTTTGAAAAAACAACTTTTCTTCCTTGAAAACAAGCAAACAAACAAACCAAGCAACAAACAGAGCACTGATAGTCACATCCATTTCTTTCTGATACAGCAATCTAAATTTTTTTCTATTCTAGTCTTCTTATATGGGCTCAGAGGCAAACATAAGAAATTTTTCTTTCTCTCCAGGTGCCTCACAGGTGAGGTCACTGATGGAAGAAGGGCACATGACAATGTCTGGGGGCAGCTTACCTCTGCCAGCCATACAGCTAGGTAGACATAGCTCTCCCCAGTGATTCCAAGGAGGAGAAACTTGGCTTGTGCGTGTCCTCTCATTCTGATAGAACAGGGATTTTTATATGTTTAGCTCCACATGATTTTAATCACGTTTCAACATGTGGCTTTTTGACATGAAAGAGATTGTTTATTTTCTTACCTCAAGTTTTTATTTTTTCAATTAAACACATCAACACTTTGATTCTCTCCATGTGAGCTTCATGAGGGCAGAGTGTCCTCTGCTTATTTACGGTGTATGAGACAGAGTCAAAAGAGCATTTGTGGCTTGAATCAGCTGCAGTGCTGGGTCTCAGGCTTCCTCCTCCTCCTCATAGTTCCAAGGCAGGGTCCATTGGCTCCTTTGTTTCCAGTACTGGGGATCAAACTCATAAATTTGCACAATCCAGGTGAACTCTACCACTGAGCTACAGGCCCTGACCAAAGAAGCCCATTGTTTACAAGTAGGGGTTCCAGGTCAAGTTCACATCAAAGCCTAGTCCTTGAAGGACTGATAAAGAAAATGTAGGTGGTTGTTGAGTGTTACTACAGCCATACTGCCTAAAATTCTATCTGTGCTCATTCTTTTTTGGTTGTTGTTGCTTTTCTTTTCTTACCCCCTTTGAGAAAGAGAGAAAAAACATGAAGTTGGGTGGGCAAGGAAGTGGGGAGGAAGGAGCTGAGGGGCGTGGGGTAGGGAAAAAATATGATCAAAATTTATTATATATAATTTTTTATAAAAAGTTTAAAAAAAATCTTCAAGTTCATTTACCACCAGCATATAGGACATCTGTTCAAGGTCAGGGGCTCTGGGAGTCTTGGAGAGCATCAGAGATGGAGCTGGCTTGGAATGACACCAAGAACACTGGTTCTCAACCTTCCTGATGCTGCGACCCTTTGATCCAGTTCCTCAGGTTGTGGTACCCATACCACATTATTTTCATTGCCACTTTATAACTTAATTTTGCTACTACTATGAATCATGATATAGATACCTGTGTGTTCTCAGGTAACCCCTGTGAAAGGGTTGTTTGACCCCAAAGAAGTGGCAACCTACAGGTTGAGAACCATAGCCCTGAAGTCTCCCGTTTCCTTTAACACTTTTGTTTTAAGACAAGCATCAAATGCCATCACTTAAAAGATGTTCTCCAAAAAGTACAGTGGTATTTTATCTTTACACATATTTATAACATTCACATTTATAAAATAACGATTATATAGATGTTAATTATCATAATTGTCTAGTTCCCAGCACATTGGTTTTTTTTTTTTTTTTTTTTTTTTTTTTATTTCTACTGATATTTCCACTCAGGGCTGGAACTTCTTGCTAACTTTGTCATTGTGGCAATGTATTAATCTTCTTTAAATTTCACTTTTAACCTATGAAAGTGGAAATGAAAATAAGATCACGTTTGTAAGACCACAGTGGATAGATAATTCTTGTAAAGCTCCTAACTGAATCCTCTGAAGCACAAGATTTTAGAGTTAATTTATTATTATTATCATTATTATCATTCAATTTATATATTTATATATAAATATATTTATATATTCATAATGTGGAAATGAAAACACTGGGCAACAGTTTAAGCCTTCTAGAAGCTTTTCCACTTTTAGATTTATGTTTTCTTAAATTCGTTCAGATATATCCTCTGAATTTACTTTGAGTTTTAGATTATTATCCTACATACCTTAATTCTGAATTCAGTAATGTTTAAAAGACTGTTCTTATTTTTGCAATTTGAATAGGTTGTAATTTAAAAGGCCAAATTCATAAGATTTTTGGCTATTTTTACTATGTATGAATTTATTTAACAACTGATGACTTATAAATCATTGTTTTATCAAAAATTTGAACATATGTAGAAAAACAAATATGATTGTAAGACCAGTTTGGCTCTCAAGTGTTTATTGTCAGTCATCTAGATACAGTTAATGTTTGACTAAAAACACAAAATTTTAAATGGCAACAGAAATGATTTGTTGCCCTATTTCAGCGCTGAAGATGCCCCAGTGAGCAAGATGCACATATCTGTTCTTTTAAAACCAACATTTGTGATAATAAATGAACATAGACCAATGATCATCTGAAACCAATTCTCTTCTGAGAGCATATTCGGAGGTTGCGTTCTTCTATGGCTCTTCTCCATGGGAGTAAATAAGTGCATATTCTCATTGAACAACTACTCCAGGTTAAAAACACTTTATTCTACAACTCGGAGTATATAACCGATGGTCTACTTAATTGTTCCTATAAATCCAAAGGTGACTGCCAACTAAAAAAGTGATGTTTATAGGTGTCTTCAAAAACCATGTGGATCACTTCTAAGTAGAAGTCAGTGCTTTATATTCAAATAATAATATGTATTTATTTTCCTTTAATTTTATGCTATCTCAAAATAATTTAAGATGCATTTCTTACTCATTATCTAGAAATTAAGGTATCTAAATATTTGTTAACCAGCCTTTAGCAGAAGTTTGGACAAATGGGCAGGAAAGGACCCAGGGATAATAAATTGTCTCTCCACTCCTTGAAGCTCCCCTGAGTGAAATTACACTACTAGAATGTTGGACACTCAATATAATATGGCCAAAACCTTGAAGAATTGTTTCAACTCAATTATGCCTTAATGTTATGCCCTTGGCTTTGACTCAAGGTTTGTACTAGAAACCACCACATGAAAATCATTTCTGCATTTCCTGTAATTGCATGGTGAGGGCACCGCCTATGACATCATTCGGTATGTGCTATTAAGGCCCAGAGGAGAAGATGCTTTCTACATTATTTTTTAGGAAATAAAATGATTTCCTTGTGAAATTGGCATTCCAATTCTTTTCTGATAATGAAGAATGTGTTGGGGCTCTTTCTCTGTCAGATGGTAGTGTCCTACTCAGATCTGCCAGCCAGAGTAAGGAAGGTCTAGCTCTTCATAATAGGAAGGAATCTTGGGTAACAGAAAGAACCTAACAAGACAATCAGGCTTCAGGTACTTAGGATAGTGGCCAGGACTCAGGACCTAGGTCCTTTGCCTCTCTCCATCTGTCTGTTTTGGCCATTGCTAACTTTCCTCCCACTAGAGCCATGGCTGTAGGGATATTTCATTTGTATTTTAATAAATAAAGCTTGCCTGGGGATCAGAGAGTAAAACAGCTCCACTGGTCAGCCTTATAGACCAGGCAGTGGTAACACACACCCTTAATCCATGGAGCCACACTAGTTTGCCATAGAACCTGGGCAGGTGCGTGTCTTTAATCCCAGTGGCACATGCCTTTAATCCCAGCCCTAGAGAGGAATATAAAATGGGAGGAGACAGCTCACAGACACAATGTCATTCTGAGATTCCTGGAGGCAGAATTGCTATTTTGAACTGAGGTAGAGGTAAGAGCCAGTGACTGGCTGCTTTACTTCTCGGATCTTTGGGTCGAACTTCAATTTCTGTTTCTGGGTTTTCATTATTTGTGCTACACATTTCAGCTCCTCAGAACTGGTAATGTGTCCCACATCTCTCCTGATTCATCATTTTCCACTTTAGCATCTTTTATGGGCAACAAGAACTACCCCCGATGTCTGTTTCCATGCCTGATAGAGACCAAGCTGACTTCTATTAATCCTGACTTGTTAGTCAGGCATCAAGCTGTGGACAATTAGAGGTGAAGCGGGAAGGGTCCTATGCAGAGGGTGGGTGATGGGGCATGCACATTGACAGTCCCAGGCAGAAAAAAGAGACAAAGTTTATCAAAGTAGAGAGTCCTAATAATTGAAGAACAAGAGAGAACACACAGCAGGCAGTTACCCATGACCTGAGCAGAAATAGTAGTCTCTCTTCTTTATGCTGTGAACACAAATAAGGCTGGAGGCAGCCATGACCACCAGTATCAAGAATTATGTGCAAATCTCACTCCAAATCGTTTCACCCTTTTTCTTGGTTTCCTACTTTACTTTCTACCCTAACACTGGAACCACTCATAGAAGCTTTTAAGTATCACTTCAGGAAGAAGTATGACTAAGTCATTTCAGCAAGCCAGTGTGATTAAAGAATTCATTGTGATAACTTGCTAAATATTTAGATGAGTATATCAAATCAGAAGTACTTTTTTCTTGATCATAAAGATAAGAATAGAATTCATTGTCCTGTAACATGCCTCTCAGACAGCAGGGAATGCATCAGACTTTGTCCTAAGGAATGGTTGTTGTGGGCACTGTTTGGCATGGTGGCCTTGGCTTTGTCCCTGTGGTAGCAACTTGCTTATGATGAAACTAGAAAGTACTTCTTTTTGGACACAGAGTGAGGAAGAACAATTCAGGACAGAGCACAAAGATGTGAGAAGAAACTAAACACTAAGCCAGGTGGGGAAGGTTTCCCTCAGGAGCTTGGATTACAGAATCACCTGAGAGACGGCATCAGAAAAGGATTCCTACAAGCTCTGAGGCTGCTAATGGAGCCTCCTGACTCTGTAACTGGCATCCTTCCTTTCCAAACCTCCCTTTCCAGGTCTCAAACCCTGAAGAAATAACTGATGTGCCACCAGGTCTTCCTTGCATCCTTCAGTCCTACTACAGGGTCATCATGACTGGCATACTCTGCCTCCTATTCTAAATTTCTCCAGCCCAGGAGCTGGGCTGCCCTTCCCTATATGATCCAATATTTTGGTTACCTGGTCTCTTTAGTCTACTCTCTTTTGGGACTCATGGCTATTCCACCTGATTCTCCTCTCTCCTCCCCTTTTCCCTCCCCCTTCACCTCACATGGCTCAGTTCAGTCTGGTCATATCTTATTGGGACAGTCAAGCCAGAGGAAAATGATGTAATGTCCTCCTTGGGGTAGACATGTTGGGAAACAGAAGTACGTGATAAGTAGTTTTGGTTTGTCTTACTTTGTTGTCCAAAGGACTGTGCAGTCGGTCATTTATTTGATAATTTTCACACAGTTGAAATGTGAGTTGTTGCCATTTTATTCGCCTGACCTCATCACTGTGTATGGCACAATTAGGCGCAGAGAAGAAGCCTGCTGCCCCTGAACCACCCCTCCACTCTCTTCCTTAATGAGGCATCCTGATGTCCTCCTCCTAGTGTGTGTGGCTGATAGGGAGGCATGCTGTGCTTTGGGGAAGAGAGTTCAAGCACACGGGGTGATTTGGGAGACATGGTCCAGCAACACTAATGCATTCTTTGCTATGTGCTTCCTCTTAACCTCCCGACAGCGACAGTGCTTCTAACAACCTTAAGGAGCAAACAGCCCTTATTGTTCCTATTGAAATCAGCTTGTCCTCTCTTATGGAAATTTTATATTCACCTCAACTTCGTAAAATGAGAGATTCAGACTGGTTGATCTATCTGCATGTGGTAAAGATTCAACCTTTTCTTTTACCCTTTATTTCACTTAAATTAAGAAATGTTCACACACAGTAACAGCATTGTGTTAAGGGGAAAAGAATCTTGTCTCTAATCTCTCTACTTTTGTCCTTCAAGGGGTTTGTTCCTGTTTACATGTAGTTATAATAATTGCATGCTGAAGTCATGTAATATAATTAGTTATATTTTTATTATATGAGAATTTTTCATGTCTTTCAACCTTTAATATAATTCTAAGCATTGAATAGGCTATCACTAGATTAAGAAGGCCTCTCATTTTTCTCTAAGGCAGTTAAGGAAAAGCAACTTTATAATTTATCAATGTATTATCAAATGTGCACGTGTATGGTTTGTTTTACTTTTCTACATGATGCTGAAAACAAGATGCTGAGCCTTGTGCATACTAGGTACTCTACCATTGTTCTGATCCATGAGTCTTAAAATTCAAGTTTCTGAGTTTCTTCTGCAGGTGCATTCTGAGGCTAAATGGACCTGCGTGTTCTTGTGTCTCTCAAAGCACACCTCAAACTCTTCATCAAAGCAAGTTTGCAGGGCCAGAATCAAGACTGAAAAATCATGTCACCCTTTGCCACGTGGGCGTAAGCGATTTTGTTTTTCCAATAGATATGTGGCCTTTGAGAAGACTCCACGGTCAGTGAAAATGCTTCTGGTGGGTCTTTTTCCTTCGCGGCGCTCCCCTCCTCCACCCCCTCCCCACTTTCCTTGCCTCAAGTGCCGGTTCTCACAGTAACATTTGTACTACCCGGACATGCACCCCGAGGGCTTATCGCGGCTCGTCACCTACTCACAGAGATTAATTTCTCCTTCAGATGTTTGTCCTTCGGCTTCCTCTCTGCTAAAAAGCCTCAGGATGTAGTGGTCTGCTACCCCTGAAAATGATCCAGCCCAGAGGCGAGCTGTCACTCACTTCCCCTCTCCATCACGCCTGTGCTTCCAGGGGATAGCTTTTCCTTCGCTTGTAGCCCCTGCTGACACTTGACCTTTCCCAGTGGAAACAATGTAAATGACACCAGGATTTGAGAGACTGCAATCCCAGTGGCAGATAATCCTCGCTGCTGTGATCCACAGCCTGTCTTGTGGCTCTACTACAGAGCAAAAATATGAGTGGCCTAGGTTATCCCGCATTAAAACCCTGGCAGGGGAAACGGAGAGCCCAGTTTCGCCTATATTCTCGTTCTGGATGGTTTGCAAACCCTTCTGTTCATTCCCCACACAGCCCTCGGCTTCCCCAACTATCCTGAATTTGCGTAGACATTTATACATATAAACAACACAGCTGTGTTTGGGCAAAGACTAAATCTATCAAACGTTATTTCCTTTCTGTTTTATTTTTTAAAATATTTACATGGAATTCTGAAACCTAGATTGTTTTGTTTTTATATGTCACGAGGAGCTACATCATGTGCCAAAAGGACAGGGACAGCAGGGACTGGGTTAAAAGTCACAGCGAGAACTGCCCTAATTTCTGATAAATATCTCACATTTATTAGTATATTGTATTCAGCCTTAAGGGATAGAATCCCTGGAAGGAAAAGCTTAAATAGGAATCTCTTTACTCCACTGAATCCTGCGAGCCTTGATCTTGGAAACCTGCCTGGGATGACAAGAAAGTGAAGAATGGACAGACATGCATACACACACAGTGAAGAACAGACAGACATGCAGACACACACACAGAAAACCTGGGGTCAGAGGGAGATGTCAACCCTGATAGAATGGCACAAGCTATACTCCAACCTGAAACCTCAGTGCATTTATATCACATTTAGCTCAGGGTGGAGGGGTAGCTGGCCTGTTGGAGTTCTCTGTAGCCCAGCAGTCTCAGGCTACAGTCATCTGGTGAGAAGAAGTAGCAGTTGCTAGTTTTTGGGAACGCTGGACAATCATTCATTAACATTCATACTTACACATTTGGTCAACATTTGCACTCACATTCCCAGAGGAAGACTTTGCTGATTCTAAGTTTGACCCACATGTGGAAGGCTTTGCCATCCCCATAGGTCTGGGTCATCGGGTCCTTCACATTCCCTCACAACTTCAGCCACTCTGCGCATGCTCACTCAACGCTTCCTTGGCGCCATACAGGACTCCAGAGAGCATCCTATTTGATCATTGGGTGGTTTAATTACGTGACCTGATAATGACTACGATGTTTTTGATCAGAATGGCCTCCACAGGGTCATATATTTGGATGCTTGGCTCTGGTCTCAGTTGGGAAAGATTAGGAGATGGCTTTGTTGGAAGTTTATCACTGGAGGCAGGATTTGAAGTTTTAAAAGCCTCTACCATTCGCATTTCTTCCACCTCCTACTTGTGGATAAGATGTAAGTTCTCATTGTTCCAGCATCCTGCCCACCTGTCTGCTGCCATGCTCCCTACCGAGATCATAAACTCACCCTTTGAAAGAATAGGCCTCCAAATAAACTTTTTCCTTCATTAGTTATCCTGGTTATAGTTTTTTTTTTTTTTTTTTTTGCTGTTTGTTTTGAAACAGGAAAGTTTTTGAGACAGAAGTTGGTACCAGGGAGTGAGCTGTTGCTATAACAGGTCTGACCATGCTGTTCTTAGGAAGAATGTGGAGGGCTGAGACTTTCGAGGAGGAAAGCAGTTCCACATTAGATAAGAAATTTCTTGAGTTGAGCATCCATAGTCCGCATGACTGTCAGCACTACTGTTAACCAAGCTCCTACTAGGGTGACCCAAAAATTCATTTGCTTGTGCCATTCAACTGCTTACGTAGTCTAAAAGTTACAGTCTTCCACATTCCTCCAAAGAGTAGCACCATCAGGACTGCCACAGCAATAGCTCATCCATTCCTGGTAACAACTCCCACCTTAATCACTTTTCTGTTGCTAAAGAACACACCCAGCTAATCTTGCAATTTGGGAAAGAAAGAGTCTGAAGGATTTTCTGGTGCTAAAAAATCATCGACAAATAAATGTTAATGTCAGTGTATTTCAAGGAGACAGTGAGTACCCATCCCAAATAGGAAGCTGAACTTCTGTAGCTTCAGCCACATGGTTCAGGATTCAAGGATACATCAGCAAAAGGGATGTGGGACCTTTCCCTAAAGTTAAAGAAAGCTGCTGAGCCAGGCAAGTTGCAGAAAAGTCCCTGGGTGGAGGTCTGGAGAAGCCATTGCATGAAGCTGTGAAAGGGATGCGTAGATTATATTTAAAACCCCAGGATGCTGGAGTTGCCTGAGCCACAAGATACCTGCCCGGGAAAGCTGCATACAGGGAATAGAAACAGCCCAAAGTGAGGAAAGCATATTGTAGTTAGCAAAGCTGGAAGAGCAGAGTCATTTAAGGCTATTGAAGTCAGGCAAAGAGTTACAGGGTTTGGAGTTTGCCCTGCTGAATTTAGGTTTTGCTTTGGCTTACTATTTCTTCACTGTGTCCCCAACCCTCTGTTTTGGAATGGTAATGCACATTCTGTGCTGCTGTACATTGGAAGTTTGGGTTTTTGTTTTTTGTTTTGTTTTTTGCTTTACAGGGATTAATAATTTGGAGATTTTTCTGAGTCTCAGAGGAGGTTTTAGACTTTTAAACTATGTTAAGACTGTGAAGACCTATGGAGACATTTGATGTTGAACTACGTGAATATACACAGATATATACACAGATTCTCTTCTCAGACCTATATATATACATATATATATATATATATATATATATATATATATGATACTCCCAATTAGCTCTCTCTACTACCTACTTGCAGATAAGACACAGCTTCTCAGCTATTACCCCAGCACTGTTTCTACCCTTCTGCTGTCATGCGTCCAGCCACGATGGTTATAAACTCTCCTGTAAGTTGCTTTGGTCCTGGTGTTTTGTCTTGGCAAAAGGAATACAATCAAGACAATGATAAAGATGGAGGTGGAAAAGAACACTAACTACCTCTGCATCTACTGAACAAAACCATGCTCAGCACACAACCATTGTCCCTGGAACTTCCTTTCTCAATCCTTTAGGAGGCTAGCCTCGCAAAGAATTGAAGGACCATGTTGTGTTCTTAGCTCTGAAAACGGTCTTGCTTTCATTCCATTTGTGGCTTGGATGTATCCACTTCCTCTTAATTTCCCCCATTTTCACATGTATGCCATTATTTTCATAGACTATGTATTTTAAAGCTGGGCAGTCCTCTGTCAAACTTGTTCTAAAAATATCTCCCCTGATCTCCGATTTCCTCTTCTGTTCACTTCAGTTTTCAAGGTCACTTAGGAAACGAAAAGTTGGACTCATATGAACAGCAATAGAAACACTTAAAACCATTTCTACTGACTAGAAAAAGCTCTGCTACCCTCTGTCATTTGCTAATGCATGTCGGTCCTCCCTTTCCTGACTGCTGTCTTTTTCTTTCCTATGACCCGAAACTCGTCAGTCTTTTGGCAGGATGAAGAAATCAAATGGAGAATGTGTACAAGACCTAAAGAACGATAGAGGAAAGAGGACAGGTGCTAGAGCCCATCACTGGAGAAAACTCTTCCTTTGCTAAACATGGTTGGAATCACTAAGTGGCCTTTCCCCAGGGGCAGACAGGAAAGAGCTTCTGTGTCAGTCCTGGCACTGTTTGCCTTTCTATAGGAGTTGTGATGCATACAACACTGCCCTCTGCCTCATGTGCTGTCTGTAACTACATTCTCGACGCATGGCAGGCAGATGAGCCGCCGAGTGTTCGCTGCCAGACTGCATTGTCCATCTGACATATTTCCTGTTTAGCTCTCTGTGGCCCAGGGACTTTGTCGGGCAACTGTGTCTTCTAGGAGTGTTGGCAGCTACAGCCATGATATTTCACCAGCTTAAGTGACTATGTAAACATTAGTTGGACAATGATAGAAATAGACATACCAGAGTTGGCAGAGGAAAGCCAATGTGGCCTCAACCCTATAGAGAGAAGGAACAACAGACACCTAAGGAATGCTGGAAGTTGAAGAAATGGTCTTCTTTAAGGAAGAGGACACCCATTCTTTATATACTACCTAGTAGTCAGTCCTGACAACCAGCAACATTACACACATTGAGTAGCACATATTTAGCAATATATATAAGTGCCAGTTGGACAATGGCTTTCTGAAAAGGCTCCCTGAAATTTGTCTGCTCAGGGTGTTTCTGTTGTGAAGATCCTTGACTCCTATGGGATGGTGGAACAAAGGAGGAGTGATCAACTGATCATGTGATCATGCGAATAACTCCTTGCAGTATAGTGTGCTTTGGACAGTTTATTAAGTTGCTTTCTCAACCACCTTGGAGGCAGGGTTTATTTGGCTTCCAGTTTACACTCCATTATCAAGAAAAGTCAGGTGAGGAGCTCAAGGAAGGGACCAAAATTACCATGAACAAACACTACATACTGGCTTGATTCTCCCGATTTGTTCATTGGCCTCTCTTCTACCTTCTGGGACCCCCTACCCAGGCCACCACCACACACAGTGTCCTGGGTCCTTCCACATCAATTGTCAATCTATAAAATGCCACACAGATATACCCAGAGGCCAATCTGATGGAGGCAGTTCCTCAACTGAGGTTCTCTCTTCCCAGATATATGTCAAGTAGACAACCAAGGTTAGTCATCACAGATATGTAAGGTCAGTGATGTATAATGTCTGTCATATGGATAAATAAAGCTGTGACAGTCAAGTTCATTTCTCAGTGACATACACAAAGGCACAAGGGTGGGTTCCCTTGAACTTTGGTGATTTTAGTTCTGGTCTTAGAGGTACCAAGGGTCAGTTTTATCTCTTGTCACCAGACTTAAGTCTTTTAGGCTCTGGTTTCCATCCCAGTCTCTGAGAATCATAAGAAGTCTGGTCATATCACAAATGGCCCAGAGGAAAATTAAGGGGCCTCACTGTGGTCAGAAAATAGACAATCATCTAAGGGAATATTCTGGTTCAAGTTTTATGGGATATGAGCTAAATAAAATTTCAAGAACTCCGTTAATGAAAAGAATAAATTACCAGGCATAAAAATGAATATCCACTTGTTGAGAAAGCCTGCCTGCTATAAAAGGTAGATGTAACAAAGCCACATACATCATCAGTTCAGCAAACAGCCTGACACTTTCATTAACTAATGGAGATCTTTCTTCTTTTTTGTTCTTACACTCTTTTTGAGACAGGGTCTTACTCCATAGCCCAGGCTAGCCTAGGGTATTTTGCAGCAACACTTCTAATACATTTATGTATTTTCCCATTTGTCTATTAGGTGAGGAAATGAATAGTTTTAAATTTCTTTTCCCTTCATCCAAAGGTAATTTTGTATTGCATCTGTTTTTCTATGGAGAAAACAGAGAATTAGTCCTTAATGGAATTTAAAATTTTTTATTATTAATATGTAAATAGGTATCTTTCAACTTCACAACTATTTTGGTAATTTTTTATAGATATTCACAAGTTGATCAAATTACACAAAACTCACTATGTTTTCTTTCTTCTTCTTCTTTTTAATTACAGATAGACTTAAACTATAATGTTATGACAGACAGTCTGGTGCTTTCTAAACTGAGGGATTTTGATAAATTTGACATTCTGTAATTTCTATTTAGAAAGGAAAAATTGGTGACTCTGAATCGTCAGGCATGTCCTGCATTCCTGCCAGGATGGAATTCCAGCTGACCGACATCCATGGCTCTCCATCCTCCCCGGTCACCACGGCAAAGGCCTGGTGTTCTGTTGCATTTAACACTAGCCAACTTCTGGCCCCTTTCATTTCCAGACGTGTTGTTCCACCATCTCTCACACACCTGCCCTTCTGATACTTGGGATCCCAGGACATACACAGCATGGTACAATCTCCAGGCCTGCACCTTCTTGGCAGGAAAGTAGTATTTCTCTTGTTCAGGCAAAGAGGAGAAAGTTACCTACCCATAACTTTACTAGAAACCCCTACCATTCCTCAAAAGCTGTAGCTGTGTCTCCACCTATCCTTTAGTGAGATTCTAAAAATGTCCACAGGCATTTAACTTCTTGCTACACAGAAAGTATATTTTGGAGGGAAATAATAACAGAAAGAAACTGTGGTCCTAACTCATTGCACTTTAATGGTCCTGCTTTGCATATTTCTCATGAATGTGTAAGCATGTTAACACGTGTCTGGAATACCTTACAGGATGGAAGAGAAAGTCACACTTACGAAAAACTACAGTTTAGATTTTATAGCTTTGTGGTAAAGGCTTAGACCATCAAGGCCTCTCAAAGGAGTAAACTCTTCTCTAGTTTTTCTTGAAATAGAACAATTCTAGAAAATGAGTCAAAATACAAAACCTTCAAAACACATACAGCTAATTGGGACAAGACCGGCACACTCAGATTTATTTCTGTACAAAATAATCTTCTAAAATTCACCTACTCTGAAAAGGCGAGAGAATCACAAATAGGTCTAAATACATTACGTTCCTCTAATCTACTTACAAGTCACCCCCACTCTCATTTGCTTTCCAAACAACTCTAAAAGTGTCATCATCTTCACTTTACAAATAGCGAAACTGCGGAGCCTGGGACTCTTACGTCGACTCTTCCTGTTTGTAAACGTTATCTTAATAACTGTCTACCCACCAGGTTCTCTAGGAAGGCAAAACTACAAAGAGGCCAGGTCCCCCTCCTGGGACTCTTGCTTCAGCCTTTCCTTCTCTGGTTAACTATACTCAAAGCAAAACAAACCCCTCCTCACCCCTGTCCTCCACTCCAGTGGTTTCTTAGAATTTGTTGACACGAAAGTATCTTAATAGTTTTGTTTTGTTTTTGAGTTCTAAAAAAAAAGCGAAAATATATATATTTTTTTAAACAGAAGCTAGGAAGTCCTCTCCTACTTGACTTCTAATAGTTGGGCCTCAGAGTTCTGGCTGTGACCCTCTCCTGACATTAAATGCTCTCTCTTCCTGGGGAAGAACATTAAGTTCCACGAGCCTAGGTGTGTGCTAGTATTTCCCTAGGTAGACCTGGACTCTTCACTGCTGCTCCACAGCTGCCTTTGACATCTCGTGGATGGCTGTCATCTCTGCACAGTGAAGGATCCAAGTGGTGCCCAGGCCCCCCAACCCTTATACGCAGGTTCAGGATCCTGTGTGTTCCTGCAGTACTTGCTTTCTTTTAGCACACTGTGGATGTTGGGGTTTTTTGATTCTGAATTTCACACAGCATCCCTCCTTCTTTCAACCCTTCCTGATGCTTTCCTCACTAACCTATTTGCCAGGGTCTCAGCTTAAATGTCGCTCCCAGGGGGAACCCTCCTCTACCGGGAGAGAGCTGGGAGCCCTTCTCATTCTTTATATGTCGTTCGGCCAGTTGATATTATTTTCATCTGCCTTAGTGAGCAGTCAGGCTAGGACGGTTTAAGTTCTCGTGTGAAGCGGCCAGCAGGAGACACTTTGGAAGTGGCACGGTATAACAGCACCAGGATGCTAACTTGTTAGGGCAACTACAATTACCTCATAGTTTAGAACTGTGGCTGTGCCTCCAGCTGTCGCTCCCCAATTCTAAGAAGGAAAGTAAGGTAAAAAGGCACCCTCCTTCTAATTTAGTCATCCACCTGTAAGGAAATATCCCTGAATAACTATGTTTGCATCTCAGGCAGTAGTAGTTAGAGTACCGTGGGCACGTTAGCTCTAGAACAGCTAGATTAGGTCTTTGAGTTGGGTTTATTTCCAATAAAAATGGGGAAAATGTTCTGCACAGTAGGCAAGCCACACTTTCCAACACACTTGTGTACTTTCTCTTAAAACAGTCTGGCTAATTGAATACCCCACTAAGCTGATAGCTACAGAAGGGAAAGCCAGTAGTATCTTTTCTATTTTCAACAGCAACACCACGGCTTCCAAAGTAACGATTCGGGAAATAGATGATTTTTTTTTTTTTTTTTTTTTTTTTTTTTTTGATGAGAAAGTCACTACTGTTGCTAAGCGAATCAATGCATTTTATACCCTGGGGAGTGACTTTCCTTTTGATCTAGAGGAGGAGAAAGAGCACGAATGGCCACACGATTATGTAATCATGTCAAATTATCGCTTGGTTTATAAGAGCAGGGCATGCTGGGAACAAGCCTCTTCCGGGTAAGCTCTTTAGGAGGGAAGTAAGTCTTCACACACATGTTACCTCATGGCTATTTATGGCAAAGACAAAAGTCGAACGAAAGATATATTACGTACATTCCTCTGTTTATCACCTGCTTTAGGACCTTGGCATTTTACTTTCAGCTAACTTTATCTTGCCTATGGTGATCTCATTCACTTAAAAGTCTTCCTTCATGCTAATAGTTTGGGGCTCTTTCTCCTAAGGATTTCTAGAAGTCATTTATTTTTCTTCTTCTTCCTCTTTCTTGTCTTCTAATGACTGGGTGACAGAATGCTCCGGTCAGAGACACAGACGATAAACTGTGTGTCATCTTGTTCTTCTGGGGTGTGCACAGGTGGGGACTAGTGCTCAGGGGTTCCGTGAGCTGCAGCAGCCTTAGCAGCCAGCTCCCTTCCCCCTAAGCCAGCTTCAGGGAGCTGAGAAGGCAGGCCATGAGTTGAAACCACGGTCCTTAAAGGCAGCATTTAAACATGCCTGTGGGATCATGACGGAATTCAAGAATACATATTTACAGATTGATTTAATCCATAGGATTGCAGCTGTTTTCAGCAGCGGAATTTCCCTTTACAATTTAGAGACCTCCTGATGACTTCATAATTCTTTCTTGGAAAGCTGTGCCTCCCGGACAGAAAGAGCATGCTCCTGCCGAGAGTTCCGGTTCTCTGTATGAGGATGCATTCCACCTTGGGGTAAAGGGAAGGTAACCGAGATGAGTGAATGGATGAAGGGATGAGGCAGAGGCACACTGCAGGAGTTCCAGCTGAATAGGGCAGTCTCTTCCAGGTCTACTCCGGTCATTCCCAGGACCACCAGAGAAAGGGGCTCAGGGATTGATTCTGACATCATGTAACATTAACTGTGTCTCCCATCTGCCCTGTAGCATCTTCTAGGAGGCTCGTTACTAATCAGAACAGGTGTAGCCCATGCAGCCTGTGAGAGCTCTGCAGGGATGTGTAGGATCTGGGCCCAGAAAGGAAGCTCCCTCCTGGGAGGAATGTTTTCCTGAGTAGACTAAGTTTCTAACAGTTAAGGGCGGTATTTCATGATGGCGAATGTCCTGATCACTGAGTGACGGCTCTAGAGGGTCGCTTTCCATGTCAACACTCACTGAAGCAGTCCTTTTACCAGGGATGAGGAAGACTCTCATCTGGCCTTTAATTTGCCTTGGTCTAATCACTTGTGTTTTAGCCTCCAAATACACAATGGGTTATACAACTTTGGGGAGGTGCATCCATTCAAATCTTTTACCCACTGTTTTTTATTAACTGAGCTGTTTTTACTATTTCTAACACAATTACCAAATTATTTCAATAAATCATGTAGTTATACAATAACTATATCAGAAAATATAGTTTTCTGATTGTAAAATTATTATGCTTTTGTTGTACAGGTAGTTGTTTTTGAGTATAAACGTTTTATTTTTAGTTATTAGTTTGTTCTTAATTTATTCTAATTTGAAGGGTGGGATATGCATACTTTTACCATTATCATAACTAATACTTGGGTCTTTGAACTTCAAATCTATTTCACATAGACGTCAAGGGAGTGTATTTGAAATAAGTGAAACTATTTCATCAATCTGTTCTGTAATATGGTAAATATAGCTCTTTTTTTCTGATATTACTAGTATGATTTCTTATCCTCTTTACTATATCACAGGGAATGAGATGGGCTTATCTCCACCTGTTCCTTTCCAAACTTTGTAAGACTTTCAGAGTCCTGTTGCTCTTTGGGTCAGAACTGAATTGGAGTTTTGACATTTTCAAAGGAAGCCATGGCTCTGTAACATTGAGTATTTCTGTCCACTAAAATGCTCCCTTCTTTGGGTTCTCAGTATTTATGATTGAGCAAATCTCCAGCCCATTGCTTGGTATGCTAGAGAACTCAAGATTATTGAGGCTTCATTTCTTAAATGACCTTTGTTAGCATTGACCAACCAGAACTATCTATCTTGGAGACTGAAACTGAACGACTCTGCCAACAGTGCTGCCCTGGGTTCTTAGGGTCTTTGAGAAAGCAAAGTCCAAAGGCTGAAACTCTTCCTTAATATTGGGCTATGCTCCAATCAGCCCCAAGATTGGGCTCTCTTTCTTTAAGTTGGTTGTAGGACATCAATGTGTGCCTTTGTTACTATTCTCCAGAATGCCCCTCTCTTTCAGCAATGTCTTTATACACAGCATTCACAAGGCTGATGGAGTGAGAAAACACTTTTGCACAAGTCGCTGTGCAACACGAAGGCCATCTGCTTGTCAAGTGTCGGGATAGTCCAACAGCAAGCACTGGAAACGTAAAGCGAATGCTGCCTGGAGGTTATGCCATAGATTGCTGGCCTGGGGAGATCCCAAGTAAGGACATTCTGAGATGGAAGCTTTATGGCATGCACTTAAGCTGTTCTTTCTGCACTGTGAAAGTCTAGGAAGCCAAGGTAGTGCTTCTTTATCACCTCAGAAAGGATCTTAAGGGAATTGAGGCCATCGCCAAGGGGAAAGTACAGAATTTTGTAAGCATCTGGGCCTTGCTCATTTACTAGAGTGGATCTGAGCACTCCATGGGTCAAAGTACCCCAGAGAATCTCATAAAAACTACCATCCCTTGTCTATAAACAGGCACATGCATTTCATACAATATCGGGGTTTATGAGTGCTTTGCAGCCCATCTGCAGGTTTCACAAGCCCTGCCAGCTTTGTGGACTTCTAGTGAAGTCTGGAGAAGTAAGCAGGCTGCCGTTGGCTATGACTTAACACGGTAAGGAAAGAGAAAAGAAAAAAAAAAGAGATGCATGCATGCATGAATGTGGGCAGGGGAGCCGACCTGGAGGGTGTTAACCAATAGGAAACATTTTCTCGAAAACTCTGAGGTGCATTTCCTGATATCAAAAGTAACAGCTTTTGAGATGCCTGGAGCAAACTCAGTGGCTTCAGGACACTGGCAGTGGTACAGAAATAAGAAAGGACAGGCAGAAAGCCAGTCAATCAATGGGTCAGCTATCTCGTTGAATACTGACACCATTGATTTGACAACTATTTAGTGAGCATCTGTAAGGTGCAGCACAGAACTGGGTGGAGGAGACACAGTGCTGATGCAGATAGAAATGGTACTTATTGCCCATTTGGGATCAATACGTAACAAATTCAGAGTCCCTAATAATTACTGTAATTTATTCTTGTCCTTGTCTATTATTATACAGGCTACAATAACACATAATACATTGCTGCTGATAATGTTCTTATTTATAGAAGCAGGAGAGTGGCCTGGAAGAGATCAATTCCCTCTACCTAGGATTAGAACATATACCTCTAACAGAGTTCATAGAGCAGCTGCCTCCCACCACGCTATGCACTGGGTATTATTCAAGGCAACTTTCAGCCCATTAGAAAAATTCTATATCTTCTGAGCTAAACATAACCAAATATCCATCTATCATTTTGTTTTTCTGATCACAAACGGGGTGTGCTTGGCTGTAAACTAATCAAGTAAGTCATCCCTTGTTCAGATGAGCTGGTAAGACTCTTTCTCTCAAATTTAACCAACACATGGATTTGTAGAACGCACCTGTATCGAACATGACACAGGGAAAACAAGTGCAAATGTTCTGGGGTTTTGGAGGGAAGGAAAGGAATACTTGAGTCTAATGGCTTAAGTTGGAAGGAAACTGCCGTTTTGCATTCTTACAGCTTTATCATCCTGGACCTGCTCGTGTCAGTGTTTACAGAAGACTTGGGAAAGAACACGGGAATGGTCTTCAAAGACCACAGAAGGCACATTTTGCAGTCCTTTACAAGTTGCTGTCCTTGGGAAAGGAAAGTCTGGGAGAGCTCCCACCCACATCTCCCACTCCTTTCTTCTGGAATGCTTGATCCATTTCCTCTAAGCCTGAAGGAAAAAGACTTCTCCCTTCAAGTCTGGCCAGAAGAGAGATATCTGTAACTATATAGATTATTGGGAGAAAATACAGAATCACAAAGGCAATGGCCCATGAGGAAAGTCAATGTGAGCCCAGTAGGCTCAAATGACTTCTGAGACCAGGCATCTGCCATGGGAGTGGTTAGCAAATCTAGAACCCCCAGTTAGGGCTTTATATGAGACATGCAGTTGGGTATCTCCAGGGCATACCTGTCTGTTCTTTTACTACTTTATGGAGGTATATTTTGTGCCTTAACTACCTCATGGATGTCATATACTAGAAAAAATACTTATCATGCCCAATCAAATAAATCTGTGCTAATGCTTTTCTTTCTTCTCTGAAAGAATTTCTTCTTGTCACCAAAGAATATTTCTTCAGACAACCAAATATTTACATTGGTTCAGAATAAATGTTATTTTATGGCTACTAAAAAAAAAAAAGGAGACAGAATAGATTAGAAAGTTCTGTGATAGGCTTTCCTGAGACAACCAGGAAATAGATTGCTCAAATGAGGAAAACAGAACCTCGAGAGGATGTATAAGTAGACACAACAAAGGAATTGTTTTTTTAAATCTAGGGTTAGTTATGCAATAATCATTAGAAAGAAAAATGGAAAGTGGGCAAGAGAGATCACTCCTATATCCCCATGATGTCACTGGTGAAATAATCACAAGGCTCAAATCCAGCCACCATATGACATCCTGCATCTCTAAGAGTTCTTTTGGAGGAGCGGGGAGGACAAGGCACACAGAGAAACACAGCCCACAGCCTGACAGTACCCTCAAATGTTGAATGTACGTTTTGGACTGTCCCTGTGGCCTCTGTTTGGAAAGACCATCTTGTATGCATGTACACTGAGAATCAAGGTTTGAGAAAGTGACATTTTAGAAAAACAGCTTTGTTGTTACCACCATTGTGCTGTCATTAATTTCGCTCATTACCCTCATTGCCCTCACAGCAAGAGCTTTGCAGACTCTGTTCTAACAGCCTTGCTCAATACATTGAAAGCTGAATATAAAAATATCTTGCCTATTAAAAACCTGGAGACACATGGCTACAGTTCTTTTATATTTGAAAAGTGTATGGAAAAGTAAGAAGTACATTGAACCAGAGAGAATCACATTTATGTGACTATACTTTAATTTCATGACTAAAGTATTAATAAAAGGGGCTAGCAAAGTAGAAATGACTAACCATTTGCTTTATGATGATGTGGGATTCCCCTCTGTATTCTGTGATTACCATTGGTTAATAAAGGAGCTGCTTTGGGCCTATAGCAGAGCTATAATAGGGAAACAGAGCTAGGTGGGAAAAACAAAACTGAATGCTGGGAAAAAAGGGTGGAGTCAGAGAGAAGCCATGGAGCTGCCAGAGTCAGACGCTGGGAACTTTACCTGGTAAGCTACATGGCTTAATACACAGATTAATAGAAATGGGTTAAATTAATATGTAAGAGTTAGCCAATAAGAAGCTAGATCTAGTAGACCAAGCAATGATTTAAATAATACAGTTTCTGTGTTATTATTTTGGGGCTAAGCAGCCAGGAACTAACAAGCAGCCTTCTCCTACATTATGAGGTGTAAGTGAACTAATTTTGGACCCAAAATTATGGACCCAAAGCATGTAGTACTTGGTGGGTATATTAGAGACCCTGCAGGGTTTCTATGCTTAATGAACTCATGATCAAAATAGAGACATACAGAGAGATGTCATATAAAATCAAAATTGCAGACTCCCTTATTTGGAAGGTATGCTAGCCTTCCATCACTATGACAGAATATCTGAAATTATTAAATTATAAGGAGAAATGGTTGACTTGGCCCACGGTTGTAGGAATTCCAGTCCACAGCTGGGTATTTCTACTGTACAAGATGACTTTTAAGGAACTCACTCTTATTTCAGGGCTCTGCTGAGCTGGCTATTGAGGATCAGGTACTTATATGCAAGTATGATAGGTACCTAGTGTCTTCCCAGGACATTTCTGGACAAAAGTTTGCTCAGAAAAGTAGACAGTTTAGTGTGTATGTGTGCGCGCATCTAATTTCTGTTCTTGGGGGTTTACCATATAAATATACTGCTTTTAATTTATTCTATATTCAAATGCAAAGCACTAATACATTGTGCTATTGTGAAACAGTGAAACATTTGGTCCTAGCAATTGCCTGTTTGTGTCCTCGACTCCAATTACTCTCCAGGGGGCCACTCCAAAGATCTAATTGGGATGAAGATGGCTTATGTCCTTCATCAACATGGATGTGGCAGACTTAATATCTATGTCATCAGTACAAAGGCAAAATTGGAGAGGCTAAACCTCTGACCCAGTCAATTAAATGGCTACAGAAACAAAGGTGCTTGTGAACTCTCTCTTTGCACGTGATACCAACTGTGAGACATCTCTTCTACGGCCCCTAATGACACAGGGTCTCAGAGTTCCTTCTGAATCAACAGCTCTTGGCTGCTTCAGAACAGCAAAATAAATAGCAGTTATCTAATCAAGTTATACATGTCTTACATTAGCATCTAATAATAAGCTTGGTCTCTTTTATACTTGGAGTGGTCAAAAGAAATTGGCAGTATTTTCTACAGAGGCTAGATGTGTATTTTCCTACTATCATGTTAAAGTATATAGAACTGGGTTGTTTCAGTATTAAAAAAAGACGTATGAACCCAACACCTGCCATTGATTAGACTCTGCATGGGTAAAGTGAACAAAGCAACGTCTGCATGAGTCCCGCCCTCCTGCCCTTCTGAGGAGCAACCCTGGCATGTATTGAAGTGCTGTTAGCAATTCAGGTATGTAGTCGAATTTTAGCCACAAAGCTACTCTGTGATGAAAGAATTACTGACTTTACAATGGTCTTTCTGGAACGTTAGTTATGGCTATAGAGGTTGGAAGCTTTTGCGAGTCACCATTTCATATACTGAAGATTTCCTCTAATGGATCCCTTATGAGCAAGGTTTGAATTTTTTTCACATTTTTATGGGATCTGATAACATTATACCACTAAACTCCAGATAGCATGACATCTGATGTCGTATTAAAAGGATTGCAGCACTTTTAAACAGTGTCTTATAAATACAAAATTAAGATACTACAATTTTTCAAATAAAGTGGAAAAAAAATCTCTCTGTCTTTGGCAAGGAAATCTTGCAGGGGTCAGAAAATGTTTCTCATAAAAGCCTCTGATTCATTATGGTTAAGCATCAAGTAGAAAAAAAAAGAAGTAAAAAACATTTACCAGCGCCGTCTCACCCTTTTTCTTCTGGCTGACATAAGTAGGCAAGGTTATTACTCTACAGATTTGTCTGTTAGGTCACTGAAGCTGAGTGTGTCATAACTAAATGGCCACTAAACTTTCTGAGATTCCTAGCAGGGAAGACCATTAGCACACATATAAAAGCAACTGGGAAACTATTTAAATTTCTACTATAAGAGAAAAACCATTGGCTAGTCTCTGTAAGACTTTTCATGCAAACTCTAAATTTGAAGATGTAAAAATCATGGCGTAAGCCTAACTATGAACTTAACCTATCTTTAAAAAATTAAATAGGACCACGGAGATGGTTCAATGGAGTTCAATGGATGGTCAGATATATAAAGAGAAATTGGTAGCTCAACATCAAATATATACTTTTCTTTCCTTCTAGACATTTTCTGGGGTTTGTATCTGGAGGGTAGATTTACAGACAGCCAAAACAAGCTGTCAAAACAGTTTTTAAGGCTCTTGTGAGTGACTGCTTGGCATAATGCAGATGAAATGGTTGACTGAGCTTTTTCTCTTCAGAACAGAATGCTCTGCCACTGTGAACCTGTCATGTCTCTCCACAAACCCAAGACAGAGGGTCCCAAAAACACTTTAAGAGGGTGACTTGTTTCTCATACGCCTAAAGATCTCATCACCATCAATTAGTACTAGTTAATCGTTCAGGTCGGTGTGGTGAGTTGAACGGCCTCCTGTTTGGATAAAAGCCCTCTACTGTTGAAGTGTGCCTTGCCACCACCTCATTTATCCTGCATTGTGGCGAATGAGTCAATGTGTGACAGTGAACTTTCTAGAAAATATAAGCTTGTTTGCTAAAAAGAAAATAGACTTATATGTAACCGTATTGAAAAAGGTCTCTAATACGTGTTCATACCTACCTGGGCTCTTGCAAATGCTATAGGAAACAGATGCTAAATTCCTAAGATCCCGATTATGATAATTAACTATTTAACTAATGCAGAGAACGCAGGGAAATGAGAGGACTGTTTTGTCTAGGAAGGGAGCACAGCATTGCCTCGAGGATCCAGGCTGCTGGCGAACCCTGCCTGGGTCCTTATTAGCTGTGCATACTTAATCGTGCTCTTGAGCTTCTGGCACAGCAGCTTCTTGCGTTAAAGTGAACACATTAGAGACTGGAGAGATGCTTCAGCAACTCAGAGCACTGGCTGCTCTTCCAGAGGACAGGGGTTCAAGACTCAGGATGTACATAGTGGCTCACGACAGTCTGAAACTCCAGCTCTGGGGGAGCTGAGACCTTTTCTGGCATCTGCAGGGACTTCGTGCACCATAATGCACAGACAAACATGCAGGCAAAACACCCGCACACAGAAAATAAAAATATATAAATCTAAAAAATTATTTTAAAGGGATTACCACAGCATAAAAGTCCATCAACCTTTATCTTTTGTTACTGGGTAGTTTTGCCAGCCCCTTCAACTTCCGATGTTTAATCTGTTAACGTACTGTGAAGCCAGACAGCAGATGTATTAAAATTCCACATAACGGAATAAGAAATTTTGGAGTGGAATTTTTAGAGTGATTCTTAGCTGACTTTGAGACTTTTGACTTTGACCCTTAGTGTGCAGGCTTCTACTTACGTTTTGTTTGTTTTTTTAAGTTTTCAAAAGTGTATTGACAGACGAACTCAGATGACTCCAAAAAGAACTGGACCGAACCAGCCTGACAAAACAGCAACAGCTAGGGGAAAGTGCGAGACAACGGAAACTAAAAACCACAGAGTTGACGCTCATCTAACTTGAGATGGGGGTCTAAACTGCTGTTGAGCGCCTGACCGTCTATGACTATGAAGACAGGAACAAATTGATTTCTCAGTCTGGAAAGTTCCCATTTCATAAACCGGTTGTGGAGATTAAACTGGGCAACGCATACCAACTCTAGCGTCTCACATAGGAGAATTCAGTATCAGCCATTACAATTATTATCATTTCTAATAGACATAAACGACACTGGAGGTTTGATGTTCGGAATACTCGTTCGGTGAGATCTTTCTCATCCCCTCTCACTCTTCTTGCCTTCTTTAAGAGGGGCTCACTATAGCACTCAGGCTGGCCTCTAACTCATGATCTTCCTGTTCAGCCTTCCAACAAGTTGGCAGGCATTATAGGCCAGTATTAGTTAGGTATTTTGTCTTGTTCCCCCTGCCCCTCCTTCCCTCTGGGAAGAGGGAACCTAGATTGAGAAAATGTTTCCCTTGTTCTCTTCAGCAATGCTAGAATTGGAAAGATCCAGAAAAGATTAACACGCCCCTCTACTGCAAGGATGGCATGCACATTTGTGCTCCGCATTATTGGAGAAAGGGAGACACCTAACAAACAGCTCTCTGACTGTGATAAAGACAGTGAAATGAGAGCAACTTTTGATCCTTTTCTCGTCTGTTTTGTCTTACTCAGATTTGTTTTTATACACCGTTTTGAATTTAACTTAATTTAATTATTGTCTTTTAGATGCTTGTTCCTTTTCCAAGGAGAGACAGAAAGGGTGTGGCTCTTAATGGGAGAGGGAGTGGAGAGGGACTGGGAAGAGGAGAGGGGAGGGGACTCAACCAGAATATATTCCATGACTAGAATCTATTTTCAGTATAAGAATAAAATGAGAAATGAAAACGTCTCCATCGGATTGGCTTGTAGGCAAGTCTGTGGGGCATTTACTTAGTAAATGATTGGTATGGGAAGGCCCTGTCCACTGTGGATGGTGTGGTCTTGCATTGTACATTCAAAGCAAGCTAAATCAGCTACGAGGAAGGATCAAGCCAGAAAACAGTATGCCTCCGTAGCTACTACCTCAGTACCTGCCTCTAGGTTTCCTGCCTTGAGTTCCTACCCCAACTTCCTTTCATGAAAGATGGTAAGTAAACTGTGATGTGAAGTAACCTTTTCCTCACCAAGTTGTTTCTCTTTATGGTCTTGAGCACAGGAATGGAAAGCAAACTAGAACAGAGCCCGTTCCAATGATGAGGTTTTAACCGGGATAGACTTAATTTCCACACCATACAAGGACCTATGTTTCCATCTCTGTAGTAAGTCCACATAAGCACGTTTAAAATATTTCATAACGAGGATGCTTATCTTCATTAGCTTGTAGCTGCTCCAAGATGTCAGGGAAGTAAAAAGAGGAGTGTAGAAACACAGGGAGAAGATGAATTAAGTACAAGTTTATGTTATTATTAAAATATCATCTGAATTATCTGCTTTCTTTAATAACAGGCACTAAAATGTAGTGAGTTTTGAGTTTATGTTCAACTTGATAATCTATGTAGACTTTTGAGGGAGACAGAATCAGTGCATATGGAAATAAGTACAAGAAGAAAATACATCTCAAAATATAATTCTGTCTCCAGTTCCCTAGCTACGTTTCTCTATGACAGTCAGCCAAACCGGCAGTGGGTTTTGTTTCTTATGTATTTTATCAGAGTTCTATGTTTTCTCTTGCTTCTTCATCTAAGGTACATCTGAGCTTTGAAATCTCCCCTGGATGTTCCTTTGGCCTGGCCGATTCCACGTAGGTCAGAAGACTTGGTGTGAGCTGACACAGCTGATGGGAGATGCTTAATACTTAGATTTAAATTTAAAAATGAATTTACATGCGAACATGCTCCAAAGTGTGGAATGGATGTCTTGACATGTTTGTATGTATCCAATAGGATTGTGCTGGTTTTTGTCGACCAAATGGGGGAATGGAAGCAACGGTACACACCAATGCATTCTCCTGTAATTATGGGTGTAAAACTAGTTCATAAAATACCAGCTGTTTTCATAGGCTACTGGAACTATTGTGGCACACTGAGAATGAAGTTCATCTAAGGTCATATAAAAATCAGTACCAGGTTGATAAGAGAGCCCAGTTTTTCTGAGGAATGAATTTAGGGGTTTGTTTCAATGACTGCCTTTTTTGTTTGTATTTTCTGCATATACACATAAACACATAAATGCTTCTAAGTCTAGGTTTCATGATGAGCATGCTTAATAGTTATCAAACATTTTGCAGTTTTAGAATATAACGTGATTAGTAAGCACCAAGTTAAGATTACAGAGAAACTCAAATCAGCTGAAACAATTCAGATAAAGTTGCTCGAGGGAGAGGATAAGCAAGCTACTCCATTTCCGGATATTTTCAACAAAATGAACCAAACAAATGATCAAAACCCAAAGCAACTAGCCACAGTGCAAATAAGTCCAACAAGGGGTAGTACTCACTGTGACTGCGGGTGCACATGCGTGTGGCTGCGTGTATATGTGCACATATGTGTGGAGGATGGATTTGAGTCTCAAGCGCTCGCCACTCTGTTTATGGAGGCAAGGTCTCTCCCTCAACCAGGAGCTCACAGACCCCACTAGTCTAGATAGTCATGCTGGCCCAGAGGCCCGTGTCTCTGCGTGAACCCCTCCCCTAGTGCCGAGATTACAGATAGACACTACATCCAATTTTCCCGAACATAGATCGAGAGGATCTAACCTCCAGTCTTCACGCTTGCCTAGAAAACATGCCCCCTGCCACAAAGCCATCTTCTCCACATATTATGGACTATTTTCTGTGCCACCCCTCCCCCACTCCCCAGGTCACTGCTTCCATTTTGCTCTCCTTCCCTTTCTTCTGAAGAAGACAGATCCATTTCATGCTGAAGCATGTTAAAGGACCAACACCAGCACGACACATTTCGTTTGTTCAGGTAGGATTCCTTAAGGCAAAGAGCAAACAGAATAAGACAATAGCAAAGTGTAACTCTGAGAACATGGAGCCAAGACTGGAAGCTTTGCTTCAACCCGGAGATACGTCACGTCACATAAAGCATTTCAAATCTCCTTGCTTACGTTATTTTATTTCTGAGAAGACAAATGACTTCGGTAACAGCTATTGATCTTCCCAACCCTGATGCTGTCACAAGAAAATTGATTTTGTAGCTTACGAGGAGATGCTCTGGTGGCCCCATGGGACGGCTGTGAACTGGTGATGTGCCCACTGACAGCTCAGGGTTCCCTTTCCTTACCGCATCAACCTGTTTTTCTTCCTCCTTTCCTCCTCTCCCCTCTTTTCCCTCCCTTGCTCTTTCCCATCCTTTTTTTGGGCAGAAGTTCCTTTGTTCCTTTGAACATTCAACATCCTTCTCTTAACCCAAACTTTGAGTCCTGGGAAGAAATCACATGAAATTTGTTAAATTTAATAAATTAAAGGGTAGTGAGAAGCTGGTGAGAAGTCCAGGTGGTGCGCTAACCTCAAAGACAAATGAACTTGGCACCTGGAGTCCATTCAGGTCTGGTGACCTCTTGTGATAGACACTCTTCCTTGCCAGCTTGAATGCGCCTAAAATCACCTAGGTAGCCACGAGACACACTTCTAGGGTGTTTGTGAGGTTGTTTCCAGGGAAGACTAGCTGAGGGAAAAGATTCAGTCCGATGCCTTCTGGCACCATGTCTGCTCTGGGAGCCTGGTGGGATAAAGGGAGAAAGCCCGGAGACTCCCAGCATTCCTTTCGTTCCACTTCCTGGCCTCAATGACAAGCCCTGCTCTGCCACATTCTCTTGACATGAGGACTTAGTCACTTGAAGCCATGAACCAAATGATCCTTTCCTCCCTCAAGATGGTGTGTCAGGCATTCTGTCACCGGGTAGAGAGAGGGAGTAATCCGCATCTGCTATTCAAATCAAGTGTGATTTTTTTTCGTCACTTTGGTCGCTTCTAATATCACTCAGTATTGCGCCACACTCTCCCCATGAGACCACACTTGGTCACGTGACAGCAGCCTTCTCACTCTCTAAACAGTCTCTTCAGAAAACACAAGCTCCTGATCAAACACTCAGCATGGCTCCCACCACAATGAAGATGATTTTCAATCCCACCCTGATCTGGTCACGCCTATACTGGACTCCTGTTTTCAAGGGTGCCTGAGCTTTGCGGCGGGGGGCCGGGGGGTGTTAGACATCTGTGGCTCAGCATGCCACTGAAATTCATTCTCTACACTCGGACTAGAGGTTTTCTGTGTTACCCACCGTCCACTGTGAGAAGCATCCTCTCCGGTGTGGTCTGAGAGCTGCAGTGATCTCCAGGCAGAGGGAAAGGCATACAGATGTACAGCGCAGCTGGTACTGGCAGACATTGGCTTTAACTTCAGTTGCCTTAAACCCATGAGGTTCATTCCTACTTCAGGGACTTTATTTTATTCTCTCTCCCTGGAATCCTGTTTTCAACCTCAGGTCTACTGAAGACATTTTCTGAGAGGCAACATGAAATAACTCCATGACAACTTGTGGTTAGTATCCCCTCCCTCAATTCTATAGTACGTTTCTACTTCATTAGTCACTGCTCTACATTGCCAACTTATTGTTATTATTATTATTGTTGTTGTTGTTATTAGTCCACCCTCACTAAAACAGAAAGTCTCCCCCATTCTTACCTATCACTTCATTTTCAGAGCATTTGTGAGTGTATCATAAGGCTCTCAATAAATGTGCAATTAAGGAGAAAAGCGATAACAAAAGACTGGAAACCCTTTCGGGTACTTTATCTTGAATCAAATGAAAAGAATGTTGTGTACCGGGACAGTTCGGCTACACATGAGCTCTCCCGTCAGTGGAGCTTGTTGTGTGGTTATCATCTAGCAGAAACGCTCTCTGGGCAAACCATGATACCCTCTACTTTGTAAATGGTAACACTCCTTTTCAGATATCACATCATGTGGTCATGTATGTGGGCATGTGAGGGGTATCTTCTCATGTGCATTTTGGATGAAGAGGGAGTCCGGGCATAGCCCTTTTCTCTTGGACTGATAACTTATTGTATCAGGTACCTACTGTCGTAACCTGGGCTATGCATGCTTATCGAGACCTATGACCCTCTTAGCATCGCACAAACATTACCTCTCCCAAACTACATATCTTTCCAACATCAAACCATCAGGTTAATCCTGATTATCAACCTGATTGGATTGAGAGTCATCAAGGAAATGACTAAAATATCCCCCAGGGTAGGTTTGAAAGGAATTTCTGAAGATTAGATCATCTGGAAGGGCAGTGACTTATGAAATCGATTAATCCTTTGATGGATTCAGAACATGATGGCATTATGGAGAGGTGTTGAAAGACAGGACATGAGGCTTAGTTGCAGGAAGTAGGTCAGGAGGGCGGGAATATGTCCTTCTGCATTCCCTTTGCTTTCTGACCTGCCATGAAGCTAATCCCTGCTCCACCATGCCTTCTCTGCCATGATTGAAAGGAAAAAAAGAGAAAGAAAAGGACATGACTGTTTCTAGGCAAGGTGGAAGAGAATGAGGCAGGAACATCTAGGAAAGTCAAAAGTGAGCAGACTGTGAACTCTGGGCCACGTGAAGGGGGTTGGGGTGGGGCAGACTAGGAGGCCAGGAGGGTAAAAGGTAGGCCGGATGAGACTGAAAAAGCCAGGTAACCAAAACGGTTGGAATATATAGGAAAGGCCAGCTGGGCGAAGAGCAGCCTAGCCTCTGGACTGGAAAAATTTAGGGTAGGGAGACAGGGTATGCCATCCAGGAGGGCGGGGTAACAGGTAGAGACTCAGGGATTAAGGGAGAACCTGGCATGCAGGTCAGCTTTGATGTGTTAAATAGGCACCTCAGCCATTGGTCCCTGGACCTAACAGTGATGAACTGAATCCTTTGGAACCCTGAGCTAAAGTAAAGCCTTTGGGGCCATAAGTGGTTTCTTTGAGCCACAGTGCCATAGATCTGCAGAGGAAGTAGAGTTAGTCAGAGTTTCTGTCACGACCAAGGTCCAAAACAAGTCAGGAACAGAGCCAGGTTCATAAATGGGGGCTCCGCATTTATGGATGCATTGGCAATCCATGTCAACTAACATTATGTCCCTAGTAAAGCAATGTGAGTCCGGTAAGGTCTCTTTTCACACTCTCTCATAATATTTCCCAGCAGAGTTTTATTTCGGAGGCCTTTAGGATGTTCTTAGCCTTTCATCTCTCAAACGCAACATTTATGAAAGAAAACACAGCATGGAGACAAAAGAGGGTCCTGAGCCTTCATCTCCATTCCCATCCAAGAAGCTATTGATGCTTGATGGCTGGTACAGGACGGAGGCTCACTTCTTGGAGGGGTGGCCCCAGGCAGATGGTACTTTCGTGAATAATCCCACAGTTGTGCACATATAAGCAAATATTCATTGGACTCAGAAAGTTATTTTCCAAAAATGTCTTGAAGTTAGAAGGAAGATAAATTGAGTTTAGAAGGTAGGGATTAGGTGATTGATATGCGCACGATATGGAGTTTATCTCTATGAAATTAAAATAAAACACGAATAACTATCTTTATGGTATAAAGGAAAAAGCTTGGCCCCATGTTAACAACAGAAGACATTCAAAGCTCAGGAGCACTGCCTACCTGACAGTAATGGGGCATGAAAGAATCAATTTTGTTTCTACTTCTTAATAAAAACTGTCTTCTGAAAGGATTTAATAAGCTCATCCACAGAGGTGGATTAGACACGGATTCCAAAATTTGGGGCGGAGGTTTGACTCAACAATGTAGAAAGCCCCCCTTGTCTTAAACCAGAAGAATAAAGCTGAAAACGGAATTTCCTGGTAGCAAGTAGGTAAGTTTGCATGTCTAGAGGCAGGAATCTCTGCCGAACATTCTGGAACTGTTAGCTAATTGCCTCTATCTCTGTGACTTGAGCCCAAGTCCTCCTCGCTCTATCAATTTCTGATAATTATTTTTCTTACCCTCCGTTTTCTTATCTCTGAAGTGGAAATAACAACACTGACTTTTCAGGCAGGCGTGAGATAAATACATTCTATGTGTCCATCAGCAAGCGTGCCGCTGGCTCTGAGACCCACTATGACCCCGATTGTTGCTGTCTGAAGACTGTACACTCAGCTTGCTGGATAGATTTGGGGAAATAACTTATCTATATTTCCCCCCTCTTTCCTCAAAACATGTAACATACTTCATCTTGCTTGTTTCTGCTAGAGAACAGAAAAACAGGTCTATCAAAGTATCAAAACATTAATAATCAAATTGAACAATTACTTTGCTGGCCTTGATCTACTTTCTGAATTCCAACCCGATAGCTGGCTGTGTGACTTCCTTCCCATTTTGCATGCCTTCAGTTTTATGAAATGGGGCCTCATTAGGAACCAATTGCTAAGGAGAAATAACTGGCAAGAGCCCTAGATCTTACATGCCTAAGGGCTATGGAATGCCACAGCTTTTGTTTTTCTTAGCTCGAAGAGATGCAAATATTTAACCATGAATCATCTGAGTCAGGACTTCCTCGTGGTCACAGTGGCAGGCCTTGTCGAATCTTTCTTTTGTCAATGTCTGGACAATCAGGGGCCTTGGAGGATATTTACTCAACTTCTGATCGGGCTTTGCTCCTCCTTTTTCCGTGCAAGTGCTCTCTGGAAAGCCTCAGCTCTTGGATTATTTTTTCTAGGATTCCACTGAGCCTTTCCATAGTAGCGATAAGTGGAAGGCTCTCGTGATTCCGATCCAACACATTCTCCCGCTCTTGGTTGTTACTCAGTCAACAAACACTGCCGAGCGCCTTTGGTAGACCAGCCACGAAAAGAACTATGGTAGAAAATTTGCAAACAGGCAAGCTCCAAACGGAAAAAAGAGTAGCCTGATGAGTGCTCCAGAGGAGTTAAAAGGAAAAGATTGAAAAACTGTCCTAAAGTGGAGGGTGGACTGTACGGGACCCTGTTAGGTTCAGGTTACTCATTGGGCACAATAAAGGCCAAGTAAGAAGGCCTCGGGGATTTGCAAAGAAAATTACACCTGAGTGTCGATGAACCGAAGTGCCTACGGGGCCTGTGGAGATAGAGACACTCCTCCATGCACAAGAACACAGCAGTGGTATGAAGGAATAATTGTACCTCCAGCAGGGCAGAACATACATTACCTACATGGAGTAATGGGCCAGAACCTGATAGCTGGGACTAGGTCCCAAAGTCCTTTCTGGGGCAATGGTGTTTGTAACAATGTTCTATAGTACATCTCCTTAAGAAAGCATTTCACTAGTATATGGAGAAATTAGTTTTTAATCAGGTAACAATTAATAGATAATTGTTAAACATTATAAAACCACTTATTAGATGAGTTTATTAAGTAGTCAGTTCTTATTACACATTCAAGTTATTCCCTCACTGATATTTACTTTTTCAGAACTCATAGAAATTAGAATTAAAATATTAATTATTCTTTAAGCTAGTGTTTTTTTCTAAAATCCTACTTTAAGTGTATTTTTTTTAAAACACTCATGCTTATTAAAGTGATGTCATTATGTCCAGCACAATGTCCAAAGCATACCGATTGAAGAGAGCCCCTAACAAGCTAAGTCAATTGTCGAGAGCATGTGGTATATGTGGGTTGAGGAAGGAATGCCACGAGGCAGGTGAATCAAACTGCATCTGGATTTTTCCATGTGATCTGGAACAACTGCAGAGTGAAGAAAAATCAACGCCTAAGAGGTTATACCGAATACAACTACATGTTTAAAATGCACGTGATTTCTATTGTCACGGATGAAAAAGCACACACGCACATGCAGAGGTCACACAGGTGTCTGAGTATTTCCCAAAATGACATCTCTGCTAAGAGGACGACATGTGATGTCCGTGATGAAAAGGATATGCATGATACAGTCCCACTAAATTATGTCTATATGGGTGTGGGTGGGTGGTGCACTTAACAATGCATGAGAGGTTAAAACCCTAAATTGTAACCTTTTAGAGCAATAGGATTTTGGGTAGCCTTCCCTGTCAGGTATATTTAGGGATTAGTTTCATTTTTTTTCATAATGATCATGTGTGATTTATATAACAAAAAGTTATTTTCGCCTTCAGAAGTTGTGAATTCATAGCTAGGTGTAAAACATGGATAAGCAGGCAGGTGGTAGGAAGCCACTTGGTATAGTCATTCATCACATCTGTTTTGAATCTAAAGTTCCTGGGTTTGAAGTCCAGTTTTTTTTTCTACCCATGTGATCAGAACTGGGTATTTAATTCTGCACACTTCCAGTTTCCTTGCCTGTAAACTAGCCAAAGTAGTAGTGTTTCAGAGAGCTGTGAAGGGAATTGGTCAATAGTTACTTGTAAGTCACTTTGATTTATTTCTGACAGAGAGTAAAATTCTACAGATGATTATTATATTAAATATACCATTATAACTATCTTAGGGTTTCTATTGCTACAATGAAACACCTTGACCAAAAAACGAGCTGGGGAGGAAAGGGTTTATTTGGTTTACACTTCAGCATTGCTGTTCACCACTGAAGTTAGGAGAGGAACTCAAACAGGGCAGGAGCCTGAAGCAGGAGCTGATGTAGAGGCGGATAGAGGGTGCTGCTTACTAGCTTGGTCCTCATGATTTGCTCAGCCTGCTTTCTTTTAGAACCCAGGACCACTAGCCCACAATAAACTGGGCCCTCCCTCATCAATCATTAATTAAGAAAATGACTTCCAGGCTTGCCTACAGCCTGATCCCAGGGGATCTGAGGCATATTATTAACTGAGCTTCCCTCCTCTCAGATGACTTTAGCTTGTGTCCAATTATTATCCAGCACAATAATAGAGCATCTTCGGCGTTACCATGAAGACCATGAGAAGGCAGAGAGGTGACCGGCTCAACCAGCCTACTGTGAAGAAGAACATGGAGGCGAGGGTATCTCAAAGCAGAATAAAACTGGACCACTGGTGAATCTGTGTTCAACTCAGAACTAGGAAGACAGAAAATGAAAAAGCACATTTCCCAGGAACACAGGAAGATAACGCAATAGCCTAGCAAAAGGGCTACTATTGCTGTCTTCTACTTCCAAGGTCAAAGGTAGTCAAAACTGTTCGTGTCTGAAGAATGAAATCAAAATAAGTTATTTATCCCATCATGGGGTTGTGTAAGTAGCCTATTTCTGTCTCCTTTACTGGACATATTCTCACCACCCTCTTTTACAGACAAGGATCTCAATCTGTAGACCAGACTGGCCTAGAACTTACAAAGTAGCCCAGACTGACCTTGAGTTCAAGGTGACTCCTGCCTCGTCATCCCCACGGCTGGGATTTTGGGTATCAGGCACCAAAGCCAGCTTCTGTTACTGCTCTGAACAAATAACATCTTCAACATCCGATTGCCGTGCCTGTTGCAGATCCATTGAACATGGTCATCTTGCTGAAGAAACTGTGCTAAGTACCCAATCAACGGCATCTGAACTTCCATAAAAGCCCAGACACGCGTGTAACACCCCGTTAGATGTTCCAAGTTAGGTCATCACACAGTGGGGTTTCATCATGCCCGAGCGAGCCCGTGGTGATCGCTCTTAGTCACTCCTCTTCCTACCCACCTTCTGACCTCGTCACTGACTTATTGCTCATGCTTCCTTCAGTTATCTCAGCATTTATTCAGATTATGATGTAAAAGACCTCAGGGCATATGATTTGAATATGGATCGAAAGATAATGTTCTCTTTGTAAAAGAAAAAAAAATGTGTCTGTGGACTATTAGCCTATGAAGGGAACAAGTTATGAGCAAGACTTTGATTGGAAAGATGAGCAATAGATGAGTGGAGGCGAAGAGGGGGAGGGGAAAAACCTGCTGTCCCTGGTGAAGAGAGGAAAATGGAAAATTGTCACAACTAGAGAGCTGGAGGGAGAAACTTGTCCTTGGGGGCTTCCATGGTGACGACATTTGGAGGATTTTAGCATTCCTCAAAAAGGCAAGAGAGATGGCCACAGGGTGCAATAATGGGAAGGGAGAGATAGAAACTATAAGACCACAAGAATAAAAGCCAACAAGAAAGTACACATGGGTGGGGGTGGGGCAAGCACTTCAAACTCTAGATAGGGAAAAAGGGAGTATGGACGGAGAAGAACAGGGTTCACTGACCCACCCCCCCCAAACCCAAGAATACCCTGACTTCAGCGACTGTACAGTACTTTAGCAGGAAGAGTTTAACACCCCAAACAATGCCATGACTGTGGGTGCCACAGGTATGGCCCAGCTCCAGCCTCCAGGGAAACTCATATCCCGACCGCTAGAAATATGGCCCGAAGACAACTCATAGTTAAAGCCTTCCTAGGAGCCGCTTTCAGCTGAAAACAATCCTTTTGCCTTCCCCAGAGGCACACCTTTTCCTGGGGTGAGCTCCTATGACTCCCAAAGTGACACATGCATTCCTGGCTGGAGAATCCTTGTAGTTCAGGGCAGTTCGAAGGGGCCACGAACGATTCAGAGCTGGTGGGATGGGCTGAGGATTCTGCAGGAAGTGAAACTCAGGTGCTTTCCTCTGCCACCTCCACTCCTTCACAAGACCTGCTGCAAGTGGAGCCCGCTGAACTTGGAACACTGAAATCTCTATCCACATCTCTGGCATCGACTGAAAGTAATTCATCAGACCTGCCCTATCACTCTTTGTCTGGGATGCCATCAAGTCCATTGCCCTTGACAGCAAAGGCGAAGCCCCTACATCCTCAACACTCTTGCTCTGTATCACTTACATTTCTTACATAATAGCAGTTCCAAATCCAGCCTGAATTAATACCCTTAATACTTCTTCCCTTTGAGATGTTTGTTTGCCTTCTAGTGCTTCAATGGCTGGTAGGCTACACTAAGCAATTCTTGTTACCATAGCAACCAAAGAGTGCTTCCTCGTCAGTCTCTGCTACAGCCAGGCCAAGAGTCATTGCTCTAGACTTCATCTATTACTATAGCCCACGCTCACTGAAACAGTCATCAAATAAGTGTTTGTCAACTTTTTCTTTTTGTATGGATGCCAATGTATATCAAGACCTGCAAAAAGTTGTAATATGCTCTGAAACCATGGCTACCAAATGCAAAATTTGATAATAATCTAATGGTGTGTGTTTTACTCAGTCAGAAGTGACTTTCTTCTAGTTCACCACAAAGTAATAGTTTGACATTCTTTATGCTCACACTCACCTCTCATCAGAATTCAGTGACACATGGAGAGGCCACAGCCCCACAACCAAGAGGAATATATGATTCTCACAAGGGTAGCTATGCTTTTCCAATTGCTTCCACCACCCTTCACTATGTAGATCATGTTGGCTCTCCTGCAGGATTCAATTCAGGACCTAATCAGGAGCACTGTTGGCAGTCCTACAACCAACCACAGTATGCTAAGAAGCACCAGCCATCTCTGTACACTGAGTTCTTGCTATGGTCTTGCTATTGCTGTCCCAACTCCATAGACATGGGAGCTGTCTACTAGATGAATTTGAAATTAAATAACTGGAAGTAAATGACCAGGCTTAATGCCATAGAGCTACTTAAAAATATAAAATACAAAGGAGTTCAGAACCCAATTTAAGCAATGTTTTCTTTCTCCAGAGGGAGAAAAAAAAAAGATTTTAATATGGGGGCATGTAGCCAAGTACTTCACCCATTGCATTACATATAATTGTTAATGTTTGACCATATACTACAAACTTGACTTACATTATCTTCCCCAAGCAATTTATAAGGACAGTCTTCTGACTCCGAGTGACATGTTGATCAAAGTAAATTCCTACAAATATCCTCAGTGACATGCTAACCACAGCAGCTATCCCAGTCCCTTTGAAGTCCTGTACCACACATGGGCACATCTTTTCTGTGAGGCCAGTGGTTGGTTGATGTTATTCCTACCTACCCAAGAAGACAACAGTGTTCTTAGAAGATGTCTTAATTTGAGACATTCTCATTCTGTGTAGTCTAAGCTCCAACAAAAAGATGACTTTTTTTTTTCCATTTCAAGATAAAGATGAGAAGAGAGGCAAATGGCTTCCAAATATCATATTGCTTTTCGTGTTTATTCCTGTTTTCTAATCACGAAAGGACAGGATGTGTTTCTCTCCCGAGATTCCCAGGTGGGATGAAAGTCCAGCTCACACCGCTGCTGAGAGTCAACTGACTTTGTCTACTGCTTATCAGTGTCTGTGACCACATCACCTTACAAGGAGGCTTGCTTCTGTTTTACGTTTTGTTTAAGACTTGATAACCCTATGGAAGAGAGGGAGGAAGGGTTGTGGGAACCAGAGGGGTCAAGGACACCACAAGAAAACCCATAGAGTCAACTAAGCCGGGCTCATAAGGGTTCATAGAGACTGAACCTCCAATCAGAGAGCTTGCATGGGACTGACCTAGGCCCTCTGCACATATGTTACAGTTGTATAGTGTAGTCCTCTTGTGGGACTCTTAACAGTGGGAGCATGGTTGTCAATGACTCTGTTACCTGCCTTTTGGATTCTTTCCTCCTACTGGGTTGCCTTGTGCCTTGTTCAGCCTTAATAGGAGAGAAGGTGCCTAGTCTCAGTGCAACTTGATATGCCATGGGTGATATACACAGGAGGCCTACGCTTTTCTGAAGAGAAAGGCAGAGGAGTGGAGGAGGGGGAATTGAGAGGAGGAACAAGGAGGAGTAGAGGGAGGGAGGGGAAACTGTGATGGATGGGTTGGAAAAAATAAATTAATTTTAAAAAAGACTTGGTCTCAATATGAATCCCAGGCTGGTCTCTCAACGTATTGATCTCTCTCTCTCTCTCTCTCTCTCTCTCTCTCTCTCTCTCTCTCTCACTTGCTCGCTCCATGATATGTATATGCATATGTGTCCATGTGGAAGCCAGAGACCAACTTTGGCATTTTCCCTTATTATGCCATTTTTTGTTTGTTTGTTTTTTTTAAAGATGTGGTCTCTAACTGATTGAGAGATGGTTCAACAATTAAGAGTTTTGACTACTTTTCCAGAGGATCTGACATCATCGTCAAGCCTCTGTGAGTGCAAGACTTGTACATGGTACACATGTATACATGTAGGAAAAAACACTCATAAATATTTTTAAGAAGTTTTTTAATTAGGATGATGGTTACTTTTAGGGTAGCGTGGCAGCTGAGTAAGGCCCAGGCAGCCATCACTTTCCCAGCTCGGGGATTAGAAGCATGCATCACTATGGGGAGCTTTTGGCTTTGGTGCTGGGAATTGAACTCAGGTCCTCAAGCTTATGTTACAACCACATTTGTAAACTAAGCTATTTCCTCAGTCTCTAGTTGCTCCATTTCTATGGTGAAGGCTTTCATATGGCAGATTTCCATGTGATGACCTCAAGTTTGTTCTTCATGTTTGATGTTTTTGCCTTCTGTAATAACAAAGGATGTTCTGTAACCTAGCTGTTATTTCTTTACGTCTTTGTCCGCACTGAAGTGCCTCAGAGACTCTAGATGAGCTTACAGGGGATTATCTTCAGACGCTCAGTATCCCATCATCCTTTCTGATTAGGTTACTAACAAAATTGCCTTTTAGTTATATTACGCAGGACCGGATAGATGGCTCAATGGGTAAAGGCCCTTGCTTCCAAGCCTGACCATCTGAGCTCTATTTCAGCACCAAGATGATGGGAAGTAAGCACTGACTCCCAAAAGACTCCACATGCATGCATTCCCCAGACTCCAAGTAAATAATTGTAATAAAAGCATGTCATATAATATTGAAATCAGTCTTTAGCAAACTAGTTTGTCTTGCTATTACAACATAACTGAAGTTGAAAAATTTGTAAACAAAGAAATAACCTTTGGCTAACAGTTCTAGAAGATCAAGAATATGGGCCAGCATCAGCTGGGCTCTGTTGAGAGCTATGGAGGACTACATTATGTTGAGAATTCATTGCAAGGTAGAAGGAGGGATCCTATGGGGAGACAGTAAGCAAGCGATGGCGGGAAGGCAAACTAGTTCTTTGTATAGCTGCCCGCTTCCGTGAGAAATAATGCACTCTTCCTCCACCCGAGCCTTTCCCAAGAAAAAGCTGTAATCCATTTATGAGGGTAGAGCCAGCATGAACTGAGCCACTTTCCATTCTTGAAGCTTCCACAGCCTCAGCACCAGCATCCTGGAAGCCAAGTCATGAATCTCTGTGAACAAAACCATAGCCTACCTCCACAGAAATGAATGCAGAGAGACTCCCGCTTTCCAGGTGGATTCTCTCTAATAGCTAAGTTGTGAAAGCAATGTAACTGATTTCTTTTCCTTGTTTCCTAATTTAAAAAAGTTGTGAAAGTCAGAAATTCCCGCTTCTCTGTCACTGCAGCAGTTAAGCATAAAGCATAATCATACCATGGAAGTCAATGCTATTGCTCACATGTAATACAAAGAAGGTTTGTATTACATCATCGGTTCTCCTTGTCTTTGCTTCCTTTCCATTCTGACTTAAATTCAAAGAATTAGGGCTTTGGGAGGAACCCCTTCGGTCTTTCATCTCACTGCCAGCATGGCGCTGCTGGCATCTAGGAAATGCAGGGCAGTCAAAGATGTTTTGCTCCAGTGCATAGGTGGAGGACTGGTTCTTCACTCTACTCCTCTGATGAGCAGAATATACCAGAACTCTCTCATGAACCTGTAGCTACTGAAATCAGAATCTCAGCACATGTCAACATCCTTGAGGTTTGGAATACTCATCTCAATGGCAAAACTCTCCTATGATCAAAGGGACTGGCTCAACTATGGTTTTTCTCCTTAATCATTTCCTTATTCATATGGTTCTTTGTGGTGTCAGGAATAAAGCTGGAAGACAGCACTTCAGTGCCTATCCACTGAACTTTAAGAGTATAATGTTTGCTTTTAAATTGATGCTTCTGGTATATATGCTTTTAGCACTCCATGTTCAGGAATCACTTATCCCACGTCCAGTGAGTTTATGATATAAACATGGGTATGTTGATGCAAGCACAGGTTGTATCTCCTTCACCAGAAACTCTTGGACCCAGCATTGTTTTGTCTGAGTTGGACTTGGGAAAGGAGATTTTGGATTTGGGAATATTTATTTGAGTTTCACCAGTGGGGCATCCTTTATCTAGAAATTCAGAATCTGAAATTTTGGAATTGGGAGTATTTCCAATTTCAGGTTTTTTTGGGGTTAAGGGTTTTTGTTTGTTTTTACAGTTCCTCAAAATGTGGAGTAAAAGATACGTATGATGGTTGATATTGATGATAATTACAATAAAGTCATACTTACAAAACATTGAGAATCATGCTTAGATGCAAAGCAGCCAATTAATATTAAATACTACAACACAATTTAAACATTAAAACAAGCCTTTGAAGTCCATAGTTTTATGTCCCTCATTTGACAGAGACCATTAGTGAGGCACAGAGATTTTATAGCTCACTCAGGGCTCCTTGCCCTTCGGTGCCACTCTTAGCACCTGGCAGAAGGCTACACTAGTGTGGTTTCTTTTCAAGCAGAAAGGGAGCAAAGCAGTTTTCGGGAGATTTTAATAAATAAAAAGAAAGAAATTAATGTCCTTGAGAATACATCTGTAGACACTGAGAGCTGTTTACAGGTAGCTCTCACACTTTGACCTGCACCTTCTGGTTTATTTCTCTGCAGGGCGTTATCCAGGGGTAAGAGGTAAGACAAAGTGGCAGTTAATCTATAACCACAGATAGCAGAGTACCCTCCCATCAAAGTTTGGGACCGGGAAGGCTACTTGATTGCCCAGATCCCAGAGCTAGTTCTCAGACTGCCTTCCCCATTAGGTAGAAGGCCCCACCCATTACCTTTTGTGCACACCTATATCACAAAACAGGGTTCCAAAGCAGGACAGCTTAATTTCCAATTCCCGGCAACTGGCACTGAAGCAAGCTCCAACATGATAGCTCTCACTCAGCAATTAACATTTCCTAATCCACAGCCCGACTGCAAGCAACAGACAGAGCCAATAGCCAATCAGTGTCTTCTCTTCTGGTCACTTTGGAGTTTCCCCACTTTGTAGGGCTTAAGCCTGCTGGACCATAAGAAAACAGGCCACCCATGTTTTCCTAGCTGTAGCCCGCAAAGGTTTCCCCAAACAGGATGTAAAAATGTAGAAAGCACCTAGTCTTTACTTGCAGTATGCCTGGAGTTGTCAGAGGCCCAGCTGAACAACAGTGACCCTTTAGGATGGAAAATTTTTGTAAGGGCTTTGATGATAGCTTACTGGAGACGGGTGTTTCGGTGGAGTCCACCTGCCATTTCTGGTTACTTAGCTACTTTGTGGTGGATTCTCTTCCTCATGGGCTGCTGATGGGAGTGGCAGAGAGAGACAATGGCCTGGTAAAGATTAGCCTTGGAAAACTTCTGGAAGCAGCTCTCAGGGAAATCTGGACACCAAGTATTGTGAGATGGGTTGCAATCCTAGATAACGCTGAGCTTCTCAAAGGCCAGTCTGGTAGTGACTGGGAAACAGTCTACTGTCTACCACTGTCTAAAAGCCTACTGCCATATGGACCTCTAGACACCTTAGATTCAGCACAGGGTTTCAAACCTCTCCCAGTGATAAACTTAGAATTCTAGATCAGAGACCAAAGAGGAAATGAATCAAATTCCAATCACTAAAGGGGCAGGGATGGGGTGTTATGTGTCTTGTATGCCCTCAGGACAAAGGCCAACATAGCAATGTGCACATTGATAACCTATGACTTAATTCTTTATCGTTCAGAGCTCAGTGTTTTCCATCCCTGAGGGGTGGATGGTGGCTTCTGTTTCAAAGGGATACCCTCCCAGGGAGGTGTCTCAGGGAAGGCAGGGGTGAGCAGCCTTTGTATCTGGACTGCCGTGTGCCATCCTTTTGTGACTGGGATTTTCCACCTTTGGGCTCTATATTTGTCTCTTTTATTTATTTATTTTTCCAGAAGAAGCAAAGGGAAGCCCCTGAGATTCATGTCAGTATCAAAATGAAACCCGGAAAGAGAGAAAAATCAAAGCAGAAAACAAAATACACACAAGAAAGGGTAGACATTCCAAATGCATGGCTGAGAAGGGAAAGTTAGACACGGACGAGTTACTCAGACACGCGGGGTGGGGCGTGGGGTAGAATGAATTGGGCAAGAAGGAGGGCTCATCTTTACACAGGAATCAGAGGTGATGTCATGTGCTATTTTATGTGGTTTTGAAAAAAGCATTTAGCGAAACCAAATGTACTTTGTAAAGACTTCATCACTCTCCCAAATGGATTCGGAGCTAAGTGACTGTACCAAGTCACACACTTAGGTAGTGGCCCTCATTCTCAGGCTCCTGGGCCCCAGGTCCAAACCCTGCGTACCACAGAGGTGGTGAAATCACAAAGGTCTTTAGTATGGAAGGATAGGATAAATCCTTATAAAGCACTTCACCTACTTCGTTATTTATAAATAAGAAAAAAAATCAACATGAGAATTGTTCTTATGGGGCCAACTATCTCAGTCATGTAAGAGAAACTCACTTTCGGAGAGAATTATGTAGAGTTCTAGCTTATTATTTACTAAGTCATCTGCAACCAAGATGAGCTTGCCAAGGGAAGATTATTTCAAGAAATGCTTCTTTTCCCAAGCTGCTCAAGGATTGTGTCCAAAACTACCTAAGAATGGTCACACTGACACAATAATGAGGGCACACCAAAGAAGACATGGATCACACCTCTCAGACCTGGGAGCAGTTATTGGTGGCATGAAGATTATATGAGTGAATCTCAAGACCGATGGAACACATGGCTGAGCGAAGGGAAGGGTGGTTACTTATTTTGTTTTGCTAAAATAAAAAAAAAACCCTTTATCTTGAGGTTTTTCAATCCTAGTATACTTAAAAAATTTTAATTCATCAACTACCCATGTCCATGTCTAAATAAAACATCAAACAAATGGAGTTATACTGAAATAATATCAATCCTCAGTATAAACTATAATCCTCGGTGCCTATAGAGGTATAGTTATATGTGTATCTGTGTTGAAAGTCTATTACTTTAGAGTGATACTATACATGTTATACCCAGAAAATCCTCTGTAAGTAAATATAATAATTTTATTTTAACCCCAGAAATGAGATATTTATTCACAAATTGGGTAAGAAATTAGATGAAGATCACTGGGTGCACAGTTCCCCCCATGACAGCTTCCTGCTTCCACATAACCCAAATGACTAAGAGGGTGAGGTCTAGTTTAAAGCATCATGAAGAAAATCAATCAAACACAAAAAGGCAATAGTAAGAACCAAACTCCATCAAGGCATCCACGATGATTGTAAAAGATACATCAAAAGCAGTGCTACTTTGTGGTAGACTAAGTTTCAAATATGGATTTATCTGTGATGGTCTTAAAGATTCTATGTTCTATATTTAGTCTCTGCAGTGATTACTCAGTGTGTAAAGTGCTTTGAGGTTATGAGATCACTAGCAGAGCTATCAATTCCATTTAAAACACAGCCAGTGGAATACTTCTGTCCTCCGTGTTTTTCCAGTCCCTGGAAATCATTATCAGGGGATGTGGTGGAGGAGAAGAAACAAGATAAAACAAAGATGAAAACAGCAACAGCGACATAAAAGAAAACCCGACAGCACTGCCACCTAGGCTTTCTCACTAGCTGTAACGTGTCCTAACGTTTGTAACCACGAGGTTAAAAAGATGCTGATAGCGCCAAACAGTGTCAGCTACTCTTCCAAAGAGGTATGGAGGGGTACGAGATGCCTAAACTCAATACTTTTGACTCCCTTGAAAAATCATTATCAATGTAAGTTATAAAATCGTATTTTCAAACTTGGGGTGGGAGGCAGGCTGAGCAATAGTCAGACATCTCTGATGATTTATGAGATTATTTTGAAATTGAAAGCAAGGAATACAACATCATTTAATTGGCAATACTCTAATGGAGGCTGTGTCTTCCATGGGTAGCATCAAACTTTGGTTACTTAAAATGTCAGAGATCATCAGTAGCATAGGATATTATGGAGAGGAACCATTTTCCTGAGAAACAATTACATATGGATGATTCTTGCCAACACTACACACACACTCTACACACACACACACACACACACACACACACACACACTTGCCAGAACTTTTAGGACGGAAATTTCTTCCCAAGTCAATCAAAAATAAACAAAAAAAAAAAAGCAATGAACTACTACACTACACATATTTTCACATTTATCACTAGTGTGAATTGCCTTCAAGCCATAGATATATACTGCTCGTAACAGGATCAACAAGACTACTCAAGAAATTCCAAAGCAAAGTCACACACACACATGCCAGAGATGTGTGAGGATGACATGCATTTTGTAACTCCTTGAACATAGTTGAGGACAGACTAACTTCCCAACAAGATAATAACAACATTGGCTTGGAAACCGTTTCATAAGTTGATAGCATAAATGGATAATTTTAATAATGACTCCAAGCATTGTTCTTGAGCATTCAGAGAATAAAGAAAGGTCCATGGTGTACCCACAAAGTGGTAATCACTTGCAGGGCTTGCTGACATTTATAATGTAAAAACCCCGACAGCATGAAGCAGGCAGACAGCAGCATTTCTGTTTCACTAGTGAGAGAAGGGCGTGGCCACAGTCACAAGAACTCTCTCAGGGCAGTGCTAGAACTGGGTTCTTTCATATATGCCATCCTCTCCTCCTGAGAGGAGGCTGCAGCCAGGTGTCATGATCTGTAAGTGAAGTGCCCACTTACGGGCAGTCTGTGGGAAAATGTTATTTTACATTCCCATTGATTTGATATTTATATGGATAGACATATTATAGGTAAGCCTCAGTCTCCAGAGTATAATAAAAAAAATAGGCATAATGTCGAACTATTCCTAATTTCCTCAATTATTCCTTTGGGGATGTGAAATTTGCATACCCCATCCTTAAACCTACATGTGTTCTTTCTTGGTAGAATAATTTCCATAATTTACTATGTACTAAATAAAGCATTATAACTTTTAGTTTAAAACAAACAAACAAAAAAACAAGATAAAAAACTCAAAAGAGCACCCACTTTGAGATTCATGAGTGTCATATGGAACTAGAAAATAGTGTATCAAATCATATTCTCTGTCGACTTCCTGAGTATTTTATAGGCATTCTCTTTCCAATAGCTCTTCCCAACTGGAGCATTCCCTGCTTACAACACTTTTGACACACACAGACACTATTTCTGGCCTGGTCCTTGAAATTTTGTTGAACCTCGTCTGCTTCTCACAAAGGTGGTTGGTTTTGCAGGTCCGTATACTCTCCATAGCCCGAGACCAGTTACCTAGGGTAGCCTGGTTAGCAAACTACAAACTCCTTTCCATAACTTTTATCCTCTAAGAAAGGCAGGTGAGGAATTCACAAGCTATACTTTCATGAGATGGCGTAGACGTGGCTGGTCCTGTCTCCACCGTGTCCCTGTAAACAGCTGGCCCCACATTCTTTCTGCCTAACCACATCAGAAAAGAAGGCACACCAAGAGACACCTTAAGGCTCTCCATCCAGCATCATCTCCACCCACTCTCAGAGAATCACAGTAGCTCCTCAGGTATCCGCTAGGAGTTTTCTGGAGTCTTGAACTTTTCACCTCTGTGTGCAGCACCAGCGATGGCAGCTGGCCTTTGTTCACCACTCTTACCCCGTCTAAGTGGAGAAGGTGTTACACAACCCCGTCCATCTGGCCCATTTCCCTTACTCTGAGTCAGTTGAACTTTACTCTACTGTTGACACGAAATAGCGAAATCAGTCACGAAGCAGGGAGTTTACAGGCAGGAAAGGACAGCTGAACAGAAGGCAACTGGCTTGAGTTGGTATAAATGGGCACAAAGTTATAAACAACTACGGGGTGATATTTGGCTTCTTTCTTCACCCATCATAAAACTGGGCAAAACTTCTTTGAGTCAAAGACCGCTTTGGCATGCAAGCATGGAAGGCTATCCTACACTGCTTTGAGAACTATGCTCTGTAATGCAGGAGGAGAAACATATAAAATGTAGGGACTCAGGTTACGGAGAATTTTGAACCAGGAATAATGACTCTGGGGTCTCTTACTTGTCTTGCCATGAACAGGCTGGTTGATTTAGATGAGTTCCTGACTTTCCCAGCACCAATGTTTCTTTTTGCTAAAGCCTTTACAGGCATCTTAGTGATTCCAAGCTGGCCTGCCCTGAAATATACGCTTCTAAAGAGAACTCAGGATAATTTTGTCAGAATGTATTTCAGTTCTGTCTCGGTAACATTTGGACTGCCATCAAATGTATGAAATACTCGAAGAGTAAGAGAAAAAAGAAACTCTAATGAAATTACAGGAATTACTTCATTGCTCGCCCAAAGGTCTCCTGTAATTGCAGGCATTACTGCACTCAAAATTTTACATTTTGCTTTCAGACAGATTAAAGTCTCAGTCTTAAGCTTCAGAGAAATTCTTAAACTTATAATTTCTTAAAGCTCTGCATACCCTTAGTTCTCCCCAGGTACTTCAAAATACCAAACCTCGCCAGACTCTCAAAAAATTTTATTTCTGTGTTCTCTTCGGACTGGCTATTTCAGCCATGCCCTTCTGTATAACCTTGGGATCATTTCTTCTCTTCCCGGTTCTTTTTGCGAAGCACAGATGCCCTGGGGGGGGGGGGGGAGAGAGAGAGAGAGAGAGAGAGAGAGAGAGAGAGAGAGAGAGAGAGAGAGAGAGAGAGAGAGAGAGAGAGAGAGAGAGAGAGAGGCGCCTAGATCCTTGATGGAACTGCAGTACCTGCAGTACCTCCCCACTGGCGTCAGCACAGCGCCCTCTACTGCTTGAGGGAGAGCAAGCTTTGCCACGGAGCTGGTGCTCTCCCAGCTGAGATGGAGCAGGTCTGGACTTCTTTCTCATCTCCATAGCATCCTTTACTAAAGGGCGAAATCACGGGGGGGAGATGCCTTATAGTTCCTCATTCTTCCATTTGTTCTGAGGGTGTTTTCCCCCTACGCTGTAGTCTGTAGTGTTAAACTGGGAGTTCTTGTTATTCCTAACACTCCCGTCACAATTTCAGGTAATATTAGATAGGGCTCATTAATAGGAATGACCACAGCTGGGCGGGGTCTCTGCCTTGACTCTCAACCAAGGAAACGGGGGTTGTATCGCTCTGAACACCACACCGAGCATCTAATATCCTTAGTGGAAAACTTCTGCAGGGCACAAGAACACTCTTCTTCCTTGGCTTGACTTGGAATCTGCCTGTGTTCTGACTGTGACCCCCAAAGAACAGTTTTCAAATGTGCATCTCTGCCTGTTCATAGGCGCTTACATCCAAGCGTCTTAATTCCCAGAGCAAATAATTTATTAAAAATCAAATCTGAAAAAAAAAATCAAATCTGAACACTGGGGAAAAATCATTTCCTATAGAGAGGCTTCAAATGCAAGAAATGCAAGTCCCTTCTTTCACTCCAAACATTTCTCTGCTTTCCCACTGAGAAAACGTGTTTACAGAATTCTGCAGAGAGATAACACATCATTCCCAGGAATTCAGCTCACTAGTGGAGGAAAATATTTGTCTATAATTTAAAAATAATATCCAAACTAGACTTTTATTGCAAACAGCGTTTGTCACTTTGGATAAACGGGGCATGATCTGTCTAACCAGGGGTTGGCTCTATTCACGATTTAACACAACCATTTATTCAGAGGATTCACTACTATTTTTTGGGATACTCTAGAATCTTCTCTTTTAGAACGATCTATTGCACCACGAGTCTGAACAACCGGTTTCAGACACAATTGTCTCAGCAGATTCCACTAATTCACTTAAAAGTCCTAATGTGTTTTCAAGAAGAGGCTTAATCCCAATAAACCGGTGACGAGCGAAGTCTCAAGCCCAGGATCAAGTGAGGTAAAAGAGAGGTGATGTTGGGCGCTGCACTTTCAGCGGAGGGAACCTTGCATAACATTGCATTTAAAAGCAGTACCCTACCTAAAAAGAAAGGAGAAAAGAATTGCCTGTCTTCTCCAGGTCAGAAGCAAAGAGATAAAGTTTGCCTCCCTGCTATCGCTTCTCTCAAGGAATTTACATTTGTCAAAACCCAGGTGTCTCCAAGCTTCTCTGGCCACCAGACTGAGCTTCCCTCAGAATTTTAAGAATGAAATGGAAAGCCCCTGTGTTTCCACAGCCTCCTCTGTCAAGACAGACAGAGTTTGCGTGCATTTCTGCTCTAAGTCTTCCATGCTGGTTTATAGTCTCCCTTTAGATGTGTCCAAAATGGCCTTCTGTATTCAGCAACCACCGAGGAAACATGCAACATGTCAAGGATGCTCAGTAAAGCTATAACCAAAACAGTGCGGTTCACACACTCGGCTCAATGGCAGGCACAGTCTAAACTCTCTGGTACATGTTTTCTATGGTTTGGTGAGTTCCGCAAGTCTACTAGTTTCCCAGACATTGTCTCTACAACAGTTCTCACACTTTTGTAGAGACTAATGAACAAATATAAACAGCATTACAGTCTAAGAAGGGACGCTATGAGGCGCTGGTCACCGCCACATTGGGTAGCAGGGATTGAATGGGAAGCAAAATTCTTAGGCCTTTACAAAGCCTTTCTATCCTAGGATGGAAAGCTAATTAGTAAACAGGCATTTGCCCGGACTATGACTCAAGGTCTAGGGAAAACAGGAACGAGCACGACAGTTTGGAGGCCATCATGGAGAGGAGAGACAGGAAGTTTCTAGGAGGAGGTGATACTCACATTAGACCAGAGCCTAGTCATAAATAACGCGGTAATGGTGGGCAATGGCATTCCCAGAGAGGGGAGGACAGCTTCAAGCCTCCAGGAAAAGGGCAGAGCGTTGGAGTAGCAGGCATATTGGCTAGAGAATGAGGAACAAGAGCAGAAGAGTCAAGCTGAGGAAGCACATTGCACCGACGCAGCAAGTGTAAGGACACACATGGAGTCACTGTGCTGTGCTCGTGAAAAGTCACAATGATCCCTCAGCTCGGAGGGAAGAACCAGCCTAGCTCACCTATTCCGTGTCAGGGAGATGGAAGGAATGACCAGGCGCTTGCCTGAGAAGACACCCAAGATAACTAACGTCTCAACAGAGGGAGTCTCGCAGGAGCGAAGTTTGCTCAGATGAATTGTTTGCTCCTGTGTTCTTGAACAGAGGCCACTGGGCTCATGACTGAAGCCAGCTTAAGAAGTTAAGTAGACTAAGAAGTTAAGTCTACATGTTTATAGCAGTCTAAATATTACTGAGAAAGAAAACACAATAACTCTTATCCTCACCACTGCTAGTGAGTCTCAGTTTGAGACAAACGATCTGGAATATTGGATTATAAACTCGATCTTACAAAAGTTTAAGACAGTGATGTCTTTCATAGGGTTTATTATTTACAATACATCTAACTTCTATTTAGAAATACAAGTGTAAGGGGCTGGCAAGGTGGCTACTTGGGTAAAAGCATTTGCTGTGTTAAGCTGGGTGACCTGAGTTCAATTCCCAGAACCTACACAAAGGCAGAAGGGGAGAACAGACTCCTTAAAGTTATCCTCTAACCTCCATAGGTACCCCTCCCCAGACAGTTAAAAAGAAATTCAAGGGAGTGTAGATCCAAGCTATTTTAAAAATAGCAGGGATGCGAGGGAGCAAGAAGGCTTGGGTCACAGGGAAACAAAGGAAAACTGTTGCTGATCCCTTAAATGGGTTGTTCTTCAGGTTGCACTCCCAATGTCTATAGCAACATGAACTTTAGAGGTAAAAGGAATTGTACTATGATGCTGAAATGCAGAATTGTGTAAGTTGCTTAAGGGTATTCTAGTAAAACAGCATACTCCATAAAAAGACACAAAGGGACGTCATTCTCAGAGGGTTAGTGCCTCATTCACACAGATGATTCAGGATCACTCTGCCACAGGATAAATATGATGTTTGCCTCAGTGGAATATGATGTTTGACCCTCTCCAGCTAGTAAAACACTGCTACCTTAGCCAGCTTCATCTCCCCAGCAGCTTGACAGAAGGGCTCTGTTTCTTGGCTTCCTTTTCCATGCAAATTGCCATGAGTGTGCCTAGGGAACCCCTCCAGGGAGCTGATTAGGAAAAGATTTTTTTCCTACTTAGGAAGTCACAAAGTGAACATAAGCCTCCTTTGCTACCTTCTTCGTGCCCTAGAAAGTTATCTTTAGACCTTAGGAGCTGCAATCCACCTATTACTGTTATCCCATTCATGGTCTTGCAGAATAAGTGCTTAATTTATTTGAGGATGTCCAACTCAGTACAAGGAGTATAGAAAAAAACAAAAACAACAAAAAAAAAAACCTTGAAACTCCCTTTCAAGAAATCTTAGAAAGGTAAGCATGAACCCAGTAATTCAAAGAGACAGGAAAAACTGCACACCTCATACGGAACTGAATGACTCTGGACTTTTCCTCTTTTGGGATGGCCACACACCCTGGAGAAGTACTATTATGGATGGACCAGCCTCCTGACTTAGGGTGTGAGAACAGAAGGGGCTATTTTGTGAGGTTCTGGGATTGCAGAGGAAAACCTTTTCACTACAGAGGGCCCCTGTGGTTTCTGCAACCAGAGCATCACACCCAGCTCTCTATTCGGCACTGCTTCAGAACTTCCTACACCACAAGGAAAATCACAGCCCCAGGGCCAACATCATTTAAGCCTGACTTCTGCTGGAATGAACTGCTCTGTTAGCCATGTATTTTCAGGTATTTATGTCCTAACTCTCATTGTTCCTTCAAGGTTATGTGTTTGAATTTTCCCGATGTCCACAATCTACCTCTAGGTCCACATTGAATCCTTGTTGCATTTGAGGTCTCTGTTCCAGGCGAGCTCTTTAGTAAAGTCTTCCCCCAATCTGCTGGTAGTTCCTGTCATACAAATCTATATTTCCTTTTCTTCATTGTATTAAACGTGCTCCCTTGTTTTACCTTTTATCTATATCTTCTCTCAAAGGGTATATTCCTTGATAGGAATACCACCTGCCTTGTTCAACCCTGTACCCATCTCTGGTCCCTAAAATAAATCACGACACAGATAAGATCTTAATAAACCTCTTTTAGATGACTGCATGATTGACAGATGGCATAGACATCTTCCCTGGGGACCTCAGAGTCTGGACTGCATCACAGGAAGGGGCTAGCAATGAGATCCATCTAAAGTGGTCCATGAACTTAGGAAGACCATGCAGAGGGCAGTACACCAGGGTGACATCCTGAGAACTACAATTAGTTATGTGAAGTGAGATGTTTCAAGTCAAGACTCTGAGCTCAGGTTTGAACCATCAAACCATGAAGGCACAGAGAGAAGTAGGTACTGAGTGGAGAAACTTGGACTTTCAGTTGGGGCGTTCAGTTAAAGGGCTAAAGGCGAGCCAGGAACTAAAATGGTTGTCACTTTTATTTCAGAACTCATTCTTTTAATCCCTGGGTTTCTTTTTTTTTTTTTTTTGATTTTTATCTCTTATCTATGTAAGACACTGTTAAAGAAATGTTTTGTATTCTATGGTAAGTTATTTCTTTTTTAGTCCTAGATAAATGGCAAAGTATAGCTTGGTGACACAAAATTTCCTCAGAAATAAAGTGGGCATCTCTTCTGGCAAAATTTCTTCTTGTGTGTAGTAGGACAGACACTTTATTTAGTGGGTCTCATGCCTGCACCGACACAAACTTAAGAGCAATGGTTCTCAACTTGTGTGCTAAGACCCTTTTCTCAAACTTCTATTTCCAAAAACATTTACATTGTGATTGTTTACATTAGCAAAATTATAGTTATGAAGTAGCAATGAAAATAATTTTCTGGTTGAGCAGTCACTACAACATTAACTGCATTAAAAGTTTGCACCATTAGGAAGGCTTAGAATCATTTCTGAAGGACAATGTGATTCAGTACTCTGCCCGTTTTGTGCCCAACACCAACTGGCATGCGAATAGGTTGTCAGATAAAACTTTTGTTCAGACAAGTTCTTTTTTTTTCCCTGTGCATTCCATCTGGAACAACAAAACCTCAAAGCCAACTCGTCATATACCATCTAAAATCATTCACAAAATGTTTGCATTGTTTGAAGGCATTAGCAACAAGCTCCTTGTCCTTGCCTCCCTCCTCCTAGTCTTTTCATTCATGAAAATGATGATTCACTGCAGTGCCCTCCGGAAAGCGGGCAGTGGCCGCTCCTAAGGCAGCCCACCTCTACTGCCCGTGTGGGAAAAAGCCCTGCAGTGAATCAGGCTCATTCAGGAAAACGAGGGGAAAATATTTGCCTGCCAAGTCAACACGCCTCTCTCTGTGCTTGTCCGGACAGAGCTAGGGTGGACTTGACATTTTTTTCCTTTTTGTCAGAAATGCATGTATAACATTGCCTACTTTCACAAGAGTATGCCTCAAATGGGGATTTTTTTTTTTCAAGCAGCAAAATGAGTGTCACGACAGTTGGAACAAAAACCCACCGTGGGTTGAGAATCTATTCCAAACTTCCCAAGTGGATATGAGTTCTCTGGAAATCGGAACTAGTCCAGCCAGCACCTAGGTGTGAGGGTTGGAGGAGGCATCCCCCCCCCCCCCCCCAGTAAGCTTCAAGTGATTAGAAACAGTATTTTCAAAAGTAATAATGCCTACAAAGATAAGGTCCTGGGCTCAGTCTTCAGTACCAGAAACAAACAACAACAAAAAGAAAGAGCAGATAAAATGAGACGTATGCACTGGCAGCAAGAAGGGCAGCCATCAGCACTGGAAGCCTACAGAAGGCAAAGTACATCACTGCTTTGTTCAAGGAGGTGTGCTGGAGGAGACCACCACAGCCCACTAGTTAAAACACATGCTTGAGGACACTCAATGGGACCCTGGAACAGGATAAGTTGTAGGACACAGATTTCCACTGCTTTCCATTACTCTCCTTCACGTGGGCATCACAGCTCAAGGGAGTTAATTCTCTCTCCTTTTTGTACCCTCCTTCGTGAGCATGCCCAGAGGAGAATTCTTGGCTATGAGCACTTCACTTGCAATGACCAAGGGCATCCTTTAGAGCGACTCGGCTCTTACTGATGGTCATAGTGCAAAGGGACACTGTACCTGGGAACTGACTGAGAGGGAAAAGGGCCATTGTGAGGAAGGCAGAGCCACACACGATGACGCTCTGCTGCACCTGATGGTTTTGGAAATGGGGAAGACCTCGTTAAAGTCCTGAGTTGCAAGAACAACCTGGTGTCCTTGTATTTAAGGGGAGCTACAAAGACATATCAATGAGCAAAGCTGCAGGGGTTGGGATCAGAGAATGTCTGTATAATCAATGTCTGGCAGGGGCAGAGGATGAGATAGTGTCTAAGATGGGACCTGCTTCAGAGACAATAAGCCAGAATTTCAGAAATACCAAGGAGCAGAATTTAGCAACCCGAAACTATTCACGTGGATGCCCAATAAAGGAAGTGCCGACTCACGAATCTCACAAATCTCTGTCACCACGAAGAAGTTAGAGTTGGTAAGGACATGACTGGAAGTTATTGGTAAGTGTTAACCTAGAAGTTAAGGAAATCTAAGTAGTCACCATCAGGCTTCCTATTTAGAAATGCCCCCTTGGGGGAAAAACCAAAACCAAACTTTAACCCTAACTTAGAAGTGGGGAAACAAAGAAGCCCTAGAGGAAACTGGTGGGTGCTTTTGAAAATGTGGTACGGCTCTGCCAGCTTCAGAACAGGTGACAGAAGCAACCTCACCCGGTGCCATAGGGTTGATCAGCTGATCACCGCTGATACAGCCTTGTCTTCTGTGAAAAGATCCGAGGCTATGGAAGGTTCACCGTTAGTGCCAGAAGACAGTCACAGCTGGTGCCAATGTTTCCTCACATGCACAGAGATGTCGCAGGCAGAGAGAAACGCTGAGCAGTAATAGGGAGGCTCCCGTACAAAGGCTGTAACCGGGTCATGTGATTGCTATTCTTCACTGCTGTGTGTGCATTCCGCTACCTAAGAAGCCCCGGGATGTTCAGAGCCACCTAGACAAGGCTTTTGACTCTCTGGGTCGGTTCAGTCATCCTTATTTTCTCCCTTAAGAAAACCAAAGCACAGAGATGGTGACGACAGGGCCTTCTTCACACAGCAGGAAATGGCCTAGCTGGCTTGGGTCATGACTAGCCCTGCCTTTGGAATGAGATGACTTTAATCTACAGCTCTCCAAGGCAGATGGTTGTGGACCCCAGAGGAAGAATGAGTCTTCGGCAGGTGGGAGGGGTGTGGCTGAGTGCATTCTCTTTGCTGACTAACTTGCACGTTCTGACTGTACACATTCCAGAAAATGCCCCAGGCCCCGGATTTTTGGGTGCACCACCCTCTTCCCTTCTTGAATTGGCTATGGAAGGGTCTTTGTGCTTTCAATCAAGCGGTGGTTATTTTCGTGTGAGGCAAACAGGACCTGCTGGCTTTCCTCTTGTGGATAACGAATGTCTCCTTCAGCCACTATTTATCAATAAATTCCACGGGGAAAGCTGAGCACACATGGGTAGGTTAAGATACTTTGAAAGGAACGTGACACAGACTCCTGCTATTACCATGACTTCGTTCACGCTCTCCAAAGTATTATGACAACTGTCTGACCTCTTTAACTGGAAAACGAGAATCTTGTTTCTTAATCTCCTAATAATTGCCCATTATTAAAACCTGGTAGGGATTAACATTTCAATTAAATTTAAGTCCTAAGTGAGCAAGACTGCTGTCAGAATAGGCCTGATAGAACCTCAGTCTATGAATCATGGAGTTGGTCCTTAGGTCAATGGCACCCTCTCTACCAGCATGTTAAAGCAGTTAATTAATATTTGACCCTGGACAAACATCCCTTAAAGAACTAATAAGGTCCCCAAATTAAAATAAATCTTGCTCCTTTCTTCACCCATGCTGTGAGAAATACCCTTCTCCCCTGTCTTAGCTAATGTTAAAATGTACAACCCATGGCCTCCAGAGACTGATTTAAAAATCAAATGAAAAGAGCTGTGAACTATTAGAACTCATCAGTAGTCATAATAGTTTCCTTAGTAACATGGGCTACAGCAACATTTGTCCAGTTTGCTGCTGTCCAGGCTCAGAACAAAGCCCTGGGCTGCTTGTGTCAGAGGGGCGCCATAAGAAGGGCCCTGGTGAATATTCAGCTGGTAGCCCGCCGCCTTCACACTCCCACCTCAAGTTCTGGATTACTTCACAGGCCAGTTTCCTTAGAGTCTATTCAAACGCAAAAAAGCAGTTATATTCTTTCCTCTGCAATGGGTCCTCCTTTGTACTCCCAACCCCAAGGAGATTTTTACCCAGGGTGGCTACAGAAACTGACCCATTTTTCCCCCTTCTGACAGTTAAATGCATCGGTACCAGGAGACAGTGTGGTTTGAGTTTCTCCAGTGATTCCACCCCCAGCACGTGATCATTCTGCACAGCTTCAAAAACCGGATGGAGAAGGGAATCTTTCTGTTTTTAAAATTGCTATGAGGAGGAGCTGAGGGTCATTGTATTAATATTTACCGAATCCATGAACTCTGCTAAGGGACTTCAGGTACGTTTTCCTGCTTCATTTCTACAAGAATATCTGAAGAACTTTCTCTGTATTTTACACTGTAAAAAGAGTTCAGGAACGTAAAATGATTGGCCAAGCATCACACAGACACCAGGACTAGAATGATCATTGAGAACTTTCTTAGGCGTTTAAACTCCACTGTCCATTTTGTTTACCTACCACACGTTACCAGCCCAGAAAACCACACATACATTGTGGCTTTTGAAAAGACCCTTGTTCACTAGCCAGAAAAACAGCTTAAGTTAAGAACCTCAGAATCAAAACATGGCATGTTGAGAAATACTATCAAGAGCCCTCATGTGGACATCTTTAATAGCAAGTCTAGGGGAAAAGAGAAGACTCAGGAAGGTCCATGAGTTCCAGGCCAAACGTGGATACAGAGTGAGATGAAGAAAAAAATTGAATTTAAGGATTAGAACAAAGTCTGTCTTAAATGGAGGAGCCTGTAGTCACCTTGGCTACTGGGAAGTGGAACAGGAGGGTCACTTGAGCTCAGGTATTTCAAGTCAGCCTGTGCCTCAGAGTGAGATGCTATATCCAAAGTGAACAACAGCAATGGGGGAAGAGGCTTTTTCACAAAGGTTGCTCGAAGCCAATGTTCTCCCATTTTGCTCAAACAAGGAGCAGCATGATGGCAAACGAGGGTGGCAAAAGGACAGCGTGCCGCTGCTCTAGGGAGAGTGTCCTCATGGCCTCCTGGTAATTGCCAATAGACAAGAGCATTACTTCCTTTCATTAAACTTTGAGATACCCTTTCTTTTAAAGATTTATTTATTTTTATTTTATATGTAGGAGTGTCTGCCTGATTGTGTGTAAGTGGTATAGTGTGCATGTAGAAGTCATGGGAGGGTATCAGATACACTGGATCTGGCGTTTCATATGGATTTTGAACTCACATATGAATGCTAGAAACCAAACTTCTGTCCTCTACACGAGCAAATTCTTTTACCATCCAAGTCATCTCTCCAGTTCCAGCTCATACTTTTCAGAGTATATTTTTGAGAGAAAAATAATCGTAAATAACATTATATCATTTGGGGGGAATTATTTGACAAACATTCTGGTTTCCTTTCATTGATGAACCTACTATAAAATGTTATATACAAAGATGATATCCAAGCTATTTCTGAATTATTAAATAGCACAAGCATGGAGCATGTTCACTAAATCAAATTTTTCATAAGATTAATCTCAGCGTTAGCATAATATGAGTCAGAATTATTCAAATACTTTAATCAATTTAACGGCATATCTTTTCAAACTATGAAACAAGCATTTTCCTAAAGAATTTAAAAACATATTCTGACAAATCTGTAATCACAGCATGTGAAAGACAGAGGCAGGAGGATTATCATCAGTTCAATGTCAGCCTGGTCTATCCAGTGAGACCTTATCTAAATAAAAACATTGATAATTTATCTCTAATTATTTTCTAAGTTACATGATAGGATCAGTATGCATGAAACTGATGACTGTGTTAGTTAGTTAGTTAACAGATATTCAGTTAGCATTTGCCATATTTCTTCAAAATTGAAGTAGGCCCAAATGAGTTACTTTGCACACCTGATCAGAAAGCCTACTGAGAGACACAGTGTATAGAAAGTGGCTTTTCCTTCAGCGGCTTTAGCTTTGGTGTAGAACATCTTGCTCAGGGCTCATCTTCCATCCGGGTGAACTAAGGCGGAGTTTTTAACTGTGCAATTTTCTTACAACTCAAAAATAACATATACCGACTGTCAGCCTCGAAATAACTGGTGACTGATTTTCCTCGAGGAACTTCTGTCTAAAGTCAGATATGTGTCTCCAGTGTGTCTAACTCCAGCTCTTTAAACCCAAAGCAATAGCAAAATGACTCTTTCAGAAAACTACAACAGTTATGCCTGACAACTTAATGGCATTCTTTAATCATCCATTGTAGCCACCATTCTGTTCCTACTGGAATAATGTTTAGTGTTTGCAACCCATAATTCCATTTTTCACGTGTCCCTTAGGTTTATATTTCCCTGCATTATTTACTTATTCTGCAGTGTGGGGTGCCTTTAGGGATATTTATGAATAGAAACTCTAAGTTTCTGGTGATATTTTAAAGATTAATCTGTTTTCCTGACAGAACCAGTCACAGCAAAAAAAAAAAAAATTAATCTTTTTTTCCCTTAATGAAGTAAAGCAGTTACAAAGATGAAGCTTCCTACAACAACTGCTTCAGAATTGGTGCTTTCTTATTAATGATTTTAATTACTTTTATTTATCATTTTACTTACTTAACCTTATTGAAAATAGTGTTAAAAATCTTAGAGAGTTCAATCACATTGCGTGGTCTTTTTTCATTTTCCTAAATAGCTCCCCAAGGCAGACGTTCATTTCAAGTCTTTAGTCATTCCAGAGCTCTGAGCAGGTTCTCAGTGCAGAGCGGATGGCTGAGGATCATGAAGGTAGATTAGCTACACGCCTCTGATAGAGTCTTTCTAAATTAGCCCATGCTCATTTAGTTCAATTGTCTGCCTTTGCTTTCCTTCTTCAGGTTGATTCAGCCTGAGCCTGCCTCTTTCTCCATCACTTAAGCACTGAAAGCGAATCGCCCCAAGGATCTAAGGTATTTTTTCCCTCCCTTGCATGTCTCTGCAGTATCAGGTCCTGCCCGGTAATTGTTCTACCTTGTATAAAAATGAGATGCACTGTGAGAATATTCGGGATGCTACTTTTTAGTGTCTATGTGTGTTTACTAAATATAGTTACTGTAAAAATAGACTTGAATCTTAGTTGTGGAGTTTCTTCCTCCAGCAGTGCCAAATTTATCTTCAGTCTAAGGTCAGAGTTTCCTTATTTGCAGATGGCATGATTCTATCCACGAGACACCAAAGACTCCACCAGGAAACTCCTGGAAATAAGAAACTTTCCTAAAAGTGGCAGGTTACAATGAACATACCCAAGTCAGTAGCCTGCCTGTATGCCAGTGGTTCTCAACCTTCCTAATGTTGAGACCCTTTAATACAGTTCCTCATGCTGTGGTGACCTCCCAACCACAAAATCATTGGGGTTGCTACTTCATAACTGTAACTTTACTTCTCTTATTAATTGTAATGTAATTATCAGTGTATTCCGATGGTCTTAGGCAACTCCTGTGGAAGGGGTCATCTGACCCCAAAGAGGTCACAGTTCCCAGGTTGAGAACCACTGCTTTATACTAAAGACAGATTGAGGAAGACATCAACCATGGAAATGATCCCATTCACAATAGTCCCACAACGAAGCAAAAATAAGAAAACCAAACTACCTTGAAATAAATCAAACCAAGGAAATGAAAGGCTTACATAATGAAAACTTTAAAACACTAAAGAAATTGAAGATGGTACCAGAAAAAGGAGACACCTCCTGTGCTCATGAGTTGCTGGGAATAAGAATGTGAAAATGACCATCTTTCCAAAATAGTATACAGATTCAGTGAGATCCCCATCAAAAGACCAATTCAGTTCTTGATATGGCCGAACTGGGGGAGGGTTGGAGAGGGAGAGCAATTACAGAGCTGTCTTGATAGAGGGAGCCATTATTGGGGGGTTAGGGAGAAACCTGGTGCTAGGGAAATTCCCAGGAATACACTGGATGACCCCAGCTAAGACTCCTAGCAATAGTGGAGAGGGTATCTGAACTGGCTTTCCCCTATAATCAGATTAGTGGACAACCTAACTGTCATCATAGAACCTACATCCAGTAACTGATGGAAGCAGATGCAGTGATCCACAGCCAAGCACTGGGCTGAGCGCCTAGAGTTCAGCTGAAGAGAGGGAGCAGGGATCATATAGAGGGTCAAGATCATGACTGGGAAAACCACAGGGACAGCTGACCTGATGTATGGGGGCTCACAGACTCTGGACTGACAGCTGGGGTACTTGCATGAAACTGAACTAGGCCCTCTGAATGTGGATGACACTTACGTGACTTGGTATATGTATGTGTCAGGGTCTGGTAGTGGGGACTAGGACTTATTCTGGATGCATGAACCAGCTTTTTATGAGCCTATTTCTTTTGGTGGGATACCATGCTCAATATTGATACAGGGGAGAAGAGTCAGGGTCCTGCCTTAGCTGGAGGTATGGCCATTCCTGATTTCAAGTTATACTACAGAGCCATAGTAATACAAACAGCATGGCACTGGCACAAAAAGAGAGAGAGTGATCAGTGGGTTAAAACTGAAGCATTACAGACAGCTGATTTTTGACAAGGATCCCAAAAATACACATTGAATAAAAGACAGGGTCTTAATAATGAACAGTGCTGGGGAAACTGGGTAGTTGCATGTAAAAGAATGAAAGTTAATCTCTCTCTCTCTTTTTCTCTCCCTACTCACAAATGGATTAAGAATCTCAGTGATAGTGTTGAGACTTCCAGAAGAAAGAGTAGGGAATGTGCTCCAGGATATTTGCTTGGGTGAGAGCTGTCTGAATAGGACTCTGGTCACCCAGGACCAACAAGTAACATGTGGAACTTAAGGACATTTAAAAGCTTCTATACTGCAAAACAGTCAGTCTACTGAAGAAGTAGGCTTCAAAGTGTGTGTGGGGGGGAACCTTTGTAAATTATACATAATACAGGGCCAGTGTCTAGACTCCACAGAGAATAAAAGCAAAACAGAATAAAACAAAGCCAAACTAAAACAAACAGCAAGAAAACAAGTAACCCAGTTTTTTTTTTGTTTGTTTGTTTTTTTAAAGGGAGGGGGCTATGGAACTGAACAGAGAGATTTTAGAAGAAAAGAACATGACTAAGAAATACATTTTAAAATATCCCTGGCCATCAGAAAAATGCAGACTGGAATTATTCTGAGATTTAATATTTCCCCCATCAGAATAGCTAAGATCAAACAAACAGAAGACAACAACAAATTCTAGCATGAATAGAGAATGCTCCTACACTGCTAGTGGGAAAACATTTGTGTAGTTAATCTCCTCAAAAAACAAAGTCTTCCATATAACCCAATTATTTCACCTCCTGAGTATATACTTGGGCATATTTATAACTGTCAGGAAATAGAAGCAGCTGAGGAATGGATAATGAAAATGTGGTGCTCATGTAAACGGATTTTGTCCAGCTACAAAGAAAATCAAAATTATAATGCAGGTGGATAGGCCTGAAAAGCATAACACTGAGTGAGGTGACTCTGACCTAGATACCTGGAGTATCTATAGAATACAGGCTATTAGAAAGGAACCACTGGATGGAAGGGGAAATGGTAGAATACAAGTGAAATGAAGGGAAAGGAAATACTAAGCAGAGAGATATAGGTGGGAAGAGGTTTAGTAGGACAAAGAAGGGCAGAATAGCAAAAGCTAACCCTGAGTATTCTTGAAAAAGCCATGTGGAAACCTATAATTTTATAAGCTTCATATATTTTTATATAAAATGACTATAAAAATACTTCTCCAAGAAGTCATAGGCTGTTAAATGAAAAGTCAGTCCTAGGCATGGGATACCTTTCCTTGAGCTGTTGCTCAAGGATGCACTGGAGACCTCCCAAGCCATACAGACTACTGACTCTGTCCTTGGTTACCAGCAGGACTCAGAGATAAGATCCTGTCACTGAAGACATCACCCATGTTGGTATCAGGACATGGAAAACTCAAGTTGGTGCTGACTGGTGAACTCCCTCCTGTAGGCTGCTAGGAGAAGAAAAGTCATCAACAATCTTATCTAGCAATGAACCCACTAAATTCCAGTAATGACAAGTGTGTCAAAACTGGCTCATGGGTGCAATATTCACACTAACGTTACCAAGGTAACCAACTGCATTCTGATGGAATTTAAGGCCAGCACTACAGGAAGAAATAAATGTCTATTACTGTAAATCTGGCTAAGAACCCATGGTCACAGAGTTCATGGGCCACAGGGGTAAATCTACTACTATTATTTTGCTTAATGGACACAGTATCAAACTACTTACTAAATTTGTACCTCTATGTCCATAGATTAGTAACTGTTTTTAAGGGTTGTGTGTGTGTGTTTGTGTGTGTGCAGTGAATGGTGTCTGACCTAGAAATTCACTATTGAATACACACAGAGCACCCAGTCCTAAAAGTGGCACATCTATATCATGATGTCTGCACCTTCCCAAAGGACCACAGTGACAAAAGGAGTGGAAACACCTATGAGCACAGGGTTGGTTACAACTGAGGTAAAACAGTGTCCTCTAGATGTGAAAGGACTGTTGTCCTCATGACCTGACAGCAGCTGTGGGTGCCTGTACAAGATCCATACAAGATCAAGCCAGTTTACATTCTAGCATGGAGGAGTGAAGGACTCACAAACCTCCACCTCTGAGGAGCGCTTGACAAGTGATGATTTCTCAGGACAAAGGTGTCATTTTTCTTGAAGGGAACTGCCCTTGGTAGGTCAGCCACACTTCTGCAGCCTTATGCTCACAAGTACATAGGCAGTGCAAACTGGATGTGATGTGTTATTATTTGTTAGTTTTTTTTTAAGGTGACAAGATATAGGAAAGAATGTGCAGGTGAGGATGGACCTGAGAAGGGTTAGGAAAGAAGTAGGGCCTGAATGAGATCAAAATACTTTGTACTGAATTCTCAAATAATTAAACTATTAAATTTTAGGGTAGGGGGATGGAAAGATTGCTGAGCAGTTAGCATCCCATGCTGCTCTTTCCAGGGACCCAGGTTGAGTTCCTAGCACCCACAGTGGTCAGCTTAGAACCATCTGAAACTCTAGTTCCAGAAAGATGTTTTCTTCTGACCTCCACAAGCACCTGCATACATATGACATCACCTCACTGTCTTAGGGTTTCTATTGCTGTGAAAAGACACCATGACCACAGCAATTCTTATAAAGGAAAACACTTAATTGAGGTGGCTTACTTGTAATTTAGAGGTTCAGTCCATTATCACCACGGCGGGGACCATGGCTGCCTACTGGCAAACATGATGCTGGCTACATCTTAATCAGAGGCAACAGGAAATGACCCAGGACACTGGGAGGTATCTTGAGCATATATGAGACCTCAAAGCCCACCCCTACAGTGAAACACTTCCTCCAACAAGGCCACACCTACTCCAACAAAGCCATACCTCCTAATAGTGCCTCTCCCTATGAGTTCATGGAGGCCAATTATATTCAAACTACCACACCACACCCACCAACACACACACACACACACGTACATCTTTGACAAAAACAAAAACAAACAGGCAATTGGAAGAGACACAGAGAAAGAAGGTGTGAAGTTGGATGGGTGGAGAGCTGAGGGAAAGATCTAGGAAGCCATGAGGAAGGGGAAATGGTGATCAGAATACATTGTATGAAAAATATTTTCAGTTAAAAATATAAAAAGAATGTATTTATAGCATGTGTGTCATTACTAAGTTTAGTCACTGCACAAATAGCTTAGGTTTAAATCTTATTTTTAGTTTTTATTTCTCCACGGGAGTCACATTTCTCTCCAGTCTTGAGCAGAGTCTGAGATTTATGTTCCTGGGGAAGTCAACATGTTTTTCGTTTTTAAAAGTTTTTAATTCTTAGGGAAACAAAATCTCCAAGGGTTATTTACCACCTTGGAGCAGCTCCCAGGCAGTCTAGGTGCCGGGAAGGAAATAGAATTTTGGGCATGATCAATACGTCGCCTGGCAGCTGTCACTCTGACTTGCTAATCCCGTCTTATGGTTGAAGCCATACCCTGTCGGTTTTATAGATCAGATAAGATGAAAGTCTGTCAGGTTGGTCATAGAGGAACAGGCGATAAGAGTACGATTTTCCCAACTCTCATGGGTTATGCTAGGCTTTGATGGATGACTCTACTCTTCTAAGTTTAAGTTACAAACCCTTTGCTCAATCGAGCTCCAAAATTGCAAATGTCTTCTAGCTTCACTTAATGCCAGGATAATTTTAGAGAATAGCAGTATGCAAATTAGCAAGTGAATAATAATTGCAGAAATAACTACATGTGGAAACACCAATTACTCAATAAATCTACTTAATTAGCCATAATAGTTTCTGTTGCTTTTTAAGTTCCCGTTTACTTCAGTATCATCGCAATTACATTGTGCGTGTTCAAATATTTTACCTAAGTGATGCCCTCATAGATAAATTAAGGGTCCTAGTCATTTAAAAACAAATCAGAAATCAGCCCACTCTGAGCGGTATAGATGGCAAAGCCTTTTACTATATCAAATATGAGCAACTGTGGAATGCATAGCTTCTCTTTGCCAAATAGCATCATGTGATTAACCCTAAAAGGAGACAGAGGTATTGGTTTGCTAGACTTTGCACTTTTAGGTATCTGTGCAGCCATGATATGGTATCAGTGGGGTTTGCAAGATTATTTCCACTACCCACGCTCTCAAATAAAACCTGGCTTGCTGTGGTCTTCCTATCTCTCGTCAGGTACAGAACAAAGCAGAGCTACATCCCCACCGCAAGATCACTACCGGACCTTACTCCAGTTTGTGCCTGGCTGTGCTCAGATAATGGAGATAAACAACCCCCTGGCAAAACTTCTTCCTGAGAAATGGGTCCTTCATGCTTGAAAAGCCTGGGAGGTGTCCAAAGAAAGCACCAGCCAAAGGGCAAGTCATCCATTCTCAGCCAAGTGTTCTTTTTTTTTTTTTTTAACCCCAACACTTTGCCTTGTCCTATGCCTCGCATTCAGACTTAGGTAACTGATTATACACGGTTCCTATAGAGGTGCTGTACATATCCTTGGCTCAGAATAAACTGCCTGGGTAACCCATCTGCAGAACTTAAATGATCCTAAAATGAAAGAAATAACAGAAGGCACCACTCAGGCCTAAAGAGACAGCCTTTGTTTATTGCCAAGTGGCTTCAGTAGCTTACTTGATCCATCACAATGAAAGTGACTTTTGGACAACCTAGAGTTATTTAACAATAATTTTGGATTAATAAGAAACATCAGAGCACCAACATTGAAGACTATGCTATAAGTACATTTTTAAAAGCATGCAGAAGGAATATGATTAGAAGTATTTCAAAGCCTTTGGGTTGGGATGGCAGGAATGTGAAGTTTGCATTTTTTCCCTCCTTGGTACTTTCCACGGTCATATATTAAACATATCTATGTTTTATATTGGAAACGACATAAATAGCTTCCCAAAGACATGCATGTCTTAAGAAAGTTCTAGCTGGGCGGTGGTAGTGCACACCTTTAACCCCAGCACTCGGGAGGCAGAGGCAGACCGATCTCTGTGCATTTGAGGTCAGCCTGATCTACGATAGCTAGTTCCAGGACAGCTAGGGATGTTACACAGAGAAACGCTGTCTCAAAAAACTAAAGGGGGGAAAAAGTTCTGTTTCCTCCTTACTCTCATTCCCCAATTACTTCCTGTTTCACAATCAATAATAATATACAAGTGCGCACATCGGCAGATAGAAACTCAAAAATCCAGTGTATTGTGTGTGCCTGTTTATGAACCTTCAATGACTGTGTGCAGCAACCAGGAAGTCTGGACACGCATTGGCCAACCCTTTTTGAGATGATGGTAACCTACAGTGATAAAACTGTTAATGTTGCCTCAAAGCAGATCCATCTCTGGGAGGGGAAGCTGGTTAAAAGAGAAACTTTCATAAAAGAAACCAATCAAATTTGTTTTGAATCCATTCATATTGTTTCATTTCCCTGCAATTATAAAAATGGCTCAGAATACCACTACATTGCATGTCTTCTATCAAAATAGACAAAAAGCATATCAGAAGTGAATGGCAACATGAAAACCCCACCAGAACATAAATCTGTGCTGGTCTCCTCGGTGAGGAAGCAGAAAGCTAAAGAAACAAGAGGATGGATCCCAAATCCTTGCACTAAGAGCCTAAAGTAGAATTTGGAAAAGGACATAAGTAATTTGCAGAATTATCAATTTTCATTGCTTTTCATTTTTTGGAGGCAGGGTTTCTCTGTAGCTTTGGAGCCTGTCCTGGAACTCGCTTTGTAGACCAGGCTGGCCTCGAACTCACAGAGATCTGACTGCCTCTGCCTCCTAAGTGCTGGGATTAAAGGTGTGCACCACCACCACCTGGCAGAATTATCAAATTTTAAGCATTATTGGGGAAAAACTTGCCTTAGATGAGTAAGCACACTATCTCTAAATGATAATAGTAGACATCCCCCAGCGCTCAATCCATCGTCAAGGCAAAGTCACATTTTAAATGCCTTCCTATAGCTGGGAACTTAAATAATGTCTAACAGTCACAACAGCCAGCAGGTGACCCATGACTCTTGGAATTGTCAATTTCATTGAGAAATGTTAATATCGCAAGTGTTGGAAGTATATTTTAAGGCCCAATAAGTAAACCTTCAGTTCCTGTAATTGCTATTTTGGATACAAGGTTCCAGAAAATAAGAACTAATCGAAGCCATTTATTAGGAGAGAGGGTGACTACTCCGGGAAAAACAAAGAACTAAGGGTCTGCAAAGAAATGGGATTTACAGAGAACCCTGTAAGTGAGGCAAGCCTTTCCCGAGCCTCTCTGGCAATAATTGGATTTGGTTGACTAGAGCTGAGAGTGAAGGCAGCAGATGTCAGAGGATCCAGGAGAACTTGTCTCTTCTAAATGGAACGGCTAATTATGAGCAGATAATGGCGTGTGCCACCCGAACTTACTGGGAATATTCCCACTTCAGACCACACGTTAACTGTGAGAGGTAATGTATTTGATTCTTCACAAGACTGCAAGCTAGATGTTAAAAAACAAAGCAAAACAAAAACAAAAGAAAACCAGCAATCTTAAAGTGAGGATGAAAAAGCAAAACAAAAACAAAAGAAAACCAGCAATCTTAAAGTGAGGATGAATAGAAAAACATATTCATAAATAGGATTTTAGGGCTCTCAGAGATATTCAAATGAGAAATTTTTATTTGCTTATGTATGTTATGTTCTGGTTGTTATCTTCTAAATAAATAAGGGTGACAACTGTTTATAATCTGAGCAGTCAGAAGATGTTTCTGAAATCTTCAATACTAGTTTAGACTATACAAATAATCAAATAAAATTCCTCTTAGTAGAACTCAAATAAGTGATGGCTTCAAAATTATAAATGTGATTGATGTTTGATTGTCTCAAACTCATTGCATCACTAAAACTTTTTAACTGTTTCGATGCATCACCTCAGATGTGGTGTAAAACCACAGAAATTTATTCTGTCCTACTTCTAAAGGCCAGAAATCTAAACTCAAGGTACAGACAAGGCTGCACTCCCTCTGGAAGCTCCAGGCAGAAACCCCATTCTTGCTTCCTTCAGTTTCTGGCAGCTGTTGGCTTTCTCTCCCTCTGCTCATCTTTAAATTGTTTTCTCCTTGTGTCTGTCTCAAAACTTTCCATTCATTCTTCTCTCCTAAGAAATGTGCTTTCATTTGCCACACTGGTTTGCAGATAGGCTAAGTCCCGCATCTCTTGAATCTCAGTTGTAATCAGCAGTCGATGGTGAAGTAATAGTCACAGGTTCTAGGGAGCTCATATGAATGTCTAGTGAGGGTTATTTTTGGCCCTCTTATAATTCTTTATTTCATTGTTCCTGACTATTTGCTGGTACAACTCCCTATAATTCAATTTACGTCATGAATATTTCTTTCTTCTAATGGTTGCATTTTGCTCTGGAAAACTCTGACAAATATAAATGGCCTTTCATGTTGTCACCATGAAACAGGGAGAATCTTAAGAGATTTTCATAATTAAATTAGAACTCAGTATAATACGCATAAGAGTAATGTGGATAGGAAAATTTAAATACACATACATAGGCAAATATACAAAATAGAAGTTTGCAATAAGTATAGTAATTAAATATAGTCAACTGATATGACTACCAAGTTGGAAATCATTTGGTTTCTGTGAACTACCATAAATTTTATTTTTATACATTCCGTATTATGGAGATGTGTGATAATTAATCTTGATTGCCAACAGAGAGATGCCCAGATGAAGAAAGTACATCTCTGAGTGTGTCAGTGGGTGTTTCCAGAGACAGTTAAAGAATGAGGGTTCTGGAGCAATGGTTCAACTCATTAATGGCTTAAAAATTTGAATACATTATTGGGAAATGGCAAAACCACAGAAAGCAGAGCCTTGTTGAAGAAAACAGGTAGCTGTAGGGCATATGCATATCTAACCAATCCCTTCATGTATTCCCTCCCTTTGCTTTCTGGTCACCATAAGGAACACATGTGCTACCCCCTGCTCAGGCTTCCATGATGTTCTGCTCAAAGGTAGAGGAGCAAATGGCTAGGTACTGGACCTTCTGAAATGGAACCAAATGAAATCTTCCTGTACTGTGTGACAAAGGTCTTATACCCTATAAAGATTTGTCACTTACATTGGTTTAATGAAATCCTGATTGGCCAGTAGCCAGGCAGGAAGTATAGGCAGGGTGACTAGAACAGGAGAATCCTAAGAAGAGGAAAGGCTCAGTCTGCAGTTATCACCCAGACCCAGAGGAAGCAAGATGAGAATGCCTCACTGATAAAAGGTGTAGTAATATGAACAGCAGCGGGCCTGCATCCCCGGTAGCCAGCAGCCCGCATGGCTTTATCGGAAATAATTACACGGAAACTGTCTCTCTCTCCTTTTTAAGCCCTCTCAGGTTTTTAAGTGGATTTAGTCCAGCACGTTGGAGCGCCACTAAAAGGTACCAAGCCATGTGGCTAACACGGACAAAATTTATAGGTTAATTTAAGATGTAAAAGTTAGTTAACAAGAAGCCAGAGCTAATAGGCCATCCAGTTTATAATTAATATTGGTCTCTGTGTGTTTCCTTGGAACTGAAAGGCTGTGGCACCAGGCAGGAGAGAAACACTCCTGTTTAACTGTTTCTATCTGCTATACGAGCACAATGATGACAGAGCAGACACACTGACAGAGTCCCAGGAAAGAGGCACAATGACAGGGATGTTTATTAGAACTTAGAGCTCACATCGAGTAGGAGCTACGTGTACTAACAATCAAACAAACAAAAACCAAAAGCCACGTCAGTCAGTAGGCTGAGGAAAAGCCCAACAAATCCAAATGAACAACTTCCATCATGTGTGATTCGTGTCAGTGACTCTGAGGGGTAAGCCTTTGTAGACTCAGTAATACTCAGAATCAGGAAGAATAAAGTTCATCATAAAAGTAATGCTGAATTAAAGAGCCTGTGTAGTTGACATTTTGTATACTATTAATTTTAAAGAAATTTGGAAAAGCAACAATGAAGTAGAAGGTTGACTCCAATTTTAAATGTGGAATTGAATAAATTCTTTAGGTTTACGACTTCACGTAAAACCTTACTAAGATTACAGGCAAATTAGGCAGTTGTAGAGAACTTAATAACTATAGCTCATACTTGTAAATATTTAATTAGCTACTAAAATATTCAAAAGTACCTCACTTGTCATGTTATACAGTTGAAGTACTTAAAAAGAATTTTAGTGTATTAAATTTACAAATAAAGCTTTAAATACTTAGCATGTTCAATCACCTTTGAAAATAAGATGAAACCATTCACCAATATTTTCTCGAGAGTCATCCTTAAACCTCCTTGGACTTACGAGGGGCTAATAAGGGTTGTAAATTGAACTTAAATTTGAGTTACAGCTTTGTATTTGAATGTGTCACATCAAGAGCATTCTATGGAGTTTTAAAATCAAGGTAACCATTGAGTAGTCTATGCAGCAACATTGGTCTCAAGATTGGAGCGATGACTCAGGGGTGAAGATCGCTTCCGGTTCTTCTGGAGTACCCAGCTTCCATTTCCAGATTAAGTTGTTCAGAGCACCCTGTAATCCCAGCTCCAAGGGATCTGACATCCTCTTCTGGACTCCTCAGGCAGCTGCACACACATGGCACATATGCGCACAGACATAAGCCCATAAAAACACGGAAAGAAATCTTTAAAAAAAAAAAAAAACTGACAACATTGTCTTCATCTGTTTTTGCCTCACCTTGACAAAACTGCTTATTTGTTTCAAAACTCACTCTTGACCTTATACATTTATTACATTTAATCAAACTGGTAATTTAGGGTAAGCTTCTCCTATGAACGCCCCTAATTTACTCATATCTTTTACAATCTAAATTAATATTTACAGCCTTAGGAATTTGCCATGAACTTTTTGGAATATGTGAACTATTGAAGATAATTTTTGAATTACATGAATATGAATCTTGTTTCTGAGGAGCTGTAGGAATAAGCAGAGTTCTTGCTCCCTAGGACTGAAATAGCTGGACTTAGTGAGAAATCAAATGCATGCAAATCAGAATATCCATCAAAGAAGGGTTGGAAGAGGGTTGCCAAAATGGATAAAGGCCCTTGCTGCTGCCAAGCCTGATGACCCATGTTCCCTCCTTCATGGTGGAAATGGGGATCTGACCCCTATAGTTGTCTTCTGCTTCATACACACACACACACAAACACAGACACACACAATATTTTAATGCTGTCTTCAAAAACCATAATAGCTTCAAAAATCCAGAAGGCCATTACTTTGAGAGCATCTTGAAATGAGTCATCAAATAAGGAGAAATCACCAAGTTGGGACAGGGGAAGTAGCTCGGTGATAGATTACTTGTTCAGTATTCACGAAACCCAGGGTTCATTTTCAGCAAGGGAAGAAAGCTGGTGTTAACTGCGATTTTAGATAATTTAAGTGAAATAATCCGTAACTCTATTGGTAATTAGGAGCCATCTAGTGAAATCCACAGGCAATCAGGCCAGTGAGTGCAGCCACTCTGTGTGGTTATATTTATATTGGTGAAATAATTCTGTCACATGAATAGTAGTTTTCCTATGCCTACTTGTGAACAAATATAAATCAAACTATAAAGAAATCAGCTTCACAATCACTCTTTACTGTTCAAGCTGCAACTCCCCCGCCACACACACACACACACACACACACACACACATACACACACACAGTGTAAAACCAGCTATCCACTGTTTATTCCATTCTCTCCCTTTCACACATGGACAATTCAAAGAGAAATTAAAATCTCATGGTCTTCAAGGAGTATATAGTGGCTTGAGGAGCTATGAAATGATGTTACGTTCCTTGGTCCGGGTGTGACCACGGAGGTTGTCTCCTCTGTCCTTGTCCCCTCCAATGAATTGCAGCCGAGCTGAGAACTCTCTTGCCTTAACCCAAAGCCAATTAACCTGCTCTGTTTTCACTTCATTGAACTCAGAGAGCAGCCAGCATGTGTTCAGAAGCTACACGCCAAGTTTTTGCTGCCCACAAACAGCATTAAACCAAACAACGCTCTGCTCAACGTGAAAATCCTTCCTATGAAGACAGAACAAAAGCACCACCCAGAGCAATGGTTCTCAACCTGTGGGTCAAGACCCCGACTAGATCACATATTAAATATCCTCCCTATCAGATATTTACATTGTAATACATAAATAGCAGCAAAATTACAGTTACAAAATAGTAGTGAATCAATTTTAGGGTTTGGGGGTCACCACCCCATGAGGAACTGTATTTAAGGGCAGTGGCATTAGGAAGGTTGAGAACCCATGACCTTGAACAAGGCATGCAGAAGGAGGCTCATCAAACAGTGTCAAGAAGGCAGTTCCTATGAGCTGCTTTGAGTTTTCCATGAGACCCACTTTTCCTTTTTTCTATATTTGCTTCTAATGTTGGCCCAAACCTACGTACACTTTCTCTGGACTTTGGGTTTCCTTACTCATTTGCTAGAGCTCTCCTCCTTGCCCTGAGGCTGCTTGTTGTCTTGGTGAACCTCTGTGCTGGTAGGAACCTCAAACAACATGGCTTTTCCCCATATTTTCTCCATTTTCCTCCTCTGGGCAGTTGCCAAGACTGGTCTGCCCTGGAGTTTTTCTTTTGAACTATAATAAAATTGTTCTTCAGTTTCTAAAAAGAAAAGTGTCCAAAGTACATATAATAAAACCATCAGTACGTTCAATTCCAAATCAACATGGTTGAGAATACTATTTTAATTGCCAACTAGGAGCCAATTCTGAAGATATAGGTTTTTTTCATATTGTTCTGCGCTGTGTAGGAAACGAACGCTGCATGAGGAAGAAAACTGTGTGTCCAGTTTTGATCTGTCAGCAACAAAGGCAGGAACTTCAAATCCCCTGGATCATCGGATAACTATATCAGATTACAGATAGTCAACCTAAGGTGCGAAACAGTGGGACACACTAGTGACAGACAGGAGACTAGCCCTTGTAAAGCACAGTTCCTTCCATGGACTCTTGTTCACTTCTGTATGATTATCTATGGTCACAAACTGAGAAGCTTAGACAGCCAGTCAGTAGGAAAAAACTCACAGGTTCTCCTCTGAAAAAAGAGATTGAGAATAAAAGAGTGAAGGGTGTGTGCATGCATGTGTATGTGTGTGTGCATGTGTGTGTGTGTGTGTGTGAGAGAGAGAGAGAGAGAGTCTTTTAAAAAATACAAAGCAACTCAAGAAATGTTCCAGATCCAGCATCATTATGAAAAAATTGAAGTTCTCAAGGTCCTTCGTAATCTCTGTTATACAGAATAATGGTAAAACAGTGGGGTTTTTTGTTTTGTTTTGTTTTGTTTTGTTTGCTACCAGAAAGACAAAACATAGAGGCTCCATATCTGAAAAAGAATCTATCAACTTGTCTGAGAATAAAATCCTCATGCTAGTAAGGACATGGTATAGTATACTGTATGATTAGTATATATAATTTGAAATTATGTACCTGGAATTCTTAAATTTTTGCTTATAGGTTATTTCTTTTAGTCTTTGGTATTAACATATTAGAAATATTGACAGAGAATGACCTATGTCATGATGTATGATTAAAATTACATTGTATATACAATAATATAACCAAGCAGTGGAATATTATACAGCCACTAAAATTATGTGCATTGGATATGATGGGATATATCTTTCTTTTTCCACTAAGATAGTTAAAATACAAAATAGTTGGGTAGTAGATATATACCAGAATTCTACTATTGGTCCTCATAAAGTGAAAAGACTGGAGGATGGTTTTAACTTATATATTTATTTAATTATGTAAGGATGTGTTGCTATTTTACCTTGCTTGCCTAAAGTACCTGATTGGTCTAATAAAGTGCTGGATGGCCAATGGTGCAGGAGTAGGTATAGGAGAGTGAGTAGGAGGAGGAATTTAGGCAGAAAGAAGCAAAAAAAAGAGAAGCCAGGGAGATATCAGGGGCCTGCCTACCAGATGTGGGAGAGGCAGGAAAGTAGCACATACAGAATGAAAGTTACAAGGCCTGAGGTGAAAAGGAGAATAGAAACAGGTTAAACTAAGTGAAAAGAGCTAATGGGACAAACCTAAGCTAAGGCTGGGATTCATAATTAAGAATAAACCTCCATGTCTTTACTTGGGAGCTGACTGGTAACTCAAAGAAAATTTCAACTACAGCCCCCAACTTGTAATTAAGACAAGGTCTCTCATCAGATCTGAAACTCACTAATTCAGCTACATTAGCAGGCCAGCAAGTCCCAGAGATCTTCTCTCTGTCTTCCCAGCATTGGTGTATATCATATTTCAATTTTACATGGAGCTGGGAATTGAACTCAGCCTCTCATGACTTGAGGACAAGGCAACTACTCTTTGGACTAAGATACATCCCTAGTTCCAAACTATTATGTTGAAGGCTCCTGGCAGTGGGAGCATGGATTTGTGGCACGGATGCTTTTGTGTACAGTGCATATGCAGAGGACAGGGAAAGATTACTGGCATCTTCCAGTGCTGTCTATCTTACTGCTTAATGCAAGGTCTCTAACTGAAGTTTGCCATTCTGCCTAGATTGCCTGCCCACGCAATGAACTCTAAGGATCTTTCTGTATGTATCCCCCAACGCTGGGTTGCAGGCATTTGCAACCAGATCCAGCTTTTTATGAGAATTCTTGGAATTCAAACCCAGGTCATCATGTTTGCACAGGGAGCACTCTTAATCGCTGGGCCACCTCCTCGTTCCCAAACTAATGTTTTTATAATGGCAAAAATACACATTCTAATATTTACCACGTTAGCCATTGTTGTGTTTGGTTCACTAGCATCAAGTAAAACAGCACCACAAAATGGTCATTGCCACTACTCATCCATCCTCCAAAACTATTTCTAATGGACCCCTGAGCATATTAAGTCATAATATTCCACTCTACCCGCCCCGCCCCCCAGGTTCTTCCAATTTGGTTCTATCTTCTGTCTCCATGAATTTTCCTGCTCTAAGCACCTCACAATGCTGCAGTTATGCTGTTGCCCTTTGGTGATGAAGTATTTCACTGGGCACAGTGTTTTCAGGCTGAGCCCAATCTATGGAAAAATCAAACCATAAGCCAATAAGCAGTCAGGCAACATAATTCCAACACACTTCTAGTTTTTTGAGTTTTCCTTTTCAAAAGTCTCCTTCTGCAAGTGATTGCTTCTGAGCGCTCTCTCTCTCTCTCTCTCTCTCTCTCTCTCTCTCTCTCTCTCTCTCTCTGTCTCTCTCTCTCTCTGTCTGTCTGTCTCTCTCTCTCTCTCTCTCTCTCTCTGTGTGTGTGTGTGTGTGTGTTTCCTGGCAAAGGAAACATCCAGCTTCTTTTGCAAAACCATTTGGTGGGGATATTAGATATTACAAAGTTTGAATGAGTCAAACATCACTCTAATCTAAATCATGTGACTTTTTTGCAAGACAGATGCTTTTGTTAGTTCATTCATCTACCTCTACAGGAAATTATGAGCATTTCCTGCAAATATATAATGGATATTAATGCAGTGTGATGATTGATGATATTGATTTGGTTCCCACCCATGTGGCTGAGCTAAGACTTTGGCCACTGCCTTTCTGTGTTATGTCTGTTTGCAACAAGATAGTACTGGCTTGGAGAGTGACAGACTACCAGGATCTACATGCCTGAAGAATTTGGTTTCCCATGGGAGGGTTCTCAACTACTACCTTAGAGAGAAATGCAGAAAAATAACAGATTCTAGGGACAGACCTGGGCACTAACAGTGCTGTTGGGAACTCCTATGACCTAAAATACAGTCTAGAAATACCACAGGCTTTAAAAAATTATATAGAAGCATCCAGATAACACCCTGGTCACATAACCAAGTTGTGATACTGAATAAGCCACTTGAACTTTTCTTAGCACTGAACAGGAATAAGAAAAACTCATGACCCATGACTCTAGTAGAAATTTAATGAGTTAGCACACAAAAGGAGACTTGTTCTGGATTATTCTCTAGTTCAGGTGTATCCATCATCACCACACAAATGCCAGCTTTGCAGTGGCCATTGTAAACCTGCAGCACCAGTATAAAGCTGGGGACCTACTCAGGCTTGCCATTTTTGCTAGCAGGGGAAATGAGGTTAAAGATCCTCACCAGTATAGGGAAGACAGTTGGCATTTTATCCATCAATGTAACATCTTTTAAAAGTTACATAAAAAGATAAAATGTTCAAGAATCTGAAATAACATCTGGATATTTCTTTGACTGACTTTCAGGACAGATCTGTGTGCCATCTTGGGGCCATTGACTTCAGCTGTCTTTGGGGTACTAGATGATTAAGGGGCATGGCATGCCCGTCTGCAGTGGTTTGGCACCTAGAAGCTCATATATTTGAGCTCTTGGTTCCTAGGTGGTCAAATAGTTTTGGAAGAATTAGGAGGTGTGGCCTTGTTCAAGGAGGTGTCACTGGGTGTGGACTTTGAGGCTTCAAAAGCTCAAACCAGGATTAATCTCTCTCTCTCTCTCTCTCTCTCTCTCTCTCTCTCTCTCTCTCTCTCCCTCCCTCCCTCCCTCCCTCCCTCCCTCCCCCTCCCTCCCCACCACTCTCTGCAATGCCATAGCAAGGAGCACACTGAGCACACTAGTAAGGTTAGAGGTATGTGGGGTTCTGTGAAGTCTATTGGATATGTCTGCATTCTAGATGCTTCCTAACCAAAGGCTGTGGGTACACTATTTATCAGACACACAGAGAAGCTACTTGGAGGTTTTCTAAGGGTGGTGAAACTTTTGTTGAACATCCAAAAAATACAAATTACTTCTCTAGTTATAGATAGTAACATCCTGACTGTGTATGGATCCAGCTCAGATTTTCAAAATGGGTTGGGGATTTGGGAAGGGATTTTTGATTTATATTTAGTTGTATTGAGTAAAGCTTGACTTGAAGTTTAAACAGCCATAAATAATAAATAACTATTCTGTTTTTCTCCTTTTGAATAACTAGATTTTCTCACTTCATTTATTCTATTGCTTTTGCTAACAAATTGCTAGGTAATTTCTTTTTTTCTGACCTGTGTTTACATATTAGGACATTGATATTCATGTCACTACAGTGAAGAAGATTCATGCATTCTTTATTCTGTATGCCATTGCGTTAATATATCACAGAACCGGAAAAAAAAAATGCCCAAGGATGTTGTAGGGAAAATGCCTTGAGAGAAAATTGAGAGCCTCCCGTGAAGGTCTAGGAGAACCGCTAGTCAAAGCTGCTAGTCTGACTCGGGGAAGGGACAGAGATAAGGCAGGCAGGTTGGGTGGACTGTTTAAATCTGCACGGTGGTTTAAGCAACAGTTGGCATAGACACAGGGACATCCTGGAGCCAAAGCAGACCTTCCTAGGAGGCTCAGTATAAACGGACAGATCTCAGGGTTTGGTAACTGGGGTCTTTGGTTGACTTGACTGTAGTAGAAGTTCTTACGCTAACTTTTGTTTTTTTTTCTGTCTTAAATTAAGATTTCTACTGTGGTGAGGAATCACCATGACCAAAAACAACGTGTGGAGAAAAGGGTTTCTTTTGCTTACACTTCCAAGCAATAGTCCATCACCAAGGGTAGTTAGGGCAGGAACCCAAATAGAATACTCACCTGGAGGCAGGAACTGATGCAAGAGGCCATAGAGCTTGCTCAACCGGCTTTCTTATAGAACCCAGGAGAAGCAGGATCCACAATGGGTTAGACCCTTACACCTTTATCACTAATTAAGAAAATGCTCTACAGACTTGCCTACAGGCCCATCTCATAGAAACATTTCCTCAGTTGAGGTTTTTCCTTCCCAGATGACTTTAACTTATGTCATTGATATAAAAACTAGGGTCACAGTTTCTCAGCTTATCACTACTGCCATTTTAAACTGAACAGCTCCTTGCTGTGGGAGCTGTCCTGTGTATGCTGAAGGCCTAGAAGTAAACTTGGCTTTCACCTACTTGATGACAGTTGTGTCATCTAGGGCCTGACAACTGAAACTGTTTATAGCTACTACCAGGTTTTTTTTTTTTTTTTTTTTTTTTTTTTTTTTTTTTTTTTTTTTTTTAAGGAAAGAAGACTTCCTCCATGTGATAACTCTAGACCAAAGAAGTCTGAACAAGTTTCAGAATGTTCCTCAAGAAAATTATAAAATTAGAGAGAAAAAACAAAGATGTCATGATTACCGAAAACAAATAAACAAAAAACTAAGATCTAGAATCGAAAGTGAATTGGAAATACTTGGAACATTAGCCTACCGATAATGTATTTATTTCTAGTCCAAATGCAGCTTTTGTGGTTGTTAGAGATAGATTTACAGTAAAATGACTTAGTTCAGACTCAAGTACTAAAAAAATAAAATTTTAAATTAAGTAGAAGCTGAGTGTGGTAGAACTTGCATGCAATCTTGCCACATGGAAGGCAGAGGTAAGTGGATAACTGCAAATTTTAGGCTAGCCTAGGCTGCATGGTAGGAGTCTGTCTCAAAGCACCAAACAAAAAAAAAAGTCAATGAATTCTCTTTTATCTTAGTGTGTCATCTTGTAATCTTATAATGCACTCAAGTTTACTTACTTGGGGGATGATGGTAGTAATCTTTCCCCTCCTCTAACTAAATTATTTGACACAGACGAGGGAGAAGAAATTCATTTTGGCTCCTGGTTTCAGAGGGCACAGTACATGACTGTCTGACTCTAGGCACTTGAGCAGAACATCGTGCTGCAGATGTGTGTTGGTAAAGAGAGTTGTTCACATCACCCAGACAGGAAGCAGATGGTGACACAGGAAGCAACCAAGAAAGTATGAAAATGTGGTTCCCATGACTCCCCTATCCCCAGAAACCTACTTCTTCTATCCATGCTTCATGTCCCAAACTTTTCCCAGCCTCCTCAGACATTGCTGCCAGTTAGGGACCAAGCATTGAAAATGTAAGACTATGGGCTACATTTTAGATCTAAACTATGATGGGAATGTGGAAACGCTTTTCTCCTCTTAGTATAGTACATGGCTGTGATGACTTCATATTAAGTTCAATAGTGATACATATATCATAGATGTTAAATTTAGGAACTAAAATCAGAAATGAGCAGATAAAGGTCATAATACCAGGCATCTCAGGATTGTTTCCCATCTACTATCAGTGACCTTTTTTCTTTCAGGCTCCTCTGTAAGGCCACCAATCCTCCTTAAATTTCCTTCTGGATAGCCGAGCCAACGCCATATTGGCTTGAAGTGGCACTGACGTGGTTGTCTTGTTTGCATGTGACCCAGATCTCAGTCCTGTTGCATCACACTTAGACTATTCCAGGCATCCTCTGGTACATGACTTCTCTTTCCCCAATAGCCAGAGTGACTCCTGTACCAGGTTTTTTTTCTTTTGATCCACCAGCCAGCTCCCAAATCACGGCATGGAGACTTCTTATTAGTTATGAATGCTCAGCCTTGTTTGGACTCGTTTCTGGCTAGCTTTTAAAACTTATGTTAACCTTTTTCTTTTTATCTACCTCTTGCCTTGAAGCTTTTACTTTTCTTTCCTTCTGTATATCTTAGTGTCACTGCTTCTCATGTCTGACCAACTGGCATCTACCTAGCTTCTTGCCTTGGCAAGTTCCTCTCTTTCTCCTCATTCTCTTTTATCCTCTTAAGCTTAGATGTCTCCTCCTACTTATTTTATTTCCCTAACAGCCCCACCTATCCCTTCTCTGCTTAGCTCTTGGCCATTCAGCTCTTTATTAGACCAATCAGGTGCCTTAGGCAGGCAAGGAGAAACAAATGCAACACATCTTTACATAATTAAGCAAATGCAGCATAAACAAAAGTAACACATGCTTGCTCAGCTAAATATTCCACAACAGATTCCTTTAGGACAGATCTGATCTTGCTTTCTCCTTATCCAAAACCCTCTCAGTCCTTCCTGCTTCATTCTACATAAAAGCAGAATCTGCACTGTGGCCAAGGAAGCCTTATTCCCTGCTACTCAAAGCACTGTCTATAAACTAGCCCTTGTGATCCACTGAGTTGGGATTTGCAATTTAGCATGAATTCTGTGGGATTTGGCTATACACTAGGTCTCACAAGTTTCTTCTATTGGAGCATAACCTTCAGCTGCTTCTTCAACCTCATCTTCCTTTACCTTTCATTTGATTAGTCTTCTATACCTGATTGGTGCTCCCATGGACTCTCAGTCTATCATGCAGACTCTGGTCCCAGGAACCATTCACTCCCTCTGTCCTTGCTTCCACTGATACTTCACTCAAGATGCTTCTATGAGCATCATTAGGATACGTTTTTGAGATCCCGCCCATGCTCTGCCTAACGCTCCATCTCTGTAACCACAGTGTTTACTTCCACTGACCGTCTTGACCATATCAGTGCATGTATTTTATCCCGGTCTATTGGAAGAGACTTTTTGTGTTATTTTGATCATTGGTGAATGTCTAGATACTGGAATAATCTCCCACATGAAGCAAGCCATTACTAAATCATTGTTGACTTAACAAACAACTAGAAATGAACAGCCTTGTGTGACTAATTCCCCAGAGGTGGAAGAGGTGCCACAAGGAGACGGAGGCTGGGACTTTTGATCCCGTGGTGCTACCCTGGCTCACACCTGACATCAAGACCACTATCATATGATGCTCCTTTTGAGCATCCTGGAAATGACTTGAAGCCAAAGACACACATCTGGCTGCAGGGTAGATTGTTTTCTCAGCCCAGAGGGATAAGCCTAGATCAAGGAGAGGATTCCTGAAGAAAGTTCCAAGACACAGCCTTTCTTCTGGTTCACAAGAAGATCAGACAGTGTGTAGTTTAGACTTTTTTTTTAAGAGCTAAAAAGCTAACATTTCCAAAACCATGGGTCTGTTTGTTTCCAGGGAAAGATTAATCTGAACATCTCCTAAAAGCCACCTGTTTATACATTGACTGGAGGATCTGGCTAGAACAAAATTAAGATAACAGGACTTGGTTTGACACATCTGGAGCAGATGGGCATGTTTCCTTTGGCTTCCTGTAGATGTTTAAAATGAAGTTAAGATGAGGGAGAGGGTAAAAACTGGAGTCTCAGGTGGCAAGGGAAAGACCAGTACACAACGGGGAAAAGCTGTGGGTTAAAACACACCAGGCTCAGTCATTATAAACTGTTCACTTTCCGTCACTGTCAAAAGCTACGCTGTAAACACGGATGGGAAGGAAGGCTCTGAGAGCTGCAAGACAGAATACACAAGCAAGGTTGGAGAACAATTAACATCTAAGAACATTTTGCTCAAATCTGTTTGCTAAACAATATGTTCTTGAAGGGCCATAAGAGGAAAGAAAAGCTTTCGGCTTGTCCCACACTTACCCTGCACTCGGCATAAATGAGTACTTTTCACACGAAGCCAAAGTACCTTGTCTTGGATGCCAGGTGCGGTGGCAGCTTCGAGTGTGGTTTGGTTCTGTTTGGGAAGTAGGAACAATCACTGAGGAAGTATTCAAGTGGTACCCAACAGAACTGGATGGCTCTGAGAGCACACAGCAAGGCACGCTGGCCATATGCACACCTCACAATTACTGAACTTGCAAAGGTGACTATCAATTGACCTAAAGTCACTGTCTTTATTCAAGTTTCTGATTGGGGATTAGCTTTTTATTTGTTTGTTTTATACCCTCCTTTCTTCTTCTTGTCTCTTCCTGACCCTTCCTTTCTCTCTCCCTTCTCTGTCTTCCCAAACACATAGAGACATTCTAGGTATTTTGTGTTCAGTTAAAATGGATGCTTGTGGGACCCATTATACATGTTTTCCCCTCCGGTCTGGAGGAAGAGTGCTCGATTCTCAAGCAGATCTCTATCAGCTATGTCTGGTAATCGTCCTTCTGCCCAGGACATGGCTTTGAGTACAGACCACGGATTAAGTCTCATATGCTTGGGAGGTGCCAATGTAAGCAAATTTAAAGTCATTAGCCACCAAATCCAATGTAATTTGGTGAGTGACTATGAAATCAATATTTAAAGTTCATTTTCCTCTCATTTAAGTTCCCAAGTGGCCACCGACTATCTAAAAAGCAGTGTTCTTGTGATTGCCAATTTTTGGAATAAATTGTTAGGATTAGGTCTTTAAAATCAATTCACCTAATATTTCAAGATGTTCTTTCTTTCTTTCTTTTTTTTAAAAGTATCTGATGACTCAAAGATGCCACCTGGTTCTTAAATTCTCAAATGACACTTTGATTACAACTCACCAAACAATCCTCTGAAATGTGTAGCAACACTCCTACAGTACAGGATAACCCTCTGCTTCCCTCAAAAAGTCTGCCTTTTAAGGCTATGTTAAATGACTTCTAAGAGTAGCATATCGCTGTGGTTAACGGTAAAGTGGACGGTGCCTTCATGTCTCCCAGGATGGCATCTTGACAATTTCATTGCATTTTGATGGTCTTGTGCCCGAATAAAATAATAGTAATAACTGCAAGGATTCCAAAACTTGGGAGGGGGTTAGGAATTCCATAGCATTTCTAAATTGCTTTCAAAACATCTTAAAAGATGAGTTTTGGACCAGAAAATATACAGAAAGAAAAGCAAATCAAAATCTGCTGGGCAACCATAAAACACATATGTAACTCATACCAAAGACTGTCTGCATGAATATATGAGGGTGGACTGTGTCCTGACCAAGTTCCAGGATGATAGCGTGTTAATCAAATGGTGCATCCTCCTGCCTCTGTGGGTTTGCCTTCTTGTCTCTGGCAGATTTATGAGACATTCACATGATTTGACTAATTCTGAATGCTACTAACAGGTTCATTATCTTGTCACTCAAAATACAGTTCCAGTCCTCTGAGCTTGAAGAAATATGTTTCATTTTCCATTCGATCTCTGTTTATCAACTCTTTTCCCCCCACCAAATAAGTTTATAAAATCTCCAATATGTGTTTCCAGTTTGAAAAAAGGAAGCATTGTTTTCCTGGGAAGCACTGATAGTTTGTTAGAGATCTCAAGGATAATAGTTATCTTAGAAGCCTATCCAAAAGATACACTGACATTTTGATTAATGATGGGTAAACTCTTGGGCCACATAGGTAGGTGAGTTGTAGGTCAAATTAGAAGAACTCTAACCTTCTTTCCCTCAGCAAACCAGCATCCTTCCTTGTATCTATTCCAACCTTCGGAACTAAGTGTTCTTGAAACATCTCTTTGAACTTAAACTCACCTCCACTGGAAATTTACCTCCTTGTGCAGTGCTCCATTGGAATCCTGCTTTCTGCCATGAGCATTGATGAGGATGCTAACAAAGAGAATGGCAGCTGGTATTTAGTTCACAGATGACTGTTATGGTGTGCTTATTTGTATCTGTCTCTATTATCCTCCAAATTTATGTGCTGAAACCCAAATCTACAATAAGGTGATATTTAGACTAGGTGCTTTATATATACTTAGGTTCAAATGAAGTCATGAGGGTGAGAGATACATGTCTTTATAAGAAGTGAAAGCTCCCTGTCTCTGTTTGCCAGTGAAGGCAATCCGTGTGAGAGTATCGCATCCATGGAAGCAGGCTAATAGGGCTCCCTTTCCCCTGTCCCTCTCCACTGCAGTGCTGGTTCTGTGTCCTCTGCAATGATAAATGGGGAAATGAAATCAAGGCCATGTTACACATCTTTAGGGGATGCAAAAACCCCTAGAATGATCCCTACAAGACATGGGGTGGCATGCTTCTCTGACAAATGATATCTACCAAGTGACTGTGGAGATGCTCCAAAAAATGGTTGGTTGATGAGAGAACACACGAAGATCTCTGAAAGCAGCATGTATGTGGTGAGGTCATAGCAGGCTGTAGAATCGGTAGCACGATCTTTCTCATGACTGACATGGAATGCAATGAAGACCCAGCTGTCTTCCCAGAAAGGGCACACCGATTCGGTAACTTTCACTAGCCACATTGTTCTGGGGTTCTGGGGATCCCCTATATCTGCCCCCTGAAGCTGGAATTTCAGGCAGGCCCTTGTGCTAAAGCCACTCTTTCCCTCCCACTAGAGTGGCAAATACTGAACTCCTGATGCATCTCTCCAACCCTGGTCTGCCATTTCTTAGAGATGGCAAAAATGTGAGGGAAGGGGAACACGAGTCAGATCTGTGCTCAAGAGCCATTTCCGAGATTCGGACACTTCTAACCTATGAGAAGAGTCACGATGGAGGACAAGAACAGGGTAAACAGAAGGTACATCTCAAAATTCTCTGACTCATTCTGTAGTAGAGGGCCATCACAAGAGCCCAGTACAGAAAACGGTGCTGAGCCATCAGGCTATTACCATTCCTTCTTGCTTGTTGGATGTGAGAACGAAACAGTAAGATCCTATTGACAAATATACCACACTCTTTGGCTACAGGATGGGGAATTATCATGCTGAGAATGACTGAAAAAACTCTCTCCATTCCAAGTAGTTTTTACAGTATTTGGAGGTGCAGGGGGTTGCTGGGATAGAATGGTCACTGACAGTACTACTCACCTATGGATCTTGGGTGCTAAAGCATCAGTCGGCAAGATGTGCCTGCTGGAAGAATAGTGGCACAGCTATTATAGTGCAACCAGTTTGCATTTAAGGTCAGATTCAGAGATGCCAAGTAAAGTCTTGAACTGTAAGTAAAGACTTGTGGCTGGGATGTCCTAGGCCCTAGTGGGGAAGCCATTGTTACTGCTGTGACAAACAAACAGCTATTCCTATCAAATTGCCTCTAACTATTTGTGTTTACACTATAAATCACTGAATCTGTCGGCTTCTGTAACAGAAAGAAACATATTTTTTAAAATGAATTGTGTGTGTACTGCAGAGACTCATAAATTATCAAGCTCCTGAAAATAAGTATTATTATGGCATAGAGGCCTAATAATGAGCCACAGTCAGCAAAACAGACATCTAAATCTTTTCCCCTAAGGCTCAGGAAGCATCACAAAAGAAGGAAAGACAAACAATTTTAAGAGTCAGAAGAGGGCCTGCAGTGTTATCTAGCCACTTCCTCTGAGTTCTAAAACTCACCAAGGAAAGAGAAAGGCTTGTAAGATTGAGGAAGAAAAGAAATAGAAAAGACTCAGGAAGTAAAACTGTAGGGCTAAGGAAGCTCCTAAAACTTATAGCATTCACAAGGCTCCCTCGAGTTTATCTAAAAGGTAAGTAACTGTTGGCCAGAAGAGACTCTGATTGGCCAAACTGCCTGGAACTTGTGCAGAACATTTAAGGGATACAGTTTTCATGGGACATCACCCACACCGGGATGTGATTCCCATGGCGCAGCTGCTTTTGAGTTAGCCGCGCTCCTCTAAGTAACAACCCAATAAACTTCACTGGTTAGCTAAGCTATATTTGTGTGCAATCACTTACTTCTTATGTCATTGTTGACCTAACAGAGGTGAACAGAACAGAAGTCACATAAAAGTTGCAAATTAAATTTAGGAATTTGCAGTGATGCTGGTTGTAGCCCATGTGTTTCTTGTTTAACAGGACAACTGCCAGAGCAAAGACTGGCCTTCCTCATGACTTAGACTTACTTTATTTTATTTTAAAATCTTGGTCTTTCATGACTCTAAACAGCACAGTGGATAGATGAATTCAATATAATTTCTGGCACAATAAAGGGAGAATCATCAACCCTATCTTGAAAACTATGGAGAATATGCTCACAACTGAGATTATATGAATTATCTATAAATAGAACAGAGACAGAACCTCAACAGAAAAGATCACGGTGTTCCTTATAGACTTAAGTGCAACAGACATCCAGGCACTTCTTGTCCCCTCTCCAATGGGAACGGACACTTCAAATCTTGTCCTTTATCTTGTCATTTGGAATAAGAAGCTTAGATTAATTTTCTTAAACATTCAAGAGGAGTTTAGTTTTATTCTTCAGGGTATTTTGTAGGCTGCATTTCTCCAAGAAATAATTAGTTTCTGCACTTGAATTTGTCAAATGACAGAGGACATTTGAAGGCACAACCCCATCTAAGCTAGGGGGAGAGGTCACATCTTCCAACTGCTTTTTTTTTTAATCCCAGTAGAATTATAGGACACACTTCTCTAAAGAGTAGCAATTTTTTTTTTACTGTCATAGTCTTATTCATAATAGATTTTCATCAATTACACCGTAATAGCAAAATGCAGTTTACAGATCATTTGGGACAGCCATTTTATATCACAGTGAATAGCTATTGGGATGAACAACTTTTTAAAATCACAATTCCTTCCCCAAATTGAGACTGGGAGCCATGCTTCATCAATCTTTGGGTCTATAGAATCACAATTTTTAATAGCAAGTTCAAGAAAACAAAGCAACAACAACAAACCCCAAACCAAAATAACAACAACAAAAAAATCCTCAAAAGCTCCTATGATGATGAAAACCTATCAGTGGTGTGTTGCAGTTAGCACTTAATTTAATACTGCACAACTCCCTGCTTTGACAGTACACTTTCTCTATATTCCTTTCTCCAAACTTTGCACACATACCTCACCCCTGCCACCACCAATTTCCCTCAAAAAGCAACCAAACACAGGATTTGGAGGTTTGCTCAACAGTAGAGAATGTGCTTCCTGAAGATCAGGCCCTCAGTTCAGTCTCCACTCCTCCTCCAAAAACAACTATCAAATCTATCCCCTGGGGGTTTGGAATCAACAGTCAAGGTGAAACAGGTTTGGTTTGGTCTTTTTCACAAACGCAGATCAGATGAGCCTGTTAGATAGTGCATTTTGCTTTCTCAATCTTGTATATGATGCATTCCCAGCTACCACATTGGCTGGGAATCCTTTTGGTTGCTATTTTCACAGCTTTAAAATCAAAACTCAAAGATTCCCCCCTCATCTACTCCATGGCACACAATGTCTGGCCACCATCTTCACACAGTATTTAAAGCTTGCGTCCAAAAAGAGATCCTGATTTCAACAGATGAGCTACTAATGTTTCCTTTAGCTGAGACATTTTAAATGTATCTTACTCTTTATTTAGTGATCTTTGGAGTTACTAAATGTTACACTGGAAAATATCACACAGACTACTGGACGTTCACCAATAAGTGAGGGAAGATTTGCCACGATCACATGGTAATACAGGAACTGTATTTTTGGGCTTGGCGCATCAGATACCCCGCATATCAGAAATTTACATTACAATTCATAACAGTAGCAAACTTACATTTACGAAGCAGTGATGAAAATAATTTTATGGTTGGGGATCACCACACATGTATTAAGAAGATATGTACAGCATTACAAAGGATGGGAAACACTGCTTTAGGGGTTAAAAAAGAAAAGCTTGAATATTTTCCTCACAGTTGGTATTTCTATAATCACTCAGGCAGCAGGCAGGGCAGTTTGGTTCTACTGTTGACTTTCAAGTCTTTTTCTTCATGTGTAAAACAAGAGAGCATGGCTAAGAAACTTCTGTTTTCTCCACTTTTCACATTATGCAATTCTTAAACACCCTTGGCACTCCCCTTTCCACTGTTGACACAGCCCTAGACTATCGGGGAGGAGGCTCCAAGGTTGCAATAAATCTTTCAAATTCGTACATTTCGCTAGGTGTTGCTTTACATTTCAATAATGATGACGAATTAAGGAAAAGTTTCTGGGTACAATGTGACAGTGTTGGATTATACAAGAGGCCCACCAAAGGAAATGCAGGATTTTTCAAAGCACAACAATCATGGGGGGGGGGGGTATTGGGTTTGGTGTACGGGTGAAAAGATTAAAAATCTGTATTTAGCTGATTGACCATAAAAATAGCTAATGACTTCAAGGATACTCTATTCTTTGAGGGTAGCCATTTAGTTTTAATGGAAAACACAAAGCAAACAGAGCAAGGCCGAGAAAACAGGGTAACAGAAAGGAATGGCTGGCCTCAGGGAACAGGATATGGGGTCTGTATGTGAAAAAATATATTATACCATTGGTACTTCTACATTGTCTGGGTATGCCACAGTTTCCTGACCTTGCCCTGTATGGACATGCCCATTTTCCTTGAGGGCAGTGTTCTGTATTGTTTCATACATGAGTGCTGAGAACAACAGACATTTCTTTCCAGGCCTTCTCATTTTTTTGTGGTTTACTTATCTACCTGACTTGTTATCTGTAACAGAAAGACAGTAAGTACATCCTAGATACATACATATACATGCACATATATGTATACACACATCCACAAATTGAGTAAAGACTAAATGAAAATTTATATTTACATTTTAGAGTATAGTGCATTAAGTAACATTTAGTGCCATTTTGCATAAACAGTTGTGGGGGAAAAAAACCCTAAGATTGTTTTAAGATGGGAGGATGCTTGTGTCTGTAGTTGGGTGTGTAGATGCTGCAGATGCAGCAAGATATTCATTGCCAGGCACTTGCAGAGTGCTGACTCACTAAAACCTTCATACCTTCAGTATCTCTGGTTTGCTGTCCTTTCTCTGTACGCACGTTAGACTTTCCCAGTAGACACAAGCATCAAAGAACTACCTCACTGCGGCTTATGTCAGAAATACTCAGTGGGAGACAGCCCTGAACTAAGACAACTATGAGATCCAATATTGCTTACTCCAGATTTTGTGATTGGCTTAATAAGTGGGATTACCCCTGTTTAATAAATTCTATTGTCTCTCCACAGTCCCCTGTGGCAGGAAGTCTATGCATTTTACAAAGTTCTTCTGCTCAAGAGATAGTATCGTTAAACATGGGGTTATGCAGCTTTCTCAACTCTATGAGTGACAGGGCCAAGGATTAAATCCAAAGCCATCTGATTCTATCTCCGGGTACACTAAGAACATCAGATCCAAAAAGGCTCAGAGCTGAGTGGGCCTGAGCGCATGAGCCTCAGTGCAAGACAGTCTAAATTGTAGTGGTAAGAGAAGTGCTATTCTGCAAGGGAGGCTATTAAAACGTATTTCACATTTATCATAATGCATACTACATTCATGCATTCCTACTGAGATATTCCTTGAGAGGCTACAAAATAGGGAACCTGGTTGAGTTTCTGAAATGGAAATGTACAAGGTAATCTTTTGACTATCTTATGCTGGGTGCATATTCACAGGGTAGCAAACAGGTCTGCCCTTCCCTGAGATTCTGAAGCTAGAGATCCGGAGAAGGGAACAAGCAAATGATTCCACAAACATTCCTTGCGGGAGGTTTTCTCTGCTGCCAGAGCTTCTGAGCAAAGATTTATGGACATGCATAAGAATCACATTTTGTCGGTGCTGTTTAGTAGGTTTAGAAAGAAAACCCTCCATGTTTGGTTAATAGTCCTGGTGTTTCCATTATTAAACATACATACAAATGTGTACGTGGTCGTATGAGCGTAGTTGAAAGTCTTCGATCATTTATTTGTTTGTTTAGTGCAGTGGACAGAACCTACAGCCTCATAAATCCTATGCAAGGACTTTATCTTCAGCCCTGGGTTTTGCTGATTATCATTAGAAAATACCCAGTCAGAGTGCAACATGCTACCCTGTATTAGATAAGGGAACGGTAGTGGGGAAAGCTGATTTAGTCTGATTTCGTTCATAGCATCATATCAATGCTAGTTTTCTATTTTGGTCAAACGGACTGTGCTTGTGTAAGATTTTTATATTAGGAGAAGTCAGGTGAACAATATATAAGAACGTTCAGCACTGCCTTTTAAAGTTTTCTGCTAAACTAAATTTCAACGACTTTTAAAAAGTATGCGAGGCACAAAGTTAATCGAAGAGTTACTTTCATTTGCCTGAGCTGTGAGGGACACCTGCAGGTGGCCAGTGAGCAAACAGATGTTTCTTCTCTAATTTCAATTGTAAGCAAGAGTGGGGCAAATAGAGAAAAAGGAGGCCACGAAGGTCACATGGGACAAAAGGATCAAGAAGCACAAGGGACACATAAAGAGCACTGTCCGGACAGGTTGGCTTGGCTAGGAAGGGGATGAAAGTCACATGTATGGAAGGCTTTGATTTTTCCAATCGTTCTCTTCCAGGTGGTCCCAGGTGATAGCGTGACTTTGGTCAGAGCCTGGGAAGAAATAGAGAACCAAAATCTGAGGTTGTTGAGAAAAGTCCTAGCTGGGTACAGGAGGTGTTAAAGCCAATGCAAATGAACTTACTTTAGAAATGAAGAGGGACCCACCCAAGATGCATTGCAAAAGGGCATCTGGAGACGAGGAACTGATGAAGAGAGAATGCCAGGAACAGAGCTGGGGACTAACACATTTGGTATTTTATTCTGTGGGCTGATCCTGTTTGAAGGTGAGGGTGGAATTATTGGCACAGCCAGGAACTTTCTCTACACTTGCATATTTTGTCAATGACTGTGTGTTAGTCTAATGCATGAAATAAAAACTTCTGTCACTGAACATAGTTGCAAAGGCATTTCAGACATCTTGAGTTTTCCCAAAGGATTTCTGCCTCAGAGATATTTCCTTCCTCCAGCCCTGCAAACTCTGCAAGTTTTATTTCTGTGTCCTTCACTAGCAAGCATCTCAGCATGGTGAGGATGCCTAGTGGCTTCAGCAATTCCATTTCTCCTCGAACAAGCCCAGGCAGTCAAAGCTAACACACCCAGGTTTGGGGGTGTGCATGACAATGGTGTCCTAGTATCACTCATTTTATCAAGTTGGGGCAGAGAAGTACACAGGAGTATGACAGGAGTTACAACATGTTCGGAGCTTATGAACAATCAAATTGCCATGCTCAAGAGTTGGTGGGCAGCCAAGTCCCAGAACTTATAAAAGAAGAAGAAAAGGAAAAGAGATGGGCGAAATGTTTTTCTTGTGCAAAGCTGATGGTGGAGGTTGGTGAGGAAAGGCGAGATGGTTGAAAGCCTTCATCAAAGCCCGCAGAAGGAGTGTGGAATGTTGTTATATAAACGGGAGCAAGAGGAAAACCCACAGGTCCTCACTGACAGGCAGAGGAGTATAGGGGATTGGAAAGTTGGGATGGTTTATCTTGCTTATTTATATTCAGACACGTGCTAATTTCTTTGTATTTCTGTACGGATTAAAGAAAACAAAAGGAAGTATATGTATGGGGCTTTAGTGAGGGATAATTCTGTGCTCCACGCCCTTTTAACTGCAGGAACTCAATTGCCTTGGTTGTTCTCCTTTGGGTTTCAGTGTAGAGAGGGAATGTCTGCATTACTCCTTTGGGCTCACAGGAGGAGCCTCTTGACTCCATCCATCTGTGGTCCTGATGCAAGTACTTAAAGGCCTCAACTAATCATCGGTAGCTAATGCTAGTGGCTCAGTTCTAACACCTTTTGCATTCACCTTAGAATCGAATGTTGCCCTAGTCTAAATTTTCTATTCTCTCATTTTTTTTCCTCTGAGATAGAGTTTCACTGTTTATTCCAGGCTTGTCTTGAAATCACAATCCTCTTGCCTTAGCTTCCTAAGCAGCAAAGTTACAGGTATGCACCATCATACTTGATTTCTTTCATGGTGTGTGAGAACCTTCTATCTATGTGTTGCTTTTATTGGTTAATGAATAAAGAACTGACTTGGCCTATGGCATGGGAGGAGGAAGGTGGGGTCAGAGAGAAGTCATGGAGCCACAGGAGAAAGATGCTGGGAACTTGAGCTGGTAAGTCACTGCTACATGGTGATACAAAGATTAATGGAAATGGGTTATTTTAATATGTAAGCTTTAACCAATAAGAAGCTAGAGTTAATGGGCCTAGAAGTGATTTAATTAATGCAGTTTCTATGTGATTATTTTGGGTCTAAACTAGCTGGGCGGCCCGGAACCAACAAGTGGCCCTTCCTCCAATACTTTTATACCTTTTCAAGGCATCTTTACTACGAAACAGTGACTTTTATGACAATCTCTCTCTCTTTCTCTCTCTCTCTCTTTCTCTCTCTCTCTCTCTCTCTCTCGCTCTCTCTCTTGCTCTCTCTCTCTCTCTCTCTCTCTCTCACACACACACACTCAATATATATATATTTATTTATGCACCGTGATCATACTTCCTTCTGTCACCTCTTGTTCCTCCTGGTGACCCATTTCCTTCCCCAAATAGCCCTACTTTTAGTTTTATTGTTTAAGAATACATAGATTGAATACACAAGAGAATGCATGACATGTTTGTCATTCCCAGTCTGGCTTCTTTTACTTCACATGGTGTTCTCCAGCTCCACCCATTTTCTTGTCAATGACATATTTAGGTTTATGGCAAAATAAAACTCTATCGTGCATATACGCTCTATTTTCTCAACTCCTTCACCTGATGGCAGACTCCCAGGCTGGTCCTATAAGCTGGCTATTGTGAATACTTCAGCAGTAATATATAGTCATGCAAATATTTTCTTTCTTTCTGAATGGCTAGTGCAAAATGGGCTGGGAGCTTGGACTCAGGAGCACGGTGGCTGGGTTGAATCTTCAGCTCCAGTTCTTACTGGTTGTGCGACCTTCCTGCTTTCGTTTGCTCTTGTCTGTAAAGTGGGTACAACAGCATCTGAGGCAGTGTTACTGGTTTATTTTATTTTTTTTTTATTTTCGAGACAGGGTTTCTCCATAGCTTTTGGTTCCTTCCTGGAACTAGCTTTTGTAGACCAGGCTGGTCTTGAACTCACAGAGATCCGCCTGCCTCTGCCTCCCGAGTGCTGGGATTAAAGGCGTGCGCCACCACCGCCCGGCCAGTGTTACTGTTAAATACTGGTTGTATTGTGGGTGGAGTAGTCCCTGGCATATAACACACACTCTCCAGGACTGGGTATTACTATTATGGTTATTATGTATTATAAGAAGGTCAAGTATTTTACTCGTAACTGTGAAATGTTATTTCAGAATGGCAATGCAAGAAAGATGACATGGAGACCGAGTCAAATTCTTCCCTCACCTTCATGCATAAATGTCCAGGGAAGCCTGTAAGAGGTGAGGGTATGTAAATGAAGAAGTTAAAAATCTGACACTGTATCTTAAAATGGAGTTCTCTTTAGCACAGTGATTTAAATTTGTGGCTTGCCCATTATGTTTATATTACATATATGATCTTTATTGGAAATCATAAGCGAGGGCAGAGTTTTCAACACTTCGTGGACTATAACCACTAAATTGCTCATTTGAATCATGTATTGCACACAATATGGTTATACTTAACACATGGTCCTGGCTTTTTGCCTCAAGCCAAAATTCATTAAAATGGTCTTTCTTCTAAATGACCCAGGACACTGTCATTTCTTATACAATGGCTTTCCGGACTTGCTATTTATTTTCAAATCTCTTTTAGAAGCAAAACAAGAGGTAGGATTCCTAAGTCAATAGTGATCTGTCAAGGAGTGGGAAACTGGGCTTAGCTTCGGGTACTAGAGACAACTGTGGCTACTACTTCCTTCTTGAGCGAGAGGGGAGAGAAATGAAAAGCTACATGGTATTTTTTTTAAATGTTCAGATTTCTCAAGATAGCTCATGATATCTCAAAAAATTAAGCACTAAGTAATGTTCAGTTTCCAAATTCAGTTTTGAAATAAAACATGAAAAATTATCATATTCTACTGCTGTTCTTTAAAGGAAGATCACTGTAATATGTCGATATATGTTTAATATATATATATATTTATATATATAATCACATACACACAGAGTTACAAATAACACAATAGATGGTTATGTATACATGCATACATTCACAGAGACTTTCTATCAATTAGCAGGGTATATAAAGAAAAGTCTTTATTTCTCAATACTACACACAATAACTTCTTTTTCAAAAAGCTGGGGCATTGTCTTTCAGGCCATTTTGAGGCTATAACAAACCCTTACATTTGCTGGATAAATGACTGAAAGAAAGTAGAATGTTGGAGACTTGTGGGAGAAAAATTACATTGTCTCTGGTCCATCTTAATTAGTGTTTGACCAGATCATTTACAGGGTTGTTAATTAAGAGCTTTCGGGTACAATGCTACGCTGAAACAAAAAGAAGTTTGGTTTCCATTGCATTATGGGTCTGCTTTAAGTAGGATGCACAAACCTTGGTCTTTACCTTTCTAGAAAATCCATACAATCAAGAGTTTGTATCTCAGAGTAATTTCCTATAATTTCATTTAATTTACCCTTGATTACTTAAGAGAAACATTTTTCATTTTAAAAGGTGCAACACCTTTAGAATTACAGAAAAAACTGCATTTTCTATTTTAAGTCATTTCATATCACTTGGGTTTATTAGGTAGCCAAGACCTGCTACTCAGAAACTCACAACCTTACCTTAATCAAGTATTTCACTCTCCTGAGAGCTTGTTTTATCCCCCTCCCCAGAAACAATTTTTCAGTGTCGTTTTTCCAGTCTAACTGTCTCTGATATTTCCCAAAGGGTCCCCAAAGTCAAGATGGATTTGTTATTTCACCTTTAACAAGTGAAGAAGGGGTCATTAAAAGGAATTAGGTTTGCTTTCTAAAGAACCGAGTGATATGCTGTTGCTTTTTACCAGTGTATGGGAGTCCTCGTCAATGAGAAATGGAAAGGGTGGTTAGTCTTCTGTGGGACCAGTCCATGCAGACCAAATGCCCCCAATGCAAGGATTTCAGCTGGCATGCACTGTGGAAGATGCCCTGAGAGTTACCAGTTCCCTCACCATGCCTGTGTACAGACGTTTCTCTCTTTTGGAGCCTTGGTACTACTTTACCTGGGAGTAGCCAACAGTACAGAACAACAATATAATGCTCCTGGTTATAGTTGTCAATTTTCATGACAATGCACATTTGGTCATTGCTCTTACTTCTTAATTTAAAGCTGGGATATTTTGAGCTGGTGCTTTTAAGATTCTGTCACATTTTTTCCCTGTGAAAACTGTCAGTTACACATTAGGCACTGTTTGTTAGCTGGAGAAGCAGGTGGTTCCCTGTTAAGCCAGAAAAACCACTTAGCACCAAATGACCCCGTAGAGGATGGCAGGGGGTTTTGTCTGGAATATTACTGATGTCTTTAATAGTCCATTTTCAGGATGAAGGAAATCCCTTTCTGTTTCTCCTAAGCCGTCTATAACTCATAATAATTCAGAACTCTAAGTCTATGCTTTGTAAATAGAAAAGAAACCTTTAAAAACTCGTACCCTTCCTGTCTTTCTGTTGTAAAACTTAGAAACCTTTTTTGAGGGCTCTTATTTTCATCACAATATATTATTTTCCTATTCTCAGTAACAGCATCTTCCTCACTGGCTGGGATATTGGAAGCACTGGGTACGATGCACTCCTTGAGTCAGCTATGACTAGACACTTTAAGGAAATAGCCTCGGCTTTACAAGTCAGTCAATGTATAAGAAGCAGTCTTGAGCAACTGGCCTGATCCCTGGCTTATCAGACATCCACATATACAGATGGATATTGAAATTGTCTTCCTGCGAGGCCCGGGACACCGGATATTTGGGGAAATCTCCAGGAGAGATGGGTCACCCAAATCTATAAGACACACCAGTAAAATCTGTTGGCATGCTCTTAATTAAGCTTCCTAAATGACTAACCCTAGTTCTCTACAGAAACATTCATCAAAACGAACAAACAGCTTTATACCATAATTTTTTTTTTGCTGCAACTATGTCAATATGGAGGCCAGATATCATGATATTACTATTATTTTGTAGTGTAGAAAAACCCATCTTTGCCAATATATTTGAGGAAAAGAGGGAATCTATTGATAGAGAAATCTATATTTCCATGGAATATAGATATAGCACATTTCATTGATTAAATTAGACATGTTTATTGTCTTTTTCAATATCGAATACCTTCTATGTATATTCAAATTCTAACTTCTGGCGAGATTTAAATATTTTAATCTGGTTAAACAAGCTTGAGACCTTACATTTAATTAGACTGGAATCAATACCAAACTGCAAAACTTCCAGTTTCCTCAATAGCTATAATTTCCACACTAATGCCCCTCCCTCCTTTTCTCTGTTGCAGACTTCGGGTCTTCAAAAACTAACGTCTAGCCACCTGGGTTCCTACAGAGCTCCTAGGTCAGTTCACAGATCGCCTTTCTTCCCCCCTAGGTCCTAGAGATTTCCCGCAAACAGAAGTCTCACTCCCTGACTTGAATGCGGGAGGACTCATCATGAACAGGACAGAGTCATGTCTAGACAAGCTGCTGTCTGGGCACCAGTGGAGCTTTGTGCAAAGCCCAGGTCATACATTTTCCTACCAGAACTTCAACCAGAATAAAACGACAGAACGAGGCGCACCAACATCCTAGCTTCAGGAACCTAGATGCTCTATGCTGCATTACCTAGCAGGCTTTCCCACTCCAACATTGCTTTCCTAAGGAAGATGCTTTTTTATTTTTATGTATTTATTTGCTTACTTATTTACTTAGAGACAGGGTCTTGCTACTTAGCTTGGGCTGACCTGCCACTCAAGTTTCTCCTACTTTGGCTCCTAGAGTATTGGGGTTACAGGCAGGTACCACCACACCAGGTCTGTTAAGGACCTTGTTCTCCATGATTTAAAACTGGTCCTTGTTACAAGTTCTCAACAGATATCTCCAGTGATGTTATAGGAAGTTTGGAGAAATTATTTCTCAAATATGTTTAGCCTTACTCAGGAGGTTGCTGATGGTCCTCTGAGCTGTTCAACTCTGAAAGATCATTCATGTCCTACCAGGAGGGGTTGACAACCAGAACATCTCCTAAAAATCCTGGATCTCTACAGAGCTTAGCATTCCCATTCCTCTCTTTAGACAACCCTCATCATCTTCAACAGTTTAAGAAAAACAACCTCAACTCACTGCCTTTGATGACTCCATATCATGCTTTTATTTACTTTTTGTATGTTCCTTACCTAGAAACAGCTATTTTATACAATTTCTGACTAGTTTTGATTTATACCGCGACTCAATATTTAGGTTTTAGACTAATAACTTTCCAAAAATAAGTTAGCAATGACTACTTTTTCAGCTTCAAAGCTCCCAAAGAATGATATAGAAATGATTTTCCTTAGGGGGAATCCTATGAAATGGACTAAAAGACAGCGATTTTATGTTTCCTTATAGGTGTTATGCACTATGTAAAGAGTTGGAAATGCATGAAGCAAAACAACAATATTTCCATAAGATATAAAGATAAAAGAAGCTTGACTGATGAGAACTGTCAATAAGATGGATGTTTCATTAAAAATCAGTACTGGAAGTTAATGCAGTTTTAATGTTTGAGTCTTATTTGCTAGTCTTTTAGAACATGATCTGATTTGGAGACAAGGCTCTTTCTCTCTCTTTCTCTCTCCATCTCCCTCTCTCTATGTTTTTTCAAGATAGGGTCTCACTACAGAGCCCTGGCTATCCTGCAAATCATTCTGTAAACCCGGCTGCTCTCAAACTCACAGAGATTTGCAAGGTGAGTGCTAGAATTAAAGGCGTCCTCCACTATAGCCAGTTTGGAGACAAAAGTTTCTACAGAAACGTAGATGAGTCCCTTAAAAAGAGCCCATAACCAATAACACTTTCTGTCTCTCTAAACATAGGGAATTTGGATGAAAAGATCGATAAAGATAGAAGGAAGATGATAAAAAGAGAAAAAAAGAAAATTATCTTCCAGAAAACAAGAAAGACAGGGAACACTCCTCTCCTACATGCCACAGAAGAAAGTAGCACTGAAAACACGTCAAAGAAATTCCTGCTTTTTAAAACACCCAACTTACGCCTCTATGTTACATGGTCCTAGTGAACTGTGACACTGAATAACCTTCAACAAGACACTAGACTTTAACTTTTAGCTATCTCATCTCTTAGATGAGATTGTGTCTCATAGATTGGTTGTGAAGACTTAATCAGAAAAATAGTGGTCAGAGCGTGGGATATGTAACTGCTCTATAAAATAATAGATAATTGTAATACTTTATTGTTATTTGACTTCTATTATGAAGAAGATCTACTACAAGTAAGCAGCAAAAATAAGCACTGTGGGCCTCATCATCTTTGGCATCATCCATCACTTCAAGTATTTACTGAGAACTGCCGTGCCAGGCACCATGCTAATAGTTTCAAACATGCCTGCATCAGTACTCTTAACAATTCTTGTAATTTAGGCATTATTCTGGCCTCTTTTTGGAGGACTTGTTGCTGATGTTAGTTGCCTTGAACAAATTTTAAAAATCATAGTAAATTTTAAAGCTAAATGGAAATATAAATGAGGCTTTTGTCTGTATAAAATGAGCCACTTGTTCTCATACTGCTCGGCCTTGTATGGTTTTGCTTTCTTAGAACTCACTGAAGAATCTGTAACAGGGGACCCTGCATGGGATCCTATGCCTTCCCAGAGGATTTATAATTTTATTGCATTTTAGGACTCAACAAAATTTTGAGGAGTAAGTTGCCTTTTGATTTTTAGTATGCTTATGACTAAGTAGAAAAATATGTATTACCACCTCTACCCCTTCTCCCTTTTAACTCATCATTGTCATTTATAGCGTGTGGAATTTGGCATGTTTTCTGCTAACTTTGTTTTTGTCTAATTGCTGCCCACCAATTGCACAGTTCATTTAGGCACTCATGTGCTGTGATGATGGACTTCTCTTGGGTAGTATTTCCTGACAATGGATGGATGTGCAACCAGAGACTTTGTAAATCAACTCTATAACTTGCTCTTGAACCCACACAAATGAAGACCCAAAAATAACATTTTGTCAGCCAACTTACTAAGGGGGAAGAAAATGATCCAAACAAAAGATTTTTATAGCAATGCACAGATGCACAGATTCTTATGTGCTATGTGTCAGGGCATTGTATTTAGAAGCTTCTTGTTAGAGTTTAACTCAATGCTGTCAGATGTGATTGGCAATGGTCTTCAAAGTGCTGCCCCAGCCAACATCAGTGTCTTCATAAGACCACTTGGGAAGGGGAAAGGCTTGATCTCTACCTCTGACTTACTGAATAAGACACTCAAACCAGAATACAGACATCTGTGATGGAAGCACCATCCTGGGGGGAGGGGTGTTGGACATTGAAGATTGAGAACTATGGCTTCGTAGAAATAACCAGAATTTCATGCTTCATTCATTAATATTACTATAAAAGAACCATAACCATATAATTCCCTCAAGTCTCCAGTAACCTCAAGTGACCCTTTGTCACCTTTTCTTCTAACATCTCAAACTGATTTTGTAGAGACAGGAAGGGGTAGTCAGCAAATTTTATGATCCCATCCTTAAAGAACAGGTAATATCACAAACTAAAAGACCTAGGCAGTAATTCTTTATAAAAATGGTTGTATCATAAAGTAATTGCATGTTCTTAGGAAGTTAAAGAAAAAAAAAAGACAGGGTGGCTTTGAGCTCTCCTCAGTCCCACTCAAGAGGGCATCCTGTCAAGTCACAACCCAGGACACAAGCAGAATGTGGCACCTGCACAGTCTAGAAGTTTACTCCATATGCATGTGTTTCCATGTACTTCTTTCTCTGTTTCTAGGAATTTAACTTCATGTTATTGTATTTCAGCTACAAGATCACAGGACCACAACCAATAAAGATAAGGATGATACCATCACAATGTCCCTTCAGACGCCATCACTCTGACACACCTCCTCTTCTGCTCTGCTGTCTCTCACCTTTTCTCCATTTCTATACTTTTGTTATCTCAAGAAAATTATGTGAATGGAAGCATATTGTATGTATCATTCTGTGACTTCTTTCTTTTTTCAGTTAGCATGATGTCTGAAATTTATCCAAGCTGTTTACTGTAAAACAGTTCATCATATTTTATTGCTGCATAGTATGTCATCACATCCTTAGATATGCTAGAATTTGTTTAATCAGTATCTTTACTTTATTTCCATATATTTGTTGTGACTAGGAAAGTACCTGTACACTTTTATTTCCCGGAGACAAATGTACAAGAGTACAAATTTGGTGACCATATACTACGTGCAGGTATGTTCAGATTGATAAAAAAAAATAGACAAATTGTTTAAAGCTACTGTAGCATCTTACATTTCTTTTAGAAACACATGTGTGATTGAGAGCTTCCATTTTCTCATCAGCATTTATAATTATCATCATGGATTTTTGAAGTCAGACGTGTAGCATTGGTTTTATTTTAATTTTTAGTATTAATTGTTCTTTATTTTTATTTTAATTACAACACTGTTTGGGCAATGGCTCAGGCATATTTCTAGCTAGCTCTTACATCTTAAATTAACCCATTTCTATTAGTCTATGAATTGCCACATGGCTGTGGCGTTACCTCAATTTCTACATGTCTTGTTTCCTCAGCGGCTGGCTGGCATCTGCTTGACTCTGATTACTCTGCCTATATATCTCTCTTCAGATTTCCAGCCTGGCTTTACTCTGCTAAGCCACTGGCTGAAATAGGATTCAATCAAACAGAATCTTATACTCCCTGCATTGTTCCTTTCCATCACTCACCAACCTGGTCTTCTCCTAAGTTCATGCCCTTTTTTTATTGTTTTAATAGCCTAAAAAAAGTCCAATTCGTGCTACCAATGTGTGTGTAGAACTAGGTCCAGTTTGCTACCAGTTGCCACACCCTCACAGATAAATATGTAAAAGTAAGAATAATTCTCCTTCTCTCATGAACTCTGAACATCCAGTAGCTCCTCCATAAGAGACAGGGCCTAGTAAACGCTTCCCCTAGCTTGGCTGGCTGGCTGGCTTGACCTTGTGTAGGTCTTAGGCAGACGCATATGGCTGCTGGTGGCTCAGGAGAATGATAACCATGTCCTGTCTAGAGGCTTACATGTCACAGCACTCTCTGCTCTGCTATTGCTATTTTGCTCAAGGGTCATGTCGTCAAATTCCCTTCCAAGCGTGTATGTTTCTCTGTAGACCTGTCTGCTCTAAAACCTGGCCAGAGGAGCTTCTTTCCAGATCACTGATTTTCACTGTCGCTGCTGCCCTAATCTGTATACAGTCACATGTCCTCATTATTTTAATTTGTGTTGTTCTGATGGTGAATGATTCTGAATGTCATTTCAGATATTTCTAACCCAACCACATGATCGCCTATGTAAACTGTGTGTCCATGTTTCTGTCAGCTTGGATTGTTTTCTTTCTTCCTGTTGAGGATTGAGAGACCTGACATTTCTAAATAGAAAGTCTCTGCCAAAATTTGTCATTTGCAAATATTTTCTCCCTGTCTACAGCATTCCTTCCTATTCTTTACAGATTTTTCCCCACAGAAAAACATTTTATAACTACCCAAAAATCTAAGCATTTTTCACTGTTTCCCTTGTAGGCATACTTCTACTATAAACTATTTTCTCATAGAATTTTATACGTTAGTGGTTCATCTTCATATCTGTTATCATTTCAGGGTTGATTGACTATAAGGTGTGATTATTAACTTCATTCAGTCTTTTTCCTTTCTTGCCACTCTCTTATGAATGCCTACTTGCTCTGGGACCCATCTTCAAGTGGCTGTCTTTTCTCTACTGAACTGTATTTGCATCTTAGCAAAACAGACACACTTGTCTGTTTTCTAAGATCTCTGCTCTGTCCCAGTACCACTCTGTTTTTCTTCCTATAGCTGCCCACAAAGCCCCAACATGAGAAATCTTTCTTTCCCTACAACTTTCCTAGATATTATTTTAGTCTTTTTAGGCCTTTTGCATTTCCATACAAATCTTAGACAGTTTTTGGTTTTAAATTCAACCTCGACCCTCAAACCCTTACTGCTATATTTAATCTGAGATTGAATGATGCATGAGGCCAACAAGGACAAGACTTATTTCTGAACACAGAGCTAATTAAGTTGACTCAGGATCAGATCTGAGTTCCGCTCTATGACATAGTCTTGCACCTCGGTGTTTTTAATTTGTGCCCACCCAGTCTCAGGTGTGAAGTGGTTCTCTGTTATGATGTGCAGGATAGCTCCCTATTCAATTCAGCTCAGCGATTTGCCAGGTCTGTTATTCAATTCCAAGCGCAACACTTTCTATAGGACCTACCGTGAATTTTAATCAATCTATAAGAGTCTCCTATCTTGTCATAGTACTTCAAAAGCATCAGTTGATAGATGAAAACTTGAAGAAGTGTGGAAAGCTTCTTAAATAAACGTAACAGCCAAATGACTCAGCTGACACCTTTATCAGCTCCACAAGCAAATAACTGTCATACATTCAGACTTTCCAACCCGAAGCAACCTACCCAACCTGCTGATAGCTAGCAGCCCCGAGCCTCCGCTAAACCAGTGTCAGTTCTCCCCTGAAGTCAAAGTCAAGCAAACCCAAGCCTCACATGCCCTAACATTTGACCCTGCCATTTTCTCATATGGCACTATGACAGAAGAAATATGCTTTCCCAAAAAAGAGTTTCAAACTTTCCAGAAAACAGATTAGTTTATCTGCACCTGTTCCCTCTCTGAGCAACACCGAACAGGACTTTCCCTGTTCGTTTCATTGTTGCTGAGGCAGACTAGCTGACAGAAACAAGGCAGGAGAAAATTATTTTGTCTCTTGATTAAGGGGAAATGACCCACCATGGCAAGGAAGCCACATTTTGGCTGACTTGATGATTTGGTCCATGGTGATGAAACTTACAGTCTGGATCACAATTCTCAAGGTCTGTTCCCAGGAGCCCACTTCCTCCACCCAGGCACCATGTCCTCTGTGTTCTACAACCTCCCAAGAGAGCACCACCAGCTGGGCTTTGAGTGTCTAAACCCATGAGACTACAGGGGAACTTTCATGGTCAAGCTATAACACCCTTTTAGTAAAAACTAACAGGAAATATTTTCTTTTTCAAATGGAAAATCAAGAGCTCTGACTCTAAGAGACTAGCCACTCCTTTTTTGTTTGTACCCATGCACAGATGTGTGTTTAGTGTTTATGTATTTACATGGCAATCTGTCTCAAGTTTGCAATGATGCTCTTGAGGAATTGTTCAAATGGAAGTGTGGGCAGGAAGACCCACAGAACCATATATAAAATTAAGCATCTCAAACTGAAAAGTCTCGAGCCTAACAGAAAAGCTGGGCAGTACCAATATCTAAGAAGTAAGAAACCATGAATTATAAATCCCATAAAAATGGTAGTTTAGATGATAATCAAATGTATTTATCAACTCATACCTAAGCACCATAGTCTGATTAATCAAGTAATTTAACTGACTACTTTTCTGATAGGAGAAAACACTTTTAAAACATATAACCATCTCACATTAAAATCTGACTCGAAGGGGCTGGACAGGTGGGTCAGAGATTAAGAGTGCTAGCTACCCTTCCAGAGGAACCTGTTTCAGTCCTTCACAACCACCCCGTGGCTCATAACCATCTGTAGCTCCAGTTCTAGGGGACCTGATGTCCTCTCTGGACCTTGCCAGGCACAGCATGAATGTGGTACAAATATAGTCATTGCAAGTAATACAATCATACACATAAAATAAACAAAGCTAAATATATTTTTTAAATCTGACTGAAAAACATAAGGAATGTTGTGAGTCCTTGGAACCTATCAAAACGCAGGAAATGATCTTTCAAGAATACAAAACATCAAGAGTGAAGAGTCTGAAGCAGAGGAGTGGGAGATATAGAAGATTCTTGAGTGAGCGCAAGCAAAGGTGATAGCTATGCTATAGGAGGTGTCAGCTGTTATGGTTGTCGTGTGTGTTGACAAGAAACTTAAGAGGACATGGGCATACATAATTCAACATGTTTATTGAACTGCTGCTTTCCAAATCTTAGAAAATGGGGGTTAGTACTCACTATAGGGGAAAGAGTCTACAGGAAAGGTAACCCCCTGAAAAAAAGTAGAGGTGTGTAGTTTATATAGAACTCACGCTTCTGCAATTGAGACAGAGAAGGGAGAGCTTTTATGAAGCAGTAAAAGGAGACAATGATCCCCGGCTAGGGTTATAACATGACCCCTTTCGTTTTTATGTTCTGTGTCAGGAATTTTCTCCCGCCTGGAGTCTTGGTGTGGAGTTCACGGCATAGCTCCACTCTCCCGCGCTGTGATAACAGCACAGTCATCTTGAAGTAAACCGTACCTTAACAGCGGCCGTTGGACCCGGTGCTCAGGTTGAGTAATGGATGTTTCTCGAAGGGCTGCGCCGGGTGGCCAAACTGCAGTGAGCTCCAAGAGCATCCTGCAGGCTAACTGTGATTCCCACATCTCCCCTCCATTTCCTTCCTGCCTCCCAGCCCTTGCACATCCCGCACACGGGAAGGGAGAAGTGGTCTATGTTTGGTCTTCCTTCCCATGAGGAGGGGATGAAATGCTCCCTTCTTTGCGCAAGGAGAGGACTGTGAAAAAGAAAACAAATGTAATAGCTGCCTAGGGAAGACCGTGAACTGATGAACTAATTCCGCTTTTCCATCCCTACTGTATACACTTCAATCATGGCAGTGGAGCCAAAGGAACTGACTTGCTCTTTGCAGCCAGCTCATCTGAGTTACATTTGGTGGAGAAGGCTTCCACTCAATTTAAAATCACTCATCGATAAAGCTAAAATTCCTGTTCACGCTGCTCAGTATTTATGTTCCGTGTCCTCTGTTTCTATAACAGAGAGAAGGAAACAACAGAGAACAGGCATCAGAGGAGAGGAATGTAGACACTTGTCAAGGTTCTCTAACATCATAATTTAAATATTTCTCAGGTTTAATCTTGTAGGAGGGGCAAAACTTTTTTACTCTAAGATAGCTGGGATTCATCAAATACAAATGAACAGATGAAGCCATCTCTATCCCTATAAAGGAAGACAGAACTCATAGTAAATTCAGTAGAGACTTAAAAAAAAAAACACAAAAAAAACCCCACATAGTTTCTGTTGTTGGTATCCTGAATATCCCCACAAAAGTTCATATGTTGACTGCTTGATCCTCAGACCAGGCATTAATGGGTAGAAACTTTAGGTGTGAAAACCTAGTGGCAATTATGCCTTTGGGAATATGTTCTTGAAGGGGATGTTGGGACCACGCTGTGTGCCTTCTTGTCTTTATCTGTTCTGTTTCCTGTCTGTCATGGTGTAAACAAGCTCCTTGGCCACACACACACCTACACACACATCCCACCACCACACACACATCATGCTAGTCTGTGCTGTCACAGACCCAGACCTGTGACAATGCAATGCAACCAAGTGACTACAAGGTTACTGGCCCTTGTCACCATGTTCTAAAGCCATCATCTTTTCCTTGTAGGTTGATCCTCTCAACAGTCTGTGACAGCAATGGACATCTCAGTACCACAGTATGCAACGTTAAATGTACACTCTCACTCAAAGAAGCTACTTTGGTGAGTTCATTTGTTTTGAAAACAAAGTGTTCTGATTGTCACAGTGTATGAAAGTGGTCACCAAACTTTAGTTGCCTAAATGGAGATAAGCGCACTTCTGAAGCTATTCAGTCAATGATACAAGGTCCACCCTTTGAAAACCACTAATCCCCAAACTACATCAACAGATTTCTTTTAAATCCCCAAATGGGCCAAACTTCTGGGACTAAATAAAGATATATATAGTATTTTGGAAGTCCAAGCTATGACTTCCTGCACATCAAATCCAAGTGCTCAATTATTTCAGTTCCACCAGTCTACAAATCTTGTATCCTGGTGACTCCTAGACCAGGTAATTTGGGATTACGGATTAGGCAGTTAATCTAAACTCAGCAGCTTCTGAAAATTCCATCCTTTACTTCACAGCCCCACTGGGATACAATTTTGAAGCATCATGATATATATGTCCCTACACCAATGGAGGCTGTGACGTCACCACACCAGGATGGAGGCTGTGACGTCACTTTACCAGGACAGAGGCTGTGATGTCCCTACACTAGGGTAGAGATTGTGGCATCACTACATCACTACCCCAGGCTGGAGGCTGTGACATCACTATACCAGGCTGGAGGCTGTGACGTCACTACACCAGGCTGGAGGTTGTGGCGTCACTACACCAGTATGGAGGCTGTGACATCACTACACTAGGATGGAGGCTGTGACATCACTGTATCAGGACAGGGCTGTCCATGCCACCATGCTACAATGGAGGCTGTGTCCCTATAACCTTCGCTTTGTCACTGGGGCTTTGAACCACTCAGACGCTTCCATTTCAGCAGCTGCTCCTCAGCACAGATGGCCACACCTCTTTCCTCTCCTCTGTCTGTCTTTAAGGGCTCTGACTCAGTTGTCAGATCCTAAGAGAATTAATTCTTAAATCTTACATACGCAAGAAGGAAAACTCAAGCATGGAGTGAAAACCTCTCTCGTAGGAGCCAAGAGTGGTCAGGTGAGACAAAGCAAAGACTTATATGAGTAGGAATCAGTACAGCTCGTGCAGGAAGTGAAAATCATCAAGACATATAATCCACAGTGACTCTGGACATAACATCGCAGTTCCTCACACCACAAACAGTACAGTGTGCAGTTAAGAGATGATAGGTTTATCAGCTTTTGTAGGCAGCCAAAATTCACATATCACTGTGACCCGCATTCTCTGTCACATCAGCCTATCACTTTTGTGGGCCTCAGTTTTATCACATAATCTCCTACATGGAAAGAATAGATAAGAAGCAGCCCCCTTGTTTCTATTTTTTTGGATTTGCTCTGACTACACTCAAATTTGTGCCCTGGAAAACATTTCTTCTCACTTTATGGAAACTTGTGTTTCCAAAATTGAAAAGGGTAATAAATTGTTATGAGGATTCAATCTGAGATTTATACTTGGCATCATCATAAGGTCAAACTGGCTCTACATGGAAGTTGGCATCTATCCATATAGTACTTAGCTAACATTGATGAAGCCCAGCCTGAGGCTAAGAATGGAAGAGACTGGCCAAACTAGTCAAGGATCAGTAAAATGGCTATGACCCCTGATAATTTAAAACTTTTCTAATTCTCTTTCTTTATCTTGGTTAAAATTAAGCACCACACGTATCTGTGGGCAAAGTAAAAACATAAGGAAGCAAAATGACAAAGAGAAAGGCCGACAGCTTTCTCTTCTCCTGTCTTGCAAGCATTCTTATGTTTCCTTTTCTTTCACACTTGAATTTCAGGGGCCAATTAAAAGTGGAAGCGAATTCTGATAGACTGAATACTTTCACAGTTAGTCCAATACACACCTCTAGGACCAAAGCAAAATCCATCCACTAAGGAACACACGGGGACATCTTTCAAAAACTCCCTCATGAAACACATGCATCATAAAACCCTTTCATAAACAGGTTCTACTGCTCCTACAGACATGATAGGCTGCATATTTTCTCTCAAGTCATGTGCAAAAAATTATTCTACTTATTAACATAATGTTGGCATATCTGCATACTTGCACAACCTCTTTATTTGTGAATGTGCTACACTTTAGCATTTATTTATAGTATGTGCTCCAGAGTTATTCAAAGAAATTTTGAGCTAATATACAATTTTAATAAGTGGAGGCAGGAAGGTGGCATACAAGACACAATCTTGTAAGCTACCATATATTTAAGACAAATATTCAGTTAGCATTGGTAAGGAATATAAATTAGACTTTAGAAGCCTGGTCACCTCAATTAAAAATGATGAATTCTATAATTATTACATATAAGGATAAAATATAAATCTCATGGAAAAACCAAATCCTTTTGTGTAAAGATTTTCAGGAGCAGTTTATTATATAGGTCTCTGAGAAAATAACTACTTTGGATAAGCATTATCTTTAAGCACATTTTTAAAAAATTGCCTGTATATGGCAGTTCTATTGAACTTGTCCACATTGGGTCTCATGGTCTAAGTTGATGAGGATGACTGACAAAGTCTTTTCCTCAAAAGGGCACCAGATCTCATTACAGATGGTTGTGAGCCACCATGTGGTTGCTGGGAGTTGAACTCAGGACCTTTGGAAGAGCAGGCAGTGCTCTTAACTGCTGAGCCATCTCTGTGAAAATGGTGATTTACATATGATCTTTTTTAATAACCATGAATATGAGGGAGAAAAGCTCAATGAAGGATTTTTTAGTGCTTACAGGTCACTAAATAATTTTTGATCATCCATCTTTTATTAGTTAGAACTCTGGGCAATTGCATCTTTTTCTTTGTGGTCTAAGTAGCCACAATTCTCTCCTGTGATGAAACAACAGAAAGATCCAAACAACACTATACACATTAATCCTTCATATCCACGTTGTACATAAAATCAGTAGGGTTTCTATTGCTGTGAAGAGACCCATGACCAGGGAAACTCTTATAATAGAAACCATTTAATTGGGTGGTTCACAGTTCAGAGGGTCGGTCCATTTATCATCATGGTGGGATATGGTGGTATGCAGGCAGACATGGCACTAGAGAGGTAACTGAGAATCCTACATCTCGCAGGCAATAGGAAGTAAACTGTCTCACTGGTATGGCTTGAGCATATGAGACCTCAAAACCCACCTCCATGGTAACATACTTCCTCAAACAAACCACACCTGCTCCAAAAAGGCCATATTTCCCAATAGTGCTATTTCCTTTGGGAGCCATTTTCTTTCACTTCTACTGGGTCTGTCTTATTTTTGAGCAATATACTCTGTTATTTTATAAAATGTAGCCATAATGATAAATGTGTTGGATAGTTTTAAAAAATAAAGTTCATCTTTGCAATTTTGTTGCACTCAAATCTACTCACAAAAGTCCATCAAAGTTCTCTTCTCTTTCCCTCCCTCCTTCCCTCCCTCCCTCCCTGTATGAAAAGAACTTAACTGACCTGAGTTAGGAAGTTCTTTTTTAAAAAAAAGTAACTCTGCTATTAAGCACCTTGTTATAAACAAAAACAATACATAGAGAGGTGAAAAGCACAGTTTGAAACTTAAAGGAGATGCTATTTACAGTTATGAAAAATGCCCCAGAGCACAGCACACCAAACTTTCCTTTCTCCGTTGTCATGAAGAGCTGTTATTTTTCTTTCTGGAGTAGAATCTCAACCTATTAACTTGGTTCTGTCACTTAACAAAAGGCATGCCTTGCTCTTGAATTAATAGCACTCCATAAAACATAAATGTATAGCAAGACATGTGGTTGAACCCTGATAGATGATCTATAAATTTGATTAAATATATAAAGGTTAAATTTATCCATCAAGTCAGCCTCTTCTTCTGATTTTGTTATTTGGTTGAAAGGATTTGCTCCTTCATTAGTTTTGTAGGCAAGAATTCTCAGAGTCCCTTTTGACGGGTATGCACCATCAATCAAAAGTCCTGTGACTTCACTTCTTGGCAGCACCATTTCTACCCAGCTCTCCCTTCCTTTTTCTACTGCAGCCTTTTGGTCTTCACCCTTGGCTTCTCCCAGGAACCCCACACTGTCCTAATTCCTGAATTTTCCTCTGCTCAAAATCTTCTAGTAACTTTTCACTTCCTTGGGATGGATTTTTCTGAATTCCCTGCTTTCTATTCTCTTCTAGTAGTAGGAAGTGGTAGTCTATATTCAACAAGCCAGAGTCTCAGATTTTAGAACTTGCAGCCTGGACAGTGCCTGGAGAAGAAAAAAATAGTTTAAGTTTGCATTTTCCTGCTAGAGATCCACCAAGCTTTAGTAACATTTCAAGGCATGCAATACTTTTCCAAATCCATCTCTATTATCATATTGGATAACAGGCTGATGCCAGAAGCCATAATAGCAGTTTTCTTTGGAGGCCAAGAAGGGGAAAAACAACAACAAACATTGCGCTTTTTATGTTTTCCATGTTCCATAGCCAAAGTTATTGTCTTCAGTTTAGTCTCAGTTAATTGTAAAGAAAGTCTTCAGACTTAACAAATGCTCACTAGGGTCTCTCTTTTCTCCTCCCCGCCCCATGCAGCCATGCAGGACTTCCTGCAACAATGTCTACTAGGTGTCATTTACATGGTTAAATGCAAGGGGTATTCAGGCAGTGTGTCTGGGCTCACAGGAGGACACTGAACACCTGTCTTGGTAACTGTTGCACACAGGACAGCTGTTAGTAAACATGAGACACTTGGAAGAGAAGACTGCCTTCTACCTCTGTTTTCTCAGTAACATGTGTCCCAGTGAGGAAAACATTGTTTCTGGAAAACTAAATCATGTCAAACCTAAAACTGATTAGAGGAGGTTAATTATGGAGCCAGTGTCTCGGCCTCAATTTCCCCTGCCAACGTCATGTTTCTTCTCTCTAATTTGTCAAGGGTAGATCTGGCTGTTAGGACCTCGGGAAGGTCACAGGAAAGCGACTTAGTAACCTGGAAGAGGACGAGGTTACAGTAGTGGCCTTGTCTGACTCCTTAGTAGAGAAAAGCTGGCAATTTCCTTGAAACCCTTGGCCTTCTGTCATTCCCACACTGCTGAAGCGAAGGGAGGGAACTGAGTGAGCCTCCTACCCCTCACCCCACTATAAGGTTGTTTGCTTGTCTTGCCCAATCAGGAGCACCCTGGCTAATAACATCCTCCGGAATGTAAGAGCTGTCAGTCAAAGGCTGCTCCCGCTAAGTGAGCATTTGCATATGGAGCAGAAACACAAAACCTTGCGTTATTTGCTTCTTCCTGCAGTTGCTGTCTTCTTGGCATGAGCCACCTTACCTCCTTCTATGAGTTTTAGGCCTTGGCACATTGCTAGGGTAGCGGCCTTCCAATTCTCTCACTTTTTGGGTTGCCAACAGGAAATACCATGCATCTTTCCGGTGCACAAATTGACACGGAGATGCCAAGGTGTACGGATGGCTGCATTTCCTACTGCAGAAAATGCCCTCCTCAGGAGAGACTTTTCACACTGAGTTGGCATGAGCCTGCTTTGCATTTTCCCTGTGTTTCAGTGCAGAAAGAGCTATTAGGTCATCCTAAGCCTAAGTTGGATCTTTGAATTATTTACCTATACAATTTTTATAGGTATGGGGGGGGGAGCAGGAGATTCTTTTAGATTTTTACAAATAGGAAATTTGAGACTGTCTCTAAACAAAAGCTGTGAGGTGAAATGGGATTTAACCTGGCAGTGAGTACATACCTGCAAGCAACTTATGTGCATAAAATAATGAGAGCATATATTCCTATACAAATATTCATTATATTTAATTCTAAGAATTATTGCTTCTTTTTATTCAGCTCCAATAGAGACTGTATCAGTGGTCTAGAATCTAGATTAGTGGCCAAGACTTGTGCTGTGCATACTCCAGTCGTTAATAAATGGTGGGTTAATCATGAAAGCAAGTGAATGAACTGACCCAGTCGACCATACAGAGGAGGCCACAATAGCCTCTAACTTTGTCATACGCGTAAAGTTAGAATGAAAAAGTTCTGTGTTGGAAACAGCCTGGGGCAGGTCTTTGAGAAGTCCTCTAAAAGAGGATGTGCTTATCCCAGGTGATGGTGGCTTCCTATATGGTGCTGCTTCTGAAGTCCTTCAGGAAGGATGAGCTCTGGAGGAGATGACAGTGGTACTGGCCATCCTAACTCACTCTGTGCAGGCTCGGGCAGTGTGTGTGTGTCTTTAGTCTTTAACAAAAGAGTTTAAAAAATAAAACAAACAAATAAAAATGCAATATCATATATCCTGGGTGTATAGTGAGTCACACCATGTAGATTTGTAGAAATATACTCTGATGTCCACATAGCAATGACATTGCCAAACGATAGTTATTTTGTGTGTTTTAGAACACATTCCCTTTATTAAGCAAGGACTTGTGGTACATACAATTCCAAAAGTACTCTCACTAAACATTTTTCACTTCTGAACCTTGAACAATCTTTCCTTCTCCTTTCCCTGTCCCCACTTCTCTCTCGCACTGTGTAAGACACTAATCCACTGATCCTAAAGCACACATGTACCAATACATACATGCATTCCCGTTTATTCTTCCCTTGATGTCTCAAGCAATATGAAGAAATGATCACATACATGCTAATTTACATGCTAATCGGCACGTAAAATTTTCAGGATAATTTCACTGTTGCAGTGGAAACGAAAACCTAGGTAGAGAGGCGCGAGCAGATGCTAAGAGACATCGCCGCTAATCTCTGACTGAGACTGAAATACTCGGTTCTAGGAATTCTGCTAGTGAATGTCGCTGACAACTTGTCCAGCTGTGCATTAGCAGCTGGGTTCGCTAATTCACACCCGTTCCTCGCCTCCCAACAGTTCTCAGGGTGAAAGAGATGGCCTCACCGCTCCGGTTCACTGCTCCTCATTTTTCCTTTTTTTGTTACCCGGAGGTGGTGCTCAGCCCTGCTGTGGTTGCCTGAGCCTGCTTGTTCCTGAGAAGCAAGGCCGGAAACAAGAGAAAAAGGGGCCAGGCAGGCATTCTGCTGATGGATTTGCGCTTAGTCACTCTAGGGGAAGGATGCTAATGACTCAGGGTGCTTTGGCAGTCTAGCCTTTACTTATGTGAGAAGCCAGATCACTGCCCCTCCAGCCCCATGGGAAGAAACTCAGAAAGAAAAGGAGCAAAGGGGAAGTGTTTGATTTTTATCCATCAAGGCGCAAAACCTGGCACTTCTCAGTTGCTTTAATAATTTGCCTCTGTCGGTTCCTAGCTCCTGGGTACGTGGATACTGATGCAATGAAAACAGATATACACGTTTCTCTTAAAATAAGCCATGGAAAGTCTTATGCAATTTCTAAACACACAAAATACCACATAGTGTATTTTCTTCATTTGACTGGAGTTCCTGTGTTTTCAATAGGATGGGTGCACTCACGACAAAAGAATGTTTATAATGCTATCAATGTTACCAATGTGTTCTCCTTTGGCGCACAAATGAACGAAGCACTTTTGTACAGTTTGGAACATACTAGAAGGCTCGTGAGTGTGTTTCCCAGGCCTTGCTCCTGGAACCACAATGTTACACACGAAACAACCTCCGGGTTGTAACTCCCGGGCTGCGTGTCATTTATTCAAACAACTCAGTTCATGAGAAATCCAGAAAAACAGGAGGAAAGAAATAATGAGACATGACAGAAATCCCCACAAGTACATGCTAGAGGCTTTCAACAGGGTCTTATTTTCTCAAACAAGCAAACAAACAAAGGGACCAGGGAAGTCTGAGCTGCTGGGTGTTAGTCACAGGGCATGTTAGATGCCTCTGCTGAGGTACAAGGAGACAAATGTTGTTCTACATTTATGAAGTGAAAACAGCTGGACACACTGACAGCGAAGTTTTATTTCCTAAGGTCTACGATCAGATGACCAAGAAATTTAAATTACATGTAAATTTTTTCCAGTTTTCAGGCTTGCCGTTCTATCATATTTCTATCAGCAAGAAGTGAAATGGCAAGCCCCATCAAGACCAAACAGACAAAGCTATACAGTGAAATGGCGTTTCCCATCAAGATAAAAGTTAGCCAACAATGGAAAACACTTTTTTTCCTGAAAGGAAGAAAGGAAGGAAGGAAGGAAGGAAGGAAGGAAGGAAGGAAGGAAGGAAGGAAGGAAGGAAAAAGGTAAGGAAGGAGGGAGGAGGAGAAGGAGAAGGAGAAGAAGAAAGAAGGAAGAAGAAGAAGAAGAAGAAGAAGAAGAAGAAGAAGAAGAAGAAGAAGAAGAAGAAGAACTCAAAGCATTATCATTAACAATTTTATATAACAAACTAAATTTCTTTTTAGTTAGAAATAATTGAGTCTGAAATCAATTGCTTCTAATTTTACCTACTAGCTAAGTTCAAATGCTAAGGGGGAAAAACTCATTAAGGCAATAGAGTTTCTAAGATTCATTCTGAACTACTGATTGGAATAAAGAAAGTACAAACTGATACCAGTCGTTACCCAATCACCTTTAATACTAACATTTGGAGCTTGAGGCATAGTAATACACTGTCTGATTTGAAAGGGAAAAAAAAATGTTTTATCTGATTTGAGAAATATCATAGACGAGGCTGCCCAGACCCTAGGCTACTAGTGTATGGACCTGCCCTTCCTAACATGATTGGGGTCTGTGTTCACACTATGTATGTTCCAGGCTCTCTACACAGGGGAAGATGCTTGATTGCCTGTATTTCTCTGCCTTCATCTCTCTAAGGGATATGTTTACCAGATGTTTCCATAAGATCCATGTGAGCTGTCCTCTGTAAAAAACACAGAGGCCAGGGCCTCGTGCTCTCAGCTCTACACCAAGTTTACATTCCCAAGTTCTGCTCCTCCACCAGCAAACCCCAGGGTTCCCCGACGATGTGGGAAAAAATGAAAAGCTGAAACCATTTGCCCTAACTGCCACCTGGTGGCCCTGTGAAACAGTTTTGCAATGCCTGGGCTGAAGAAACAAGCCGCTTCCTGCAAAGGGCAACCCTTTTTAAAGACAGGGTTCATTTCCTTTCCTTTCTGGGCAGGAAGGAGCTGAGAAGGTGGCATTTGTAGGAGGGGAGCACCGCAAGGCGAGGGATGTATTTAAAAAGCAGGTTGCTTTGGCTGTAAAGCTGGGTTGGTCACTTGCTAATGAACAGCTCTTGAAGCTTAGGTACCAGGGTGGTTTTGCATTTCACAGAATGAAACTGCTTAGTGGTTGGGTGGCTGTCAATTCCAATGCCTCCATGGGTCACTGGCTCCCAAGCTAAGACTCCATTTTAAAGGCTGCTTTTTAGGGCTGGGGAAAAAAACCCATTGTGCCACAGTGCTTCAGGGATCTACGGTGATTTGCATTGTGACCTCAGTATGGTTTTAGAAGACATGCATCGCACTTTGCAGATATTTGATAGCTCCAAATAAGTAATTTTGTTCTCATTTTACTTCCGTAAGTGTGGAATATTGCAGGCTCCTTGTAAACAGCAACTGTTTACATAAGAATGAAAACCCACACGATCAGACCCTGCTATGAGGTTCCTTACATGGAACTATATCATCGAGCTGTTTATTTCAAGCTCTCCTCCATGCGTGGTTATTTGTCTAGAGAGACCAATGACAGATTCCAAATATTTGCCCTGTCATGGCTCTAATTGCATAGTCTTTTGTGGACTCTGATTATTTTTCAATTTAACATCCAGGTGGTTTAGGCAAATGAGATCATAGACAGAACACATACAGGGGTGTAACTTGAAATGAGGAGCGGATTGACCAGCCTTCCTCCACGCCCGACCGCCCACAGAAAGATCATTTGAGTTTCAGGTAGTTTTAAGCAAAGAGAGCTTAATTTCCTTAGACATGCAGTCTGTGAGGCCCAGGAGAAGATACTCTGACTGAGGCTGTGTTCTTAGGAAGGATGGCGGCCGACTGCACAAACACCACCCACCTCTGCAATCGTGCAGAAACAACCAACTCCACAAATTCTCCCTTGCAGATATTCTGATGTTTGTGCGATCCTGTGATGTCGAGGCCATCTCAGGTTTGTTAAAAAGACCAGACATCATTTTGGCAGATCTTTCGCCAGTGCCTGTTCAGATTTCTCTTTATTCTTTGCTTATTCTGTTGTTCCTTTTCTCTGGTCTTAGGCCAACCCAGAGAATACTGCACTGGGAATGAACATGGGGGATTCTGTATTTTCATGATGTCAGTTTCCAGGCCCAGAGCTTTTCACAGAGGTGAGACTTTAGGATTGGTGGGAGGAACACAAAGCAGCGTTCAGATTCCCACTGATTCCCTGTGCCAGCGTTGCTGTGCCCTGTCCTTCTGTCTCTCCTGCTCTGTGGAGCATGGCCCTCGATCATGCCAAGCTGTCGCTTCTCTGCCCGACTGCTCTGGCTGCTAGGAATGCAACATTTTCCTTCTCCTTGGAACCCATTAACTCCTTTCCTTTTTCTCAAGACTTCCCCGGGACCTACAGCCTCTATGATGTGCAGTCACTAGAGGGCAACCTGATCACACACAGCTGACAAGGGTGAGGCCAACCAAGCCAGACCACCGCTAAGAGAATGCAAAAATACACAGCAAGGGATGAGATGTGTATCACTGTTTAGCAAAAACATGTTCATTTATACTGGTCGTTTAGCCCTATCAACATCCGAAGTGATAACTTAAATATTATCATCTATTTTCAAACACACACACACACACACACACACACACACACGGAATCCAAGGTTCAGAGAGGCGAAGTGACTCACATGGTACAAGGTCACAGAAACCACAAATTATATTCTTTCACTGAACAGCGTGCGGTACAAGATGTGAAAATCCAAGTTTCTAGGTTTCAAGATTCAAATCTAATCACGGCCGAGCATTATTTTCTGTCATACGGTTGAGAGAAGCCGGGTTTTGTGTTATTAAAATCCACAGCACTAGACTAAGTTGCCTGTTATTTAAACACTTAAAAAGTATCTTTCTGCATACTCAGAAATTACACCACTCTTTCTGTAAATTCCCAGGGATTTGCTAGTTATTCTTGGTGTTACCTTAATATGATTTCTTCTGCAAAACGAACCCCTTCTCCTATCTATATAATGGATCTATCCTATCTATTTGACATTTAAAGTAAAGAAGGGCAACAAACCAAGATGGTTTCCTGCTACCAACATACCCTGTCCATGGGGAGAAAGCCCTGCTTTTCAATGTGATTGGATGGGTTATAGGTTATAGGCAGTTGTTCTCAGGGCAGCAACATTGCTTGTTTTCTGTGCTTTGCCATCAGCAAATGGAAATAGAATCTGTAACAAGCAGGACTTGGGGACATTCTCTTGAGCCAGCCTTTTGTGCCTGCGTCCTCAATTTGTACCAGGTGGGCTTCGTCCAATGGTAGCACCCAGCATCTGGCAATGGCAAATGGGAATCCTGCTTTTGGGGAGTCTGAAAATTTCCAGACCAAGTGTGATAGCTGATTAGGAAGGAGCGAAGAAACTAGAACGTCCATAGCTAATGGCACAATTAAAGGCCCGGAAAGACAGCCGCTGGGCCGACAGCTGGAATAGACAGAAAGAACATGGACTTGCCCCAGATGTGCGGTGGGGGGGGGAAACAGAGAGGGGGACTTATCCTGGGTCAGGGTGTCTATCTTTTCATCTTTAAAGAGTTAACTATTTCAAAGATTCATTTATAAATCAAGCCAAGAACATGTAGGAAAATTAACCCAGTGATGTGGGATGTTATGAGCCCCAATTGCTCACAGTAGTTCTTCCCAGTGTAACTTCGGGGAGGTGGAAGAACGAGGTAAATCTAGAGACAGAGTTAGAAACAAAGCTTTCTGAGACAGTGTTTTTGTGTCCGTTATTTTATGTTTTTAAATCTTTTTCTTAAAAAAAAAAAAAACAGTTTTAAGTGAGCATGTTGGAGTCATGTGACATGCGGGTGAAGTCCAGAAAATTTCATGTGGAGACTGCTACACACACGCTAAAGAAAGGATACAGATGGATAGATATGCACATTTTGTTGCTCGTGCCTGGGAGGTGTGTGTGTGTGTGTGGTTTCTGTACAGACACACCAGCTTAATTGTGAAAGAAATGCATAAGGATTAGGAAAAGAAGAGGGAATGTATTTTGGTGATAAAGATTTGAATGACAGGATGGAGAGAGGGACAAATACGAGAATACACACAAATAAAACACTAACTATAGGACGAGGACAAATTAAAGTGTACATTTAATTTTTAGCTTTTAGGCCATCTAAAGAAATATAACATGATTTTCCCTAGGAATGCCAAAGAAGATTAATGTTTGTTTTTAAATGACAACAGCACATAGGGATGTCCAGTAAATACCTGCGTCCTGATATGTAGTCTACAACCACAGCACTCCTTTTTGACCAGCGAAAACAAGATGAGAGAAATGTATTGCCTAAAATTCCACTGTTTTACAGTGATATACTGCCTGGAAACAGCCTGCCCACAAAGCTGTGATTAATAATCTACAACCTGTGAATGAGACACAATCGCCAAGCAGACCCCTTTGTAGTTAAGGGCTCCACCCTACCGTTACTGAGTCTTGTTTTCTTTTCTTTTCCTTAATTATTGCTAAGATTCTGAGCATGTGAGCTAAAACACACACGCAGGGCAGCACAATCTTCTAAGGCGGCTTTCTGTCCCTGTTTTCCGTGATCGTACAGAGTTAGCCCTGCTTATCAGTCAGGCAAGGACAGGGTCCAGTTTCTCCTCTGTGCATCAAGCATCTATGCCTGTGGATGACGGAGCGCTCGCTCTCTGAGCATCTCCCATCTTTAGACCCTCATATAACAATTACAACTCCTTTGAAATTTCCCTTCCAGTTTTCTGCAGAGGCAACAACACAGCCACAGCGTATAGATAAAAAAGATTCTTTACCTTTATTTTTTAAAGTGGTTAAAAAAATCATTTCGTGTCTTTTTTTCTCATGCATCCACAGAGAGGAGGTTAAAACTCCGTAGGAGGGTCGACTGCCGCGTTGCCACTGTGGCCCGGGCTCCGTTTACAGATGAAGCCAACAGTAACAAAAAACACGATTTGAGAATCTGTTCGAAACCGTGCTTTGTGGACTGTGATGAATGGCATGTTGCCTTGATAATTTCTTTCTGGTCAAAAGGCTCAGGTTCTCAGCAGCAGAGCCCACCATGATTGGCTCCACCCGAGGGACGCGGATCTCGGGATTCCCTCCTAGCTAGCAGCAGTGACATCACCGCCACTCCTGAGCGGCGCTGGGCTGGCGCCGGAGGAGCGCCGGCAGGGGCGTGGCTGGGGTTTCCAGGGAAACACTGCAGCAGATGGCTAGCCCTGGGAGTCACAGTGACACATCTGCAGCGCGGCTGGTGGGGAGGATATTTTTGGAAAATCTCTACTCTCCGAGGTCCGGCTAGTTCTGATATCTTCACCCTCATGCCTTTCCACCAACGGCTTATTTCTTGCCGAGGTTTTTTTTTTTTTTTTTTTTTTTTATTTCTGGAAAAGAAGCTTTCTATTTTTACTGCAGGAGCGAAGTCAGAAGGTTCCCAAGCTACCAACCAATGTTAAACTTCCATATGCCCCAGTTTCCTTTCTAATTCACCGGCCCCTCCTCACTAGTTACATTATGCAGACTGTCAAGGTGAAGGCACGGAATACAAGGGCAAATGTTGCTAAGGTAACAGGATTGAAAACCTGTCTGCGGAAGCAGATGCGTTCTAACCTGGGGTTTCCCTCATTTACATTTTAAGACTCCCGGGTTGCAGCCTCCAAATAAACCTAGTCCTTCTAGCAAGTATAGGACGCATTTAAAAATAGTGATTGCTACCTGGGGGAGTCAGTGGGCAGCTCGCACCACTGTGAGCTGAAATAAATGCAGGGAAAACACTAGGTGCTAACCATTTCCCGCTCCACGGTGGAAGAGTCACCCCCTCCTCCACCTTCTCATTTTAAACCCAAGAGGAATTCCCTATATTCTGTTCTTGCAGAGTTGCCCTTGACAGCATTTTCCAAGGTTAAACTTTGCTTCCCTCCTATTTCCTGGTGACTTAGGACGCCCCACTTGGACGTTCCAAACAAAGGAGATCAAGGGAGGTGAAGCCAGTCTGAAGCTGGAGGAAAATAATGCCTTAGGATAAGAAAACTTCAGGAATGTTGATATTAGCAAAGAATGAAACAAACGGCATTTCCGAGATGCCGGTTCACGCCCAGAAGCGACTTGAACAAAACAACTCCATAGGATTTGATCCCTGAACATGATGCGAACCAGATGTAATTCCAACAAGCCACAATAACCAGGCAGGGGAAAGTGCATGAGAGAGAGAGAAAGAGAGAGGGGGGGGGCACTGGACCATATTTCTTCCAAATGAAACAGATCAGACATTTCATAGTGTGTCAGGCCAATCTTAAAAGGATTCTACATGAACCCAGGCATACACGGACAGAGAAACGGCAACATATAAAACAGCAGATTCCTAGTGGAATTTAGCAAATAGGGGCAGCAAATTGGGCAACAGGAGGCTGAAGGCAAGGAAAAAGCACATCCCAAAGCCAGTTCTCATGGACCACCCAGAAGCAGGAGCCTTTTCTCCATCTTAGGTGGATAGGATGCTTTGGATCCCAAATATTTCCCAAAGAAACACGTGTTTAAAGGCTTAGTCTTCAGTATGGTGATATTGGGTGATTGTTCATTGTAGTTGTTGGCCCACTTGTAATCCAAGCACATGGAACAAAAATAGGGGACCCACGGTACAAGCTGGCTAGTTATACCAGCCTTACTTGGTGAGTTCTGGGTACAAGTGAGAGATTCTGACTCAATATGCAAAATGCAAAGTGACTAGGGAAGGCAGCCAATGTCATTATCACACTCATGTTCACACACATGCATGCCCACGTGACCACACATGTGAATAGTCACACACACATGCATGCACACCACACACACATGAATATACACATGCAAAAGATGCAAACCAAGATGTCAGTGTTGGATTTGGTGTAGCACTGACAACAGGGTTCATGTTGGTCTTCATTTGTCTATAGGGGATTCAGTCTGGAGCCTGGAACATACCAGAGATGGACTAGAATTTGTACTTAGCATGATCAAGGTTTGCTGTTTGTTTTGTCTCATGGTGTGCTTCCATACCTGTAGAGTGTTGTTTGACACTCAGGAAATACCTCCAAATTGGGAAGTTGATTTAAAAAAAAAATGAATCAAAGCATTTTGTCAAATACATGGGGGTATTTGGCCCAGGAATTTTCTTTGTTATGGAAAAATGCTCTCTTTATCCACCTGTGTGTGTGTTTTTTTTACATGAGTGACTTCAAATTAATAAAGTTTTTACTTTATTTTTGTTTAGAACAGAAGTATAAGACAACCCACAAAATTTAGGAATCGCAGTATCGATTAAATTCTCAAAGTAGATAATGGGAAAGGATGTCAGCAAGAACTAGCTCTAGGCTTAGGAAAGCTCCAGCCTTCTGCTGCCTCCCTAACAGACTAGGGAACACTGTCAGTGGTCAGGTGACTAATGACCCAGTGGCTTTTGTTTCTGCCTCTGCAGTAGAATTTCCTGAGGATTTCAGTCCCTTCTTTCTTTAAGATTTATTTCTATTTTATGTACATTGGTGTTTTGCCATGGGTGTTAGGTCCCCTGAAACTGGAGTTACAGACAGTTGTGAGCTGCCATATGGGCGTTGGGAATTGAACCCAGGTCTCCTGGAAGAGCAATCAGTGCTCTTAATCAGAGCCATCTCTGCAGGCCCATCAGCCCTTTCTTAAACAATGGAATGCTTTGAAGTTCTCTCAAATAAAATGTTCTAACTATTTTAAATGAAATGGAACCATGACCTAATTATACTTATTCGACTAATAAAATGGGTTCTAAACTGGAAATATTACTTAATATTCCTCAAAGAGAAAGAACCATTACCTTATATATAATAAAATAGTAATATAATTATATTCCATTAGTAATTCATGGCATAATATATATTTCATGTATAATATGAAACACTGCCGGTTTCTATGGAAATGTAAACCACCTTTTATAATATAATACAATAATTATCATAATATCAAATATCAGATGATAACCAAGAGTTAGTTTAAGATAGTCATGTTTATATGAGCCTGATTCCAAGTAGAAGAGTTTGTTTAACTGGATGTTTAAGATTCTGCTGGGCACAGAGCCACTGATGTTATTTCCTGAGTGACAGACTAATAATTGTAATACTGTTATGTTATATACAGCTGTGTGTCAGTCTACTGCATAATCTATTCTGTGGTATTCTAGGAAGTATCATTCAAACAAAGTAGCAGTCTGCTATTGGATCCTTTAGACCACGAATGGGCTAGCGATACATGTAGGGCATCCTCTCGTTAAGGGTGCTGACCATAGGCGCAGATCCTGCCTATACTACCGTGAGACTTTGATCAAGGCCCTCTACTTCTGAGTCACAGTGCCCACACATATGAGATCACACCGCTTCTTCACAAGGCTTATATAATGTGCATAAAGCATGCTGTGTGCTCTTTGGCACCTGGTAGATGCTCAGAGGTGCTGTAGTGTGTGGGTCTCCAGGCCTTTCTTGATACAGCCACAGAGCGCTTAGTCAGAATCAGTGCAGTCCATGCCAACTGTTGGAATGGCTGAGTAATGTTCAGCATTGTAGCAAGAACTTCACAACACAACCTTCTTAACCAGGACCATATGGCTCTTTTTGTTGAGTTTTATAAGACAAGTGTTCTAAAAAAAACAAAAAACAAACAAAAAAAAAACTGGTGAAATGCGGCCTTATACAATATATGAAAGCTGATTATCAAGTGAAGATTTCCAGATTTATTAAAAATCCAGTTAAACACAAACTTCAGACAGGCAGCAAATATGTGCTTTAGTGTAAGTGTTGGCCACAATTAAGCTAAAATTATTTATTGCTTATCTGAAATTTTAATTCACTTGTCTTCTATTCTATCTTAAGGGAAGCACTTTCCATTAAGAAAACAACAAGAGGAAAAACCACCCGACCATGAAGCCCTAAAAGCAGAGAGCTGTGTTTGGTGAAGTCGAAAGATTGTCATGATGTCTCCTGTCCCTTCCTACCCTTTGTTCTGCTGGGTAGAGCATCTTGATCCCTCCCTCATGAGAGAACTCTAGGATGTACTTCCTGTCTGGTAATCACAGACAGGAAACACTCAGCAGGGGTCTAGTTTGTGTTGTTTAATTATTAAACTCAGTGATTGATTTTACATTTTTAAGTTATTTATAAAAATTGGTAGAAAGACATAAAATTTTATGGGAATTAAATGGTTTCTTTCACAGCATGTTTTTAATACTACATAATATGCATGAACCCTAATTATGGGTTTCAAGTTCACTCTGAAAATTGTGCTTGAAGATAAATCTCTGCCCAAATCAGAGGTGGAACATGGGCCCCGAGTTTGTCCCCTTTGGTCTAAGGGCTGAGAAGAAGAAATTTAAGAAGAGATCCAGGAAGAGTTCCACCCTGCCCTCAGTGCCTGAAAGGCGGTGTTCATCTTGAGAAAGGGGCTCCTTCCCCTGTCTGCTAGGAGAAACCCGAGCTGAGCCTACGTGGCAGCCTGTGCACATTGCTGGCAGCAGAGGAGGCAATGCACATTCCAGCCATATGCCTTTTCTACCGTGCATTTTCCTCCTGTCAGCTGCTCAGTAGAAACCCACAGCTTATTTCATCCCTCAGGTCCCTTCTTTAGGACATCGCCGTGCCTTTGCTGGGATGCTGATGACATCACTGTGTTCCTCAGCTTCAAGGGTTCCCCTGGGTAAGCCCAGAGCATGTGCAGACTAATTGTTTTGCCCCTAGTTTTTTGTCTCTTTCACTTCTGTGTGCCTGTCCCCAGTGATGTATCCTACAATGACAACAGAAAATAGAATGCTCCCCCTATCTTATAGTTTTAAACTCATTGTTTGATGTACTTAACAATCAAGAGTATAATTCGTTGCCAATAGAGCTACCCGATAACATGACACTTTGCCTTGGAACCCCATGAGGTAAGAATTGCCTTAAGGCTAGATAGAAAACCTTACTAATCAGCCACTATAGGAGAAACAGCTAGAGCAGACACAGATCTAGCCCTTCATGTTACCTCCCTATGGCACCAAGCTCAGGCAATTTTATAGCCAGTCCGAAACTTGCAAGACCAGCTAATAACTTCAGCTTTCAAACTACTTCAGAGTTTAGAATATAATGATTTTCAGTCTACAAATCACAATCCCAGAGAACCTAGAAAACAATGAGGACCCTAAGAGAGACATACATGAATCTAATCTACATGGGAAGTAGTAAAAGACAAGTTATCCTGAGTAAATTGGGAGCGTGGCGACTATGGGAGAGGGTAGAAGGGGAACAAGAGGCAGGGAGGGGAGCAGAGAAAAATGTAGAGCTCAGTAAAATCAATTAAAAAAAAGAATATAATGGTTTCAAGGTTTTGTTAAAGTCACTTGAAATATTTGTAAAGTCACTTGAAATATTTATATTCTAAAATAATAATATCATTAAAAATATTTTAAAATAATTTTTTTAATGTCCACATTCCAAAAATACAGGTGATCCTTTGGAGGACTCCAGGAATATCACTTTATAAAGTGTAAATTTTTGCTCTGGCAATAGCTTACAGTGAGGGTTTAGGTAAAACTCATTTCAGACAATAATTGATACTAGTTAAAAAATCTATGGCCAGTATTCACTAATGCTGTTCAGTTCTGTAGCTCCCAATCACAGGTGGCTATTCAGCTTTATAATTAGTTAAAGGTTTATTTCTTGAGTCACTTCAGCTCTATTTTAAGCTTTATTTGACAGTGCTTTTGGTAACACTCTACAATCAGATTCAAATTATAGAATTGTAAAAGTTTAATACCAGTCAGCTTTATTGAGTCCTTCTAAAACACCCTTTA